>NW_027412558.1:14381768-15622653 GCF_025532065.1 Leptinotarsa decemlineata
TCCGTGTATAGAGTTACTTATTTTAAAATTGATTACTTCTTTCTTTCCTTTGGAAGATTCCCACATTTATTTTGTATCAAGATGAAGTCGTAGAAAGCCAATAACTTTCTTTCCCAAAAATTAGTCATTCCTAAAGATATAACCCTTTCAATATAAATAAGATCTGATCTACTGAGTGTTAGAATACGAAACAACTACCATGTATTTTTATTTTTTCATTATTTCAAAGTGACAAATTGACAAAAATAATTGTGACTTTGATCTAAATAATCATTCTGGACACAGATCCTTCAATATAATATTAGAATAAACGTTAAAAAACATGAATAATGAACTACCACTTGTTACAGTGCTCACCTAAAAAAAAATCCCAAGCTATTTTTCATTCATTTCTACAATTATAATTTTATCTCATAATGCACAAGAAACTTGAAATAAATATATGTGACCATGATCATATAAATATTATTATATGTTCATCACTACTCAAGGAAGAGGATAAAGATAAATAACTCAACATTTGTAATATCTCATTACGTGTCATCGTCCTGCCAAGAACCAAAGCCGTACTACCTTAAAGAGTTCTTGCTGAAAAATCCGCAACGAGTGAAATTCTCATTGACCTGATTTTCGAGTGGAACATGTGAATTGACACTCCTTTTACTAAGAAACCTAAAATATGCACTTGCCTGGGATTGATTTTACTAATAGAATGTGGAGTTTCCAGATTACATTGAATTAGAATTTAGATTAGATTTGTATTTTATGAGGTCTGAGATTTCCTTTGAAAAAGTGGACAACAAAAAACTATTTCTTCTGAATTATTTCAAGTATAACTTTCAACAATTTACTCAAAACCATTCGTTGATGAAATAAAAGCTGACTGCGAATCACATCACTTTCAAAAAGAATCAGAATGATTTCAATTATTTGAATTTCCAACTTCTCTGATTGAAATTTTGAGATGTTATATGTTTGTCAATTTTTAACAAATACACAATCTCTGAGGGCAAACTGTCAGTTTTTAGTTTCAAGTAGTGGTTTTTATTACATCTCAGGAATTATCACTATGGAAGACCAAGTCTCAAAGTTAGAATACAATACAATACAATTGAAAAAAATAGTCAAAATTCAATAGTTTGTTCAGCACTGAAATAAAATGCTTTCAATTCAACAACTTATACAACAATCAAAACAATAAATTATGAATTCACTACCTGTTTACTTCATGAAAATTATTGACACTTTGAAAATATTTGAATTGTTTCGGTATAAATCTTCTAATGTTACCTATATAACTAGCATTACTAAGTAGAAATAATAAATATTATTTGTAAAATAATAGCACGGAGCGATAGAACTATTTATTGTTACTTGTAATAGTTTTAAAATTACTGAATAGCATATATTAGTTATCTTTTCCTATTTTTTTTTATTGTATATTAGGGAAACCTATTTCTGAAATAAAGAAAGAAAAAAGAAAGATTAAAGATTATTATTATTATAATAATTATATAATTTTCACAATGAATGTCATTTATTAAATTATTATGAAATCTGTAAAATTATTTTCAATTACTAACCTTTTTAGTCACCACCATATATTTTTGTATGGTCACTTTCAAATTCAAAAATAACATACAAATAATCTTTCTAGTAATCAAATAAAAAACAACTGTAGCAAATTAGTAGTGTTCTGATAATAAAATTGGTTTCTACTGAGAAAATTAGATATGATTTTCTCAAGAATACACAAAATTATCAAATTACTTCTGCTGAAAATAGTGAGCATGAACCTTTCATAACTCGACCCCAATTACTAATTTAGTCTTCCTTTGATATCTTGAAAACTAATTAAGGTTCACCCTTAGCCTAATCTCCATGTGATGTAGGAAGTAAGAAACAGCTCAATCATTCCTCAAATTATGTGAAAATTAGGAATGGGGCACCCAAAGCAATTTCTGATTTTTTTTCTATTCTCATCTTTCACAGACTGAAAAAAATAACTCATAATAGAGTTCCCTATACAGGTGTTGAAAGGGGAATTTTCTAGGTCATCCTAGTAAGTTTCTATGTGGAAAAAAATATTGGTACCATTTTTTAGTAACTTGTCGTATTGTAATTATAAAAAAATTGCACAAATGTTTTATAACACGTATTATTTGAAAGTTTTTAATCAAAATCTGAAGTACAGGGTGATTTCGTAACATGAGTTCGCTATCATCATAGCATTTTATATATCTTTATAAAAGATAGGTTTTTCAAATATCATCTATTTATAAAAAGTTATTGGATAAAAATGACTTTCAATACAATCAATAAGGTATGTTATTTTTTTTTTGTTTCAAGTTGTTAGGTTTTGTTTGCAAGCTCAGATATTTTTTTTTGAAAGAAGCTCTAACGTCACCAATTCAAAGTGTAGAATATAACAATGTTAATTACCAATAAAAGGTGTTAATGGTCATCTGCTTGCTACATGACTGTTATTTTTTTACCAGGGTATACAATTTATCTTGGTGTTTTCATTCGAAACAGATTGTTATCAGACAATTCATCAACATTTCATGTGAAATTCTAAACTCCCGTGAGGTCTGTTGAAGAAATATTTTTTTATAACTTTTTTCAACAGTAGCTAGTCTGAATCAATGAAGAGTTATACTTTGGTATTCCTTTTTCTTTGAATAATGGATAATCCATAGTGATGCCAAGTTCCTGTTGATAAAACTCAACCCCAAATTGAAATTTTATTTATACATAATCTTGCTATGACCAGAAATGTGTTATTATCATGCAAATTTCTGTCAGTATGGTAATTACAATTACTGAGCTGAAAATATTTTAATTTGATTATCTAGAGAAGCAGATCTTATCACGATTCTCCAGTGCTTGTTAAAATTAAAATTACTTGTATTATGATAAAGTCATGAAAGAACATTACACCTAATATTCAGCTCTTCAATCATTGGCTATTTCAATTGGTAAATTCTTGTCTCCTCCATAGTGATAAACTGTTCAATTGATGAAAAAAATCAGTCCTTTCTAGGTGACAAATCAACTACAGTTCTCTCAATATAAACCTGTTGAAGGAATTATGAGAATGCAACAAATTACTGCATTCAAAATCTAACAAAAATCAGACATCAGAAAAACGTTTCCAACTGATTTCTCAACAAGTACAGTGAAACTACCAAAGCCTAATATTCCTTTGAGACACATTGTAATTTCGAAAGCTCCATCACTACTTGTAGGGGAAAAGCGAAAATATCGTAAAAGAAGTACACAAACTAGTCCGGAATTGAATGTTCTTTCATTATTATTATTATTAAAAAATATTCGAAAGAATGGTATTTGGAATGACATATTAGCTACTTCAAAATTTTGAGACAAGTACTACGAAGTACAAACGGTAGTTTCAAATTTTTGTAGATGTAGGAGTTAAAAATGCAAATAAGCTGAGAATATTAAGACAGATAGTAGATAGTTATGTCTCAATATTTTTTATCCATGTTGACAATAGGATTGAAAATCTATTTGTTTTTTCAAAGTAATATAATGACAGAAATAGTTTCAATTCACTTTGATGAGATATATTGAAACTGTCATTAAAAAAAGTAACAGGAATATTTGGATTGGAAAAATCAAATATGATAAGTTATTGCTAATACGACTAATAACCAGTCCGTGCAAAGCTTATTGTTAAATCATCTGAAAATGGAATTTTTAACAGGTGATGATCGACTGTATTGTCAAACATGCGCCAAACTAACTGACTGTTATAAGGAAACAAGTATAGCTGAGGCTCCAGTCAATCTAATAATAACACTGATGATTTTCAAACAAGACTCAACCTCTAACGGAAGCAAGAAACTCTTTGGAAGGTTCGAAATAGATGAACATTTCAACCTAGCAGACCACTATTATAATATTCATGCAGTCATTTTTCACTGTGGTTCTGGCGTTGAATTTGGTCATTATTATGCCTTGGTCAAAGAAGAAACGGATTGGTTTAAGTTTGACGATAGTCGTGTCACGAAGTGTTCTGGTGATGCATTGAATTTATTGGAGCCTATGGAGACACCCCACATTTTGTTTTATAAGAGAGAGGACATTGTTAGATCAAGATCTTCAGATGATGTGGTGCTGCAGGTTTTTCCGGGTTTTCCTGCAGCTAAAAAAGCAAATGTGCCACTGGAATCAATGAAGTCGCCCCGGAGCGCCAATTAATTTTTATTATTGTTTTTAATTTATTTTTATCGTTGTTTTAATAAAATGTTTTCATTAGTAAAAAAAAAAGTTATTGATGAATAGGATATTTGTTTTCTGAGAAAATTATTTTGGTGTTGACACAGTAACTTTTCAGGTTGAACTAGAAACTTAAATCTTCTAAACCTGTGCATGTTTTTATTTCTACTTTAATTACCTACTTTACAAGTCTACAGAAGGTGAAGAAACCCAAAAATGATTTTCATTCCTAAATTCAAAGCAATTTATTTTTGCAAAATGAAAGCAATGATTCATTAAAACCAAAAATGTGTTCAAGTCAAAATTAGACATTGAAATCGTGCGACTAGTCTATTTTAGCGGTGCAAAAAAAAAACATAAAAAATGCTCAATTTTAAATTTTACCTAATGTTTCTATGTTGTTTTGGTTGCTAGGGTTATCTGTCGCCAAGGATACGAAAATGGGCCGAGATTTGACAGCTGGCAGAAGTTATTTTTCAAATGATGACAGTAGCTTGATTTCGAAATTTTTTGTCTTCATATTTACACGTTAGTATTGAGGTATATCTCCATATTTAAACTAATATATTAATAACTCACAGGAACTGTTGTTTATTGATTATTTAACACAACCAAAGTTCACAATGGACATCGTCGATAATGGAGGAAACTGCAATTGATTCGAATTACATGGTTAATCCGCAAGGCGCATAGTAATCAATATAACACAAAAAACTAAAAATATAGACAGAAAAACATTGATTGAAATACAATGCTCACCTTCCTTTATGTCCAGGCAATAGTTTATCATTATGTGATAAAAAGTTCAGTAGTTATGAAATCATAGGTAGGTTGTTACTGTTGCTATGGTAACACTACAAATTTTCACTTTTTCACTGTCCTTTTCATTCATTTTTCATTCATATATTCAGGTACTTACATGTTTACATTCACTCCCGTTCTTCAATGAAATATCATTTTCTCCATTACGGTAATCACATTCACTGCAATTTCTAAATTTTTGAGGAAAAATGTGAAACAGTCAATATTTACAGTTAATTTTGAAATCCATTTCTTTTATCTTTTACCCTCCATTATATTGGATACATTTCCATTACAAACGTTTGGGGGTTTCAGTGATTTTTTGTTTTAGAGGAAAACTCTGATTCTGATTATGTGCTGCCATCTTTCAAAAAATAATTCAAATCAACTGTAACATACTGTACAGGCATACAGGCCTTTGTATATAAACATTAATGGTTATATAAAGGTAACGCTGTAACTACTGCAAGAGATGGTTGGAACTTACTTAAACTAGATGACACTTCTATGCAACTTTCACTTACAATTTTAATTTATACGATGTCTTATTCGAAAAAATCATAGTGTTCTGGAGTGGAAACATTCAAAGTGTTATTTATCAGTCGACATTTCATTGTACAACGTTGATAAGAAAAATTATTCATCGTGAACTCTTTTTAGGAAATGAAAGGAAGCTCTCATGGGAAACAAATTCAGAAATTTTAATAAGTGATTATTCGTTTTTGGTTTCATTATTCAAACAACAAACAAGACGGTTATGATATTACCACAGATTAAATCTGATATTACCCAGACTCACACACGAGCGCCCTCAACAGTTACTTTCCCTAATCATACTCGTGTGAACTTCTGTTATGATATGCTGTTATGTAGCGAACGACTTTTACAGTATTATAGGTTGCATAACGCTAAGTACCACAATTTCTGAGTTTAGCACAGAGACGGTCCTACTTTTTTTATAGATTGGGTCTCTTGTGGATATAAAAAATGTTAAGTGATAATATATAAAATTTTCGTTTTCAACAGACAAGGAAATTATGATTTAATGAATCGAAGAGGTTTTTGTATTGAAGTGTATAATTTTTAAAATTCTTGCAAAGCGCTTTCGACTTTCGTCATCATCAGTGCTCACCTGAAAGTAAGTGATCTAGTTGAAAAGGGAATTTAGTGATAATTGAAGTTGTAAAATTTTTTAAGGTTGAGAAATTTGGAAAAAATTGTTTGAGATTACTGTCTTGTCAGGCAACAGGAAGTATCAAATTAAGTAAATTGCACATTTGTCATATTTGACTTATATAAAACAAAATAGGCTTATAGCCAAGAAAATACATTTTTGGATTGAGGCCATGTGATTCAGTCAAAGTATCATATGAAGAAGGACAACTTGAGACAGAATGTGTCAAGTGTCATGTTAAAATAATGGTACCAACTTTAGAAGTGATCCATTATGGATTTGATTGAATAAGTAGGAAATTATGTACTTTATATTTCAATAAAACTAAAGTTGCAATATAAAATATATACAAAAATTGTATTCTTGGACGTGAACGATTTAATGTTTTTAATTCTTTAAACTTTTGGAATAATCATTTCACTTCCGCTTTGGACTAATTTCTTTTGGATGTCTTGTTAAGAAATACATAATATATTAAAATATTTGACTTTATTTTTATTTTTGATCTTGTTTCTCTACGCCTTCTAACAACTTTACTTGTTTTTCTCTTCACTTGTTGATCTATTTCTTCTTTTCTATACTTAGTAAACTCTATTTTTTTTCCTTCCCTGCCCAACAAACATTTTGTTTTTCGATTAGGTCCCTGATCCTTCTGAAAGAAAACCGTTTACGATAGTATTTATCGAAGTGTAGAGTAAAAATTAAGTAATTTAGACGTCGAAAAAGGACATTTTCCTGAAGCCTATATCTTGAAATCGGTCAGACCTGTAAGAATAGACTGTTTTTTTCATTATCATAAATAGTTCACATGACTACTATGGATTGAAGGGGTTATATTTTTAGGAGTGAATAATTTTTTGGGAAAGAAAGTTTTTGGGATGAGGGAATCTTCCAAAGAAAGGAAGGAAGTAATCAATTTGAAAATAAGTAACTCTATACATGGATGTGTAGATCATGCAAAGAAGTAACTTTCAGACACAAACTGAAAGAATGTCCTCCTGAAACAGCTACTTTCATATAAACATTGAATTACACGAAAGAAAAAAATCTTTTGAAACAAATACTTCTATATGAACACTGAATTATACAGAAGATACTTTTCTCTAGTCAGTTTGTATTTCAAACATTCGTTGTGGAATAAAAATCAGATATCATTCACATGAGTTCTACTTTCAATGAATGGTAATAAATTGCACTTTTTTGTATTTCTTTGTATCAAGATGGAGTAGTAGAAAGCCAAAAACTTTCTTTCCCAAAAAACTACTATGGAATTCAACGTTTTTCGGTTGGTTTGCCAATCGGATAATTTTACTAAAATTAAATGGTAGTTACAGATACTAGTAAACAGCACTGAATTGGGCGGTTGTTCTTTGGGAGATTCAGCTTCTGTTACCCAAGAATTTGGTACAAAGCACATTCATGCTCGTTCGCGAGGGCGATAAGTCGTTTCATGGCTGCACCACGTAACCTCAGGTTTGTTAACGTAATCTACAGTTAGAGAACTAAGAAGCTCTTGTAATGAATAGGTAATACTTAGAAACGTGTAGGTAAATATTTATTGAAAGAATACCACATGATAATTACGCTTACAATATAAGAACATATGCTTTCACGATTAAAGAGAACAAAATCTGGGATGGTAAGCCGTGATCGAATAAAATCTAAAGTACCAAACGTTTCGTCTGACGACGTAAAAGACGAATCGTTTGGTACTTCAGGATCCATTCGAACACGGTCTAATGTCCCAGATTGTGTTGCTTTTAATAACGCTAACGTGCTTGGAATAACCCCCATTAACTTTCAAACTATGTATCTCCAAATTGGTAAAATAACCAAGCAACACCAAAAGCTCTATGAACTGTCTATATCAATTCAGTTAATCCTCTTGATCTCACCGATTTGAGGGGTTATTATAAGTCTTGCCAAAACATGACAAGTTTTTAATTTTTTGAGTGTTTTTCACTTCTCCGACCAGCTTAGGCAATCTGTTTATTGTTGGGAACCAGTTGAGAAAGATTAACGAACTAGTCAAAAATCAACTCGAGCTTGCCTAATATATTCGGACAATCTGTTCCTATTGAACGGAGAACACGTTTCTGCAAGGAAGTCATAGACTGGGTGTGTCTTCAAACCTGAAGATGCTTTGGTTATACTAACTTCTAAGGAAGAAAAAATTTGCCCCAATACATTGGAAAGGCATGTTTCTGCTGGATAAAAACATAATTCATTTCCAACTAAACTTGTAGAGCAAATCATTAGTCAATAAAAAGACTAGTCAAAATCAAACAGTTATTACAAAAAAGGATATTTATCTATATCTATCGCGATTATATATACAGGGTGGCCCACCACATTCGCCTCGGTATTTCTACGAAAAATGAAGAGAGTTGGGGAAACACTTTCAGCACAGTTATATGTGGGTCCATGAGGAGCATATTCCAAAATTACTTTGAAATGTACAGGGTGACTTCCAAAAAAGTTACATACCAAAGTTATATTTTTTCATGAAACACCCTATATTTTTTTATATTTTTAGATACTATAGACAAAATAAAGGTGAGTTACTAGTATATTTCCCATACTTAAAACTGACCGTTTCTGAGAAATTTTGAGAAATTTAAAAATACAGATCATAATTTAAAAATTGTTTTCACCCTGTAACGTGTAACAAGCTGCTCGTGATTGAATGTACTGCTTAGTTCAAAGGTTAAAGTTAAGCATTATATGAAATTTTTAATGCAATTCTATTCCGAGTGGCGAAAAAAATGCCTCAAAATTTAGACACACATTTAATTAAATAACTTCTTAAAGTTGAATGGTGGCGTAATTTGATGCAAAAGTAGATTTCCTTCAAAACTATATTAGGGTTCTCCATACCTATCTCTTCTGCTTTTTACACAAAACGCGTTTTTATATTTTACTTGTGAGTAATTTTTTTATCTTCAAAATGAAACACGCTGTATTGTAATAAAAAGCCTAAAAAGCGTTTTAAATACCTTTTTATTGTAGAATACGTAGATTCGCTAGAAGCACAAGTTTACATTTTCTAAAATAAGGAGTATCCGAGGCGAATGTGGTGGGCCACCCTGTAGGTATATTTTACTTAAAAGAGTGGACGAAAGAATTTGCGAATTACGGCAATTCTGGCCAATTCTGTCAACGTACGAGGAGTATAACCAACAGAAATTTTCGCGCCGTGTAAACACTTTAGATTTTGTGGTGGTATTGGCACATACTTGATGAGAAACTATAACGTTTTTTAGTAACACTTCATTGCTAGAGTTCACATAACCGCAAAACGTGTTTCGCATTATACCAATAGTTCTTTTCAGGCATATTTCCTAATGACAAAGTTATTGTACTGTAAAACACGTGTTGCGGTTTTGTATTCACAGATTACAAAACTATGTTAAGACATACTCGCCCCGTAAGTCTGACTTATACATCTTTCTGACGTCACACTTGTTATTGGTGCCTGCGGTTTCTTCAAATTTCTACCATTTTTCATCATTCACGATTTTTTTACACCTATTACATTTTTTTTTCATGTGTCCATCTGGCTTATTCTATACTTTTCAAATGAAAAAAGTCTTGCCTTACAATTTTGTTGCAACTGGATATAGACGGTTCATTCTATAAAGCATTTATTCTAGTAGAATTCATAATCTGACAATGATGAAAATACAGAAAGTTGTATTTGAAACAAATACGGCCAAGTTCCTGATATATAATGGGTTATTAGACTTTACTCGAATTCTATGAAAAAAAAATTAATGACATTTTCCATGGGAACTTATTCTACTTGAACAAAACAAAGTAATTTCAAGTCCAATTTACGATTATTTTTTTACCTCTAAATACTAGAGTCAGTTTTTGTTGTTAGTGAAAAATAGTTTTCAAAATATTAATCACATTCGATTATTTTACAGTAAGCTGTCAATTATAACCCTAGACCACAAAAAATCGATGAAAAGAATCATGAAAATCATTACCAGGTCAAACTGCGTTTTTTCTAAAAGTAAATAGAGGGCGACTTGACGTGCCGGTATAATAGTTTGTTTATTTTCCCACTGTTCGACTCGACACCGGCCCTGCTGCTGTCACCTAATCCATCTGTGTGTTGCTCTTCCACACTTCTATGCATGCAAAACATTTCAAAGTAGATCAATCTGCGATACTTGAAAACGCATGTCAAGTTACTTGTGCATTTATCAACTGTTAAGGAGCTCGCCATCACAGATTCATCTGGCCAGAGTGACAAAAGAAACAGTGATCCAGTGAATTGTGTTGTTTACATCCCGATTTGTTGACCAACAAACATGAAAAATGACCGTGAAAGAGAATTATTTATCGGTTAACTACTACTCGGTCGCCATCTTTTAAGTGACTTTTTCTTCGGTGTAATCTAGATTTTTGAATAAAGTTTACCCTAATAATGATTAAGTACTGTTGAACTCTTGTTGACGGCAACAAAGTGCAATATTTGCTCGGAGGTTCAGGAAGAACGGCGGCCCGTAAAAACAAAAGGTAAGTCGGCAGTTTTACGTCTTTACGGTAATACCTACTTGGGAAGATATTTACGATTCTGGTACTTGCCACTTTTATATCACGATTTTCACTTGTATTGTGTAACCGTTATGTATTATCTAAAGAAAGTCACTCAGAATGTAAGTGAATTCGTTTACCAGTAATTCCAAAATCGTGAATTTGATCGCTGATTTCTCAAATTTTCAGTTGGGCACAGGTGGATAGTTTCACGTACGAAATCCTTATAAGGAAATCGACATTTTTAAATAATTCTTAACCATTTTTCAATGGCAATATTCATAAACATATCTACCTATCAACTGTATAAATAGTTATATTGAAATGACATCTGAAAGAGATTTGCCATTTGGGAGTTCCTCTCCTACCTACCTACGAATTGTTATTTACCCGCATTAATTCAATGAAATAATTTGTACATTCCCTTCCAAAAATAACCATTAATGTAATCACGTGATATTGTTATAACTCAATGTGTAATTATTGAAACGTAAATGACGGTTCGAGAAATGAAAGTTTTACCACAAACTCAGCAAAAATCGATAAACAAATTGATAGAAAACATCAGAGAAATAACTTTTGCCTCTCTCCGATGACATCTTTTCTAATTTTTCACTGACTGCACAGTTTTCACAATGTGCGAGTTAATCCAAGTAGGCCATATTTAATTTTGGAAGCCAGGTGTTGAAGTCTGAGAATATCCCATTCTTATAAATCGCCTCTTAATCTTTTGACGGAGCTGTACTGGCTTAAACGATTATTTTTCATGCATACAACAGGAATATTATTATCACTATTTCCCTCGGATACGCTCGTTTCGAATTAGATTTTCTTTATTTTGTTTTGGTGGAACAGGGGCGGCTCTAACAGTTTTCTATGTACTGAAGTCTCACAGTATTATTCAAATACTAAAAGGTCTTCGTAGGTGAAGCATTGTAAATTATTGCAAATAACAAAGTGCAAAGCCTCATTGAGTATTAACGACAAGTACATACCACCTATACAGACCAGTACTTGAAATATTTATTTTGGCATTCAGGTTTAAGTGAGGATTTAGCAAATAAAATAAAAAAATACTTCATATACAAAAGTAAAAATGCAGTTACAAAATTCTAGATGTTCTACCTTTTCTAAGTCCAGTTATTATTTGAAGACGATTGTGTCTTATTCGAAACATCGTGAAGTAAACAATTCGTTTTCATTTCAGGTGACTATACTTTTTGGCAATATTCAATTGATTCTTTATTTTATTTGTTCTTCCATAGATTTGAAATCTGTCAACATATTTTTGGACAATGAAATTTTTTACGAAAATCTAGTGGTAGGTATACATTATTTTGTTTACTACTTGGCAGCAGTCTGACTTGTCCATTTGCAGCTCTATGGGCTTATGGCGATTTTCTCCCATTATTTTCATCATACTCATTCCAACAAACTTGTTCCCTGTACTAGTTCCCTCTGCAGGTTTTTTGCTAGATGTAAGTTTGATGATATGGTTTTAGAAGTTCGTGCCAAAGGAATTCAATTGCATTGAAAATTCAATGATATGGAGGAATTCGAACTCATCATATTCTGGGAACAGTTATTAAAATGAAAAATTCAATGTGATTTTTCACTTGTAAACGTCATTCAAAATCCAATATGCAACTAAGCTTATTAAATATGTCTTTGTTTGCAAATGGTCTAACGATATGTTATCTTAATTTCTGCTGGTTTTATCATTTAGGTCAATTGGGCATATCTCTGAAATAACTATTCATGATATGAGTGTTTGATTAGATTAGACTGTCGGGTAGCTAGCACATGGCCGATTCACTGCGACCTTTACAGATCTATTCTGATGCTCCTTGGTTGTTAGAGCTCATTGTCTAGCTTGATCTCTCTGATAGCCATATCCATAGCCTTGACACTGACCCCTTCATATATCTGACAGCCTCTGGTTTCTCTTTCCCGCATCTTGCGTGTCTCAGCCTTACTATCGCTTCGCATTCACAGAGCACATGCAGTCCGGTTTCGTCTTCTTCTTGACAGAATCTGCATTGGGTTTCTTCTGTCAGACCTATGTTGCTCATATGCTCCCGGAATCGGCTATGCCCCGTTAGTAGACCCACCACTACCCTTACTATCTTACGGTTGTAGTTTGGCAGGTCTTCCGTGAATCTGGGCGATGGTTTTTTCATGCACTCTTTCGCCTGCCTCATTCCTGGGAGCTTATTCCACCAATCTATCGATTCGGCTTGCATCCATGAATTTTTGGATGTCTTTATACATGCTTTTGCTACCCCGCAGAAGGGTTCTGGGTGGATCATAGCCTTGGATGCGCGTTCTCGGGCTAGAACATCGGCCTCCTCATTGCCCTCTCATGTCCGAGTACAAAAGCTAGAGTGACTCGATTTTGGGTACAGACAGCTTCCCACCAGTCTTGAGAAGACTTGAAATGAGCTAAGCGCCTTAATTGCCGGAGAAAAACACTTTACCGTCACTGCGAGTATATTAAATCGAACTGCTAGAATATTCCAACGCGTTCATGACTTTCATATGATCATAAATATCGGTAATAAAATGGGACTCAGTAAGATTGGATAATTTTGTTGCCTTGCTCAGGTGTAAACGGCAGTTTGGAGTGTCATTGATGAACTCAACACACTTTTTTTCAAAAAAAATCTAATTTCCTTTATGACTTCATTATGTTGAGTAAGAGTGTTTTTTCTATTTGTATTATGAATACGCTGTCTGTTTAAAAAATAATAGCAAAGGTTCCATACATATTCTGGCCCAAAATCCTATGCTTCATTTTGCAAATTTTCGGACCTCCGAACATAACCTTGTAGTACACCCAATCTAATTTATGATACAGTGACGTCGGTCAGCCAATCAGGAAGGAGGGAACAAATATCGGTTGGGTGGTTGTGTTAGATGAAATTCCACTCGGGGGTGAGGTTCGAAAAATAATAAAAAAAGATAAAACATAAAAAACGTTGAGGGTGACGTCGTCGGTGTGGGAGGTGGTGGCGTGGTAGAAAATGGTGGATATGGTGTTCTACAAGGTTCTGTTCGGAGGTCCGAAAATTCTCAAAATGAAGTACCATAAGAAAAAGCATGGTATTTTGGGCCAGAATATGTATAGTGCCTTTAATATTCATCAATTTCTATTTTGTCCCCTTCAAAATATTCCCCCCAGATATAATATACTTGTTCCAGCGTTTTTTCCAATCATCTAGGCAGTTCTGATGTGCACTTTTTGGTATGTCCTTGAGCTCTCCCAGTGATTCAGTTTCTATATCCACAATCGTCGCAGAACGCCGTCCTTTCATGAGTCTCTTCAATCATGAGAACAAGAGAAAGTCGCAGGGGGGCAAATATGGTGAATACGGTGGCTGAGGCATGATTACTGTGTTGTTTTTGGCCAAAATATTACGAACAACCAATTACGAGTGATGCATCATTGTGATGTATGTGCCATGATTATAAAGGTTTAGAAATGTTTTTACCGAGTTTTTTATTAGCCACTACACCGGTAGCTCGTGTCGATAAGCCAAATCGTCACACTTATACCTACTTACTTATTAGCTCATATCTTGAAAACAACCGATTTTGATGAAACTTGCACTGTTCCATAATTTGAGGTGAATGATAATTAAAAAAAAAAGAATGGTCACAATCCGAGTGATTATTTCTGAGAAACGTGTGGACATACATACATACATTTTTGCACAAACTCACATAATTTGTTTTAATTTCTGTTTGTAATAGCCTCCCTCGGTAAAAATAGTATTGAGTGAGCAAGTGCGACTTGTCCTCGAAAACTCATGTTAAGCTAGCAGAACCCCTTCGAATTTTTAGATTTAATTTTAGGCTCTTATTGCCCTCTATCGCTGATTTTCTATGCTTTGTGCTTTACCAGAACCAAATCGAAGTCCTTCACTTTTTGGGAAATTTGAATTTGCAATAATTTCAGGCTATTTCATTACGAATTGAATATTTTTTGCCCCTCGTTTCAATTGAATATTCGGGTGATTATCTCAGATACACCCGACAAAAGCCATAAATAATTTTTCGAAAATATTCTTCAACTGTGAATGAGAATGACATGATATATATTGACCTCGTATAACCCCCCCTTAACTCTGACTTTCGATGTGTTTTTGAAAAACAAAGGGTTATATTGAAAAATGTTTCGCATTGTCGCCTTTCCATGAGTTGCTTTTTTTAATAAAAATCCTTGTGCCGAAATTCTTCGCTTTTTGGAAATTTTGCAATAATTTCAGGCTCTTTCATTACGCTATTGAACAGTTTATAACCTCAGACGCTCACAGTAGATAGTGGAATAAATGTTTTTCAAATGTGGGATTGATAGAAATTTTAGGCTCCTTTCCCCATCCATCTACGACTTATTGGAAAATAAATCCAATATATGAAAACAAAAGAATCCAATATATTGCTTTGCTGACGACAGCACATTTGTCTCGTCATTCCATTTGGATTCCAGGACATCGGCTGTAGATACTCATCTTCACCGTCAGCAGGAGGTTGCATATCTTAATGAGGATCTAGAAGTGGGGTGAAACTAATCAGGTTCAATTCAATGCCACAAAAACCCTGGCATTGGTTTTTTCTATAAAGATAAATGTCTCCGAACCGGATATAATAATGTCAGGTCAGACAATTCCGATTTCCGCATCGATAAGTTTGTTGGGGGTTAAAATGGACACCAATATGTCTTGACACAATCATGGCTGGAATTGCAAAGGTTGCTTCTCAAAATCTTGAAACACTGTTCCGAACCAGAAAACTATACACCTTAGCAACTGTTGATGCTTTATAAAGCTCAGATGAGACCTTTGGAGTATTGTTCTAAGTATCGATCCGCCTCTAAGCATACCCTGAAGCTGCTGGATTCCATCCAGAAAAGAGCCACTCGCCTGATTAAAGACGCGAATATCACTTGCAACCTTGATAGTCTGGAACATCGAAAAAAGGTTGGGGATTTGCCTCTGTTCTATAGATAATTTCACGGGAAGTGACTTGGCACAGTTGATTCCACCAAAAGCTGTACACATCAGAAATACGCGACGAACTTTGGCTGCTCATCGTTTTGAGGTTCAACTCAGTACACCTCGAACTTCGCTGTTTAGGAAGTCTTTCATTTGGAGAACGGCGTTTATGTGGAATAAACTTTCTGAGAACGTTTTCTCAAATGGATTTAATCTCCAGCGATTCAAATCCAATGTGAATCGCTACTTTCGCACAGGCACCGCTCTTAGAGCGCTGTAAGGATTTTCCTGTAGCGCTTGTGTTTTGTCCTTTAAAAAATCCATCGCCGACTTTCCATTTGTATCTGAGGTATTTACCCGAATATTTAATTCAAACGAGGAGCAAAAAATGTTCAATATCGTAATGAAGGAGCCTAAAATGAGCCTAAAATTATTGCTAGTTCAAATTTTCCAAAAAGTGAAGGATTTAGATTTGGCTCTTCCAGCTCAAAGGTGAAGCTAGCAGAACCCACCGATTTAAAAAAAAAACAAGACATAAAAAAATTGGCCTTAGGAAACAATAGGAGTTTAAACTGAGTCTAAAATTATGATGTAGTCTGATTCAAGACTCTCTGTGGTTGGGTTCTGCTAGCTTAACGTTCAGTTATGACATTAAGACTATGTAATACACATTACGGAGAAAACAAATATTTCATATTTTTCTCTACTAGGACTACCCTATCTTCTCCATAACTCCTTGAAAATGTTGAGGAAAACGTTTGTTTCTCATGACTTCTTCTTCTTCTCGTTTTTGTCGTCTGGCTTTTGCTTCCTTGCTAGCGCAGTGGACCAATCTTCCAACTTCGACATGTTCGTTTAACAGTCCGTTTATATTTTTTATGTCACTGTGAATCTTCAGTTCGTGTTCGTTTTTCCCCATAGGAATTGTAATCTGAACCAGTTTCATTCACTGACGCTCATTCAACAAGGGCCATAATCGGCGTGGTCGTCAGAGGGCGCTGGAGAGCGAAAGGACAAGATGACAGTTCAACATTTAAACAGCTATTTGAGTGTCTGAGCGATGTATGTTTGATTTGGGCTTATTTTAGAAATTTTGAGTCCGTTTTGCGAGGTTTTGGCATATAGATTAGGTGTTAATAACATGGCACTTAATTACTGGGGACGTCTTTTATCCGTGAGTAGATCCGATTACAAATTTCCAAATACTCCGAATGATTACGAATTGCTGGTAATGGAATGTATCTGAAAAAAAAACAGTCAAATATGTGAAATATGATATAGTTAAAATCAGAAATAATACTCAAAACATGAAAAATATGCATGAAATAATATAAAAATTGTAGAAATACTTATTTGTAAAAAAAACAAATTATTGTGACCTGTAATGAAAAGAAATATTCAAATGGATTGAATAATGAGTTTAGATCAATAATATGTGAACAATAAAAATTAAGATAAGCCAGTTATCACCCGCGATTGTGAATACTAACAATCGAAACGTCGTGAACTAGTTTGATTTGAAATATTCATTCTTATTTCATTCATTTGCATCCTTTTTTATCATATATTCTCATCATTTTATCTTAATTTTCATTGTTAACATAGTCTTATTTTTTTCTCAATTTCTTGTCGCATAATTCAAATAAATTTGTGTTTTCCATATGTAAACAAAAAATTAACCAGCGCCCCACAGTGCCCTCTCGCGGCAAGCATTTTCCTGATTGCCCCATTATTTGAGTTGTTAGTTTTTTGTTTGGATTAGGCAGGCCACCTTTATGTTCCGACCGAAAATATGTTGTGAATACTATAGTGTTCTTCCTTCTACTTGTAGATGTTTTCAAAAGATGGTAGCACAAATTCAAATACTGATTTTGAGTGATTATTAATGGTGTAGTAATTTATAAGTCAACCACAACAGTTATTGTGGTTGAAAATGGGATTTTTGAATAAGTAATGTTGTTTCGCTGGAAATTAATAATTATTCATTGATTTATTTTTACTGCGGTCGAACTAACGAAAATGCTAAAGAGTTAAAAAAAGTTTTTTTCACTTAATTGAAATCGACATAATCGACTAATGTCCGCTAAGGAACTGCTGATTGAAGCCTCCGTCTTATCTTGGACAATATGGTTTTGTACGAAGTTCAGATATGAAAACAAAACTGGGGACTTACAGAAAACCAGTTGAAAACTTTGTATTTTAACGTTTTCAGATAGTATATTTTAGGTTGTTTAAAAACTGTTGTCCTTTTTTACGAGTCCACTTTAAACTGCAATGTCTCAAGTAAATGCTTATTCAATTGGCTTGTTTCATGCTATGAAAAATGATACTGGTCTGCTTATATCGAGTTAGGGGTATATTATACTTATCAAGCCTAATCGGTCCCAAAATCTCTTTATATTTGCAGAAGAAAGAATAATTCGGAAAATAAGAATTTAAATTGTCCGCGTGTTTGTTAACCAATAAAATTGATCGTGTTTAGAGCGGAGTTGCCAAGTGTATTGGTTTTTAATATATCCAATCACAGATCTGATGATCCAATTTGACAGACGCCATTTTTGTTGTTATTGTTGTCAACTCGGTGTGAATACAACTGTTACAATCATCCAATTAAAGAACGTTTTTTTGTAAAAGGTAGGTCTCGGCGGGTGCCTATTTTGCTGCATATTCCGTGTCATTAGTTTAAATTCCGAAAAATATTTTTTCAGGTTATTTTTGGATTGATATGTTCTGGAGTAATTCTACATTTCACTGTACATATTTTTGCTTCTCTTTTCATTCACCATACTGCTCCTTGGGCGAGATAAAATAAAAATTAAATCTAAACTTTTCATCCTTCGATAAAAGACAAAGTCTGAAATGAATGTCATATAAATAAAAGGGACCTACTAAATATACCACAAGGGACCTACTAAGTATACCACCTACCGTTTCAATTTTTCATTCTTCATTTCGGTACCAAATGCAAATTTTTCAAGTAAAATTCATCGATCATTTCAAAATCGACTCTTGGTCAGTTGTCGGGAGTCAGCATTAACAAAACTAGGCTCAACATTCATTTTGAAATTATTTTAACAAAAATACGAAGTTTGTGGAAACCGTTGACATTAGAAAGAGCACATTGTCGCATTGACTACAGAGGGCGCTCGCTGGCTGACTGGATGACAATATGGCTAATATACCAGTAACGTTGAATTTCTTATTTTTGGTGGGTAGCATGAATGCATAATTGATTTATTTTATTAGGATTCATGAGCATTCGAAAACCATTTGAAAATACAGCTCGCTTAATGCTATTTAGAATCATATTTAGATATAACTTGTATACTATATATCAGTTATCAAGGCAAATATTATTGTCCATTTTTATGCTCAATTCGTGGATTCGAGCGATCTTATTATTGCATATTTATTTGTTTGCTGGCTTTATCCTTAAAAAAATTAATGAATAATTACATTTCTTAGGAAAATGGGAGTACCCATATCACATTTTATTGGTTTTATTCGGCATTGAAAATGTATGTCATATCGGATCCATTCTGCTTATTTTTGCAACATTTAGTTTCAACTTTTTCTTAGCTGACAGCTCGCGTAGGTACAATTCGTTTTTTTCACCGAGTTTAGTTTGTGTGTGTTTTAAAAGTGTTTTAGAGATATATTTGCATATTAATATGGTGCATTCTTGTGCTGATTCTAATTGTGCGGAAAGGCACAAGAAAACAGAAAGCATATTGGTTTATAGATGAGTTATTTCATATATAATGAGTTTAGGTTCCCAAAGGATAAAATGATGAGAAAAAAATGGGTGAAAATATTGAAAAGAAAGAACTACAATTCTTCTACTCTTCCAAGACTTTATAGAAATCATTTAAAAAGTCTATAAATGAAAGGGAAACGAAAATATTGAATTTGATGACACAGTTTTTTATTTCAACTTCAAGTATTCTTCACAGAAAGTATTATCTTGAGTTAATACTGTTGCTGAAATTATGATACATTTTACTGCATTACATTTTATCATATGAGTAATGGTATCACCTCAGAAGCTTTTGTTGGATCAGTTCGAGTACAATCACTTCTGTCTATACTTGACCTCATTCAATCTTCCTCTCAAGTGTTGGAAGTTCCAACATATTACCCAAGAGAGCCTATAACGCTTGAATTTAGTAGCTATATTAGAAAGAGCAATATGCTTTCTGTAAAAATAGTTTTTTTTTGTAATAAATTACAGTTGTACAGATTGAGGATTGTAGAATAAATTGAATATTTGAAATGATTTTTTAATAATTTGCTATATTTTTTGATTTTATAACTGTATATTATCAATTAATGCATAAAATCATAGTTTAGGTAAATATTTTGTGATTTATCGACTTTGTGTACTGATTTTAGATATAGAACTTATTTCCAAACATGATTTTTTGTGTACATTTTATTCCATGTGGAGAATTTTTCATTAATTGAAACGTTAACGGGTTCATATACACTGCCATATTTAAATTGATAATCTTAGGCTCCGTAAATTTTACGATTCTACCACATTCGATTTTCAATAATTAATTACGGGAAAACTACGGTATTTAGAGAGATGAAACAAAGTGCACTGTTTTTCAATTTAAAATTCATACCAAGTGAACTATAAACCAAAAATCATGAAACGTAACATAAGTCGATTAATTCCGACAGCATAAAAATTGGTACTCTGGATTCGATGGGCGTTTTTGCCTGGTCCAGATCGGCGAAGGTTCTACCGTTGAGTAAGTTATCAAAGTACTCGAAAAGATTATAGCCGGTTGGCGAGAGGTCTGGGAAGTATGATAGGTGAGGCATAACTTCGCCACTTAATTCGTTTAATTTTCGGACTGTGATTTATGAAACGTGTGGACGGGCGTTGTCGTGAAGCAGAATCGGACATCTTCAGTTGACCAGTACCGGCTGATGCATTTTTCGGTACATTTCCTCGATTTCCTCACAATAGAACTCTGCTGTGACCCTGGTTTGGTCCGGTTGCACAGTTACAGTGAATCACTCTAGCCGCTGACTACCATACGGTGGTCTTTTTTGGTGGGTTTTCGCTCTTAGGAAGTGCTTATAGGTGTCCAACCACTGTCCTGAACATCTCCTTTTGTCGTAGATGATTCAATTTTCATCACACGTGGCGATCCGAGTTTTGGTTGTACAAAAGCAAATCGTGGGGCACCCACTTTTTGACCCTTCCAATACATTTTGAATACAAAAATCGAGTGGGAGCTGACGCCTTGTTCTTTCACCATTCCACGCACCGTTTGTGCGTGCGAAAACTCTGATTCCTCGACTGAATGGACTGTCGTATAGTTAGCAGCTTCAAATCTCTGCGAATGGCTTCATTCCGCACGAACCATGGAGCATTCACCAGCATCCTGATTAGTTTGTTTTGCAACCTTTCTAAAATGGAGAGGTTTCAAGGAGCGGTTTGTCACCATGCGCCTGAAGTATACATAATGATAGGCTTGAAACATCGTATTGTATAATAAAATCTTATTTTTAAGATTGAACATTGAATTTCTGTTAATCAGAGGATAGAGACCTAGGTATTTGACTCGCGTTTGCCATTCGATTTCCCTGTCTGAAATCGTGACTCTTGTGTCTGGAGAAACGTTACGTCTCCCCAAATCCATCGCCTCAGTTTTTTTCTGGATTCACCCGAATCTTCCATTCCAGGTACTAGAGTTTGAGGTCGTCCAATGCGCGATGCATGTAGACGACCGCCAACCCTCGACCCATGAAAGAAGCAAGGAGAGCCGTATCATCGGCGTAAAGAGGAACCTTCACGTGATCGAACCTCGGAAGGTCGCTCACATAAAGGCGGTACAATAGTGGAGATAGCACAGCTCCTTGAGGCATTCCAGCTTGTATTTCCCTGACGGGAGACAGGGTTCCTTCAACTCGGTCCTGCAATGTTCTGCCTTTCAGAAAGGACCTAATCCATCGGATCAGGTCCCGAGGCAGGTCGAAATCGAGCATTTTGTGTAGTAGACCTTGATGCCATAATCTGTCAAAGGCTTTCGAAATGTCCTGGAATACGAGATGGACTGTCTTCCTATTGTTTAGCTCTGAGTATAGGAGAGTGGAGTGTGCCCTCCTGAAGCCGAATTGTTCAACAGGCAGAACATTTCGCTCTTCAACTTCTTTGGTCAACCTTTGCAGCACAACACGTTCAGCCAACTTAGCCGTTGAGCAAAGCAGACTAATCGGACGATGATTCTGGGGAAACAGCGGGTTCTGGCCCTGTTTCGGAATCATGAGGACTACGGCATGCTTTCATCTTCGGGGGAAGTATCTTAGGGCGATTGAACTGTTGATTATATCCAATAGGGAGCTGTTTCAACAACCTATTGTTGATTGAATCAATTCCCGGAGCCTTCTTGGGTTTGAAGGCCCTAATGTATCCCCTCAGTTCTTCCTCCGAAGCTGGACGGATCACGTCGTCAACATTTTCCTGAATGGCTGACCATCTACCAGAAATACTAGAAATAATTCGAAAAATTAGTCGCAGCGAAAATAATTATGTTTGTCACTTTGACAGCTAACGTCAGAATCAATTGAAAATCGGAATTCTTTCAGATATCACTCCATCTAGTGGACGAGGTACCAACCAACTGCACATCCGTAATTTGCCCGATTCCTCTGAATAAGGAAAAACAATTTCTTATTAGTCAGTGGGCTATGCTTGAAGACTGGCAGTAAACAAATCTAAAGAAATGAACTTTAAACGTTCAAGCCAGTCTCGAATATAACTACACAGTAGGTTGAATGAACTAACGCCTATCAGAAAACAATTACTCCCCTGGCTAATACCACGAAGGGCGTTGGATTATGTCCGACAGGCGTCAGTGCAGGAATCTTTACAGAAAATTTCCTGCATATGCAATTGACAATACAACTGAAAGAGTCGATCTTCAATTTTGGAACGGGCACACTTGCAGACCTACTGTGTAGGTATATTCGAGACTGGCTTGAACGTTTAAAGTTCATTTCTTTAGTTTTGTCTACTGCCTGTCTTCAAGCATAGCCCACTGACTGATAAGAATAAATATTCATTGAGATATTAAGCTACAAAAACACATGACATTAAAACGGACAAAAAATTTTTAACAACCTAATAGTATAGTTCAAGTAAACGATATAGTGCAACCTACCTTCCAATAGCTCCCCTTTAATAATATAGTTAGGGAGCTAACTAATTTCGTTATTCAATAATCATTTCTGCGTCTTGCGTTCATAAGGTTTGTTTTTGACTATTTTACTTATAGTTGAGGAAGAAATCTCGGTTATATCTGATGTTGCTTGGTTGCTTGTAACAGTTTGAGATGTTTGAGATATATATATATATATATATATATATATATATATATATATATATATATATATATATATATATATATATATATATATATATATATATATATATATATATATATATATATATATATCGAATTTCGACAGTCAAATCGCGATCAGTTCCTGAACTGAACACGACCGCGATAACCTTCATCGATTTCTATTCGTCACTGTAACGTGACTTCAAATTTAATTTTATGA
Source organism: Leptinotarsa decemlineata (assembly GCF_025532065.1). Taxonomy (NCBI): domain Eukaryota; kingdom Metazoa; phylum Arthropoda; class Insecta; order Coleoptera; family Chrysomelidae; genus Leptinotarsa; species Leptinotarsa decemlineata. The sequence continues at coordinate 14,405,106 of NW_027412558.1, forward strand.
CTCTTCAGCCAATCATAAAACTGGGTTAGTAAAAATTATCCAATACGAATCGCCAAGTCCACAGTCCACGTTGACTAGTTCGCTGCCGGTTCATTTCTGTGTATTGCTTTTTTTGACATTTGAGAGTACCGCCACCTTAAAAAGTGCACAAAATCGTTCACTTCGACTTTACTATTGGGTTAACTATCGTTGCAACGCGAAGCAGAATGGTGTGAAAATGAACGATGCAACCTTTGCACCTTGAAGAAAGGACTGCAACACTACACGTATGTCGGGAAAACCACAGAACCATAAACTTTCCTGAACTTAGGAGCATCAGTGGCCGGATTAACAAGTGACACGAAAACCACGAAAAAATTCTGTGTGGTTGCATCAACCCCAAAAGATAAAATAAAATATGTCCAAAGTTACAGATGGAGATAGAACGACCCCTATTTGGTGAAACAAATGACTTGTAGTATATCATCTAATAGCAACGAAAAAGTATCCCTGTGCAGTGTTTACAACAAAGTCAAGCAAACTAGTGACTCGGGTCGGAGTAACTTGAAGATGAGCCTATTGTTACACTGCGATGGCGATAACCATCCCCGCATTCCCGGAATTCTATTCGTCACCGTAACATGACTAACATGACTCGGTTAGTAAAAAATATCCAATACGAACCGACAATTCTATAGTCCACGTGGACTAGTTCGCAGCCGGTTCATTTCTATGTATTGGTTTTTTTGGCCTTTGAGAGTGCCGCCAACTTTATGTATGCACAGTATCGTTTACTTCGACTATAAAAATTAATGTTTGACTAGGAAGTAGAAATGTTGAAAATTTATTTAGTCGTGTTACTTTAAATGTTTTTGGATACTTTGTATTAGGAATCATCTGAATAAATTTTTGACAGAAAATAGGTCATAATTAAGTTCAATTCACAATTCTGAAGGTTTTTTAGCAAGTTGCTTCTTAAAAATACAACAGGCGAGCTCTTATAACACGTCTAGCCTTAGCAACTGCCGCAGATAGAGTAAACAATTAATATAACTGGAAATTTTACCATACTTCAGAGTACATGCCTCTGAGTACATACCAACTTATGAAAAAAATGACAAACGGACTCTCCAAACTCATGAAGTTCAAAAATTCTCGTTAATTTATGAATATACCTTGTGTATCTATTATTCATATTAACATTATTTTTAATTTCAGGCCTGGATGGGGCGTCAAAGGGACAAGCGCCATGGCAGATAACAGGTGTTTCTCTGGAGGCGGTGAGTATTACTCTTGTCTGGATTAACCAATTTTTCAAAACACGTGGCAACAGCGTCTGTTCCCTGCATCGTTTTTATTATTCAATCCAGATGACGGTGTGGTTTTATTTGGGCACATTTCGTGGCGGTATCTACCGGTAGGAGGTCGAACGAGGTCAATTGAATTCCCGCGGCGAGCTTTCCTTTGTTTTCATTGACGTACGTTCAGCTTCACGACCAGCTTAATTTTATTGCCGAATAAGAGGTGTGGTACTAATCGCAAAATCGCACGTTTCTTTGTGGAAATGAAAAGTGGTCAATAAAAAATATTTGAATGCGATTATTTCATTGAGAGATAATTAAGGACAATAATTTTGGACAATTACGACATTCTGTGTCTTAATAATAAGTGGCAAGATTATTAAAATTGAACAATTTTAGATCCTTGTCTAAGTTTCAAAATTCAATAATAAACTACTTCCACACAAATCAAATTTTTTCAAACACCATCAACCGATATTTGTAGTTGTAGGCCATTCAGTTAGATTCATTGACGAAAAAAGAAGTACCTGTTTGTAGACATGCGCATTATTTACGTTTGAATATTTGCCCTGAAAGTTGAAATTGGGAAACTTTCGAAGTCACAATTCAAAGACGAAGACTAAAACAGGGGCGTGAAATTTTGCATAAATGCTCTTTATAAACATACATATTGAACTTTGAATCAAAATTAAAACTGAATATAAGCTAGAGATGTCTTTTTTTTGTGTTTCTCATTTTTCATGATGATCTGCTACCACGTAGTAACGGCCACATCCATCAATGCATTAAAAGACAGATACAAAGATTGGGATTTCTAAATTGGCCCATATTCAGTATCTCAAGGTACAAATTTTCTTGACATAAGTCGAAGAAATTATGAAATGCAAATAAGCCAAGTTTTGATAAGACAACTGTAAAATATAGCTGTTTTTTCAATTCTGAATATGGGTATAGATTTGGTTTTCAAAACGTTGAGAAAAGTATTTGAAAAATTCTTTTAATAGAAGAACTTTTTTTTTCATAAAAAATGTATTGAATTTAGTTAGTGATTTATCTGAGTGAATAAATGTGCCCTTTCTACACCTTTTACAATTTTTGATATTTTTAAATGAAGAAAGTGAAAATTTCCACATGAAAATATTTCCTCTACAAAAATTACTTCTGTTCAGTCCAACTTCTTACTCAACAATTCTTACAAAATTCCATCATTACTTCATTTGTAACCGTCGATTTTAACCTCTTCGCATATTTTGCTTGCGGAACTAATCACTAATCTGCAACTCTATGTTAGGATCAACATTCCAGTATATTCGCAGATTATTTCTTTTCATTCGGTAAACGTTGCAATGATGACGGTGTGACATCACTATATTGTAACGAATCTGAAGCCGCCCCTGGCCGATATGCCGGCCAGCGAACAAACACATGACGTCACCGCGAAAGTATGCAGTCGGCAACCGCCGGCAAAACTCTAGAAAAGAACCGACTGCAGATTTCTAGAAAGATCGTTACCGATATATAAGTCCGTCTTCCCGACCCAAGGGGGAGTTCAGAAAGTAAATCGAGCGGTTAAACAAGAAATTCAAAAAGTGGGAATAAATTAAGCGTTAGTTGCTAAGTGTTGTAAATAAATTTGTTTTTGATAGTGAAATATTGTTGGACATGAATTTGTTTGAGACAGTAAATTATTTAATTTGTTACAATATGTTGTCGAACAGTTACGCAACGTCGTGGTACACAACGGTCGCAGTTTAACATTAGGCTCATCTTCAAGTTACTCCGACCCGAGTCACGTTTGCTTGACTTTGTTGTGAACATTGCACAGGGATACTTTTTCGTTGCTTGCTCCATGGAGTCAGCTGGATGATATACTCCAAGTCATTTATTTCACCAAATAGGGGTCGTTCTATCTCCATCTGTAACTTTGGACAAATTTTATTTTATCTTTTGGGGCTGATGCAACCACACATAATTTTTTTCGTTTGGCTTTCGTGTCACTTGTTAATCCGGACGCTGATGATCTGTAGGCGTATCCTGAGTTTAGGAAAGTGTTTGGTTCTGTGGTTTTTTCGACAAACGTGTAGTATTGTAAATCCTTTCTCCAGGGTGCAAAGGTTGCATCGTTCATTTTCATACCATTCTGTTTCACGTTGAAACGATAGTCAACCCAGTAGTACCGTGACAGAGTCTTGTTGATGCCGAAGTACTCACGCTCGATTCCTTTGTGGCTGGTTCAGACATCTGTAAAGTATGCTCTTCGTGCGTTTGGCTAGTGGACTTCTGATGCCTCTGAGCTGTAAAACGCCTCGTCAGTTGTACAGGTCTCTACACGCCACACAGGTGGAAACGGGGGGGTTCGTTGAATGGATTACTGATGATGGTATAACCCCCAAATAACCTGCCAAATAGCTAATATGAGTCTACCCCAACCATCCAATTCACAAGAAAAAATGATGACACAATAGTACAACTCAATAGAATGTATTATGATGATTCATATGAATGCAAGCACAATATATAAGGCACAAATGCACAAGAGTTAACGTGGAAATTGCGTTTCATTCATATGAATACGAACAGTTTCGACGGCAATATAACGGCATGTCTTTTAACGTGAACAAATAAAACAATATATTATCACCATAAGATAAGTAAGGCCTCGTAAATTACCCTGTATATATTTCACAATCTCGGGCCCTCAGTAGTTAGGTCGATTGTAATAAGTTATTTTTTGCAGATGATCTAAAAATATTTTTACCTATCGAAACTATCTGTCTGTCTGTTTAAAATCTGTTTTTCCGTTAACCAGCTGTCGCACCCCTATGAAAGATAACCCTCAGAAGTCGAAACTTGTGCGAGCTAAAGATTAACGAGGTCTTACCTTTTAATGTGTGATTTCTAACAAGGGTTGGACGATAGCAAGGGAAGATCGATCGTTCAGACTAGGGCTTGAACCACCGACCAACACGGCAGTCAATTCGAGTGTGTGAGTAAACAAAGCACCCACGCCTAACCGCTTGGCTACCGACCGACCAAAGACTATTATTAAAGACTAATACATTGCAATACTTAGTCGCTGGTGTGAAGTTAACAAACTATATCTCAATGCATTCAAATGTAGTGTCTTACAGTAGGAAAATGTCGGTCATCGAGTAAAATTATCGAGTAGATTCCATTTCACTGTCACGAAGTAACTCACTTAAAGAACTTGGTGTATATTTTGATCAAAATTTGTATTTTTCCAACCGCATTAGATCGAAAGTAAGTGAAGCATTGAGAGTTTATGGCTTTATAGTTCGCAATTGTAGATCTTTTTCAAACATATCTGCTCTATTCATTCTTTATGTATAGCCTACGTAAGGTCAAAATTAGAATACGGCTCTGTTCTATGGTCTCCATTCTACAATTGCTATAATACCTCAATTGAACAAGTTCAACGTCGTTTCCTAAAGTTTATTTACTTCTAATCTTATGGCATCTATCCTGATAGATGTATTCCATATGAATCTCTTACCATAACATTCCATTTTGAAAGTCTTGAATTACGCAGAAAACTTGCTCGAATAATTTTTCTGTATAAGATACTGCACAACAATGTGTATGCTACGGAGGTGTTATCTCTTATAAATTTCAGTGTGCCTCATTTTAGAACTAGAAGTACAAAAAATGTTCACAGCCGACTAGCCAGAACCAATTTTTACCTCAAGTCACCTATCTTTAGCATTTGCAATAATTTCAATTCAATTTCAAATTTGTGTGATAACAATTTTGATTCCCTAGAATATATTGTTGACACTGCATCTCAGTATTTCATGGAGAATTTTTAATTTTCTGGTATAGTATTTTTTATTTTACTTTCTTATATTATAATTTTGTTATTCATTTTTTCAAATTGTAACTTTGTAAATATAAGGACCTATATTACTTTTTTAGCATACTTAGTTAACCCTATAACAATAATAATAAAAGCAATAAGCAGAATATAATAGGATACCTAACTTGCATGGATAATCCTGTATACGCTATAAATTTACTATCATAATAGAGCAGAGATGAAGTAAATTCAAATAATACGTATATAAATAACCTTCTGTTTATTATAAATCTATGATCGTAGCAGAAAATCAATAAAAGAACAAACTTTGAATGAATATCTTGCGTGAAAACCCTGTATACGGCGTAGTGGTATCACCCTGTAGGTACTGTGGTGATGGACGGCTTCAACGAGTCGTCTAAGCGTGATAACCTGGAAATATTTCTCCTGCTGACTCGATTGAGTGGACACCCTGTATTTACTCCTCTTGTTGAGCAAGTTAAGCAGGATCCACCCTGTACGTCAGCTACAGGTGATTTATTTTCTTGTGTCTCCTCGATAGTCTTCAGAATCATTCTAGTATCAATATTTTGTTTTTATGTCGTGTCAAATGTCGAGTTGATTTAAACAATTTTTTTTTTGAAATATATATTTATAGATGTGATAATCATTTAATTGTGAAAAAAAAAGGAACTCACCAGAAAATTAATATCCCTAAGCCTATGCTCGATTCCTGCAAAGATTATGTGTTCTTCACACAATAACTTTCGAAGTAAATAAAAAACGAAGGAAAATTTCTAGGAAAATTTATGACATCATTTTGCCGTTTTATGTTACAATAAAATCTCGCTGAGCCCGGTCCCATTATCAAATTATATGGTGATGGCCAGGTTATAAAATTCTTTGGCACGAGCTGGAACGCAACCGGTATTACCTCATGAGGATTGGCTGCAGTTTTCTGCAGCGTTGCCACATTTGTTTAAAAAAAAGAAATCGGGTTTTCTGGAGAGTTTTGAAACTAAAGTGGAAGTGGAAACTGATCCATCAGTCTTCAGTAATACCAAATGTATATTTTTTTTCAAAGTTTTGAATACTCCTTCTTATTGTATTATTGAGAAAGTTGTACTATTTTTTTATTTTCAGCTTCACATGTAATTTCTATAACAAAAAATATGATTATTGAGGAGCTAGAAAGTCAATTCAGGTGGAAAATAAGTAACGATTGCTTTGATACTGCAATAAAAGTGCATATACTCTTTACATTGGCTTTAGTACTGATCTCAAATCGTGAAAATAGAACCAACGATTATAATTTTTGTTGTAGCAGTGTTGAAGGTTTTAGTGCAACAAAATCTACCCTCGTGGTAAAGATATTACCACTTTGTTTTTCATTCTTGTTGGAACTGTTGAATAAGAATGCGTATTGAACTCATGAACTATAATTGTACTTTACAACAATACTGAACGGTAAAAAGATTATTGACATAATTATAAAAAATATGACATAAGTCAATTTCAAAAAAGGAATGCCATGTTGCCTGACTTCGGGCATGAGTCGATAGCTAGAGTGCCACAATTCTTTCAAACGAGTCCATGGACATTTTTCAAGATTTAGAAATATACTGATCAACTTTTTAAATTTAGGCTACATTCTAAACGTCTATTAGCTCCTGCAAGGCAATATGCTTGACACAGAAAAAGGTGATTAGATTATTATTATTCCATCTTGAAACGAAAACGTTATTGGAAATATGAGTATATAATGTTTTATAACATGGGGACTCCTTGAAAAACGATATTATTGAAGATGATAAAATTAGGTCAACAATCATGAAATAGATAGATTTATTAGTCCTTTGTGCTATATTATGTAGATGGGACTGATCATATGTCTCAGGTATAGTATAGTATATCCTCAGTGAACATGAATTTCCACAAAATAAACAAGTCGTCAATCAAGGAAGTGATACTATTAGGTATTGGTCCACCATCGTTATTCATACTATTATTATGTTTACTTATTTCTACACTCTCATAGGCATCTAGATGCCTGTTGTTGTTAACTTGTCTAACTAATCTTAATAAATTAAAGTCAATGGAATGGTTTTGTTGCAAAATATGATGGGCGACTGTTTGATTTTTCTGGTCTTCCATATTTTAGGTGTGCTAAGTGTTCCTTATATCTTATTTTAATCACTCGCCTACTTTTGGACGATACCCTAAATATACAAAATTGTGTCAGATATTACTATGGCAGTTTCAACAATTCCTGCTCGAATATTAGTAATCTTGTTTGAATACACGCTATCGACTGCTTTTGACATTTTTTTTAATTTAATAGAACTTGATGAAAATCCATATTAAAATTTTATTGTATGATTTTCACTATAAAGGGTTTTACAAAAACCGCGACACGTGTTTCGCTATACAATAGATTTCTCAAGTGTAAAAAAGTTATTTTTTTGTTATAAATAGTATAAAAAATCAATCAATCAAAATATCGTAAAGGATACTTAGGATTCGAAGTTTCATAGTTGAATTTGCCAATACTTGAGGATACATGCTTAAATATAAAATCAAAGATGATCTGTGTCGGAACATTTTTATGTGACATTTTCTCAACGATTTTTCAGAATGTATCCTTTACTTTTATGAAACACTGAATTTTTCTATTTTTTATTATTCCAGTAATTTCCTGACAAAATAATCTTTACATTTAAAATTTTAGGTTGTCTTCATTCTATCGAATTTGTTATTTTAATTGTTTTGAACAAACATGTAAGTTATTGAAAGTATTGTTATTATTGAATTTTATTTCGGTGATAAATTTTCTAATTTTGTTGACTAAATTAACCACATCGGCAACGTCGCAATGACTCCGCCCGATGTGCTCCGTTTAAGTTCGTATCGTTTGATCGTTGCATAAGAGCAGTAATAAGAAGAAGAGGAACCGCTGCCGGCCGGCAACGATCGGCAACAAGAAAGAATGGCCCGACTACGATTAGTCAGCTATGAAAGCGCGGGAGTGGGACAGATAGTGAATGCATTTCGAGCGAGCTGACACTTGTTGAATGCTTTTCTCTCCGCTTTCCGTATACCGAAATGGCCAATGGAGGGATTTCGCAGATAGTACGATGTGGTGCGCTCCAGAGGCGTGCGCTTTTGTTGAATGGAAGAGGAACCGGAAAATTAAATTGTGCACAATTTACAATTTACAATTGTAACAATGTTACATCAGCATCGTACATTTAATGCAAATAATTGGTAATAAACCAAAACTAATCTAACCGAAAAATGATGATGATGAATATCCCACTTTTCAAAGTAAATGTTGAACAAAAATCATGAAGTTTTAGTTTTTTGCATAGTGATAGACAAATACTGCAATATAAAATATAAACTATATAAGTACCTAACAGATGCTCATATGAAAACTACAAGTGAAATTAACTATCAAGTATGAGTACATTTGAAATTGGAATATGACACGAATTACTATAAAATGAAATGTAAAAACACCAATATACCTGACATGTCAACAGTTGTAGGTGTTGAAGTAAGTAATAATTGTAGACGGAAAAATAGAACATAGGTAATCATTCATCTAAAAAATATGATGATATTCATTCGACCTCTCTTTTAATTGAAATGAAGTTTGGCGATGTTGATTTGTTGCAGGTGTAAGGTAAATACTGCGTCAAACCATTGCTTTATAAATTCAATAAGAGGATCAAACACAGAAAATGCAATACTTGATCTTTCCAGAGTATACAATAAAAGCCATGAACGAATCAACGAAGTGCTTTGCGATCTTCCTTGATCTCGCCAAAGCTTTCGATACTGTTTTACATAGCAAACTGCTTGATAAACTGACAAAATATGGTATACGCGGCTCAGTACTTGATCTCTTGAGGAATTATTTATCTGAGAGATACCAAGCAGTGAAAATTGAAAAAGAAATTAGCTCAGAGTTAAAGGTCGATATAGGAGTACCACAAGGAACGGTATTGGGTCCGATATTGTTTCTTGTTTATATGAACAGTATCGCTCAGACAAATGAATTTATGGGACATCGAATATGTTATGCAGATGACACAGCTCAAATTATCACAGGTGAGAATTGGGAAGAAGTAAATGACAAAGCAGAGTCGGGTTTGAAAAAAGTATTACTATGGCTAAACTACAATTCACTGAGTTTGAACATGAAGAAAATCAAATGCATAACTTTCTCCCCATCCATAGTTGATCAACCATCCCAATTTATTCTTAATATACATACTTCCACCTGTGATAACGATACATGCAGTTGATCGATTTTAGAAAAAACACCATCGATAAAATACTTATGTATCATAATAGACCAACACATACGCTGGTCTGAACACATATCCCATGTGACAAAAAGAATAAGAGCATTAAGTCACAAATGTTATATCCTGAGAGACATTCTCACAAGAAAAAATATGATTATTTTATACAATAGTCTCGCTGAATCAATCATCAGATACTGCATAGTCGCATGGGGTGGTGCTTTCATTACCACATTACAATTTTTACAGACAGCACAAAACATTAGTGATTAGGATCATACTGAAAAAAGATAGATTATTCTCCACTCTATTACTATACCAACTTGTTCAATATAAAAACACTCTTCATTTATCAATCATTACTACGAATGTATAGTACGCATAAAAAATTCACGGTGAAAAAACAAGGATGACCAGATCGACTCTCAACAATAACATTCAAGTTCATTCTTTAAAAAATCTTTGACCCAAAGATCATTCATGTATTTCGGTCCATAATTTTTCAGCCTTATCCCACCCGACCTTAGAGAAATAAAAAACTTTCAAAATACAGATGAAAAAATGTATATTACTAAACCTCGATAACCTCCGATAAAATTCCTATAGATGAAATTTAGTAATGGTATTTTTATTCTATCGATTCCGTGATGCACCTAAATGGCATGAAAGGAAAACCAATCCCTGTTATCTCCGTTGGTTCCCCCTCATTTTTACAAACATTTTTTTTTGATTGATTGCATACTCTATACTCGTAACTAATTCACAAATTTGAAAGCAACTGGAAGGGTGCCGAAATGCAATACAGGCATTTTTGCTTAGGCAATTTCTGCTCCTAAACCCGATATGCGCTTCTATATAGCAGTAACCAAAATATGTTTGTGTATAAGGTTGGAATCTTCCAAGGTTGATATCTCTGGCCTGGGTCTGCTAAAGAAAACACCCGCACCAGAACCGGAAGGTGTGAACCAACAAGTATCTGCTCTTGATATTTCCTTCTCCCGGAGGATCCAGTCCTCTCTACTAGGGAACAGTACTTTATAAGGCAGTTCGTAGTTGACAGTTGGAGGCATCAAGTCAGAGGTAATTTCCAGAATGCTGTGACTTCCAGTGCCAACCAACAGTCTCTTGCACTCTGCATTAAATTGATTTGTGAAATTGGTAATGTGCATTAGTCTATATGCAGTCCATCTAGCCTCTCTCTCCAGAAAAAAGTGGAGAGGAGATAGATCTAGAAGGATCTCCATGGCCGCTGACGGTGTGGTACTGATGGTACCACTGATGGCCAGACAGGCCTGTCTCTGTGAGCCAGGCAATTGCACCATAAGTGATCATTGGTCAGACAATCATTACATAAATCCAATGGAATTGTTTGGGACCTAAACCCTAAGCTTTATCACAAATCCTTCGACATGTCCATATGGTCAGTCTGGCTTTGTGTAAAACTTTTTTCAAGTGAGCGTTACAGATGAGTTTTTTATCAAAGACAATGCCAAGATATTTCACATCCGTTCTAAATGGAATGACCTCACCATTGAGGGAAAGTGGCGTTAGATCGTCCAATTTTCTCCTCCTGGTGAAGGGGATTATCACAGTTTTCCTGGGGTTGACAGACATCTGCTCCCCAGGCACCAACTGAGAACAACGTCCAACGTACATTTGAAGATATTACAAGCTACCCTTCCCGCCCTGGGCCTTGCCAAGATGTCTAGATCTGCTGAGGATAGCCCCTAGTGACCCTGAACCTAATGGCCTCGCCTTGAAGAGTCGTAGTTGCAGTTCTGTTTACCAGCATGGCATAGCCAGTTATGGTAGATTCTATACCTTTCCTAGCCAGAGATGATCCTATAGATTTAGGTAGTACATTGTCAAATGCTTCTACAATATCGATAAATACAGGAACCACAATATCTTTGTTGTCAAGGGATTGGGAGATTTTCTCTACAAGGTTGTTTAATGCTAAATCTGCCGATTTGCCGGTTTGATAAGTATACTGTTGGTTATTCAGGGGGGATGCATATAATGCCACCCTCCTGATGTGTCCGTCCAGTATCCTCTCTAGTCCTTTCAGGAAGGTTGTAAGGCTCAACTATAGTAGAATAGTAGTACACTTTGAAAAATATGCAAATTCAAGATGGCTGCTGCTACAAAATGGCGGATTACATATTACCTTATAATATTGAGGCACTAAATGAACTAAGAATTGGGTAACAAAATTAGAAACTAAAAATTCGAAAGCAAAATAAGTAAAAAAAAATATTGAACGGTTTTATTGAAAAAAATAAGATAATAATCTGTCTGTTAAAAATCTGTTTTCCATTAACCAGCTGTCGCACCCCTACGAATGACAACCCTCAGAAGTCGAAACTTGTGCGTTAAGGACCAATGATGTAGATAATGTACTAAGAACTAAAAATAATGGTAAGGTCCTAGGTAGCTGTCATCACACCAATGTCCTCAGCAATCTACAGTATTGATCAGATGAAAAAATAATAAAATCGTTGGGCGTAGTATTTACATATTTACTCAGGTTTTTATCTGACCATTACCGTAGATTGCTGAGGAGAGTGGTGTGATGACTGCTACCTAGGACTAGTTTTCATTACATTAGCTACATCATTTTTATTATTTTTTTCAATAAAACCTTCACCATAAATATTTTTTTACTTATTTTATTTATTTTTCAAATCTCGAATAATATAATTGCTTGTCAAGTCTTGGTTGCAATGTGTTTTGGGTCCTTTATATTTTCACAAATTTTTTCAATTATTCTTATTTCTTGTTTTTTTTAGGGTAATTGAATATTGCTGGAATGTATAATTATTTTTAGTTACGATGGATTTTATTAAGAAATTAACGGGTGGGATACCCGTTTGGTAGATTCTGTGAGTTTTTGAATGGAAACAGAAGGATTGAAGTGTTTTGTCTTTATGGAACAAATTCCATGACATAAAAAGAGCGTGAAAGAATCAGGACAAAATAGAGTAGGGATAGAAAATGAAAAAAGAATCGAGTAGAAACTAATGGATATGCTGATAACTATGGGATGAACACTATTTTTGAAGTATGTTTCTCCCACCAAGTATTCATCATCAGGAGTTAATTGTAACGATCCAAAACACCTGTCAGAGAAAGCTATTTTATGTAATGACCGTTTCCATTCAAGAAAATCTACACTCCATTTTTTCTGGTTGTTTTACCAACTCATTATTTTCATCAGTTTGAGAGATCAAAACTATATGACACACGTCCTGTTCGGTTTGCGGAACAAACATCAAGCAGCTCGGGAAGACTCGCAGGAGTTTCAATCTAACAGCAGGAACAGGATTTCATTCGCGTCGCTCGGATTGGCGCTGCACATAACGAACAGCTGGGTCGATCGCATTGTTGTACGTACGATCCTTGTCAGAAAGGAGCGGACCAAACGAAATGACAAAACATCGCGGATCGGTGTTGCCGATTCGTTCGTATTTTCCTAAGAAGTAGAGGAATAAAAATTTTGAAGATAATAATTTTCATTTCCAGAGATTGTACAAAAATAATTACAAAAACAAACAATATATATATATATATGTATATATATATATATATATATATATATATATATATATATATATATATATATATATATATATATATAAATATAATGGACACAACACTCCAAATGTGGGACAAACCGCGGACACGTGTTTCTGGCTATTGGCCTTATCAGCGCGGTGCAGCCAAGTGTAAAGATGGGCAACGCTTGTTTCCTGCTTTCGGCAAACAAGTGTTGCCCATCTTTACACTTGTATGCACAAAAGCAGGAAACAAGTGTTGCCCATCTTTAGACTTGGCTGCACCGCGCTGATGAGGCCAATAGCCAGAAACACGTGTCCGCGGTTTGCCCTACTTTTGGAGTGTTGTGTCCACTAATTGTTTCATTTTTTATTTTTATTTCATACCCACTCGATAAAATATCTCTTTGTATTTATATCCTGGACCCAGATGTCACACAGGTAGCTATAGCTGCCTACGTGGTCATGTTAGATGTAGCCTGGGAATTCTAGGTCTTCTAACTGGAACCACAAATACCAAACCTACGGTTTGAGTAGGTTCTTGAATCCTGTTTGGTATAGTTGTTTCGTTGTTCTTGGGTTTTGGATTCTCTTGGAAAATGGAAAAGTTTTTTCAATTAAGTGTCAAGACGTTTCGCCCCTGACTAGAGGCTTTTTCAATTGTTTATTTGAAAAAAATTTTTATAACACATTGGATATTTGACTGGTTTCCTAAAATATAATACAATTTTTTGTATTACTGTTGTTTTTCTTTTAAATTGATTTATTCGTTGAATGTTTATAATTTTTTGTTTTGTACATACCTTGCTTGAAATCACTGATTACTTTTCAAAATGTAAATAATGTTGAAGTGCTGTTCTTCTTATTTGATAGTGATTGTAAGTAAAGGTTCCGGTCATGTTTTCCTATGTTTTTGATGTTTATTTTTTGAGAATCGTATTGAGCTTCGTTGTCTTAAAATTGGCAGGTGGAGGGATCTTCTGTGTGTTTCGGTGATTGAAGGAGATGAATGTGTATTCAATTGTCTTTCTATTGTATTGGGTCCAATACAATATATATATATATATATATATATATATATATATATATATATATATATATATATATATATATATATATGTATATATATATATATATATATATATATATATATATATATATATATATATATATATATATATATATATATATATATATATATATATATACAGGGTGTCCCTGGACTTAGATGGGGTCAAAACTATGTGTTTTCTTCCATCTATATGTTTAAAATAAGTGGAAAAAGGGACCTGCGTCCATTGGCCCACAATAAATGGAACTTTAGCTGAACCGGACATGTAAATCGAGTTTGTAAAGTTTAAAGTTACAAAGTTCTTACTTGCTTTACGTTAGGTTTATTAGGATATCTTTCTTGATGATTTAATGAAAAAAAAAATGTAAGTGATTAAATGCTGTGAAAATCATATGATTCTACTCATCTAGATATGTAATATACAGGGTGTCCCTGGACTTCCTCTTTTCCTCTCGGGAATGTATAGATGGGGTCAAAATATCACCAGTACTTCATATAACTTTTTTTCCTAAAAGTCTTCGTAACCAAGTTACGGGCCCTCGAAGTTACAAAATGAAAAATGTTTTTCTTTGATAACTTTTCAAGTGAATATTCAAAATCATCCAAATTTTGGTAATTGACTAAACAAATGAATTCCGTCGATGAGCTTTCATGCAGGAGTCAGTTGTTTTGCTACAAAGTCAGGAACGGACTACCCCCGATGGTCCATACCCCAAAACTTTGAAATGACAGATATTTTTCAATATTTTTCAACAAAATAAGGTTACTTGGACAATTTTATGAATAAAAGTACTCGTGTGGAAAGTCGATCGGAGCAACGAGTCTTGATAAAAATGTAGTTCTACTCGACGACATCAAACCCGCTCGTCCACCATTATTTGAAATGAATAATTATCAAAGCCGAAATAATAATGATAACGTTAATTCAACAACATTTATAACAGGAATAATACAAAGTATGCTAAAATGAAGTCGTAAACAAAAAGTACAGTACCTATATGGAAGTTTAAGTCACAATTGTGGTAGCAGATATTTTTTCAAAAGAAATATCAAGTTCTGTAGATTCGTGGTGTTTTTAAAGTAACAAGCTACTCTACTATGAAATATCGAATTCATTCCATATTTTGTATGTACATAATACGTGTGGAATAATCACGTTTCGTGTTGATCAGTTATCTGAATCTCATGAAACTCAACATTCGAATGTTTCAAATACTTCTTCACAGCTAAACTGTTGAGGAGTTTCACTGATAATTATAATTTTATGGGAGAAATTCTTTAACACGAATCTAAATTTAGCTGAAAAAACGCACATCGGAAAAAATATTTACTATACTAATAAAAAGCAAACGAATGAACTACAAAAACGGCTGCACATGATCAGGTGAAAAATATCCAGGGAATAATTATGTTCCATTTCTTTCACAGATGTTGACAAAAAAAACCTTTTAGAAAGTTTTGATAAAAAATGAGAAACTGGAATGCGATTTTGTTTTGTTGAGTGGTGCGTTGTCATATGACTATCATTGTATTGTCAATATTCTATAGGATATTTTGAATTTTTTTGATATGGCCGAACAGTTTACATTCAATGAATATGCAGATATGCATGTATTTTATGGACGAGCATTTTGTAATGCTGCAGAAGCTCGTCGTCTGTATTCCGAGCATTTTCCCAATCGAACGGTACCGTCAAGAGAAACATTCGAGCGTGTCGATCGCAGCTTGAGGGAGACAGGTATGTAATAATTGATAATTAATTTGAGCACGTTGTTTTATTTCGATATTATTGTAGGTACAGTTTTGCCAAAACGAGGTGGTGAGGGCGCTCCTAGGACTGTACGTACCGTTGTATTGGAGGAAAATATTTTGGAAGCCGTCGCTGATGATCCTTCAATGAGCATCAGAAATCTATCAGAACAGTTCCATACATCCAAGTCCACTATTCATAGAATAATTAGGGAATAACTGCTCCACCCATTTCACATCCAGAAGGTACATGCCACGACTCCTCAAGATTTTCCAGCACGACTGGAATATGCCAATTGGTTCATGGATAGGCAAAGAGAGGATATGACTTTTATTAATCGAGTTTTATTTACTGATGAAGCAGGTTTCAGTAGAGATGGAGTTATCAACTCTCATAATCTCCATATATGGGCCGAAGAAAATCCCCATGGGATATTGCAAACCAAACACCAACGGAAATTCAACGTTAATGTTTGGGCTGGTATCATAGGAAACCATCTTATAGGACCATTCGTTCTACAGGACCGATTGAATGGAGAACGTTATTTGGAGTTCATTCAGAACGATTTGAATGGACTTTTGGAACATGTTCCATTGCAAACCCGAAGAGATATGTGGTTTATGCATGATGGCGCTCCTCCTCATTTTAGTTTGATTGTGCGTGACCATCTGAACCATATTTTCCACAATAGATGGATTGGTAGAGGTGGGCCATATTCATGGCCATCGCGGTCTCCGGATTCAAATCCATTGGATTTCTTTCTGTGGGGGCATCTAAAAAGCCTTGTTTACGCTACACCTATTCACACAAGAGATGCATTGTTGAATAGAATAACATTACATTGTGAAGCCATACGAAACGACCCTGGAATGCTATTTCAAGTACAGAGAGGGTGTCTTCGCAGACTAAGAAAATGTATAGAGAGAGGTGGTCATATCGAGCAGTTTCTGTAGCGGATTTTTCATTTCTGTTTGCTCTTGAGGCTCTTGAATTTCGTTAGTTAAACGTGTTTGCATTATAAAAATTCGTTATGAACATTTTACCTATCATTTCCATTTTCCTTAAAAACTAATATTTTCGAATAATGGTAGACATCTCAGGATAAATGTTGTTGAATTAACGTTATCATTATTATTTCTGCTTTGATAATTATTCATTTCAAATAATGGTGGACGAGCGGGTTTGATGTCGTCGAGTGAAACTACATTTTTATCAAGACTCGTTGCTCCGATCGACTTTCCACACGAGTACTTTTATTCATAAAATTGTCCAAGTAACCTTAATTTGTTGAAAAATATTGAAAAATATCTGTCATTTCAAAGTTTTGGGGTGTGGACCATCGGGGGTAGTCCGTTCCTGACTTTGTAGCAAAACAACTGACTCGCATGAAAGCTCATCGAAGGAATTCATTTGTTTAGTCAATTACCAAAATTTGGATGATTTTGAATATTCACTTGAAAAGTTATCAAAGAAAAACATTTTTCATTGTGTCACTTCGAGGGCCCGTTACTTGGTAACGAAGGATTTTAGGAAAAAAAGTTATATGAAGTACTGGTGATATTTTGACCCCATCTATACATTCCCGAGAGGAAAAGAGGAAGTCCAGGGACACCCTGTATATATATATATATATATATATATATATATATATATATATATATATATATATATATATATATATATATATGTCTTTAGTCAGTTGAAAAACTAATTCATTCACAATAGTAAATACATTGTCACATTATAAATAAAAAATATCTATATGAAAAAATACAAACATTCTGATTAAAAATACAAATGTATAAATAAAAAGTTACATAAGAAAGTCATACATAGGAATATACTATATTTTCATTAAGAAATCCTTCAATCGTCTCTTGAATATATTTATCGAACCTCTTCCTTGAGGGAGGTTATTAAAACAATCTACTCCTTTATAAAATAAAGAATTATGTGTACTATTTTTTTATATTTTTCAACTTTTATGTTGTTTCTGTTTCTAGTATTATGCCCATGTATTTCAGCCACATAAGTGAATTTATTCTGTAAATATACAGGTGAATATCCAATTTTGATTTTAAAAATAAAAATTAGTGTTTGGTACTCGAACAGTTTCTTCACTGCTAGCCATTGAAGGGTTTGCAACATATTTGCTATGGGTGTTATCCTCGAACATTGTAAGATTATTCGCGTAGCACGATTCTGCATCTTTTGTAATCTGTTTATTTCATTTTGATTGAGAAAGAACAGAATGGTAGAACAATAATTCAAATGTGGAAGGATTATGGAGTTGTAGACTAATAAGTTAGACCACTGGCTCATATATGGGGAACATCTTCTTAAATAGTTGATTTTGTAAGCTATTGTTTTGATAACTTGATTAGCATGTTCCTTGAATTTCAAGTTACTGTCAATAGTTACACCCAAGTACACGAATTTGTTTACCTTCTCTATATTACTGTCATTCAATCGTAAAAGTAGGTTTTCATTATTATGATCGCTATGTTTCCCTAATAACATCCATTTTGTTTTATTTACGTTCACCTTCAGCAGATTTGCAGAGCAATATCTATACACCCTATCAACATACTCATGTACATCTTTACTACAAATAAGTGAATTCTATATTCTTCTGCTATGGTTACAATGCCATTTAAATATATGAGAAATATCAATGGTCCCAAAATAGACCCTTGGGGTACACCTATATTATGATTTTGCTAATGTTGCCTTCAGAGACCACTGTCAACCTTCATTCCAGAAATTCAAAGTCATGCTCTTTATATTTTCCACCAAGTACTAGAAATTTATAGTAGGAAAAAAGTTGAAATTCAAACTTTCATGAATATAACACTTGCGGTGCTGGATATCTCAGACCACAGAGATTTATATTAAATAAATCTGCAAATAATTCTCTAGATACTGTTCTCTACAATAAATTACCATCCAGTTGGAAGATACTAGATATGCCTTGCTTCAAAAAAACAGTGAGCAAAATCTTGACATTTGATCGAATTTGGCGTGCTTTTTTGGTATTGGCTCTTCTGGGCTCCTCCATTTGGACGATTGGACTTCGGTTCCGATGTCATAACCATATACGCATGATTCGTCACCAGTTATGCCCCTTTTGAGCAAATCTGTTTCGCCGTTGACGACATTCAACAATTCCTGAGCGATGCTCATGCGATGGTTTTTTAGTCAAAATTCAGCAATTTTGGAACGAACTTCACGAAAAAAATTGCATGGCGTGAGCCAACTGATATGCCGATATCCTTAGCAATTTCTCTTATAGTGATTCGAAGATTCTCCATGACAATTTCCTTCACTTTCTCGATATCTTCATCGCTTGTTGGGGCGCCCAGGGCGAGCGTCGTCATTCACATCTTCTCGACTTTCTGTGGAAAGCTTGTACCACTTTAAACATTTTTCTCACTCAGAGTACAATCACCGTATGCCACTGTTAACATTTCAAATGTTTTTGAGCACTTAATTATTCGATTTTTTTTTCGATAGCAGAAAATCGCCGAACACACGAAACACTTCTAACTTGTATGCCTCTCACTAATAAATTAAACATGCTAAGCAACTGAAACTGTGAACATAGATCGAGACGAGTGTACCAACATAAAAAAAATGTCCCTAACCGAATGCACGTAGCTCACCTTATTTTCAATAGTCCACGTAAGTCCCGTTCGCGAATACCACGAATCATTATTTTTCGGTTAATGGCCTATTTAATGGCCAGCAAGATCACTAAATTAAACACTGTTGGAATATTTTCTCTGTGTGATTATATGGGAAATTCATATACATAGTCCGGAAACTATTGAGGCAACAGAGAAACAATATCGTCAAGAAATTTGCTTGATTACCCCTAAAATAGTAGATGGAGTTCAACAAGATTTTTTATATATTAGGGCATTGTGTGGATAGCAATTTGAACATTTAATTTGATTTAATGATTTTTTGTTGTGTTATTTTTTTAAAAGTTCAAATATAATTTGTTGTTTTCACAAATTCTCTATATATTTTGATAAATATATCTGTTATTAAATCTGATTTTACCATTTTTTTGTTATATATAGTGTAAAACATCATTCGAATTGTTAAAAAGGGTACTTTGCCATTTATATTTTTAATGTTGGGGTTGCCAATTACACGCACAAATGAAAATTGAAATTGAAAATCGACTCGTTAGAAAAAAATTTTGATATAGTTTTTACTCGCTTCAGATCTTTTGGCGTACTCCGTATATGCGTCTTCACCAAATCTGTTATTTCCATGATTTTCGAAGATATAACATCCAAATAAAACAAGATAATTTCCCAAATGACAACATATTCTCTACCCCTCGTAATCTCGTTTCGCCTCCCCGCAAACGAAATTGACACGGAGAATTTCCTTTCGGCGACGCGGCAACGCCGCTCTTTGCCTTGCGGAAAGTTACCGTGCTTTACTCTGTCGTGTCCTTGTTCGTATTTTTATGTGGTTTGATTAAAATTAAAAGCTGTTTTTGCAGTTTTCCCGAGTCGTATAATGTGACGCGGTCATAGACGGGCGCCATTTTTTCGGTGTCGACGTTTCGAGAAAAACCTTCCTCTGGCTGAACCGAGGAGGAAGATGCTATATGCCAGAGGTGAGTTTTCCTATTTGGAGTAATTGATGAATGGCGATGGAGTGGAATATGGCGAAGAGAAATCGTCAATTTGTAATAATCGTGCTTGGTTGCATAGCGTATCAATGTCAAGCGTGATATATTGCTTTCGTTGTATTGTAATTTCCGTAAGAGAATTGTTAGTTTGAGGCGGTTCAAGAATCTACCTCAAGGTAAACTTTATAAAAGTAAGGTGTTGAGGTTTTACAGAGCTAACCCTCAAGTGCGTCTATGCTCAAAGCAAAACCTTCAACACATATGAAATACTCGCAAAAATACGTTTCTTTCTCTGTTAAAGTCGTCAATTTTTTTGCACTGATTCATTATTTGATTTTCTGGAATCCCATTTCCTTTCTGCTCATTTCACTTCCAGACACGTTTTAGATTTTTTTGATAATATATATAAATTACTGAAAAAAAGGTTGATTGGGTAACAGGATCATTTTTTTCTTAAAAAACTAATTGCATTCTTGCTGACGTTTCGAATTCAATTAAATTCTTTTTCAGGGCTCCAAAAGTAGTTTTTTCGTGTTGATAATATTACTATTTCAAAAACCATCAGGCATATTAGAATTTTGTTGTTGCAATGTTTTTTCAAAATAGTAATATCATCAACACGAAAAAAACTACTTTTCGAGCCCTGAGGAAGAATTTAATTAAAGAAAAAATTGATCCTGTTAGCCAACCAACCTTTTTTCAGAAATATTATTGATCACTAAACTAGTTAACTGAATATATAATGTACATTCCTGATTAAATCTTGATTATTTATAATTACTTTTGCTTTAATTATGTTCCGACAACATTTGAATTACTCTGTATGATTTCAGAAAACATAATTTAAGCAAAAAGTGAACTGACGATTGTTTGAAATCAAGATTCTTGTAACTGTTCATATTTTTTGTGTCACATTTTGCCATTTTGAGGGTATCAAAAGCACCTAGAAGTCTAATATCTTAGGATATCTTAGGATTTCATCAATTTCAATCAATTTCATTCTATTCAGTGAATCAACTTACCTTTTACACATTTGCGGCCGGTAAATCGAACATTATGGAATGTGATACTGTAATGTGTTGCCTAGCAAAACTTTGTATTTTTGAAAACAATGACGTTTTAGTTTAGACTTTTGACCAGTTCTCACTCTAAATGATAAGAAATTTTACCAAAATTTGTATAAAATGTACAAGTCGTCTACACTATTTTTGCCATACTGACGAAAACAGATAATAATAGTAACAATAATAGATTCCAAATTACGATTTTTATAACTACTATTTAGCTTAACTAAAATTAGTGATTTTTTAATTCATCAGGGCCTATATCTATTGACACAGTTCGGGCACTTTTATAGTTGTAAAATAATTTTTTCTACCAACTTGAGTGAAAGAAAAATATTGGAAAACTATGGAATAGACTATGGAATTTTGCTCAACTAAAATAGGTAAAATTGGACCTTATCCGAAACAAGCACTTTTCCCAAACTATATAAATGCTAAACTATTCTAGACACACGTTTCGCCCACCATGTTGTCGTTTTCAGGAGATGAAGGAAACTGTTTTCATTACCTGAAGATGCGTGAAACGCGCGTCGAGAATAGTATTGCATTTCTGGTGTTTTGAAGACGCCAATTTGGTTGCTGAAACACGTGTTGGGAATGGTATTGCATTTCTGGTGTTTTAGAGAAGTTATTGTTTTGGATTTATTCTATGCCAGAGGTTCCAGTTTTACCTTTTATGATACCTTATATCTATATATACCCATTATTATAATCTTTAGGTATTTTTACTTGCGAAATATATGACTCTACCAACTTTAGTAAATGAAATATCATCTAGAGTAATTGAGCATACTTGAAGACTGGCTTTAAATCAAATTATCTAAAAGAACAATTCGTTCAGGCTAGTCTTTCCTAACCTACACCGTAGGTTTAAGGACTGACATCTATTAGAAAACAACTACTTCCCTGGCTAATACCACGAAGGGCTTTGGAACATATCCGACAGGTGCCAGGGCAGGATTCTTCACAGAAGAAATTCCTGCTTCTGGCCATACAACTGCCGGAATCGAGATCCAATATTGGAACGGGCACACTTGCAGACCGGTTTCGGGCTATTTGGCCTCTCGTTAGTGCAAGATAGTGTCCTACATTAACATGAAGTCGACGATTTTCCGTTATGAAAAATCAAATTCTTTCAGACTATCATACCTCGAACAAAGCTGAAGCGATCGATAAGCAACATATCTGCCGTCGCTCCCTCAGCCTGTAGACGAGGTAATAACCAAACGCATATCCAAATGTTCCTAATCCTCGTATAAGGAAATGAATTTCACCTATAGTATAGTAGTAGTGTGGGTGGTAAGTACCTCGTGTACAGGCATACGGGGTGATGGCAGATATGTTGCTTATCGTTCACTTCAGCTTTGTTCGAGGTATGATACTCTGAAAGAAATTGATTTTTAATTATAGGAAGTCATCGACTTCGTGTTGATGTAGGACACTACTTTGCACTGACGAGAGGCCAAATAGCCCGAAACCGGTCTGCAAGTGTGCCCGTTACAATAATTTAAAATCGATTTCAGCAGTCGTATCGCCAAAAGCATATGCAGGAATTAATTCTGTGAAGAATCTATTATTTTAAACTACTGAATGAAATTTGTAATTTAAATAATTCATGAAATATTATAAAAACAGAATAATTCATTACCATTGGCTGTTATTACAGTACTCTTGAAACAACTAGTAATGTAATGTTGAATAATATCATTGAAGAGAGAACTTTTGCATAATTTTTTTGGCCCTAACAATTGAAACACTTTAGTTTCATTGTTTGCATTATGGAATGCATAATTTCGTAACTGAATAATTTCGTTGAAACAAGAAAAAATGTGTTTTTGAGAGTTTCCTTAGGGGACGGTTACACTGGATGCGAATTCTGACGAACCCACAGTAGTCTGAATACATCGTGTTCTTCAGAACACAGTGGTTAATCTGCGAATTCTGAATATCAGTACGTCTCCGCGTTTCGGTCTTAATGTACGACAGTAGTGACGATATTGCTTAAGTTATTAATCATGGAAGGTGGCAGTCTACACAAACTATTTGCTACAAGAAAGGAATGAAGAGAGTACCGAATGTTGTTCAAAGATCTGTGTACCAATCCGAAATGTCTCTGTTGTGGTAAATATTAATTGTCATATCCCACAAACATTTATTATCGAAAACGAAGACTAATCAACTTCTCAATGAACATGATAACGCAATGTCCATGTCCCAAACGCAACAAAAACGCAAAAAGCAGGAGCCACAAAAGGTTTTGTCCACGGAGTCGAAATGTACGTGGCTTTCCGTCAGAACTAGTTTGAACGGTGGAAAAGTTCTGACGTGTTCGTGCCTGTTCTCAAGTAGCAGTTGCATCTAGAGTGAATACTCTCATTGCCACTGCTTAGTTTGATTCTTCTGGCGGTTGGTCAGATCTGTTTACGTCAGAATTCGCATCCAGTGTAACCGTAGCCTTACCACACCTTTTTCAGCAAAATAATACATGAAGTTGAAGAATGACCATCACATTATTCATTAATTTTTGATCAATAAACTGAAAATTATTAACATGGACAGCTATTAATTTTTCAACTCAGAAATGCGATTTGATGAGTACCTACCGTAATTTTATAAACACTGAAGGACCACGCCTTGTTTTCAATTGTTTCGTTCTTGAAAACGTACTTTGTCGGGACGAAGAATATAATCGATAGCATGAGCTCGGTACACTCATACACAAAATACGTAGTTTGCTCTCCAGAGATACACCGGAGTTGACTCGTGTGAATATTGCCGGTTCTAATCCCACTCCGCACATACCGGGTGGAAACGAGAATTAGTGGGGATGTGAATTTCAATTTCTTCTCTTTGGAATGAACACAGTCATTTTGGAACCAATATTATTTTTTCATTGTTCTTTGCTGCCTTTTTTCATTCTTAGTTATAATGTTTCCGGTTACAGAAATACATTTTTTGATAAATGGTATGCAATATTTGTAATATAACAGGAATTATTTTCAATTTGCTATACTATATTTTACTATTTATAACTTATGAGAGCTAATGAGAATTCAAGGAAATGACTAGAAACATCGAATTTATTGATATTTTTTTGTTAGGAATCACGTTAAAAGGTACGACCTCGTTAATCCTTAGCTCGCACAGTTTTGACTTCTGAGGGCTGTAGTTCGTACGGGTGCAGCAGCTGGTTAACGAAAAAACATATTTTAAACAGAAACAGATATGATGTTCTTGTAAACTCGTATATCCCATTTGTTCTGCAACACATCATTGTTTAAAGAAGAGCATTAAGATAAAATGTATAATAGAAAAAATTGAGAATAGAATTCCTATCTTCCTATCAAATTATGATGCATATCAACATGCAGGAGAATTTGTATTTGATATAGAAGAGAATAGTTACATTCCATATTGTATGTTTATGGATGTAAATTGCTAAGGAATACTTTTTTTATCAAAGAAGAAAGTAATACAACTAATGAAATTATGAAACAACAAAAGTTAATTGGCGCTCCGGGGCGACTTCATTGATTCCAGTGGCGCATTTGCTTTTTCAGCTGCAGGAAAACCCGGAAAAACCTGTAGCACCACACAATGTCCTCTCTTTAGTAAAACAAAATGTAGGGTGTCTCCAGAGGCTTCAATGAATTCAAGACATCGCCAGAACACTTTTAGTGACACGACTATCGTCAAACTCAAACCAGTCCGTTTCGTCTTTGACCAATGCGTAGTAATGACCAGATTCAACGTTAGAACCACAGTGAACAATGACTGCATGAAGATTATAATAGTGTTCTGCTAGATTGAAGTGTTCATCTAGTTCGAACCTTCGTAAGAGTTTGGTGCTTCCGTCAGAGGTTGAGTCATGTTTGACGATCATCAGTGTTATTATAAGATTGACTGGTGCCTCCAGCTATATGTACTTGTTTTCTTGTAATAGTCAGTCAGTTTGGCGCATGTTTGACAATACAGTTGGTCATCACCCGTTAAAAGTTCCAGTTTGGGATGATTTAACAATAAGCTTTGCACGGACTGGCTATTAGTCATATTAGGAAACGCTAGTTGTTACAGAAAATCACATACGTTTTTGCTACCTCTTGAACATTTACTACAAAGTAATCAAGTGAGGATTTTTCCAGCAAAAGATTTACAAACACAAGACGAGATAGACTGTACGGAATCATTCAATCCAGAGTGGTCAGGAGTATTGATTCTGCCATTTTCTTGTTCACGAAGAGTATTCAACAAGAACCCCAAGAATTCGGAACAATCCTCTTGTTGTCCTAACGAGTATCTAGTCGACTTCAAAGACCCCAGGAAATCGCTTGGTGGGAGAGATGATACATTGAGCTTGGTGAATAAGTAGGAAACATTCTCGTTCTCGTTCATCGTTAAAAACTAGTTCTTGAATTTCTTCGTCATGAACAACACTTGTAAAATGCTATTCATGTAGCAAGTGTTTCCTAAATCATCTAATCCATTTCTCTTTGCAAGATTTTCAGAATAACTGTCTACTGATTCGTAATGAAGAACATGTTTCACAGAATCTGTATCAGAACCATTTCTCAATCTGCAATCGATCCTTTCAAGTGATGAAGGGTTTCGTAGAGGGGTCGTTTCGGCTCTTGCTTCATGAAGCTCTTCCACTGAAAGGTAACCAGAACCACGAGGACTGCAGCTCATATATGGGGGGCAAGAATGACCGCACTGAAAAAGAAGAAGGTAGATCAATCACTTGCGAATTAACCTTGATAGGAGACTGATGTTAATACATTTGAGAAAAACATTTTCCAGGAAATAGGACACCTGCTAATTGAATCAAGAAAATCGATTTTCTTGAGTCGGAAAAATTACTTTTCTGGGTGCGATATAAGCCAATACAAAAAAAACCGTGGTATCAGAATCGAGTAAATAGTACAAACATCAATTTTTGATTTTTGTTTTTTTCTTCCCTAGGTAAAAAATAAAAAAAAAATATCTGATTTTCTAAATTTTAAATGACAATTGACATGATCTACTACAGTTCCTAACCTGAAATAGATAACCCTTTTGCTCTATAAATGAAATATTGAAATCATATCATTGCAATGAAAAATGTAGTTTTTTATATTAATATCAAAGTTCTAGGTCGTTTTCAAGTTGCTATAAATATTTCATGTGCTTTACAGTTTCACAAAAAACATTTATAAAACTTCAATATTTCGAATATAACTGGAATTCTATCCCAACACCAAACCGTTATTTTTCACCACCTCGACACGTGTTTGAATCAGCCAGTGATCATCTTCAAGAGGAAGATTAAACTAAGAGTTACTTTAATCTAAGAGTTACTTTAATCTTCCTCTTGAAGATGATCACTTAGTGATCGATACACGTGTCGAGGTTTTAAAATAACGGTTTGGTGTTGAGATAGCACTTCAGTAATATTCATTACTACACCAAAGGTTCCAACCAGTGCATCACTTTCATATTTCAACAAATAGAGACCATCCTCACTAACATTGTCAGTTTAACCTCCTCATCTACTCAATTCAACATTTCCAATGTTATTTTAAAAAATCATTTCGTAGCTTCCTGAAGATGACGATAGCCATTGAAAAATCGAAAATATAGTGTATATAAAAGTACGTTTGCGCTTTTGCTGCTATCCCAAATAACTTAAGGGCTTTGTTTTCAACTAGTCAGCACAGACTACCTTTCTCTCTCTTTTTGTATATATTTGAACCTCGACTGGACCTTGGCTGGATAAAAATAGTAAATCAAGGCATAGAAGGTCATATTTATCAGCAGATGAAATATCTCTCCACCTTTTTATGGAGATTTGGAGTAATTTTATCAAACAATTGGGATAAAGTCCCACCAAACTTCTCAGGAGAATGATCTTACAAGAAAAACAGACTTAGAACCCAACTACACTTTTATTGCAAGCTCCACAACGTACAATTCGTCATTTTTTTTCAAATTAAGAATTAGCTATAAGAAGTTTTTTCTTCTAACACCAGAGATTTCTATAACCGACATTTGATTTGAAATTTAACATTCATTTATTTTTTATTGAGGTCATTCATATCGATATTGATCACTTCAGATAAATCAACAGACTGATTGTTGTTTAGAACAGTATGGTGTTGAAATTCCAGGAGTGTATTATTTTTATCATATAAAATTTATATTGATACGCACATGGAGAAACTAGGTGATCAAGCGACCGATCCGTCACTGGCATCCAGACACATTCGATGACTAGTGCAGAAAAGCCAGGAAAGCTATTAGTAAACGAGTGAAATAGTGTAGTTATAATTTGATATTTGAATTAGCGCATCGATATATCATTGGTGATAATGGATAGTTAGTAGCGATAATTTGACATCGTCTAGAGAGGCTATTAATATTGTCACGGGTGTAGACATCCGGTGTTCATCACATTTAGAATAAAGAATTAACCTTGACTTCATCATATCGATATTATGAATTGAAAGGAGCAGCAGTATTCACAAGAATAACACGTTCTACATTCTCTTAGTTCACAAAGCACATTCTCAGTTTTTTTCGCATTGATCAGTTAGCCATTGTGGGTAACTAAGAAAGTGATATTTTTGACGCTGCATTCCGAAAAGTTCACTAACTCAAATGCCTGCCTCGATTTTTCATTTCTCCTCGTACGTCGAAGTAACTTCGGCCATTTTGTCTTGTCGACGATTTGGCACTCCCACGCATCATCATCGCTAGTATTCGTGCAGTTTGATGATCAAATCGGCAAATTCTGCAGCAAATTATGTATTTTCAATTTACGTCAGCATTCTTAAATGTAATCAATAATGCCAACCTCCCACGTTTCAGTGCCAACTGAAACCTCGGTTTTCAGGTACGATTCGTTATAAGAATTAATATTGGAACATGATATTTTTCTAACAGTGTTTGCCAGGAATGTGAATGTGTCATTTTTGAAATTACATATCTGTTGATTCGTTTTTAAAATCACGTGTTATGTGTCAGACAAAGGTGAAATAATGTTGCCAAGTGCCGATGGAATTATATTTTCATTGTGAGTTTTTTCTGTTGATGTAATGTCGCACTCTATTAAAATTTCATGGCGAACATTCATAATTTTAAACAAATTACGTAAAAAATGTTTAACGTCACATTCTTCAGTGTTATCCTGGTAACTGGTACCCGTGGTCATGGTCTGTGAGTGAAAAAATACCCTTTTTAACAATTTCATTACAAGAAATATTAATTTTTGAGTATTACCTCTCAGTTGGTTAAAAAATGCATTGAACAAGGTCTCTTCTGTTAATCAACTAGGTCTCATTTTTTAACGTGCGATTACTAGCACAGTGCTGGATAAAATCCCAGTTTGTGTATTTGAAGAGTACTTTTCCTCTGGCAAAATATACTAATTTATTTATAACACGTTCAACAATTGTTAAGTGCAGGAGCGGTTCCAGAATGTGGTTCTGAGGGGGTGGGTGCACCAGCACAATTATCTTTGATGAAGATCATCTGTTTTATCTGAAATAATTTTTGCTCAAGTGTTGAACGAAAGTTATTTTTGTGGGGGAAGTCTGAGTTTCTATCAAGTTTCTTTGGATATTTTCACCTTCCACAATCTGAAAAAATATAAAAATTGTAGTGGAGAACTTTATACTTGTAGGAAGGGCAAACTTTTTAGTTTACCCCGATACTTTCGTATATTCAAAGTATTCATCACAAAGAAAAACGTTCTATTCATAAGTATGATTTTGATCATCAAAAAAAGAGCTAAGAAATTATAGAGATACACATCCTGAAATTTCAGTATCTACAATGAGCTTGGAAAAATCTTAGGATATTCGTAGTTTTTTTTTCGTTGATTCGCTTTATTTCCTAACTTCTTCGACAGATGTGAAAGAAATTTTGAAATGTGAAATATGTCAATGTTGTTGACATGTAGAACATTCGATGTAGTACAATTTTCTGTTGCAAATTCGCATTTTTGTGCATTTCTAAGGAGTTGTTGGAAATACAGTTCTCTTCAGATATAGAATATACGCTGATTTTCCAAGTTTACGTATCCTAAAGTGGGGTTCAGTGGCAGTCTTTTTCGTCACTATTCAACTCGATGTTCATCATCTGATTTCAAAATGTCTTTTGACAATTTCGATTCTGTTAATAATTGTCTATTTCTGATGTTTTCTCGATGTTCATTTTCACGCACTTCTGATGGTCTTGAAGTTTCACCAATATAACTTTTACCACAAGAACAAGGTTTTTGGATTTTGTGTGTATAAATAAATTGACCTCAATGTATTCGTTGTTTTGTGTATGAGAAGTTCTAACATCTGTTTAAAAAATCTGTTTAAAATCTGTTTTTCCGTTAACCAGCTGTCGCACCCCTACGAACGACAACCCTCAGAAGTAGAAACTTGTGCGAGCTAAGGATTAACGAGGTCTTACCTTTTAACGTGTGATTCCTAACCTAACCTAACATCATACTCATTTGAAATTAGTCTTATCTTTTCAGATAGTCCGAGAATATGAAGTATAACGTTAGTTGTGAAAGATGTCGGTGGTCAATAATTGTTAACTTGGTGATTGTTTTTGTGATGCTGTTTGAATTTGATTGTTTATTTTCGTTTGAAGATCACAAAACATGGATCCTCAACACATTAAATTTTGAGGAAACAAAACAATTTTAAAGAGATTTTTTTTCCAGTTTTATTTTTGTTACCTTTTTTTTGACTTTTACATAACTTTTGGCAATTCATTGAAAAGGTAGAATCTGATTAAAAAAGCGATTTTTAATATTCTAATCAAATTTAATTTTTCCCAAAAAATGTTATTGTTGTTCTTGTCCCATATACGTGAATTTTCTTTGTGTGAGTTGCTGTTCATAATTATCCCCTTAGAAAGATAAATTCTTATTCCCGTGGAAAGAAACCAATTTTGTTAAATGTTCCTCTTTATACAAAACTATGCATTAGATAACTAATACCTGTTGAGTCTATGATGATTGATTCCATGTACTAATATTTATACTAAATTTCGAATATACTGAAACAGTAGTTTCATTAGTTCAGACTTCCATTGTCTAATATTATATAAAATGATTTGAAATCCCTAAAAAAACCAATACAAATGAAATATTGAAAAGAATAGCTGAAAATAACAATTATATTAAGTAAAAAAACCCTGACATGAAATTATAGTGAAATAAAATACAAGTGAAAAATAGTTCAATTAAACAAACAAAAAAAAATAAGAGAGATTCCAAGCCGAGATTCACGGCGTTTCGATTGTTAGTACCCACAATCGTCTTCGGGTGATGTAATCATCGAAACGTCGTGAAGTAACCTTAATTATTTTTATTTATTAAATTTTTGTTTAATTGTCCTATGTTTTACTTGTATTTTATTTCACTGTAATTTCATTTCAGGGTTTTTTGCTTAATATTTGTATTGGTTCTTTTAGGGATTTCAAATCATTTTACATAATATTCGACAATGGAAGTACCGAACTAATTAAATTCATCATGAAACATTGTCAATCACCTTCAAACAAACGCTGAACAGTAGTCATTTTTGTTGCTCTGAATGCAAAAAATCAATTTACAGTCTGAGTTCCTTTTCCATTTCAAATAACAAAAACTGTATAAATTTCGTTTTGCCTTTATAATTGGATAGTTATATTTACACACACATAGGCGTGCGCGCTTGCACGCACACACACACCCGGTGTAACTAAGTTGATCTAAAATAAATCTGGTAATCCTCTAAAGCAGAATTTCTATAGAAAACCAAGAAACGAGTAAGGGAACTGTAACAAGAATTTGGCACTGCCAACGTGTCAGGCTCGATTTTTATTGCAAAAATTTGGCATACGTTGATTTCTGTTAGAATATTGGTACATGGAATGTTTCTTCCCCGCTTGGGGCTTTGTTCACGAGATGGAGTTGTTACTAGTTAACAATCTCTCTCTGAGACGAAGGTTTCATGTATGTAGCGGAGCCTAGTTTAGTCCCAGACACTTTTCTGTCTAGGTAGGATATTTTCTGTACTGACGGGAGGTAATACTTCGAAACCGCGGTCTAGAGGTGATCTACTTGAATAATTTCAGCAATGTCCTGCTGCTGGATGAACGAGAATGCGAGACAGTCCTCTGTGAGGTAGCTTGCGTGAATGTCTTTGGATATAATTCAATGTCCAGCGTTGTATTAGCTGGGGAAGTAATTGTTTTCCATCAGGGATGAATGTTTCGAATATTCATTTGCTTATACGTAAGTATCTCTCCCCGATAGAGTCTTCAAATTTGTTTTGTTTCCAAGCATAACTGTCGGAGCACTATCAATATATCTACTGATACAATACAATACAATACAATGTTATAGGTATTTCTAGAAAGTTTTCTTCGAGAAAAAATTAAATATAATGAAATGTAAAATAAAATATGGGGTGTTCTATTGAAATAATCGTGTTCTGGTTTCGATTTACCATGATATCCAACTGAGTTGTCAATAAAATGGGGAATAAATTATTATTATTGGCATAACTTCTGAACTGCTCGGTATATACCCATATAATCCTTCATTTTTCACTTTTCTATCGATCAGAATTTGGGAAACAATTCATGACATGTCATTAAATAACCTAATTTCGATATGCCTCGCTTCTGCAGGGTACCCTATTTTTTGAAAATATTTCAAAAAATTCAACCCATTGACATCTGAAACATTTCTACAAATAATTTTTTGATGTTTCCACTCCTTCATCACAAACTTTCAATGGAAGCTCGATATAACATATCAGAGCGGATATTATTGCTCGGTCCTCG
The DNA here is from genome assembly GCF_025532065.1 of Leptinotarsa decemlineata. NCBI lineage: Eukaryota > Metazoa > Arthropoda > Insecta > Coleoptera > Chrysomelidae > Leptinotarsa > Leptinotarsa decemlineata. The sequence goes on from NW_027412558.1 coordinate 14,437,413, forward strand.
TATATCAGTAAATAATGAGGAAGCAATTTCGTTTCACTGCCTCCGAGTAGTTCTAGGTGATGCTGGTCGGGAGTGAATACGCGAGCAAACAGTCAGGCATCGCGACCGACCGACGACGTCAAAGCGCAGAATACAATGAAGAGGTTTCGCGATATAGTCCAGGAACCATTGCTACTATTCAGGTCGTAATGTACGAAAATCTGTACGAGGACTGTTGAAATTTCGCGGGCTACTTACATTCGATCAGCAATTTTTTTTATGTTGGTACACTCGTCTCGAACATATGTCCACAGTTTCCGCAGGTTAGCATCTTTAGTTTGTTGGTGAGAGGCATACAAGTTACAAAAGTGTTTTGCGTGTTGGGCGAACATGCAAAAACAAGGTATCGAAAAAAATGGATCAAATAATTTGCGTAAATTTTTTTGTAAAAAATGGAATTGAATGCTCAAAAAGAATTAAATACAGTGATCGTACTCTGAGTCAGAAAAATGTTTACAAGTGATACAAGTTTTTTACAGAAGGCCGAGATGTGAATGACGACGCTCGCCCTGGACGTCCGCTATTGTGGAAAAATAATTCATGGCTCTTGCCATGCTCACTCGTCATTGCTTGTTCGAATTTTTTTGGCCCAAAACAACACCATAATCATGCCTTTGCCACCGCCAGATTTGACCCCCCGCGACTTATTCCTGTTCTCAAGATTGAAGAGGTCCATGAAAAGACGGCGTTTTGCGAAGATTGAGATAAAAACCGAATCGCTGGGAGAGCTCAAGGGCATACCAAAAAGTGCATATCAGAAGTGCTTCGAGAACTGGAAAAAACGCTGGCACAAGTGTATTATATCTGTAGGGACTATTCGTTCTATAGAAACAATTAAAGTTTACTAAAAATTTCAATTTCGTCACGTAACCAAAAACGCCCAGCCATTAGATGTTAAAAAAAAATCTGTTTAAAATCTGTTTTTCCGTTAACCAGCTGTCGCACCCCTACGAACGACAACCCTCAGAAGTCGAAACTTGTGCGAGCTAAGGATTAACGAGGTCTTTCCTTTTAACGTGTGATTCCTAACACGGAATGTGACGTCATACTGTATTTCGCCAGTCGCCATTCCGTTTATGTTGAACTGTTTGCGTTTGCTGGTTCGAAGTTTCTGTAGTTTATTGTGATATCTTTGTCCAAATCAGTAGTTTCTACTGTATTAAGTGAATTTAACACATCAGTATTATTTACTATTAATTGTGTAAATTCGAGCAAACATTACCGACGACGGATTTACAAAAGGGCAAAAAATTCTTGTTAGATTTATAAATTCAACAACACACAAACAAAGCAGAATCAAGGTTAAACACAAATCACGAAACTTTACAACTTAATAATACCAATCTATTAAAAAAACAGGACCTTATAACATCTTACACAAAAGCGTTTCGCTGCAGCTGCTTAAATAATAGATTTAAACGGCAGTCAACGCCTGCACCTTATGCGTTCGCCCGGATTGATACAGTATGACGTCATGACAGTTCGCGTCTTTAAACGCTTGTTTGAATTAGTTTTTCAATGCAAGAAACTTTTTATATTGTTTATAAACTGACTATTGATATTTCACTGCTCATATTTTGCAATAGTTAATAGTAATCATAGCAGAACACATTTACGATGTAAACAAAATTTGCAAGTTCCTTATTGATGTATTACTGATCAAATATGTGAAATGAGTCAATAAGATCAACATTACACTGATTAATTCCCCTTCAAACCGATAAAATGATGAAACAATTGAAGGCTGGGCTACCAAAACGGCGATATAACGGTTCTTCCTAACAGCAATAAAAGTGACAGCCATGAAATCAACATCTAGCTGTCATTATTCTTGAATCATACTCGTACTTGATGCTCAGGGCCTAGTTATGCATCATTCTCACAATTTCAGTCACTGTCACTGTCCTAATCAAAGTGAACCAATAGAATCATATATTCAAATATGTTATTCATGATTTCATGACAGTTACAAATCTTCACAAGGTAGACTTAATTTCATTTACGTGTTCCACTAGAACTGTAGTTTCCTCGGTTGTATATTATCATGAATATTGTTATTGATTGTTACTTAGTAACGAGTCAGTGTATTCCAAATATTCAAAATATGATTGTGACTAGATATTAAAATTTTGGAAAAATGATTCTGAAGAAATTATAGGGTTTAATTTGAGATTATGATCATGATTATGACTAGAATAAAACTCACCAATACTATTAACAAATACAAGACACCGAAATGAAAAACGAATTGACTGACACACTTCACTGATTCACGTAACCTCACGAAAATAAGAACAATTCCTCCACCTTGAACAACAACAATTATATCTAGAAATCTCAAGATCATAATCGAAACTCTTCATATAATGAGACATTTTTAATTCGAATTTAATCTGAATTTCAACGAAATCGAAAGAATGCGTTACGTACTGGTGATGCAGCTAGCTGCATCAAGTAGGTGGGGTGCCGGATCTGCGATCTCATTTCAAGACACTATAGGTTTTAACAATGAATTCCTATTGTTGAAAAATACGAGTTCAGTCATTCACGTACTCGGTTTATACATATATTCGAACATTGTGTATGGTATTGCGAAATTTCGTTGTGTAATGGACATCGATCGATAAAATTTTGATGTCTTGTAATTTTCTAGGCATATTTGTGAAATTATGAAACAACGATAAATATAAAAACAACAATAAAAATTAATTGGCGCTCCGGAGCGACTTCATTGATTCCAGTGGCGCATTTGCTTTCTCAGCTGCAGGAAACCCCGGAAAAACCTGCAGCACTACATCGTCTGAAGATATTGATCTGCCAATGTCCTCTCTCTCATAAAATAAAATGTAGGGTGTCTCCAAAGGCTCCAATAGATTCAATACATCACCAGAACACTTCGTGACATGACTGTCGTCAAACTTGAACCAGTCCGTTTCGTCTTTGACCAAGGCGTAATAATGACCAAATTCAACGCCAGAACCACAGTGAACAATGACTGCATGCATATTATAATAGTGTCTGCTAGATTGAAATGTTCATTTATTTCGAACCTTCGAAAGAGTTTTTTGCTTCCGTCAGAGGTTGAGTCTTGTTTGAAATTCATCAGTGTTATTATTAGATTCACTGGTGCCTCAGCTATACTTGTTTCCTTATAACAGTCAGTTAGTTTGGCGCATGTTTGGCAATACAGTCTATTATCACCTGTTGAAAATTCCATTTTTAGATGATTAAACAATAAACTTTGCACGGACTGGTTATCAGTCATATTAGGAAACGCTAGGCATATTATCACTTCCGTTAAACTAAACCATTTTCCCTGTTACAGAGTTTAACCGACTCGACTTGGGTTGCACTCGGTATATAACCGTTAATAAAATGTTGTATTACATAAGCTCCCGGACTATTAAAACAACCAGATTTCAGCAGTGTATGTGGAAAAGATCAATGTTGGTGCGGAGTGACTACAAGTAGTGTGTGTAGATTCTACTGTTGAGTGCCGAATGCAATTTACCTCGGCTTGAATGGGGGACTCAGCGGCGTATGTAGTTGGGTGGGATGCGGTCTTATTTTCCATATGATTATAATTTTCTATGAATAGGTTTAGGATACTTACCTCGCGGAGCACCTTGCGTACAAAATTGAAAAGAAAAATTCCAGCAATCTGTTTGGTGTTGAGTTCGAGCTTTAAATTTAGAGAGAGCTTCTTTTTGCGTCAAGTTAGGAAGTTCAAAATCTATTTGTTCGACACACTATAAACATCAGAAGGTATACTTTACTTTCCGAATTAACATTTTCAATTAGAGTTACATTAGGTCTACGACCTTTCCGGAAGAAGACAATGTTTACGCTGTATTTACCTCATATTTACCACTAGAATGAAGATATAAATAGAATTACCTTGATGATGGCAATGATAGCAAAAATTAAGGAATTCTTCACCATGTAACCATAATATTTACTCACAATGAAAATAAACTTCCATCAGGCTATCACCAAATTTAAAATATTATCAAATCGTTTTCTGATTGCCTAAAATTCAATTGCGTACGAATATGACGCCCTTTTCCAAGTAGACGTATCAGTCGACATTCCCAAAATGTCCAACTTGAAAGTCTCAGGCACTTAGCTCAAAATCCGAAAGACTGTATGGCTATCGCCATTGGAGTTTTTTCTGATCTATCTGTCCATGATTTGTTATCTTTAATGATATTGATGAGTTTGCCTCTTTGGATTTAGTTTCGGAATACTGTGCTTTTGATTTATTTTTCGTGTGTTTTTATGAAATGGCTAACTATTTATATTTTGTTAATTAAAAGACAAGGTGCAACCAGCTTTCGACTGTATTTGTAATATGGTTTCAGAAGAATATGCTTAACTTCCATATAAGTAATGGATTACCCTCATGGATTTTACTTTGGGTAATTCAGACTACCTTATGAACATTTTGTCAGATAAACCAAATACATTTGTAATAATGCCTTCATGGAGCATCAGAATGTATCTAAAAGGCGAAGAAAATGTACAAATAAGTCTTCATCATCTGTTGAGGAGCAAATTTAATAATTGAGTGTATTAGACCTTTCCAACAACCTTTTTATTCGTTAAACATGAAGTTTTATACATAGTCAGTTATAGGTAAATATTCACCTTGATAATACCATATGATTAATTTGTCTTTGGTAAGTAAACTTTTCCTAGTCAATAATACCTAATATTTTACCTGAATTCAGATCAACTCGTTCCTTGAGGCTATCAACGCATTCTTGCAATAAAGAATCGTTACTTTTTCACAGGCTTTTTCCTACATAAGTTTATGGAATTTGAAGGAAAGTCATTGATGATAATCGTCCTTATTTTTGCCAATGTTGCTAGCTATGTGTTAGTTAATACTTTGTAGTTCAATATTCAAGGCTTATCTCTTTGGAGGCGTTTCTCCTCCGCGCATTTGGAATAAACGTCCTAAGTTATTGGTTGGGAATTGTACTTACTTTTCGCAATATCTATTGACACAGTTCCCGGATAGTCACCCTGAATACTATGTTTATTTTCAAAAATAAATATAGTTAAAAAAACTAAAAAACACGCTTTTAACGAACATCGAACTAAAAAAGTTACCAATATTTTTTTAAAATCAGCTCAAAACAATAACGACCGAAAAATACTAGTTTTATTGTGAAAAAAGCGAAGGGCGCTTGATATACATAAAATATGGCACAAAGTGCCCACGCTTTTTTCACAATAATACTAGTATTTTTCGTTCGTTATTGTTTTAAGCTTATTTAAAAAATTATTTTTTACTTTGTTCGATGTTCTTTAAAAGCGTGTTTTTTAGTTTTTTAAACTATATTTATTTTATCTAAACTTTGGGATCAATCAGCCGTATATTGTTTAGAAAAATGACCATTGATATTTTCCGATTCCGGAGAGGGAGCCTGAAAATAAGCTACCAAGGAAGATTATAAATAAGGCAGCAGGCGCGTGTGTTAATAAAAAAAATACTTTTTTCAAATGAAAAAATACATGTAAAGCGAGTTCGAATTATATCAAGAAGGTAATGTCGATAATTCTGTCAAATACAGATCCTGAGCTTGAGAGTTACAAACAAACAAACATACATACATACAGGTAAAGCTAATAAAAGCGTGTTTACAAATTAATTTTATTCCACCATTAAACTTTCTTTTGCTGAGATGCTTTTTAAAAAATGTTCAAAACCCAAAATAAAATACCTCCGTCGGCGCCAATGGATCTCGACGGGACGCCAGTTTTACATTTCAGCGACACGACGGTTTAAAGGCGGGCAGCCGCAAATGTGTCACGCCACCTTTTTCAAAGTTGTCAACTTTATACGGCCGTTCAAAACCGCGCCTAAGAACGAAACGAGAGCGGTGAATAATAATAAGTGATTATTATTATTACCGTCGCTTCGTTCGTAGGTATTTATCTTTTTCCAAGATCTGCTTTCCGTTGCTAATTTTAGGCGTGTTGATTTCGAAAGGGGTATTTTAGGGAAGTTATATTTGTGTGCGTGTGTGTGGGATATGGGGTGGATACGAGGGCTATTGATTTGTTAGAAGAAAAAGATTAATGTGGTTACAATAGTTCAATAGTCAATTCAATAGAGGGCGCGTTTACTTATGAAAGGTCCGGTGGTTCTGAATTTTTGATATGTTACATATATGGAGAAATGCACACTGGCCTTCAGAACTTCGCAAATATATTCTTTTCAGTGCATTTTTATCTACAAGAGAGTTTCTTCTAATGTTGTAGAGCAGTAACAATTCGGCAATTTTCTTGGAATGTCCAATTTTTGCTGACGAAATTCCAAGAACTTGGCAATTTTCGTGTGTTTCATTTTTTCTTCCCAATCCGCATCCGAAAATTATCCAATTTTTCAAGGAAGTCAAAAATTTTAAAAATATCTGATTTATCAAGGGCGTTGCGAAAAATCCTATTATTTAAGGAGCTGCAAACCGATAAAGATTGGAAACCTCTGTTGTAGAGAAAAAAGTTCACTACCAATTAGGATTATTACCTTATTACCAATAAGAAATCAAAAGTGAAAACTATCGAGGAGAGATACATACGTAGATATAAGTAAATAAATATTTCGAAATAAATTTCGAAATATTAATCTCTCCCAACTACCTACACAGTAGGGTCTGGTAAACGTCTGTCGGAAAACAACTACTCCCCCGGCTAATACCACGCTGGATATTGAATTATATCCGACAGACATTTATGAAAGATTCCTCACAGAGGCTAGTCTCGCAAATGTTTCTCGTTCATCTAGCAGCAGGACCTTGCTGAAATTATTCAAGTTGACCACCTGCATACCGCGGTTTCGAGGTATTACCTTTCGTCAGTACAGTTATACAGTCATCTGTTTAAAATATGTTTCTCCGTTAACCAGCTGTCGCACCCCTACGAACGAAAACCCTCAGAAGTCGAAACTTGTGCGAGCTAAGGATTAACGAGGTATTATCTTTTAACGTGTGATTCCTAACCTAACTAACTGATACATTTGAAATCTAAAAACGTGGTTATATAGGGAGTTTGTATGTAGGATGGGGAGTTTATTAAATAAACAGGGGTGCCAACTATAATAATTCAACACTGGAGACTATAGGAATTACCGGTGTTGAATTTTTTTAGTTGGCACCCTTGTTCATTCAATTACCTCCTCATCCATCTTACCCACAAACTCCCTATATAACCAGGTTTTTAGATTTTAAATGTATTATGGGATAAAACCCGAAACTGGTCGTAAAAATAAAATAACTAGTGGAAACGAGACAAAATAAACAAGTCATCAATTATACAAATTATCTTGATTTTCCAATTGCAAAAGCTATCTCTTGTATGCTGTAAATCAACAAAACCCATTTTTCTACATGTCATTTTAATGAGCTATCGCATCACTCATATTTTTAGTGGCTTTATGTCTATTGGACACGAAAGGAATTGGCTTTCTACTCCTCCTTTTTCCAAAATTTTTCACTCCTAAAAATTTACCCCTTTCAATTCAAACTGCAATAATGATTTAATTGAAGATCAAATAAATAGTTTGTATCTCGCTAGCAGGTTTGTCCACCATAACTTCAAAAATCGCCTTCACCAAAAATTACAATGTAGATATTTTTTTATGTTACTTTGCGCACTGTTTCTGAGAGATACGTACATCCGTTATCTAATATCTAAAATACTGGGTAGTGCTTGATTAGTGGTGTTTTATATCGAGAATAGGAAATCTTCATTACGGCTAGTTGTTTCTGAGTGATTCGACATTATTTTTTTTTTTATTTTTGAAAATCAAAACCAAGACACATGGGTCAATGTGCATCTTCCAGAATCAACCAATATGGGATGGGTGTAGTTTCAGTACGGCTTACAGCGTTGCTATAAATATTGCAATCAATTGCAGCATTCAGGATTCATTTATTTCGAAGAAATCTGAAAAAAATGAACAGATAGGAAAGAAGTGAAAATTTCTACTAGCAGCTCAAGTCGATGAAAAAATGTTTCATTTCATTTATGGTTCTAAGGAGAGCCTTCAATTTGTTTTTTTAGATGTAACAAATAACTATTGATGGCAATAATTATACAATTTTCAGACTATAAATTTCATTTGAAATTATTTTACAATGTCTTTCATTAATCATTAATATTTTCTGGTAAAACATCGATATTTTGGAAAAAACAATTACAATATTAATTCTAGAAAAACAAATATGAATGTTTCAGTTATTAGCACATGTTTGTAGACCCTTGATTCATCTGCCCATTTTTGAATGGTTATTTATATGTCTACTCAAGGAGTATATGTCTACTCAAGAGTTACCAGTCTTATATGCTATATATGTTAATGTGTTGTTTCGTTAGTAGTTTTTTCATCTAATGATTTTCCTGTACGTGTGGGTGTTGTGTATGTGTTAGTGAGATTTTTGATGTGGAGGTATATTTGGTTATTGGCCTGCTATGGTAAGCTGCTAATTCATGTTGATGATGGTGATTAGAATGGTCATTAAAAGTTGTCTCTGTGTGGGTTGGTTTGTGATAAATTGCGAAATTATGTTTGTTGTTGATTTTTGTAATTGGGAGATCTAGACTATAGACGTACTGAAAACAGTGAAAGGAAACAAAAATGAATAAATGGGTTCGTATGATTTGTGAATAGCATTTCATGTATGAGTTTGTGAGAATCTTCTGGAGGAAGACCGCTACTCCTTGGGTAGATATATAAAAAACAAAAGGCAAAAATAGATAACAACTCAAAGGTCTACAAAATAAAAATAACATGTGTATCGTGCCCAAAAGTTTATTCAGGAAGAAATTTCGAAACGAGAATCTCTGAACATAAAAGAAATTTGGAACTGGGGAAAATAGAGGACAAAATAGAAATTGGTGGAATATCTGAAAATCAATAGACACAAATGGCAAACAAGAAGATATATGTGATTGATGACTTGTTTATTTTGTGGTACCTACTTAATTCATGATCACTTCAATGAAATGAATAAAAACACTATTGTCTAATTACCACTAGTTGATTTTATTTATACGATCGGTTTCGGGTTTAACCCCCTTGATAATGGGGTTAAACCCCCCAACTTTTGTTATTTTCAAAACAATGGGTCAAGAACAATTTAGTGTTTTGATTTTACATTTCGTCATCTAAGTGGAAAGCAACCGGTGAACCTCGTCCAGAGCGCCCGAAAGCACAACAATCGGCTGGAAATGTGATGGCCTCGGTATTTTGGATTGTTGTGTAATATTCTTCGACTATCTTGAAGAGGGAAATACCATCAACAGTGAATATTGTTACGTTTCTACCCGTGGGTTCACCAATAATTTACTACGCTGAATAATGAAACTTAACTTTATTTCACTTTAAATACAACAAACTCTTCAACTAAAAATTTTAACTATTATTTTAATGTCTATCGCCTTACTAAATCACTTCACGTACCGCACTGTAACGTCCACTTCTCTGTGTACTTGACTGTCCGAATACTCTTGCAGCCAGCGTTTAAATATCGCAATCGAACATCGTGGAATTTTCGCCGAAGTTCCATTGACATCGGTGGCATGTTTCTTGCTGCTTCTCGAGCGCCAACAAAACATTGGGTATTCCCACGCTCTCAGCTACGTCACGTTTGATTTATGGTTACCAGTGGGGGCCGGCGTTACTTTTTTTCGGGCATGATCTACAATAATATATAGTGTTATTGGAGCGTTTGAAGGCCGAAATTGAGGAAAAACGATCCCATTAGAAGACAAAGAAAGTGATGATTCATCAAGACAATGCACATTGTCACAAATCAATGAAAACGACGGCAAGATTGCATGAAATGGGCTTAGAATTGCTCCCGCATACACCATATTCGGTTTGGCTACCAGCGACTACTGGCTGTTCGCAGACCTCAAAAAAATGCTCACCGGTAAGAAATTTCACTCGAATAAAGAGGTTATTGCCTATAGGCAAAAGATAAATCGTTCTATAGGCAAAAGATAAATGTTAGAGCAGCGCTGGAATGATTGCGACGTTGAAGAATAAACCCAATTTAAAAAAAAATGTGTTTCCCGGGACTTTTCAGCAAACGTGTTACCTGGTTTTCTATAGGTAATATTGTAATGTAATTGTTTTCTCAACCTACCTGTTTTACCAGAATTTACATTATTTATCTAATTAAGTTTTGTGATTACCTAATGTTATATAAAAAGACATTGTAGAATCTGTTTCTGTTTAAAATCTGTTTTTCCGTTAACCAGCTGTCGCACCCCTATGAACGACAACCCTCAGAAGAAGAAACTTGTGCGAGCTATGGATTAATGAGGTCTTGCATTTTAACGAGTGATTCCTAACACAAATACTTTGATAAACCAGTCAAACTAATTAAGCAACCGTGTAGTATTCATAATATCTATTGTTTGATTTTCATTTACTACGCACGCTTGTCGAGTTTACGACTCCAACTGACTTCCCTGTAAATTTAGTTCAGGAGAGAGTCTACAGAGGAGATGGATGTCGAGTTTACGACTCCAACAGGCCTCCCTGTAAATTTAGTTCAGGAGCTAGTCTACAGAGGAGATGGATGTTGAGTTTGAGACTCCAACTGACCTCCCTGTAAATTTAGTTCAGGAGCGAGTCTACAGAGGAGATGGATGTCGAGTTTACGACTCCAACTGACTTCCCTGTAAATTTAGTTCAGGAGAGAGTCTACAGAGGAGATGGATGTCGAGTTTACGACTCCAACTGACTTCCCTGTAAATTTAGTTCAGGAGAGAGTCTACAGAGGAGATGGATGTCGAGTTTTCGACTCCAATTGACCTCCCTGTAAGTTTAGTTCAGGGCGAGAGCTGCTGCGTACGCAGAGTCTGTCTCAGGTGGGGGAACTAACCCTCCATGAGCAGGTTAGCAAACGTTTGCGCTCAGGTGAGGTTTCACCAAAACCAGAGGCGAAAAAGCCCTGCACGGCTGAATCTAAGACATCGTCAGGTGTAGCTGACGTGCAAAAACCCTCATATGGGAAGGTTGTCGTGGGTATCAAAGTGGGAATCTTGCAACTTGACTATCCGACTACCTCATTAACAGATCATATGCTTAGTGCCTGCCCCACTGGGGACCGAATCAGGTCTTTAGAGTTCGGCAGAGCCGTACTCTTACCATCTGACCTGAAATATCACTCACCGCATAAACAAATCGGCTTAAGAAGCTGGGTTTGTTTGTCCGAGTGAGAATAGGTGTGAGCCACAATAAACCCTTGCGGGTTGCGGTGGATGATCGAATAGACCCACTCACTTTGGACCTAACCTACTACGTACGAACATTTTTCATATTTTTTTGACAAATGTTTATTTGATTACAAAAATTTCACCATTTATCTGCGATAAAACTAATGAAAAGAAGTTATTTTTCAAATCCTTACTCTTTCTTCAAAGCAATTAGGTGTCTGTGTCATAGAATGAAAAATTGACAATAATAATAATAATAATGTTTTTATTTCCAATGAAAAATAAAATGGTACATGGTATTCGCCTTATAGTACTCATAAATCTCAAGGGATAGTCACCCGAGGGTGATCTGCCACTCAACCATTCCTATTTTGAATATTATAATATAATTTATAACTCAAAAAACCAACCTAACTAATCCTAAAACATAACTCTACATCACATAGTTTTTGGCATTCGTTGTGTCACTTGAATATTCATCAACAACAACAACAACAACAAAAAGATAAAAAGTAAAATGGAAGATAGCGAGAAATGAATACTTGTCAAACGCAGGCTGGATAGAAAAAATACAAAGAGCGATATTTACAAAAAAGAATGTATCAAATTGTGTTACTTTTTTAGTTCTTTCTTGAATCTATCAATATCACTGCGTTGTTTTAGCGAATTGGGAATAGAATTATAAATAAACTTCTGAGTTTTGAACTCGTTTCACTCCAAGTATTCTAGTACAAAGGTTTGCTTTGAAGACTAGTATAACTATCCATAAATACCAAATTTATATAGTTAGTTTCGTTCACCCTGTATGTTTTTCATTTATTAATACATTCTCATTCGTTGCCGATTCGGTCTCCGTCGGTTTGACCCTGTACTCCGGGAGTATTACCCATGTCAGAAGAAGGAATCTTTGTCCTCGTTAAACTATTGATTTCCACCCTCTCACGTTCAAGTAAAATTGCTTTCCCGACTCACCATAATCTTGCAACAACGCAAACCTCCAGATTCTTTATTTAACCCATGAAATTCTACTATTCATCGTGAGAATGTAGGGCAGCGACATACCAAGTGAATGAGTTAGGTTTGTTAGAAATAGCTAGAGATTACGTAATGGGATTTTCGAAATTCCATTGTTGATTTGAATGATTTTATTGAAACTGACAATCATTGGCTTGAATTTGCCTTCGAGTTTTTTTTTGTTCGTATAGCGACTCTTGCGTACTGTGGGACACCCCTAATAGTTCGAGAAATATCATTATTCATTCTTCCTAGAAGTGTTAATTCTATTTCATAAAAATTAAATCAACTTTTTCTATCTGGCAGAATCGCGACAGATCTTTCCAAACTGCATTTAACAAAATGTTTGTTGTAATACAAGATAAAACTGGAACCTCCGATGTAGATTTAATCCAAAACAAGCACTTTTCCTAGTCACCAGAAATGCAACTCTCTTCTCGACCCGCATTTCACTAAACAATTTGACGTATTCAGGAGATGACTAAAACAGTTTTCTGTTGTGGTGATTGGGAAAAATGTTTTTTTTTTAAAAGTGTGACCATTATACCTATAAATATAAAAATAATATCAAAAATTTCCTGGTCCCTGCTTTCGGACCATTCACATATAGCTTGGATTCACAAATCCAAGCTTTTTTATTCGATATCAGAGGGAAAGCAAAAAATTATTTCCTAAATAATTCTCAGAGTAGTACGATAAAATGGAATATTCCTTTTTTGTTAATTATAAAATTATTTACAAAGAACGTCTGATGCTTTTTCATGAACCTATCCTATAAAAATTTAAATATTTATTTTTTGGGAAAGAAAGTTTTTGGCTTTCTACTACTCCATCTGATACAAAAAAAAGGGATGAGAGAATCTTCCAAAGAAAGGAAGGAAGTAATCAATTTGAAACTCTATACATGAATGTGTAGATCATGCAAAGAAGTAACTTTCTGTCTTTCCCAAAAAATTAATCACTCCTAAAAATATAACCCCTCCAATTTAAATATTTATATACAGTAAAATCCGCATAATTGTTTTTTTTATTATTAGATCAATTTGACATTTTACTTAGATGAAAAATATCCAAAATATAGTAGTCACTTGATTTGTATTTAAAAAATATATGAAAGTAAATGATATAACATAAAAACATAGACTCTCACAGCCGAAGTCACGATTGAAGGAGACAAAATCCAGCTTGGTCGGCCGCAGTCAACGCACATACCATTGATGATGTATGCCGCAATAGCAGACGAAACTTTCGGTAATTCAAGTACCATTCGACCACAGCCTCAAATATTTGGAAGGCTTCAATATCTCGAGCGATCATCAATATGGTTTTCGGAAACAAAGCTCAACAGGCGACCTTCTATCGTATGTCACCCATATTTGGAATAACGCAATCGAGAAACATGGAGAATCAAGAGCTGTTGCGCTTGATAATTCTAAGGCCTTTGACAGTCTGTGGCATTAGGGTTTGCTGGCCAAACTTCGATGATATGGCTTGTCAGATCATTTTTGTGTATGGCTCTTCAGCTTCATGAAAGAATGTTCCCTGCAAGTGGCTGTCGATGAATATCTCTTGAATACTTTTACCATCAACGCTGGTGTTCCCCAGAGATCCATATTGTCTCCAACCCTCTTTTCATTGTTTATCAAAGACTTATTGGAAAAAAACAAGAATCCAATATATTGTTTTGCTGACGATAGCACACTTATCTCGTTATTACATTTGGATTCCAAGACATCGGCTGCAGAAGCACATCTTCACCGGCAGCAGGAGATTAAATATTTTAATGAGGATCTAGAAGTAATTTCGAATTGGGGTGAAAGTAACCAGGTTCAAATTCAATGCCACAAAAATCCAGGCATCGGTTTTCTCTATTAAGATAAATGACTCCGAACCGGATATAATAATGTCAAGTTAGACTATTCCGCTTTCTGCTTCGATAAATTTGTTGGGGACACCAATATGTCTTGGCACAATCATATCGCTGGAATTGCAGAAGCTTCTCCAAAGCTTGGAACATTGTTCCGAACCAGAAAACTGTACACACCTCAGCAACTTTTGATGCTTTATAAGCTCAAACGAGGCCTTCTTTGGAGTATTGTTCTCACGTATGGATCTCCGCCCTTAAGCATACCTTGAAGCTGCCGGATTCCATCCAAAAAAGAGCCACCCTCCTGATTGGGGACGCGAACATCACTTGCAACCTTGATAGTCTGGAACATCGAAGAAAGGTTGAGGATTTGTCTCTCTTCTATAGACACTTTCACGTGAAGTGTTCAAGTGACTGGGCACATTTGATTCCACCAAGAGCGGAACATATCTAAAATACGCGACGGACTGTGGCTGCTCATCGTTTTGAGGTTCAACTCAGTTCACCTTGAACTTCACTGTTCAAGAATTCTTTCTTTTGGAGAGCTGCATTTATGTGGAATGAACTTCCTGAGAACGTTTTTCCAATTGGATTTAATCTCCAGCGATTCAAATCCAATGTGAACCACTACTTTTGCACAGGCACCGCTCTAAAAGCGCCTTAAAAATTTTCCTGTAGTGCTTGTATTTCATCCTTGAAAAAATAGCCTACCAGCCTAGATTTTGGTCTCCTTAAATTCTTCAAGTTGAAAGGGATTTATCTTCAGGAGAGATTTTTGCAAAAAAAGCTTTTTGTCTTTCTACTAATCGTTCCTAGAATATACTTATTTCAATTTGAACAAGATAACTACGGCTGTGATTGAATTAAATAACCGTGTGAATGTCTTCACGTACTGTCATCGTGACATGAGTAGATTTGTCTCCTAATATTGTCCAGACGGTGCCGATGAGATGATAAGTCAGGTGTCTTAATTCGAAACTTCGAAGTACACCATTTTATATCGATAGTCTTTCATATATCGTATTGTGTAGCGTTCCTATGAATGATATCAGTTTCAATTCTGTGATTTGAATTTTTCTCTGTCTAACGAATGGTGTTTCGCAATCGACAATTCCGTTCGTAGACGTGAAAATAGAAACTGTAAATATAGATAACTTTTCTACCCTCCTGCTTGCACTCCACTTATCTACTTGCTCAGAACCCTGCAGAAAGCCAAAATCCCAGAGCAACTTCAACTACCCAATATTATCATTTCTCACAGCTGACACTGAGAAGTTGATACTTGAATACTAACTTGAATGCATAAAATATGTGTAAAGACGGTGAAATATTCCTTTAGGGAAATATTCCTTTAGGAAGACGGTATGTATAGACTGTAAAATATGAGATTTCTCCGTCATCTGACTGTCACTGCAGCTTTCACTGCAAAGCACAAAAACAAAGCGGCGCTGTTTCGACTTGCCATAGGTCTCATCACCGGAGAGATGGCATAGCCAAGGCTCTGGTGCTGAGGTTTCTATAATACGCAAAGTATATTTAATAGGTGGCCTCAAGTATACGTAAGGTAACTAATCAATTCAGTTTATTTGTATGATTTTCACTATAAGGGTTTTACAAAAACCGCGACACGTGTTCGCTATACAATAATAGCTTCTTCAAGCGTAAGGTGCCTTTCTGCTTAAATCACAATGTACACATGATAAGAGCCAGAGAAATTCTATTTGGTAACATTAGAACACATTTTTTTTTAACTAAACCTAAACCTTTTATTCAACGTCACTCTCCGATTAAAGCTTTTTTCGGAATCATGCATAGAGATGGAGAAGGGCTGAATATAAGCCCAACGAAATCGACCATAGTATCATTTACCAAGAGGACCAAGACTGTAGGTCTAGGACCTTTAAAATTTCGAGGTGAAGAGTTGAAGCTGTCGTGGGAGGTCGATAACCTGAGAGTTATACAGTGCATTCCTTTAATGTCCCCCCTTTTATTTTTTGAACGGGTCAACTCAAAAAATTTAAATTTGGGATAATGAAATTATTGCATAAATACTTTACTTTGAAGTGACATTGACAGATGAAACTTTCAAGATAGCGACTGGGCGCCTCTTGTCTTGTGACACATATTTTTGAAGCTCCTGACGAATACTTCACAACCCTAGAATATGAAGTCAATATCTTCAACTACTACAAAATGGTGGAACTTTTAATAATTGCCTGAATACATTGACATTTAACTACATAATGTGAGGTAATAAGCTTGAGGTAATAAGTTCAGAAAATGTTCGAAATGGTTGTCTTGAACTTTTTGACATATGAACAGCCTATCCGATATTTCACGCCGAACATTTTTGAACACAGTAACTCAATATCTCTACAAATATTTATTATTCTCTGCCTATATCCAATATCGAAGCAGGTTCAGTTTCGTACACCTTTTGCTTTAAGAAGCCCCATAAAATAGTCCAAAGGTGTCGAATCTGGCGAGCGGGCTGGCCATTCTGTAGGACTTCGACCGCCAATCCAACGACCAATCCAAATAGTTTCTTACTTGTCTGGAGTAATGTGGTGGTGCTCCATCTTGCTGGAATACAATATCCATATCGAATTCCTTAGCATTCGCTTAGACGATTTCAGTGATGAGAGGGTCAACAGTAGTTTCTAGCATATTCAAATACGCCTCCTCTAAAAAATTTTGATCAATAAATAGAGATCCTACAATATGGTTTCCCAATATTTCTGTCCAAACGTAATTTTTTTCTGTATATTGGGAAAACCGAAAACTAAATGAGAATATTCTAACTGAACAATGATGTTCATTGTCGCACTGACATTTTTTGTTGTTCTTATTAACAAAAAATAACTCAACAAACCTTATCGGGCTGTTGGAATCGCCATATGGCAGTTAAAAAGGAATATTTTTAGAAATATCGATATTAATGTGTTTGTCTTCAGGAAATTCTTAAACGTTCCTCCATTTTGTAGTAGGCGAAGATATTGACTTCATATTCTAGGGTTGTGAAGTATTCGTCAGGAGCTTGAAAATGATGTGTCACAAGACCCCCTTTCCATTTAATTTTTCCCCAGATGGCGCCCAGCCATCTGGGGAAGTATTCATACATTAATTCATACATCAATTTCTTTATTCCAAATTTCAATTTATTGAGTTGACCCGTTCAAAAAATAAAAGGTGGGGGACGTTAAAGAAATGCACTGTTTTCTAATAGATCACAGGGTGACCTGAAACCAACGCCTAGAAAGAGTGGAAAGAAAGGCGGAGGTAGCATTGATGCAGGTTAGACGCACCTATGATACCTATGAAACGTATGCATCTATGGACTGGTGACCAAAGATGAAACAAAGGACCCCTATTAACAAATTAAGCAGTGTTCAGACTTGCATGTTTGGGAATAACGGGAGCAATGAAAACACTTCCAATAACTGCATTGGACACACTATTCAATATTTCTCCTTTACATTTTCTAATAATTGGAAAAGCAAGAGTTGGCCAATAGAGCCTGGATAACTACCGGGCTAGACAAAAATCTCGGAATATGTGAAGGAACGAATGTCTAACATGTTTTCGGACCACATGACTCTAAATACATGTTCGACACAAACCTCGCGGTTAAAGTATTAGACCGCGAAGAGTGGAGAATAAAGTCGGCAGGAACACCTGGTATACAGACGGGTCAAAAACCGAACATGGGACGTGGGTTGGAATACACTCTGCGGTAAGAAATCTTCATTTCAGTTACTCGTTCGGCTAGTACACAATCTTCCAGGCTGAGGCAGCAGGCTGCACTAGGGTCACTGACGAACCCAAAAGTGGCATCGAAACTGGTCTGGTAATGCCGTGAGGAACTGAGGAAACTGGCTGAAAGGGATAGATTGACTATAGACTAGGTGCCAGGACACTCAGGTATCATGGGAACGAAAAAAATGATACCTAGAACTAGCTGTGAGAGTATCAAAATTTTGAACTAGATTCAGAAACGAGTTCCCTGCTGGAAAAACACACCCGAGGCATGTACAGAAAAAAATTATGAAGGAATCGTACGAGAAGGGAACCGAAGAACTGCTCTACTCAGAAGAATTACAGGAGGCTACTCACTGGATACTTTTCATTAGGAGGGCACCTGAATAAAATAGGTCTGTATAATGGAGACTATAGCTGCAGGCAGTGCAACGGAAAAACAGAGGAAACTCGTCATATATTATCGAATGTTATAATTTAGATCACAAAAGGCAACAATTTATAGACAATCCAGAAAAATATGACATGCGTTCAGCAAGAGATCTGTACAGAGAAGGGTAACAAGACTTTGGAAATGGGTGTCATGAAAAACATAAGGAAAAACGCAATAAGCCCTTGAGGCTGGAGTGTTCTCCGAAGACTTGGAAGAAATAGACAATTCAGACGACTACCAGAAAGGGAAAACAGAAACTTAGAAACATAACGCTTGTTTGGCTTTTGATATTTTCGAAAATACTACCAAAAACAATTTGTTGAACAAAGATGATTGAATCAGAGAGAACATAATCGCAATAGAGAATGGCGAGTTGAATCAATATTTCAGAAAATAGAGACGCGTATTAAATAGAATAAAGTTGAATTTTGTCGTTAGTGGACAACAATGAAAAACTGTTGTGAAAAATCAACTCTTACTCCTTTCGAATAATTTTTCAGATAGTATTGGTGGTGCAATGAAAATATGTCGCATTGTATAACTTTTTCCAATTGTTTACTAACGCAAGAAATAAAATCTTCTCGAGTGCCTTTCACTGAATCAAATGTAAAGCAAGAAGCAAAGAATGGAAACCAAGTTTTTCCATCTTGAATTCCGATTCAAAATCGATAGTCGACAAAAACACACTGCGACACGTCAAGCAGGGCGTGTCCTTCGGTGGCCTTCCGATGGATCCGACATTTAGTGATACCTCACAAAAAAAAACAATCGCATCGCCGTCACACCTACATCGAAAATACGCACCTGAAACATAACACAAAATGCGCATATCAAACATGACCTAATCCGAGCAAGACTTCTGATCGATTCCCAGGTGCATGCATAGTAGATGGGGGTATATTTCCCCCCGCGCCGGCCCATCTCTGTCGGGGGGACGTGGCATGCCACCCACTCAAAAGGGACCTCTTCTCTCACGCTTCCGCAGCTTCTCTTATTGACCCGAAGGCTCGTTAATGGATTCCCTCAATACGATGCAACAACACCAGGGACAGGTTCGCAAAAAAAACGGGATGGTCGGATTGTGTCGGGCCCGGAAGAGGGGGAGGGGCGATTACGGCTTCCTTTCGAAATTTTTCGGCGTTTCACATTTTCGTCTCTAGCAGTATTCTCTTTTGGTTTAGGTCGGTCAAATTATGGCAGAGCACACTCATACATAGGTCACCATTAAAGTCGGCATTAGATGGGATTTTTTATTCAATAGAATTGAATTAAATTGGTTTTTGGCACTTGACACTGTTAGTACCCGTCAAAATATACATTTTTTCGAAAAAAAAAAACAAAAATGTCATTTCTCCAGCGACTTTTAATTGAAAAAGTTTACATGTTTATGACCGTATACCAAATTTCATCAATGTAGGACAAAAATATTGTTACGTTTACCCTGTTGGCTCGAAAATAATTGCTTTATTGTGTACAATTGAACTGACTTCATCTTTCTTCTACACTGACCATTCATCACTGAAATTCAGACTAATGCTCGAATGTTTATCGCCTAATTAGCTCAATTCACACTGCACTTTCCGAACTAGACTGTCTCTCTTACGTCGCGATAATGCCTATATAACTCAATGGAACTCTTTGGAAGAACTCTCGAAAAGACAAGGTTTTCTAGAAAATTCGAGGCCTGGACTATGTCGCAGTCTATCGAAGAAGACCAGCGCCAGACGGCGGTTTTTTCAGGGGATAATTTACAACATTTTTTGCAATTTTTCATGAATAACGCATTCATTCAGTTTATATTTACTTCTTCGTAAGTAACAGATCAGACGGATTAGTTTTTATATCAATTTCCATTATTTATAAAGAAAATTTGACTGAAAATATAAAAAATTAGACATAAGTGTTGCGAAATCTTGATAGTTTCGCCATTCAGAGTTATTGGCACAGCACTTCTTAGTTGTACTGATGTCCAGAGATGCTAAATCACAATGAAATGTTTTCTATCATAAATTTTCTGCATCAAATAACCCTACAGAAAAAAGTCCAATGGCGTCAAATCGGGTGATCGATGTAGCCAGTATCAATCCCAATCACTTCCTATAATGTCACCTCTGAACATTTGATTTATGCACTGCTTTAATGCAAAAGTTTGGTGTATTGGTGCGCGATCAAGCTGGGACCATAAGTATTGACTAGTAATAAGGTCCATAAGTCCTGTAATATATTCGATTATTAATTGAAAATATGGAAATCAAAATTTCTCCAACAGGACTGTTATACAAAATTTTTGAACAATAGCTCCAAGAACTGAACAGTATCTCAAATTTAAATTAAAAGTAGTTGTTTTGAGAGGGCTCTTTGTTCCAGTTTGTGCTGGAAATTTACTTCTTTGCGTGCTCTATACATCTGTGTATAGAGTTAATTTTTTGAAAAAGCAAAAAGTACCTAATTGAGAAAAGCAGAGTTTGAAGTTCGGTAAATGTTATTCTCTGTATTCATTTGTATAGATGTTATTCAATTTTTTCCAATTCCAAATTTATTCGATTAAAATATTCCCTGTTCCCTCCTCAAAGGTTTCATAGAGTTTTCAGATGTCATTTCTAATTGGATAATAAATAACCCCAATTGCAACTTTCGCTCATTTAACACAAATTTTCAATAAAATAGCACTCGTCAACTACTAGACTACTAAACTGTTTGCCGATGCTTAATGAAAATCCATAACTTATTCAAATAACACTTATTGTGAGATTTTCATAATAAAGCGCGGTTGTGGTTTGTAATCCAGTGAAAATCTCACAATGATGGGTTACTTAAATATAGTAGACTATTATCCTACCTAATAAGAACAAGCATATCACACGTAAATTCAGTACAAATTACGTTTGTTTCCTCGCTTTTGCCAGTTTCCTGCACGGTTTATAATTTTATATCGGTAATGAACCGCATAGTGTTGTTTTAGTGAAACGATATCGTCATTACCTCTTGGTGACATTGCGAAAATTGGACACGAGGCCCAGTCATTCATTCCATCGACTCGTCCCAGGGCGGCCATATTCCGATTACACTGCTGTTTAATGTAATATAACTGGATAACGGAGTGGAAATGATAGGCGGGGAACTCTTTTATACTCATATCGACACTGATGACAAGTTGAAAACGCCATTGAAATCATGAAAAGTTGTTGATATTTTTATCGATGAATTTTTAAGAACTGCTACTAATCATTTCATGTCGATGAGATGAAGGACCCGACACATTTTTTTCAAATCACTGAAAATGTAGATACAAATATAAGATAAATTATAAAAACAATAATACTGAAATATTCGGTAGAAGTAGGGGAGGGTGGGGCAAAACGGGTAGTCAGTTTTGGCTTGACTAGTGTCACTATCTGGCGGCTAGTGGCCGAACTGAGTCCTGTCGATGAGAAAGAAGCGAAAATTACAGCTACCGACTCCAAGCGCTCTTATTGTGTCTTGGGCCTAGTTTGTTTTTTCAAGCATTCTACTTAAATGTTTTTGCTTGTTTCTGACTGCGTTATTGGAGTTCTGGTGCTACATACACATCGTACATTGTATATACATAGTGAGAAATATATTGCCAATGAAAACTACAAATACAATAAAACCGGGTAGGTTAGATGGAATAGAACCGGATAGGTGAACCCATGAGGTCTACCGGTGCAGATAAACTTAACAATTACTTTACATTTGGGTAAATTGGTGGATGTAGCCGTTACAACGTGGAAGAAAATCATAATAAAGAAAAGAGAATTGAAACATTCTATTTTTTTACCACTTTCACTTGTAACTTTTTATTGTATAGGTTTCAAAATGTCCTTATAGGACGAAACTGTAGTGACGTTAGTTACAAATAAAAGTGGTAAAAAACATAGAAAGTTTCAATTCTTTTTTTTTTCTTTACATTTGGGTTTTGTAAGTGGACAACTTGACTTGTATGATTGTAATGTATAATTTTGTAAATTAAAAATTAAACACGTTTAAAAAAGTTGCTATTTATTTTTCCATACAACAACACAACTAGTGGTGTGGAACTGGGAGAATTCCTATTTTCTATTAAATAAATAATAAAAAAATTTAATTGAAGATTTTGAGATTTCAGAGTCAGGGTCCTTTTGGTAGATTACAACCATACCTTAATCAAAAATGCTCAACTCCAGAGATTTTGAAACCTTAGCTACCCGGTTTTACTCCACCACTTTTCCCTTGATGAAAAATAGTTGAAGACTATTAGTAGTGTAAAGTAGTATAAAACTATCAACAATAACAGAAATTAGAAACTTACAGTGTTACCCATTTATAATGGAAGCACCCTTTATAAAACATTTATTTTTCAACCGATTGTTGAACATGTTTTCAAATTTTATTGCTATATAATTTGAAAGTTTGAAAAATGCATTGAAACTATGTACAATTATTGCATCAAAATTTCTTTACTTATAACTTTTAATGAAGAACAGATTACAATGAAGGTACATGATGAATCGAAACATGCTGAATTCAGAATTTTGATGTAAGATCTGTTCAATGACTAATTTCCACCTTATTTTGACTTACATCATTTTAAAATTTCGTAATATCACCAATGTGAGATTTAAAAAATTGATATTTTTTTTCAATTTTCAACATTTGAAAATAATGAAAAATGGTTATGAAAACGAAGACTCATTCATTAAGTTTGGAGTTCTGGTAGGGAATAAATTTTTGATCTCTTCTTCACATTGCGAAGATTTGTTTATTGAGATCTTGGCATTAAAAACCTAACTTTAACTCCAAAATAATTCATGGTATTCATGAGTTAATGTTATACTTGTGTATTTTATGTGATCATACCTACTTTACTATTTGTATGTAATTTTGATTCTTCCTATACAGTTCTATTCGTCATTTGGGAAAACAAAGATTATTACAGAAAGTCAATTTTCAGGTTAATTGTTATGCTTTCTAAAAGTGGGATGAAAAAATTCCTTCGAAAATATCAGTCATTTTCTTGATAATTATCGCTAAGGGTTTGTCAAGTGGCAAGTACGAGGCTTCTTAATTTTTTAGTAAGGTCTTGTACCTCGAAGTTATGAAAATTTTCTTCAGCAATTTCGGATTTCGTAGCATAATATCTGATGCTATCTTTAAATGTAATGTTATTTTTGTCAAAAACACTTGTTATCGAAATACAAGGTGAACTACCTAATTGCCTTTCTAAGACTATAAAGCTGCTGCACCGTATATGAAAATGTATTGTAAGAAATCAATATTTCTATGAAATTTGAATTGTCGCTAATAACCCTCGAGGTTGATGCCACATTTAATGTAACTAAAAAAAAAAGGTAAATTATTTTTTTTATAGATATTGGTATGTAGGTTGTGTCAATTTGACTTGTACAATTTTGGGGGGAGTGGTGGCCTCTGTCTCCTCTTTACCCGCGCCTGGTTTGTGGTTTTAAGAGAATCAACAGCCATGTTCTCCAAGTTATTAGTGGAAACTCACACCTTGGTTTGTGCTGAATCTGTAAAAATGTTTTGAAGGTAATTTTTTCGTACACCCTCTCAATGAGTAAACAGAGTTGGGGTTAAATTCCCCGCCTACGATACGAGTATATGGTTTGCGGAATAGAGGACGGATAATTCCCAGTTCTACGTACACGAATAGGTATATGATTTGCGGGGGAGATCAATATCGGTTCTTTTCTCCTATTGATCATGATGGTAGGTAGGAGTCAGTGTACGTAGTTTTGTTAGAAGGTGACGAATACGGCACGATTGAAAAATAAGGGGAGGTTTGTTCGCAGATCAACAAGGGAGTGAAAGATTATATGCCGGATTATTTGTCACACCAGAGAAGTTTAGATTCGTGGCAGTTTCACAGAAAACCGATTCCTTTCGACTTATTCGAGGCGAACTGATATATTAATTTATGTTGATTCTAGGTTTCAAAAACGGATTTATTATATATGGTTCTGATCTTTGAATGTCTTACACACATTTGATTATAGATCTCTAGAGCTTTGTTTTTGGGATCGGATATTTCATTAGTTATAAGTATATAATAAGAAATATATTGTTTTCATTTAGATCAAAGGTCACTCGGGTATTGCCGGAAATGAAAAAGTAGGTGTGGCAGCGAAAGAAGCCACCTCTCTAGGATTGATAACTGATATCAGCTACCCGCAATATATAATCTCAGACGTTAGATATGAAACACGATTAAATTGGGGGAGACTCTGGAACGAATTCTCATCTATATCAAAAAATCATTCATTAATCCACCCACTATCCCTAAAAGTATCCCCCACATAGACAACTTATACTTTTCAAGATTTTACCCTACTACCATCACACGAATGAAAATGAACCATGGTAAGTTTCCTGCACATCTGCAAAAATAGGCATTGATGTGAATCCATTATGTGGCAAAATAAACTCCGGTTTGATGCCGGGGGGCAGGGGATGAAAAAATATCTGAGAAAGTATACAGATTATTTACCGTTGTATTCATAAGTTTTTTTTTTCAAACAGTTGATCTCTCTAATATTAGCGCGAGTTAGGACAATGTCAAGGTCTGTCCAAGTTTTTGAAGTCTCTGCAACCGATAGCGACTTATTTCATTCTAGTGTATGACAGAAATAATAGTATCACTTTTATAAAAGATTCCATAAACATGAGATGGAAAATAAGGCTTGTTGCTGCCCTACTGACCCATGTTCTCCCAGAATGTGTCATGTAGATACAAATATCACTTATCACTTCCCCAAAGCCAATGAATGTAATGTCTGTTATTCTAATAGGTGAAGAATCAGAATAAGTATTTCATTTTCTACGAATTAACATCAACTGGTCTACTTTAGCAATCGCTATTTTTTGGTCTGATGGTAGTTAAATTATGAAGTTTCCGAGAAAAGTTGAACATATTGAAAGCGTACAAAAAGCTTATGATGCAATGAGAGTATTATACAGGGTGTTCCTTAAACACATGCTAATATTTAAGGAAGTAGTTCTTAGACCCATTTTAAGGAAAAAACGTCCTATGAATGTATGTCCTAAACGCCTTAACTTTTGAGATACAGGGTGGCAAAGTTTTCAAAAATAATCAGTTTTTTAATAATAACTGAGATAATTTTGTAGACATCTTTGGCATATTTGGTACATATGTTCCATGCCTCAAGGCGCATTCTCTGATGTACAATTTACTTTATTTTCTCTGCCAGTGGCGTACGTTTCCAAATGTATATTTTTGGCGAAAAAAATACTACGCCACTGCTTTATTTCGAATAAAAAATCATTTTTAAAATCTCTATACATTTTTGAGCACATTTGATTTGCTGGGTTTTCTTTGTCCGACGCATGGTTTTCGCTCAAAAAACTAAAAATCGCTTTACTTAAGGATAAATTCCTTAAAAATCTGATGCGGTATCGTGCATCGACTGAAAGCAAACTAAGAGATCAAATTTGTTGCAAAATAATTGAGGATCTAAAAGGTATTTGTTTGTTGTCAGATGCACTGTTCTCAATTAAAATTATGTCATAACGCAGCACCGCTTAATAATTTTTGAAAACATAAATTTAGTTATCCTGGAATAAATGACTGCACCTCTTGGAAATATGGAGTTTGTCGATATGTGATTTCTTTTAAAGATTAAAAGCAGAAAAAACAGCGTACCCACCATAGCAATAAAAAACGAATTCTCTGTATGTACAAACGTCAGTAGCTAATATTGATGTTGGTTTAAAGTAAGGTGTTGGTGTTAAAAACTGTCACAGCGCGTTTTGATTGATTTTGAAGTGTTATTGAAGTTATTTTGGTAGTCCGCTGTTTTTCTGAATATCAGTAAATATGGTAAATTATACGAATGCGGAAATGGCGCAAATGCATTACATATATGGCCTTGCCGATGGTAATACAATAGAAGCCAGGCGCATTTATCAGGAAAGGTATCCTAATCGTGCCTTACCAGATAGCCGAACCTTTTCAAATATTCATCGTCGACTTGGGGAAACTGGTAGTTTCAAGAAAGGGACTCCGGAAGGTAGACCTCGTGAAGTAAGAACTCCTGAAATTGAGGAAGCGGTGCTTTGTCATCAAATTGTTTGGAGTATTTTGGTTGATTTTTTGTTATACCCATACCATATTTCAAGAGTGCAGGCATTACTCCCCAGAGATTTTCCACAGCGTGTGAACTTCAGTCAGTGGTATCTACAAAGTATTGCACTAAATCCGCAGTTTGAGACACAAATTTTGTTCACAGACGAAGCAAATTTTTCTCGGAATGCCATTCAAAATTTCCATAACAATCATGTGTGGGTTGAAGAAAATCCCCATGCAATAACCGAAACCCATTTCCAACACCAATTTTCGGTTAATGTATGGGCAGGAATTATAGGTGATCATCTAATAGGCCCATTTTTTCTACCAGGACGCCTTGATGGTCGTTCTTATTTACACTTTCTCGAAGAAGACTTACCTGGGTTATTGGAAGATGTGCCACTTGCGTTAAGGAATCGAATATGGTACATGCACGATGGCGCCCCTGCTCATTTCAGTGTAATTGTCCGAAATCATTTAAATACAGTTTATCCTAATCTTTGGATAGGTCGCGGAGGACCTCAACAATGACCAGCAAGATCCCCCGATCTCAACAGTTTAGATTTTTTTTATGGGGTCACCTTAAAACTCTTGTCTATAAAACTCCCGTTAATACTTTAGAAGATTTAAGAGAGCGAATAGTTGCCTCGTGTGAAACTATACGAAATACGCCGGGAATATTTGAACGGGTGCGTAATTCCATGCGTAGAAGGGCGGAAGCATGCATACTAAGTCCAGGTGGCCACTTCCAAC
The DNA here is from genome assembly GCF_025532065.1 of Leptinotarsa decemlineata. Classification (NCBI taxonomy): domain Eukaryota; kingdom Metazoa; phylum Arthropoda; class Insecta; order Coleoptera; family Chrysomelidae; genus Leptinotarsa; species Leptinotarsa decemlineata. The sequence continues at coordinate 14,464,611 of NW_027412558.1, forward strand.
AATTTTTATAATCAGTTTTGGTATTCTTACTAATTAACAAATTTGTGCTATTCGTTTAGACTTACTGTCACAAAATAAAATAAAACTCGTTTTTGTGAAAAATTTATTTTTTTGCAGATTATGTTTTCAAATATTATTAGGGAATTGGTAATGCGTTATGAAGCAATTTTCAGATTCTCATTCATTTTAGAATTAATCTAATTTCTTAATTTGCTTTCTGTCGATTTTTATTTTTTTGAGTGAAAATCATGCGTCGGACAAAGAAATACCAGGAGATCAAATTTTCTCAAAAATTAATGAGGATTTTAAAAATGATTTTATTTTGAAAAGAAAGCATTGGCGTAGTACTTTTTCCCCCAAAAAAATATTCAATGCGAAACTCGTAGGGATGCCACTGTTTGAAAAAATACAAATTTGTGTACATCAGAAAATGCACCTTGAGGCATGGAACATATGTACCAAATATGCCAAAGATGTCTACAAAATTGTCTCAGTTATTATTAAAAAACTGATTATTTTTGAAAACTTTGCCACCCTGTATCTCAAAAGTTAAGGCGTTTAGGACATACGTCCATAGGAAGTTTTTTTTTAAATGGGTCTAAGAATTACCTCCTTAAATATTAGCATGTGTTTAAGGAACACCCTGTATGTCCTCCTATAGAATGATTTTCTTCGAAAAAGTTTCAAATTCAACATCTACAACATCTACTGTCTCCCTAAAAAAGAACACAACTCAACCAGATTCTATTTTTTCATTCATTTTGTAGAATTGGAACTTTTTCCACGCCAGAACAAATACACTGTCTCCAAACGCGCCTTTCGCTAAACAAGTTGGCATCATCATAAGATGATGCTTTCGTTACTTCCGTTGGCATCATCGTGAGATGATGGTAACGGAAGCAACATGCATACTCAATTGGGATGGAACAACGTCTCTCACGAAGGAACCCTCCTTGAGGAACTATCGACAGATTTGGTTATCAAAATTGTTGGGAACGAAAATGCTACCTCACATATACTTACCGTTCCGATCTCAGTCTACTCCTTTGGAGTAGCTGTATTAACTCGGCGTAAATACCCGAAAAATGAGGCATCTCCATATGAGTTTGCATTCGAAGTCGTCCGTTCACGGTTATGTTTGCCCCGACAACAAAGAGGGCTGTACATTTGATTTTTGAGTATCTACATAATAGAATGATTTTGGTTCGAACTTGTAAAGTCATGAAAAGTTCGGATATCATTTTCTGCATAATCCGTGACTAAGAGGGAGAAGGAATTGGAGCGTTGGATTTAGTTAAACGAGCAATCTCAAACAGAATTAATCCTCCTAGCACTCTCCCGGAACTCACACTCGCGGCCCAAGAAGAATGGAACAGCATCCCAATGGATACCATTAAAGCCTTTATTGTTTCCATGCACAAGTGAGTTAACACCTTACCACAGAACAGAGGAGGACACACCGAATATAAATGCATTTTTGATTTCGCTCTTAAATGATTTTCTACCTCATTTCAGATTCTGGTAATCATGTTATTATGCACTATTTTCCCTTTATAATTTTTTCTTGTTTCTAGAGCGTGGAAAGCCAGTGCTCATCAAAGCACCCGATCGTTTATTTCTATTTAGTAATAAAAACGGAAAAACAGTATGAATGAAAAATAATGATAGGGAAAATATAAAAATGGAGAAAGAAGAGGAAAATGTGTTGAAGCTACTTTCTGCGTTTATTGGCCATTGGCCGTGATCTGCAGGTTTTTATCCACCGATTTTTTTTGGATGATAACCAATAATATTTTCCTAACTCGTTCCTCAGGTATTTCGCTAGGGTTGCCGGCGTTTTCGGTGTCTGATTCATCTCACGGAAGCCGCCGCCGGTTACCGCCCGCGGCTCGCATTTATCCCGTCACATACTCGCACACATCGAAAGAGACGAGGAGGCTCTGTAACATGGCGGATGGCGCTCATTAGCGAAGTTGGGCCGCAGTGCATCATCATCCGAGTGCGCTGTGTCGGGCCCATCGCGGCCCATTCTGTTCAGTTCCGCCGATACGGAGGCGGAGGACGAATGTCGTACGTAACGGGGTGAGAATTATTGTGCGCGCCAGCGTGAACGTTGTTAACCGGAGTTTGTGATTTCGCCACCGCGGTGGCTCGCCGAAGACGAGGAGTATCTTGCCGAGGTGGTCGGGAGGGTTATGCCATGGCCGTGCTCAGATCCGCTGCGGGTAAGGGCTGAGGTGTTCTATGTTGAAAATGTATTTAGTGTCAAGTATCGAAATCCACAGTATTTCATGTCCGAAATAGTTTTTCCACCAATTCTATAGTTCAGTTGTATATAGTATATATATCTTATATATAATATATATATAATATATATATATATATATATATATATATATTTTCCATATTCTCTGTTTCACTAATACCATCGTCATTTAAATCAATAATGAATTTATTTCCACCATTAATATGGAAGTGTCCAATCTCCATATAGTTTTTTCAACAAAAATTACTTTTTTTGTTTGCAGGCATGTTAGGCGTACACATTTTCTAACCATCAGTCCACGCTTTCGTAACTGTGTCATACAAAGTTTCGTCCAAATAGAAAATTTGCCGTTGTTTTTGTCTATATTCAGATATTTGTTTCAAGTTTTTGTTACGCAATTCCACTATTCGTTGAGAAAGGAATTTCAGTTAAATCTGATATTGCTTATAATAGTTTGTTTTCCTCGAAACCAAACTTGAGATGTAGATTCTCATATACATTGAAACATACTCTCTGTGTTTCAATATTCAAATGCATCCGAATCTTATTCACCGGTATCTCTTTTTCGAATTGTTCACCATCGCTATTGGAATCACTACACTGGAAAAAGTATCCGTTATTACTATTAGTACTTGTTCAAGAACGCCACATTTTAAACAGATAACAAATATTTCAAGTAATTCTAACTGCACCAATATCGAATTTCAACACTGAAATCGCGATCAGTTCCTGAACTGAACACGACGGCGATAACCATTCCCGCATTCCCTAATTTCCATTTGTCACCCTAACATGACTTCAAATTTAATTTTATGACTCTTTTATGACTCTTCAGCCTAAAGAGCAAGGATATGGTTTATTCATTCCCCTTATTGCTTTTTACTTTTTCCACTGTCAGGTCTTGTGTTTATTCTTGATCTTCATGTCGTTTCAAATGGATATTTCATGTAATTTTATATCATTACCACTTTGAGTCACAATTTAATTGTACGAATATTGTATATAAAGATAGCAAAATACTCGTCTAAATTGTATTCAAGAATGTGGCGAATATTCTGAATTCTCCAGTATAATTAACAAGATAAATAATGAAAAATGAAACAAGAAAATTATTTCGAGCCAAGAAAAAAATACAAACCAAAAATAGGTCATAATAACATGATTATCACAATCTGAAATGTAGAAGAAAACCATTTTAGACCAAAATCAAAAAAGCATTAATATTCGGTATGTCCTCCACTGTTCTGTAGTAAGGTATTAACTCGCCTGTGCATGGAAACAATAAGGGCGTCAATGGTATCCATTGGGATGTTGCTCCATTCTAGGAGGAGTTCCATTTCATTCATTTTGTAGAAGTCTTCAGAGTTTGCAGAAGTTGAGAACATCCACCCATTTTTTTTTGTTCACTGTGCCAAATGATTTTAAATGAGGGAAATGATATAGTTTGATTTTTTATGTTATTTTCCCACAGCCGCAACTTTGTTTCAAAGGCTTGAATGCATTTGAGTGCTCACTAGAACTAAATAAGCACCTAACTAACACTCTCTTGCTAGTCTAGGCCAAGGTCGTAGCCAGGGGGGGATTGAGGGGAATTGATCCCCGCCGAAAGTTCTACAAGCAACGGTCATCCAAAAATTATATCAAATACAACGATTGAGGGGGATTGATCCCCCCCCGAAAGTTTTACAAGCAACGGTCATCCAAAAATTATATCAAATACAACGATTGGCTTGTTTAAACATCACAGTATTCATGAGAACAATACCAACCGCGACAATGGAATTAATCACTAATCGTATTGCCGACTCTTTTGCCAAGGAACCGGCTGGACTAAGAATTTTAAGATCCAGTGGTACATACGGCCTGATGACTTCGACAATTGCGGAGCTAGCCAAACGTTACACCCATGCTCAATCCCTAAAGAGGTGGGATGAAATCAAAGGATACAATCTTGCCAGGATAACCCTGGTCGACCCTGGGAAGCTGGCGCCGAAGAAATATCTGGCGATGACCAGAAAAAGTCTACGCTTAACAGTAGGATTTTTGACTGGCCACTGTCAACTGAGAAGACACCTCCATAATATGGGGCTAGTGGACACATCTCTATGCAGGATGTGTGAACAGGAAGATGAAACTGTCAGGCATATCATATGCGAGTGCCCGAAGTTATCGTCAATAAGAGACTGTGTATTCGGCGAGTCTTGGCCTACACCTGCCGATATAAAGGAGATGTCTCCTCGTGACCTGTCCATCTTATTGGAAAAGACAGGATGGACGATGACCTAGGAGGACAACTCGGGAGGATGTACTATGGGTCACATGTGGCCTAGTGCGTGGGCCTACACTCACCCTCCCTACTCTACAGATACAGATGATACTATTGGAATTAAAAAATCCGTTAAAAATTTTATCAAGTCCTTGGCAAAACGAACCAAGTGTTTGAAAGAGAATATTGAAAAAACTTTCCCGAAATACAATGAAAAAATCTTACGGCAATGTGCGTACAAACTTTTAAAGATCTTGGCGACACTACCTGTTTCCACATGTACCTCTGAAAGGACTTTTTCTTCTCTGAAACGCCTCAAAATTTATTTTCAAAACTCCACAAGCCAGGAACGACTAAACGGTTTGTCAATCCACCGTAGAATTGACATCGACACCGAGGAGGTAATTGATTTGTTTGCTGCAAAGAAAGATAGAAAACTAATTATGATTTTGTAAAAAGTTGTTATTATTTCTGTAATGGTTTTCTAATGAATATACATTTTCATGTAACACCATTTTCTTTCTTTCGTTATTGTTATATTTCATGTTTTTCAACTGTTCCACCAAACCAAACCCCCCCAAAAATTGTTTTCTGGCTACGGCCTTGGTCTAGGCACGCGCTGCCCTTGAAATTACTTATAAATGTAGTGTGCGTATATAAAAATTTCGTAGAGAAATCAAGTGAAGTCTAAATGCTCTAAAGAACATGGATTCTTCTTTCTGTGACACATTGCGATCGCGGGCTGTAGTGATACGGCCAGGGGGTCGTATGCATATCTTTGACAAGACTGCCTCAATCCTTTCGAGTTTTGTTCCAAACGATAATATCTTGCTGCTAATTCGCGATGGTATACAAAGGATATCCTTTGACCGGTACAGTCGAAGTAAACGATATTGTGCATACTTAAACGCTAGTTGCACACACACCGACTTTGGACGGACAGTATAAAATCGGCCGATATTTTATTGGTAGCGGGTGCTTGCACACTCACCGGATTTTTATCAGTCAAACAATCAGTTGCTTTGTTGTCGTAATTAGCACGCACTACCAAAACGAAGTTAATGCGTAGTAACTACAATTTCACCGAGCATTCGAGACTGGAATGGTCGGTAAAAAACCGGTGAGTATGCAAGAGTGTATTTAGTCATGTACGCCACTACTTCCCGGTACTGCCGGCGATACAGTGGCAGTGGACGGCTGCTCACCGGTATTTTACCGGCGACGATCACCGGTAGGCATGTGTGCAAGGTCCCGTTCCCACAAGGGTTCACTATTGGAATTTGGACGACCGGTACAAAGTCGGCCGTCCAAAATCGGTGTGTGTGCAACTAGCGAAAGTTGTCTGCACTCTCAAAGGCCAAAGAAACCAATACATAAAAATGAACCGGCTGCGAAGTAGTCCACGTGGACAGTATAGAATAGGCGGTTCGTATTGGATACTTTTTACTAACCGAGTTTTATGATTGGCTAAAGAGTCATAAAATTAAATTTGAAGTCAGGTTATGGTGACGAATAGAATGCGAGGATGGTTATAAGAGTCGTGTTGTCAATGTTCAGTTCAGGAACTGATCGCGATTTAAGTGTTGAAATTCGATATTGATGCAGTTATGATTAGTTAAAATTTTGGTTTAAAATGTGGCGTCCTTGGACAAGTACTAATAGTAATAACGAGTGTGATAACAATGCAGAATTTTTCCTGTGTATTGATTCCAATAGCGCTGATGAACAATGCCAAAAAGAGATACCAGTGAATGAGATTTGAATGCATTTGAATATTGAAACACAGAGTATGTTTCAATGTATATAAGAATCTACATCTCAAGTTTGGTTTCGAGGGAAACAAACTATTACAAGCAACATAAGATTTGACCGAAATTACTTTCTCAACTGTACGTAAAATAGTCAAAAACAAACCTTATGATCGCAAGACGCGATGTGATACAGGATTACTAAAACATTTAGATGTTCATCTAATAAAATCATTGAAAAAAATAATTTCGACTGTTACAAAAGCAATGAGATTGCTACAACTGAAGTCATAAAGAAGAAATTGAATACTTCCGGCCATAACGTGAGCTGCTGTGACAAAACTCTTCAGAATTGTTTGAAGAAACTAGGACTTAGATTTAAAATACTAAACAAACGTCAAGCAGTTATGGAAAGCAGAAAAATAGTGGAATTGCGTAACAAATACTTAGAACAAATAACTAAATATAGACAAGAACAACGGCAAATTTTCTATTTGGACGAATCTTTGTATGACACCCACGACACAGTTACGAAAGAGTGGACTGATGGTTCGAGAATGTGTACGCCTAACATTCCTGCAATCAAAGGATCACGACTAATCATTGTGCATTGCGGAAGAAGTAGAGAATGGGTTCCGAATTCTTTGAAATTATGTGGAAAAAAAAAACTTGAGGCCTGCAATGTTGACTATCATAAGAACATGGAAGCTAATATTTTCGAACGTATTGGAAGGACAATATAACTTCGAAAATATTTACATCAAAAGTGATTCAATAGTATCGTCAGTACTGTTAGTCAATGAACCGTTTTAATTTCAGAAATCCGTTATTTTATAGAAAAAATCTTTACCTACACCAACCTCGTGAATATTTCAAGTCAATCTCGACAACCCACCTACCCTAAATTGTGTGTTCGCTATTGTGTATAGACCCGGACAATGCGGTCTTTGTAGAACCTCCATTATTCACCTGGCACAGGTTACACTCATTTTGTAGGGTTGTGAAATGATTGAGTTGCTACGACCCCCCTAGATGAAAGTGTCGTTTCGTTACCAAATAGTTATCCATGAAATACGTATTAATAATTTCAGTTACTACTTTGTAGAAACTGAAGGGGTGAATATTTTGAGATTTAATTTCGATACATTCATTTTTATTACGTATGTGTTTCTCCTCGATACAGTCATTAGACTTGTATTTTAACAACGTATTTATTTAAAAGCTGAACAAGTACCACATTTTCCATACGAAACGTATAGTGGCTGAATAATATTCAATACTGAACAAACACATTACTTGAATATAAAACAATTTGCAATAATGCGATAACTTATCATCAGTAAACATGGATTCCATGTATTTTTTCAAACCTCGGGAAAGGGGACATCAATATTTAAACATCATTACAGTAACTATTGGAATGTTTTGACAATTCTGTAAATGGGGGAGGTTTTATCAACGTTGGATTTTCGAATCGGCGTAGCCAAAAATACAATGGTATCTTGAGTTGAAATGTTTAGACTTCGAATACAAGTTATATAAATTAATGACAGGTTGCATTGAGACAACTGACATTTTGTATAGAAATTTTCACGGAATATGTTCGCAGTTTTAACGACAATTCTTTCAAAATACCTATTGTGTAAGTGTTGCCGAAAATAATAGTTTATTTGGAAAATACCAGACCGATAGTAAAACGCAAAGCAGTCTTCAATGTCGGTAATATTTATGTGAAATATAGGTTTTGCTAGAAAGAAAGAAAAGTGTTTGCCTACAAAGTTCTTCGTTGAAACGGTCTCCTCATGAAGTGAGATTAACTTGGAATGATGTGGATAAATGGTGTTATCTGTGCAGTTGTAAAGCAAGTCAACTTTGGCTCTAGTTTATTAGGAACTGTATAAACCTTTGGTATTTATTTCGAATTCTTTCATTCCTGATTTCTATAATATATAGTAAGATTAGATTGCTGATACATATAAATAAATACAGAAGCACATCTCTCTAAAAGATGTAGATGTAACAAGTAATATTTGAATGTTTGTGACTCTATTTATGACCCAGTTTGATATTTAAATCATTGAACCTAGATGCCGTCTACTCCGTTGTCCTTCCGAATAATATACACTCGAAGGGGCGATATTCTTGCATCCATATCGAATGTTGAATGGAGATATCAAAACATATATTTAATAAATTTATTTTATGCTCCTCCCGTGCAGGTTGAGAAGAATGTTTTTTTATGAAGGAAATTAGAGTTTTTATAGATCATGTTTGGCCTCATCAACATCGAGGGGTCCCAAGCTGAGATCATCCACAGGGAGGAACACTGGGTTAAGGGGAAGTGCAAAGAAGCTGCATATATGTTGTCCAACGACACATTCAGCCAAGCTAGCTTAGAGATACGCAACATATGAAAACTATTATTCAAGCGAATGGTCAACCTCCGCTAAATCGGTGTAGGGGAGAGACGGAAGAGGGGATAGGTGAAAGCGTTCGAATGACCTATAAATAGTCATCTCTTGTCCAGTCCAGTTAGACAGCTGTCAAGTTGACAAGTAGACTAATTTTCGTTGTGCTAATTTCGAAGTGTAGCATCTATCTTTCGAGATGAGGCAAGTTATAGAAACAATTTTCAATTTTACGAAAGTTCGTAAAAAGCCAAAAGAAGCAGGTCTGGCTATAATATCAATTATTATAGATTACTATGATATAAGTAGTACCGAACTAGTGGAAGCTTATAAATTATTTGCAAAAAGAATGGACTTGAATTTGAGAAACAAACAATCTCAAATTCATCACCTTATCGACTCCGACTTTGACATCATCGATCTGGACAGCTACGATATTATGTTGAGCGAAGAAAGTCAAACGGCAAAGGCCCCAGAAAAGAGAAAAAAGAGCCAAAAACGGCTCAACAAAGCAAACAGATAAAACCCAGTTTTTCCCAGACTATATGGACCAATAAGCCGAAATCAAATAAAACCACGCCCGCCTTACCACAAAAGCCGGGCGTGGCACTGGAAGATCAAATTCAAAAGCCCACTCAGAAAACTGAGCCGGCAAATATAGAAGAAACAGAAGTCCCGCCACCTGACTCAATGGAAGTAGGCGACGAAGAACTAGTAACAGACGCCTCGAAAAATGAGCGAGCAGGAACACAAAAAAGCGGATAAGCCTCCACCCATAACAATCCGCGCAAAAGAAAAGTGGAAAGCCTTTAACACGATTGCTGCTGCGCAAAACATCTGCATATTGCGGGCACACAACAGATGGAATTAAAGCCCACCTTAAAAATACAGATGATTATAGGATAATTACTCGGATCCTCGATCAAGAGAAAATACCCTACCACACCTATACAATGAAGAGCGAAAAACCACTCAGAGTAGTTTTTCGCAGGGTCCCAGAATCCATAGAGTGCGACTGAACTCCAGGGCGAAGGATTTGGGATCCTTTCCGTAGCCTGCCTGAGTAAAGCTAACAAGGTACCGATACCGTTCGTGCTTGTTTTAGTTCCAAGGAGCCAAAACAAAATATACGAGATCACCGAAATTCAAAACGTCCATGTAACCGCCGAAACACAGAAGCCGAGAAACCGAGCAGGGCAATGTTACACATGCCAAAAGTTCCGTCACACGCAACGCAACTGTAAAGCAGTTCCACCCTGCGTCAGATGTGCCGTACGGCACATGACCAAGGAATGCAAAAGACCTAAAAACTCGCCCTTGCGATGCTTCAACTGCAAGGGAGAACCCCCAGCGATCTTCCATGAGTGCCCAGAACGCCCTGAAAATAAAAGGGCCTCAGATAGGCCGAACGAAAACAGACAGACCACAAACCCAACGCCTGTCAGTAAAAACTCAATCAGGAGCGACGTCTCGTATGCGAGGGCCGTCTCATCGTCAGAGAACGCCTGCAGCTCTCCCGAAGGTCTCCCAACGGCCTTAGGGCAGCTGCAGGCGCTTCTAGTGAAGTTTCCGGTACTGCAATCCATGCTTGCTGGAAAATAAAACAAGAAACAGTGCCTAAACGGCCGCAAAGCCAAAGAAGTACGCTGCGACTACACACAAAGCAAAGAGCCAAAAGAAGACGACAGAGGACCATGCATCCCCTGCCGCCCCGCCACAGGAACCCAAGAAAAACTCGAAACAGCCGAAAGGATAAGGGGCCCTAGGCCCATAAATCTGACTTAAACAAGATAACGAATAAATAGTCCAGTTGTCACACGAAGACGATAGTGGATACTAACAATCGAATCGTCGTGAAGTACCTTGGTTTGACATTTTTTTTTAAATTCCCATTTTTAATTGTTCAACTTTTAATTTTTTACTGCTCATTTTTATTCTATTGCAATTTCATTTGACGTTTTGTTGCTCAATATAATTATTATTTTTACCTATTTTAATTTTTTAAATTTTATTTGTTCTATCAGAGATTTCAAATCATATTAGACAATGGAAGTCCGAACTAGTAAAATTCATCATGAAACATTGTCAACCCCTTGCAAACAACCGCACACTTTTTAGTTCATCCCGATAAGTGACTGCTTGAATTCAAATCATTTTTCACGAAAAGAAAGGTTTTATTTGGCAGTAACTTATCATTTAATGATGTTGACTATCAAAAAAAGAACATAGAAATTATATAGATACTTAACCTTTCGGAGGCTAAAATCTGCCTCCGTCTTCAGAATTAGGAAAATCTATCATTATTCGCAGTTTTTTCTTCGCTGATTCACTTTATTTCTGATCTTCCTGGACAAATGTCAAAGGATTTTTGAAATATTGAATATGTCGATGTGAGTAGCTGACTTCTGAAACATTCAATGTAGTACAAGATGTTCTCTGATATTAATTTGTTGCAATTTCACCACTATCCATATTTTTCTTCAAGACAGGTGGCCAGACACGATCCATTTCTAAGGAGCTGTTTAAAAAATCTGTTTTAAAATCTGTTCTTTCGTTAACCAGCTGTCGCGCCCCTACGAACGACAACCCTCAGAAGTAGAAACTTGTGCGAGCTAAGGATTAACGAGGTCTTACCTTTTAACGTGTGATTCCTAACACGGGTTGGACGATAGCAAGTGAAAATCGATCGTTTCTTCAGCGATTCAAATCCAATGTGAATAGCTACTTTCGCACAGACGCCGCTTTCACAGCGTCTTAAAGATTTTCCTGTAGTTCTTGTGTTCTGTCTTTAAAAAATGCATGATTTTATCCTTACTTCTGTGTTGTATGTATGAGCATAGATCTCAGTGTATTTTTTGTTTGGTAAGAAGTTCTAACATTTTATCTATTTCTAATTCGTCTTATCTTTTCAGATAATCCCGGGATGTAAGGTATAACCTCAGTTGTGTGATGTTTCAGTTGATAGGGCGGTAGCGAAAAGAAAAACCAGGGGGGGAGGGAATCCAAATTTTCCCAACATCACCAGTAAAGTTTCCCAACTTTCGAAGAAATGAAAGCCGAGGGATTAGTTACTAATATAATATATTAATGTTCCTACTTAGCTATCCAAAGATTGGCTGAATGCTTATATGCCCGTTAGGGTATGCACAAACAAAAATAAATTTTGGTGATTATAAAAATAATAATAGGAATTATTCTACTTTGGACCAAGGTCCTTGGTCTTCCACCATATCCACCATGTATAGGAATATTCAATACAAATGAACACTTGAATAATATTGTGCTTATTGTTTTCTACTATTATTTTTTCTATCTTCACGGCCCGAAATTTCCCAACTTTTCCAAGTCGAAAAAACAGCGAAAAGTTGGGAATTTTATAAAATTGTCACTTCAGAATTTGTGGACTGTTCAGGACTGTTTTCTTACTTGGGAGAAATTAAACTTTTTTGAAGATTTCAAACAACTCAGAATTCTCTTCAAGTTATGCATGTTGGGAAATCCCAACCTTTTCCTGGTTCTTTCTCTCTCCTTATTACCTCTTCTTTTCTTTTCTCTCATTTTTATTCATTTTCTTGCTATTATTTTTTTCTATCTTCATGGCCCAAAATTTTCCAACTTTTTCCCAAGGCGAAAAAGCAGGGGGGAGGCTCCCCCCCATGGCGACGGCCCTAGCTGTTGAGCTTATAATTGTTGAGTTGACGGTGGTTGAATGTGTGATGCTGTTTGTAGAATCACTTGATTTTTATTTCTCTGTTTCTTCCATTGCAGTTTTTATATTTTTTCAAATTGTGTAAGGTGAAAATACTCAAAGAAAGTCGATGAAAACTTCATTATTCTACCATAAATAAGTTCACAAACCACAAATCTTTACATATTCAATAATATCCGGTAAACGCTACATGTTTAATGTATATTTTCTCCTCCGACAAATTCCTCGAGAATCAATATTACCTTTTAGTAGTTTTAGAATGCATGTGCGGAATTCTAGAATTGTCTGACGGTTTGTTTCCATCTGCGGTTGTATCTGGAGAACGTGACGAGTTTTTGCATCGATCTTGCCGTCCTTTTCTTCGTCTCGTTACCAGAAGAATTTGCCGATGCGCAACTAAATTGGTCCCGGTGTCGCTAAGGTTTTATTTGTATTCACGATACGTCGAGTTGTGATCAATTTTTCGAGTAGAGGGTGAGTTTATCGTTAAGACGGTAAATGAATTCCGTTTTCAGCAATCTTTCTGGCACTCCTCAAACTGAACTGGTCATCCTGTTGTCTGTCTCTTTATACGGTCAGAGCGTCTTAACTCAGGTATTTCAGGTACTTTGGGTAAATTTGCCTGTATTTGTTCTGCTTCAGGTACTCTTCTTCGTGTTAGATCTTCTCTAGGAATGTGTATGGTTTTGTTTAATATATTGAATGTGAGATCTTGTTGTGTTTTGATTTGTACTTGTTCCTCGATAAGTGATTTATGACTGTTGAATTTATGGATGTTCAAGTTTTTCCAAATGTCCATGCGGTTTCCCTTGTATTTGTTTTATTAGTTTTATGTTCTCTGGTGAGGGGAAAATATGTTTGTTTTGTATGGCGTGTGTTGCAAGGTTTGATTTATATACTGTTGGATTCATGTATGCCTTTTTGTGCTCATTGTACCTTTGGATCAGTTTTTTCTTGGTTTGGCCGATATAGAATTTGGTGCAGTCTGAGCATTGTATACTGTATATCCCGTTTTGGTCTTTGTCTCCTTCTTTTTCATAGTTGTTTATTTTTTGTGTTATCTTCGTGTTCGGCTTGTATGTGATGTTGATGTTCAGTGGTTTGAAGATGTTTGTTAGTTTTTTGGTTTGGTGTCCTACGTACGTAAATGCTGTCCATCGTTGTGTTGTGTTTTTGTTTGATTCTGTTTTCCAGTTTATCTATTGTCTTTTGGGTGTATCCGTTTTCGTTCGCTATTTGGTATATGATTTTCCGTTCTTTGTTTCGGGCTTCATTGCTGAGTGGTATCCTTAACATTCTATATATGAATGCGTTATAGGCAGCCATTTTGTGTGATGGTGGATGGTTTGAACTTGCGGGTATGGTGGAGCTTGTTTGTGTAGGTTTCCTGTATATTGCCATTTGAAATTGTGTTTTGTTGTGGTTATATCTTATGGTTAGGTCCAGGTAGTTAAGTTTTGAGTTGTGTTCTTCCTCAATGCTGAAACATAGTTTTTGATTTATTTCGTTAACTTCTTTTGTTATTTGTTCTACTCTTATTCCATTGTTTTGTGATATGTACAGTCCAATAAATTACTGTTCATGTATCAGATTCATTTAATACTTGTATTTCAATAAAGCCTGAAATTTAACCAATTTTTTTTCAAAACAGGCACTTTAAGCACTTTTTTCAATCACAACACGCGTTCACCTATCACCAGAAATGCAATATTGTTCTAGACGCTCGTTTCACCAACCAAGTTGACGTCTTCAGGAGATGAAGTAATGTCTTCATAAAAAAACTGATTAATACAGTTGATTTTCTCTATAGAGAGTTCTACAAAAACCGCGACATGTGTTTCGCTATACAATAGCTTCCTCAAGCGTAAACTAAAAGTTACTTCTAAATTATAGTCGAAGTAATCTTTAATGTGAACACTTAAAGCTATCGGCGCCCTCAAAGGTCAATATAAAACCAGTACAAAGAGATAAAGCCGCTGCCAGCTAGTCCAGGTGAACTGAAGAATTGGCGGTTCGTATTGGATGATTTTCACTAACCTAGTTTTATGATTGGCTGAAGAGTCATAAAACTAAATTTTGAAGTCATGTTACGGTGACGAATAGAATGCGAGCCGTCGTGTTGTCAGTGTTCAGTTCAGGAACTGATCGCGATTTGAGTGTTGAAACTCGATATTGGTGCAGTTATAATAATTACTTAAAGTTTTCATTTGAATGCGAATAGTGTATTAGTTCTTGACAACGATTCTTCACTCGCGACAGCTCATCAAAGTACCTAATAAAAATTCGAGGAAAGATGAAATATAAAGTTTTTTAATGGATAACAATTTGCATTTTGAAGATAACTATACCAAAAACCAACTACTTGAAGTTTAACAGACAAAAACATTTGAAAAAGTGTATGCCCTTGAGAGTATTGTTGAAAAGTATGGACCCACCATACTGAGATATATATATATATATATATATATATATATATATATATATATATATATATATATATATATATATATATATATATATATATATATATATATATATATATATATATATATATATATATATATATATATATTGATTGATGCAACTAATTTTCCTTTATTTTGAGTATTTCAATATTAAATTCTACAAAAAGGATTTGAAGCTTCATATCTACTATTAATTATCTGCGAGCGCTTTCGACAGTTGATAGTACTGTCATCTTCTAGGCACTCCTCAAACTGTAGTTTGAGGAGTGCCTAGAAGATGATATATATATATATATATATATATATATATATATATATATATATATATATATAGGTATATATATATATATATATATATATATATATATATATATATATATATATATATATATATATATAATATAGTTATTGTGATTCTTATATAATCAGAAATTATTATTGAATAACACAATTATGGGGAACTATTGGAAGAACCTAACTTCCAATAGTACTATATCGCACTATATCGTTTACTTGAACTATACAACTATTTTATACCTTCTCTAACATATTACCTACTTGTCTAATTAATGAATCTAACATTAACTATATGAATTTTTTTTTTCCAAAGTACCGTAAGTATACTTAATTATTTTTACCTGGAAATAAACAGGTTCAATAACGGCGATCTATTCAGTTCAGTTTAATCGTTCGTGGGACATTTATTTCTTTGTGAATTTGTATATTTCAATACTCTCCAACAGATTTAGTTTTGAACCTTTCTTCTGGGAGAGGAGGGGCTTGAATTCATGGTTGAACTCATGTCCCTCTGTGATTAAATGAGTGGAATATGTGGAATTTATTTCTCCATTCTGGAAACTATTTTTATGTTCCTTTATGCGGGCTTTGAACATTCTTCCAGTTTGACCTATATAAAGCATTGGACACCACCCACATGATAATTTATACACGATTTTTCTGAAGTTGTTAGTTTTGAAAGCAATATTTTTACCTTTGTTGTGTAGAAAATCTAAAATATTTGTAGTGGGTTGGCCTAAGCAGGTTGAGGTTCTATAACTTTTATCCTCTTCTCTTCGAATTGCTTGACGGGAGATGGAGAAGTTTTTTCATCCCCTGAAGACGTTGGTAGGGAGATGAAGAAACATTTTCATCTGCTGAAGATTTCAGCTTGATTAGTGAAACGCGCGTTGAGAAAAGTGATTGGTGATTGGGAAAGTTGCTTGTTTTGAATTTATTCTACGTCTACGCCATCGGTTCCAGTTTTACTGTTTACCATTTTTTGATATTTGGGCATTCTGACTTGTCCATTTCTTCTAAGACTGGAAAGTTCTGGGCATCATATGCTTATTGCTTTTTTCTTTCTACCCATTTCAATAATCTCTTACTAGTTTTTACGGGTCATTTGTACATTTGTCATATTCTTCTAGATATAATAATGTTGAGAAAGTGAAGAAAATTGTTATGGAGAATCGTCGAATCGCTATTAAAGAAGTTGCTGAGGATATTGGTAATTCGGTTGGCTCATGCAATTTTTTCGAAAATTTTGTACATGAAGCATGTGGCTGCGAAGTTCGTTACAAAACTGCTGAATTTTTACCAAAAAAACCATCGCGTTAGCATCGCTCAGGAATTGTTGAAAGTCGTCAACGGCGACCGTGATCATGCCTAAGCCACCATATTCACCAGATTTGGCCTACTGCGACTTTTTCCTGTCCATAAGATTGAAGAAGCCTATGAAAGGGAGGCGTTTTGCGACGATCGAGGAGACAAAAACGAATCGCTGAGAACACCAAAAAAATGCATATCACAACTGCTTGGAGGATTGAAAGAAACCCTGGCGTAGTGTTTCACATATGATGGGGACTACTTCGAAGGCGACAAAATATAAATTAATGAATATATTATTATTTTTTGAGAAAAATTAAAATTCACCTTATTTTTTCAAAAATTCATGTATTCATTCATATCATGTATTCATATCATGTATAAAATTCAACGGTGGAAATATCTTGGAAATGAAAAAAAATCATCGAAAAATGTCCAGTTCTATTTAATTCAATGTTTTATAAATCTCAAATTAGATATTCTTTGAAATATTGCCGACGTATATGGAACTCCGCCCTTGAGATCGATCGCTAGATTATCGATGCTCGTTTGGCAAGTCAAGTTGGCATCAATTCTCTACTGTTTAAACCCATACATGGCACTGTTTTCTGGAGGTCCAGGAAAAGTGAAACTGACAGGAGTAATATTGTCAGCGTCAATGGTCACTTCCAATCATCTTGTTCACTGCAATTTATCGGTAGAGTAGATCGAGTTATAACCTTCGTACTCGCAGTCAATGCATGTACCACTGATGGTGTCTACCGCAATAGCTGACGAAACGTTTGATACTTTAGGTTTCATTCGACCACGGCCTACCAGCCAGAAATTTGTTCTCTTCAATCGTGACTCCAGTGTTCAAAGTCTATGTTCTTCTATATAGAAAAAAATGCTCAAATTTGTTTTTTTTTCAGTTCTAATCATTGTTTAAAAATCAGTCGATTCATTCAAATCGCAATTCATTTGATTCAAGTCACGCCAACCCTAATGTTTTGGGTATTCACGCAGCTTTTTTGAAAAACTGAAATTTCGTTTGGACATAGATCTTTTTTTTTAATTGAGATAAAAAAATAATTACAAGACTATTAGTTCTCGTGTACACCAGTGGACTGGAAATACATTCGCTGAACTCTCTACGATACCACAAATCTGAACTCAACGCCTCTGAACCTAGGTCGAAGCTCGGATAACATTCAGCTATCGAAGAATTCTTTCCGTTCGTCACGATTTTCTTGGCCTGTTAGGTAGTTAGAAAAATCGGTTTGTTGCCCCTCGAAGATAGCGACATCTGTAGAATATTCCGGCATTAGTCGTCTGCGATTTAGCTGTTAAATCGTTGGGATTTCTTGTGATGGCCTCGCCTGAGTCACGGTCAAAGGTAAACGTGCGCTTGAGGCGCACGGTGCCTTATGCGTTTTCTCTTTTCAATAATAATAATAATAATGAAAATTCACAATGATGAAATCCATATTATTCGTTAGTTCTAGAAGAAAATTGTTCACACATCAGGAAATAACACCCAAATTTTTACATTTGTTTGAAGGTGGTTGATAATGTTTCGTGGTGCATTTCATCAATTCGGACTTCCATTGTCTAATCCCTACTAATATTATAAATGCGAATGAAAGTTTGTTTGTTACGGTTTCACGCGAAAACTACTCAACCGATCATCATGAAGTTTTGTACACATGTTCTTGGAGGTATTAGAAGTAACATAGGATACATTTTGTTTAAAAAAAACAATTATTTTTTATGTAAGATAAAAACCCTTTGTAACGTAATACCGTCGCTCTGTATTATTCACAGTCACGACAATTTCCAATCCAATCCAATTGACTATAGGTTTGTTCTGGTTTTACGAAATTCAAGTTCTAGGGCGTCAGGATTATGCCTAATTGATATATAGCGTTCTGGTTTATTGAGGATAATTTCGGACTGATGAATCCTCTGTTCTAGTATCAACTGCAAAATGATCCTAAACTGTTTTGAACCGTCCCGAATCGTTCTTGCTCTCGAGGCGAAACTGTTGAAAACTGTTCCCGTTACTCATGCGCATTTGTGTGGAGATTTGTTTGGGCTATTTGATTTGAATAATTGATGATTGAGGTTAGATAACATTTGAACTGACTATAAGGATACGCTACATAACCAAATGGACTTGATCAATAGTATTTTCTAGTCTTCATCTCTTCATATATACGATAGGTGGCACAGTGGTCTCCTCAAAAGCGTTCTGGTTTAAACAAGTTTACGAGACTATTTCGGACTGTTTGAGATTTTTTGCTTGTACGCATCATGTCTTGCGCAGTTTCCAAACAGTTTTGGATGTTAGAACCAGAACAAACTTTATAATTTCAGCTGTTTGGAATTTTTCTATATTTATTGTCATTTTCTTCTATCACCTGCGAGGGAAACCGCGGGTAAAAGCCAGTATGATATAAATTGATTTGAAATCCCTAAAAGAATCTGTAAAAAATGATTAGCTGAAAAAACAATTGTATCAAGCAAAAACTGAAATTACAATGAAATAACATACAATCAACAATCAAAAAAAAATTGAACTATCAACACGAGCTGGAAAATAAAAAAAAATATAAACAAGAAATGAAAATTAACAATATAAAATTAAAAGATTTCAAACCAAGTTACTTCACGACGTTTCGATTGTTAGTATCCACAATGGTCTTCGGGTGATAACTGGACTTTTCTTTCGAGATCTGACTATTTATAGATCATTCGACTGCTGTCACCTATCCCCCTTCCCTTCCCTCTCTCCGCTTCATAGGTGTTAGCGGGAGCTGACTGATTAGCGGGGGTTAGTCGTGTTCCGCTTGATCAGAGGTTTCCGTATGTTACGTATATCTACGCTAGCTTGGCTAAATGCGTTGTTGGACAACATATATGCGGTTTCTTTGAATTTTCTCCTAAACTAGTGTTCCTTCTTGTAGATGATATCAGCCTGAGCCCACTTGATATTATGTTGATGAGTCCAAACATGATCTGCTATTCCTGATTTGCTGGTTTCTCCTCGCTGTGTGTGTTTTTTGTGCTCGGCAATGTGAACTTCCAATGGCCTCTTAGTTTCACCGATGTATGATTCTCCGCACTCGCAGGGTATCCGGTAAATGCAATTCTTGGAATCGCAGTCCGCGTTTGGTGGCCAGGTTTTCGTGAGACTGCTACAGAAGGTGTTCCCAGATCTGAAACAACTTGGACCCAATCCTTCTTATCCTTTCCGACAATCCTCTGATGTAGGGAAGTACAAGTACTGGTTGTGTCGGCTTCTCTTCCTTGTGGACCTCTTGCTGTCTTCTAGCTAACGCCTGTTCCACCATCACTTTGGAGTAAGCATTCTGTTGAAGGTCGTTTTTGACCTTGGATTCCTGGTTTAGATACTGTCCCGTGTGAGTGGGTTTTCGACGTCATGACACTAATTTCCCCACCCCCCTGCTTTCAAATATATCCTACTGCAGATTATTTTATATGTTAACTCGTGTAAAAACTTGTTAAAAGTGACCATATTGAAAGAGAGGCTGGCAACTCTTCCAAATATTTATACAAAGATATCCCCAAACTTTCACTAGATTTGCCAATAGCATTAGACTTACATTTTTTAATGGATTCATTGGCAAATCATACTTGATTCTTTCCCATAAGTTTTTGTGCAATAAAGTCAAATTGACATGTGTATTTTACTATTAATATGACTCATCGAAGAATGAAGGACGTTCATTTAATAACGGCCCACCCAATATTCATTAAGCGCTCTTTAAATTGAAATGAAACAAATTGTGTGTGTGTGTGTGTGTGTGATATCATCGAAAGTTTTCATTATGTGTGGAGTATAACATCGTTCAAATGTCCGTCACGGCTTATCTAGGTGGAGCGCATTCAAAATGTCAAATTCTCCATGACTGGCACATTAATCAGGCTAAATGTGATCGATGGCTTAGGTTATATTAGCTTTGAAGACCGCTGTGGTTTGTGGCTTATTCGCATACACCTGCGACTTGAATAAACTCCACAACAGAAAGTCTAACAGGGTCAAATCACATGATCTTGGTGGCCAGTTCACATCACCTCCACGTGAGATGACCGTATCCTCAAATCGCTCGTGCAGATTATTCAATGTGGCATGAGCTGTGTGGCACTACATTGAAACCACATGTCGTTGGTGTCAAGATCATCCACACTGGGATGGCCTGGCCAACGCTGAAGAAATATAGACCGATGACGCCGCCAGCACAAAATCCACACTGAACAGTAACTTTTTCGGGATGCATTGGACGGCTCTTGGATCTCATGTGGATTGGTATCGTCCCAAATTCGATGATTTTGTTTGTTAACGCACCCATCGCTGAAGATGATTTTTTAATGAAAATTAGGGATCTTTGTCAACTGCTCCAGAGCCCATTCAGCGAACACACGTCGTTGTCTATGGTCGTTTACCTTCAGTTCCTGGGTCAGAATTTTGTACGGGTGCAGGCCCAAGTCACGACGCAAAATTTGCCAAGCCGTGGTCTGCGAAAGGCCGAGTTCTTGTAAGCGACGCGATTTGTTTTAAGGGCAAAACACAAGCACTATAGGAAAATCTTTAAGGCGCCCTAAGAGTGGTGCCTGTGCGAAAGTAATGATTCTTATTGGATTTGAGTCGCTGGACATAAAAATGCATTTGGAAAAACGTTCTCAGGAAATTCATTCCACATAAACGCAGTTCTCCAAATGAAAGTGTTCTTGAACAGTGAATTTCGAGTTGTACTGAGTTGAACCTCAGAACGATGATCAGCCTATGTTGGTGTAATTTGCATGAAAATTAACATTTTATATTGCAAACATGAATTAATTTTACATCTGCCTTTGATTTGATATTGAGAATCTTCGAAGGTCAAGTTTAATTTTCATTGAACAAGTCAAGATTCTCCAAGTGTATCAACTATTTATTGTCGCCTTTTTTTAAAAACTTAAATATATATGTAAAATGATCAGTTTGAAACAGGAGAGTTCATGATATTGAGCAATTCATAATTTCGGCGTAATTTTTGTTGTATAGAACATTTTTTTAAACCCGTACACTAGTTGTTGCCAGACACTCGTGCTAAGTAACCTTACTCAACTATTTTTTGGTGGAAGATAACATATGTGACAGTGTGTATAAAAGAGCAAGTTTTGAAAAACATCAAAAAAAGTTAACGTCAGGTGATGGTTATTGAATAAAATTGCTTTTTGTAAATAATTAGTTTAACAGTCATAGTTATCGAATCAAAATAAAATGAGATACTATGACAGAAATTAGTAATATGACAACTTAAAGAAAAAAGGGAAATCGGCTCTTTCAAAGCAACATGTGTATGAAAGAGCTTGGTATGTGCTATGAAAGAGCCGGGTTCCTCTTTACAGAAAAAACAGTCTTCCAGCAAATAAAAATCACTTAATAAACTATTTATCTGTTATATAAATCTTATCAAACAAAAATTGCTCATTTATGTGAAAACCAATTATTTATCAGTCTTAAATAACAATCTACTAGTTCATAACTATTTAATATCTTGTTTTGAAAGGCCCGTACACCGCAACATCCAGAGGTTGGAGTCTATGGCTACAATGAGGTGGAAATATCAGCAGAAGTAACTTGTCCAATTTGTGTTGACACTTTTCCAGCGATGATTTTTGGAGTACTACATCCTGGAGCCGGCTCTTTCAAAGCCTCCACAAGTGGCTCTTTCAAAACATTTTTATTTTATTATATTTTTATTATAAAACATATTTATTTATATATATATATATATATATATATATATATATATATATATATATATATATATATATATATATATATATCAATATTATCGTAAAATAATGCTAAATATATGCTTAGCAATACAACATATCAATTTTATCAAGTCATGCTGCACTTTTCTTTGTAAAACAAATTGAGTGAACGCAAAAAAAATAGTTTTTGGTTCTAAAATCTTTGATGTGGTCTATCAACGCCATTCGTTTTCGCAGAACTGTTAAATTTTTGAGGATGACAACTATTCAGTGTTGCCATACAAACATTAAAATCAAATTATGTTAAGATTTTGGAAAGTGGTAGAAAATCACATCGGCTCTTTCAAAGCATGGCTCTTTCATACCCACTCTCCCCTAATAATTGGAGGTTATGTCCCGAGATTATATATTTAATTACTATTCTGAATTTTGTCTTCTTTCCCTTACGTGTCTATAAAAGTAGGTGAAATGTATCCGAAATCGAAGGATCGTCTACTATATTTTGCTGAAAGTGAAAAAATCTCATTGGCCGACATGTGTTTGGATGTGACGCATATTCGTCGATATTTCCTACCGTATCCCTAACCCGGCGTCCCGGCGAAATCAGCCGCATACCTCTTTGCCGTCTTTGTCGCTTCTCTTCTGAAATACATGATTGGGTTTACAAGTTTGTATCTTCTTCACATAATGCGGACAGAGAAGAACTACGACGAGAGAATGCCGATGCCGGTTGGCAAGGTATTGATTTCTGTGACCGCCGCCAACATGGGGGTCAGAGGCCACCATCGCCTTCGTCTTATGTGTATGTATATCCAGCTAGCTCTCCACAGCTCCTCTCGCCGGAAGAATGCGAGACCAGGAAATGGAGATCTGAACTCGTAGTCGGGTCGTTCAGCCGGATTATCTGTTGTAATCGAACGTTAGGCAGCGCTATCATCGACAAGTTCAATACTACGTTACTAGTGACATGTCACCGTGAGGTTGCTAAAGTTATACTTCCTAGTACATTACATTTATTTCTTGAGAGTATTCCGTTATTATTCTCTCAGCTGGAAAACAATAGGAATCTCGCAAGGAAAAGAAGCCGTCATAATCAGTGCTAATCCCTTCCTTAAGTCCGAGGGAGTCCGGAGAGGATAAGTACAACATTAGAATCTGCTCCAGATCCGGGAATATCAACTGTAGCAGCTTCACAATAATCATCAAACGTGGACAGTGACACCAATAAGTAACACCTAGCAAAAAAAAAGTACATCGGGAATAACGGAACATTTTTGGACTCGCCAACATAATATCTAGTGGCCCGTAGCTGAAACCATCCACAAGGAGGAACACTGGTCTGAGAGAAAGTTTAAAGAAACCGCATAATATTGAACAACGATGCATTCAGCTGGGCGTGAGTAGAGATGCGCAAATTATGGAAACCTCTAATGAAGTAAGAAAATGATCTATGTAGTACTGAACCGAGAAAGCGAAAAGATAGGGGGCAGAATCGAAACGACGCGACGTGAAGTAGCCTGATTTGAAATCTTTTTCTCGTATTTTTTCATATTATCACTTATTGTTCAATTAACCCAGGTAAAACAGGATATATATTTTGACTACCCTCCATCTAATAATCCTATTACATTCATGTTTATGAATAATCCCATCATTGTAGGAGTTATTTTAGAAGTGACAGATCGACCCCAGATCACGCTCTGTTTTCTAACCAGTCCCAAGACAAAGATAACAACTAATCAATAATAGTGTTTTATATTTAAACATCCATACGCTAGCGGATGTGTTCAATGTGATTTTTTCGTTACGTTGAACCTAGTCGCGATGTTGCCAGGCGTCGTTTTCACAAATGAATTTAAAATATTGACGTCGAATTTCCTCGCAGTTGACTGTACTCCGGGCAAATTAAGTATTTCGGTAGAATTGTCGATATAAAATTTGTAGAAGTATATTCGACGCTTTATATGAATTGTTAGATGAAATTATAGTAAGATATTAATGCCCTGTTTGGGGAATAACATTATATCAAATTCGTGTTTCCCAGTTGTCATCTTTTTACAAAAGCAACCCTTGAAAGTTGTACGGGCTAAGAATCAACGAGGTCTCATCTGTTAGCCTGCTAGGATAGACACTTTCGCATGAACCAATATCATTTTTATTTCGATAATTAGAATTTAACCAGAGTTTGACGCCGTAGTTTTGGCAACCTAGATAACTTCATTTCAGAACTTTTCTATCTTTTCAGAACTAATTTGAAAAAAAAATACAAGATTATTATCTAAACTGATATTATAAAATATTCAAACTATTTGTATGTTTGTTAACAAAAACTGCACAACCGACCTAATTTTGTTTTGCTTATAGCAAGTGACATGGGCTGTATTTTATTTCACGATAAATTACGGATCCCAACGAAAATTACAAAAATTTGCCTAAACGTAAATTATTTGTTGGGTGTCTAGTAAATAATACAGAAGTTATCTGGATACTGATAGAGATCTGCAATTTTACGAAAAAATCGAAAACACTTTATATATTGTACTTTGAAAATTATAACTATTATTGCTTTTGTTCTCTATTGAACAGAATAATTCCAATTAGGTCTACAATAATTTCGAAATAATTCAAGAATATCAAAAGAAACCAACAACTAACTTTTTTTATTTTCGATTCTCAGCTTAATTCTGTCCCAAACATTTTTGTCTTCTGGTATCTGTAGAGAAGAGAGGGTGAGTGTAGACTCAGGCCACATGAGACTCATTGTACATCCTCCCGAGGAGTTGTCCTCCTAGGTCATCGTCCATCCTGTCCTTTCCAGGTGTAGGCCAAGACTCGCCGAACACACACTCTCTTTGGCAACCTTGAGGTGTCTCACGGTGGCCTCCGCACAGGGTTTGAAAGGTGCAGCGATATTACTGTCGTTGCGCGGCTTCTTCAACCTTCTTGGGGTTTCCTGCAGGTGAGGAAGCTTTCCTGCAGGGGCAACCGGTTCCTTGCCTTCATTCAAGGCAGAGCCCTTGGCGCCCTCCGCAAGAAGTGCCCTTGCTGTTGGAGGTGATCTGCTATGTCCAGCCTCATTCCAAGCGGTAGATTGGGGTGGACATTTCTTTTCATCCCCAGACACCACCTTAGATTGAGGTGAGCACTTCTGTCCAGCCTCGGGATTGGTTTTTGTTGTTTCTATTGTTTCATTCATATGTGTTCTCACGAGTAGCAAGGGAAGAGTTGGTCACCTCTGGCAGAGCCCCGCATTACCAGGTAGGCTGATTACAATGAGGTTTCGCCCCGTTCACCCAAGGGGATCGTTCGTGACCGCTTATCACCCTGCGGCCATTCAGCTGTCGGCACGATTCCTTACACTTTAGCTTGAGTAGGCTGGTCCACGGTGGCATGTTTTGCAAAGGCTTTTAGGGGTTTTAGTTCCCCTCACCCTACTTATTTTTGCCACTGACTAGGAGTCCGGCGACCCCGTCCGTGAGGCCACATTGGCCTGCAGTCCTCCCCCTCCAGTCCTCCCTCCCCCTCCAGTCCTCCCTCCCCCTCCAGTCCTCCCTCCCCTCCAGTCCTCCCCTATGCGCCACCTTGAGACGCGCCCGATACGTAGCCTAACCAACTGGACATTTTTGTCTTATGATAAGATCATTTTTTGCAAAATTGTAATGAACTGTGATAATTTTGCATTACCAGCGATAATTCAAATATGAAACATTGTGGATGATGTGAAATGGACACCTATAAACTCGTGACGTGGATTTTGTTAGTATAATATATTATTACCTTAATGAATTTCTCAAAAATCAAAAATAAATACGCCATAACACTTACATGCGTTTCTGTTATTCACAACTCAGAAGAAGATAATATATATCTCCGCATTATAATAGAATGAATACCTTCTTATTCAACAACAGAACTCAATTTATGCACTAATAACTTTTCTTATTCACTGTCAGGCTTGTTCTTTTTGGGACACTTGAGTGGTTCAGCCTAGCATCACTGATGATACATTGGTGAGTCGAAATAGCGCTGTCTGGTGTTGGATCACAAATTCATATATACTCTTTCCACGTGATCTCCCAGACGAGGCTGCTTGTATAGAGTCATACTAAGGAACGACCTAATTTGTTTTTAATAATATGCGGCTGGGTATAGGATACATTTTTAGGTGGAGTCTAGGTAGATACACAAATTGGCAGTTTCTTCAGCCGTATCAGTAGTTCACATTTTACACACCACAGGCGTTAAAACGTAACTGACTATGCCGAAACTGTAACAATGAATTTCGCCAGCCGATTGCAGTTAAATCTGATTGGCCAGCTTAGGGAGGCTTGTTTATTTTACCCAATAGATGCAAATGTGCGTGGTGATCATGCATCTATCCTTGTTTGGGTTGCTTTTTTTGTTGGGTGGATGTAGTTTAGTTGCCTTGCAGTGAAAGACAAGGACAAGATTCTAACCTAATCTAACCTTGCGTCGATCCAATAGATAGCGTTTTCGTAGAGTCATCACCTTTACTTTTAGGCTTGTCTTTTTTGGAACAGTTGGGACCTTGGTGGGAGGAAAGAGAAGAGCGCTGTATGGTGTTGGATCACAAGTTCATGGAATACTCATTTATAAAGTTGTAAAGTTGAAAAAATCAACTATTCATTCTCTCAACACACTCAATCTCGGCAGTTTCTCTGCCGATCATCCCTCTACATAAATCATCTTTCCTCAAGCACAGTTTTTCATTATGTCAAGATTGACATTCTCATTGAATGTAGCAACTTATTTGAGATATTAGTCAATAAATTTCGTCTGAATTAAATCGTTTATTTCAAATTAATAAAAAGTTAAACTGATAGCTCTTTGAGCTGTTTGTAAAACTTCTATTAATCACTGTATTCGTTTGTATACGTTTAGGGCCAGGCAGGTTGTAATTAAAAAGCTGATTAATACTATTCTGTATCTTAATCTCGTATATGTAGATATAAATTTAATTCGGTCTATCTGTAATTATTTACTATTTCACTTTATTATGAAAACTTCATTGTTGTTCTTAATTTCTTTATAAGGTAGTACTCCATCTGTAAAATTCTATTCATCAACATTCATTTCAACTCCTAAATTCTGTGTAAAATCTATTTGGTATGGGGTGTTGCTGAAAAATGTGGTCACAATACAACATCTCTTTGGCATTCACTTTTAAATATTATTATTAGAATTATTTCAACTGGGTAAAAAATATAATATATAATTTTTGAACACCTCAAAGCTGTATTTAATGTATGAAATTGTATATTGTTTATCTCATGTAATAAGGTTGTGACTTACATATTTGAGAATGAATAAATCAATTATCTAACCAAATTTGGGACTGACTTGTGGAAGTCTCCCCAAGATTTGGTTGGGGCCACGAGAGTTGGGAGATTTAATTGAATAACCAGCATCATCATCCGATCTGAAATCTTTGGATTTCTTAATATTAATATTATAAAATTAGGGACTCGGTGCAATTTCATAGTTGAAAAAAAACTGTTCTATTTTTGGGGATTAGAAGGGATAATATTGAACATTTACATGAACAAATTTCATTCCTGAACATTAGCGCTTTGAAACGATATTTTCGAACACTTTGGATTTTTCGACGAATTTTCCTCGAGTATTACACAAGAATTGCGTTTATCCTTATCCGAGAGCCGACATTTTCAGTTTCGCGTGTAGAAAGACCGATCCGGCAATATGGAAGCTGTGTGTGTCGCACATACTCTTGTCGAAACTGTACCTCGGCCAGATCGGCGCGAGTGAGATATTCTAGACACCCCCTCGCTCCCCCGCTCAGCCCCTTTCGCTCTTTGCACACGAGAATCAACCTGATGACGGTTCCATTTTAACCAGAAAGTGCCATCTCTCTATTGCGACTACGACCGCCATGTTTGGATTCCAACATCGATAACTTCGTTTTGGGTTTGTTTAATTCAATTCATTTCTATTTTATTTGAAAAAAGTTGTATACAGTTTTTTTCATTCTGACCTATATCTGCTCTGACATTTGGTTACAGGGTATGATCTAGTAGTCTATTCATCGTATTTGACTATATTTCAATAGAAGGAGGTTCTAGAAGATTTGGAAGTTCTCATGTAACAATAAATCTGAAATAAAAACAATTTCACTGAAACTCTAATGCATAGGTTCAATTACAAAAATTATAATATTCCATTATTACTCAGCAAGGTTTCTTACAACAAACTTCAATCATATGTGGAAGAATAATAATGGACATGAAGATATATAAACTTTCGGAAATACACAAACATCACTAAATATTTCCGCAATAATGTAGGGTCTTCCATTAAGTGCGTCCTATCTTTGAATTTGAATAAAACAAAGTGTGTATGAGATATCATCGATTTTTTATTTGTTTGAAAAACCTGTTGATGCCATTTTGTGAGGAATATAAATAACATCCCTCAAATGTTCGCCACGGCTTCTTTAGGTGAAGCGCATCCGAAACGTCCAATGGGGTATGTTCCTCCTGACGAAAATCAAGTAGTTTTCATAAAAGAGCTCTAAAACCACGCATTTTAAACTTATCATTTCAACCTTTTTCTTTAAAAAATTTTTCAAATACTTAAAAAAGAGGAATGAAATAATGCATTCAACATTTAAAGGGATTCGTTTCTATTTCCCCATTTGGCAACATCGGTTATAGCTAATAAAGGACAATGAATCTGTTACCTGTATGAGAAAAACAAAGATGACATATTTCAGAGGCGTGCTGTTCTGTTTACTTATGTTCCGAGTTCCGAGACATTCTGTGACATATGACATTTTGTGCACCTAATCTATCTTCCTCTATATAAATAAATAACAAAACAACTGTTGTTTATGTGGCTTGTGGAGGTGTTATTGAACTATAATTTATATTTTGCCTTAATTGTTAATGTATTAAGATAATTTTCCTTTTTTAAAGTAGAATATCTAGGTACGTATAAATTATTTCAACTTGATATATGCGCTGTTGCCAATATGTGAATTAGAAACAAATCCCTTTAAAAATTAAAACCCAACATTTGAAACATCAATTTGAATACTTTTTGAAGTGAATTTGAAAAACTCATGAATTAAACTCAACTTTATTTTGTTCAAACTTACATTTGCTCTAATAACCCAAATTGAGGAACATTCCTCATTTTCCATAACTCTTTCGCATAAATCAGGCTAAATTTGACCGATGGCATGGGTTATTTTGGCTTTGAGGACCGCTGTGGTTGATGGCTTATTCGCATACAAAGATTACATGATCTCGATGGCCAGTTCACATCACCTCCACGTGAGATTACCATGCCCTCAAATCGCTCGAGCAAAATATCCAATGCGGCATAAGCTTGTTGAAACCACATGTCGTTGGTGACCAGATCGTCCAATTCAGGCCAAAAGAAGTTAGTAATCATCGACCTATAGTGCTCGCCGTTGACAGTGATGGCCTAGCCAAATTCATTCTCAAAGAAATATGGACCGACGACGCCAGTCTGAAATCAACACCAATTAGTATCGCTGAGGATGATTTTTCGATGACAATTAGGGTCACACCTCGTTGTCTATGGTTGTTCACCTTCAGTTTCTGGGTCAGTTCTCCTGCACACTCTCACAGACAGCGGCGATGTTTTTGATATATATTGCGTTTCGTTTACGTACTGGTGTTAGCCGATTATTTACTGAACCAGTGGACTCAAATTTATCCATTACATTGCGAATAGTTATCTCGGTAGGACGATTATGGCGACCGTAAAGTGAACGAATCGCGCGGTACGTTGCCCGAACAGAACATTTTGATAAAACAATTTTATTATTTGCACATGTTGTTGAATGCCGTTATTAATTATCAAAATTCGGAAGTCCTTGTTGGAAGACCCCATATTCTTCTTTTAATCGTATTTTTCATCATTTGAAAGCAATATTACAAAAAACAGAAAACATTATTTTCAAAACAATTTAAATTTAATATTCGGGGTTTGATATTCAACAATTTGATGTTGACTTTTTTAGTGCGGCATACGAGGTCCGGCTTTTAAAAAACGAGACTAGGCGCCTAGAGGGTGCCCTAAAGGGGTGGAAAAAAAAAACGAGTAGTGCGTTGGGTATCTGAAAATCTTCTTCATCCACGTAACAAAACACATTCTCGTCACTATTATAGTATTTGTGCCGTAGCGGTTTGAAACGAACGTATTTTTTTCTCATGCCGAGAACCATGTGTGACAAAAAACAGGAGCAACGTATCAATCTCAAATTTCTCGTTAAATTGAAAAAAACTCGACTGAGTACTATATATTGTTTCCAAAGGCTATGGGGACAATTCTCCATCTCGTGCGCGTGTTTTTGAGTGGTGTAAGCACTTCAGTGAGGGCCGAGAGAGCAAGGATGTCCAAATCAAAATTCAAGGCAATATTGATCGTTTTTTTCGATATTAACGTGATGACTGAATGGGTTCCAGGGGGTCAGACTGTCAACCAGACTTACTATTTGTCGAGCCGTTTCTTACGGGCCGTTTCTTACGAGTTCGTAAGAAACGGCCCGAGTGGAGAAAGATCAACTCGTGGATTTTGCACCAGGACAACGCACCTGCCCATAACGCGCTATCTGTGAAGCAGTATTTGGTCGATAAACTCGCCCCATTGCTCGAATACGCTTCGAACTCGCCAGATTTGGCACCGTGCGACTTATTTTTTGTTTCCGAAGATGAAATTTGCTCTTTGAAAGGGACCCTATTGGAGTCGATGGAAGCGGTAAAGCAAAAAACGGCAAAGCTCCTAAAGTCCCCCACCAAAAAAGATTTCCAGCACTGCTTCGATCAATGGAAAAAACGTATGAAGAGGTGTGTGGCGGGAGGGTATATTGAAGGGGAGCATTCGAATGTAGAATAAGTTTCATAATAAAACCATCCAGTCTCGTTATTTAATAGCCGTACCTCTTATTGTATAAGGATATGACCAACCAAAATCACCTCATATTTCCATAGAGATCATGCAATGATACTTTTTTCCCTAATAAAATAGATCGTCGATATATCAGTTGTGAACTGATTTCCTTCATCCTTTTGGTTCTAAAATAATACATTTAAAACAAATGTGCTTTGCTGGTCCATTGAGGATTTAATTGATTTTTGAAATTTGA
Organism: Leptinotarsa decemlineata; assembly: GCF_025532065.1. Taxonomy (NCBI): domain Eukaryota; kingdom Metazoa; phylum Arthropoda; class Insecta; order Coleoptera; family Chrysomelidae; genus Leptinotarsa; species Leptinotarsa decemlineata. The sequence goes on from NW_027412558.1 coordinate 14,495,998, forward strand.
AGAACTATATTTTTGGTCGTTGTATTAATACTTCACTGGAAAGATCACCCCTTTTTTGAATGTTTTTGTTGCACTCTTTGGTGAAGAGATCAGTTCTGTATTGATAGCCGATGATACCTATAATTTCGAAAACATTGAGGTGACCTTCTTCTGAACTTTTGTTATCTGTTTTGTCATCTGCGCTTACATCCCTTCACAGCGTGTCTAATTTTAGCAATTTGTTAATTTTACAAGGACCCCGATAACAAACGTCATTTCTTTTCCCGTCGTTGAGAAAGTTTACTATTCTTCTGTGTGAAGCTAATGCCAAAGTGTAAAATATTCAATTGGAATTCGAATTCAAAATAATTTATCACGATCTAACTGCCTTAAGTTGATATTCAACTCAACTCTAGGTATCTTATTTTCAGTTGAAAAATGATTGGATATCTTCAAACGAACCTGCGAAATTTCAGAAACTCCGTACTCCATACGACGGCAAACTTTTCGAATTGGGTCGTTGATTTTATTGATCAAAAGCTCTCCCAAGTTCGAGCTTTTCACTGAACGAGCTTTACATTAACTGCCTCGTCTTGAACCAGGTTTAGGGACTATAAACACCGCTCCAAATCGGGATTAATTTAACATGTGGATTGATAGGGGTGTGCCCATTCTTGAGTTTGCCGTTGGAGATGTTCTGAGAAACGACTTCTAGCGTCTATAATTTAAAATAATTTACTAAATTATTGTACTAGAAACTTCCGAATCACATCACAAAATAAAAGTATATACCTTTAATGAAATGAAAAAAAAGCACTTTTGGTCTAATTACCACTAGTTGATTTTATTTATACGAGCGGTTTCTGGTTTGATCCCGTGGCTATCGTCCAACCCGTGTTAGGAATTACACGTTAAACGTTAAGACCTCGTTAGTCCTTAGCTCGCACTTCTGAGAGTTGTTGTTCGTAGGCGTGCGATAGCTGGTTAACGGAAAAAGCATATTTGAAACATATTTTGCTATTCTGTATCTTTATCTCGTATATGTTGATATAAATTTTAAATTTTGTAAATTCTGCACCCTTTATGGATTATTGAAGAAATTGAAATGAAAATTTTGCTTCACAAAGTTTCAATATTTCCTGAAGATACTTTTCTTCAAAGGTTAGTTTTGGAATCAGTGGCATAATAAAGTTCATTTCTTCGACGTCTTCACTTCATTGAATAAATAAATATTCAATTGTTTATAAGAATACATGTAAAAAGTGCTAATTTATTAATTTACTTACCATGACTGTTCGAAAGTAGCAATAAATTGTGACACGGTATAATGAAAATATAAAATAGCGAAATTATACTGTAAATCAAGGTTTATTTTGGCTGAGCATTATTACTCTCAAAGAATATTACTGGAGTTTCTTTCCCAACACCAAATCATTATTTTTAACACCTCGACACGTGTTTCGATCTCCAAGTGATCATCTTCAAGAGGAAGATTAAACTAGAAACTAACGCAAAACTAACGCTATTTATGTTTCGCGTTAGTTTCTAGTTGAATATTCCTCTTGAAGATGATCACTTGGTGAAACTAACGCTATTTATGTTTCGCGTTAGTTTCTAGTTTAATCTTCCTCTTGAAGATGATCACTTGGTGATCGAAACACGTGTCGAGATGTTAAAAATAACGATTTGGTTTTGGGAAAGAAACTCCAGTAATATTCATTACTACACCAAAGATTCCAAACAGTGCATCATATTTATTACTCTTGTTTACCAGTAGGTAGATTTTAGTAAACACTATATTTTTTTGTTGTGACTTATTATTTTCTCCTCAACCAATGACGGGCTATAATTGAAAAAAGAAGAAAATTGATAGATATATTTCAAGTTGTAGCCCCTTTATTGAAAGTGGGATATTTATTGCACTTTCAGTGTGAGTCGAAAATTCAAATTGATCTTGTTACCTGTTGCAAAAGACCTACGAAAACAAAAAGGAAAAATAATTGAAGATGATTCTTTCCCGGTGTACATATCATCGATCAATAATCTGTTTATGAATCGAACAAATCAGAGTGAACTTGTCTGGTTAGGAGCGGAAAGTATTTGATATACCTAAAGTTTAATACATTAAAAGGAGCTATCAAAAACTACTCTATAATTCATGCACTGCCATGTGTATATATTTATACACTTCCATTGCGCATTCCTGGATCCGTCAACAAAACCTCTCATCAGAAGAGTAAATCGATACATTTATTTTTAGAGGCGTAAAATGTACTTTCTAGAGGGCTCTGGAGGAACCTGCGACTAGGCGCTTTTGGATTGTTTCTTGCCGGAATTGATCAAGCTGGGGCTACGTATTTTAACATGTTTCTTTTACATATTCATGAGCGAGGGAAAAATACGAGAAAAATTAAACGGTTTCGGAAGGGTCAAGGGCTAGAATGTTTTTTTTTTGTTAGAGGGTGAGGTTGAAGGCCAATGATAAAGAGGTGTTTATTTTGAGCAACCTGAAAAGAAAATAAATCAATAATATGGGTTTGAATGAATAGGTTAGGTTAGGTTGTCATATTTTAACCAAATAACAAAATTACATTCCTTCATATAGTATGTCAAAGTCAAATTGAATAAATTCATTATTTCGGTTACGGTATATATTTTAACAAATCCCCGAAACACGTCAAATTTAAATTATAAGTTGACATACTTCAACGGAAAAATGCCACCCCTACCTTCAACCCCCGTCGAATGACAAGTACAACCCCCAATTTTTAAAATGGGAAGTATAGGCTTGTGATATATCGTTTGAACGGTCTCTTCATTCTCTGTTCAAAAATATTATCGCTTTCAATTTTATTGCAACAATTAAGATAAAATAAATTAAAATCATGTGGTTACGGAAATTATATAAAATACATTCAAAACTTATAGCAATATACTCGAAACTTATTTCATGTTGAGTTATTGATAATAAAAAAGTAAGCAAAAACCATAGAAATGTTCCTTTTACATGGTATCCTTTGAAAAAACTAAATAATTTCCGTGGCAACTTTAGTTTAAAACGCATTGTTAACTTGTTTGGTATGTTACAACACTAGTTGTTAGTATTTTAATTTGAGTTTAAAGTTTGTTAACTTCAAGTCTGACAAATGGTTAGATTATCGGAAATGCACAAATCAATAGGAAGTAGCTCGCCTATTTCATGAGAAGTTTCCTAATTTATCGCCCATATCTCAAGGAACAGTAAGCAAAATAGAGAAGCAGTTTCGCGTGGTCATGTGAGCAGATAAATAAAGCAGCTGCCAATGCAATGAGTGATGAACTCAAATTAGATGTGATGCTTGAGTTTGAGGAAAACCAACATACATCGAGTAGACAGGCATCCACTACATTCAATGTTAGCCATACATCGATTGTATAGATAGATAGATAGATAGAAATAATTAATATTTTTTGAGAAAAATGAAAATTCACCTCATTTTTTTAACAAACCTCGTATCTAGCATGACGCCATCAAATGCTTTCATTAGATACCCATATCATAGGGGTTACTTTTAAAGTTATAAATTACTATTTATTATAATCCTCTATATTGAATTTGAAATTATCGAATTATATTGTTCGTGCTTTGTCATGTGAACCAAACAAACGTCAAACATTTCAGCTCACTGGGCCGAAGATAACTGGTTCAAAATTTAGTTTGAAGATTTCAACTAATTAACTAAAAAGTCAAATTAAATGAAATCTCATAACGAATATTTTCATTTCCTAAATAAACTGAATATTCTTTATCAATCAATTTAGCGATGACACCGAAGCAAACATTTCCTCACTTCAACGAAAAAGTTCCCTTCAGAATCTGTTCAGTTCTCCCTATTGAAATGTAACCTAAATATCCCGAAACAAGTTACCGCCGAATCAACCCCAATTCAAAATTTGCCGCGTCAACTTCCGCCCTCACGCTGGAAGCCGCCGCTACGCCGCCCCATATTCCGTGCAGAGGTAACGTAAAAGCGGTCCGTAGAGGAATGCCGAAAGCTCTCAGTCGGGCCATTTGTTGTCGGTGCACCGAGTGAGAGATGAAATCGATCCGTTGTACGACCGCGAGGTCTGCCGATTGTCCAGAGGCGTCGACCATAATGGGAACGAGGGGTTCATTCTCCTGGTGGAAAAAGTCCGCACAAATAATAATGCTATTTCGGCACAATATACCTGTTAAGAAAGATAGGATGCATTTCGTTTTTTTCTTGGCCTCTTTTTCATAAAAAATACATCTTTTATGAATCAAGACAACTATGTAAATTAAAATTAACTCTTTTTGAGATTGACCAACTCATGTTGTCTTATCATGAATTGAGTAGCTTCATTTGGAAAAATATAATAAAACAGTGTTCAGAAAACTTGAGTATATGTCAAATTACAAATTCCCTAGAAATTTGGAAAACATTTTGGTGGAATTGGTGACACGTGAATTGTGAATTGTTTTATAAGTGATACGTACTAGTGTAGGGATATCTTCAGTGAGATGTGTAGTATCCACTGCGAGAAGCAGTGTTTTAACGAGGCCAAGTGGAAGTTCAAACGTTAACCTTCGTGTGATATTAATTAACATTGCCATCAAATCAAATGATATTTTCTGCTTGTTCAAAATGACTAACATTTATGTGCCCAATACCTGAAATATTGGTGAAAATCCCTCGATTGAAAGTATGTTTATTTACTTTTCAAATGGTTTGGGATTTTAAGAAAGCTAAGTTTCTCTGCTATTCAACAGAGCAACAGAGGTCACAATGGCAAAGGGCTATTTTATCTGATACATATACAGTATTGATAGTGCAAAGGCTATAGCAACAGTCTGGAGAATATCTCTTCAAATAGTGTCTTGAAAACTCATCGAAGTTATCCCTAATCTTTTACCGAATATCAGTTTTAGCGATTAATTTTCTTTTTTTAATGGTAGTATGTTAACATCGTGAAGTTACTATATAGATCGATCTTCTAATAGCATACGAGCTAAAAACCATCATCGATATTAATACAACAAACTCACCAGGCAACAATCAAACGTATCCGTCCAACAAGCCATCAATATGTACTATCAGTTGTCAGTAGGAATTCTTAGCAGCTGCCGTTATAGGATCGTATGGATCACTTTTCGACAAATTATCAAAAAGTCCGAAACTCTCCGTAGTCACCTTAGGAAGACGTTTGCTTGCTCCATACATGTACAGAGTACATGCTCCTGTCGTGTGGAGTTTGGATTATGATGAGTGTCCACCACATTTTGATCAAAGCAAGGTGGCTTCTCAGTAATACGGGGCAAGCTAATATTTTGATGTGTAGTGTACTCATGGGACTATGCGTAGGTTTTTTTTTTAATGCTTTCTGTGCCGTTTTTGTTGGCGGATTTCTGGATCGCAGTCGGTTGATGTAGATTTCTGTTGTCAATGATCTTTCTATACTCGTTTATGAGAACGTCAGTTCTTCGTAGTTGATGTGATGGAATATGGCTTGATATTGGGAGCCATTGCGTGGAAGTAGGTTACATTACAGCAGCAGTCAATCTTATAGTATCTACCTCTACCTTTTTTACCATTCAGGGATTGTTATGATTGTTAATGGAAAATTTCCTGATAGATGCTGATTTGCCAGTATGTCCCAGACGATAATTTCTCTTATATTCAAGGAGCCCTGTACCTACTTATACTTCTCTTTGTGGTCCAAATGTAGACCGATCCTCCGCTATCAGGTGTAGACTGTAAGCTATTTGATGTATAAATAGTCAGGCCTTTTGAAAACCCAATACAAGTACATATAAAACGTGAGTGATTTTCACACATACGAAGCGAAAATTACTTCTGTTATCAATTACTACTGTTATCTAACAGTAGTTAGAGTGTTGAATCTTCTCATTCCCGCAAATATAAATATTTGTTCTAACGTTTCATGGTAGTTTTTGGAAAAATGTTTTATTATAGTTTCGTATTTCGTTCGTCTATCACAAATCTGAAATCAAAACTTGGCGCACCGGTCTACTTTCATGACACTATCCTTTCGTGATTGCATGCTTTTCACTCCCATTTTGTCGTAAAAAACGTTTGATTCCATCAAATTCTTTCAACATCTATGTTTGTGAAACTTAATGACAATTCACAAGAAACTTTTTAGTTGATTATGTCGGAATTGTTACAGAATTAAGCTAGAAATGACACCATTTTTTGTCATTTAGAACATTTCTTCCATAATCGATTCCATGTAAGTCGGTGTTTCATTCAAAATAAGGCTGAACTGACAAATTATATTCATTCACGTGAATAAACGAACGCATATGTTCTTCTGTAATGGATAAATAAAAGTCTGCAGCATGCCATTGTGAAAAGAAGGTATTGTAACAAATCTGAAGCCGTCCCTAACCGATATCTCAACCAGCGGATAAACACATGACATCACCCAGTAAGAATGCGGTATGACTCTCTGGGAAAATACTAGGCGAGAACAGAGACCACTAGGGAAATCTAGAACAATCGTTACCGATATAAAAGGCCGGCTCCCCGTTCAGAGAGGGCAGTATGAATTCAGAAAGCGAATCAAGCGAATTCAAACAGTGAAGATAGTGCGATAGTGAAATATTATATTATTATAGTATCATTTTACGGGTTTTTATTATCAGACGTGTGTGTGTGTTCCTGAAACAGAAGTTTGTGGTCGTATTTTCGGCCACAAAACAGACAGCCTAATTTCGACTTCAAATTTGTGACCAGCGGACAAACATTCCTAGGTCTTCATTGAAGTTTTTCAAAAATTATTACAAGCCTTTGAACTAAATTCTTATTCTTGTCGGAAGCCAGGCCGAAGCAAGGCAAACCGATTATTCGCTTAAGAGGACTACACTTATCGAGGATATAAACGGATAAACCTTTAGGACATGAGACACAACCTAAAGACTTTCTAATGACTTCAATATTATATATTTTTACTACAATAAATGACAACCCTCCATTCATTTTCCCCCCGGCTCTAAACGTTCCCGACGCCCCTGCGACTTGTCGGCCGGCTGGCTGGTCCTCGTTTCACGCTCTCACTTCACTCGATTCAACGCCGACCACCTGACCTTGCGGCTCGTTGTGTAGTTATAGATATAGGGATCGCGCGCGCTGCACTACGAGCCTCTACGTTTACATCGTTCACAGGTGAAAGAAGCGAGCGCGTCGCTCGGAACCGTACGAGAGGATGATTTGTGTAGGTTGATGCGATTTTTGGGGGTCCCAGTCCCAGTCGCAGGCGTCTCTGGAAGGATGAATGATAGATGGAGTGAAGAAAGTGTTGAAGGGCTCGTTATTTGTTTTTTTTTTGTTTTGTTTGGTCGGTCATAAAAATATGGCAATTATTAGTGGATATGAATTTGTTAAGTCAGTAAGTATATATCGCTACTGGGCAGAGGATATTGGAATTGTCGAAGAAGAACAAAGTTTCTACTGTAAATATGCTTACTTTATTCCACTGGAGAAGTAAAGACACAAAAAATTATATATCCTCATAGGAATGTGATTCCTAACTCGTCCTTTCCACGGTTATTCTTCCTCCGACAACAGGGAGGCCTTGGTTTGTTTTGAGTTTGTAGTGTCTCCATAATAGAATAACACCGAATGGAACCTGTAAAGTCATCAATAGTTCGGATCCCATTCTCTGAATAGTCCGCGACCATGAGTGAATCGCTGATGAACTTGGTTTAGTTTTCCACATTGAGCAAGGTGACAACTTTATGACCAAGTTGGAACCCATTCAGCAAAAGCTGAATTTCGGCTTATCAAAGAACCTTATCTTCGCTTTCCTAAGGTTAAATGGGCTGATTTCGAAAATTGTTGCCTGCCACGGTGGTGTTTTCTACATCTTAGTCTTCCACAGTGGCTGCAAGGGACATCAGGTGTGGAGCTTGCCTAGGTGCGCCCAAGACCCTTGTGCATGTGTCCAGCATATGTGGTCTCAGCCTATATACATCAATCAAACGTGACCTTACGAGTAACCTTGAGCCTTACTACGGTATTGGGGAGGGTATATTGAGCCGATATGAAAATTGGGAAATTCCGAATTCATTGGAACTATCTATTTCCCACCTGATTCTGGCTGATAAGTTTGATTTAGTTCTCATCATCCATCAAAGTAAGATCTTATTAATTAATAAGATATTCTCTTCTAACTCCGCAGGCTCCAGACCACACTGTTGAAATCGTCGTTCTGATTACTGGAGTCTTTTGTGAAATGATGCTCCACACTCGAATTTTAAGATAGTTCAGATTACCGCACTACGACAAAAATCTTGGCCGAACACAAGCAGAAGACGGTCATTCGTGGCTCATTGCGCCTGCTCGGGACACATTCTTCTCGGACCCAACAACCTCTTACCTTGCGGTGTGAGGAGTGATCATTGGTTATGATACCGGCAGCCTCCCTGTACTATCGGAGCTTCGGAAAAATACCAGAATGGGTTTTTTTTTTGAACAAAAAATTCTTGGGCGGACAAGTATAGAAGAGGGACATTTTTGATTTATTGCTTATTCTCATCATAGTAATAGATAGCTGAGTGCAAGCATTTGATATAACATTATATGAAGTAATCAGATGTCTTGAATTACTGATGGTCTTCTGGAGGATGTAATGGTCAATACATCTGGTGTTCAAGACAAGAATTGTACCATAACATTTTCATAATGTAACAAATCTGAAGCCGCCCCTGACCGATATGCTGGCCGACTCAGCGAACAAACACATGACATCTCCGCGAAAGAATGCAGTCGGGAATCGCCGGTAAAATTTTAGGGCCGAACCGACTACAGATTCCTAAAAAGGACCGTTACCAACATAAGCACGTCTTACAGACCCAAGAGGGCAGTTCAGAAAGTGAATCGAGCGGCTAAACAAGAAATTCCAATAGTGGAATGAAATTAAGCGTTAGTTGCTAAGTATTGTAATAAATAAATATGTGATTGATGAAATATTATTGAAAATAAATTTGTTTAAGACAGTCAATTCATTAAGTTGTTACAATAGGTAAACTTCGAATAAACAAGAGTTTCACATAGAGTTTTGCGCAAGGATAAACCTGTTGCTGTATAGAGTTTTCAGTGACAAGGATTTTAAACGGAGGAAATTGTCTATCATCATCCTAAACTTTTCACCGGCACATCATTGATAACAACTGCTATGTATAACTGCTGTGAATAAGAAATCCTATGTTTTTGGTGATAAAACTAATATTTCTGGCTTCGTCGAGTTCAGTTTCAAGTTATGGGAGGAACTCTTTCAAATATAACATCAATGATATTATCGAGCGTACTATGTGCTTCATTAAGGTCTTCATTAGGGAAACTACATATTTTAGAACACATCTTTTACATATTTACATATTTTAGAATACAGCGATGTAAATAATAAGAAACAGGGGATCGAAAATAGTCTCTTGTGGCACTCCCGCTTTACTTTCAACGTAGTCAAGAGTTTTTTCTTTTGAAATGATATCCGGTTTTCGATTTGTTGAATACGACCTTGAACATTGCAAGCGAACTATCGGGGAAACCGTAATATTTAAATTTTCTAAATAATAAATTATGATAAAATAGAACGCTTTCGAAAAATCTAAAAATGTTAACACATTAAAATTTTTATTATCAAAATTAGCAATTGCTGTATCTAGAACCTGAATGAAACAATAATTTTTTCTGCAATCCACTTTGACAAAAAGGAATCAGTGAATTGATTTGAGCATGTGTTATTAACATGTGGAAGTATATAATTTTTTCCATTACTTTGGACAGACATGGTAATATACTCATTACACGAAGGTCTGTTAGACCCGTTGATGCCTTGAGATATATCATAAATATATAAAAACTTCCCAACAGTTTTCACCATGCGTTCTCTAGACGGTGTTTTTATTAATCGAAAATTTTGAGTGAAAACGAAAACACCAAGATACTGGATGATATCATTGTTAAGAAGACGAATAAATTATGGAACGGATACAATTATGGCAGATTTGATAAATGATGACAGGGATTAATGGACAAGTGAGATCATTTAAATTCATACCCGCCACAGATTAACATTTTGGATAAGGTATTAATGTCACATGAAGTCACACACCAAAACAAAATAGTGAACTATTCAGTTCACACCACATAGCGAACTCTGTTTACAAAAACACAGACAACACACCGAAACCTTTTGATCTTTCTGCCTGCCGACGGGACATTTCGTTGTTGACATAAACAGTCTCCAACAATACAAAGGTTTCAAAAATGTTTCTTATTTTGACAACTCATGTTTTTGTTTTGTCGAAATTTACACAGTTGCTGTTTCGTTGTGGGTTTGTCTGTCTGGTGGAAATCCGTCTCAAGTCAGGAAACTGATTTTTTGTTTCTGTATACCGTCACATTTACTGTATTTATCGTGTAAAAACAATAAAGTGAACGAGAAAAACGGCTGATATTTCTCAAGTTTTTTTGGGTTATCTTTCATTCAGTCTCAATTCAATTGTCATATATTTGTTAGTATTATTTTGAACTGAAAACAACAAAATTTAACAAACATTTCAAAAATGCTTGTTATTAACCAGATAGTTTCAGCCTAAAATGAAGTATATATTTAAAAAGTCATCACCGATTGAAACATCATTTTCCAAAGCGAAAGTCGGAGGGTGAAGAATCGTTTCATTAGGGAAATGCATCCAGCCGATTTCCCCGCGCGTCAAAGGGTGGAAGTGTAAAGGTTTCCCGGCGGGATCTCGATAAAGAGGATAACCACGCCCTAGCTGTGCACTCTCTGCTGTTGGCGCTATTATCCTGATTGTGGACACGCTCGAATCCTTAATAGCTTCTGGAGTTCCGCAAATTTGGTTCAAGTACGCTAGGTGTCGACACAAGTTTCTCGTCGATATAGGGTGATTTTGGATGTGATCTGTTTAGCTGTGATTTACTTTTCGATTTGCACTGTTTCTGTCATTTCTCCATCTTCATACATTTTTTTTTATAAAAGTGAATTGCCAAAACGATTTCTTCCCAGGAACAATCTCTCCTAAAAGTACCTTCGATTCGAGCAAAATTCAAATGACTGGCATCAAATCATATACAGTGTGTCCGCAAAGTATGGAATAAATTCGATATTTCCAAAACCAAAGGTCGTTTTACAAAAACCTGAAAGACGTCGATTTTTAATTTTAATATTCTACATTTTACAACGAAATTTCATTATATAGGGTGATCTACATTAATGTGATGACGTCATCGGTAATTTCTTCAAATGTATTTGGTATCAGTTTTAGATAATCCGTAACGAGCTGATTCCGAAAAGATATGATACTTGGGGTCTAACGGACAGAATTGGAAAGATGTGCGCTTAGAAAATAAATTTTATTAATATCTAATAAAAGTAGAAATTAATTAATTATTTTATATTTTTTTTCTAATGATTAATTCAACAATGGGAAAGTAATCCAGTACATTGGTAAATGTACAGTAAATACATGACTTAATTTTAAATGTTCGAACTGTAGTCCTTGCTGTATTTGACAGTAACCTAAACGTTGAATAAATTCTTGTTGAACCTTATTTATGGTTTCTTGAGAAATATTGTTTTATTTCTGTTCGAATTATCTCTTTTAATTCTTGAATATTTGCTGGTTTCGTTTTATAAACAACATTTTTCAGATGGCCCCACATAAAGTAATCCAACGGATTCAAGTCTGGCGACCTCGCTGGCCATTCAATATGTCCACGTGCACGTCGTAAACATTTGGTCGAGATACTTTCGAACATCTGCAGCATAATGTGGAGGCGCACCATCCTGTTGAAACCATAAACTTCCATCAAAACTAATTCTGCTGGGGAATAAATTAATTAAAGTAGAACTTGAGAACTGAAGGTATGTTGGCCCGTCTAAAGTACCGTCGAAAAAGTAGGGTCCGATGATCCTGTTTCTCACAATGCCAGCCCATACATTTACCTTTTGCGGGTATTGTGTATGATGCTCCCGTATCCAGTGGAGGTTTCCTTTGGCCCAGTACCTACAATTCTGATGGTTGACCCCACCATTTAATGTAAAAGTGATTTCATCAGAAAAAATTATATTTTTTACGAGGAGACGGTCTGATTGACAGTTATCTATCATGGCTTCACAAAAGTCTATTCTTCAATCTGGATCATCCTCGTTTATTTCCTGTAGAAGTTCGATTTTGAAGGGATGCCATTTTTCCAATTTTAATATTTTGTGTACAGTTGTTTTACTGACCTCGATATCACGACTAACCTTACGAACAGAAGTGTGCACATCTTCTTCAAAAGCAAGTAGAATATCTAGTTTTGTATCACCATTTACAGAAGGACGACCTGATTTGCGAGAATTTTCAACTGTACCAGTTTCTCGAAACTTCTTTTCAATCTCACTTACTGCTGACTGCGTTATGAATCTTTCTGGATATTTTTCATTAAATAATTTACACACTTTCATCTGAGTTCGCGATCATAAGTATTTCAATTCTTTGCTTTACACTTAAATTCATTACTACTTCAAATTAATTCGAAGCAATACTACAGAAAATTCACGAATTAATACAACTATTGTCCTATTTAACAGTTACTGAACGTCAATCGAAATAATGACATTTCACAATAAAAAAAAACTAGCCGCGTAGTTTTTTGAAATTAATATGAAATACTTGTTAGCACGGTTACTGTCAACTACAGCAAGGACTACAGTTCGAACATTTAAAATAAAGTCATGTATTTATTACTGGATTAGTTTTCCATTGTTAAATTTATCATTGGAAAATAATATAAAATAATAAATTAATTTCTACTTCTATTAGATATCAATAAAATTTAGTTTGTAAGCGCACATTTTTCAAATTCTGTCCGTTAGACCTCAAGTATCATACCTTTTCGAAATCAGCTCGTTGCGGATTATCTAAAACTGACACCAAATACAGGGTGTTGCATTTAAAAAAAATTACCGATGATTTCATCACATTAATATAGATCACCCTGTATAATGAAATTTTGTTGTAAAATGTGGAATATTAAAATAAAAAATCGACGTGTTTCAGGTTTTTGTAAAACGACCTTTGGTTTTGGAAATATCGAATTTATTCCATACTTTGCGGACACACTGTATGGCTATGAATGTCTTTACATACTGTCTTCATAACACGAGTAGATTTGCCTTATCCGTGACATAAAGTCGTAATGTTATGAATGAGATAGGTACTTCACCTTGTAATGTTATCCAGAACGGTGCTAATGAAGCTATAAGATAAGTATCTCATTCCGAAATTTCGAAGTCCGCTATTGAAATACCTATTGATGTCATTATGTGTGGAATATAACATCTTTCAAATGTCCGCCACGGCTCATCTGGGTGGAGTGAATCCGAAACGTCCAATTTTCCATGACTCTGGCGCATTGAACAGGCTGAATTTGACCGATGGCATGAGTTATGTTGGCTTTGAGGACCGCTGTGGTTTGTGGCTTATTCGCATACACCTACGACTTGAAAAAACCACACAAGAAAAAGTCTAACGGGTTGAAATCGCACGATCTCGGTGGCCAGTTCACATCACCTCCACGTGAGATGACCATGATCTTAAGTCGCTCGTGTAGAATATCCAATGTGGCATGAGCTGGGTAGCACGTAGCGCCGTCTTATTGAAACCTCATGTTGGTGTCCATATCGTCCAATTCAGACCAAAAGAAGTTGGTAATCACCGACCAGTGCTCGCCTTTGACAGTGATGGCCTGGCCAACGTCGTTATCAAAGAAATATGGACCGATGGCGTCACCAGCCCAAAATCCACACCAAACAGTGACTTTTTCAGGATGCATTGGACGCTCTTGAATCTTATTTGGATTGATATCGTCCCAAACTCGACAATTTTGTTTGTTCACGTACCCATTTAACCAGAAATGAGCCTCATCGCTGGAGATGATGATGGAAATTAGGGTCAGTTGCCAACTACTCCACAGCAAACACATGTCGTTGTCTATGGTCGTTTACCTTCAGTTCCTGGGTCAGTTGGATTTTTTACGGGTGCAGGCTCAAGTAACAACGCAAAATTCGACAAGTTGTGGTTTGCGAAAGGCCGAGTACTTGTGAGCGATGCGAAATCGACTGCCTCAGATTCTTCTGCACACCCTCACAGACAGTGGCGATGTTTTTCGGCAGATCTTGCGTTTCGTCGACGTACGGGTGTTGGTTACTGAACCAGTTGACTCAAATTTATCCACCACAATTTTAATATTTGCATGTGTTATTGAACGCTTTATGCATCTGTGGTGATTTGGCAAAACATACTGAGTAAATGACAACTAATTTGGTAGATGTAGCCGTTATCAATCGCCAGAGTTTGGAATTCCCTATTGAAAGAAGTTTTATAATTCTGTGTAGCGTACCTATGATTGATATATGATTCAGTTCCATAATGTATGTCTGGTTTAAAAATAGGAAAAAGTGATTTTCGTAAAGGTCAATGTTCATAAAAAAGTTGTTGTTTCGAAAGTATTCTTTCTTTCATGTGAATCGATGTTCATCTGAAAGTAGTTGTTTCGAAAAGGATTTTCCTTCCAGTTTATATCTGGAAGTAACTTCTATGCTTGATCTACACATTTTCGTGAAGAGTTTATTTAAACTTGATTAGTTTCTTCCTTTCCTTGGAAATTTATCACAACGTTCTGTATGAAAAAGGAGAAGTGAACGCCAAAAAGATGTGTCATTGTTGGTTAATATGGAGATTCAAATGTGTTTTTTAAACATGTCCAAATGTGAAATCGGGTAAGAGACAATAATGTCCGAACACAGGAATATTACACAGTGATGTAAAAAAATGGAATTGTTATTCACATTTCGAATTATTTCTCTTCATTAAAATTGGCCCACATCTCTTTGTATCGTTGAAGGTCTAATAAAATTGTCGTCGTGAACAGAAGCCAAAAAGCTCCACGAGAAAACTCTTTCAGGCCGAATGGTAACTGAAAACAAGAAATATTAGTTGAACTTGTTTTCCATTTCTGTTCCAGAGTGTATCCATCCAATCAAACTTGTCCAATTAGGGCGGATTACAGCCCGCAAATGCACATAACCGGTCCAACTTCTCTCCCGACTACCAACTTTAACCGAGTTTCTGACAGACGCAGACAACTCACACGTTCCGTTTTCGTCGGTCTGGAATATATCTGGGAAACCGTGGAAAATCCCTCGGGCGTTCTCGGGCGTCTCTCGACAGGCAAGCCTTACACTAGAACAGGTGATGGAGTAGGTAAAATTCTAACCGCCCTTTACGTCTGCTCGTTCGAAAATCGATTTCGAGGTCATATCTGGTGCAGTTGGGGGTGAATTCGAATTAATTTTTACATATTCTAAAAACACTTTATTGTGTGATTTTCACTAGACAGTTTTACAAAAACCCAACACGTGTTTCGCCATACAATGGCCTCCTCGTCTAGTGAAAATCACACAAAGTGTTTTTAGAATACCTTAGTTATGGATTTTCATCAAGTATCGGCAGATTCCATCATATATCAATTTTTACATGTTTCTCAGAAGAGACGGTGGCCTTGTGTGAAGTGCTTCACTTTCTACAAAAAACTATTTTTGTTTTTAAAAATTGTCGAATCAAATCGAAATACACTTCATTATATATTTTTTTTATTCATTTCAGTATGACGGGTGTTGTCGCTGTGAGCCTGACCTAGAGATGGCGGTAGTTGTTTGTATTAGAAAGTACACAACCCATAAAGCTTATGTTTCAAGTTTAAAGACGCTGCGTTTTTTAGTATTTGTTTGACAGCCATCAATAGCGAACGTTTTCGGTGAATTTGTGCAAACAGAGAAAATTGGCCATCCTTATGTGGAACAATACTTGTATTCGAAAGGTCTTGGCCCAACCAATATAAAAGCTGAATTGGATTCGACTCTGGGTGAGTCTGCTCCTTCGTTTACAACAGTAAAATATTGGGTAGCAGAATTTGAACGAGGCCGTACAAGCTGCCAAGACGAGCATCGCAGTGGTTGACCAAATGAATTGACGTCACGAGAAAGCTGTGTGCAAGAGGAGTGTCGCATTTGCTCACACTCAAGAAAAAACAGAGCCGTGAAGATGTTTCAATGGGATGTTTAGCGAAGTTTCACAGTAACAAAGCAGAAATCATCTGCAGGCAAAGTTATGACGTCAGTTTTTTGAGATGTGCGTGGGATAATTTACATTGACTATCTTAACAAAGGTAAAACTATCAACGGTCAGTATTATGCGAACTCATTTCAACGTTTGAATGAAGAATGAAGCAAAAACAGCCGCCATTGGCTAATAAAAAAGTGTTGTTTCATCAAGATAATGCACCAGCTCACAAATCCACTGTCGCAATGACCAAAATTAACGAATAAAAGTTGGAGTTGCTACCTGTGGGAACACCCTATTCGTCAAATTTAGCCCCCTAGTATTATTTTCTGTTCCCAAATTCGAAAAATAGCTCGGTGGTCAAAGATTTTCCAATGATGATATAGTGATTTCGGCGTCGAACGTTGTTGGGAAATGTATATAAGAGCAGCAAGGAGATTATGTTGCAAAATAAATATTTTTTTTTCTAACATTTTTGTGTTTGATGGGTCGGGTATATGCGGAGCAAGATTCACATAATGATGTAAATAGAATCACTGAGAAAACTGAACTAGGCTTGATGAAAATCAATAAAAATTGAATGGCAAGAGAAAGGCACAATAGCCTTGGTTGATATTTGAGGACGGACCACTCCAAGTTTGTGGACATCAGTTTCGTCAGTCAATCAAAATAATAATAATAATAACAAATGTCTCTATTGCCAATAAATAAAAAACAAATCACATTTTTTGAATTGAAGGGGTTATATTTTTAGGAGTGATTAATTTTTTGGGAGTACAATTTATTACCATTCATTCAAAGTAGAACTCATGTGAATGATATCTGATTCTTATTCCACAACAAATGTTTGAAATACAAACTGAGTAGAGAAAAGTATCTTCTGTATAATTCAGTGTTCATATAGAAGTATTTGTTTCGAAAGAATTATTTTCTTTCGTGTAATTCAATGTTTATATGAAAGTAGCTGTTTCAGGAGGACTTTCTTTCAGTTTGTGTCTGAAAGTTACTTCTTTGCATGATCTACACATTCATGTATAGAGTTTCAAATTGATTACTTCTTTCCTTTCTTTGGAAGATTCTCTCATCCCTTTTTTTTGTATCAGATGGAGTAGTAGAAAGCCAAAAACTTTCTTTCCCAAAAAATTAATCACTCCTAAAAATATAACCCCTTCAATTCAAATAAGATTCCTCTTGGCTGGGATTAAATCAAATAGGTGAATGAATGTCATTACGATGTCATCGATGACATAAGCAGAACAAGCTTATTCCGTGACATTCAAAATCGTAATTCATGAATGAAGTGTGTGTATTTTCTATAATGTTATCCAATTTGGTACTGAAGAGCCTTGGGGCAAATGTCTTAAGGCGAAACATCGGTGTATACCAGTGAGGGTGACAGTGTTCTATGTGAGTACAATTTATTACCATTCATTCAAAGTAGAACTCATGTGAATGATATCTGATTCTTATTCCACAACAAATGTTTGAAATACAAACTGAGTAGAGAAAAGTATCTTCTGTATAATTCAGTGTTCATATAGAAGTATTTGTTTCGAAAGAATTATTTTCTTTCGTGTAATTCAATGTTTATATGAAAGTAGCTGTTTCAGGAGGACTTTCTTTCAGTTTGTGTCTGAAAGTTACTTCTTTGCATGATCTACACATTCATGTATAGAGTTTCAAATTGATTACTTCTTTCCTTTCTTTGGAAGATTCTCTCATCCCTTTTTTTTGTATCAGATGGAGTAGTAGAAAGCCAAAAACTTTCTTTCCCAAAAAATCACATTTTGTTTATGCAGTTAGGGCGAAATTCAGTTGTATGTAATAATGAGTATTGTACAATATGAAATATAATTCTAACATACATCTTCTCTTCCGTGTACATACTGTGGACACGCATTATCACAATGCTTGGGTTTTTTGCATAAAAAGAAACTCTGGATTGACAGGAATAACCAACGTATCGAAGTTCAAAGAAAGAAGGGCATTCAGAAAATTCTCAATAATGTATACTGTTACGTTTTCCGTGGGTTTGACAATAATTGACTACACTGTACAACTGTATACCCATCTTTATTTCACCATTACACTGACAATACAACACAAACACTTCAACTGAAACTTCGGACTAATACTTATTAGAACACTTCGTAGCATACTCTCAACTAAACTTCTCCTCAGATCTGTGTGTAGGTAGTTTATATATCGTAATGGAAGTCTATGAAAGCCGATAGGGACCTTCCTGGAAGTCTTTTGAAGCGACGCGACATCTAGAACGAAGCGCAAGTCGAGTTGAGGGCGACCTTGGTACATTGAGGAAGCTATTGTATAATGAAAATCATAGAATAAACTGTATTAATTAGATTTTATGTCTTAATGAGATAACAAAAACCAAATACAACGTATATAAATGCAATTGTTAATTAAAATAGAATGTAATGGTTATATAGTAAATACTCTTATAAACTGTTATAGAGTCTATCCAACAAGCAAATTATTTACTGCTTTTTTCAATTAAAAGTGGGTAAGGTTTACAGACCTTAACTCTTAATGGTAATCGATTGAATAATTTATCACCGTTAATAGTAGATGGAATCTTTGATTAAATTCAAAGTAGCAATGGGTTTTCTGAAACTTCAATTGCTATAGTGAGCAGCATAAGGAAATATTACTTTTCACTTGTTTAACATGTTCGTTATCACTATCACTTCGTTATTGAACGAATGTTTTTTATTGTGGAGGAAATCCGATTTTTTTATCGATTTTTTTTAGTATTAACAAATTCACATTTTTCAGTAAAGATTTGTTACAGTTGTTGCACAAACACACATCTATAACTTTTTTCGTTGCTTAGAAGCCGTCTGTCCGTACCAAAGATTTCAGTCCCCACATCTAATTCAGAGCCCATAGACGGATCTGATCTGAATCTAACACAGCTCGTTCATTACCAGTGATATCTGAGTGTCCTGGCATCCAATATAGAGTTTATCAATCACTTATCAATATCACTTTTGTGTTAAGGAATGTTATGTGTGTAGTCTGGGGCTGTCTGTATACCCATACCTTACTTAAATAAAGGGGCAGAAGAAAGCCTTAACAAATAATGCAGTTGATACTTATTTTATGTTATATTATTTCATAATTGTGTTTTTCCAATTAGAGAACTTTGTCTGTAAGTCAGAAAGTCTTTTTTGTGTACAGCCATGAGTTTCTTTATCAGTTTCAAACTGTTCATTTGTCAACAATGTTGATATACTCGCTTTTTATCGACTTTTGATTTTCTTCTTCTAAGTGAGTCATAAGTTTTTGCCGACAACCACAAAATATTAAAAGAGACTTTGGTCATTTACATCTTATTCGGTGTCTCATGAATGCATTTAAAAAATATTTTTATGTCATCAAATATTATTTTTATTATAATTGAAGGATCAAAGAAAATGTTTCAACGATATCACTGAATCATAAGAAGTTCACCAAACTATATGCGAACTCTTTCAGCCTATTTAAACGAAAACGCTGAGACACTCCGTATACTTCAGTGAAACACAATTCGTTTTCGTTTCCTGAGACTGTACGTTTGCCATCGGTAATTGAATCATTCAGCAGCTCATTGTAATACCACAGATAAGATAAGGATATATTTTTAAAAAATCTGCAGTGCTGGTTTTCAATTTACTTCAGTATTTAGTAGTTGGCCGTAATTCTTTAGTTTAGTGTTTATTTCTGGATGAAATCTAGATGAACGTTGTATGTTTCGTAACAAATGAAGGTAAAAAGTTTGCCATTTCTTGTAAGTGTTGACCATACAGTTGAATGACAGCTCGTCATCGTGTTGAAGTTTCTCTGATGTATGGCATCGTATCTTTGACGTCATAAATTCATACCCGGTGTTCCTTTTGAAATTTTCCAACGACTTCAGTTAAGCGGAGGGAATTGATTTCAAAATCATCTTTCATAGTATGCAATTTCGGGGCCAAAATTTAAAAAAAATATACTTTTTTGTTTTCAATGTTGGAAACATTTATTAATTTTTTTTTAAGAAGTACGCGGAGAAACATATAAAAAGAGTTTATGTCGATACGGTGTTAGAGAAACGCGTCTAGAATTTGAAAAAATGTTTGTGAAAATCTATCACCAATCTGTCGATTCGGCTTGCATCCATGAGTATATGGATGTGTTTATACATGTTTTGGCTACCCCGCAGAAGGGTTCTGGGCCAATCATAACCTTGGATGCGCCTTCACGGGCTAGAACATCGGCCTCCTCATTGCCCTTGTGACCCTCATGTCCGGATACCCAAGCTAGAGTGACCCTATTTTGAGTGCGCTCAGACAGCTTCCCACCAGTCTTGAGAAGACTTGAAATGAGCCGAGCGCTTTAATTGCCGCTTGGCTGTCGGAGAAAATGGCAATGGTTTTATTTGTGACCTTCTGCCTGTTCATTTCTTCTTTTGTGACCCATAATATATTGGTGGTTTTGTCTAGGCACTACTAAAATGACTTACCGAAAGAACCTAACCTAAATGTGGCGGAGTTGATAAACGGCATCCAATTTTTTGTTTTGCTTAAAGTCGATTTTATTTCGGTGTCGTCGACTACCATATCAACTACTCATAAACTAGTAGGTAGGTATGTCTCTTTAAATTATTATCTAGCGGTTATCTATACTTTGTCAATGATATCGGTTCTGTTTAGATATAGAATGCGATGAGTACAATTTGTTGAGTACATTATGTTCGAGAAGGTTTGAATTGTTCAATCCTGGATGGTCGCTTATATTTGCTTAGAAAACACAGGTTAAAAAATTGAGAACATTCAGTCTTTCATGACATGCATCTTGATATGTTTGTTGCCCCCTATTAGAAGATAAGATGGAGTGAGTAAGATGGCGAAGGCGACCTATAATTAGACCTATATGCACAGCTGAGCAAGATTTGAGGAAAATTGAATAATGGCTAAATAATAACAAATTGAGTTTTAATATACAAAAAACAAAATGTATTACCTTTTCCCTTAGATGTAACGATCAACCCAACAAAGAAATAATTAAAATTCATAAACCAGATTGCTCAGGTCTACAGTGCCAATGCCCCGAAATAACAAAGGCATCGTCGATTAAATACTTAAGGGATTTTCTCGACCAACACATGAGGTGGGACGAACATGTTAATCACTTGATCAAAATAATACGATTGCTAATGAATAAATTTTACAATCTGAGGGACATCGTATCCAAAAATAATATAATAACTCTATATTACAGTTCATCTGAATCTGTCCTGAGTTACTGCATTACAGCATGGGGCAGCGCCTTTCATGATATTCTCGACCCTCTAAAAATTGCTTAAAATTCTTCACTGAAAATTATTTACAAAAAAACATTTTTAACCATGTTACTCTACAACAATACACCAATAATTAATATAAATTCTTTATATATTTACAGAAGCATTATCTGGATCTATTTAAAAATCGGTAAATTAAAAAAAATTTAAAATGACATAAGAAGGTCAAGTATAGTCACAAATTCCACTCTTCAGGAAAACCCATTCCCAAAGAAGTATCTTTTATTATGGCCCAAAATTTTTAAACCTTCTTCTTGAAAACCTGAAAACTATAAATGGTATAAGAAAATTCAAAACTGCTTTGAAAAGTTATATACAAATAATAATAATAATATATATATATATATATATATATATATATATATATATATATATATATATATATATATATATATATTATTTGAAATATTTCATGTACAGGTGTTTTATTGAATGAATAAATTACTGAAATTACTGAGTTACTATCACGAGAAAGATCTTCGCGGTATGTACAGAGTGGGCGAAATTGGACACTGTCAAAGGGAAACTCCTGTTTTCAAACTAGATAGATGAAAACTGATGGCTGTGTCTGGTGGTCAAATTTTATGACAAACCTAATGGTGAAAACTGCATATCGATATCTATCATAGTTCTCCATCAATAAATATTGATAGCTCAATCGAAAAAATTAGTTTCTTACACAATTGTAAGTAAAAAAGTGCTTTGGGAATGTTTTCATAGAAACAAGAAATATTTGACAGGAAAAAAGTTACAGCAACTTTTCGAAAATGTACATTTTCGAAAAACATGCTGTAACTCAGAACCGATGATTGATCGATATGCGGTTTTCACCGTCAAGTTCGTCATAAAATTTGATCCTCAGACACAGCCATTAGTTTTCATCTATCTAGTGTGAAAACAGGAGTTTCCCCTTAAAAGTGTCCAATTTGGCCCACTCTATACAAACTGATAATTTATGTTTCACTGTTCCCAAATATCTGTTACAATTATCCTACTCACGTTGCCACATTTTTTATTTTAGGCAGCATCGACTACTGTGGTCATTAGCTGTTTTTCATTGAAAAGACTATCTGTATCTGTAGGATAGGGAGGGCGAGTGTAGACTCACAGCACTTGGGCCACATGTGACCCATTGTACATCCTCCCGAGGAGTTGCCCTCCTTAGTCATCGTTCATCCTGTCCTGTCCAGGAAGGTGAACAGGTCACTAGGAGACATCTCCTTTATATTGACAGGTGTAGGCCAAGACTCGCCGAACACACACTCTCTTTGGCAACCTTGAGGTGTCTCACGGTGGCCTTCGCGAAGGTTTTGGAAGGTGCAGCGATATTATTGTCGTTGCTCGGCTTCTTCAACCTTCTTGGGATTCCCTCCATGGAGGTACACAAGTGAGGGAGCTTTTCTACAGGGGCAGCCGGTTCCTTGCCTTCATTCAAGGCGGAGCTCTTGGCGCTCGACGCAAGAAGTGTCCTTGCTGTTGGAGGTGATCTGCTATGTCCAGCCTCATTGGGGTGGACATTTCTGTTCATTCCTAGCCACCGCCTTAGATTCAGGTGAACACTTCTGTCCAGCCTCGGAATTGGTTTTTGTTTTTGTTATTTCTGTTTTTGTGTTTTTTCATTCATTTGTGTTCCCACGAGTAGCAAGGGAAGAGTTGGTCACCTCTGGTAGAGCCCTGCATATCACCCTGCGGCCATTCAGCTGTCGCGGCACGATTCCTTTTTCCTTAGTTTGGGTAGGCTGGTCCAGGTGGCATGGTTTGCAAAGACTCTTGGGGGGTTTTAGTTCCCCTTACCCTACTTATTTCTGCCACTGACCAGAAGTCCGGCCACCCCGTTCGTAAAGCCACATTGGCTTCCCGGACAGGGCCTCCAGTCCCCTAGCCGTTCCCTTATCCGCCACCTGGGGACGCGCCCGATAGGTAGCCCAACCCACGGTTGAAAAGACTGCAAAATTTTAGATTCTTCAGGTATATACCCAAAGGATTTCAAAAATATCATTGTGTTTTTTATTACTCGTTGGATCGTCTCCTGCATGTGGTAGATAGGTACTCACATGAGTAAGTGCTGTATGATTTATCCGTAGACGATGTGAGCGTATCTTGGCTGCACTCAATGTAACAGGAGGATATGTGTGATCTATTACTTGACCTTGTGCTCTTTGTATATTACTGCAGTTTTTTTCCAACCCCAAACCGTTATTTTAACACCTCGACACGTGTTTCGATCATCAAGTGATCATCTTCAAGAGGAAGATTAAACTGATTTTGAGTTTAATCTTTCTCTTGAAGATGATCACTTGGTGATCGAAACACGTGTCGAGGTGTAAAAATAACGGTTTGGTGTTGGGAAACAACTCCAGTAATATTCATTACTACAGCAAAGGTTCCAAACAGTGCATCACAAGTACTTGTGCTCTTTGTTTCGCAGCAATAACAGTCATTGGAATAAAGTAAGTGTTGAACTCATTATAGTGCAGAGTCTATAGATTTTAAGCAGCAAACCGAGGTTGTACGTTCCGCAAAAATTTGAAATGCTTTACGATTTTGCGTGTTATCTTGGCAAAGGGGCTTTTTTAATCTTCTCCGTATCGTTACAATTTTAGTATTATGCACCGCCAAAGCGAGTATTTTTTTTTTCACCGAAGAGAAAGCTGATCGGGCCATGTTCCCGAAGTTGCGACACATTCGGGAAGGCTCTCGAAGGCATTATTAACCTATGACCACTCCACACATCGTGAGGTAAGTGATCATTGGGCCCTGAGTAGACAGAATGAGCCAGCTTTTTGCATTTGTCTGGCCAGGATTTCTGCCTTAGTGCGGCAATCCGTCATGATCTTGTGATTCGTGAAAGTGAAGGCATCATTTCACTACATATCCCGAATAATTCATGATATCTCCTCGAATGCAAGTACTTAACACTCCATTGTGTGATTTTCACTGGATAGTTTACAAACTCGCAACACGTGATTCGCTATACAATAGCTTCCTCAAACGTTTTCATACCCAGTCCCACGTGTACGTGTTGCTGTTTTGTAAAAAGTCTAGTGAAAATCTCCCAATAGTGTTACTCAAATAAGTTATGGACTTTCATAAAGTATCAGTCAATACCATCACGTATCTACTTGAATTCCAAATATTTTATTAAATCTCTACTCCTTGCATATTCCAAATTTCAACCCTGAAAACAACCAGGTCCAGTTTTCCGGGCGTAGCCCAGAATAGTGCAAGCTTTTTCAATTTTCGCCAGCTCCATCTGACGGTTGTAATTGGGGGGTTTCCATCCCACTTGGGTGGCGTTCGGGTGAAATCTACCCCTAGACCTCCAACCGATCAATGTTGACACAGCACGCGAGATATATTCATGACGTCACAATAAGAGTTGTGCCATATCCGGGTGGAGGAAGTACGCCATGTTGTTGTGTTTTCTGCAGTTTTTTTGTCAAGGACGATACAAAGAAAAATTATTTATATCTGTAGAAAAGAGCTTTCAAACAGTTCAAGTTTACCAACTAGAAATGATGTGTTCGGTGCTTTTTCCCACTATCTATTTCACTTTACGCGATTCAGGTTATTCAGATTAATATCACATATACAATGCATTTCTTTAATGTTCCCCCCTTTTATTTTTTGAACGGGTCAACTGAAAAAATTGAAATTTGGGATAATGAAATTAATGCATGAATACTTTATTTTGGAGTGAAATTGACACGTGAAACTTTCAAGATGGCGACAGGGCGCCATCTGGAAAAAAATGAATTCACTCTACTACACCTACTACAAAATGGCGGAACATTTGATAATTTCCTGAAGACAAAACACATTAATATCGATATTTCTAGAAATATTCCTTCTTATCTGACATATGGCAATTCCAACAATCCGATAAGGTTTGTTAAGTTATGTTTTGTTAATAAAAACGACAAAAAATGTCAGTACGACAATGAACATAATTGTTCAGTTAGAATATTCTCTTTTAGTTTTCGGTTTTACTAGTAGAAAGGTACCATGTCAACAATCTCTATTTCTTCCATTGGAAGAAAAAGTTGAAGCGATTTTTATTTACGGTGCGACGCGTTACTTTCACGAGACCGAAAGGATTTTCAATGAACGATTTCCGAATCGTCCTATCTGTAGAAAATATTTGAGGGGAATTGTATCCAAATTCACAACTACTGGTAGTGTACATAACAAAAAGCCCGCAGGTCACCCGTCCATTCCGGAAGAACAGCAAATGCAAATAATTGGTGAGATGGTATAGTAAATCCTGAACAGTCTACTTATTCCGTCGAGAATGTTTGAGAGGTGTCTCCTTCTACTGTGTGGAGACTTTTGAACAGGAAGATGACCCTGTTCAAAGAACAGAATTCTGCGAAATCATGACGGAAACCATTGCAAAGCATCCTACCTATCTTCACAATATTTGTTTTAGTGACGAATGTACATTTTTTTAAACGTCAATGTTCACAGACAAAATTGCCGTTATTGGAGTGACACCAACTCTCTCGTTTTCTGGGAAACACATACCCAATATCCAGGAAAAATTAACGTTTGGGCAGGAATATAAGGAAACCATATTGTAGGACCTCTATTTATTAATCAAAATGTAACAGAGAAACTGTATTTGAATATGTTGGAAACTGCTGTTGACCCTCAAATCACTGAAATCGTCGAAGCGAATCCTAATGAATTCGATATGGATATTATATTCCAACAAGATGGAGCACCACCACATTACTCCAGACAAATAAGAAACTATTTGAATACTACTTTTTCGGTCGTTGGATTGGCCGTCGAGGTCCTACAGTATAGGGCCAGCCCGCTTGCCAGATTTGACACATTTGGACTTTTTATGGAGCTATTTGAAGCAAATGGTGTACGAAACTAAACCTGCTTCTATATTTGTAGAGATATTGACGTTACATTGTTCGAAAATGTTCGGCGTGAAATATCAGATATGCTGTTCATATGTCAAGATGTTCAAGGCAATCATTTCGAGCATCTTCTGAACTGCTTATCACCTCATATTATATAGTTGAACGTCAATGTATTCAGGCATTTATTAAAAGTTCCGCCATTTTGTAGTAGTTGAAAATATTGACATTATATTCTACGGTTGTGAAGCATTTGTCGGGAGCTTCAAAAAGATGTGTCACAAGACCCCCCTTTCTTTTAATTTTTTTCCCAGATGGTACCCAGGCGCCATCTTGAAAGTTTCATTTGTCAATTTCACTTCAAAATTAAGAATTCATGCATTAAGTTCATTATCCCAAATTTAAATTTTTTGAGTTGCCCCGTTCAAAAAATAAAAGGGGGGAGGGACATTAAAGAAATGCACTGTATAGATACATATTTTCACTGAAAAATGTTTCATTAATTTGTTTGGTTTTCAACTTATTGCAACAATCAGTTTTGTTTTTATATCTTGATAGCATGTACAGTGTGAGTAGTAAAGTCTCTGTCATGTGGGTTCTCACTCAGTTTTATTCAAATTTTCACTTTGGCATTAGTTTTGCATAGATCTAAATAAAAAATAATCCGAAAATTAGTTGTCGCATGATTCGCATATTCCGTAATTTTTTTGTCTAAGAATTTCAAAATAGGGGTTATTTATCAAAATATCGAAAGTAATATTGAGTTTTTTAAAATATTTTGTAAACACCATCATTGTTGCTAAATGAGTCTCAATGCAACCTACATAAAAGTTATTTATCTTTGACAGTTCTCTATTCCAGATACAAGTATGTTTTTGATCCTCAATAAGGTACCTTCATAATATCTCTGTTTTTGAAAGGATGGTTTGTGACCGAAAGTATAACATTATTATTGAGATAAACAAGTACTTGGTGCCGTCAATAAAGTCTGCATTAAATGGAAAATAAATTTAACTTCACTAGAAGTTTTCAATAGAACTATTGAACTCAACTCTTCACAATTTTTTATTATCAATGTGCGTTACGGCTTGTCAAATGTAGGAATATCTTTCTAAATATTGATAAGTGCCGCCCTCTGAATTCGCGTTCGTTAGGAGACTGCGAAAGAGAGAGAGGGAGGGAATTTTCAAGTCCTTTCCTAGTTTTGACAAGGTACACTTTTAGACACAAATTACCTTGTCAATAGCCAGTTTAAATAAACTGCATGACAGACTCATTTTGTGACAAGCGCATGCGCGTAGACAAGTTGAGAAAGCGGTAGTTTGAAAATTTCATAGTTTTGTTCAATAATGGCTGGGAAACATGATCTACACAAACAAATCGGTTAGTAAAACAAATTATTTATGATACTATATTCGACCATAGTTTTGTCGAAGCACAAAATTGTGAACAAATGGAAAGGTTGCTTAAGTATAATGGACGTTCGCAAAAGGGTGAGCAGGGTTGAGAGGTTAGTCATCAATACAATGTTATACACGAATTGGAAATATGATGGGGTCATTGAATACTTTTATTTTGGTAAACTTTTACAATTCATTGTCACCACTAGTAGAAACTTTAAAATTAAAATAGATATTGAGTTGTTAACTTTTTGAGGTTAAATTTAAGGTCATATTTTCGAAAATATTGTTATTGTGTGAATTGAAATTGGAGATAGTTCAGGGGAGATTGGTTTGTGTATAAAGACGGAGCAGTAAAAAGCCAAAAAGCAGATTTCTCTATTTCTCTAATTAATCATAAACTACCTTATTGATTTATATATTTTTTTCATAAAAATGCAGGGAACAGAGCAGATTCTTTCATGATATATTCAATCGATCGAAAACCACTATCACTTGGACCATATTATAACTCACATTTTCTGATTTCGAAAATGTTTCATTAAGAACTTCACCTAATGATTTAATTATTTTCAACAATATTCAAAACAGGGTTTTGTAAAGTTCATAAAAAAAGTAGAGGTATTAGTTTCAGATGATTTATGACATGTATTAATTACTCTATCTCAATAACAATACCGTTATGTTGTTGTTTTTTAGGACAGTTACCATTAGAATATTCTCTAATAATTTTGTATCCTTTTGTACTAGAACAATGTTTTTACTTTCTTCGAATGTAATGTGGAAAACTATACGAAAAACACTGCTCATGCTAACGCATGCACACATAAAAAGTTTGTGATGAAAAGGCAAATCCCAAGAGGGGCTGACGTCATCAACTCAGGCTATTATTTGCATTTGAAAATTAACGATTTTGCTATCCTTGCAGAGAAATCTTATGATGAAGTCAGCTGAATTTTTTAAAACTCATTTCTTTTTCTCCAAAGCCAAAGCTTCCAACAGGGTTAATCATTTTTGAGTTGGCCATCCCGTATTCATAGTACTCGTACTAAACGTGCAGTTTAATTGAAAACGCTACTCCATTTTCGTGACTCAGTTGAATCCTGCTACTTCCTCAGTATTTTTAGGACACCGTTGAATGTTGTTTGCCAATTTAAGAAAATAGAAACGTGTTTTCACAATCGTTTTATTCTTGAACCAGTTTCTATTTTCGCCGAGAAAAATGTTGTGTCAAAATTGAAGTGACAGTCCGCTTTTAAAAGGTATGTTGCTATTCCTGTTTGAATTTTGTCTGTATATTATTAGATTATTGCTTTTAACGAATTGTTTTGAGTATGTTTGGAGTGGTTTCAATTTCCATGTTTCAAATGATTATTGTGATAAAAATCATCGCCTTCCAGTGTTTTCGAGAGATTTTTTTGAGTCTGTTATTTTCATCGGATAATGTATAAAATCGGAATAGCACTATTCTGTCACTATGATGAACCACGGTATGTTAAGACTGATTGAGACATTGATCAAGGTCCATAATTTTAACTTACAAATTTGATTCAATAAGTAAATAGATGAAGAGAGAAAGAGGCTGAGATAAGAATGACGACAGTAGGGAAATCGTGAGAGAGATGCAAAAAGAGGCAGATAGGTTATGCCTATTGCAACGGAAACTTGGTTTTTATTCCCTATTATCCTCATTTTTCAGACCTTCAGACCTTATTGAGACCTTTTAGATTCATCCTGCTACTTCATTATGAGTATATTGAAACAACTTGGACAATCAGATTTTTGTCTTCCATAAGAGATAATGTCAGTTGTCAGATCCCCAAAGATGAACGTTTTTTCAGAAACATATCATCCTTTGCAATGGAATGAATATTGCAAATTGTTATCCTTTCAAAAGTAAGTTGTAGCTGTTATATGATTCACAAGTTTATCTCAAATCATTCTATTTAAATATTTAGAACTGAATATGGTTCCTCTGTATGTGTTTTGTTTCTTGAGTAGCTGTGTTACAATATACAATTTGTAAAAGCCAAATGAAGTAAATTCATTATTTCGGTTACGGTACATCTTTTATCAAAATCCCGAAAACGTAAAATTTAAATTATAATTTGACATAATTCAACGGAAAAATGCTACCCCTACCTTCAACCCCCGTCGAGTGACAGGTACAATTCCCAATTTTTTTAATGGGAAGTATATAGGCTTGTGATATATCGTTTGAAAGGTATCTTCATTCTCTATACAAATATGTTATCGCTTTCAAGTTTATTGCAACCATTAAGATAAAATGAATTAAAATTATGTGGTTAACAAAATTCGATAAAATACACACAAAACTTATAGCAATATACTCGAAATTCATTTAATGTTGAGGTATTGATAATAAGAAAGTAAGCAAAAACTATAGCAATGTTCTTTTTTGGTGGTATCCTTTAAAAAACCGTAACGTTAGTTTAAAACGCCTTGTCAACTTGTTTTGTATGTTACAACGTTAGTTGTCAGTATTTTAATTTGAGTTTGAAGTTCGTTAACTCAAAGTCTGACAAATGGTTAGATTAACGGAAATATATACAGTTTTACAAATGATTGTTTACGGAGATAAAACCCGAACACAACAGAAAGTAGCTCGCCTATTTCATGACAAATATCCTAATTTACCGCTCAAGGTACAATAAGCAAAATAGAAAAGCAGTTTCGCGAGCTTGGTCATGTGGAGCAGATAAAAAAAGCAGCTGCCAATGCAATGAGTGATGAACTCAAATTAGATGAATACGTCGATTAGACAGGCATCCACTACATTCAATGTTAACCATACATCGAAAGTAAACATATTAAAAGAAAATAAAATGCATCCCTATATAAAATGATACCTACTCAGAAGCTCATGAAAGACGATTTTGATAGAAGAACTTATTTTTGTGAGTAAATGTTGGACGACAATATTATTCAATTAGAAGACGTTATGTTTTCTGATGAGTGTATTTTGTCTCTTAACGGTCATGCTAATCGACAAAATTGCCGCTACTGGTCAACGGAAAATCCTCACTGGATGAGAAAAGAACACACGCAATACCCTCAAAAGGTTAACGTTTGGGTAGGGATTGTGGAAAACCATATCATTGGTCCCTTTTTCATTGAGGGCAACTTGAATTGCGATAATTATTTGGCACTACTTTAAAATGATGTATGTCATTTCAAGTTTAGCAAATTTATATCCTGAATCAGGAAACCGTCAAGTTCCAGTGAATACGATATGATTTCAGTGGGATGGAGCACCACGACATTACCAAGTTAATGTCCAGCAATACCTCGATACAACATTTCCCA
Source organism: Leptinotarsa decemlineata (assembly GCF_025532065.1). Taxonomy (NCBI): domain Eukaryota; kingdom Metazoa; phylum Arthropoda; class Insecta; order Coleoptera; family Chrysomelidae; genus Leptinotarsa; species Leptinotarsa decemlineata. The sequence goes on from NW_027412558.1 coordinate 14,527,075, forward strand.
ATCGGTGGATAGGGAGGCGAGGATCGATTGAATGGCCAGCGCGATCACCTGATCTTTCGTCATTAGATTTTTTTATGCGGATATGTACAGAACAATGTGTACAAAAGTAAACCTTCAGATTTGAATGACTTAAAAGAACGAATAACGCTTGCGATTAGGTTGGTCACACCTGATATGTTAAATAATGTTAGACAGTTTTAATTGAGATTGGGATGCTGCCAAGACGTTTGCGGTGAACATTTTGAACATCCACTTCGTTAATATTCAAAGTTTTTTTTCGAATATTATATTTTAGTATTTGAGTGTATGTTATCGAATTTCGGTAACCACATGATTTCAATTCATGTTATCTTAATTGTTGCAATTAATTCGAAAGCGATAACATTTTTGAATAGAGAATGAAGAGACATTTCAAACGATATATCACAAACCTATACTTCCCATTTGAAAAATTGGGGGTTTTAACTATCATTCGAAGGGGGTTGAAGGTAGGGGTGGCATTTTTACGTTGAAGAATGTTACATTATAATTTACAATTGACGTGTTTCGGGATTTTTTTTTAATATGTATAGTAACCAAAATAATGAATTTATTCAATTTGGCTTTTGCACACTGTATAATAACTTATGTTGCTCACTGGTTTATTGGTCAAACGCAGATAACTTTTTCCTAGGGAATAAATGATCACAGGCATATTTTTTTAAGTAAGAGGACAAATTAAACATTTGTAAATTTTCTTTTGGCAGAGGGGCAAAGTATTTTTCATTTCGAAGATGAGAATATTAAACTAAATATTTTAGATTCAGATGAAGTGTGAATTTTATAACAATTGCTCGATGACCAGATGAAATTAAATAAATACCCTCTGTTGAATTTGTTTTCTAGCATGACTGTGATGGGTATCCAACATTTGGAAGATAAGGGGCCATCCATAAAGTACGTCACACGTTAATGGGGAGGGAGGGTATCACCGAAGTGTGACATCGTGTGACAAGGGGTATGGGGGGTCAATAGTTTTGTGACGTCACATGTTAAAATTTAAAATACTAAAACGCAAAGTTTGGATGTGAATTGAAAATTTTAAAAATTTACGAACTTGATATATATTTATTAATAAGTTAGCATTCTTGCTATGAGATAATCTCTCATGCAACGTCATTTAACTTCTAGAGCGGCGTTGTAATACAAGTGAGATTCTCAAATTCACGAGAATTTTGAATTTGATATAATCGTTTATTATTTTCTAACTAGTCGTTTGTTTTTTCGGTTTTATGAAATGTTGGACTTTATATTGATTTTATTAGATTATTATTTAATAAAAATAAGTAAAAAATGAAAATAGCTGTTTTCTCTCGATTATTTTTAAATACATACATAAATTTAAAAAATGTGTGACGTCACATCAGGAGGGGGGGGTTATAAAAATGTGACAACCTGTGACAAGGACGGGGGGAGGGGTTCAAAAGTCCTAAAATTCGTGTGACGTACTTTATGGATGGCCCCTAAGGGTGTCAAACTAAATGTTTCAGGTTGAGATAAAGTTTAAAGTTAATGAAAAAATGAGAAATAGATCTTCCTATGTTTTTTATCACTTGTATTTGTTACTGCAGTTTCGTCTTACAAGGACATTTTCAAACTACTACAATAAAATTTATTGTATTAGTTCTTATAAAATAAAATGATTGAGGTGAATGATGAAATGAGGAAAAAATTTAAAAATTAAAAAATATTTCATACCAAGTTACTTCACAACTTTGCAATTGTTATCATCCACAATCGCTTCCGGGTGATAACTGGTCTATTCCTGATATTCGAGACTATTTATAGGTCACTTGGACGCCTTCACAACCCCCCAATCTCCCTTTTCCCTTCCGATTTTTGATTCAGTGTAACGCATATTATTTTCTGTTCATTTGAGGTGGCCCTGTTGAAGTACTAATGATAATGATCATCTGTAAGATCGTGGGTCTCCTGTGAATGCACATATTTCTAATCTCCTTGGCGTTATTTCAGGCGCTGGAGTGAAGATGGAGCATTTCCAGGCGGCGCTCGACCCCCGGAAACAGGAGCTCCTAGAAGCGCGCTTCCTCGGCGCTAGGGTGAGTTTCATAATGTTTATCTGTAGTCCAAAACAAAACATGTAATGTTATCAAAAGTCCATAAACTCCCTCAATATCCTTATGCGAATAAATGGTTGTCGCTCTCAGTAAGTTGTTGATGAAAGTGACCCAACGGTCTGAGGTTGTGGATCGTAAATATGGTTGTTCCCAGGGATCAATCCTTGGACCATTGTGTTTTCTATGTATATTTCCGATTGTGAATATTTTTTAGATGACTCACAGTACAGTGCATCAGAAGATGATCGTCTCGAAATTGAAAATGAAATAAAGATTTACAGCAGGGTTACTTTACGAATGGGACTGTTACAATATGTTAAAAAGTTTAGCCATATCATGTCATTGGAGGACAAATTGCGTTGGATCTGAGGAACCATTTATTCAAATAGTGATACATGATATCAATACAAAGTTTACTTGATAGAGATTATAAATGTAAGTGTAAGAAGCAAGTGTTTTTATACATTTTTGCACGAGTTAGAACTACAAACATCGTTAGTATCAATTATGGTAAACACTTAACGAACTCAGTGTCATTATTTTTCGAGTTTGAATGCTGTGGATTTTTGGAATTTCTTCCTGACGTTTCGCTGGCGCGAGTGGCTAGCTTCTTCAGATGTTTAAGTATCATGGCTTGCTGTCCGAGGACAACAATGACACTGAAAACCTCAGCCGCGAAAGTCTAAACCACTTAACGAACGTCAAGTACAACACTGAAGGCTTGAAAAAAATATTTATAATCCAGAAATTATATTCCTTGTACTGTGTACTTGACTGTCTCGATATGCCCGCCGCTCGCATTTAAATATCGTGATCGAACATCGTAGAAATTTCGCCAAAGTTCTGTCGAAGTCGGAAGCACTTTTCTCGCTGCTCCTCGAGTGGCGGGGAATCATCGCTCTCTTAGCTGCGTCACGTTTGGCCCATGGCTACCAGTGGCGGCCGGTGCTACTTTCCCCTGGGCATGATCTACAACAATATTCAAATGTTATATTCTACCATATTTATTATAACCCTAGAATAACTATGTTGTTTTCCTCCAATGACGTCACGGAATCTCTCTTTCCTATGGTACTTCTTTGTTTAATCTCAGTTGTATTTCATATCTTCTCCTATAGAATAAGCTTGGATTGATAGCAATTAGTTGATCTCTCAATAGCTCTGTATTCCATCTGCATCTATATCGAGTTAGTATAGATGACCACTCAATGCCACTTCTTTCTCTGTGTATGACTAGACGCGATGCGTGGTGAAATTTTTGAAAAAGCACTATTTTCAAGGGGTCTCTCTTGGATAGAGATTGATAACAGCTAAATTATTTTGCAGCTTTTACAACATTCAAATTTTGTGTTTTGTTAGAATCGGATATAGAAAGAAATAGTTGCCAGTATTGGCAATATATTCAATTCAGATCAGCTATTTTGGCTTACCCATGTATTGAGGAGCACATTATTTGCCCTGATGAATCAATGCACTGTAAAACTCTTGTCTTCAGGGGATTGGGTGTGTCACCAGAATCTTGAAGTACTTTAAATCTTCCTTCATTCCAATTTATTGTTGATATGGATATTCATCGCTCTTTCTGTGGTTTCCCAGGATTTTTTCTCTACGGAAGATCTACTTTTTAATCTACGAGCGAGACTTTCGCAGATTTTACTATTCACTAGTTTTTTATATCTGTTTTTCGTTAACCAGCCGTCGCCCCACTTCAAACGGCAACCCTCAGAAGTATAAACTTGTGTGAGCTGAGTTTTAACGAGATCTTACCTTTTAACATGCGATTCCTAGCACGATTCCATGAATCTGTATGTTCTGGTTTGCATTGCATAGAATTCAATTGAAGCTGCCCGAGAATTATCGGTATTTTTTTTGTCAGTTCAACCGTGAACCATCAAGAAAATGCGCTACAACCACTGTCTATGCCTCATGTTTAGTATGATGCGGTTATTGTTTAGCTTTTTCTATAATAGATCTTTGAGTGTCAATTATATAGCCTTGCCCAACACACATGCAGTTGACTGCATGGATCAAAGAAACTCAGTAAAACTCAGCAATGAGGAGCTAACATAGATTTTATAGAAACAGATCCATTAATATGAAGGATATCAATGCTATTATGACGAAAAAAAAATCTATAACTGCCTGCTACTTGCTTGTAGTTCCTAAAAAATTGGTTTTCTTTCCCTGTAAAAATTATTATACTTCCCAGCCGCTAGTAATGGTTTATAAGGCAAATATTCGACTTGTTTTGGAATATAACTCATTTGTTCTGGGCTCGACATCCACCAAACATTGGAGGAGGTTTTTTTTGCCTATTTCATACAATCTCCACGTCATATCCGTCTGCGGGCAATCGATTCAATTATTTAAACTAAGTTGTTGAAAAACTTTTGTTCAAGGCCAAGCTATCAGTAAACCCATACAATTCAGTATTCGCATGGAAACAGTTGTTGTGCTACTTCCCAAATATACCCCACTTTGTTGAATAGACTGGAGAATATTTATTTCTCTTTGAACAAAATATTTTCTTACTGTGACTGTACCATGGGAATTACATCAGCGAGAACGTATAAACATATTCAAACTGATAGATAACACGAACATTGTATACCACATACTAACCACAAATTTATTTTTGTTATATCTGTTATATGTCCATAAGAGAGCGTGTTTTAGGCGAGTCTTGGTCTACACTTGTCGATATAAAGAACATGTCTCCGAGTGACCTGTCCACCTTCCTGGAAAGGACAGGATGGACGATGACCTAGTCCTAGGAGGACAACTCCTCGGGAGGATGTACAATGGGTTACGTATCCTAAGTGCTGTGGGCTTACGTTCACCCTCTCTTTCAAAACATGACAATCTAAAATGAATCGAATTGCTGAAGACACATATGAACTTGTAGGGTTTTGTCTACACCTATTCAGTTTAGAAACATTTCATTTCTTTATTGATTTTTATTTTGTATTCTAAATTTTAGTTAGAAAATTAACTTATTATGACTGCATTATCGAGCAGTCGTCCAAAATATCCATCCATTTTTGTATTTTCTCATCGCATATCATTGAGATGCTCTCTTCTTTCGAAACGAAAGTTTATTGACGAAAAACAGATGAATATTTAAAACGACAGACACCACTTGGGATGTTTCGAGTAGGTACTCATTGTTAACACTTTTATGGATTAAGACATGGAATTCGGGTCCAAGTGGTTGATCCTTTTTGGCTACATTCATGACCCCCGACCATTTGTCAGTGATAATTGTTCGAGGGTTACTTCGAACACATTTCTTAGTCGATGCATTCAGTCTATTCAGGGATTTCGGCCGGGAACTAATACTAATTATGATTCTCCTCGCCATGAGGTTACACTGTTACTTTCTGTTTGTCGTTTTGTTGATGTTATTATTAATTTTATTATTTTTAAACGCTTTGTCAGTCTGATTGATAATTCACCCATCACCAGTACCGACAAACTCAATCTTTTCTATAAAATTGTCAAGAATGTACTAATTGAAGTCAAATAAACGACAATAGGTACTGCATATGAATTAACCCATCAACTGAATAAAAAATACGATATCACAAAATAATTTTTGTGCAAAATTTTCTGTCCGTTCTTAGCTCTGTTATGTTATGTCAGAATAGCCAAATAATGGCAAAGGGGCAAACGGGGCTGACGAATAAAATTATTAAACTTTGGAGTGTACAGGTATACAGAACTGGCGAATATGTATAATAAATAATCTTCTGCATATTTCTAGTGTTTTGAGTGAATTCATTTTGACAAACCATCAATTATTAACCTTCACAAACCTTTGAAGATATTAATGGCAGAAAACTAATGACAACCGACATTACTGAACATAACAAAGACATGCTCGAGAAATTTAATCGACTTAAAATATTTTAAAATTGTAGATGTTGCGAATGGACTACCTAACCATCTGTTGTTATGGTAATTGTGATTCATTGTTTGGAACCTTTGGTGTAGTAATGGTTATTACTGGAGTTTTATCCCAACACCAAACTGTTATTTTAACACTTCGACCCGTGTTTCGATCACCAAGTGATCAAGAGGAATATTAAATAAATTGATGGATGTAGCCGTTACTACGTGGTAGGAGATCATAATGGAAAGAGAAATGAAAATTTCTGTTTTTTACCACTTTTAATTGTAATACAGTTTATTGTATTAGTTTGAGAATGTCCATATAGGACGAAACTGCAGTAACGTTAGTTACAATTAAAAGTGGTAAAAAACATAGAAATTTTCATTTATGTTTTCATTAGGAATATTAAACTTCCTCTTGAAGTTAAAGTCCCTAAAAATCGTTTGTAGTTTTCAATGAATCCGGAAAATATATAGTTCTCGAAAAAGCTAATCAATTAGGGTTATAAAATCAAAAATCTCTACGGAATAGTCAAAATAACCTACAGTAAAATTTCCATTATCTGTTTTTAATGACCATTCCTACGTGCTGTTTCAAGTTGATGATCATGTTCTGCCTCTTCTTGACTTTCCTTCGAATTTCAGCTGAATTATCTCGAAGTTTACTCTCTGATTACTACAGTTTTTTATTATTTAAGACCGGCTTCTTAATATGCAATGATATAGTCAGGTACCTGCAATAGGTACCTGAATTACAAATGTTACCTTAATTATCAATACCAATACTAAAACAATAACTATTTTTCTTGTATAATATATCAAGATTACCAACTATTGATCCCCAGAAACCTACTTGTGGATTTTTCCAGTTACTAATGGATCCTAAATTAGTTGTCAAAATTCGCAAATTCAAAGGAGGAGATCTGCATAGTTCTAGTTCAGAGGTTCTCAAACTTATTTTGTCTACCGCCCACTTCAAGAATTAATTATTTTCTAGCGCCTCCCAATTTTTTTTACTTTACTACATCTTGAGAATCACAATCGCAGTCATTATTTTAATAATTAAAGTATGTGTGTCATGTGAAAATAAGACTTTCTGATGAGGGTAATGTAAAACACCATTTTGTAATATTACGAAAACTTTTATTCATGTTATTATTAGAACAAACATTTCAATTTGAATTTAAAAACTAATCTAATGTGAAGAATGAATTTGATGATTTTTAACAAGTTTGTTAATATCAGGCTCGAATTTACTCAAAAACAGCCGTAAGTCGCCGCGTACGGTAATCTGCAACCGATTTCTCTTTTTAGTTAGCAACGTTATCACAGCACTAAATTCACGTTCACACAAATACAGCAAAATCGTTGAACGATGGACCACAATCCAGGGTTCAATTGCGGGATTGGCTTTTGTAGCCAAAATTCTTGGTGTCCATTTTTGAATTTCATTTTTGTTTTCTCGTTCGTTATCAGTTCTACGAGTTCTTCTTCCAGCTGGGGTGATCCTGCTGTGTTGACATTTGAAAAAGAATCCAACACCCAGTCCGGTATTTCCAATTGTAAAATGTCCTGGAATCGTTCAGCGAAATCACTGTGGAGGTTCTCCAAATATTGGCAGTAAACAAGCAAGTCGTCGTTGTTGAAGGATACTGCTGACAAATTAGGGAAATTGCAAAACTCACGTCTGCCGATATTATTCTTGTATAAGAGCAATTTGGCTACAAAAGCAGCAATGACATTTTTTGTTTTAATCAAATTCAAGTCGTCACCTTGAAGTTGAATATTGACATCATTAAATAATTTATACAGGTCTGTCAAGTACGCAAATTCCTTTTTTGAAGTGATGAGGTTGTCGTGCAATTCTTTGTCTTTGTCTTCCAAGAACTCTATCACAGAGTCAAATAGATTGTAAATCGAGTCAGACAGTTACCTCTTGATAATCAACGCACTTCTGTGTGGAATAGCGATCGGTTGAAATCTTTATCATTAACATCTGTCATTTAAAGAATTGTTTCGGATTTTATTGACTGCTTTGATGATATATTGCAGTGATTGAGAGAGACGCTCAGTCAAATTTTTCGCAAACAAATGTTGCCTATGAATGACGCAATGTACAGCGAGCACATCTGGAATTTTATTTTTTAAGTACGCTATGGAGCCTTTGTGACGTCCTGTCATAACCGGAGCGCCATCCGTAGTAGCTGATATAATATTCTTCGGTGGAATTTCTTTCTCATCACAAAATTTTTCCAGTGTATTATATTGTATCAACTATTGCTCAAAGGAATTTTTCGGGTAATATCTGCCGCTGGTTTATGGAGAACAGTAGTTATTACTTCTTTTATTGCCGGTAAAATTAAATCCTCTCGAATAGTGTGAGGTTTACCTGTTTGAGCAATTAGAAAGGAGATATTGTAGGAAGCTCGGAGTCCGTCGCCGTCTTGCTTAGAAGCCGCTGAAAAAAGTTTCGACACAGTTGGCTGAGTTGAGTGTTTCTTTTCCAGTTCTTGAAAGTAAGTCACACGTTTGTCTTTTTTATCTGAATGCATTTTATTCAAATGATCGTGTAGCCTTGTGGGTTTCATCGCTTCATTCGAAAATGTTTTTCGACAAAGAAGACACAAAAGCGAAGATGGAATTGTGGGATTTTCAATAAATCCATATTTTATATATTCCGCGCTATACTGCCGTTTTTTTTGCTTCCGACATAATTTTATTGCTAATGACACCACTCACAATAATCACCACCGCACGTACAGCACTTTACCTAGCTAGTCGCTAACTGAATTCACTTGTTTTCGTAATATCGTCGTATGATATTACTGGCTGGATGGCGCGCGCGCTTTTATATAAGGCAGTGGGCGGGCCTAGTACTTTCGAGAATGGAGACTAAAATCTCCTCGCTTCGCATTGAAGCTTACCGCCATCTATTGTACAGTTTGACAACTATCGGACAGGAAATAGTTACTGTCCTAGCCCCTAGGTGGCGATACATTGCCCCTCTAAACCGCTTCAACGATCCCCCAATCTTCTTTGTGCCCTTTACTGCTCCCCTATAGGCCTCCAGCGCCCACAAGAGGGCGTTATCGCCCACTTCGAGAAAGACTATTCTAGTTGATCATTGACCGTTTTGAAATTCGATTATTTCCTATGTTGCACGAATATATAATTTTAATGTTTTCTTTATTTATTATGTGGTTTGTTTTTTGTAGTTATCCATATATAAGGAGCTGATTTTTTATATGATAATACATGCTCCCGGTATCTTATGTTGAAATTTCTGCCTGTCTGGCCTGAATTCTAGTGTATATATGCCGTTGAATAATATATTCCCTAAATTATTCTTACTGGTGAATAATGTAATTATATTGAGTTTTGAAAAATAGTTTTTTATATTTTCGTAGAGCTGTCTGTCCCCAATAGCTTATGCTAGCATATTTTTTGGCTTCTTTAGGTTTTTCATTATTTAAATATATGTAGTTCGTTCCTGATCAATTTTTAGTTCTTATTGGAGATCAGTTTCTCAATTAAGTTGACGGAAATATGGTTCAGATGCTATCTGCTTTATGATCTTCTTGATCTTCATTTCTTTTTAAATAAGTCATCAGTCAAACAAACTCTCTGGAAGATTTACACTGATTTCATAGGAATAAGTTTATTACTGTGGTATATCGATTTAATAGATGAATTTCACTAGTTCGGACTTCCATTGTCTACTATATAAGATGATTTGAAATCCCTGATTTCAAATCATCTTATATAGTAGACAATGGAAGTCCGAACTAGTGAAATTCATCATGAAACATTGTCAATCACCTTCAAACAAACGATTTAATAGATATTATAAAAAATGTAGGCTCCTATTCGTTTCCTAACTACTTCCAATTTTGTTTCGTTGGGTGATTTCGTATGTACATATTATTTAATATTTTTGTGTTTTTTTTGAAGTCGATTCATTTTTTTATTACTTTTTATGACGATTAGGAGAGGAACTTTTATATATTCCTCGTTGGAAGCTTGTCAGGTGTACCCATCAAATTTCATTATTTTGAGGTTTGTATTCTCGTTTGTATTAGAAAGATGTACAAGCTTACCTGATTAAAAAGTGAGTGGATATGCTTATACGTATTCCATTTTTTCTTCAAATGTTTTACTTTGTAGGTATTCGTTCATTGTGAATTATATTTCAAACTGCTAAGTCAAATGAACACTGTTTGGTGTTATCGATGGGCCAAAATAATCTTTAGTCCACAGGGCTAAACTCATAGAGACCGGTTCTGTCGCCGGGTTTACACAGCGGAATCTAAGTACTTCGTCTACCATTTTGAATTGATTAACTGTGACCTTTATGTATTATCCGATTTCGTCTTCGCGCATAAGCGCTTTCAATCCGCTCTACTGCGATAATTTTATACATTGTTTTATGAATTCTGAATTCGCGAGATAATTTTCAACTGTAGTGTACTGATCTAGATTCAACCGGTATGGTAGTTATAAATATTGAAACAACCATATTTATATCGATTATAAGTCAACTTTCTGCTTAACTTACGTTACAAAGTTTAGTTTGTTGAGTAGAAAATTAACCTATATATAATTAACTCGTCTCACATTTTCATAATTTCAAGTCAGTCAAACATAGAAAAATAAAATAATTATAAATTAAAAAAATGTTTTTTCTAAAAGCTGCATTTATAACAGCAACTAGTTGTTGCTCGCGGCTTCGCCCGCGTAGAATTTGTTTTGTCACATTAAGTTTCGTGACAGATCATTTTGAACAAACAGTTAAAATATTTTTTTACCAACCCAAAACTTCAGGTTTCCAAGTTCAAAACTGACGACCGACTTTTTTTTTAATGATATGCGGCTGGTTATATACAGTGTGACCCATTTAAAATGGAACCACCCCTGTAGAATGTGCATTTTTCAATCAATCTCAATTTTTTTTTTTATTGAAATATTAAGCATGAAAAACTGTATCTTGACACTAACTTTCACAATTTTAGTTTCATTTCCAAGGCACTCTATGGTTTTTTTTGTTTGTCAAAAACGGCAAAAGTTTATTAGGCAATTTTTGTTTTCAAATTTGACTACACCACTGGATTCGTAGTCGTTATAAATCAAAACTGTCAAATTTTCATTAAAAAATATTTCTTAACAACGAAGTTACAACAACTTCAATTTTGGAAACAAAGTATTTGTTTGTAATTTTTATTCAGATTATAGACATATTTGAGATCTGACAACACTGTCATCACCAAGTAGAACACCAGTGAATTTGTACAGTGAAAATCCGAAGTCAACAGCTCAATGCGTTCTACAGTTATAACTCTTGAAAATATGGTAATATGAGAGATTTGTGGTGCAAGCGTTTTGTAATAAAAATCTGACTACGCCACTGGATTTGTGGATAATATTCCCTTAAAATCATTCATTTGAGTGTAGGTTACGAGAAATGTATTCTAGAATAACAGAAAATTAAAAATTCATTTTCAAGTTATGCAGTACTTAGTACATTCTTCCGCATAGCCGCTAAAATCAAATTGATTTAAAGCATGGAAATCATTTATTCAATAATAAAACAGAGAGCAGGACAAAAATTGTTCCCTGTAAATTCTTCATAACTCAGCTAAAACAATCTTTTAGAGGAGATATCAATAATTTGAGGAAGCTGAACTCATTATGCAAAGGTTTTATAATAAATCAACAGTAGGCTGTGATTTTGACAGTTAATCATAAATAAAATAATAGTTGTTAGTTACGTGCATTTAATAATGGCTTTGCAATTATCATTAGAAGAAAGAATTGAAATTGTGAGAATTTCTGGGGACAATTATCATAGTGAAAGAGAAGCAGCTAGGATATTTAATCACAGACATCCAAATCGACTTCCCATTGACAGAAGCACCGTCAGTAAAATTAACAAAACATTTAAAGAAACCGGTGCAGTCAGCAAACATATTTGAAAAAATAATCACCGAAGAAGAAATTTAACCGAAGGTGCTGTTTTAGATTATTTTAGAAACCACCCAAACAGAAGTTTACGAGTCGCCAGTTTGGATTTAAACTTACCGAGAGAGACTATTCGACGATGTCTTAAACAAAACAAAATGAGAGCATTTAAACCTAAATTTCTTCACTCTTTAAAGGCAGGTGATGAAGTGAAACGTATGGAATTTTGTTTGTGGGCTCAAGGCGAGTACCTGAATACAAGAAATTTTTTAAACTGCATAATGTTTAGTGATGAAGCTTCTTTCAGCACCAATGGGGTAGTTTCATCGCAAAATGTTCGGTATTGGGCTACGGAAAATCCGCACTGGATCATAAATTGTAAAAGTCAATATTCCGAAAAAGTTAACGTTTGGTGTGGTATAGTACAAAATAGAATAATAGGTCCATATGTTTTTGATGGAAACATAAACGGGCAAAATTTTTTGGAATTTCTAAATAACCAATTATCGGACGAAATAGATGAAATGCCTCTTGCGGAACAAGTAAATTTATATTTTCAGCTCGACGGCTGTTCCGTGCAGATTCCGTGCAATTCGAGGATTGTTAAAGAGTGGCTAAATAACCAGTTTCCAAATCATTGGATAGGACGAGGTAGTGACTTAATTGAATGGCCACCTATATCGCCTGATCTAACAATATTAGACTTTTTTCTGTGGGGTATTCTGACACAAAAAGTATACAGAACAAGACCAACGAATCGAGCTGAACTCATGCAAAGGATACGACAAGCTTGTGCCGAAATTACAGTTCAACAAATAAGAAATAGTGTAAACAATATTCGGAAGAGATACGATAAATCTATTGAACTTAATGGAGGTTTGGTAGAAGCCACAAAAATTTGAATGTTTAGTTTTAAATCAATGTTTATTTTAGTATCAGTTTTTTCTTAATGGCAATTAATTGTTGAATAAATACTTTGAAACTTGTTTGTATACATTTTGTTTTCATCAGCTATAGAAGAAGGTAGACTAAGTTCAGAATCTCATAAAATGTGATTTTCCAGGTGCGCTGTTACAAAAGTACTATTATTTATTATTGGGAAACTTCCAAAAAGCTTACAAGTATGACCATTAATACTTCAAGATTCTATCAAGATTTGGTAAAAGCGCAATTGGGAGATCCCATGACATGAGATTCTGAACTTGGTCTACTACTGCGTAGCTTGAAAATGAACTTTTAATTTTCTGTTAGTCAATTATTCAATTTTTATTTTAATTTTCACTTCTCGTAACCTACACTCAAATGAATGATTTTAAGGGAATATTATCCACAAATCCAGTGGCGTAGTCAGATTTTTATTACAAAACGCTTGCACCACAAATCTCTCACATTACCATATTTTCAGGAGTTATAACTGTAGAACGCATTGAGCTGTTGACTTCGGATTTTCACTGTACAAATTCACTGGTGTTCTACTTGGTGATGACAGTGTTGTCAGATCTCAAATATGTCTATAATCTGAATAAAAATTACAAACAAATACTTTGTTTCCAAAATTGAAGTTGTTGTAACTTCGTTGTTAACAAATGTTTTTTAATGAAAATTTGACAGTTTTGATTTATAACGACTACGAATCCAGTGGTGTAGTCAAATTTGAAAACAAAAATTTCCTAATAAACTTTTGCTGTTTTTGACAAACAAAAAAAACCATAGAGTGCCTTGGAAATGAAACTAAAATTGTGAAAGTTAGTGTCAAGATACAGTTTTTCATGCTTAATATTTCAATAAAAAAAAAATTGAGATTGATTGAAAAATGCACATTCTACAGGGGTGGTTCCATTTTAAATGGGTCACACTGTATAAGAAAAATGTGTAGGTGGAGTGAATGGACACAAATTAGCAGTTTCTTCAGCCCTATCAGTACTTGACACTTTAAAATACCGTATATGCTCACACCACAGTAGTAATTGACGACTTCGACACTGTAACAATGAATTCCGCCAGCCGATTGCAGTTGAATCTGATTGGCCAGCGTAAGTTGTCTTGTTTATTTTATGCAATAGATACAAATGTGCGTGGTTATCATGTTTTAATCACGCATATATCTTTGTTGCGGTTTTTTTGTTTGAAGTGAAGTCTTTAATACTTTTAGTGTTTCCTTATCTTGTGTTTCCTGTCGGACAGTGTATGTTCAATGTACCAATGCTTATTTTTGTCTGACCGATATAGTAGTCCGGTCAAATTAGATAAAAAAATAAGAGTAAAACTACCTAAATACCCACCAAGCTGAAAATCAGTAAGATTGTTTAAAATATGATTAAAAATAAAATTTATGATTTTACAACTTTTTGAATCGTTATATCTCAAAAACGGTGACTCCTAGGAAAAAAAGTATTGATACATTTTTTGTGGACAATTTTATGATCTAAAATTTTTGTCTGAAGTATTTTTATTATAAAACTTACCGTTTTGCTGATAATCGCGAAAAACTCATTTTGTCGACCTTTGACCTTGAATAAAAATGTTTCCATACAGGGGATAGACGGGGAAACTTTCAAATTTTATTTTTAATCATATTTTAAACAATCCTACTGATTTTCAGCTTGGTGGAAATTCAGGTAGCTTCGAATGTCTAAATTGACCGGTCTACAGACTTTACCACAGTTACAAGGAATCCTGTAAACTCCCGCTGATTTGAATGGATCTCTGCTGTCTTTTGCTGATATCATATATTCCGATATTTTCTTAGTTGGTCTGAAGACGGTGTTAATTTTTTTCTTCTTTAGAATTTTACCGATTCGGTTAGTGACACGTGACACCTTGTATGTATGGCAGATTATAACCAAGATTATAACCAAAGAAGACCACGGCAAAATCCGAAAACCATCGAAATCATTGACGCCAGCCGTAAAAGTCTACATTCCTGAAATTTTGAATATTTTCGTAAAAAACCGTAGTTACAAACACTGAGATATTCAAATTGGAAAGAGAGAAATAATTTTTTTGTGTAAAACAAAAATGGAGGAAACTTCCAAAGAAAGGAACAAGAAATATAATTACAATGAGAACTCTCTATAAAAATATGTAGAGCAAACAGAGCGTTCTTTCGGAAGAAACGTCTGTGTATGCGCTACACATGTTCATAAAGAGTTTTTTTTGTAGCTCTTTGCTTTTTTCATTTCTTTAGACGTATTCTAAATTTTCTTTTCAAATATTTATTTTTATCTGTATTGTTCACAGAAAAGTAAGTTCTTTTGCTTAGTAACTAGTAAATTCAAAAGTTTAATTCAGTGAGATAATTATGTATCAAAAATGTGACCATTCAAGTTTTCCCGAAGTTCCGAACTACCAGAGAAATGGAAAAGTATACGTAGAAATCGATAAGCAATCAACAAATTATGTGTTGCAGCAAACCCTTCGGAAAAGATGATTTTCCTTTTACTTCAAATAAATTATGTATATTTCTATTTCATTGCAATATTCTAACCTAAATACCAGTGGTGAGAAGATGAAAGAACTGAAAAAATAGTTATTCCATCTCATCATATCCATGATGATTTTTCGGGAAATTGTATCAAATAGTTAAGAACAATGAAATGCTAACGCAAATATTATCTATGGGAGAAAAATAAAATATACACGGTTATGGCAACACTAGATAAGATTATGACATTCCTTCTTAGTGTTGTACTAATTGTATTGTGTTGGGAAGTTTCATTATTTTTTTAGGTGGTTTTCAGTTATTGGAGTAGTTTTTTAGTAGCTTTGTGGTTTTCATGAAGATACCCATTATAGAAATACTTTACTAATACTTGTATGGTACAGTAAGTACTACCGGGTTTAGGAAAAAAACATCGTTTATGAAAAAGGGCAACATATATGAACTTCAACCAATGAATGCAAAATAAGCAATGTTCCTAAACACCAAAAATCCAGCACTCTCATCTAGCATCTTCAGGAAATGAAGTAGACTTCATTTGAAGGAGATATAAGTAAAAGTTTCAAAATGTACTAACCTAGGCCAAATGAAGACTTTTGTGAGCAAATTTGTAATACCTTTGCTTATATTTTTCCAATTTTCGTAAAAATATCTGATTTTGAAAACTAAAATATAGCCCGTTATTCGTTGATAATGTAGATTCCTGCAGGTGAAAGAATTTTTTTAACAGGTTGAGTAGTTTTTGTGTTTATCCATTACTAAGGAACAAACGCGCAAAAAACATTTTTATCAATTTAGATTCAGACAAATCTTTATTTGGAAGAAACTAATGAACGGTCGTTGTAACGGCAGATGGAAGTATTTTATTGTATTGGCATTTGAACGGAAGTGGCACGACATGCAAGTAATGGGTCTTTTATTAAGCGCTTCATATCCTGAAATTTGAATAAAACAGAGTGTGTGGAATATAACATCGTTCAAATGTCCGCCGCGGCTTTTCTGTGTGGAGCGCATCTCAAACGTCCAATTTTCTATGACTTATCGCATAAATCATGCTGAATTTGACCGATGACATGGGTTACGTTTGCTTTGAGAACCGCTGTGGTTTGTGGCTTATTCGCATACACCTGCGACTTGAAAAAACCTCACAAAAAAGTCTAACGGGATCAAATCGCACGATCTCGATGGCCAATTCACATCACCACTCAAATCGTTCGTGCAGAATATCCAATGTGGCATGAGTTACGTGGCACGTAGTACCGTCATGTCGTTGGTATCCAGATCATCCAATTCAGGCCAAAAGAAGTTGGTAATCATCAACCTATAGTGTTCGCCGTTGACAGTAATGACATGGCCAATATGGACCGATGACGTCGCCAGCCTAAAATCTACACCAAACAGTTACTTTTTCGGGATGTATTAGATGCTCTTGAATCTCATGTGGATTTGAATCGTCACAAATTCGACAATTTTGTTTGTTCACGTACCCATTCATCCAGAAATGGGCCTTATCGCTGAAGATTATTTGTTGATGTCAGTTTACCATTCAGCGATTACATACACATCGATTACCTTCAGATCCTGGGTCAGTTGAATTTTGTACGGGTGAGGGCCCAAGTGACGACGCAAAATTTGCCAAGTTGTGATCTGCGAAAGACCAAGTTCTTGTGGACGAAATCGACTGCCTTCAATTCTCTT
Source organism: Leptinotarsa decemlineata (assembly GCF_025532065.1). Lineage (NCBI taxonomy): Eukaryota > Metazoa > Arthropoda > Insecta > Coleoptera > Chrysomelidae > Leptinotarsa > Leptinotarsa decemlineata. Next base: position 14,544,175 of record NW_027412558.1, read on the forward strand.
GCACACTCTCACAGACAGCGGCGATGTTTTCGGCAGATATTGCGTTTCGTCGACGTATGGGTGCTGGTTGATCGTTAACTGAACCAGTAGATTCAAATTCATTACGAATAATCATCTCGGTAGGAAGACCGTAAAATAGGCGAAGCCCGCGGTACGTTGCCCGAACAGAACACTCATTTTGATAAAACAATTTCATTACTTGCACGTGTTGTTGAATGTTCTATCCGTCTATGGTGATTTGGCAAAACAGACTGAATAAATGAAAACCAATTTGACAGATGTAGCTTCAACAGGATCTATAGACCGTTATCAATTGTCAAAGTTCGGAAATCCCTGTTGGAGGACCCTGTAGCTTATTGATTCAAACCATTAAGTTGATCTGCTCCATCTTTTCCATATAGTTAAGAAAAACATGTATACGAGTTATACGAAGACGACAAACTACTGAGCAAAATCCAACAATGAATTCAAACAAATGTAATTCTTGCGGTTGTATCTTTTGAAAACATGGAGTTGTACACCAAAGTACCTACAGATTAATGACATATATATCCATAGGCTTGCTACAGCTCTTCTCTGAGCTGGTTTTTTTCCTTTCGCACCATATAGCAGACCTAACGAACCTTCTGAACCGTACATACCAAATATCCACATCATTTGCGGTATTTGCACTGACCAGGCGGTGAGGCAAGTCCATCATCGCTTTTTATTCTCTACATTAATCGACAAATGCTCCGTTTAGCGAGAGAGCCGGCTCATCGCATTTTTGTATCGTGTAAACCGGTCGCAAAAGCTCGGAAAACGTATTTGCCTTTTTTTTCTCTCCCCATCTACGATCCTCCGATCCGGTGAATTTTTCCTCTTTCGAGCATTATCGCTCGTTCAAATTTCGCTGATAGTCCAGTCAATGAGTGCTCAAAGGAAAGGTGTAGAGTGAATGAAAAATAAGAGCGTTTTTGACTTCAGATCTTTATTAGAAGTAGTTGGTAGGTAAACATTCTAAAAGTTTCCGCTCCTGGGAGGTGAGCATTCAATGGTTGGGGGTAGAAAAACCATTTTTTGGGTTGTTCAATTATATATCGGAAACGGTGGTCTATAGAAAAATATGTTCTGGCTGGAAATGGAAGGTAATTCCTACAAAATCGTTTCTGTACACTTCAGCCATACATCCAAAGGTTTCCTTAGTATAAATTATTAAGAAAGATATTGTTAAACAATTGTTTTTAGTTCCTTCTGAAAACGAGTCTGAGAAAAAATGTCATGAATAAACTTGTAGAGCATTAAATTCCACTTCCATAAATTCCATACTGGTTAGTATGGCAAATACACAAGTCAATAAACATATTCTCGGACAGTCAAGCGGAAGCTCTTGGCTCCTACCGAGCAACGTCTAAATTGGTAGCAAATTGCTAAAAACGACTCTCCTCGAAGAAGGGTGCTACAAGCAGCTTCATCGGACCAGAACCTGTCTGTTGTGGCAGAATCTTCCAGGATTGGCTCACTCCAAGGCGTTTATTCACCCTTCGAAGCTTGATACCAAACAGTTGTTGAACTACAGTAGGGATGAACTACGATGTCTAACAGGCCTTTTTACAGGTCACTGTCATTTGAATCATCATATGCAGAGACGCGGACTGTCGGAAGACACTGTGTGTCGCCTCTGCTTGGAAAATGATGAAACAGCAGAACACATACTTCGTGCCTGTCCCGCCGGGCACCGAATCAGGTTTTTAGAGTTCAGCAGTGCCGTATTCGAAAATAGCGTTTACATATTTTCAATCCGACTTCTTGTGTTCGAGAAACCATGACCAATTTTAAATCGACGGAAAAGGTATCAACCCCTTTTGGTGACACTGTCACTGTTGTCCCATTGTTGTAATCGGTATTTTCTAAATTTTGAGACGTCAAGTTCTAAAATGGGTACTTTTTTCCTAATCTGAACGACTTTGTTTGTCTTTGGTTCTCTTACGATTACTGACTTTCCCATGCTGGCCTTCCTTATCTTTTGCGTCTGCTGGGGTGAATTTTAACAAAATCCATTTTACTTTTCTGATACGCTATGGATGTTGAGTGGCAACCTGTGAATGCCTGTATGAATAACAATTGGGCCCTGTTTTTCAACTTCAACTTCTGTGACAGCCGTTTTGAGAGATATACAATACTTTTTGCATTTTCTTTTTCAGACTTCATGAGCCAAGTCAATGTCCTTTCGAGTAACAGCTACCGATGGATTTTTGCGGTCTATTTTTAGCTATTTCTTCAATATCAACGTCAGCATCAGCATCCATTTTCCTGTAGCTGCGTCATCAGCTGATTCTTATTATGAAACTTGGAAAAGATATCTTTTTGCTTGACATTCATTCTACTTTCCAACCTGATATCTGATATCCTTACATCTGAGACGATATCAACGACTCTGTTGTATCTGTGTATCCATCAAAAACGATTACATAACCTCATTGTTAATAATGAGGCCAAATTTTTGCAGCTTTTTATTCTATTTCTGTCGGAGAACGCCAGTGGATAGGAAGCCTATTCATATTACAAAGAATTCTTCAATTCCTCTCTATTTCGAATTTCTTGGAAATAGAAAACGGGTGATCTTGACGTGTTATTTTTATATGTGCATGGCTGGTTTTCCATTTTTGTCACTGCATAACATAAGATTGTATGTATCAGCCACTATTTTCTTAGTCATGATTGACACAATTTTCTCAATGTTTGGAAGATCTTGATCAAACCATTGAAAAAAGTTGTCATTGTTACTTGTATTTCGAAATGTTGAATTTTTAATAATTATGAAAATAAAGTAGAAGAAGTATATATGAAATTATAGTACGCCAACTACAAGCACTTCGGCAAATACGGATAATGAAGTCACCTTGAACTTTAATGTCTCAGCATTGAGAATACAAGTGCAGTACACTTAATGAGACATGGACGGTGCGAGATCAGCATGCTGCGCAAACAAGGGTCTGTGTTAGGGAGGGAAATTATTCGTAAAATGTAAACAAGGGTTCTAAACGGTACGAATTTTGTGTGCAATTAGAGCGATATTGTAAAGGTATTGTAAACTATTTTCAACAATTTCCATCTAGTCTCTGATTAATAAAAATGTTTAAAATTGTCTATTATATTCCCAACTTTTTAGCTTTATTCTAAGTTAAAGATTGCAAACAAGACATGTGACGACGTCGAACAGTTCGTTAATTAACACTTTCATTGCCAAATGACTAGTTAATTTTTCGGTCTGTTTCGGCAGCACTCTGAAACAATTTGAATTCGTAGAAATAAGCTTGTCAACGACCTCATATAGTAATAACCTGAAAAGGAGCGAAAAAATTAAATTGGGAACAAATGAACAGCATAGACTTATAGAGTACAAATTCTCTATCGATCAGTATATTCCACGAAACAGTATAAAACGTATTTATTGAGATATGGAGTAACAAAAATACCTAACATTAAAAAGGACAATACTTTTGAAACAACCTAATAAATCCAAAATGAGCACTGTTTCCGAACACCAGAACTGCAACCCTCTTTTCGATGCGCTTTTCTCCATCCAAGTTGGCGTTTTCAGAAGATAAAGTAGATGAATTTGTTGAAATATTTAGGAGATTATGTGAAGTAAGAAATGGGCAAAGGTCTGTTTGTTGGGGACTTCACACAAAATCTGGAATTATAACCTCATCAGTTATTGGTAAATATTATTTTGAGGGCACCCGACGATTTTGAAAAAAATTGAGTGTACTTACGTATTTTGATGCGTAGATTACGAATCCGAAAGAAAAAAGCGGCGCTCTCCCTTATTTACAAAGTTACGACCCTTCAAAGTTCAGAAAAGGGCAACTTTTCAGCCTTCTTTTTCACAAGATAAACTATTCAAAAATACAAGCATTTATTCACTCGGTCATCTTTACACCTTATTCCTTCTTAATTGTCACTTTTCAATTCAACAATCAACATTTTCATTATAAAAAACTTAATTGGAAACAAATGCTTGCATCAGTCGTACCAACTATGTCATTAACCTTAAAAACGTAAAATAAGAGATATATAACCAAAAAGCAGCTCCGTACATTTTTTAACATTATTATTGAAAAAATGTTGATTGTTGAATTGAAAAGTGTCATTTAAGGAGGAATGAGGTCTAAAGGTGACCTAGTGAATAAATGCTTGTGTTTTAAAATAGTTTATCTTGTGAAAAAGAATGTTGAAAAGTTGCCCTTATCTGAACTTTGAAGGGCCGTAACTTTGTAAATAAGGGAGAGCACCGCTTTTTTCTTTCGGATTCGTCATCTACACATCAAAATAAATAAGTACACTCAAAATTTTCTTCAAAATCGCCGGGTGCCCTCAAAACGAATATTTACTCAGTCATTTTCTGAGACACATCAGTTCTTTCAGCCGTTCTTACATACTTATAAATATACTTTCAGTATGTTTGAAAACTGCCGCATATTTCATGCATTCTACGCCCTTCTTTTGAGCACTTATTGATTGTACTATTATCGCTGTTCGGAACTCTTCATTTCGCAAAATGTAGTTCCGTCTCGTTCTGGCTCGTAGACGATGAAGATGGGCACCGAAAGAAACGGTGTCGTTGCACCTTCGTGCAATGCGAATGTAAGGTACAGTCACGTCGGAAAGTGTTGATTTCAAGTGCTCTCGACTGCGCCACGCGGAGATTTGTTCAAGTCTAAGTCTAGGGGTCAGAGCTTATTTTGTTGGGTTGTGTTGTGTTTGGTGATGACGTCCGATAGTTCGGTTCGTAGAGAAATTGCTACAACATTTCTGTGCGGCTTTCGAAGATATGTTGGTGTACTTTTTGGTGAGTTGGATTCACTCAGCAGTACGTATTTGTAATGGGGGTTGCACATATTGTCATAATGACCGGCATAGAAGTCGCTAATTGAACAAATGTAAGGTATGGAAGCAAAACCAATATTTGCTGGATCAGCAAAGTTCATCAGAACTATTTCATTAATCGATCCTTCATAACATATACTATCAAAAATTACAACTTTGTAAAGTCCATCACCGTAACAAAACGTATAAAAGAAACCGTAGATAATCATATTGTTATAAAAACATATTGTGTCATTTCTTCAGAAGATCAACAAGCAAGTGAAATATCAAATGATAAAACGGCAGCAATAAAGAAAAATTTCAAATTCAGAATCGTCAGATATAAAAACGGGCGAAAACGCTAAAGAAGCATAACAACACTATACAGAATGAGCACAAAATAGAAAACCTAGTTTGTATTATCGCTACTTTATCGAAATGAATATACATGAGCTTGATTTAGATCTAATCGAATGAAAGACACAATCCGTTCTCCCAATTGTCATTATGACGGAATAGATATTCTATACATTTTCTCATCCATAGATCAAAACATTAAGTATATAAAAGAAGAAAAATTTGCTTCTACCAATAAGATTAAACGAGAGAGGCTATTGGATTTAATATCATTACTTTTCGAGGAGTCAAGAGTTTCGAATTGGAATATTTGGAATTGTAAGTATTTTTCCAAATCCCTCCTTTATATAATACAATATTTTTGAACGAATATATAATCTAAGTATCAGTCATAAACAATTCCAACTTCTTCAAGTATATTACTAAGTTATTACAAAAGATAAACTCCTTTCAACTAATCACTGAAATTGTTGATCTTCCAAAACTTTTCCAATTGTAAAATAACATAATCTGAATGAAATGCATTCATTTTATTTCAATTATTCTATTTCAGTAATAAACACAATGTGTGTCACATCTGAACCATTTTTTGTAATTGGTATTTTTCCACTCATTATAACATTACATAAAATAATTCAAAGTCATTCAATACCATATCCAGTATTGAAAAGGGTTAGTCTAGGATCCCGCTGCAGAATCACTACGTCCATAGCGTAGTTAACCAAACTCAGATTTTTACATACATTTGTGAATAGGAGAATACATTTACGACAGAGTGCCAGTCAAAATGTGGCCGCAAATATTTCTAATTAAAAAAAGCGAGTTTGCTTCGAACCACACGACTGAAGTAAAACTTCTTCAGCTCCATCTATATGTATGTATGTACTTACAATGGCTATATCGTGGAAACCAAGTAAATTATAAAAAATCTGAAAACAAATTTCATAATAGTTGATTGAGTAAATATGAAATAAAAAATTATTGAAACTAACAGAGAATTATCTTCAAAATCGGTTTTTCATTGTTAAACATAACTGAAAAATTTCAGATAAATTTCCAGCTAGGTCAGGTGTACCACAAGGATCGAATCTAGGTCCACTTCTGTTCATTATTTTCATCAATGATTTACTGTCAGTTCTGAAATATATAGATTGTCTTTTTTTGCTGATGATTTTAAACCTCTTCAAATCAGTCCAAACAGTCCGAGACTGCACATATCTGCAAAAGGATCAATCAATCAATCAAAATATGCTTTATTACCCAATATCTGAACATCTTATTGGCAAAGTCTAGTAAAGTAAAACATATATATGAGACAATTAACAAATATAAACTATAAAATAATGCTTAGAGACAAGAGCAGAGTATATGGACCGAACAATATTAAGCCCAGTTGAACAGATACAAATATAAGTACATGAATTTATGAATATTAGGTAAATGTAAATATATAATGCTACATAATAAACATTGATAGCCATTTCGTGTTGGTTTCAATACTTGTTTACACAAAGCTACATGCCAATTACTCGATAGAGCCTTGGTATAATAGGGCCTCCCAACAAGGAATTCTTTTACTTTCTTTCTGAATGGCTTTTCATTATATATTCGCCTTAAATTAATGGGGAGGTGGTTAAATACCTTCTTGCTATTGAAAATAATAGAATTTTGTGTGAGGGCTAGAGAAGGTGTGGGAAGAGAAACGGAGTGAGACTGACGTGTACTATAAGTTGAGGTGTTACTAAATTGATTTTTATATTTTTTGTGGATAAGACACACTGTTTCCAAAATAAAAAAGACATACTAAGGTCAGAATTTTTTGCTTCACAAATAATGGGCGGCATGAATCCCTGTAGCTAGCCTTGCATAAATATCTGATGGATCTTTTTTGTAGAGAGAATACCATATTGAAACGAAATTTTGCACAATTTCCCCAGAAACAAATGCCATAACGTAAATAGGACTCAATTTGTGCAAAATAAACTGATCTTGTGATAGTAGTGTCTAACTCTCTTGCAACAACTCTCACTACATGACATCCTGCTGCTAGTTTTTTACATAAGTAGTCGACATGGGAATCAAATTTTAGATTTTCATCAATGAAGAGCCCTAAAAATTTGTTTTTCTCCAAATTTTCAATTTTTACATTTTCCAAGTGTACTTCCCCTTTGTTACATCTAAACGTGACCATATTTGTTTTATCGATGTTGAATGATAAAAGATTGGAATCACACCACTCTTTAACCCGTCATATGTCGACGATGATTTGATCAAGTAAATTTGAGGTGGTATTGCTATGCTAGAGGATAGTGGTGTCGTCAGCGAAACATGTGAATTTACCACTTATGTCAACATGGACTAAGTCATTGCCATAAATGAGAAACAACACCAGTCCCAAAATGGAACCTTGTGGAACCCCACTGCCAATGAAACTTTCCTCTGATGAAATCCCATCTAATAGAACATTCTGCCGCCGATGAGAAAGGTACGTCTCAAACCAAAGTAATGTAGATCCTCTAAATCCGTAAACTTCTAGCTTGCGAAGAAGTAGCATATGGTCTACACAATCGAAGGCCTTGGTTAGGTCACAAAACATAGCCGCCGCAGATTCTCTGTCATTAAGATTGGTGTACAGGTTTTTCAGGAGTGAAAATATGGCGTCTTGTGTACCTTTTGAAGACTGAAAGCCAAATTGGAATAAATTTATCACATTGTTTTTCGAGGAAGGATATTACTCTTTTTTTACCAGTTTACCAGGATATTAGTAATATTTCAGATTGGAGTTTGAAGAAGAAATGTAAGAGTTTCATTGTATTGTTGCAACTCAGTTGTTCATCACGGAAGGATTTATCGCTGTTTCAACCAACCCTCTTTCATTCAAATAATGAAAGAACTCATTTAAAACTGAATAAAATATTTATTATGACGAAAACGAAAAAATTACGCTAAGGGTAGTTAAGAAAGAATCATCAAAAATCTTACATTATACTGCTACCCAGCAGGAACGATAAAAAGGAGATGTGCTGCATTCTTAAAATGCTCTGGAAGAGATCCATGAATATTGAATGGATTTCTCAATACTTTCTGTTGATCTTGACCTCCCTTAATATTTATAAAGATTCATATGCTGAGGTTGCAAGATTCCTCTGGTCACCTTACGAAGATAAAATGCTTAATACTGATTCATTAAAGAGAAGATGTTTCACAGAATCTGCTTCAGAACCATTTCTCGAGCTGCAATCGATCCTTCCAAGTGATGAAAGATTTCATAGAGGGATTGACCCGGCTCTTACGCCATGAAGTATTTTAGTAGCTTGATTTTTTCAAATAAAAATATTGGCGGCCACCATTTGAAAGACCATGATATCGTTCACATTTGAATATTGAAGTGAGAAAGTAGACTGTATTTATGAAATAATAAATGTGAGCATCAACACTATTTCTGATCCAAAGTTACTCACTATCTGGTGTACGGTTTCTGGTGAATGTTACTTCGGAAACACAAACGACAGGCATTTTGATTAGTATTCAAGTATCTCAATCTGTGAGAGCCATTGCCTGCAGAAATGACAGGTTACCCATCCTGCTACCGGTGGTCAAAAAATATCTGATCAGACAAGCACTAGTTTCAACATTTTTATTAAATTATTATATTATTGAGATCTTTTCGTGTTCCCATTAATCCTCTTGAGTTTGTGAGTAAGATCTGGATTAGTTACTACAAAAGTTGGAAGAGTTATTTTTACAATCAAATCATATAAGCCGAGGCCAGCAGAGCTTTTGGAAACAAAGGTGGAAACAAGATGGAGCAAAGGAAGCCAGAGGTAAGATCAAGGAAGTTTAAGGTGAATTACAAAAGATCCGTCGTGAGGTAGAAGAAAGAGCCCAAGACATCCGTTAGAACATTAAATCAAGTAGTGAAGAGAGCTTAGGAGATACCAGATAAAAGCTTGGTATGGTATGAACAAGTTTCTCTTATTAGTGAAAATAAGTCTTCGAAATTTCCAACCTTCGACCAGTGATATTCGTAGGCCAAAAAACGACCACATCTTGATAATGTTGCCTCTTGTCCAGGCAAGACAAAAAAATGCCGTCTCTTCTTGTGTCAACTAGTCGAGACAAAATTGCTTTCTTGTCTTGACAAGAACACTCGATAGAAAGTTGTCTCTCGACGAGACAAGACATTCTCTTGTCTTATATTGTTTCGTCTTTTGACTTTCTTCATTCCAGAATTTCCAGTAACCTGTGAGCATAGAAGATGTTGATTATGTCTTATCTTGTCTCGTGTTGACGATCCAATTTCTTGTGTTGTTGAGACGCGATTAATCAAAGGAAAACACTCTTCCTGTCTCGTTCTGTCTGGAATGAGAATCTCTTGTCTCGGCGACAACACTACTCCTTAATTGCGAACCTATGAGATTAAGCTTAAGAAATGGTACAGAAGATCCTGATAAAAAATGAAAAAGATTCCAGGGGTCGCATCAGCAAATTCGGATATCAATATTCAGTGATAACACCTTGAACACACCAATTAATTAACAACACAAATTCTGTAGTGATACTGATATTCGAAAGAAACAACAAGAAATGTTCAACCGAAGACTAGTTTCGTTAATAAAAAAAAAGTTCATCAATTATATTGATGGCGGTAAGGAAAGTAACGATGTTTGCCGCAGTAATAGACGAAACAATTGGTACTTCAGACCATGGCCTACCAACCCGGATTTTGTTCTCTTCAATCGTGACTCCTAGCGTGAAAGCCAAGTTTTTATCTTGTTCCAATTTCTTATTTCACTTTATTGTAACGTCATGAAATTTCTTTGATGTCATTGCAGTTGTTTCTCTGGTACGGATAGGGTGTTCAAACAAAAGATAGTTTGCTTGTTGCTGTTCATTTTTGTTTCCAAGTATTTACGCGATCTTAAAAGAAAATTTTCTAGAATAGATACCAAAACAAATCCCAAAAGTTATGGCTACATTCTACAACGTTAGGTAAATATTTGCAGCGTATATCACTCCGATGCACGACGGTGGTCTATTAGTTTCGGCAAAATACAATAAACCTTGGTATGTTTGAAATAATTTTTATCTAGATCTGCCATCTTATGTATCTGTCAAGTATTCAAAAAGGTGCAGTTTATACTTTATTTTACCATAATATTTTTTTTGCATGTTTGGATTTCATACCTTTGTCCCAATAAACCACCGTCGACCGCATATTTAATTTCATTTGAATGATGTCATCTGGCGGCGAACGGAAATAGTTTGTAGGAGGTTGTTATTTTATAAGAATAATTGTTAGCAGATGACAGTGCAATCTAGGTAGATCCCCGGTTTGATGTTTGGAGAAATATTGCTATGGATCGCTGGTTTGTCAGTTGCGATCGCGTCAAAAATTGAAGACAGAATGTAGACACACCATCGTGAGTACAATAAAAAGCAACAAAAGATAACTGCCGCAAATTTTAACACATACTAAAGAGCGTCCTGTAGGCTCCTCCATTTTTGGGTTTGGTGTTCATATGATGGCATCTTCTTATGTGCCCAGAAAGATAAAGAATGTGCTGATGATATCTTCGTGCCACAAGAGTGATACAGTCGTCCAATAACTGGTAAACCAGAAGTTATTTTTTATAATACTACTGCATGTGGAGTCGATATTGTGGATAAAATGAGCTCCAGTTATAATGTCGCAAGGAATACGAAACGATGGCCTTTAGTTGTGTTTTACGGTATTTTGAATATTGCTAGCATAAATACATTCATAATTACCAGGCACAACGACCCGAATCAGAATCATAGTAAACAGAGAAGATTATTTATCAAGAATTTTGGTTTGGAGTTAATAAAAGACCATATGCAGTCCAGAGCTACTATGTCAGGTTTACATTCCTACATTCGAAATGCAATAGCTAAACATACTGGAATCGACAGTGAAGAAAAACCTGACCCTCCACCCAAAAAAAGAGGGCACTGCAAGTATTGCAAGAAAAAACTCGTTATTTTTGTAAATTTTGTAAAGCTTGGCTCTGTATGAGTCACATAATATTGAGTTGTAGATAATGTGTTCAGCACCGGTCCTGAGTCCGGTATTGTCAATTCACGTCAATGCAGTTTCTTCAGTTCTTTTATTTCTCCAATTGACGAATTATTCAATCTCTGTATTCATTGCTTCTTTTTATAATGGATTATTCTAACAATAAAGCCAAAAAAGCATGGTTTTTGCATTTGTCAGTTTTTTTTGTGTTTATTATCAAAAGTAAATATATTGATTCGTCAAGTTATTGAAAATACCTTAAATCAACTTACGGAGACAACTTTTTGAAAATATCCAAAAATTTGGGGTGAATATTTGTTACATTTGAGTTGGTCCTAATAGACCACCCTCGTGCATGGGTGTTAGTCTGGCTGAGGTCATCCATCGGAGTGATATTTAGTAGAATAAATTCCCTTCCAGTTTCCAATATAAATGATACTTTGAGGGTTAGGTGAGTGGGTATATTCAACCCTCTACCGCAACCCGCAAGGGTGTATCGTGGCTCGTACCTATTCACACTCGACCAAATAAACTTAGCTTCTTAACGAAGCTTATTAGTTTGTATGATGAGTGGTCTTTCAGGTCAGGTCTTTCGGCTCTGCCGAACTCTAAATACCTGATTGGGACCCCAACGGGGCAGGCACAAATTATGTGCCCTACTGTTTCATCATTTTTCAAACAGAAGCGACATACACTGTCTTCCGACAGTCCGAGTCTCTACATATGATGATTCAAATGGCAGTCACCTGTAAGAAGGCCTGTTAGACATCGTAGTAAAGTAAAGGGTGAATCAACGCCTTGGAGTGAGCCAATTCTGGAAGATTCTGCCAGGAGTCCATAAATCTTCTTGTCATCCAGGTGTTCAATCTTTGTTTGGCAAAGCCTAAAGCGATGCACCTGCACCAGAACGGAAAGGTGATTTTGATCCATCTGTGAACCAACAACTATCTGCTCTTAACCTCTCAATCTGCTCTTACCTAGAGAGTACTAATAAATCCAAATTATTTAAAAAATAAAAGGTAAATCTAGAACTTCTGGCATAGAATTACTCCAAAAATTCGATTGTCATTTGTTTGCAAAATTCATGTCTCTGCAAGAATATTATCAACTACGACACCTATTCTGGATGCTTCATTTTGGATGACACGCATGGCAAGCTACCCCGTCCCATCACTTCGAATATTGGTTCTCTAAATCAATATTCATTCGTAAACAAAGCTCGAATCACATCAGAACAAAATTTAGATTATAAATATGCAGTTAACTTTGTTCTACGCTAATTGTGGTTTATGATGATGACGTGTTCATTCGAATATTCACCCGAGAAATTTCAGTCAGACCAAGAGTTACGTTAAATGAGGTTAAAATTGTTGGTTGTTGAACAGCTGGGTATTCTAGTTTGAGGTAGGTACACTCGTTTAAAAAAACTTCATAATTTTTTTACCTGCTCTCTCGACTCGGGTCTTTTATTTCACGATTCAATTTGTCGTTTACCTGAGTGTTCGGCGCTTCCGAATCTTTGAATAATGGATTTTCGGTCTTTGAAGATTTCATAACTCGCAAACGAATCCTTTGACCAGAAGTCACCGGTGTCGTTCGGATAATTTCGGCAATTTAGAGTAGTTTTATGATAATCTAGTCAAGGTTCAAATTTACATGAATTACGATGAGTTCAAGTATAGCAAAAAATTTCCGCAGTCGTCAATGTCAAATCAACAGACGTGTTGTTATATTCGTAAATTGCTGTTACGTCCTAAACGCGAGTGGGTTGTAGCCTTTCAAATAGTGAAGTGAGTGTTTGAAACTGTATCTTCGTGAACGAATTCCTCCGAGATGGTAGGTACTTGGCATGCCGGTGAAGAGCAAGTGAAATGTGAAATTACATCGTATAACATCGCAACGGAAAGTAGGTAACAAACACATTGTGATATCGCCACAGCTGAATATTTATAAATAAATCGTTTCCCCAGCGGTGAATGTTTTTACGTCGTACAATATAAAGATTATGTTTAATAATGTTGACATTGGTTCGCCTCAAAATCGTTATCCTCGTGTAAAACCGACTTTTGTGACATTTCATTATCACAATAGATTGGAGTGAGATGCTAACTTGGCCGCATTGAACAAACATATACGTTCGTAATGCTCGCGGGCGAGGGGGGAGCGGGAAGGGGAATTGCCCGAGAGGTGCTCGGATGCCTTGCGAAACAACTTTCGTGTCCAACTTCGTGCATATCCGATTTTTCTAATTCCTCGATATATTTCCACGTCGTAGTGTCGTAGAGGCTTTTAGTAGTATGCCCATAATTTGTTTGGTAGAATGCTCATACAACTGTCTGTACCAAGGTAGCCATTGTGTTTTGATGTAAAAAGAGCTGTGGTGTTTTATCTGATACGTTGGATGTTCTAAGAGTTCTGGAAGGATGATAAAAAATTAATTTCTCTTGAAAATCACTGAGTAGCTTTTTCGAATCTCTATTAGCAATCTATCGGATATAAAATGGTTTTGAGTTACCTTGTTCTATGTGGAAACCCACTATCTTCTTAGACAATATTCGGTCCGGAAAATGCCCCTCTGCTTTCTATTTGTATTGTTCAAGAAGTACCAAGGCATTTGAAAAGTATTCTCAGGCAACATCATCAGTTCCCCTTCGATTTTTAAATATTCTCAACAACCAGGGCGGGATTTGGAAGTCTGGAGGCCCTAGGGAAACGAAGGAGTGGAGACCATTATTTTTTGTCCTTGAAAAATATCCATTCTAGTGATTTCGTCAAATAATTTTTAAAATTGTGAGCTCGAAGGATAACCTGCAGGGTCAACCTTACTTCTCACTTGGAAACTTGCAGTCAGGGCTTTCTGACATATCGAAAACAATCTTATTATGTTTGTGCAAGTATTCTTAGTGAAAATGCAAAAATGGGAGAAACAATGTAAGAATTGCTGTTGGATATTTCTTTTGTGGGTGCCCCTCTCCTGTGGAGGCTCCAAGGCAGTAGCTCCGCCTGTCCTCCCCTAAATCCAGCCCTGATAACGACAAATAATTCGTTTATATAAATCAGTATCGCCTTATTCACTAATGTTTATTTCAAAAAATATTTTTTTTGTATCATTTAAGCCTTTATCTTTTCTTATTTATTTTCCCTTCAGTTCGTACAGTCTTCTTAATTCGATTTTCATTTCATTTATTATTGCAAGATTACCTTGAACATGTTGATAACTATGAGTATTTCTGCATCAATTGAAAAAACAAGGCAACATGTAAGGATTCCACTGATCTCTCAAAACATTAGGTATAGTCGAAGTAAACGATAATGCGCATACTTAAAGTTGTCGGCACTCTCAAAGACCAAAAAAACCAATACATAGAAATGAACCGGCCAGGAACTAGTCAACGTGGACTGTAGGATTAGCGGTTCGTATTGGATAATTTTTACTAACGGAGTTTTGTGATTGGCTGAAGAGTCATAAAATTAAATTGATAGCGTGGATAGTTATCGCAGTTGTGTTCAGTTCGGGAAGTGTTCGCGATTTGAGTGTTGAAATTCGATATTGGTGCAGTTATAATTACTTGAAATTTTTGTTATCTGTTCAAAATGGGACATCCTTGGACAAGTACTAATACGAGTAGTAATAACGAGTGTGATAACAACGTAGACTCTTTCCAGTGTAGTGATTCCAATAGCGATGGTGAACAATGCGAAGAAGATATACCAGTGAATAAGATTTGGATGAATTTGAATATTGAAACACTAAGAGTATGTTTCATTGTATATGAGAATCTACATATCAAGTTTGATTTCGAGGGAAACAAACTAATACAAGCGACATCAGATTTGACCGAAAATCCTTTCTCAACTGTACGTAAAATAGTCAAAAACAAACCCTATGAACGCAAGACGCGATGTGATACAAGATTACCAAAACCTTTGGATGTTCATCTAATAAAATCATTGAAAAAACCAATATACGACTGTTACGAAAGCAATGAGATTCCTACAACTGAAATCATAAGGAAGAAATTGAATACTTCCGGCCATAACGTGAGCTGGTGTGAATAAACTCTTCAGAATTGGATGAAGAAACTAGGATTTAGATTTAAAATAATAAACAAACGTCAAGCAGTTATGGAAAGCAGAAGAATAGTGGAATTGCGCAACAAATACTTAGAACAAATAACTAAATATAGACAAGAACAACGACAAATTTTCTATTTGAACGAAACTTGGTATGACACTCACGACATAGTTACGAAAGGGTGGACTGATGGTTCGAGAATGGGATCGCCTAACATGCCTGCAAACAAAGGATCGCGTCTAATCATTGTGCATTGCGGAGGAAGTAAAGGATGGGTTCCGAATTCTTTGAAATTATGTGGAAAAAACTTGTGGACTGTAACGTTGACTATCATAAGAACATGGAAGCTAATGTTTTCGAGGAATGGTTTGAAAACACATTGATCCCAAATTTGGATGCGAATATTGTAATAGTTTTTGACAACGATTCCTATCATTCGCGACAGCTCATCAAAGTACCGAATAAAAATTCGAGGAAAGATGAAATACAAAGTTTTTTAATGGATAACAATTTGTACCAAACAATTTGATACCAAAAACCAACTACTTGAAGTTTTACAGACAAGAGCATTTGAAAAAGTGTTTGGCCTCGAGAGTATTGCTGAAAAGTATGGACAACCATACTGAGACTTCCCTCCTATTTTTGTGTTTTCAATCCCATCATGTTGATTTGGGGAAAATTGGAACAAAGCATCAGGCGTAAAAATAATTTTTCAAAATTTGATAAGAAGGTAATGGAGCTAATTAAAGAATATCTAATATTACCAAAGAAGACTGGCAGAAAAGGATTAAAAAAGTAATTTTAGTTGAAAAAGACTATATGGAGATTGGACACTTCGATATTAATGGTGGAAATAAATTCATTATGATTCAAATGACGATAGTGTTAGTGAACCAGAGAATATATTATATAGTTATTGTGATTCTTATATAATCATAAATAATTATTGAATAACGAAATTAGTTAGCTCCCTAACTATATTATTAAAGGGTAGCTGTTGGAAGGTAGGCACTATATTGTTTATTTGAACTATACTAGATAGATTATCTGTTGTCGTTTGAGAATGTTTTTATGATTGATTATGCTAGTTAGTAGACACTTTCACAAACAATACATAGGTCTGAAGTTTCGACAACAAAGTGAACTTGATTATTTCCAAGATACATTTTTCATTAATAAAACGAGCTGTCAATACAGAACCACAGTAACATTTTGTATTGTTCTTTAGTTACCACACATTGATCAAATTCTTCAAATGACATTGTGTCGACTAACTAATTCAACTCAACCAAACGTTTTTGTTATTTCTTCTCATCGTTCATCAATAGTGGGCTATCCAGAGTACAAGCTTTTGAACTATATTTTGGCTCAACACTAAGTGAAGAAACCGAACAAACTCACGTTTTCGAAGGTGTGGGAGATAAATGATCTTGGAGCAAGGAAAAAAAGTCATACTTTTTTGTTGTACAGGAAACTTTGAAATGATATAGACAATTTCTTCTTGTACATAATTTATCTACAGTTATATGAGACGTTTCGTCAGCTACTGTGGCAGACGTCATCAGTGGTATGTAAATTACATGTTCAGTTCCATTAGACCAAAATTATAATTATGTATACTTTGACCCGTTACTTAATGAAAATTAATAACACTATCCATGATGATAATTATAGACATTTTTATAGAATTTTCACAATAAATTTCATTTGAGACGCGTTTTGTTGCACGGTAGCTCATTATTATGGATGGCAACATTGTAATTTCAGAGAAAAGATTATGAAACTCGATTCGAAAATTATGTGATTCAATTAATTTGTCCCAAAATATTGGATTAATTTATTAGGACTTTAATATACATCTGGTACAAGGTTTTAATCATCGATAAAATAAACAGTACAGTTTTCAAGGTCGAATCTGTTTGAAAAAGTTACTGCAAATATTTCTCTTGTAGGATTCCTCCTTAATAGATAACAGTTATTTTTATAATTTTCTTTGTCTACGGTTGAATTATATGTGCAGAAAAGTATTTTCCCTGAAGAAATATGGTAGATCAGATATTCATTCATATTTGTATAATTTATGTTGCTACTTCATCAGCAGATTATTAGATATCAAGAATGGAAATAGAAACAATTAGTGATTTTAAGTAGTGTAACTGATGACAAGACATGTTTTTCATGCATTGAACTTTTTTCATGACTCCTTCTACCAAAAAATATTGTCATTATGTTTATGAATGTTTGGATTTTTATGAATGAACTGACTTCTCAGACTAACCACAAGAATTGTGGTATGCCTTAATCATTTGATGACTCATCAACGATTCCGGTTTTGGTTTCAGCGCATGCATCAATCGATATCTCTTATTCTCCTTTCAAAGAAAACTCTATATTTCGCAATGATGTCGTTGGGAGCTGGAGAGTATTGATTTTCCATCTATAATTTTCAGTAGGAGTTTCCGAATAGCGGGTGAAGACATACATATTCACAGATTGTAAAGGTGGAATGATAAGGTTATTTTCGAGGTTATTGTTTGTTGTTCGGGTGCCCTTATGCTGTGTGAGTTATTTCTTCTTCAAGCTTTTTTCTATTTATTGAATTTACTTTGAATTTTCTATTTATTGAATTTACTGATCCATACAATTGATTTATAACTATTTTATCAGTTACCTAGTAATCTTGACTATACAATGGTATTAGGTTAAGTCCAAAGATCTATTCGACCCTCCACCGTAAACCGCAAGGGTTTATTGTGGCTCACACCGATTCACACTCGACCGAATAAACCCAGCTTCTTAACGAAGTCGATTGGTTTGTATGCTGAGGAGTATTTCAGGTCAGATGGTAAAAGTACGGGTCTGCCAACCTTTAAAAACCTTATTCGGACCCCAGCGGGACAGGCACAAAGTATGTGCTCTGCTGTTCCAAACAGAGGCGACACACAGTGTCTTCCGACAGTCCGCGTATCTGCATATGATGATTCAAATGACAGTGACCTGTAAGGTATGTTAGACATCGTAGTTCATCTCTACTGTAGTCCAACAACTGTTTGGTATCAAGCTTCGAAGGGTGAATAAACGCCTTAGAGTGAGCCAATCCTGGAAGATTCTGTCAGAAGTCCATAGATCCTTTTGCCATCCAGGTGTTCAATATTTGTTTGGAAACGCCTAGAGCGATGCCAATGACAGGTTCTGGTCCGATGAAGCTGCTTGCAGCACCCTCTTTTGCAAGCAGCAGCCTCATTGCCTTCCAGGCCAGTATGGCCAGGAATCCAGACCAGAGACAATCTGTTGAACCTTCCTATTGAGAAGAGTCGTTTTTGGCAATTTGCTACCAATTTAGACGTTGCTCGGTAGGAGCCAAGAGCTTCCAACGCCGCTTGACTGCCCGAGAATATTTTTAAAGACTTGTGTATGAGGTTGGATTATTCCAATCTCTCTGCACACAATTCAAAAGCGTAAATACAGTCGCATAGGTTTCTAGGCAGGTTGATTTCTCTGTCCTGGGTCTGCGACATATACAACGGTGTAAATTAGATTCATAGGGAAGCTGGCATATGCCGTCTGTTTCACTGCGACCTTTGCAGATCGATTGTGAGCTCCTCGGAGCTCTTCATCTACCTTGATTAGCATGATATCTTTAATGAGAGACCAGAGCCTTAATATTGAGAGCTCCTTATCTAGCTTGATATCTTTAATGAGAGACAAATGCCTTGATTTTGGCTAATACCACTACCCTTACAACCTTAGCAGGTCCTCTATGAATTTGGATGAGGGTTCCTCTATGAACTTTTTTGCCTGCCTCATTTCCAGCAGCTTGTTCTACCAATTTAGCGATTTGGCTTGCATCCACGAATTGATATATGTTTATATACTTGTCTTCTCCAGCCCACAAAAGGGTTCTGGACCTTGTGTTCATCATGTCCGGGTATCCAGACTAGGGTAAGCCTATTGTGGGAACCTAGCTCATTGACATTCATTCTCGACTTTTCTGATACATATATCTTCAAGACTATCGGTGATAATTAAAACTTTAATCATACAGTTTTTATGGCTGGAACTTTTTCTTACTCCGACAATTGAGCCAAAACATACCGCTAATCATTTTATTATGTCAATTTCACGTTGTCCATAACTGGACGTTTTAAATTCCCAGATTGATTAGCTTTAGAACGCCTGGACTTGATTTCGTGATGTTTGATTTGTTGGATTTGTCTCTGCTTGGAGTAACAGAATACCTAACTATTGTGCGTGCATGAATGATTGTTATGTCACAATAGAAGCAAAGATAGCAATATCCATCACAGTGTAAAATTTTTCATAACAACACCGTGATGCCATTAGCTTTTTGCGAAATAATCCACTGTGGGTGAAGAGAAAATTGCACGAGAGAAGCACCATGAATATTGTAGTGGCTCTCGAGCAACATGATGACTGTAAATAGTGGAGATCACCATATATGTAGTATGTATCTATAAAATATAGTTTTGTAAAAATCTTTAGTTTTTTGACACAAAATCTAGTGTTGAGCATGAATTGACCTGGCATTACTGACCGTCTTGATATGGTCCCACAACTACAGTATATCTAGGTAAAAGGGTAATATAACTCAGCTAAAAAGTTATATACCTGAATAGGAAAGTTATTGGTTACTTTTCGCTAAAAAATATTCAGTGTTCTGCTAAATATGGCTAAATGGACTATTCGCCAAACTATTACCATGGTTATTGCTGTGGTTGCACATTTACATCACCCACTTCTTTAATCTAGGGATATAAGACATTTGATTTTTTCTGTTGTGAACATCGTTGAAAAAAATTTTTCCAGCCTAAGAAGTAAATACTAAAAACTCTTTTTTGTGCTGTGTCCTTCGAACCGATATATTTTCTTGCGTGACCCTCATGCCACCTATGCGTAATGGCGCAGAAATATCAATCGTGAACTCACACTCCTATCTGTGAATTAAGCGCTACGAGCTTTCATTTATTCATTCCTAGATAAAAAGCAATTCATACAGCAGCAGTATATCTCGATCGGAGTGTCAGCCCGAACACACATTTAACACACATTACCCCTCCCTCGCGCTGCGGCTCCCCCGCATGACGGCGATTATGTTAATTGTTTGTTGTCCCAGTCGATCCGAACCGAAACGTAAACTAGCATGTAAGCGAGCAACGCGCGCTGATTGCGTGGGACACTCGATCGTCGATCTTTTTTTTATTCACCGAGCGCCCGCGATGCCGAGAGAGTTAAAATCGGGCCACTTGTGTGTGTTGCCGCGTTGTGAAGGACTGTTCCGAAGAACGATTCAAGCAGCCACATAGCGAGCAGAACGTTGAACTTGCCGCGCTGTGTACGGCTACGGTATTAAAAGAGGCGGGCGGACGAACTATTACGGCATACGACAACACAAAACAGCCGGTCGGTCGGCGGCGTTGCCACGTCGGAGGGCTTTCCTCGTGAACTTGATGACTCACGATAGGTAGGATTACGTTTTGAGCATGGCATGTTTATGTGTTTTTCGAAGGATTTACTTCTGGTGTAGATCGTGAATGGAGTTATTAGCGTGATGGTGTAAAAACTGTCTTTTTTAACTCGTCATTTCACGTTACTGTGTTTAATTATTTAAACTTGTTGCTGGCTGGCTGTATTGGATTGGAGAGATGTTTCAACAACTGCTGTTGTAAATATTGCGGTGAATCTATGGGTGATTGCGGTGTTGGCAACGTTGCGGGGTAACCCCGAGACAAGTGGAAGCGATATCTCGTCGACTGAGCTTGATCGTTTACAATCGTTTCACTCTCTCTCTTACGGGTTCGCTTGTCTTCTGTTTTTGCTCGGCGGCTCGTCCTTAGAGGCCTTGGGAGCATTTCTGCCAACTTTCGTGCGCGCCAATCTGTTTTGCGTACCTATGGAAGTGAACGTTGAAGCGTTCAGTATTTAATGACCTATTTCGATTCGTTTAGGAAGTCATGTTTTTTGTATACGTGGACGCATTTTTTTCATGGTGATCTGTTGTTTTCGTTGGTTAAAAAGCTTAATTCACTAGTCGCGTGTTGAATTATTTCTTGTCTGAGGAAGTTTGAATGTGCAAGTCGCGAGGTGGCCTTGCGACGTATTGATTAATTCTGTCGTTCAGGTATTTGATGGTGTTTTTATGGCATTATATTCCAACAGTTGTGCAGTTTTTTGTTGTATTCAACAAAAATATTTGTCGCTGACACCGGAACTTCAACACTCTTCTCAACACATTTTTCACATACTAAGTAAGAACTGAGCAACAGGAATGGGCTTCGTTTAAAAAGGTCCTCATATTTATGTCGTTTGACTTCTGAACATATATTTTCATATAGTGCAAAGGTGGTTCATAAAAAGTCGCGTGAACTTGAAGTTTCCCGAAAATTATTGTGAATTTCCTGGAAATTCTTTCGCTACTTTGGAGAAAGTAAATTATAAAAGAGGCTGTTTATTTCAAGGTTTCAGACCCGGCAGGCCAAATACGTCATTTTGACAAAGCTAATATTTTGTTATGTATTTAAGGATATATAGATACTTTCTTTTTTCAAAAAGAAACCCATTTCACAAATATGTTTTGAAGCAATAAGTCGTGAAAAACTTTTCAAATAATTAGGCAAAATAGGAATACAAGGACTATGTCTGGTGTCGCTGGAAAGTTATTTGGGGAAATTGGAATCAGCAGAATTATTTTAGAACATTTAAGACGCTGTATCACAAAATACCATTGCATTGCCTCTTCAGTATATATCTAAACAACTGCTCAGTCCAGGTACTTAGTGTACCTTGTGGTCGTTCATCATGCAAATATTTGAGCAGATCACTTTTAATTCACTAAAATGATTTCCGATCTTGAATCACTTCTAGATATTTCCATGGCCTTACAATCTCAAAACTTTTTTATAATCTGTGGCACATAACCCAACCGGAAATTCATTGTGAATTCTCTATCCAACATGTAAGAACAGCTTGGTATGGGAATACCCATCATGGAAGAATATAAAAATCTGGGCATGAGGATGGACACTCTACTCAGGTGCATCAAATTTGAGATTTTCTTATAGAATATATGGCATCCTCAAACCATTTTGCTTCAAACGAAATATTTTAGAAACGGTTATAACACTTGAACTTCGTAAGAGGCTCACTCTTTTCTGGATTCGTTTGAGATTTGCAACAAAACTTGAAATGAATTACCACATTATATTGAAATAGACGTATCCATATTCACTCAAAAAATGTATACGGAAATAATTCGTGGTAAAAAAAGATTCCCACAATACCACAATCTAGTTATTCAAAGTTTGTACTGTTCCATAAAAAAAAACAATATCTGGCAATAAAAATTCCACAATTCAGTTCAATGGTTAATTTTCGAAAAATGTCCCTTGTTTTCTACATACTTAAGCTTTTTATTATTTTTTCAAAAAATTTTTGTTGAGTATATTTTTGATTTAACGATTTAAATAAAACGGTCAGGATTCTCACATCCATCCAACAAAAAAAGCAATCCAAACAAAGAAAGATGCGTGATCAGAGTATGATCACCACGCACATTTGCATCTGTTAAGTAAAATAAACAAGCCTTCTTACGCTGGCAAATCAGATTCAACTGTAATCGGCTGGCAGAATTCATTGTTACAGTGCGGGAGTCAGTTACGTGGTGTGTACATATACGGTATTTTATATTTTAAAAATCTTAAAATATCAAGTACTGATACGGCTGAAAAAACTGCTAATTTGTGTCCTTAGAGTCCACCTAAAAAAATGCCTATACCCAGAATAGAATTTCGGTCGTTTCTTAGTGCTTCCCTGTACAAGCAGCCTTGTCTGGGAGATCACGTGCACTATGCATGATAATGTTTTGGAGCACTCTGTTGCTCAGATGGGCAGAGTACAATTCTAATCTTGAGCCTTATACTACTTGATATATCTTGTAAATAATTATTATTATTATTATTATTATTATTAAATTGTTGAAAAAAATGTCAAACTAGTCGACAAAGAGGCAACTAACTGGTGTCGATTACGTTTACGGTTTTATTTCCCCGAATGTAGAAACTTTATAGATGTCACATACTTCAACCGAATTTCTTCATTGTTTTGAAATGATGTGGTAACCAGTAACCGTCATGAAAAATTATTGTGAACTGATCCACGACCTACCTTTCTATCGAGGCAAGTCGATTACCATTCGCCGGTTGTGTTTTTAGTGACTTTCACGTTATTAAATTAACTGTACAAGCACGATGTCCGTCCTATGATGTTGGCGAAGAATTAAGATTACCGAGCAATAGAAAACTAGTAATTATGTTTCGAATTACTAACCAGCATCATACAGCCCAACAACAAGAAATCAATAGTCGCAACCTGTTACGGTGGTGTTTCTGTTTTGCAGTTATGTACTGGGATGGGAAAGTACAGTTTCGACTAAAGTTTTATGTACGATAGATCGGTCGCTTTACAATGAATTTGAATTTATATGGCGAATGTGTAATATAGTTATAATACGGAAACTCTTATCGAATTTCGAATATTTTGAAACATTGAAAAAAGTGCAGAAAATCCAATTGCCTTTCCACAATCTGAAAAAAATTTGAATTGAAGTAGATTACTTTATATCTACTGGTGTAGAAAGGGCAAACTTCTAGTTCTGAAAATTCTTCATACTTTCGTATTTTCGTCTTTGTTAATTTTATCTATTTCCACAAAAAATTAGAACCCACAAGTTCAATTGACCCTTATTATCCTCCTGTTTCGTAGGCCAAAATTTGCCTCTTTCCTCAGAATTAAAAAATTCAATATGTATATTTTCCTTCTGAAATTCATCAAAACTTTTAGTATTTTCAAACTTCCTCGACAGATGTTAAAGGAGATTTGAAAAATGATATGTCAAAATCGCTGTTCGATATTTGCAACATTTGTTCCAGATATGTAGGCTGATGCTTTGCGTTATACCTTTCAACATATCATTCATTGGCAGTCATTCTCGTCACCATAGAATATAAATTTGTTCTGACAGTTTTGATTCTGTTTACTGCCTATTTCTGATGTAATATGTGTATTCATTCTCGCGCACTTTTAATGGCCTTGGTGTTTCACTAATATAACTTTTTAATGTATATCGCCTTACTAGATCACTTCGCGTACCGCCCTGTAACGTCCACTTGACTGTGTACTTGACTGTCTCGATACCCTCGCAGTCAGCGTTTGAATATCGTAAACGAACATCGTAGAATTTTCGCCGAAGTTTCACCGACATCGGTAGCGTGACTCTCGCTGCTTCTTGAGCGGCAGGGAACATTGGGTACTCTCACCTACGTCACGTTTGGTTTATGGTTAACAGTGGCGGCCGGCGTTACTTTCTTTCAGCATGATCTACAGCAGTATGCATTGTTTTTATTCATACAAAAGCTTGGAATTCCTAGGTGTTGAAAGATTGGAATTCCTAGGTGTTGTATGTGTTTTTTTTATTTTGTAAGACATTTTAACATATATTGCCAATTCCTTTGATCTTTTCAGCTAGTCCTGGAATAGAAGAAGGTATGTCGGTGGTTGTTGAATTGGTGATTTTTGAAACGGTGGTTATTGCATTGGTGTTTCGGTTTGTGGAGCCATTGGCTTGTTAAATGGCTTTATTTTCCGTTGTATTCACTGTATAATCTACAAAAGAATCTGGATATGCATTCCTTTCAAACTCTTTTATCAGTAACATTTTTTCATCGGAATTTTATACCGATTATTCTATTCGCTTGTTCAAGTTCGCAGATAGTGAAAGCCCTAAGCTACCATTTTTGGTCAATTTCATTTGATTCGTCTGTACTTCATTAACTATTCTGTACAACATATTTTATATTCCATTTTTCAAATCGGATATCTGTCTATTTAAATTTTCCGGCATGCGAACATTAGACAGAGTCATTCGAAATTCGACATTAAAATTCATAATTAGGATATCAAATTAACTTTGTTATGGGAACAATTTATGTAGTATAAGGGAATTGAAACTTTTCAATAATCACGTAGACTGACAAAGGTCTTAAAATCACCTAAATTGTCGACGACTCAGCTATAGCCTGTCCAAAAATGAAACTACAGCAGCATACCTATATATATTAGTGCCATAGGCGTACTGGCATGCAAATCATTTACTACCAACGAATAGAATAAATGAATATACAAAGTAACACGACAAATATGAAAATATGTCGAGTAGTAACCAAGACATTCTCCAACAAATAAATATTTAGTTGAAGGGGATTGAAAACATTGGTTTTTTTGAAGGCGGTATAAACAGGTATTCCTTTGAATTATATCGTCAACAGACACACTGTCCCATCAATAGGGCCGACTTAGCGTTTTCCATAGGAAGAAAATACTATATTATTTTCTGTTGGGAGTTTAAAGGCAATGGTAGAGGGGTTAAGTCTTAGTGATATTCTTCAGTTTACTTCGAGAGCGCATTGAATAAAAAGCTATACAACATGGAAGCTAGTTGTTCGGGAACCGTGAAGCGACCGAAACTGTCAGGAATAAGTATAAATTATAAAACAATTGTTATGAATGTTTATAATTCTTTAAGAATACAATATCCGCCCAAAATAAAATGCAAGGAAGAAGTAGTGCAAAATTGCGCACGTATCACCGGTGTTAATAGATCGACAATTTTTAGAATTCTTAAGGAACTCAACGAAAACAACAGCTTTTTGGAGCCGAAAGTAGCACTGACAGAAAGTATTTGGTTATCAAGTTAGAAGTCAAGAACCCTATTAGGAGAACATTGCACTATTTTTTCATAAAAAACGAAATATCTACATTAAATAAAGTAGGTCAGTTATTCGTGAAGACAGTTTTTTCCTGATTTAAGAAGAACTAGATTATGGAAGATATTACAAAAGCTGAACTTCACTTTTGAAAAACAAGATAGAAAGAGCATGTTAATAGAAAAATCAGAGATTGTAAAATGGAAAAGAAACTATTTAAGGGAAATAGAGAAAGCCAAAACACTGGGTAAATCTATTTTCTATTTGGATGAAACAGGGATCAATGAGAGTCATACCGTGAGGAAGGTTTGACAGGATCAGAACATCAATACCCTAAAGTATGTCTCTCAGTACAGGCGAAGCCGAAACGTCTAAAAATGCAAAATCAAGTGTCTAACCGCGGAGACCTATTCTATTCGTATACTTATCTGGTGATGTTTCGAAGACTTCATCCATCATCATTATGAAAATTACAATCAATTTGATATTATCAGTGTCAATAATAATGATATCAAATTGATTTACATCAAAAAACGAATTATAACCACAAATTGTGATTGATTTTGTGTTTTGATTTAAATAGGTTCCATAAAGAAAATGGATAGTCTTTAAAACGTCACCAGATGATACATATTTATTTTTATATGCAGAAATTTTAAATTCAAGTTACTGCCAAATTGGATTTATTTAAAAAAGTTAGTTTATCAAAATCAGTAATGTTTTGCCCTTTCTACATTTTCCTTCATTTTTAAATTTAATATTCTGATTATTTTATAGATCTGTAGAGGGTAACAATCCTATATAAAAAACTATTTCAAATATAAATTGTCCTTCTCAAAATAAAATATTTAAGCAGAATTGGTTTTCACGATATTTCAATTATCTTCGCATCATACAGAATATATCATTAGAAAATGTATATTAATACCCCCAGTCCGACGCCTATCAATACTATATTTAACGCAACACTGTCGGCCGACTCATTTGATGTAATTTGCCGCTAGTCCTTATTTTAATGGCTCCTTAGTATCGTCCTCAAGGGCCATAGCGGGTGAAAATATCTCAGTGACTTTGGGATGAAGTCCAGTGCCACTTTCTTGGGACGACTATGTTGCTTCCCTTTATGTACCGGCATGTTTGCATTCTTGAAATTTTTTCAACCTCAGAAATTTCTCGATAGACTATATCTCTTTGGAATGTACCGAGTGCAAGGTATCATGAATGTACCGAGTGCAAGGTATCATCCAAATAAGAGCCCTCTTTGTTGAAGAAAAAGATTGCATGTGCATTTTTTAATCGTCCCTATTGACAAAATATCTTCGCGAAAATGACGCACCTGAGGCGGCTCTGAAATCTTGAACTAGAACCGTAATCTGCGCATCAACCGTTCTTATTGTCGAATCTAACTTCCCATACTATTTCCCGGCTCTAGCGATAACACCGGTATGGAAAGGGGAAAGAGGAGCGAGGGACGTGACTGCCTACCCGCCTATTGAATTCTAGAGTCGCTCGTTGCATAAAAATTGTTACGGAGCCGTCGAAAAGTTCAATATTCGCCGATGGAGGTTGCGGCGTTGGCGACGAATAATCGCCAAGAACCAACTCCACGCTGCAGGTTGCCAACCAAACAGATCGAAAGAAAAAAATTGCGTGATTCTCGTTTGCTCGTAGCTGCCGTACGATTTCCATATATGGAGCAATCCGGTTGTCGTGCATGTGCGGCATATTTGAATCCATATTTTTGAGGTGCTTGCTCTGTCGGTTGGCGGTTTTATCAGATTGACCTTTGGTTCGTCGCAATGGTCGACGTATTCGTAACGTGAGTACAATTGGATGTATATACGTCGCCATCCAATTGGTTTTATACTTTTATCACAGAATAGTCAATATTGTGGTTTTATGGTGTTCGGTAAATCGAAGAGGGGCGATGAAAATACCAGACAAATGTGTACGAGCAAAATGAGCAAAATTATAAGGAAGGTTGCCTCTAATTTTCATAAACGAATATCTACAATATTCGTAACGTTTGCCATTGGATACTTTAGAAATAGCGGCAGCTTATAAATCAACGGTAGTTGTTTGATACTGGCAGTTTGAAAAAGGCATGAAGAAATTACTTGGAAGGATTTTGGTGGACAATTTTAAGAAAGGCCTACGTTTGTTCAATTTTTAATATGCAGAATTTCGTTGTGTTCGTACTTCCTCCCGTCCAGTGATTAATCTAGTGGACTCAAACTTATATCTTGTGACTAGAAAGCTTATCGTAAAAAGTATATAGCAGCTGAAAAATACATACACATAAAACATAGAAGTTACGAAGAATATAATAACAGAGATTATTTCAAACAGTCTTTATCATAGGTAATAATGGAAATAATTTCCTCAGAAGTTACCTTTTGTTTTGATAGATTAATTACTGTTAAAATTAGTAATTTTCAAGAAATTAAAAAATAATTTGGGAGATACTATATTCTATTTACCATTACCATCACAATATAATATTCGACATCATCGCTATGTTCACATACAAACTTGAATATGTTGAGGGACTACTTTATATGAATCTCTTTTAGTTTAGAAGAATGTAAAAACAGAAAAAGGTACAAAAGAAGATTACGAGTAACTCATCTCCACCACCAACAGACCTGTTATTTCTGTGAATTTTCATGATATTAGGGAATAATTTGTGAAATCAAAACACACTATTTACCAGTACTGTCACTATCTGATAACCGACAACACTGCGTTGTTCACAAACTTGAAAAAGTTTTGGAGCAAATTAATTTGACCCCTTTGCCATCGCCCATAGCTCAAAAAATTCAATTCGAGAACTGCAGAATCTGAATACAATATTTTTACCGGTGACGAAATGTAGATATATATATATATATATATTTGTATATTCAAATATTTTGAGATGAACCGAATCCCAAACAAAAGTTGTTTGTATACGACTTCGATGGATATATCGCCACCATTCGTTTTGAGAATCAAGGAACTGTTAACAATTCGTTTGTGAAAAAATAATCAAATACAATTTGAAAAAACAACGTAAAACATCGCGACAATATTCATCATGACACGTTTCCACAAAGGAGGAGAAAAATATCGAATTACTGACTCATCAGATGAGATCAGAGCCTGAAAAACAACTCATTCGTGATCCAACACAAATAACTTTTTTTCCTAACAAAAAATACGTGGAAAACAATGTTTATCACGCGAAGGAGCTGTTGAAGCTTTTCAATACCATATTTTTGAAAGATCAATGTCAGAAAGGAAAAATTGTTTCGAGAATTGATTTCAATGCATGCATATGTCCCAATATTATTCTTCTTCAAAAACAATGACAGTTTTTTGTAAAAATTTGAAAGTTGCTACTGATGCTACAGTTTTCGATGAATGCTATGAATGTATATTCACAGCTTCAATTAATGTGAGTATAAATTATGAAAAATAATCGTTTCCAATGACTACCCTGTGGAACACCTGATTTAGCCGCAAAAAAATCTGACTGATGAACATTAACATCTACGCATTCATCTTCATTTTAATGTCGTTCTATGCCAATAGACAATCTTTCAATCAGAAATGTGTGGCTCTTTTTATAAAAAACCGTACTGAAATCTGCATAAGTCAAGTTCACTTGTATCTTATTTATCCACTCTGTTAGAGAAGTCGTATTGTTGTTCTATTACCTTAGTCTTCGTATCGCCTAAAATATCAAAAAATACTTTGGTTTGAAGCAAACAAAGTCAAAATATTACGACTTTTCACAACAAATTTCAGCCGAGAAAAGACAATAGTCGGACGGAGCCAGATCTTGTGAATGAAGGGGTTTTTCGCCTAAATCACGGAAAATGCAAATTGTATGAAAGGTAATTGCCCTATACAGAAACATACCTTTGGGCAACTTTAGCATCTACTCTCCATATTTCTTTGTAGATTGGCCAGTAACATCGAATAGTAATTCCCAGTTATTATTTCCAAGAAAACTGAAAAACTTTTCCAACAAGTTTTAGAACACAAAATGTATATGGTCTTATAGAACCAAAGTGTCTCCATTTCGTCGATTATTGTTTTGTTTCTGAGTTGTAGAAGTGTACCCAAATTTCGATGACAGTAACAACACGGCTTCAAACCGAGCACGGAATGAAAGCAATACTTCTATGCTTGTTCTCTTCTGGTCAACATTCAGACATTTGCTAATCTATTTCGCAGACATTTATATCATGTTAAAATCGTCGTGACCTAAATGTTTAATGGACTCTATCATATGAAATATTCAGTGCCTCAGATATTCGTTTGTTTGCATCGATATTTACGTAGGGAACACAAAACAGAGCTTTCCCGATCAGACTTTATCATCAATGGAAAATTAGTCTCTTCTGAAGATCACAATCCAATTTTACATAATTTCTAATAAAGGAAATAGATCGCCAAACATATTGAGAATTTTCTCGGACAGTCAAGCGCCGTTGGTAGCTCTTGGCTCCTACCGTCAACGTCAATTGGTAGCAAATTGCCAAAAAACAACTCTCCTCGATAGGAAGACTTAACAGATTGTCTTTGGTCTGGATTCCTGGCCATAACTGGCCTGGACGGCAATGAGGCTGCTGACTCCCTTGCAAAGGAAGGTGCTGCAAGCAGCTTCATCGGACCAGAACCTGTCATTGGAATCGCTTTAGGCTTTGCCAAGCAAACATTGAACATCTGAATGGCACAAAGATTTATGGACGTCTGGCAGAATCTTCCACGATTGGCCACTCCAAGGCGTTTATTCACCCTTCGAAGTTTGATACCAAACAGTTGTTGAACTACAGTATATGCGGAGACTTGGACTGTCGGAAGGCAGTGTGTGTCGCCTCTGTTTGGAAAATGAAACAGCAGAGCATATACTTTGTGCCTGTCCCGGGAAACCGAATCAGGTTCTTATAGTTCGTCAGAACCGTACTGTTACCATCTGACCTGAAAGACCACTCGCCATACAAATTAATCGGTTTCGTTACGGAACAGGGTTTATTTGGCCGAGTGTGAATAGGTGTGAGCCACAATAAACCCTTGCGGATTGCGGTGCAGGGTCGAATATACCCACTCATTTTAGACCAAACCTAACCTATATTGTGAATATCTTTGTGAACCTGCTCACCTTTTAACCTCTTTGAAATGCAATTTTGAAATTTTACAATTCGGGTGGACATCCTTTTTGCCAAATTTCATTGCGCAACTCTGGTTAGACTTTGATGTGAACATTTAGACTGACATTTCTAATAAGTTATTCTTTATTGCTACGGTAAGACAACCTTCTGTTTTGCTACGGAACCGATCCGAGGTAACAAACACCAGTACATCATTGTAACTCCATGCATGATGTTTTCGAAAATTCTTTAGGAATACATTGCAATACACTCCCATGCTTATCACCTTCCATCATAGTGAGCAATTTTAGACAACGCGGACGTACTAAACAAACGATTCGTATTTTTACGCCATCTCGTCGAACGAAAATCTATCGATTTCCGTCAGCGGATGTAGTCAGTTTAGGTATTGTATGTGGCCGTAATTTTGCAGCTTTCCATCCTCTCAAAGCTCGTGAGGTTGCCGTGAATCTAGTACCGAGTTTCGGATCAAACGGGACGTCATCTAAAGTGAAAATATCGTTTTTCGCGACAATCGAGTTCGTTGAAAGGAAAAAGTTTTGATGGTTTCGGGCACGTCAGTGAATGATTAAATTATACGATTGGGGTTAGATATTCTCACTGTGTGTTATTAGACGATGCAATATCATTTTAATTCCACGGTTTTCTATCGATGGAGGTAAGTGTGAGTGAGAACGGTTCTTGTGCGGATTCTTCAAATGATTCCAACTATAATAACCAACTTGTTTCAACTATCTATCGAAAATATTCTCATCTCCTGATGATGCTAACTTAATAAGCGAAACGCGCGTCGAGCGAAAGTATTTTTCTGCTGGTGAGAGAAAGGTGTTTTCACTAGATTCCACTAGGTTCTAAGTTGTCTGCCAGTTTGTTTATTATAAATAATAACAGACGTTATCAAATATTTGGACTGTACCTACCGACAAATTCATCTATTACTATTTGTGTGCGTGAAATATTGTGATGTGGTATTGATATGACAAAACTTTTTCCAAGTGAGAAATAGTTCCAATTAAACATCTGATAAATATTTGTCATCCTAGCGAGGACCACTTCGGGAAGGGAAGTTTGTAATGTCCTCCAAAAACACTGGAAGTTGTTTACAGTTGGTGCCAGACGGGGCAGATGTCTATAAACCCCAGTAAAACTGTTAGTTTCCTTCACCAGGGAGAGGAATCTCCCCTTTTCTTCAAAGGTGAGGTTATTTCATTTGCGATGAAGGTGAAATATCTAGATTTTATCCTGAATGTAAAACTCACCTGGAACGCTCTCTTAGAAAAAGTTTTACACGAAGCCCAGACTATTCCCATGACCATAACGAAGGATTTGTAGAATATCTTGGAGCCCCAAACATATGTGATGATTGTCAGACCACCAGGCTAATTGCCTGGTGGCTGAAAGCTTTACAGCAACAGGTATACCTAGCAAACTGTAGAAAAATCAGCGACTAAGGAAATTCTCCATATCTTCTTAGTAAAAAGCTAGATGGGTAGCATACAGAATTTTGGATATTGGCAATCGCATGTGGAGCGTCAGAGACTACTGGCTAACACTGAAAGTCGCAACATTCTGGGAATGTCCTCCGACCTAATGGCTCCAAGTGTCAACTGCCAACTGCCTTATACAGTCCTGTTCTCTAATAGATAGGATTGGATGCTCCGAGAAGAGGAAATATTAATAACAGGTAGCGATTGGTTCACAGATCTGAAACACCTTCATGTACTGGTGCAGGTTTCAACGGTCGCAGACCCAGGACAGAGATATCAATCTATTAAGGGACCTATTCGACTGTGTTTCATGCGAAAATTCACGCTACCTAATGATTTATTTATCCTCATAAGTCAATAAAAATATTCTCGGTAGTTTTGGAAGTTAGGAATTCTTACTGAACAACGTATAACTTGTTAACTATCAAAAAAGACTATTTAATAGGCAGTCTCAACAAATTGTCTCTGGTCTGGATTCCTGGCCATACTGTCCCGGAAGGTAACAAAGCTGTTGACACCTTTGCAAGGAATGACGCTGCGGTTTCATCAGATCAGAACCTGTCCATTCAGAGGCTTATATATCCTTTGAAGTATGTTAACAGGTCACAGTTGCCTGAATCATCATCATGTAAAGAGCTTTAGACTGTCGGAAGGCAGAGCATGCCGTCCCTATTTGGAAAATGTTGAAATAGTAAAGAACTTATTTATTGAACCAAATCAGCTGAAAATAATTTTTATAGTATTTCTTCCAAAAAATTTTTGACGGGATTTTTAAAATTGACTATTAATGAACCGATTGAAATTAATCAGACAGTAAATGTCAAGATACAAGAAATAAAATAAAATAAGGTCGCTTCTCAAAAGATTAATAATAATAATGATATTCCTTTATTTTATCATTTCAATGCACAAAGGTTACATAACTGATTAAAAACGTCAATATTTCAGTTGCATCGTTACATTGAACAAGAGCATGTCAACAATTACAAATTGACATATTCATGAATATATAAAAAACACCAATAATATAGTTTAAAAATAAAAAAAATATTAACATAAATAGAAATCGTCTGTGGAATAACAAAACTTACGAAGTAGGATCTTTTTCAGCCTTGATTGAAAAATATGAACATTGGGGAATAATTTTATATGATCATCAAGTTTATTATAAAGCTTACAACCAAAACAATACAGAAATGTGCGATGATTTCTATGACGGGTGTTATAGCAGTGATTGTTATCTATTGACAACTTATTTTTATTATTATAGATATAAGTGCAAGCTTCCAGTATATATTATAACCTGCAAACTGTTAATACACCAAAAGTTATAAAGTATTGACGACAACTGGTTCTCATATCAATACTTTCCATAATTTGAATTGCGTATTTTTGAAGAATGAAGATCCGATTCATACCGGCACTGTTTCCCCAATTGCAGTGGTCTTTCATATACTTTATGCTGTAACAACTACTTCTCAGCTTATTAGACAATAGTTCTGTATGACTTGCCCATTGCAGATGTTCGTCGAAAATTACTCCCAAAAGTTGCACCTCATCACTACAAGTTACTTGTTTTTCGGTATTTTCGAATAAGAAGGCGATCTTTGTTTGGAGCGCCCTAAAAATATTGTGACCGTTTTGTTGTGATTCAGTAACAGACAAGTCTTTTCAGACCACCGAATGATGTCTTCATTCAGTTTTTCTCAGTAGCATGTCTATGCTTTTTTCAAAAATTAGTAAATTGGTATCGTCTGCATAACACACTATTTTTATATATTGGTTTCTTTCCATTAGACTGATTATATCATTCACAAATATATTAAACAATAAAGGTCCCAATACAGATCCTTTTGGTACACCTTGATTTATTTCACGGTAACTACTCAGAACTTCCATTAAGTCTAACAACCTGACTTCTGTGATTTGAATATGATAATTTTAGCGGTATCCCCCTAACTCCATACGATTCTAACTTACTACATAAAAGCCTATATCATTGACTAAGTCAAAAGCGCTGGAAAAGTCAATGAAAAGACTAAGAGAATATTTTCCCTTATCAAGATTCTGTGCTCATATTTTTACAGAATCCATGTTGATTTCTGGATAACAGTCTCTGACTCCACAATAATGATGAAAGTTGATTAGTGATGACTATTTCAATGAGTTTACAGAGTCTTGACAATAAACTGTTCAACTTGTTCAGATTTTGATAAGCTTTCTGCCGCCAAACATTTGTCCTGATAGTTAATCTTTTTGAAAATAATAATTTGATATCATCTCCCGTTGACGCCAAAAAAGTGGGTGAAATGAAGTATCATCATCATGCTCCTAATGTGTTTTATTAGTAAATTGTTCAAAATTAATACATACTCGTATAATAAAAGTATGGACTTTCATTTAATATCGAAAATATCTGATTGTAAAATTCCACGGCCGAAAAGAACTGTGTCAATGCTATTTTCCAGGTTTGTTGGAGTGATTTTCTTGACGTTTCATCTACCAATGCGGTATTTGTTATCAAGCTCCAACACAGCAGGGATTGACTTAGAATAAGAACATGGTTATCCGCCGGACACGGTTTATTTAGAAGACACCTGAACAAAATAAGACTATAACTGAGACATTAGGTACATGCAGTGTATGTGCCGATTAGTACGGAAAATGAGATTAATGAATACGGTGTTATGAAATGATAGAAGAATGCAATAAACCCGTGAAACATTTTATGGAAACTTGGAATAAATGGTCGAAAAAAATCTGAAATGAAATAATTTCCAACTTTTCATGAATTAATTTCCAAATCTTCAAAACAGAGACTTGTTGGAGAAAGCATTATTGGTTTTGTGTGAAAAATTTCATGAGAAATGAAACTATATCGTATTTTATGGTACCATACAGTACATTTTCAGAGATATTTCAATTTTCATGAAACATATAAAACAGATAACTTTACGAAAGAAAAAAGTGTAGGCGTTTTATAAATAGTTTCATAATGAACATCATTATAAGAATTTATTGTATTACTGATAATTCGATAATTCCGGAAATATTGAGAGTTTTTGTTCCTTCAGATTTGATCGGAGTGTTTATGGCTTGTTCTTCATTATTAAATGAAGCAGCAGAAGTCCAAAAGTCCTGAAACATATGTAGATTTGTAAAATATATCAACAAAAGTCGAAAAGTGGTGGCAACCCTGAATACTTGTCTGCAGCCCCTTCCATCACACCTACTCAATAATAGTTGGATTTCGTTGAACTGCCGGCAGTTTCAATGCCGACCAGCCACCAGAGACCAACGACATCTATCGACAATAGCCGCAAACGCATCCATCCCATATTAGGTAATGAGAATCGGAAGATACATCGCCTCCCTCGCGCCACCCCTTTGCCGTTCCGTCTCCGACACGATTTGAGTCCGTTTTACAGATCGAATCTGCAGCCAACAGCAGCCGACGCCCAGCACAAGGCATCCGAAGAGGAAGAAGGAATGAAATGAAAGGATGAATACCGTGCATGCGACACCTCTCGCCTCTCTCCACCCCGCCGAGGTCCTAGTCCTCATTTCTAAGTCTTAGACCTCGAACATACAACATACTACACTCGTTTGTTTTATATTAAAAGAGAGAAGTCTTGATAATTTGTCGACATGCATTCGGCATTGTTTGCTTTCATTGTATATTTATAGACGGGTGAGGAGAGCTTCTCTATTTCATTGTCTTCAGCATTGTTATTAGTTTTTTAATTATATTTGTTTTTGTTGCAGGTGAGTGTCCCTAAAGAACCTAACGAAACAAAAGAAACCAATCTGAATAATGACGTAAGTAGCACTAGATAGACTTTAAATTTCACAGAACTTCATTATATACAGTTGAATCGTTACACATACGTCATCAATACCTGACGCGATGAAACACATATTAATGTGATGGAAATCCATAACTTATTCTAGTAACAATTTGTTTTCACTGGACAAATCATAAAACCCCAACACGAGTTTCGATTCACATTAGCTTCCTAAGCGTTTTCATATGAAAACGCTTGTATGTCGAATCGGAGATCAATAGTTTAACTCAGAAACTTGAAAACGTGTTTCGAACGAGAAAGCTAATCAAAACTCAGCCATTTTTTCTCTTTGCTGTTATCAGAAAATTCACTTTATTCCTATACTCTGTTTCCTAGTGAGAAGTAATTAATGCTCATAAATGCAAAACGCTAACGAATACAATTTTGTGATTTCGTTATGATTTGCCACAGAGCTATGGGCGGGTTTTCAATTCTTTACCGGATCCAACCTATTTTTGCATTGAACAACATATCGTGTTTTACCTGCAGTGGCATGCCTATGGGTATTTAATAAAAAATACTTGATAAAACTAATAACTATGTTTATTCATATACAGTTAATGTTGTTATAACATTTTAATTTAGAATATTTACATAATAATAAATAGGTATACCTATTTAAGAAAATATTAAATACAAGCAAATATTTTCGTGTTTAATCATTTGATAAAAATTCGATGAATCTTCGTTGAATGTTATAGTTAAAGGTTGTAGAATTTCCTCAACTACTTGGTCTAATTTCCACATGTTGCCCTCTTCTTTTAAAATATGTTCAGTACATTTTCGACATTTTTCGGAATCGACATATTTTAAGGACGCCTTGGAGAGTATTTTGACATCTTTTATTTCAAATATCGTGTTTCTTTCGCAACAAACCGTCGAGCCCAAGTTCAATATCCGGTAGACCAGCCTTCTAGAAATACTTGACGTGAAGTTGTAATGTTTTTGTCTTGCCACATGTTTGCAACGGTATATTCTTCGTTGACCGAAATTCGTCCAGATGAAAAATCTTTCTATTCTCACGTCGAATCTTACCTGACTTAGCAAATAAATTCATTATTTTCAATTGAGAGCGCATTCCTAACTGAAGTGGGGAATATTGGAGAGAAAACTGAAGTAGCTACTAATAACAACACCGATTAAGACGCAAGGGCATATCCTTCAGGTAATATAGTACCTAATAAAAGCAATATCAGATCGCATCGAACCATTAGGTTATCCTCTTTTCTAGCGAAAATTAAAAATATCTCAGGTACGCCTAATTTATTAAGATAAGCTGTGCGGGTGGGTAACTATGTGATAATTTAAACACTGGTTTTTCTAAAAAGTATTGAAAATTTTGGTCGAAATTCAAAAGCAAAAACAATTTTGGCTGTTTAATTAAAAAAATCTATTAATGCGACTGTTCCATATTTTGTTACACATCGTGTACATACAGCTATAAAAAGTATTTTGAGATTTGTTGCATCTATACTTATATTATTAATGTGAAAGTTTGTGAGATGGATAAATGTATATATGTAAGTATGTATGTTTGTGGCTCTTTCACGCCTAAACGACTGAACGGATTTACATGAAACTTTACATAAATACAGCTTATACATCAGAATCACATATAAGCTGCAATTTACTAAGGTTTTATGTAATTTTGTTCATAATATAACGATAAGTATTAAGTATGTCGGAAAAATTCTTGTTCCCTGAGAGCTATCTTAGAGGGCGCTGCCTATACCGTTGGGGTTTACATGCAAATAATGTTTCGTTTGATTGTTTATCTTGAATAGTTCTAAATGAAAGTCCGCGATAGCATATATCTACTTCTTATGGATACTCGGATACAATTAAATTGGATACTTTTTTACAATGCACATTTCAGAATATCTGTCAAATTCTTATAAAAATACAATTGTCGTTTTGAGTATTCAATATAGATAAACTTTGTCTTTTACACTAAGTAATTTGGACGAATCGCTTAAAAGTGGACAATGTGCGTGGGTAGAGGGGCGGTCTAAGCAATGAAGCGCCATCGCCGAGAACGCGACCCGAAAGCGGGCAGGTAGGTTCTTTGTATAGCGTAAATAAGCATCGAGAGAGAAAATCAGGAATTTCCATCCCCCAAGGGGGAAAAATAGGGGTTTGAAGATTGTATTGAATTTCATCCGTTTTGAAGTTGGAAACCTGAAGTTTCTGGTTAATGAAAAATATTGTAACTATTTGTTTAAAATGGTCTGTCATGAAACTTAATGTGACAAACCAATTTCTATGCGGGCGAAGCCGCGAGCAACAACTAGTCCAATCATAAACATAAAACAACATTGAATATTTGAAAGAAATAATACATTTTTAATTTTTCAAGCTACTCCATTATGTACTCCTATGAATCAGCGACTTGAAAATGATGTATCAATCCGCTGCTGAAGAAAGTATATTTTTCTTTGATTTACTACTATCCATGTTTATAGTCTATTTCAAAAGAGTGTAGAGTAATAAATCATGAAGTGTCATAAAATTTGCCTGAATTTCGTTGTCGTCCATGGGCGTAGGCAAATCTTAGGATTATTAAACTTAATAATTAAAGTAAATTAAAAATTACAGACATAGATAATAATAAAAGGCCATTTTTGGGAAGTAATTTGGTCTAAAACTAAGTACCTACATGTATTTAGGTAAGTAAAATTTCTTAAAAGATTAAGATTAATTTTAGTGGTTCTTGTAAACTTATTTAATATGCAATTTGGGTTCATATACTTGAGCATGATTTCTCAAAAAAGGGTTAACACTTAGTTCCGAGGTGCCATGTCATTATAATAATCCCTTTTTGACCCTGCCCACCAATCATGCAATAATACCTATTAAACCCAGGTAATTAAGAAAAAGGGTTTAAATATATTGTAATGGTGTCTTAAACATTCGAGTTATAATAGTAATTGTTACTACACCAATTAAACGTACAGTGATATTGTGATATAGAAATAGTGAAAAAGTTATAAAATGGGGACATTTACTCCAAAGAAAAGAAGTGTAAAAAATTCTCCGCTATCTGTTTGCGAAAAAGTTATAATTTTAAATGTATATGATTGCATAAAACACGATCACCCTAGTTTGTCTGTGCAAGAAAGTGTTGAGCGATGTGCCCGAATGACTGGAATTGGACAGTCCACGATTTTTAAATTATTGCGAGAAAGAAAGATATCAGGCCAGGTAAGTCCATGCAAGAGAAAATCAGGAAGACCAATAAAAATCTTAGATGAAGACACCAAATGTGACATTCGAAGAAAAGTTCATTCGTTTTATTTTAAAAAGGAAATACCCACTCTTGAAAAAATATTTATCGAGATAAGCCAAGATAACGATATTCCTTTGATATCCAGAAAACTTTTATGGAAAACTTTAAAAAGTATGAATTTTGCCTGGGAAAAGCACAATCGAAAGGCACTATTACTGGAAAGTGATGAAATTGTTTGCTGGAGACGAAAATATTTGACAACTATAAAGCAGTACCGCAGAGAGCAAAAGAAAATGTTTTATCTTGATGAGACGTGGATAAACGAAGGTTATATAGTCAAAAAAATGTGGCAAGATAAAAATATAACAAGTTCTCGCCAAGCTTTCATAGAAGGCCTTTCGACGGGTATTAAAGTGCCTTCGGGAAAAGGGAAGAGGCTTATAATTGCTCACATTGGAAGCGAAGACGGATTTTTAAAAGAAGGTTTGTTAAGCTTTGAGTCGTGCCGGACGGGAGATTATCATGAGGACATGAATTCGGATGTCTTCGAAGACTACTTCGGGGAAATGTTAAAATTTCTTTCAGCTGATTCGGTCGTGGTTATGGATAATGCAAGCTACCATTCAAGGCGCTTAGAGAAGGTACCAACTTCAGCTTGGAGAAAGCAAGAAATTATTAACTGGCTGTCAAATAAAGGTATTCAGTTTGAGACGAATTCAGTAAAGAAGGAACTACTAGCCATAGTAAAACAACATAAATCTCGCTTCATGAAATATGCCGTAGAAGATGTAGCAGAAAAGTATAAAGTAACTGTGCTGCGCCTACCGCCATATCGTTGCGAATTAAATCCTATAGAACTTATGTTCTATAGGATTGTTGTTAAACGTTTAGGGAAGTTCACAGTTTTAGTATTGTTCAAGTGTCAAATTGTAATAACGTATCCAGTAAAGTTCTTGTCGTTTTTGTGAATAAATTGATTTAAAGTCCCCACAAGTGTTTCAATACGTAAAGTTCGTTCGTGTGTGTTTGTGAGTATTTCCCGATTTCGGTTCGTATA
This sequence comes from Leptinotarsa decemlineata, assembly GCF_025532065.1. Lineage (NCBI taxonomy): Eukaryota > Metazoa > Arthropoda > Insecta > Coleoptera > Chrysomelidae > Leptinotarsa > Leptinotarsa decemlineata. Next base: position 14,585,047 of record NW_027412558.1, read on the forward strand.
TATTTTATTGTTACATTTTATATTTTTTTAATAACACTGTTCTGCTGTATTAAATTTTTATTTCCTTTAATATAATTTTTATTAATGCATATTCTTTTGGCAATTATCCCACTAGCGCGCCTCTGGCTCAGTATTTATCCGTCGATAACAATGGACAAATCCCTTAAAACAGGGTGATACCTACCTGCTCTTTATGAAACGACATAATTTTGCAATGCGGACTAGGGAAGTGACAGAATTTATTGACGGATCACCCTGTAGCGCTTTTGAATACTTAATGAGATTTTATTACTCTACACTCTTTTGAAATAGACTATAGTTTTTTATTATCAGATTCCTCAACATTTCTTCATTATCTTTTATTTTTTCTAATAAAAGCCTCGCACTATCTTCTTTTCTCTGGTAGTAACTTGTATCACAAACGAATTTCAAATGTGTATTCAAGGTGGCAGTCTATAACCGATCGAGATAGACTGTAGTTTTTAAACACCTCTGACAAAACCGACCCTGTAGTAGGAAGGTAGTAACCCCTCAACTTTCACACAACATTAAATAGTGTCAACCTGGTCTTACAGACCATGCACAAGTACTGGAGTGTAAATTAAAATTGGCTAATATACAGTAATTCATTTTTTTTTATTTGAGAGGAATCCACAATCTTCACAAATTATGATTTCACTTGAGGAGAACTCATATTTAACTGAAAAATTCAAAATATCCGTAATAGTTATGTATACAAACTCAAAAAATTCTGAAAATGTTCTATATACATTTCTTATATATACTGCATATAAGCATTTGTTTCAAAAAATTGGCTGACTTCAAGTTTATTTACACACAATTTTGTCAAGCTTCCGCATTTTCTGAATGATAGGTCCCATATTGTTGCAACACTTGACTGGTCTAGTATTTCTGTTTGTGTTTCATAATCTTTGCCAGGTACAAACCTTAAACAGGGTAGGTACCTCATCTTCAGTCAATCAACTTTACAGTGTGAAAAAATGTTCTACTACTTTGTTCTACATTTGCAATTCTCTAGTGATCAACCAACAAGTTAGTCATGCGATTTTCAAAAATATCCTGTGAAAAATTGGTAAGAACATTCATATTTCTCCATCTTGTTCAAATGATTTATTCTCATGCGTAATTCAGATTGAAATGTAATCACGTGTTTCAAGTGTAGATAATTCACGTTACCAAATATAGCTCGTTGGCATTCAGGATAGATGTCTCTTCCATCAACTGAATTTTAATATCGGCAAATTTCGACTTCAACGAAACAAATGAATGATTGCTTGTTTCACTTGTATTTCTAAATCCTTGTATCTACCGCTAGCGTTTACAGCAAACAAAATCTTATCAACAGGAAATATTTTCAGAGGTTATCAAAATTATTTTCGTTTGCTACATACTCATTGAAATAATAACATGTACGTAGACACTGTTTGTGTACTTGTATTTCATTGAAATTTATTATCTCATCCTGTGGCCTACGTTAGTTCTTATTTATTATACAGGGTACTTCAAAAAGTTTCCATCCAATTTCTCTCCTGGTTGAACTAAACGTGATCTCTAAAACTACATATTCATAGTTTTTGAAGAGGAGCTCCTTTAAATTGTTTTTTATTATACAGTGTCCCCAAAAGAAGTACTGGTGGTAGTTTTTGAAGATAATGTCAGTAAAATAAAACCTGTTGACATGGGTCTTGCTTCGAAAGAATCTAACCCAAGTTATTCAAGAGAAATATACTGACCGAAAAGTCTCAGATTGAAAATTATTTCAAAAATGAAAGAAATTATGGTATAATATGAAATATGACAGTCGGGCACAAAATAATAATCCAGTAAGGACAGAAAATGTTATGAAAGTTGAACCTAGAGTAGAACAGACAATTTAAAACAATGTTTTTCTAGGTCATTATCGAAAATGTAAGTAACATTTATAGATAGATCTACTAGAGAAAGACCAATTTCGTAATTTCGTCAATACATATTAGATCTAGATAAAATCACATTAACAGTTAAGTAAATCATGAAAAGAACTCTATTCTACTTACAGTGTCAATCTTGTCATTGCAGTTAGCTCTGGAAATGAATATAATTTTTTTTTCTCTAGAATTTTGTTTCTTAGTACCTTTTTCCTCTTTGGGAATGTTTTGCCTTTAATTTTGTTGAGGATGAATGGTTTTAAAAAGATATATACTTTCTTCGACTTTTTCGGCGATAAATTTAGTGAGGCAACTTTAGCAGCTTCTCTAGTTTTTGATGATGTTGAAAAAGTCATTTTTATTTTCTATATCAATTTTTCTTTCATTTTTAATACAATTTAACACAAAATATCAAAAAACTGAGAAATCTACGTATACAAACAATAATTTTGACAGGTTTGAGTCAAATTTGTTTTGTTTAAAAAGATATGTCGGTGTATAAAATATTTTGAAAACCATGGTATGTTAAGTAATATATATGACATGCATATTCAAAGTCGCTGATAGCTCAGTGTAGATTCACTTTTACCTTCTAACCACGGGTCCCGGGTACGAATCTGGTCTTGGAAAATTCATTTTTTCAAATGTAGGTACAGAGCTGAATTGAAAATATTTGGTGGTTTACACGATAAAATTAAAAAAAAAAGGAATTTTTGTAGCAAAACAATTTAATATCATAGCTAAATCAAGAAAGCATCTGACATCAGTGATTAATGACTCATTAATCACTGTCGTGCTTAATGGGTATTATTAAGATCAAGCACACAGACGTATAATGGGTACATTATACAATAGTCGTGGATAAACATATTTATGAGTATCATGGAATAAATTTTCCTTGATGATAAATAATACCTGAAAATGATGATAAACGTGAATTCAGGTCTTTAAACAAACAATAATAACAGATATTGTTTGTCACATGTTAGGAATAAATTCTCCAAGAAATAAATTCCCTAATCATGCCATTTTTTCACGAATAGGACATGAAATGTTTAAAGTTTGAGCAATAATACATTCTAGATATGTTTAACTACTGAAAATAGTGTAAGAAACGAATGTGTAGGATACTTAATAGAATCATTAAAATTAGTCTGGGCGTAAAAATTATTCGCTTACGAGAACTACTTAACACCTCCATAATTCTCTTTTGATTTGACCTTGAATTCATTCTATTGAAAAACTTAATATATAACTTGGATAATAAACAGCTTCAGTTTTTCGACAGATTTGTTTACTTCAGCCTATATACTTTTTGATATGTCCATCCATCCCACTTTATTTTACCATGTTTTGGTGTTCAATATTTCATTCAGACTGAAACCTGATACTATTACATACCGTATACGACTCGCAATCTTTTTCATTAAGTTGTTTCTACTCAAATTTCACACTCTGGTGATTTTAAAATGGCATATTAAATACGGTCGAGTTACTCTAGTACTTCTTGTATCGTGTGAATAAGTGTGCTAGAAATAGTATCAATGGCTGTCGCTGCTCTCATCTGTACCTAATAGTTTGCAAATATTCGTGCAGATGTTGTCTATTGCCAGTCACGCTGTTTACCTGTGAGTCCTTCAAAGGTGACAATATTATCTCTACATTTTGTATAAGTCGGCAGGCACTCTATCACCATTATACCACGGCATCGACATCTTTGTTCTACCGGCGATGCTGTCTGAACAACACGCTGTTTTATATCACGTAGCCTTTCGCAGTCGGCTGCCATTTTTTTACCGTAGTGAATCGGTAGACATTTTGTTTGTTTCTCGATGCATCGAAATCTAGAATTCCGATGTACTGACGCGGTTATTTCAATGAAGGCGAGTTATTTTTAGAATCGTTAACAAAGTGATTAACAGCGGTTTCAGTATCTTTGAGTAAAGTTCTCAGCTCTCGGATAGGTTTTGATGAAAATCCATATTAAAACTCATTATTACAGGTTATTGTATGATTTTACTATAAAGGGTTTTACAAACACATTTAACTTATGAATTAATCTACCTGAAATAAACAGGTATAAATTCATTAACTATATGATTAAATTTAATAATAGGGAGTTATTCAGTTCAGTTTGATCGTTCATAACATATTGAGTTTTTAAATTTGTTTATTTCCATACTCTCCTACAAGTTAAACCTTTCTTCTGGAAATGGAGGGACTTGAATTCATGATTGAACTCATGCCCCTCTGTGTATAAATTATCATGTGGATCATGTCCGATGTTTTATATTGGTCAAACTAGAAGAATGTTCAAAGCCCGCATAAAGGAACACAAAAATAGTTTCCAGAATGGAGAAATAAACCCCACATATGCCAATCATTTAATCACAAAGGGACATGAGTTCAATCATGAATTCAAGCCAAAGTTCAAAAGTTACAGAGTATAGAAATAAACAAATTTTAAAACTCTCGAAATCTTACGAGCGATCAAACTGAATTGAATAATTCGCCATTATTGAATATGTTTATTTTCAGGCAAGAAAAGTTAAGTAGTATTACTGTATGTTTGGAAATTTATTCATGTAGTTAATGAATTTATAGTTGACCTTTTCAGGTAGATTCATTCATTAGAAAGTAGGCAAACAAGGAGGTAATATGTTGAGTATAAACTAGTTGTAATTTAGAAGTAACTTATTATTTACGCTTGAGAAAGCTATTGTGTAGCGAAACACGTGTCGCGGTTTTTGCAAAACCTTTCATAGTGAAAATCATACAATAAACTGTATTAATGAGATTTTGATGGTTTTCAACAATGAACTTGAAATATCGTTGATTAAAAAACAGTATTAGATAAGTTTATTGGTGGTCGATTTGATCATATCACAGGGAATATATACTGTTGAAATGCACGTTTTCGATGGATTAATTTATTCGTATTCAGAATAATAGGTGGTTAAAACGTGGGATGAATATCTACTACAATCAGTAACTACATACACCACTTATTATCATCAAGAAAGTCTATAACTTAGACAGGGTTGGCAAAAACCTGTTTAAAAAAAAAACAGGTTTTTTGATTCAAACTAGAATCATTTGGTTTAAATCAGGTTTATTTGATACAACAAAGTATTATAAGTCTAAATAGGTAGGTACTTAAAAACTCAATAAATTATTTCATACAATAATAGTAATAAACAATGAAAAAAATGATTAGGACAACTTTTGTACACACACACAAAATTAATTTAACAAAAAAACATCCTCAATCACAAAAAATTTTTTAATATTACTAGTGTAAAATTACAGTTCTGTTAATTATTGGTATAATTAAAAATATATAAAAAAAATCAAATTTTTATTTGTAGTTTATTGACCTGTAGTTTTCATTATCAGAATAATATCAACAATATAGAGAGAAAAACCTAATAAAAAAACCAGTTGGTTTAAACCTTGATTCAAACCATGGTTTCAAGCATATTGGTTTAAACCTGCCAACCCTGGACAACATAAATTTGAGTTTTTTCTAAAATAGCTGAACTGTAGTTAGCCTAGTTGCAATATTCACCCTACGAAAATATTAATTCTTCTACAAAATGTTTATTATATGGTGTGTATGTAGGCTTTCACAGCCGGTGTTCAACAATTAGTCCGATATTTCCGGGTTCATTAGCTGTTGTTTTATTTTAATGCGCATCGCAGTAAGGTGGAGCAAGCAATTCGACCGTTGCCGCCTTTGATATTGTCTGCCGCAGTAGCAGGCGAAACGTCAGATATAAAAACTTGCCGGCTAAAAAACCCGGAAAACATCAGACAACTTGTGTTAAATATTGAAAACAGATATTTTGATAATGACTTGGAGAATGAATTAAAATATTTGCTGCCAGGGCGTTTGTTCACATTGTTAATGATTTATAATTGTAATTTAGAATGTTCCATTAATATCGCTCTCTAAACTCAAAAATCGTTTTGATTACTCTTCACATTATATGTTGTTGCATATTATGTGATAACGAAGTTTTCTCAAAACGCGGTAAATATGGATATATTTTCTTAAAATCGAAAAATATAGTTTTTCTTCCAAATAAGTCTCTCAGAAATTGATGAAAATATTAAAAACTACCAGGGACGCGTTTGTTTCAATCTCAATGAGTTATTGTTAGAAAAGTTATATTTTTTTCACTTCACAAGGTAATTTAAGAATATTTTCTCAACTTTACAGCGTTGTCATAATATTCGGTTGTAGTATATGTTTAATCAAAGAATTTGAAGGTTCTGAGCTGCTAGTCAACCTTCAAGATATTATCATTTTTAAATTTGAAAAATATGTATAATACGTTCCTCATTTTAATTTTTTATCATTTAAGAAATTTGTTGCAAGGTGTTTTCCATATTTGTTGAAAATAAATCGGTTATTCACGAGATGCATTTTTGGCTGTTACATATCGACTTTTTTTTTATAGTATTCAAATAATCGTATAGTTTTTCATGATATCAACTCGACTGAAAATTAATCCGTTGAAACATTTTGGGCGATGCTCTCAGATCAGTATGTATAACAATTCTTTGTAGTTTATTTTTGGTGGATTGTTTGGAAACATTATCAAAGACTAACGAGTAATTTACACCAAACGGTGTTTAAATTAGAGTCACTGACTTCATTCACCATGTAATTGAGTTTTTATGGCAATTTCGAGTTTCACTGTTACATTTTTCAACACTTTTTCAGATAATAAATTTTCATATTCTTCCGCGTTTATAATATGATTTGCAACTGTAAATGATCTGAACCATTCATTTCACAATCACTTAAGAACATATAGTTTACCACTTTGATCTAATTCTTAACATACTTTCACTTTTATTGTAAATTCCCACAATGTTCATTTTGTTTATTTCGATACAGTTACGCCAATCGAAGATTATTCGAAAGTATAATAGATGCATTTAGTTTCCAGTTTTTCAATTCGTATTAGCATAGGATGGCAGTGAGTTGATTCTTTCATTTTATGGTATCTCTCTCATGTTAAAAGTAAATTTATTTAATATATTGAATGGGCCTAAAACATTTTTGTTGGCAGAACAACCAACAAATAAACTTTGAATGACGTTTTTGCTGTCTCTTGCAGTGGAATGCAAAAATTTTACTAAACAGATGAGGAAAAATTATAATAAAATAGGTTTATAGAATCACAGCATTGGCAACAATGTTTTAGTTTTAATGCAATATTATTTATTTAAATTCAGTGTCTACCGTTATGGAATTCTACTATAATCCTAAAATTTGTATTTTGAAACAAAGCTTCTATACCCTCAACTCATTTGCTTAGCAATATTTCGAAAATTATGAGTTAGCACCCATTTTGACCGATTGACCTTTGAACTCTTGTCCAAATCTTTTGAATTTCATTCAGAAAAAAACTCTAGAATTCGATAAATCTGTTTATTCATCGAATAATAAGGCTTACATGTTGTCAAACAATCAAATTTCACTGTATCACAAACGGAAAATATTAAAATTCAGTGTAATAACAATTTAAATATTGGAAAATACCCCGAATACGCTTTCACAAACACAGCTGCCAACGGACTGAGAATTAGTTATATTGTTGAATATTTCAAAAAAAAAACGCGGCACCTGCGAGAAAAAAAAAATCTCCACTGACTTTCAACGCCACCCGAGATTTGAGTTAGAGCACAACAATCGGCGAATGGAGATCACACGATACACACAATCTCGCGCACACAATTCACATTTCGCCTCCGGTTCCGGTTTTTGAGGTCGAAAGCACTTTTAACGATCCGACAGATTATCCTCGGCCGTCACACAAACAAGTTGGGTTCATCCTCAAACTGCGCTCGTTCATTTAGTTCTGTCCGCTCCTCCGAGGTCAACGGTCTCAAAACAATAACGCAAAGTAGGCCGTCGACGAGTTGCAGGTTCGCGCGCGAAATCTCAGCGAGCTCCATCGCGAACGCGTGCTCGCTTCGGCGCTGCCAGACGTGGAATGAAATGTAAGCGAAGTTCCGAAGTTGGCATCGGCAAACATTCCTGACCGCGTCTCGGCGATTAGTTGCGGAGCGACGTTGCCAAGCTGCGCGTTTCCTTGACTCGAGGTATCCGAACGTGACCCTGGTTTTCTATGTCCGTTATTGATCGGTATGGTTATGTTATATTTATTTGCCTTGTTCTGATGTTGGAACATTCGATTTATATCGTTCACTGAGTGTTATAATAAAAATACATTGCCGATCAATTTTTGATGTGAACTTTTGAGTAAGAAACAATTTTGGGGCATACCTATAATGATAGTGAAATATTGTTTCTCTAAAACAGTTCGCAGATTTGGAAGTTGAAATCATCAAATATGGTTATTGAAAAACTTAAATTTATTTTTCGATATAAATTGTGACATGAGTTGTTATGATTGATGACTATCGAAATTCAGTCACAATTCAGATTCACATTTTTCAGTAATAAAAGTTTTGCTTGCGATGAACTGTTTGGAACCTTTGGTGTAGTAATGAATATTACTGCAGTTTTATCCCAACACCAAACCGTTATTTTAACACCTCGACACGTGTTTCGATCACCAAGTTAGCATATTCAAGAAGATTAATCGAAACACGTGTTGAGGTGTTAAAATAACGGTTTGGTGTTGGGATGAAACTCCAGTAATATCCATATATTAATAAAAAAATTATTGAACTGCCAAAAAGCTTCATTTTTATAATTTCAGTTGAATTATCAAATCATGTCAGTATTGTTATGATTCCAGTTAAACTACCAGATTTTTCTATTTAAGGATTAAAGAGACTACAATTTCATTTAGATACAAGACAAATACCTACGAACTACTTGTCAGCTTTGTAGGTTGTTCAAGATTTGAAATTTTTTACCTATTCAATGTATGGTTGACAATCCAATAAAAATATTCTGTGAATATGAATATAACTCCATCAAGATTGCCCAGCATATTATTGGTATTGATTCATTAATTATCCACGTAATGATTTATGAGTTCACAATAAGGAATCTTCAATATCATGCAGAAAGATATTTGGATAAGTAAAACATGATCTGGAGTACTTTTTCAATAATTCCCTTTCTGGTGTTGGAATAATCAATGTCTCACCTTTCAACGTGCTAGGAATCGCACGTTATAAGATAAGACCTCGTTAAATTTGAGCTCGCACCAGTTTCGACTATTGAGGATTATCGTTCGTAAGGAGGCGGTAGCTGGTTGAAAGAAAAACTAATTTCTTGGAAGATAAAGCATGCACACATATAGTGACTAATAGCATGTAGGCTTTGTATATGAGGTTCAGTTTTGACATTAGAAACTGACCCAATGTTACACTTTGATGCAAAATATAAGAATGAGAATAATACTTATGATTGATTTATTTTTCGATTGCATTTTAATTTTTCAAACATGTTTCAAAAAACGTATTCAATACAGACGCTTATATTTCAGTACAAGGCACAGTGAACCTTTTTTAATTAGAATGAATAATTTCTTAATTCCCAACTTATCTTCATTTGATCAAGTTAAATGTTGTTTACCATTGAAGATGTCTTGAAATAATATGGCTATGACTATAGAAATTGAATATGTTCAGATTTTTATTGTACAATATTGAGATTTACCTATGAGTTAAGAATATGTGTGTATGTATATAGAATTAATTGGGAATAAAATCATGTTTTAATCTGTTTAACAGCCCACCAAAATTTGTAGGAAATCTATATTAGTGAGCACGAAGACCTATCCATCTATGAATAGACCTATGATATTCTGCACATCCAAATGTTGAATTTACTCTGATTTCTGTGATTATTCATATTTTGAAAAATTATATCCAACCGGGTATAATTTGATTTACTTCAAAATTATAAAATATTAATTTGGTTTAGTAACTGAATTTTTTGGACTATTACAGTCCAAAACCACCCAGCTTTTTTTGCCAGCTTTGCAGATTACCGTATATTTTTGTTATTGCATCTCTTCTCGTTCAATCAAAAAGATCTAATATCGATTTTATTGAGAAATTTTCGACTTGAAAAAAATCTCTCTAAAATATTGATTTTATTTAACAAACATGATAGTTGTTTCATTTAGTACTCTTAACTGTTATTCCTTTGTTGGAAAGAGAGTTCGGTCCTGACTAAGCCGGTTTACACAATGTGTGTATAGGAGCTACTCAATTACAATTAGCAGCTGTTCGGTATTTCAATTCATCAGACCTGCCGCCTTTCTCGTAACCGTGACAACGCCGATGATCGTTTATTCGGAAAATGAGCCCAGTCTGGCCGCAAGAGCGAAAGACCGGTGTCATGCGCCGTGAGTCGACAGCAACCGAACGCGGCGCCAGCTGATAGCTGAAGGCGCTGTTGCCAGTCCAATGGCCTCGATGAATGGCATTGCAAGGTCTGTCTCGGTGCAGTGCAGTGCTGGTGTGGTGGATATGTAGACATGTGCGGTGTGAGCAGCTACAAGCGCTATGGAAGGGCTTATCCAGGCTCTTCTGGTCCAGAGATACTGCTACAACTACGGCTACCAGGTAGGCGAATCGAGCACCGTCCCACGGGACGTTAGGCTCGTCGAAACACGTGCTCCCGCCGCCCATAGGCTTGTTGACCTACTCTCACGATTCTCATTGATTTTACGCGGCGGCCAGACACAGACGTTCTGGGGGATTTAACGCGCGCTCTTGGCGCGTCTGACGCATTAATTTGACTCGGTCGCTTGTTTGGTTATCTCATCAACCGGGATCGGGTTCGACTCGCGTGGTCGGCGATCGAAATTCTGTATTAGAGGAGCGGTTGCGATTTGATCGAAGTTCGATAACGACAACCGAACGATTGTCGTTTGTTTACAATAACAAGGCTAGCATAGGTTATGGTCGTCGCTGAGCCGATTCGAAATTGTTCGGGTTTTTTTACGATGTTTGATTACTTTCCGTGACAACATGAACCCGTTCCGTGTCTTTTTAGCAATGAAATAAATTACCCACTTGGAAGTTGCGATAAATGGAATCCATTGTTTTTCATCTAATTTCGACTTAAATTCACACACTACGATGAGTAGTAGCATAAAACATCGGTAAATGTATCTTGGAAATGATTTTTATGGAATGAAATGGACACGTTTTTAAATTACAATATGAGACAACGAACTCGTCACCAATTAACTCTGTTAATTGTTATTTCAGCATCGTTCGACGATTTCCGACATGATTTCGTAACCGTTTTATGCGTTTGTTAAACTTTGATGGATTGAATTGCGGCTCCTTTCGAGCTGACGGCGTAGTTTTCTTCTTCCTTTCTGTTCGATATGTTCGCGCGTCAAGTAGATTATCCTACCCTGCACATGTTTTGGAAAGTCTCTGGTACATTTCCTGTTCTCTCTCTACTTCCCTTCCCCAGGTCTTCTTGCAACGCCCTTGTTCTACAGGGTGGAAAGAGTTATCATTTCTAATAAGGGCTATTTATACAGTGTAACTGCAGAGAAATATGAAATATGTATGCCCTTTTTAGCTTGTTGACGATTCAGTAATTTGTAATCTGTCGTATGTACTTTCTGAGAGCGAGTGATAGGGAATTGTAGGTGAATGGGTAAATGAACCAAGAATACATTTCTTTATAAATTAGAAATAATTGTAGCTCTAGGGAGCCTTCAATTTAAAAAAAGGTTTCTCTAAAAGTGCTTGTCATCCAGAATACCATGGCACACATTTAAAATTGAAAGCATTTGCCGTTATCAACATACGCGACTTTAGAACTGCACGTTTGTCGAAAGATAGTGTGACGTCACGAGATATGCAGGATTGTCGGTACAACATCTGAACTGTTATAAAAAGAGGTGCAATTAAGAAAAATTCAAAGGCAGACACAAGTAATTTATCACAGGTGGACTTATTCATGGTCATGGATTATTTCAACAAGAATAAGGACTTATTTTTGTATAGAATTTAATGGTTAAAAGCGTTTCTAATTATTCAGATTTGGATATTTTGCAGCAATAAGAAATAAAAGTGAAACGATATGTTTGAGTATATTAGTATGTTTCGAGGTGTGTCTAGGTAATATACGTTCACAATATATAGCCAGATGAAACGGTACCAAACAAAAAAATATAATTGAACTTTCACGTTGCTTAGACCAAAACTTCTGAAACTATTGGTGATTTCTAGCTGGCTGCGCATTTCGTATATCTGGTGACATCACCAGATATACGCTAAACACATTCGTTAAACTGCTTCTTATAATATGTTTTCTGAAACATCGGATTCACTCAAGGATTTTTTTCGCCACTGTTCTGAACGTATGTGTCTATTTTGAAGTAAAAAAAGTGAAAATTAACCTATTCCACCTTTGTGAAACAAACGATTTTTGGCTTTTTTTTTTCTACAACAAAATTGGACATTCAAAATCATAGCATTCTTAGTATATATAGTCGGCGATAAAAGATCGTTATGAAACATAAAATGGTAATGTCGGCTAATAAATCTTTGATCTTGTTGAGAAGGAAACACAAGTTGTATGTGGAATTGGAATTTCCAGGAATGATATCACTATATGATATTTGGAATAATGGATAAAGTGTATCATATATTGATGAAGACATCAAACAATAAATATTTCCGAATGATGACTTGTTGGAGCTCTTCTGGATTATAAAATTATGTCGTTTAACAGTTAATAGTTACTAAAGAGTAAGTTTTTGAGTAGTTTATAACTGTTTGAATGTATTGTAGATTTTCATGAAGTTGTTTCATCTTAACCTTTTACGAAGATGTAATAGACTTTGGTACCATGGTTGATTTGTGAGAGCTGAAGCTAATTATTAGTTTTTGTTTGTTCATGAAAATACCTTAGAATACCTACTCGACCAACATTGGTTTCCGCTTTACATATCTTATCTAAATAAAACTTTCGTATTCCATTATCTGCTCGGTTATAAATAACTTATTTTGTTGAAAATTGTTCGGAGCTCTATGTTAATTTTCTTCGCGTTTTAGTAAGCTGTTGCTATTGGTAAGTGATCGCATCTATAATTTCGATCAAATCGGTTATTAATTTCCCGTTAAAATTTATTTTGATTATTTTTGAATTCAACGAAGCTTACTACGTACAGATTTATCGGTCTCAGAAAAGAAAGTGTCAACTTGTTGCGACATTTATTGTTGGTTTATTAAGGTGTGGTAATCGTCGATCACGTTCTACTTTTTCATTTTACAATAAAATGTTGAAGCGTTGCTGTGCTTTTGATGACGTGATTTTATCAGATGACCTTCAGTTGGATTTTAATTATATAAAGTTTCAAGTTTGGGTTCCAAATGAGTATTGCCTAGGTGTCAGTTCATCGAATTATCTTCATACAGTGCATTTCTTTAATGCTCTCCCCCTTTGGGATAATGAAATTAGTCGATGAATACTTTATTTTGAAGTGAAATTGACAGATGAAACTTTCAAGATGGCGACTGGGCGCCATTTGGGAAAAAAATTAAATTGAAAGGGGGGTCTTGTGACACATCATTTTGAAGCTCCCGACGAATACTTCACAACCCTAGAATATGAAGTCAATATCTTCACCTACTACAAAATGGCGGAACATTTAATAATTTCCTGAAGACAAGCGCATTAATATCGATATTTCTAAAAATATTCCTTTTCATCTGCCATATGGCAATTACAACAACCCGATAAGGTTTGTTAAGTTATTTTTTGTTTATGAAAACGACAAAAAATGTCAGTACGACAATGAACATAATTGTTCAGTTAGAATATTCTCTTTTAGTTTTCGGTTTTACTAGTAGAAAGGTACAAGGTCAACAATCTCTAAAATGGTCAATTCTCGTCCATTGTAAGAAAAAATTGAAGCGATTTTCATTTACGGTGCGACGCATAACTTTCACGAGACCGAAACGATTTTCATTCGAGAATGTTTGTGAGGTGTCTTCTTCTACTATGTGGAGACTTATTAAATTATCAATTATATATATATATATATATATATATATATATATATATATATATATATATATATATATATATATATATATATATATATATATATATATATTCGTTCGAGACATCTGATTTCATCGTAATCATTGGTTGAGAAATAACATTTGCCAAATTTAACACAAACACTCAAAAAAACATGTATTCTGACAATTGCCCAGCTACGTTGGTTATTAATTGTTTACATGCACTACAAAAAAAAGTATTTGTTTGGAGGTGTTTTTGTGGTATTTTTATTTAATCAGTCATCGGTTTCGTCAAGGATAATGATGTCTTGAAAGCAGGTAATGGAATCTTCCAGTTGTGAACCATATTTTGATTCAGTAATTTTTCACACGTAATACACACTATTCTAATGTTGAAATGAGAAGAGTGGAAAATTTTAGGTGAATTGTAGTTAATTTTATTTGTTAAAGCAACACTAATTGATTGTTTTAATACTAAACGAACTATGATATTAAATATCACATAAACGCTATGCCTCAACAAATACGTTTTTGCAAGATATTTGAAGATTGTATTTTTTATCATTGAATAATAATTTAACCTTGAACTTTTTTCTAATACTGGCTGAGTCGACACTCAAAAACAATTTTCTATTGATTTTTCCAAATGGAACACAGAATTTTCTATTCAAGATGTGATTTCTTCTTCGAAAGTCATTTTTAAAGTATATGGTTTCAAAAATAAATTATTTTCAACATCAAACTTCTTCAGTAAGCAAAATAATGAATTCTGGAAAAATTAATAGATCTTCAAATAACCAAAACTCTTTCGAGAATATGAAGAAAAATGATTTTTGTGATGAGTGTCCAGCAGACTCTATCTTGATAACTGTAAAGACTGTTATTGAACACAAAAAAATTCATCGTTACCTATGTTTATTCAGGATCGATAGTACCAAAAAATTTCGGGTCCTATAAAATTGTAACGTAGATTCTATAAAATAACGTTTCCGTGAAGAAAAAATAAATACGAAAAAGGTTATTTTCATATATTGAACTTCTTCAATACGCAATACTTCGTAACCATGATTGAACTTGTTTCTCTCTGTAAAAAGATGGCTTGCAAATGTTGATTGTGTCTTTTATTCTTATGGAAGAAGTCACCTAGTTTGGCCAGTATAAATTTTAGGACAAAAACTAAAGTCAACTTATGTGCACCCGATCTGTCCGACAATGATATTATGTCTTTATTATTTTTAATAAATTTGCTCAAATTATTATTTGATTATTTGCTCCGGCTACGTCCAAATCTTTTTCAAAAAATATGAATTCACTAATGTAGGGTAATGTCACATAATTCTCTTATCGTTTTTTGAAATTGGTTAGACCTGGCTCAAAGCTTGTTTCTATAATTTTTTGTAGCCGTTGTTGACAGAAATTTGTTTAACAAAAGTCAGTTCTCTTTGAAAATTGCCTTCTGAACGTGGAATATTCAATAGTCTGTGAAGAATAAATACTATTGAATGCTGCTATATTATGACAGTATGAATGTGTCTATGAATTATGTATGATGATAATATCCGTATAAGATGATTCGAGGAAAAATATAAAATCATGATTGATAATAATTTTTGTGATAGTCAAGTGTAGAATATTCATTGAGCTATTCACGTATATATCACAGGTGAATTCAATCGAAGGCTCGATGAAATTGACAAATTCTACAAACTTACTCTTTCTTGTAAAATGTCTTCGAAATAAGAAGCTTATTTGAATGACGTTTCAAAATTAACTTTACTGTAAACGACTCTTCTGCAACTTACAAAGTGGTAATGAGAAAGCGGTTTTTGTTTTTTAAAATTTTTGTACATCTGCTACTAACGATTATAAATATCGTTGAAAAGTCCCGGGCCTAAAAAAGAAAAACCTTTTTTTGTTGAAAATTGACTTTATTCATTAATTAATCTTCATTAAGGCCGGTGACATACTTCGCAATTTCCGAGCTGCCAGAAAATCGCTCGGAAATCGCGGACACTATCAGGAAGAGACTTGAGAAATATTTCTGTCTTTTCTCTCTCTCTCACTCTCACTGTTTTCTAACGAACGCGGATCTAGTGGGCGAGGTCAAAACCGAATTCTTAAAGCTCTTTTTATATTTGACAAGCTGTACTCCCTGTAGCGATTTTTACTCAGCAATTTCCGCTCGAAAACCGCGCTGGAAAAACCCGCTCGGAAATCGGAAAGTATGTCATTGGTCTTTGAGCCATACTCCAGCGCCGCTCTTACATTTCAATACCACTTTTGTAGAACGATTTATCTTTTGCCTAAAAAGCCGTGAATGCCATCTATGTGTTAGGCCCGAAACTTTTCAGCCCATGTAGTATACATTGTATTATTATTGCATATTTTATACATTCCCTTTGATTATACTACACTCGAATTGACTGCCGTGTTGGTCGGTGGTTGAAGCTCTAGTCTGAACGATCGATCTTCATTTGCTATCGTCCAACACGTTAAAAGGTAAGACCTCGTTAATACTTAGCTCGCACAAGTTTCAACTTCTGGGGATTGTCGTTCATAGGGTTGCGACAGCTGGTTATCGGATAAACAGATTTAAACAGATTTTTATATATCATTATATCTTTAAATCTCCATTTGTAGGTTTTATGACTATATTTTCAATGTTTCAGTTTTGTTAAGCATAAATACTTCGTATGCTCTGCAAATTTAATATTAATAATTTTTTACTGATTCTGTTGCTTTTGGAATGAACAACTTCAATCTTCGAATGATTCACATGTAACTTATATTTCAATATTTTCCCCATTTGATTTTGCTTTGTATGTTCACGTTAGATATGCAAAGAAAATGAAAAATGTTCTATGAGAAAGTGGAATAATTTTAAAGTAAAATGAAGTACCTACAATACCTTTTAAAACTAATTCAAAAGAATAAATACCTAACTCGCCTATTACTAAATTATAGTCCAAGAATGACTTGCAAAAAAGAACTCTTGATAGCTTTTACAACTTTTACCTTGAAATAATAATCTAAAGTCAAACGTACACAGAGTACCTACCTATACTGTTGAGAAATGTTTCAAACGGGGTTCTGAATCAGATTATATATTTTTTAATTTATAATTTTTATTCAGTTCTTTCAATATTCGTTATTTTTTTATTTCCATATTTTATAAGTTTATAAGGTATCAAACAATATAATTAAAATTTTGAAGGACTCGCTCGATTTCTAAATGTTCAGGTGACGTCACTTGAAATGTACACTCACAACAAAATACATCATTTTACCTGTTTCAAACCCACATAGGTATACATTCGTTAAACAAATACTCATATTAAACTTAGCAGGCGTTGGCAGGGGTATTCTGATTGAATAGACTTTATACGAAGGTCATTCCAAGTACAGTTGCACCAAAAACCCGTGTAAGACAAAGAATTTCAAACCAGTCCCATTTTAGTCTTACATGCACATGACAACAACGAATATGCATGTAGATGTATGGATGCATTTTTCCATCGGCATCATAAGGATATCGAGAACTTCGTGTATATACGAGTGCGAATTTCTTGATGAAGAATTCGAACTGGTTTCAGTCGTTTACGAGGCCGTGTCGTTATTTCAATCAATAATGTGATATTTGGTATATGAACTACTTTCTATTCGAGAATTCTTAGGTATAGCTGATATTACGAGTTCATTCGTTGTTTGTCATCTATTTGTCATTGAATGGTGCTAGCATGGGCGATTAATAAAAAACTTGAGTACAAGTGCCTGATTGAGGCAGCAAAAATATATTTTTTCGGATCTAAATCATCAATAGTTTAACCAACATACAGGCATATATCGCAAAAAATCAGGAATGGGCAAGTTATTCACCTGAAGACTAACAATCAAAACTTAGTAGCTCGATGTGTGAAATCGTTTTTTTTTGTATTTATATCAGCATTATTTAATTTTTATCATTTACATATTTTTTTACTATTCATTTACATTTTAGTCCTCGATAATATTTGTTTACACATGAGTATTTTTTTTAAACTAATATTCATAATTTTTTCATTTTTATATTATTTTAATTTTTAATGGCTCATCCGATTATTCCGTTCCTGATATTTTCAATATTCCATTCATTTTTGTGTTTTTTCTCACGTTAAGTTCAACCCTGAAAATAACAATAGGTGCACCGCAAGGAACAGTGTTGGGGCCAGCACTCTTCCCAGTGTACATTAACAGTCTATTTTGAGAGGCGCATAATTTGTTCTGCCGGTGATACGAAAATTATATTCACATAAAAACTTGGGAAGAGGTATATTACGGGACTGATATGAACATACAAAAAATACGGAGATGGCTCACTTTGAATATCAGGTTAGCATCATCAGGAGATGACAAAAATTATTATGATATCATCTCCTGGTGATCATAACTTGGATAGCGAAACGCACGTCGAGAGACATCATTTTTGTTTCGGTGGGGTGAGACTACTTCATTATTTTAAAAACTTATTGTTTGTCATTTAAAAAAAAAAAGGAAAGTAATACGAATTATGAAATAATAACAAAAATTAATTGGCGCTCCGGGGCGATGTGATTGATTCCAATGGCGCATTTGCTTTTTCAGCTACAGGAAAACCCGGAAAAATCTGCAGCACCATATCATCTGAAGATCTTGATCTGCCAATGTCCTCTCTTTCATAGAATAAAATATGGGGTGTCTTCAGAGGCTCCAATAAATTCAAGATATCGGTAGAATATATAGTGACACGACTATGTCAAACTTAAACCAGTCCGTTTCGTCTTTGACCAATGCTAGATGACCAGATTCAACGCCAGAACCACAGTGAACAATAACTGCATGAAGATTATAATAGGGGTCTGCTAGATTGAAGTGTTCATCTATTTCGAATCTTCGTAAGAGTTTTGTGCTTCCGTCAGAGGTTGAGTCATGTTTGAATATCATCAGTGTTATTATTAGATTGACAGTTGCCTTAGCTATATTATAGAATGTATATAGATGGAATGTGTAGGAAAAAACTAGTGAACGGAAAAAAACATTTGTTCGAAATACTAGTTTTTTCACATTTTAACTAGTTTCTGTCAACTCTGATATACAACAAAATGAAACTTGTGAAGCAAATAACTTGAGAAATGCGAGTAGACATGTTGGATTCAGATGTATATTTCGTCATTTCGTAGATGCTTACGAGATTAGTGAAATGATTGCTTCATATTGGCAAAAGCGAAACAATGTATTCCTTCAAGGTCTTATCGCATACCTACTTTACACCGTGTAATTGCCGTTGACAAAAACACTTGAAATTTGAAAAATCAAAGGTCACTTTCTCGATTTAGAGTTCATTTGTATATGAACATGATTTTTTTGATAGAATCACGAGCCAGTTAGCTATTTAGTTGTATATTTAAACTTCATACATAACGAGTACGTGCTTCATAATGGATTGATGATTCAGAGTGAGTCAGAAATTTGGTGTACTTGTCCAAACTATATTTTAAATGTCATCGCTGTAAGATACATTTTCCAACAGCTATGTGAGTAGGTTGGTGAAACCTGTATATCAACAATTTGATTTTTTTTGTGAGTGAAAACTTGTATCAACCCAAACCCAATATTGGTAATAATCGATTGATATTTGTTTTGGAATTATGTTTATACGGGTATTTATTTTATTGTAAGATTTTCTCTGGACAGTTGAAAATCCTCAACACATGTTTCGCTACCGGTATTTGTGAATTTGAATACAAGTTCCCCCAAATATTTTCTACAGATAGGACGATTCGGAAAACGTTCATTGAAAATCCTTTCGGTCTCGTGAAAATTACGCGTCGCACCATAAAAAAAATCGCTTCTATTTTTTCTTACAATGGACGAGAATTGACCATTTTAGATATTGTTGACGTGATACCTTTCTACAAGTAAAACTGAAAACTAAATGAGAATATTCTAACTGAACAATTATGTTCATTGACACACTGGCATTTTTTGTCGTTTTTATAAAAAAAAAAATAACTCAACAAACCTTATCGGGTTGTTGGAATTGCCATATGGCAGATAAAAAGGAATATTTCTAGAAATATCGATGTTAATGTGTTTGTCTTTAGGAAATTATTAAATGTTCCGCCATTTTGTAGTAGGTGAAGATATTGACTTCATATTCTAGGGTTGTGAAGTATTCGTCGGGAGCTTCAAAATGATATGTGTTTCGGTTAAGACATAAAAGAAAATTTTTGGCAACTCATTGAATGGACATGTACAATTTGTGCTTTATGTTATACGAACTGCCTTATAAAACTGCCAAAAACGACTCTCCTCGATAGGAAGACTTAACAGATTGTTTCTGGTTTGGATTCCTGGCCATACTGGCCTGGAAGGCAATGAAGCTGCTGACTCTCTTGCAAAGGAGGGTGCTGCAAGCAGCTTCATTGGACCAGAACCTGTCATTGGCATCGCTTTGGGCTTTGCCAAACAAACACTGAACACCTGGATGGCAAGAAAATTTATGGACTTCTGGCAGAATCTTCCAGGATTGGCTCACTCCAAGGCGTTTATTCACCCTTCGAAGCTTGATTCCAAACAGTTGTTGGACTAAAGTAGCGATGAACTACAATGTCTAACAGGTCTTCTTACAGGTCACTGTCATTTGAATCATCATATGCAGGGACTTGGATTGTCGGAAGACAGTGTGTGTCGTCTCTGTCTGGAAAATGATGAAACAGCAGAGGATATACTTTGTGCTTGCCTCGCTGGGGACCGAATCAGGTTCTTTGAGTTCGGCAGATCCGTACTCTCACCATCTGACCTGAAAGACCACTCACCATACAAACTAATCGGCTTCGTTAAGAAGCTGGGTTTATTTGTCCGAGTGTGAATAGGTGTGAGCCACGATAAACCTTTGTGGGTTGTGGTGGAGGGTCGATTAGAACCACTCAATTTAGACCTACCTACCTTATATAATAATAATTTGAATCATATGTTTACTTGATGACCAAAGATTTTACCTGAGTTCACGTAAAAACAATTGAAAATTTGTACATCATTAAAGAACATTTTTCCAACTCATCAAATAGATCAGGATTATGTAAGTTGACTTATGGTCCTTGCCCAAAACTTTATATCGGCCAAACGGAAAGAATCTTTCCCCAAAGATTGAAAGAACACAGGAGTAGTTTCTTGAACGTGAAGACCCATTCCGCATTTGCAAAACTCAATTTTTTGGAGTGCTTAGGAATCAATAGATTTAAGAATTATGATAATAGACCAAATGGAATTGAATTCTTCTCCTCTTCTGACTCCGTATTCTAATGTGGAAATTGGTAGTTTGTTTATTACATGTTCATTTAATGAGAGTAACATTTTCTTTCATGATGTTTGAAAATTTTAATTAGTCTTTACCTAAACTCAGGTAAAGTTAACTAGGTAGAAGGTCACATGATTCAAATTTTCATATAAAGCATAAATTGAAAAGAATTCAGTCAGTATGAAAGCTAGTGTATAGCAGTGGCCAGTGAAAATCTCACAAATTGTTACTTGAAAATGTTTTGGATTTTCATCGAGTATCGGCCAATTCCATCACACATTTAAAGGTAATTTCAATTGTTTTGAGGGTTCATCAAGGGTTATATTGAGTTTAGTAAGTTAAATTCAGTGCATTTGATTTGTAAATGACATGAGTATGCAATAACTTGGTAAAATCCTGAGATCGATTAGTATGTGAACTGAAAAATCTTAGTTTAAATTCTAATTATAGGATTTATGTGAAATGTCGAAATTTTTAAGTTCCGAAAATTAAAATTGGCTATAAAACTGTTGATGATTAATTGAGAGATATTCATTCACAAATGAAACCAAACCTCTTAGTCAATCGCGGATTTGTTGAACACGTATAACATAACCTGAATTTACCTAAGCATAACATCATAAGGATATAATAATATCTATGATCTAATGCAGTATGGATATCGAGTGTTTGTCATTTTACATTTCACATTTTTTTCCAAATAGATTTGGCTTTGTGTCGTTGTCGATATTGAATTTTTCAGTTACATTTTATCCTTTTCAAGAGAGGCCACATTAAGGAAGAGTCGATAAAAAATGTGATTAAGTTATCATGTCATGACATTTGTTTTTTATTAAATCACACATGATATGAAGCTATAATGTTTGAGTACAGTATTTCCCTATCTATAATTTACGTTTCGTAGAAAAATACCCCTATCCAACCCGCGAATACTAGATTACAAAGAAATCACTTAATTTTTTAAATATAGTCCTTTATTCAACTAATAAGTTTGCAATTGAGTTGAAATTTTGTATACATGCTTAGTTTGATTGACAATATATGTAAGTGACACCATTCTGCATCCAATATGGCGGACTAGCTTTTTAATACAAGTCCATGAAAAGAATACGGACAGTTTTTTCAAACAAAATCCAATATGGCGACGACCCAAAAATGCCGGGTAGTTTTTTATCCACTCCCATGGTACACGGGTATCAAATAAAGGGCTTGCTGGAAAAATAGGAAATATATAATGACGTCATTATAAGTCCAATATGGCGGACTATTTTATGCATCCCTATAATACAGGTATCAAATGAAAGGGTTTGCATGAAATGGTTATCCAATTGAAGGTTTCAAGCGATAAAAAAATAATACACAATATCGAAAAATATGATGGCTGCCAAATCAATTTCAAAGAGTTATAATTCGGCAAGAGTTAGTTTGGGTGGTGCTCAAACAAAAGTCCAGCCATAATTAAAGAATAAATAGTAAATTAATTGTTAAAAAACATTTTAAGGTACAAACTTTTATCAGCATGATCTGAAAAAAGAACCTAAGTATCAAATTAATTCAAAAACGTCAATTTATTACATTACACAATTTATAAAATATAAAAGCTTGTCGAGAGGTTTATTTGTTCAGATAAATAAGAACTGTAATGTGACTTGATCTTGTCATGAGTTATTCTTAGAAAAAACTATATGTTTTTTATAAAGTAGTTGAATGTCGCGACAAGATTTTATATCATATAAGTTGTTTAATGTGATAAATTGTTGGGTTTTAATCATATCGTCAATTTATTTAAATTTGTATAATGGTGGAATAAATTTAAAAGAGAATAAGTGTCTTGTGTGCATTGTGATGATGAACAAGAACGAGTTTTTCTTTTCTTAATGCAGAACATCCCATGTAGAAAATTTCATGATGAACAGTAAAGTTAATAACTCATTTCTAGTAATATAAAAATATAAAATTTCACTGCCGAAGTCACACTTAGAGAGAACAAAATCCGAGCTGGTAGGTCGTGTTCGAATGGAAATTGTAGTACCAAACGTTTCGTCTACTACTGTGGCAGACATCTTCGGTGGTATATGCGTTGAATGGGAGGGAGAAAATAGTGTCTCGAATTCTGAGTAACGACTGAAAGTCATTGCTATGTATGACACAAATCATCTGAAGGAGAAATACTACTTCCCTGGCTATTACCACGAAGGGCGTTGGATTATATCCGACAGGTGTCAGTGCAGGATTCTTCACTGAAGTTATTCCTTCATATGCTGTTGGCGATACAACTGCCGCAATAGGTTTTCAATTATTGGAACACACTTGCAGGACCGGTTTCGGGCTGTTTGGCCACTTGTCACTGCAAGGTAGTGTCTATTATCAACATAAAGTCGATGATTGCCCCACCTGCCTGTGAACGAGGTAACCAACCGCATATCCGAAATTTGCCCAGTTCCTCGTATAAGGTAAGAAAACTTTTCACATATTGTCAGTGGGCATAAATCAAATCATCTGAAGGAACAATTCGTTCAGGCCAGTCTCAACTCCCTACACTATAGGTTAATGGACTGACACCTATCAAAGAACAACTACTTCCTTGGCTAATACCACGAAGGGCTTTGGATTATACCCGACAGGTGTCAGTGCAGGATTCTTCGCTGAAGTTATTCCTGCATATGCTGTTGGCGATACAACTGCCGCAATATATTTTTAATTATTGGAACACACTTGCAGACCGGTTTCGGGCTGTTTGGCCACTCGTCAGTGCAAGATAGTATCATTCCTCGAACCAGGCTGAAGCGGACAACAAACAACAGATTTGTCATCGCTCTATCCAACGCCCTTCGTGGTATTAGCCAGGGGAGTAGTTGTTTTCTGATTGGTGTCAATCAAACCTACAGTGTAGGGAATTGAGACTGGCCTGAACGAATTGTTCTTTCTTTAGATGATTTGATTTATAGCCAGTCTTCAAGTATGACCACTGACTATATGTGAAAAATTATATGTATGAGTAATAAACCGTTTAACATAATACTCTCGATATATAGTTCCTGAGATATTGAAAACTTTCTCAAAATTCCACTTTTTTTTTAAACACTCTCAATTATTTTATCACAGTGTGAGAATTTATTAAAAGAAATAAATTTTATGAGAAAAATCAACAATATTACCAGTTTGTATCATATTCCGCCTACTTCTTCGAAGTGTATCTATAAAACCAGTCAAATCTTTGAAACTTTCTAAATTGTTATACAGTAAAGCACTATATATCCAAAACCAAATATTTGTATCTTTTTCCCTTTTGAAGGAAGTTTGAAATGTCTCTCTTGGATCACCACTATCATTACACAGGCGAAACTTTTTATTATATGCTCATAGAACCATTTCCATGGGACCTTCGAGATTAGACAGTTTTTAATACGGTGCGATATGTTGTCAATATCGTCACATTTCGAACACAAATTGGTGTCGCTAAGGCCATGTAAAGTTTTAGAACCTACCGGGTATATTCCACATTGGATAAAAACAAAAACTTCAGCAGTTGTGAAAAGCAATTGCTTGAAGTTTGACTCAGATATGACTCGAACTTCATTAGGATGATTCAAGTACGTTTCGGTAACTACCTCAGCATTCATGTATTCATGAATTGAAAACGTCATCACGACCCCAGAATATTTACGAGAGAACATTTTTAGTCCCGACATCTATTCTCAGTTCTTGGGATTCTTGGATAAAACCCGAACGGCTGCTGTGTCCGAAAAACTTCACTTCCGAGCGAATTTTTCGATCGGCTGCCTCATACGTTTCATCGCTTTTCTCGGGAAAATCCGAGCAAATGTCGCCATAAATGACAAAAAGAGAATAAGGCGACCACCGCTCCATCGATCCGATCTCGAACGCAAACATTTTGTTTAAAATTCACGAGAGTATGGAACTGGTATGTACGCCATGTTGGAAAACTTGTTTATGTCGAGGTGAATATATGGGGGATTATCAAAATAGTTCCGATTTTATGTGTTCAAGGCATCATTATGCGATTTCGTGTGAAGGGTGTAGTGGGAAAACGATCAGGTTCCATTTCAACAGATTCTGAGAAAAACTAAGTATTAGGTTTCGATGTAGGAATGTAGGATTTCACGGCTGGCTGCGTAATGTTTTGGTTGGTTTCCAGGTATTGCCGTGGTCTTCTTTGCTTATAATCTGCAAACGTTTCAACCGTAACTGCGGCAGTCATCTTCAGTGGCGTGGTCGAAGTACTCTTCTTGACGTGGCAACTGTCAGTTGATACTATGCCACTGAAGATGACTGCCGCTGTTGCGATTGAAACGTTTGCAGATTATAACCAGAGAAGACCACGGCAAAACCCCAAAATCAACCAAAACATTAGGTTTCGAGTCTACACAGTTTTTCTGTACGCAGTACAGTGTTCTATGTATTTAATAAAATAATCAAAAACAATGTTGTTGTGGTGATCACTGATAAACGGGAGGAATCTTGAATTGCTGAAACACTGGAAAGTTCTTCCTAGATATAGGAACATTATTTCTCGTGAAATATAATTGTTTTTCCTAGAGCCGTTGGGCATGTTGATACTTGATGTCATTAACCAGCACTGAAGTCTCAGTAAAGATGAAATATGGAATCTTGTTATTCTTTTTCCACTGGACTTTTTATATACTTTGCATTAAAGGATGAGAGTACAGCATATAATATCCTTCAATCTTGTTCAGCTAGTAAGTACCTCAGGGAACAGAGCTAGGCTCTGCGCAAATGAATAACTTATTTTCTATAAAAATTAGAAAATGTGTGATCAGCTTTGCAGTCCGTACTGTCATTTTCTATGAAGATGAAAAATAAGATAATAAGATTGAATAAGATTTGAAAAAAAGCCTAGTATCGATTAATCTTTTACATATTCTTTTACAGATTTCCCGCGAACTTGCCAATGTTTGATAAAATATCTCTGAAAATAAATCTGAAAATATTTTCTATACAGTCAAAAAAATACCTAGGATTTCATGATTCATGATAGCCATTTTAGATGGGACACTCATTTAAATTATTTACTCATTAAACTTGGGTAAGTTCAGTTCAAGGAGATATAACAGAAACAATTATTTCCCTTAGTTTTTGGAGTCACACCTAAATTATAGCATAGGATAGGTTCCCGTTTACCTGCCGACAATGTAGTACTTGTACCCAATTAATTTCTCACTCACACCCACCATTAGGAAACCAGAAAGAGAAATAACTTATTTTTTCGTTCATAATAAAATTAATTTGAAAAAACTGCTACAAATACTCAACACCAAAAGTGGTCAACAATTTACCTGAAACTTGTGCTATGCATGATTTGGAAAAAGAAAGTGAAGTTATTCAGTATTTTTATGGAAAAATTATTTCAATTTCCATATATAGGCCCTGAAACAACTGTGATTTTATTCAAGGACAAAACACAAGCGCTGCAGGAAAATCCTTAAGGCGCTCTTAGAGTAGTACCTGTGCGAAAGTAGTGATTCACATTGGATTTGAATCGCTGGAGAATAACTCCATTCGGAAAAACGTTCTCAGGAAGTTTATTCCACATAAACGCCATTCTCCAAATGAAAGAGTTCTTATACAGTGAAGTTCGAAGTTTACTGAGTTGAACCTCAAAGCGATGAGCAGCCACAGTCCGTCGCGTATTTCCGATATGTATCGCTCTTGGTGGAATCAAATGTGCCAAGTCACTTGAACACTTCCCGTGAAAGTATCTATAGAAGAGAGACAAATCTCCAACCTTTCTTCGATGTTCCAGCAGCTTCAGGGCATGTTTGGGGGCAGAGCTCCATACATGAGAACAATACTCCAACGAAGGTCTGATCTGAGCTTTATCAAGGATCAAAAGTTACTGAGGTTTGTACAGTTTTCTGGTTCGGAACAGTGTTCCAAGCTTGTGAGAAGCAGCCTTTGCAATTCCAGTAACATGATTTTGTGCCAAGACATATTGGTGTCCATTTTAACCCCCAACAAACTTATCGAAGCAGAAAGCGGAATTGTCTGACTGACATTATTATATACGGTTCGGAAACAATAATCTTTTTAGAGAAAACCGATGCCTGGGTTTTTTTGGCATTGAATTAAACCTGGTTAGTTCCATCACAATTCGAAATTCCTTCTAGATCCTCATTAAGATATTCAACCTGTTGCTGCCAGTGAAGATGTGCATCCGCATCTGATGTCCTGGAATTCAAATGTAATGACGAGACAAGCGTGCTGTCGTCAGCAAAGCAATATATTGAATTCTTGGTTTTTTCCAATAAGTCGTTGATATATAATAAAAAGAGGGTTGGAGACAATATGGATCCTTACGGAACACCAGCGTTGATAGAGAAAGTATTCGGGTGGTATCCATTGCAGAAAACGTTCTTTCAGTAAGCTGAAGATCCATATACAAGAATGATTCGACAAGCCATAGCATCAAAGTTTGGCCAGCAAAGCCTCATGCCACACACGGTCAAAAGCGCAACAGCTCTTGATTATCCATATTTCTCGATTGCGTTATTCCAAATATGGGAGACATACGATAGAAGGTCGCCTGTTTATCTTTGTTTCCGAAAGCCATATTGATGATCGGTCAAGATGAAGTCTATCTTATCCATTTCTACACATCTTTTCCTGACACTCTTTACAAAAATCTTCATTCAAGTTTGTAATGGCTTTTTGCTAGATGTTTTGTATATTCTTCTGGGCATAATTTGGGTTGTCATAAATTGCTTCCCTCGTTTGACCCAATGCTCATTCATAAATTGTGACCAAGGTATCTGCCTCTTTGTTGCATTTCCTACAAGTAAAGTTTTTGTTAAACACTTATATTTTGTCAATTTTTTTTTCTAAATGGACACTGAGTTGAGTAGTTTTGTAATTATTTTGAGTCGATATCTGCATTTTTTTTTCTCAGACGGTCCCTTTAAAAAGGGTTTTGTGTGTCCTCAGGTGTCCTTTTCCATTACTCTTATGATTATTATCGATCTAGATCCAAATCTGGTTCGTACCATAGATTTTGGTTTTCATATACTTAGCTTTTTCCGGGTTCATATATATGAAGTCGATGATCTAAGTGTAGCACACTCATCAGCTTTTGATAACTGATCTATTTGTCAAAGTCGTGAGTTCTTCACGGCATTCCCAGATCAGTTTTTATGTCTGCCTAGGGTTCTAATGTTCCAGAGTACAAACCTGGATTTCGATAGTAATATTGTTTAACCGTGGGAAACCGAATTCTATGGTACGGAACCAAATCAGGAAATGAGACGATAGAATTGAAGTTGATGTACAATCAGAATTACGTCCACAAGAATATGACACACGTCTAACTAAGGACTTGTATAAACTAGTTCATGAGACTAGCAATAAGCCCACGACGGCAGTGTTTCCTATGAATAATTGGTCAGACAGGTCTAAATGAAGGAGAAAAAATATTTCAGTCAGGCTGTCTGGATTTGTATCTAAAAAACGATAAAACATAATTTTTTAAAGTTTATGTCCTTTATATTTCAATGGAAAAGTATGGAGCCAAAAAAAGTTGATTCAGGCTGTACCCTGCTTTTTCATTCTCAACGAAATATATTCGCATTCTGAATCCTCTAATGTTATATTTACAGTTCAAAAACAAACTGGGACAATATCAACCTCTCGTTGGCTAATGAATAAGTTCTCTGCGGACTTTAATTAACGCTCTGCTCTGCTAAACGTGTGTGGGACCATAGATGAAATTTGACGCAGTGGTGCTCCTCTCCCTCGTAACATTTCCCTCCGTCCGGTTTCGACACAAACTTTACGTTCCAGACATTTACATTCTGCGGCCACCAAGAGAAGTCTCGATTGAAATATATATAATATAGTCGGCGTACAGTCCCGACCAAAAACCTCTTCTCAAAACAAATTCGACTCGTGTATGTACATGCTCGAACGTATTTAGAGAAAAGGTCGCGCAATCTATGTCGACGAAGTGGAGTCGGTTAGGAAGGGACGGGGGAGTTTATCCGACACATCTGTAATAATCAATATCGCCGCCCCCTGACCCCTGGCGAATTTTCTCGGTGTTTACCTATCCGGGAACGTTTCTATTGCTGATTTTGTGGTTGGTTGAATTGAAGAATGATCGCCTCTGTATCTGTTGATTTATTGATTCGTCCAAATTGGGAAGGTTAGAATCATGTATCTGTAAGCATAAATTCACTATTTTCGGGTGGCAAAAACCACTATGAAAGATATACTTATAGAAAAAAAATACAATAATATACGTTTTGGTGTATATACAACTGCCACCCAGCGCCTCCCCTCAATGCATGCCTATGCATGTATCTTTACAATGGTGGCCATACATCTATTCGGTGGAATCTTAGAAAGCGCTTGTACTAGATACTTCATTTCAATGGGAATTTTTACCCAAACAATAGCGTATCAAGATCGAAAATCAACTTTAGTTTTGTGGGATTGAAAACCCTGACATCATAATTGCAGAATCTGTATAGATATATTTTATTACCATTACTTTTCTGTTGGATATGGTATCTGTACAGCTTTAGCTAAAGTAACGGATATTTAGAGCATAGGTTTAAAAATATTCTCCTTTTCTTATTTTACTGCTACTTCAGTAAAGCATTTTCAACCTTCAATTACAAAGTATTACGTTTGCTTGAGGTTTCATTATTCTTAATGTAGCGGTTATAAATTTATATTGGAAATGTTACTTTCTTGACAAAGTATCCACATATCAAAATCAATAAATACTTCAAGAATTAGTAATTTAGGTAGTGCCACAGTGTAGTATACTTGACCCCCTGTGATTGTTGGCTTGTTTATATTGTGGTAATTCATGATCACTTTTGTCTAATTACCACTAGAAAATGGATGAAAGCATCGATACATGAGACAGCTTGTTGAATATAACGAATGCTGAAGAAATAAACAATATGAACATAGTGATATATGACAAAAGCAAAGTAATGATGAATGTTTTTGAAACAAAAAATCCGAGACGAACAACTAGAAATACTAGATATAATATGTGATTTTAGTACTATAATGATGAAGGTTGAAGAATTGAGATAGATATAGCAAAGCAACCAACCTATACGATACCTTTAATTGCACAATGTTTGGAAAAATAAAATAATAATAAGTGAATCTAAATGTACACCTATATCGTCATAGTCATCCTCCCCATCAATAACGTATACTAGTCAATCATGGATAGTTGAGATCTGATCTGAAATAGTATGCCTAGAAAAAATAAATGATCATTTGTACTTTTTATATTCGCCACTTTTTCGTGACCCTAATATAAAATCAAACACTTAAGAGTATTCGTGATGACTGATTTAAAAAATTGCTATTATTAAATTTGACGCCATCAATTAAATAATTGGTAGGAATGTATCTTTTGAACAAGCACAAAACCATTGAAATCTACTCTAAAACTGAGGCGAAAACAAACGCATACTTATAGAAATTACTACGTCTATCATCACATAATAATGACTGTTATGTTATCATTATCACTCTACATAAGGAGGAGCAAAGTCCGATAAGAAATGTTCGTTAATAACAACAAATAATAAAACAAGAAACGTTCACGGTACTTGATTAATGATCATTACATTCAACTATTTACAATTGTTGCTATACTTGTCAAATGAAACAACTTGAATTTATACAAAGTAGATCATTTCACTGTTGACAGTAACGAAAAATTTTGTTTGTACATTTGTTCTCGAATATTATGTTCAAATCTGTTAATAATAAAGGTTAATTTGTGTCGAACGAGACTTGTCAACCCGAAACAGAGCCTAATAAAATCGATAAATATCTAACGAGGTTTTGTTTGCATTTTTCTTTTGAAAATTACACTGAAACAAAAATAAACGCCGTGACATGCTGATTGATCCCTATCTTTGGGTACACTAAATTAACTAGTTGGGATACCCACAATATTTCTTCAAAAACTCGTCTTGTGTTCCACAATGGTCTGCGATGTTCCTGGACTTCACAGGCTGCTCGCCAACATTCCAGAATGTTCCGAAATGGTGTGAAAAGCTCTCGAATACTCTCGAGTGTTCTGGACTGTCCTAGAAATTTCTAGAGGGCGAAACATCAGCCCTGATATCTTCACAAGCATTGTCCTATGTTCCACAATAATTTGGGATGTCCCTAACATTCCAGATTATTTCCAAAAATCACAACATTCCAGAATGTTCCGGGATGTTCTGAAAAGTGGAATGCTTTCGAATGATATAGATTCTAGAAATTCCTAGATGGCGAAACTTCCGGTCCCTATAGCATACCCTTCAGGTAAAAATGAAAAACTTTTTCGTAGATGGGAAGATAGTGGACTAACACTTTTTCCCTTTCTCGATCATACCGGGACTAGCTTCTATGTTTTAACGGCACAGACAAATTGTACATTTTTTTTATAATATTTTCGATTAACGCACAAGCAAAATTCAACTGTGACACGTTGAATGATATTGTGCAGACAAGCTAAAATATAGATCGTAGCCATCAACAAAAGTATTGATCGAATGGCGAAAGCATTATTTCAAATGGTCGCCAAAGGACTTTTGACATGGGATATGGATCAGATACAATTGTCAGTTTTCGGAAACCTAACCTATGGCGTCAAGTACTTGAGGTATTATCTGATAGTTGCCTTTTTGTAGATACATTCTGAACTAACAAAGAACAGCCGATTTGATTTCAATCACAAACAAGTTGTCTTTTGTAAATCAACTGATATACTGTAAATGCGAGATCGATTCCTGCCAAAAAGTCACACGTCACATTATCAGACCTCTTTAATCATTGGCTCGCATAAGTTTCTACTTTTGAACTTGTTCGTATAGGGAAAAAATTAATCCGGTTTTGTCTGTCCAGGTTAAACAATTTTTTTCGACTATTTAGCTTAAAAAATAGGTGTACTATTTTCAGTATTTAAAATTTCAAGCTTTATTTCACTATATTCATTCGAAGTATGTTTAACATTGAACAAAATTAAGTTCTTAATTCGGTAGTCTATTAATGAATGCTAATAATACTATTTACTTTCGCTAATTAACCAAAGCACACTTATCGGTCTTGAAACATTTTTTTCATTAAAGTTTATGATAAATTTTATTATTTCCAGACGCCCTCAATATCAAATTGTGAAATAGTAATTCTATAAAGAAAACTAATCGTGTTTCCATGAATAATTAGAATATCAATTATCATCAAAAAAACGAACGTATTGGAGAATCAAAAATCTCGGCAAGTGACAGCTTAAGAAATGAGCAATGTTCACAAGTTATCATTTCGAAAGCAAAACAATGTAATATTTAGCATTAAAACTCAATTAAAAAATGCTCAACATACATGAGATATCGAAATTAACAATTTAATGAAAACATTCCAAATGCCTTTTTGATAAACTCGGAAGTGTGTGAGAAAAGCAGAAAATGCAGAGGTTGTCCTACGAATGCCTTTTTATCATAAATTTGTCTGCGAGCCGGTATATTGATTTTCAGTAATGCAGTTATAGTAGAAAATGGCAAGTGATAGCCTTAAGAAAAAGTATTACAAAAAGGTATATGAATAATATAAAGGTCGATATTGTAAGTAATAGATCAGAGATCGCATACCTACGTACTCATATTTGTCGTTTTGAACACTTGAATGGTGAGAAACTAATGTTTAGATGTCAGAATAAAGTGTCTAGTATTTCGTCAGTGTTTTGCACAAACTACTAAAAATCATTCGGTCGTATCAGCGATTCGTATTCGTTGGACTGAATCGATTAGAACGGAATCTAAAGAACGAACTAATTCTGTGTGTATCAGCGAGCATACCGTCCGGAAGATTTCACGACTTTCGAAAAAAATGGCGTTCGCCACAGTACTCGGATCGACATAGCACAAGGGTCGATAACCTACATTATTTAGCATTCTATTATGCCTTGTGTACCTGAACTCAATGGTCGTCGAGTACACGTTTATACTCACACACACAAGAAAACACATAACACAAACTCTTGCTCTCGGAGCATTATTAGCCGTTCTAAAAATGTCGTGTCTCACCGAGAGACCCGACTTAGTAGGCTGTGCATTGCATTGATTTAATCCGTCAGAAAATTATCTCGAAATGTCCGTCTTCGGAGATGGTAGTCGGCGATTGAACGGTTTCGCGTTGTTGCGGTGAAAACAATTCAGTTCAAGTGTTTTAATTGTGTCGGATGGGTCCCTCCCGAGAATCGATCCGCTACGATGGTTTATTGTTTATTGGTAAGGTTTTTCGTTTTTGTTTTGAGGCTCTATCGATTAATCCCTTCGTTTGCTTGATCTCGTTTCTATTATTCTCGTAAGCAGCGATGCCAACGTAGCGAAAAACGCGAAAAATCCGCGTAATTTTCTGTATCCTCGCTTGTTTTGATCCTGACGGAATAGGAAGTTGAAGGTTATTAGTACTAATAGTAATGAGAGATAAGTAATAATACAAGTTTGTTATATATATTCAGAACAAATGAAAAGAGCTCAAAAGATAAGAAATGGGTAATGAGAGTCCGGAAAAATCAATTATTACTTGTTTATTATAACTATTAACAAAAATTGAAGAACTGAATCTTGCTCAATACGGTATTTATTATGTGGCGCTGGAAATGGCCGACAACAAAACAATTGTGTTATTATTCAAATCGTTATGAAAGGAAAAACACTAGCAATACCGAAAGATTAATTCAATTCCAAAAGTCAACTTCGTTAGAAAAGATTTTTGGACTGGCAAAAATCGGTAAATTACAGGTTCATAACAATCAAAATATCTCATATGTCCATCGCAGGAAAGTAAAATAACAAACGATACTAAATTCAGGTTAGTCCATGACGCGATATGCATTTTAAGTTAGGTTAGAATTAAGGGAATGTCACAAGAGGGTGCTTCTAAATAGACTTCTATTAATACAAAACGTATCACTTGGTACTTATTATTTGTAACTTTTGCATTCCGTCACTGCCTTTTTCTGCACATGGTGGTTTTTGCCATTTTCTGCTTATTTTATATCCTGCAAGCAGATCAGTTTCATTTCTTAGTGTCCCAAGCCGAAGAATATTATTATGCCTACCTTGAGAGAAGTGATAGTAACGGTAGTTCCTCTGATATTTGATAAAAAACCCAATTCACTGGAAAAAAAAGAGAATTTTTTCATCGACATTGACAAAACACACTTTAACAATCACAAAATATAGAACACAACAGTAAAATCATTTGATCTAACAAATTAGTTGCCATGGTCTGCAGACTAATGAACCTAAAAACAGCAAATAATATGTTGAACACCGGCCATGGAAACCTTGATCTGAAAATTTCAGGTATCGAAGGCTTTTTTCTGTATGATTCAAGTATGCGTCTTTTTTTGCTTAATTATGTTTCTTCGTGCTTCATGTTCGGATGTTGAGAATGTTTGACACCAACTGGCGGAAAATAACTTTTTGTTGACAACACTGTTCATAAGTAATCTTTCCGATATCGCGGTGACATCTGTCATAACTCCTCATGCTATATACCAACAGTTTAGGCAAATATCGTTTCAGCATTCATTTATATTCTGATTTTAACTTGGTGATTGCTTATCAACGAATGGAAATTTCCCATTTTTTGCGATATTTCTAATGTAATCAGTGGCGTACTACGAGCGATTGTTTTGTTTATCGGATGTAATACTTTTGGGCATTCATGGGCGTACGCAAAATACATAATTCATTAAGTTGCAGTTTATTATGCCACAAAAAACTCAAAAATCTTGCATCCTAATAATAGTACTGAAAATTACAAAGAAACTTTTTTTTATTATTGTTGTGACAATAGTGGGGAATTTCGAAAATATTTGAATATTCTTCTTATTCTTCTAAGTAACAGACAAATAAAAGCTACTAGTATAAAGAAACTATCAAAATTATCCATTTTTTATGTATTGAAGGTGAATAATAACACATTTGTAATTAACATTGAATACACTTTTGGATGATTTTGAATATACTTTGAAAACTTTTTCGTTTCCGAAATCAACGCCTTTTTTTCCCTGGGGATCGAAACTGAAACAACTTAATTTTCTCCAAAACAATTACGCGTTTATCTCTTAAAACGTACGCTGCATAGGAAACTGCGATGATGTATATGACATTGTTTTCGATTGGTTTGATTTTCTGTTTTCAATGGACTCTCCTCTTGGGTTTTTTATTGAAATATATAATGTGTGATAGATAAAGTATCAAAAAAGTTTGGTGTTTTCATGACCTTGACGAGAGAATGCCAGTTTACAATACTTTTTCATTGAGAACACGTACGAAAAGTGTTCATAATTATTATTATTTTTTCAAAGAATGTTACGAAGTGCCATATATTTGAGTTATTTTAAATTTGCTGAAATTGAGTTGAACATAAAAGTGAAGTATAACAATCATAATGATTATCGAAGGAATATAATTGTCATTAATTTTTTATATTTTTTAAGTATATATCTAATTCTGCTGATGTAACCAATCAAGCATTTAAAACTGGACAACCTTAACCTTTATCATGAACATTCACACGGCAGTTCCTCGTCATAGGTTGGATTTCTTTTTTATTAATTTGCACTGATAACAGCAACAAAATCTTGTACCAGTCGCCATTCGAACAATATTTCGAAGTTGCGATTTTGCGCCTAGGAATAAAACAATCTAAAAATAAAACTCTATTAATAAAAATCAATGACTGTGACTATGAAAACCTGTACAGTTGAAAATTTAACAAGACAAATACCTACTACCTACCTACGATCCAATCGTTAAGAGTTTGCCAGCTGTTACTCTGAACAGTGTTGCCACATTTCCAGTATGTGAACATGGTGACGTTCGATTTATTTGTTTGTATCAATCACAGGGCGATCGCAATTTTTAAACTTTTGAACCTTAAAAACTGTACTTTTATAAATATTTCAAATAGCATTTCCATTTTTGAAGGTTATAAAATATTTTAACAATATTTGCAGCATTTGTAGAATTGACAGCTTGAAACTAAACTGTCATCATTGGCAACGTTGTTAAATGGTGTTTGAACTTTCCTTCAAACATTCCAAAGACTCGGTTTAAATATAGTTCGTCATAATCGAGGGTTTGGTTAAAACGAGAATACAAAACCAAGAATACTGACGACAAAGTAATTTTGGTTTAAAAATAGAGAAACACAAGGTTCACTCAAGTAAATACGCATCACATCATGACGAATAATGAAGTTATAGAAAATGAGGTTTCCGACGATCATGAGCGTACCAGATGTTGTTTAAAGGTTTGTGTGTATTCAAAATTAAAACTAAAGGAAAAGAAGGAAGATATTTTTGGACACTTTTCGAACTCCTTAACAGATAATTGATGGACAAATTGACGCTAAACTACAAAATCCTTTTCAATTTTGACTATTTTGTCGTACCATCAACAATCGATAACTGTCATTTGGGAAGATACTTGAATTTCAGTATCCTGTGAATTGTAATGATCTCCGTGAAGATTATTTAGCATAAATAAGATATGACAAAGAATTTTGGGTCAATCTCGCAATGTATAAAAAAGATACCATTCTATTAAAGGGCACTGTTGCCGAAAGGTGGCTCCAGGGTCAACTCAATATTAAGGAAAACAACAGAAATGGGTTAGGTATTTGGGCAGTAGATAAATAGAAATATGTTGTATGTGCCTATGTGAAAAAAATCATGTGAGTTCAAGTATTTTTATCTTGCTAATCGCTTTATGGATTCCATTTATTTGGCATTTCCGTATGTTTCGGAGAGCATTTTTGGCATTAATTTATTCCAGTGACTCACTAATAGTTTCACTTCGAATTATAAAACTCAGATGTCCCCTACTCCGCGATCTTTCGTAACAATGTAATAATTCAATCGAATTATGACCAGAACCCTCACATCAAATACCTTGAAATTTGAGATAAATCATTGAAGATGTTCATGACGTATACTCAGAAATTGAATATGTAATTTTCTTATTGTCAAGCTGAGTTTACTGCGTCAGTTTACTTGACCGACGCCGTTTACTGCGTCAGTTTACTTGACTGACGCCGTTTACTGAGTCAGATTACTTGAGAATGGTTTAATAAACCCAAACCGGCCTAACAAATAAAAATCTTAGTAGAAATAAGACAAAAAATATTTTCTTATCCTATATTTAATATGAATTTCCACAAAATAAAGACGATATCAATCGAACACGTAATTTTCTTGCGCCTGAAGCATCCTTTGCCACAAAAACAATTGTAATGTTTTAATATGGAATTTCCGAAACAATTACGAAGATAAGTATCGATAAACCAGGATATTTCCTATTTATCAGCAAATGGTTGATTTTCTCGACTTAATTTTTTAACCATACATATGCAAATGATTTATGATATGTAGTCCGTTGATCGATGGAATGATTACGTGCAGTTTGAGTGTCTACATCAAATTTTACAGGCAATATAAATTTGAATGTACATAAAAAATGTGTTCATTAACTTTGGACTGGAATACAATCTGAAATAAGCACTTTTCCCAAAATATCTATGATAATAATTATAGTCACAATAAATTTTATTCAAGATGCGTTCCGCTTCACACCAGCTTTATCAGTTACCGGTACATCAGATTATTCTACAATGTCGTTTATATAACAGTAGTTAATGACAAACTACTAGATAAATGAATTACCTCTATAATAAACACTTTCCTCAGAAATATCAGAATTACAATAAAACTCACCCTGATTGACAGATGAAGTGAAAAATCTAATGAAAAAGAGAGAGAGATAAAGCAAGCAAAGCAAAGCAAAGATAAAGCAAGAGAGAAAAGGAACACAAAAAAAGGGAATATTTTCTAGCAATTTCTAACACCACGGGTAGAGATCTATGGAGAAATTGAAAATTGCTGAGAATATCAAAAAATCCGCAAGCTGATATTACCCAAAAATTCAAAGACCCTAACATCATTATCTATTAATCTTTTTTTTAATAATATATCACATATTGATGCCAATATTTCAATAAGCGTCTACTATGAAAATAATAGAATATGTGAGAATGAATTTCATTTTCAACTTGTTGATGAATCGATTATTCTGGAAACACTAAAAAAATTAAAAATAGTTCCCCGGGTGTCGATAATCTGACTATAGCTTTTATAAAAATTTGCTGTCCATATCTACCATATCTGGTTCACATTTTTAACTGCATAACATTATCATCAAAGTATCCTAATTCGAGGAAATATGCGCGTATAACCCCAATTCAGAAAACTAACGACCCCCCAAGATCTATTAGTATATTATCGGTTTTATTAAAGCTATTGAAAAAATTGTAGCAGAACAATTCAGCCAATCCATTAATGATAATCACATTTTGCACACAATCATGTTTTAGAGCAGAGCATAGTTTAATCACTGCACTTTTTCATGTTACTGATGATATATTTCGGGCAATTGATAATTCAGAAGCCTTGATTATGCTTGGCTTTAGCAAAGCCCTAATACACTACTAACTATTCTAAAATCAAGTGGTATTTGCGAATACTTGCTCTAACTTTTCTACTCTTACCTCACACAGATCTATGGCAAAACGTGAAACTGGGAGATAAAATATCTGTTGCTAGAAAGGCCTTATCTGGTGTACCACAGAGTTCTGTCTTGTGGCTGCTTCTATTCTCAATATACACAAGCCAGTTTGGAAACTTTGTTAGTCATTGTGACATACACATGTACACTGATATTCAACTTCACCAAAAGTTTCCCATAGACGTTCTGAATGACCCGGCAGTGGCTATGAATAATGACCTGGACAACATTGCTAAAGTTGCTAGTCAGCATTCCCTAATGTTAAATGCGAAAAAATCTATAGCCTTGGTATTCGATAACAAATCTAATCAGACGGCCACAAAAAGTAACCTCCAGATAATTATTAATAATGAAGTTATTAGGATTTCTGATAATACAAAAAATCTAGGCTTCATCTTAGATGACGCTTTGAGATTTCAGGAGAATGTCAAATGTAATATACGGAAAGCATATATATAATTTCACAAAACATGTGAAATTATAAACTCTAATGTTTCAAAAGTATCTACCTTTAATTTTCTAATGAATGCCATAACTTATATAAAATACATGAGATTCGGTAACATCGATAATCGAGGTTATTCCTCTCGATCACTCATAAGAAAAACTTCTACGTCTGGTTAAAAGGTAGTAAGCTCTTTACCAACGTCAGAACTGTTTCGATCTTAGTTTCAACAACTAATTACTTACAATCAGATTCAAGTTCGGTCAAACATATATTTTTGTTAGGTTATTGAAAAAATGTATTGTCAATTGATGAAAATTCTGGAGTCCTCAATGATAGAAAATTTCCATATCAGGGGAAAGTCGCCACCTTCTTGTATGTAGATTCAGTATGCTGGATACACTGAAAAAATGAATCTGAACGAACAACTGTTGCCAGCAAAAATTGGCCAATAGATTACATCACTGGAGAGTCAATTTCTATAAAAATTATTAGTTTTTCACGTCTTGAAGCTCGTAATTCAATATATATCTTGGAGTAAATCTCCATTATTTTGTTGGTCGATTTCTAGAGATTCCTGAATGTACTCATGTCTCGTTTGAAAAGCTAAAAAGTAGGTTACAAAATTGCCTCTAAAATTTAGAAAACGTCTAGAAAAGATATTGATCGAATGTGAAATTGGTATATAACCTCCAGCCAGACTTTGAATATATATTCATTCCAAAGAATTTTTTGTACTGTCAGAGAATGAAAAGAAACGTACATTGCAGAAAAAATGAGCAAGAAGAGGACTGCTGAACGAGATGATAACACTGTCTCTGATATCAAGCAGAAAATGTTTCTACATATGTAAAATTTTGAATTTTTGGTTGAACCATGCAACTTTAATACAATTGATCAGTTGAAGAAAGGCAGCAAAAAGACGTTTATATGAAAACCTTCGTGAATCAGTCGTGTTACCAGTCCCTTCACCATATTCTGCCGTCAATATTAGATACATCTCAAGAAACGATTCAATATTTATTAGTTTCCAAATAATGATCTGACGAATTGATACAGTAACGCATGTTCTTGAAGGGGTCGACTTTTCCAAGTACGAAAACCCAGTCAGTGTAGTTATGAGCAGAAGGAAGACTTCTGAAATAGGTTATTTTCGTGTGCTCCCCCTATTATTCGAACAGTGCAACTGACCCTTTTAATCAGGCGTTAATGTAAAAGGACAAATGCGTAGAAATCTACCAGTTGCAATGAAGAAATCGTCTCCCTACATATCATACCTACATCGATGTTCTGGTTCATTCTAATTCTGTGGCCGGTGAGTCATTCATAGTTTTGACGTGGTAGTCAGTTAATCGTGTTTCACTGGTGGTGGAAAAATTCGTCGAACAACGAATTTGTTTCATTAAGCTGGATCTCAGTCTCGGATATTGTCAGGTATAAAGCAAAAACATCCGCCCTTTCAGCAGCGTAGCATGTTGTGTGATTACAGCCTCGCCCAAAATCCTAAAAACATCGGGCAGTTCACTTAAAGGTAGATAGAGATAATGTGAAACTTGTAAGTTTTACTTGTTTAGTTCATTATATTCGGTCGGAATGTTTAGAACGGATATTTCAATTTTATAGCATTGGCACTGAGCAGTATCGGTTTATCTAAGTCGGCGGCGTTGCCGATGTTCGCGATTTCGCGGGTGTAATTCGAATAGAGAGGTTGCTTTCTCTTTTAATTTTTTAGACGGGCGAAGTGCGGCAACGTCGCGTTTCCTGGAGTGTATTCTATAAACAAATTATGTTTGCCGTCGTTAACATGACTATTTTCGTACGTAATTTGTTATAAAAGGTTCACGTTTGCAGTATGATTCTTTTGTGAAAGTAGGTATATGTGCATTCATTTTTTTCATTTTCCTTGAAACTTTTAATTGGTCATTATTATCATCATCGAAAAGTACTTGGTTAATTAGTAGTAAATAAAGGATAAAGAGAAGTTCAATTCCGTGAGAACTGTAAAGTTTTTTTTTAAGAAGTAATTTTTATTCAAACAGTATCGTAAACAGTTGAGTAGAAAACAGTTTGAATTATTTCCAATGGAATCTGTTTTATTGTTTGATACGATTTCAATCGAATGAAAATTACCAACAAATAATCAATTTTGGGAACGGTATAAAAGTAATTTTGATGCTTTGAACTTGAATAAACTAAAATTTTCTGAGAAGGTATCAAAAGGTGTTTTGGTATCTAAAAGGTAATTACCTGTTTAAGAATGGACGATATAAAGTACCTGGGAATGTATGGATAGTACATTTACAATAAATAGATTGGAATTTGTCGACAACAGAAGTGCATGCCTAGAACAAAGCAAATTCATCTGATTATAAACTTATTTCTATATCGAGTGCAAAACTTTTTCTAACAAATATTATCAATTCCATCCACTTGTGTTCTGAATGGTAAGTCCCTAATACTTATTCCTACCTGAGTTGTATTATGTTGAAGTTATTACGGATGATAATTCATAACATGAATTTTTAAGAAAGAGATGACAAATTGATTGAAACCCGTGGCAGAGAGATACGTTTTACTTTAATCTATGGTTACTATTTTCCGTTATTTATTTATTTAGAGGATACTGTAATAGTGTGCATACGATATAATTAATTAAATTACAAAATTGTCAAATGTCATATATTTTTTCCATATTTGAATTCTACCGAAAAATATATTTCACACTATTCGTAGTTATTTCATTAGCGAATGATACGTTGACCTGACTTATTTTCACTGGACGAATCAAAAATTCAAAACTGTATTATCTAATTTTTTTTTAATGAATAATCTTAATTTTATTTTACATATGATTTTCCTTTGAAAAGCATTTTTAAGAAATATGGAAATATGGAAATATTTATGGTATATGGACTTAATCCATATACCATAAATATCCGTATAATTTAATTGAAAAACATTCCATTTTTCAGAAAATGATTTCAAATCATGAAATTTGATTATTGTCATATACTGAAAGGTTAAAAGCTTGAAAACATTTTTTTTCTTTCTTTTTTCATCAACATTAATTTACTTTTCTCAACGCCTGTTTCACTCACCAGGTTGACGTCTTCAGGTGTTCAGGAACATTTATTTTTTTATTTTTTGTTTTCATCAACATTGATTCCTGGAGACGTTTGATCTTGAAACCAAACCCACCAACTGAGTTTTCGTTGAAAATGGAAATGGTTGGTTTCTACAAAAGTACTTATCACTGCTCAAAACTGTATCACTTGTCTTAGAAAACATTTATTTTTCTCTTTTTTTCCATCAACATTGATTCCTGGAGACATTTAATCTTGTAACCAAACCCATCAACTGAGTTTTCGTTGGAAATGGTTGAGTTCTACAAAAGTACTTATCACTGCTCAGAACTGTCTTACCACAGCTGTGTCACTTTTCTCAACGCCTGTTTCACTCACCAGGTTGACGTCTTCAGGTGATCTGAACTTTTAGATCACCTCCTGATGTATCGAAGGTGTTTATGATGCGAGTTATAATGCCTGATATTATATACAAAAAACCCATGGTCGTTCAGTTACTATATAAGATAAGAGAGTGATTCATCTCCGTCAATTAAGTTTGACGACTGAAATACTTATTTTTAATCTGTTAAATTTGCACGATTCGTTTTCTGAGGGTTGTCAGTAATATCCAATATCGCAAAATTCTCGTCAGGGTTTTTATTGTGGATCATTTATGAATTTTGAATCAAAACAGTTTCATCTTGATTTTTAATGAATAATCTATATTTTATTTTACATATGATTCTCCTTTGAAAAGCACTTTTGAGAAATAAAGTTTATATGAGTTAATCCATATATATTCCAGTAATATTCATTGAGTGAAAATTATATTGGAATAATTATGTATTTGAAGACATGGTAATACAGACCTAGAAAGGAAACTGCCTTTAATTATGATAATATTGCCAACTATTTGCTCTTAATCTATTTACTACTTTTCTTG
Source organism: Leptinotarsa decemlineata (assembly GCF_025532065.1). Lineage (NCBI taxonomy): Eukaryota > Metazoa > Arthropoda > Insecta > Coleoptera > Chrysomelidae > Leptinotarsa > Leptinotarsa decemlineata. The sequence goes on from NW_027412558.1 coordinate 14,628,376, forward strand.
ATGGCAAGTTATTTTAGAACACAAAATATAACTTGTAGATATGTAGTTTCAAGTATAGCTTCTTGTGATTTGTTCAACAACTCAGTGGAATTTATAACTGTTTCTAGATACAAATTCTTTAAAAGCTATGCAATGAAAAAAAAAAAAATGATTACCAGATATGGAGAATTTTTTAAGGAAAAATATGAGATTCTCACATAAAAAAGAACAGTGTGTATCTTTAGTTTTGGAGAGATTAAACTGATGAATGAAATTATCAAACTGGAATCCCTGAGTTTACATCGTCGTAAAATTTCAATAGATGTTTGAAATCTATTGATTTGGAAAAAGAAAATGGAAAAAAACATCTGACAGGAATTGAAGAAGATAAGTAACATGTGTACCTAATCATAACGTAAATGTGCAGCAAGCAATACGTCTTTATCCATTTTTATTGATTTTTCTGGGAAATTTCACTTTCCATAATCTGAAAAAAATTCTACATGATAAGTTGGTGCGTAAATTCAGTGAAGATTTCATAAAAAATATTTTAATCAAACGTCAAAACCTAAAACCATAAACGATTCATTAAAAAAGTTTCAATATCAAAAGGTTAATTCTAATTTCCTAAGTATTATTACAAGAGGTTTGCTTGAAAAGAACTATCATCAATATGTCTAATTTTTTTTCGAAATAGTTCAATGCAGCAAATTGTTCTAAAATGCCTCCTATAGCTAAAAATCAACTAGTTGTCCTAGGCAAGGACAATTATTAGTTTCTTGCAATCTCACTCGCCGTGGAAGATATATTAATAGAAAAGAATACATAGTAATAAATTTAAGGCTATTGGAATTACAAATGCAATTTGTAATGAATTTATTGATTATCTGACCTCAATGGAATGAATGATTATACCTTGTATTGTAGAATTAGGTTTTTACACCTGATTCTGACAGAAAATACTGCAATTATCACCATTATTTTTATTATTATTATATACTTATTGATCTATTTTCTGAAAAAAGCTAATTGAGATTAAATCTTCAGTTATGATTATGAAATAACATCACACCTATTCCTGTAATAGAGAAATGACGTGAACATATCAGATCTGTTGTTGTATGCCTTTAGTATTGATATTAGCTTCAATTATTATTTTAGTTTGTGTACCAAGGAAAATCTTTTTTGTGAATTCGCCGAATATTATTATTATTATAATTAAATAATATCATTATTTCCTGTTAACATCCATTGATTCAATGATTATGATTATCATTTGACAAATTGTTCGAGGGTTTCATCTCGATTTCTGGAATCACTTGAGTGTTAGATAATTTGATTATTTTCTTCGAACCTATAGAATAATGAAAAAAATTAGGGCCAGGCAACCAGAACAGAGTCTTTGAAGATGATCACTTGGTGATCGAAACACGTGTCGAGGTTTTAAAAATAACGATTTGGTGTTGGGAAAAAACTCCAGTAATATTCATTACTACACCAAAGGTTCCAAAAAGTGCATCATAAGTAGTTCTTTCAATTGAAAGGCCAATTCAACATTTGTGAATCATCTTTTGACAGAGGGGCACGAGTTCAATCACAATCATGACGTATTGTATTTGGAACAGAAAGGTTCAAAACTCAACCTTTTAGAATGTTTAGAAATCAATGGACACGAAAATTCGGGATTATTGCTCAATGATCAAGTAGATTTGAACTGTTCTCTTTTATTGAATTGAGTTTGCAATGAGGAAATTAGGAATTAGGACAGATCTTTAAATTAGGCAAAAAGATAGCACAGGTAAAAATCATTATTCATTATTCTCCAGTCCAATGAGTTGTTCCTTGATACCTAAATAGTTAAGGCAATGAATTTATCATGTCGATTTGCCAGGTAGTAAAATTCATAATGATTCAATTCACTATCGGTAGCCAAGCGGTTCGACGTAGGTGCTTTGTTCACTTGCTCGAATTTACTGACGTGTTGGTCGGTGGTTCATGCCCTAGTCTGAACGATCGATTTTCACTTGCTATCGTCCAACCCGTGTTAGGAATCACACGTTAAAAAGTAAGACCTCGTTAATCCTTAGCTCGCACAAGTTTCTACTTCTGACGGTTATTGTTCGTAGGGGTGCGACAGCTGGTTAACGAAAAAACATATTTTAAACTATAAAAGCACGACATAGAATTCGTACGAACAGTATTTTGACACCAGAAGATGATATCGTATAGCGAAACACGTGTCGCGGTTTTGTAAACTTTCAAGTGGAAATTTCACATTGAAGTGTATTTTTTGAATACGAACAACGAGCAGTGGATAAAACAACACGTCAGTGGTTTCATTATGCTGTTTGTTCTCATGCTAAATAACAGTCTAAGTTAAAAAATGGAAATAAATCGTTACAATTTTGGGTTTTGTGGGTTTAATAGGTCTAGTGCATTCATCCGAAAATAATACCATAAAACCTTAAAATTTTATCGATAAATTTCAATTTTTTGTCGAAAACGTTCTTATTTGAGAATTCGATGACGGCAACAAGCACGATAACAACTTGAGTCCGTAGGGCGAGTCAATTTTTTCCATTGCTAAAATAAATTGATGGATGTAGCCGTTACTACGTGGCAGAAAATTATAATGAAGAAAAGAGAATTGAAACTTTCTATGTTTTTTACCACTTTTATTTGTAACTAACGTTACTGCAGTTTCGTCCTATACGGACATTTTCAAACTTATACCATTAAACTAACAATGGTTGATTACATTAGCCCTCATATGGCACCACTGTAGGTAATAAAAGAGGTAATAATTGGATAGCTGAATTTTATTTACTAGTGACATTGCACCCGCAATGTTTATGCTTGTGAATATTCAAGGATTCCAAATAATTGAGTTTGCAACCCTTCTTTGCATAGTGCAGAATTTCCGTATCGTTTAGATTCGGATACTTGTGGTTGTATGCCAAAGAATGGTTTGAAAACGTCGAATCATTTTTTCCTAGTCTGAAGGACCTTTCATGTTCAGCATACCGTTTTTGTAAATTTCGTCCCACATAAACACTATTACACTCCGGATACTTAAGCTTATAAACTCCCGATTTCTCCAACTTGTCCACCTTATCTTTGGCATTGCAAAGGAAATCAGATAACCTGGCATGTAATCTGAATGCCACTTCCATCCACATTTTTTTTTCTGAAGAAACCCACAATTATCTCTGTTCTTTTTCCAAAATATGTTAGTTACCCATTTCTGATTGTTTGAGCTGGGGGTATATTAATCTGTAAGTGAATTTACGGCTTTGTTTTCTAAGTTCTGGATAGTATCTGCGTTGAAACCATTATTATAATCTATCTGTGTAATTATATCAATATCCCTAGCTAGATTGTTTGCAGACAAAGGCAGTGAGAATGCTCTGTGCAAAATTGAATTGAAGGCTGCTAATTTATGACTGTCTGGATGGAAATAATCCCATTACCATCCCAAGCGATTCTTTCCTATCTGGATGGAAAGAATCCCATTACCATCCCAAGCAATTCCGGAGTGTAACAGTGTTTATTTGGGACAATGTGGTCGAAATTTCCAAAAACGGTATGCTGAAAATGAAAGGTCCTTCAGACTAGGTAAAAATGATTCGACGTTTTCAAACCATTCCACAAGTTCCCAAATCTAAAGGATACGAAAATTTTGCACTATGCAAGAAACAATTTTAATAATGACACATGCTAATTCCATGACTGTTTTACCGCTAGTCTTCAAATTGGTAATTATGTCATCGTTTAGAAGAAAAAAATTGATGTAAAACTTTGTAAATGCTGCCTAGCATCGTTCCATCGTTTCTAGTCATTGAGAAAAATAATCATTTAATACAAGAATATATCCCAGAACCAATTTATTTTCGAATAATTTCTAGCATTCTTCAAATATATAAATTTCAATGATGACGGTTATTAATATTAAATTCATCAATTAAATACATATTTCTTGAAAGTTACGTATATTGTTAAAAAGCATGATACCGTAGAAGACCATGCTTATGTGGAATTAACTTCCTGAGAACGTTTTTCCAAATGGATATAATTTCCAGCGTTTCAAATCCAATGTGAATCGCTACTTTCGCACAGGCACCGCTCTGAGAACTCCTTAAGGATTCTCCTGTAGTTATTGTGTTTTGTCCAAAAAAAAAATACTCTTAATATTTGAAAACAACACGTTATACTGTCACACATCCATACTGGAACCTCATTCAAATATATTCTTGTCTTCTGTTTACAATATTAAATTACCAGCCACTTGAGTCATGTAAATGGTTTGTAGGTATCAACGGCAGGCCGGCAAACATTCGGAATTTTTCCAAGTACGAACTGTTATCTGTTTTATCTGTCAGCTGTACCGGGAATGACGTCCCAACTGTAACAATTCTCGAGTCGATTCAAAAAACGATTGGTTTACATTCGTAAACGTAGGCTCATTATTAATTCATGCAATTTATTGAATTAAATGTTAGTCAGTTTGTGCCAGTACTATCGCACACCTAACACACACATAGCCGATTTCTTTTATTTTCATTATATAGTTTTATTTTACGCAATCGCGAGTTGCTATTTTATTTGTGTCGGTGAGTTTTCGTCGTGTACTACCTTTGTTGAAAATGTCGGGCTGGAAGAGATAGATTCTCGGCTGTGTGACGTAGGCTGTACGATGCTTTTTTCTTCGGGTTTGTCACGGATTCTGCAAGGGTATTTATACAAACCATTCTGATTCTGAACGGTGTCCGGTTTCGAATCAAAATACGATTCGAAGGTTTTACAGTGTTTACTTTGATGCACGATCACGTTTTCAGCGAAAAAGTGTTTCATCATTAGGTAGGTGGAGTGATTAAAAATATTTTATTAAAACGCCACAGGCTCTGAACGACGGTATGAAAATTGTAATTGTGAAAAAATGAAATTGGTATGCAAGTAATGCCTAGCTATCTTTCCTAAAGGGATATACATCTATATCTATACTTCTATACTAATATAAATGTGAAAGTTTGTGACGATGGATGTATGTATGTGGCTCTTTCACGCCTAAACGGCTGAACGGATTTAGATTAAACTTTACATAAATACAGCTTAAACATCAGAAGTAACATATAGGCTACAATTTACAAAGGTTTTGTGTAATTTTGGCTCCCTGAGAGCTATCTTGGCGTGTGCTGCATAAAGCGTTGGAGTTACATGCAGATAATGTACCGTAAGATGGTTCATCTTACATAGTTCTAAATAAAAGTTCGTGATAGCATATATCTACCTCTTATGTGGTAGCCACTATATACAAAATACTGAGCCATTAATACAATTGAATTGAATACTTTTTAACAATGCACAGTTTAGAATATCTGTCAAATTCTTATACAAATTGATTGTCGTTTTAGGTATTTAATATAGATACATTTTGTCTTTTACACTATGTAATGTGCACGAATCGTTTAAAAGTTATCACGATAAGATTAACTTCTAAAGCAGTAAGCCATCATGCTTCGCTTCAACTGTAAGATAGCGGTGGGCGATGCGCGGGGGTAGAGGGGCGGTCTAAGCAATGAAGCGCCACCGCCGAGAACGCGACCCGAACGCGGACAGACGCGTGAAGACAGACGTCGTTGACGATTGTGTTAGTTTTGCGAATTTCTTTATAGGTAACATAATTCGATTCAGTTGGCATATTTTTTTAGTTACTGTAATTTTTAAGTAAAAATATAAATTACTAGCTGTTGTCTGCTCTTATATCAACGTACAGCCGAAGCTACTGAACCTAGAATCTTGAAATATGCAGGTAGGTTCTTTGTTTAGCGTAAATATACATCAAGAAAGGGAATCAGGAAGTTCCACTCTCAAGGGGGAAAAATAGGGGTTCAAACATTGTATTGAATTTCATTAGTTTTGAAGTTGGAAACCTGTAGTTTTGGGTTAATAAAATTTTGTAACTATTTGTTGAAAATGGTCTGTCACGAAACTTAATGTGACAAATCAAATTCTACACGGGCGAAGCCGCGGGCAACAACTAGTCTTCTATAAGTATCAATTCAATTGTTAGGAGAATGATATTCATTATACTTTTACTCTGTTATTTAATTTCTAAAAAAATTTCACATTTTTCATTATATATCAATTACTATCTTGAAAACGATTAGAGATGTAAAGCTAGTTGAATGTCACCCACGTTCTCTTAAAATCTATATATGTCTAATACGGACCTGCATTTTTTTTAAATATTGTTAATTTTTTATTCCACCTATAATTTTTATGACATGCTGCGTTTTCATTTTTATATCATTATCTTTGTTCAACAAGCTGTACAAGAAAAGAAGATAAAATTATAAAGTATCACTCTTCGGGAAACTGTCTTTAAATTACATGCATTATTTAAAAAACACTTTAATGGAAGATTTTCACTTTACAGTTTACAAAATCGCGCCACATGTTCCGCTATACAATAGCATCTTCAGGCGTCATAATACTGATTCTGTCAGTATTGTGACGCCTGAAGATGCTATTGCATATCGAAACACGTCGCGGTTTCGTGAACTGTTTTTTGAATACGTTATTATGGATTTTCATCAATTATCGGTCAGTCCAATTACATGGATGTTTCTTCGAAATGCATTCCGAGAGAAAAAGCCCATCTGAAACGTCATCGAACGTTGAATCACTTTTCATTCACAATTCACACGGCAAGTTTTCGTGCTAGAAATGCTATCCTATAACATAATAAAAGAATATCAAAATTATTTATTCTGTATTGATCGATATTATGCCAATTTTGACTACTAATGACATTCAAACGGAAAGTATCATTGTACCAAAATTCAAATGACAATACATGTTTTCAAATTGTCTTCATTTTTTATGCAAGTCCTTAGCAAGTTTACCAATCACATACCTATTTTTTTGTTTTGATTTCACTTAGATCTGGTGAAGTGCTATCGTATAATTTATTTTTCGAAATTTTCAAAAGCAATACTGTACCAATAGGTCACATGCTGAGAAATTTTTAATTTCAATGTAGACATACTTTTTAACTCGTATATCAATTTTATTCAAACCATAGCCAACAAGTAATTTAAGGCATACATCAGGAAAAATCGGATGTATTATTTTATTATCGCGCATTCCATTTGAAATATTTATTGGAAAACCTCTTCTGTTCTCTCACTTATTAAATGGGGACTTCCTTTCATAGGAATGTTTTTTCTGTTTCGTACAGTAAGATACTTGGATATCTTCAGAGGTTGAAATATTGCAACTTTTTTTGTAAATGTTTCTCTGCAATGATGTCTTACATAAATCATGACGCCCAGGGTACAAATTTCAATATTTTGTGTAGGTAGGATTCATTCCGGTTCGGTAGAATACCTAACCAAACCTGGTGACAGATATATTAAGGTGGGCCATGTACCTGTCTTAGGTAACAATAGGTTAGGTCCAAAGTGAGTGGGTCTATTTGACCCTCCACCGCAACCTGGAAGGGTTTATTGTGGCTTACACCTATTTACAGTCGACCAAAAAACCCAGCTTCTTAACGAAGCCGATTAGTTTGTATGTTGAGCACAAAGTATGTGCTCTGCTGTTTCATCATTTTCCAAGCAGAGGCGACAGACACACAGTGTCTTCCGACAGTCCGCGTCTCTGAATATGATGATTCAAATGACAGTGACCTGTAAGAAGGCCTGTTAGACTTCGTAGTTCATCCCTACTGTAGTCCAACAACTGTTTGGTATCAAGCTTCGAAGGGTGAATAAACACCTTGAAGTGAGCCAGTCCTGGAAGATTCTTCCAGAATTCCATAAATCTTCTTGCCATTTAAGTGTTCAATCTTTGTTTGTTCAATGTTTGTTAGGCAAAGCCTAAAGCGATGCCAATTACAGGTTCTGGTCCGATGAAGCTGCTTGCGGCATCCTCCTTTGCAAAGGAGTCAGCAGCCTCATTACCTTTCAGGCCAATATGGCCAGGAATCCAGACCAGAGACAATATGTTAAGTCTTCTTATCGAGGAGAGTCGTTTTTTAGCTTGAAATACAGTCGCACAGGTTCCTAGGCAGGTTAATATCTCTGTCCTGTGTCTGCGACTGAAAACACCGCAACCGGAAGGTATTTTTGATCCATCTGTGAATCAACAACTATCTGCTCTTTATTTTCTTCTCCTGTAGGATCCAGTCCTCTGTATGTACCGGTCTCACAAGTCAGAAGTTTTATAAATTTATGTTGACTAAGAAACAAGACGAATCGCCAACCGCCTTGGAGAACCTTTGATATTCGTGAATTGAGTTTACTGTTTTACAAATAACATAAGGGAAATATAAAAGCTTGTTTATACTCAGGTTTGTTCTTTTAGGGACAATAGTTCATTTGTGGTTTGTCTAGCACCACTTGAGATCTGTGCCAGCTCAAAACAGTCGAACGAACGCTTTATTTTTGGGCTCTTTTTTCGATTAGTTGGTTTGCAGTGAAAGCTGAAGAGAAAGACAAGACAAATCTATTTCGGCGCACCGCCTTTGGGAGTTTCGTTTATCATTGATATTTGTGGTAACTTAAAACTTTCATCTTGAAATTGTTGCAAGAATTCAGCTTTAGTCGAAAGTTTGTCTTTAAAAGAAATCAAACTTGTATTTTTTTTCGATTCATATTTAATCAGAAGAATATGGATTTTTTCATCAAGTTTTGTGTTTGAAAAACGCTTTTTCTATAGAATGCGCGTTTGAGGCAATTTTTTTGTTCTGGTGTTGAGAAAAATGTTTTCTATGTATTCATTTTTCACCAAAGGTTCAAAATCTACTTATCAAATCACTCTTTCTATTTCCACAGGAAAAATCTGAACAACCCAATAATAATACCACTTTCAGCTTTCAGATCAGTATCCCAAATTGAATAATTTTTATGTCTTAGTTTTGAATGCAGTTTAACACATTGTTAAAAAGTTCAGCAATATCCAAGAGTTAAATTGAAATTGTACATATCCAATAAAGCTGTTTGAGCTTTCAATTATACCTTTGGTGATGCTTAATAATAAATCTAAACTGATATTCATTGGTTATGAAAAGAGAGAACAGATGGATGACGGACGACCTTGCAAAGCGATGAATTCAATTGCAAGAAGTAAATCATTTGTGGATGAATTACATCCAATTCTTTGACTATTGAGATATTCTTGGATCAAATACAAGAAACCAAGAAAAGAACAATTACATTGAAAATGAAAGATGCATTTTACACTTCTGCATTTTTTTTCGGTTCGTTTACTAACAATAAGGCTTGCTGACATTCTTAACGCATTGATTTGAAAACAGATCACGGTTTTACCAACAATGAATAGAAGTGGATTCGAATATATTCCTTGTACTAAATTTAGATCAGATTTATAAATAACGGCTTTAGGTATTTTGTGATCCAGTCCGGGGTGAACGTATGAAAACTGCTGCTCTACAATCAGTTCAAGTGAGAACTGTATGTAATTCAAACCGATTTTATGCTATCTATTTTTCAGTCTTCTACCTAGTTGGTGTTGCAGAAGATGGCTTTGCTTTTGGGAATTCACTATCCGGTATAACGGGCACAACGCAAAACTTTAACACCATTCTTCATCATGGTGTCTCTTGTATCGGTTTACAAAAATTCAATCTGAAGCCCCGATCTAATTATTAGTACAGTTGCATAAAATTTTACAAGTTACCGGATTATCTAAGAGAGCAAATCTGTCGTAACTCAAATAACATTTTAGATTACTCACAGAAATAAATTAAAGTCTACTCATTTAGCAAATATTTGTCAATCGATCCCAGTGGCTATTTATTACATCTGTCCACGGTTTCAATTAATAATTGACATTCTTTGATAATAGTCCACTTTTGTTCTCAAAAATGTTTCCGTTCTGCTCAATTTATTTCTATTTCAATTTCATAATCCAGTTCTAAGTACTGTATTGTAATGAAAACTCCTCATTTTCGTTTTCCTGTTTTGATTTTTTATCGAATTGTGAAATTGATTGAATAGTGGTTTCTTGTCGACTTTTTATTGTACCTATTTGCCAATTTTTCATTTATTTTTCCACAATTTGTGATGAAGTTTAAATATTTAAAAAAAATTATTTCAATATACGGTTAATATAATTTTATAAATGATAAATTATAAAAAATTCAAAATGTATTAGAATTCAAGTAAAATTATTTCAATGCATTTTAAATTTTTAGTCCCCACTGATTAGTTACACAGTATATTGATCAATTTGCAACTTCTTCGATTCTAACATTTTCTTGACTTGATAAACGATGATTTAAGATCGATAATTGAAACAAGTGACATTTTCGAAATTTTAATTCAATATTCTGGAAGTAGGAATCGGAAAAATATTATAAATGTTAGTGAACCTATAAAGTTCTTATAAATAATTTAGCAGTATTTATTCGAAAAGTTCTATGATTGATACCAGATGGTATGTGGTGCAAAAAAAACATTTTAAACTTTGGCTTCGCGTTTACCACCATCATCTGTCATATTCATCTCGATATTTGAGTATTCATGTGTTTTTCTTTTTCAGATGTCAGCTGGATCTCAGATACAGATGGCACCACAGTCTACAATCAACGTAACACAACCCGTACATAGCCAAGACTCCAATATGAGTACAGGTAATTTTTTTATTTTTTTAGTTTATTTTTGGTTCTAGAATCCAACTTAGACCGGTTTTATTTGTTATTAGGTTGTGATGGATTCCACATAATGGAAAAACTATATGGATAATTCATTTTCATATTCAATTTTCTTTATAATTATGGTCAGATAGGTGATTGAGCTGGGTAAAAATGTGAATAATACTTGAAAAAAATTGGACTGAAAATTGTACCGAATTGTACCTGTTTAATTAAAATTCATTTTATCAAGTCCTACAAGGTGTGTATGACTTTTTTCAGCCACAGTTGACGTGTTTCCTGACCTAGAGTGTTTTTATTGAACTTGAGTGAATACAATTTTGATACTTATTTCCCTTTCCCCCCATTAACAGAGATTCAAGTAAACAAAATCTGAATATCTGGGAGTAAAATTCGAAATATTTATTGATTTCATACAAATCTTCCCTATTAGAAAGATTGTCACCTAGTGATATAAATTAATTAAAATTGGGTTTTGATAATAGTTCAACTTTGAAATTGAACATGTTCCAGAAAGTAGTCTAATTATGCCAAAGATTTGGATACCTTCACTATTCATTCGTTCACTATAATGCATTTTTTTAAGGTATTTGTAAAATATTTTTATAACTTCAGATTAAAAAGATATTTTGAATTTTATATCTCGTATGTTTATCTACGATATTGCATTTTTTTATATTCAACATAATAAGGGTTTAATCTTCCTCTTGAAGATGATCACTTGGTGATCGAAACACCTGTTGAGGTATTAAAAATAACGGTTTGGTGTTGGGATAAAACTCCAGTAACATTCATAATGAGAAACTGATGTTGTTAAATGTGAACGTAATGTTATCAAAAATGATGTTGCATGAATGTGGGTCCCTGCAGGAGCAGAGATTTAGGAAAATACGAGGGAGGTCTGAAAAGTTTCCGACATCAACATGAGCATAGCAGCACTCGTAAATAAAAGTTAGTAAATTTCGTTGTTCATTTTTCGACAGTTACTCATCGAAGTTTCAGCCATTTTGGACGCGCAGTTTTTATGTAACATTCGTTTGAGTGAGTTATGTGAGTGTTTTTATGAAATCGAGTATTGAGCTGTCATTGAATATTTGTTTTTGGAAGGCAATACGCCTATGCAAATCATAGATGAGTTGGATTCTGTGTATGGGGACTCTGCACCATCATTTACCACAGTGAAATTATGAGCAGCTTCAGTGTTGAATTTTAAAGTTGGCAACCTGGTTCGTTCAAATAGGTACCTGTCCTTCCATCTTACCCAAAAAACTCCCGATATAACTGAGTTTTCAAAGTTTACATGTCAGTTTTATACTCGATAATGGGGTTAAACCCGAAACCAGTCGTATAAATAAAATTAACCTAGGTAATTAGACAAAAGTGTTTTTACTCATTTCATTAAAGTGATCATTAATTACCACAAAATAAACAAGTCATCAATCATACATATTAGTTAGTATCTTAAGTAATTCAAGCATTCAAAAGATCAGACTACAACATTTTTAAAGTTTGAAGTTAATTATGGCTTGTGATGCCTTCTAAAGTTAGAATTTGTAGAAAGCAATCTGTCACTACTTCTTAAACAATTTTTTACTATTACTGAATGATAAAAGCTAAACATTAGTTTTTCTTAATTTTGTCTTCCTGCTTTACTAGAGTGGCAAATCAGTTTCTCAGAAATTGGAATACTATTTCAAACTAAAAATTATATTATAACTCTGTAATTTTTGGAATATTATTCACATATCTATATGAAGCTCTTCCCCCTAAGATTCAATTGTAGTGAAAATATAAAATTTATCGCAAATCTTCACATGAAAATGTACAGAGACGTGGAAAGTTCATTCAAATGAAATATTTTTCTTTCTTTTTAATTAACACGCTTTTATTAGCTTCACCTCTATGAATGTATGTATTTATTTATGTATGTATGTTTGTTTATTTGCTTGTAACTTTCAAGCTAGACAGAATTATCGACCTCATTGCTTGATCTATTCGCGGGCAGATGGCGCTGTACGTAACCTCCTTGATATAATTTGAACTCACTTTACATGTATTTCTTCATTTGAAAAAAGTAATTTTTTTGTATTAACACGCGCGCCTGCTACCTTATTTGTAACCCTCCTTTGCGCGCCTGCTGCCTTGGGCTTGGTAGCTGATTTTCAGGCTCCCTCTCCGGAATCGGAAAATATCAATGGTCATTTTTCTAAACAATATACGGCTGATTGATCCCATAGTTTATAGTTTTAAAAGACTAAAAAACGCGCTTTTATAGTATACGACATTGAAAAATGAAAAATAAATATAGGTTAAAAAAACTAAAAAACGCGCTTTTAAATAACATCGAATCGAAAAGTTGAAATTTTTTTTTTAAATAAGCTTAAAACAATAACGAACGAAAATTACTTGTATTATTGTGAAAAAAGCGACGAGCGCTTGATATACAAAATTCTAGTATTTTTCATTCGTTATTGTTTAACGCTTATTTGAAAAAATATTCTTATCTTTTTAGTTCGATGTTCTTTAAAAGCGTGTTTTTTAGTTTTTTGAAATATATTTATTTCTGATTGATTCGGCCGTTTCTTCATGAAGATTCATAGAAATTTCATAAACTACACCTTTCAATTTGATCTCCACAAACTTTATTTCAGAAATATATCACATGTTTCGCTAACACAGTAGCTTCTTCAACAGTCATCAATATATAGTCTATAATTACTTAGTTACCATAGAAACCAATTTATTGGCAATTTGCTGCTTCGCAATTTCATGGAATATACTCTATAAAATATACTCTAAAAAATATGTTCAGCTCAGTGGTTTCAAATCTAGCGAATATAGTGCTTCTTCCGGTGTTCCACAAGGTTCAAATCTGGGGCCGTTGCTCTTCAATATATTCATTAATGATATTGCAGATGTCATAGATGTGTATTTCCTTTTATATGCCTATGATCTAAAACTATTCTGCCTCGTTGAGAACATAGATGTTTGTGTGAACTTCTCAGCAAACGTAGGACGGGTTGTAGAATGGTGTTATCGAAATAACTTGTCACTGAACCCGGATAAATGTAAGGCATGTCTTACAGTTTGAAAACGAATATCTTGATCTTTGATTATTCAATAGAAAACGTTTCCCTGGTGAGACCAGAAACATTTACTGATCTTGGCGTCACATTTGACACTGCACTATCATTTAATAGGCATATCGATAATGTTGTAACCTCCTCCTGTCGTTTGTACGGATTAATTGCACGTAACATTAGTGATTTCAAAAAAACTTCGACCTTAAAAACTTTATTCTATGCTTTCATAAGATCAAAGTTAGAATACGCGTCAGTTGTGTGGAGCCCCTTTTATCAATATCACATTGATAGAATAGAAACAATTCAACGAAGATTTTTAAAACTGCTAAGCCTTAAAACCGATGGCATTTATCCTCCAATAGGAACAACCCACTCTGAATTGCTACAAAAGCATAACTTTTGCAGTCTCGAAAAAAGGCGTGAATATTATAGTGTTGCACTAACCTATAAAATTATCAAAAGCATAGTTGACTGCCCAACATTACTGGAAAAGTTTAATATTTGCATTCCTAGAATCTGTTCCAGACACCCGAGTACTTTCTATATAAAAACATCTCGCACAAATGTTCTGAAGAATTCTTCGATCCATACATACCATGTGTAAAGTGACACATTCTGTTAGCGATAATTTAGATATATTTAGTTGCAAATTGTCAAATATAAAATCCTACTTCCTAAAATAATTGTTTTGTCACCTATAATAAATATAAAATGTGTAGTCTTTATAGTCACTTGTTTGTGATGTATTTATTATATATACTCTGTTATTTCCTGCTCTATAATTGGGCTATGTCCTGTAGAGTATTGTATTACAAATAAAAATTAATAAAATAAATAAATAATATAGGATAAAGAAAATAACTTGTATCTGATTTCTACTGAGTTTCTTATTTGTTAATACCGGTTTCGGTTTGTTAAACCATTCTCAAGTAAACCGAAACCGGTCGTAACAAATTAAAAAAACCAGACAAAATTTATTTTCTTTATCCTATATTTAACATGAATTTCTACAAAATAAGTAGATGATCAATCGAAGAACTCTATTAATAGATCTATTTAAATGAAGTTCAACTTCAAACGATGCAAACTGAAAAGTGTTATTAATCAGGGAATTTCCAATAATATTTCCAGACTGTTCAGGTTATTTCTCGAAACGACCAGTTTCATGAAATTTGTGACGCATCTTCGTAATGATCACGTACTCTCAAGGTAATATTCAAAAAGAAAACGCTAAAAATATACCAACATCGTATGATTTTGTGTTCCGACTGTATCAAAATCGATTTTTATGCTCACTCCTGTACTCGTTCAGTTCTTTTACGTCAATAATTTCGTTGGATACATACTTTTTATTTGATATAGCTCGGCTCGACCTTGACGAAAATATATTATTCTTTTAATAATACTGTATTTTTCCATTTCATATTACTTACTGATAAAACGTCACAATAATCAATGTACACAAATTTCAGAAAACATCAGCAGAAGCTTCGATTTGCCTGGCGACAAAAAAGTATTGTAGCTGGTTGTGAATAATGAATATTTTAGTGCTAGTCATTGAACAATGTATCCTTGGAATTATTTTCGAATCATGATCGAGGTATTTGTAACATATTAGATCACTCTGAATCGCACTATATGGGAGTTTCCTAAATTATTCAGCGTGAACTGTAACTCCTTTCGTAAGACAGCTATGATTAATTCGAGTTTTTTTACACGTGATACATACCAAGAGTTGCCATGTACTATGACTGCAAACAAAAATTGACAATGAATTTCATTAGTTCGGATTTCCATTGTCTGATATTATATAAAATAATTTGAAACCCCTGAAAGAATAAATAAAATAGAAAATCAAAATGAATAGCTGAATATAACAATTTATTGAGCAAAAAAACCCTAAAATGAAATAACAGTGAAATGAAATACAGGCAAAAAAAGGAAATAAAAATTAAGAGTCGCATATAATTAGATAGGAGCGAAAGCTTCTGATAATTCCTCTTACATATTCTCAGTTTCACTAACACTGTCGTCATTTAAATCAATAATGAATTTATTTCCACCATTACTATGGAAGTTTCCAATCTCCATGTAGTCTTTATCAACTAAAATTACTTTTTTAATCCTTTTCTGCCAGTCTTCTTCGGTTATATTAAATACATCTTCTTCAACTCTATTGCCTCTATTTAGCTATTACCTCTATTTAGCTCTATTACCTTCTTATCAAATTTTGAAAAATTATTTTTACACCTGATGCTTTGTTTCAATTTTCCCCAAATCAACTGGATGGGATTGAAAACACAAAAATAGCGGGGAAGTCTCAGTATGGTGTGTCCATACTTTTCAGCAATACTATCAAGGGGGGCATACACTTTTTCAAATGTTTTTGTCTGATAAACTTCAAGTAGTTGGTTTTTGGTATAGTTATCTTCAAAATACAAATTGTTATCCATTAAAAAACTTTGTATTTCATCTTTCCTCGAATTTTTATTCGGTACTTTGATGAGCTGTCGCGAAGGATAGGAAGCGTTGTCAAGAACTATTACTCTATTCGCATCCAAATTTGGGATCAATGGGTTTTCAAACCATTCCTCAAAAATTTTAGCTTCCATGTTCTTATGATAGTCAATATTACAGTCCTTAAGTTTTTTTCCACATAATTTCAAAGAACCAAACTTATATACATTGAAACATACTCTATGTGTTTCAATATTCAAATGCATCTGAATCTTATTCACTGGTATCTCTTTTTCGCATTGTTCATCAGCGTTATTGGAATCACTACACAGGAAAAAGTCTACAATATTCACAATCGTTATTACTATTAGTACTTGTCTAAGGACGCCACATTTTAAACAGATAACAAAAATTTTAAGTAATTATAGGTTCGTTCCATCCAGCGTCAGAAACAGTTTCTGACAGTCAGGATTGTGCGCAGTAATGTGATTGCGTTCCAACGTGAGTTTCCAACCATTAGTAAACTATCAGTTTTCTGTTCCATCCAAGATTCAAACCTGTTCGAAATCAATCAGAATGGTTTGAGGATTATCTTCCAACCATTAATCTGACGCATGCGAATTCCGTATTACTGTTTCTGTTTTATGTTCATGCAACTTGCAAACAACATAACCTGCAAAAATTGTAATAAAATGAATTACATATTTGCTGGCGCAGGAAAAATTAGGAATTCTTCAAGTGTACCTAAAATATGAACATCTTTAATTACACAAATTAATTATTGCGGTGACCTACTTTTACCTCCCAGTTCCATGTTGATTAGTAAATGGAATAAAGATATAAAATACTACAACCTTATTTTACTCTTATTTGCTGATGATACCCTTGTATATACGGAAAACTGTGATTTAAAAGAAGCTGTACAAAATATCAATATATCTTTAAAGATCATTGAATTATATCTACAAGTGAATAAACTCAAATTGAATATCAATAAATCTAAGGCAATGATGGTTACAACAAATTCGAATCAAAGAAAGATTGATACTAACGACGTTAACATCAGCATATTCAATAATCAACTCACAATTGTAAATGAAATTAAGTACCTAGGATTCATTATAGACCATCAATTAAATTTGAATAAGCATGCCGAATATACCATTAGAAAGATATGCAAGAAAAAGTATTTTTTATCTAGAATTTCAAAATCTGTATCAACCTTTGCTAGACTAACATGTTACAACTGCATAATGAGGCCACACTTTGTTCTAACTCATATTGTGAGGCCATTTGCTCATTAAAAAACTGTATAGTACTGTATAGTTTTGAAAGCCCCGTTGAAACTAGATGAACTTTACATCAAGTTTGACAACTTTTATTTTTCAAAATTTGTTTTTATCATCAAAGAGGCTCTTAAAATATTATTATATGTATTACAAAAAAAGAAATTCGGTGACGAGTTTAATTAAAATAAATGATTTAGTACAGGTGTGCTTAAATTTTGATAAGTAGAAAAAGCAGGAGTGCGGAAAAATAGTGAAAATATAAAATACTTATTATGGGTTTGAAACTTGGTGTGTGGGTATAAAATTACAAAAGAAAATGTTTTTATCCTTTGATATTTTTGGATAATTTGAAGAATAATGTCATTTTTCGATGTTTCTTTTTTTAAATGTCAATTTTGACAGGTTAAGGAAATCACGTGACCTATTTTGTAGACGCCATTTGACATCATTTCTTAAGCAAAATCTACTGCCAAAATCAAATTTCACATAAAACGATAAATAAAAAAGTTTCCCATTTGATGCGGACTTTATCGGTGACACTGTATAAATTATTCATATATGCATAACTATATATTGTATATTAGGATTCCTAAAATAAAGTCTACTACTACTACTCTCCAGAAATACACTTGATTAGATTTATTTTTAAAGGTTATGTTGAAATTCCATGCCAAACTTCAGTTGAAGTATCAGCTGTCAGCTGTTCCAATCAGAAATTTCAAATTAATCAGAAACCAATATCTACCAGACATGCGCGTTGACAACGATTTACTAACTGTTGGAAATCTGTTGGTGACTCAAGGTTGGAACGAACCTCATAACTACCAATATCGAATTTCAATACTCAAATCGCGATCAGTTCCTGAACTGAACATTGACAATACGACGGCTTGCATTCTATTCGTCACCGTGACATGACTTCAAAATTTAATTTTATGACTCTTCAGCCAATCATAAAACTCGGTTAGTAAAAATCATCGAATACGAACAGCCAAGTCTTCAGTCCACGTATTCTAGCTGGCAGCGGCTTTATCTCCTTGTACTGTTTTTTTTTGGCCTTTGAGGTTGCCGGTAACTTTAAGTGTTCACAATAAAGATTACTTCGACTATACTTCACGACATTTCTATTTTTAGTATATCCATAATCGTCTTCTGGTGATGACTGGACTAATTCCTCCGAGAGATGACTATATGCTAAGTACTCGAATGACCCATAAATAGCCATCTCTCAGAGGAATTAGTCCAGTTATCACCAGAAGACGATTGTGGATACTAACAATCGAAACGTCGTGAAGTAACTTGGCTTGGAATCTCTTAACTTTTTATTTTAATTTTTTTTTTCAATTGTATTTATTTTTACTTGTATTTTATTTTACTGTCATTTCATTTCAGGGTGTTTTACTTAATATAATTGTTATTTTCTTTTTTGTTAGTTCTTTCAGGAATTTAAAAACATTTTATATAATATCACACAATGGAAGTCCAAACTAATGAAATTCAACATAAAACATTGTCAATCACCTTCAAACAAACGAAAAATTGAAAATAATACGCAACACAGATCATAAGGTACGAGGTATATCCAAGAAATAACGAGAATTTTTGTTTTTTGAAAGCAATATTCGTCTACATTAATGTTGCAGCTTTCAAAATGCCCAACATCAGATATTATACACTTATGCCAGCGCTTATTTCAATCCTCGAAACACCTCTCAAACTTAATGGAATAGCCTTTAGCTCTTTCAGCAATGCGCATCAATATGATCTATGCTTATGAAACGACGACCCTTTGAAGTTCTATTTATTTTTGGAAAAAGGAGAAAGTCACACGCAGTCATGTCTGGTGAACATGGAGACGGGGGCATCGTAACGGTATTGTTTTTAGCCAAAAATTCACGAAATAGCAACAAAGTGTGAGAAGGTGGATTATGGTTGTGCAAAAGCTATGAATTATTTTTCCACAAATCCGGGCCTTTTTTCGGATCATCGGCGATCATTCATAACCATTTTTTCATCGGTTGTTGATGTTCTGGGGCATTAGTCATCTTCAACTTCTTCACGGCCATCTTGAAAAGGCTTATACCATTTGTGAACCCTTTTTATTTACTCATAACAAACTTACCATAGGTCTTTGTTAACATTTCACACACTTTATTACAATTCATTTTATTTTTTACGCAAAATTTTATACAAATTCTTTGTTCCATTTGTTTTAACTAACGAAAATTGTCGAGCACTCAAAAATGGGGGTATGTATACCAACATAATAAATAAATGTCAATCAGACTTTTCGAACACATGAAAAGTAAAATCCCGTTATTTGTTGAAAACACCTCGTGAATGCATGTTTGACAGATTGTGGAAATTGTTGAGACCAGTATATTTCCAGTTTTGAATGGCATAACCTCAACTATATTTTCGCCCTATTTCGGAGGCTGAAATTTTGTATACCTATAGGTTGTATGTTGTAGATGTGCTTTAAGAAAGGATTTTTAAATATTCCAACTGGAGCGCCAACCGCGGGGAACTAGTAGTGGTACAGTTGCACCTATATGTATAAAGAATAAAAGGGGGAGCTTGGGAAAATGAATATTGTGCATAATATCATTAAAAACAATCGAGAACCATAATTAAGAAAAAGTAAGGAAATGTTAATATATAACTTCGTATCTTGTTTTATCACAAGAAACTACGAATTAATAATACACTACCAAAAAATGTTGCAATAAGAATGTTTGCTTCTATTATTAATCTACTTTCATTAATTGAAAAAAATGTTTGAAAAAAAGGGCAAGAGAGAGATTACATTTCGCTACATTGAAAGGAAAATTAATCAGACGGATGACTTTCTTTGAATGAAATCGGAAGCCTCAAGATGTGATTGGAGTGCGGATCTCCAAATATTGAGCAATATTCTAAAAAATGAGCTTCATAAATAAAGCACTAGAAGTGACTGAGGCTTATATACCTTCCCTGTTAAAACGTTTTAGGGTTGCAAGTAAATAAAAAAATAATAAAAAGTACTTAAGTGGAATGAGACAGTACCTTGGAGAAAAAGCAATTGATGTAAGATTTGAGAGAGAGAAAGCTAGACTCAGAAAAGGGGTGAAATAAAAAAACTTTTATCCCAATAGGTATACTGTTGAATACTTATAAGCATAATTTTGAGGTTCACATATTCGAAATATCTTGGAGTAGTATTTTACATAAGAAACTTGAGAACAGTAAAATTTGCAAGAACTCATCTTACACGATTTATCAATAATGAGGAGACACTTATTCTGGATGTATTCGGGGTATTTGCTGCCCGTCATATGTAGAAATATAAAGATAACGTATTACACAGATACGTGTTTATCATTGCATTGAATAATCTTGAAGGTCAAGTAAATGATCACCCATTTGCATGGGGCAGAAAACGTGGAATCTTCCAGCATTGTAAAACTAGCAAAAAATATAAGTTAGGACAATAATTTGCATTTCGTTAGTCATCATTATTATCAATATTTTCATGCATATGTGCCAAGGTTTTTAATTTGGCAGTATTTTAATCAAGTGCGCAGGTACTTAATACCATATACTTACTTAACTGGTACTCGTCCTGCATAATGAATCGAACATGCACATGACAAGACCTCGGGTTAAAACAGACTTCCAACTGTTTATTACTTTTTCAATTACTTACTATGTGAAGATTCAATAATATCCCACATATCTATAAATACATTGATTTCTCGGTATATATTAAACACATCCATTATGTTTCGCTTTGCCCTCTTCCATGAAAAATACATGAGTAAACATTGAATAAGCAACAAATGTCGTGGCTGATATTTTTAGGACGGTTAGTATTTAAAGTTCGAGAGATTATAATCCACCATTTTGAAACGGTAATTGGACGTCTACAGCGAATATCTTGCGATTCATTTGAGGCCAGCTATTTCTAAAATCTGTACAAGGAGTAATGATAATAATAAATTATGAAGTTTTTTATAAAATATTGTGAATAGATAACGAATTTTTCTTGGCTCGTAAATGTTTTGAATTTTTCGAAAAAAAAAAAAAAAGATTTTGTCACCTCATAGAGAGAAAAATCTGAAACATGACTTTTTTTTATTTGAATTACTGGTTGAAACATCTGACTATCGGACTTTCTTATAAGAGTCATGAATATGTTTCGTTTAGTTTGCTACGACAGACGTTTTTATTCAAAACAGTTTTGTAGTCAATAATGACCTTGAAGTAAATTACTCACCTACTTGTTGAAATTTCAATTTAAAAGCACAATTGACCATACATGCCGATATTCTTTTTTTGTTGATCAATCAGGCCATGATTTGAATCTTTTCTGCTTCTTTGAAGACTGTTTTTTTACTCGTATTGGGAGTTATTTTCTTTTCAGCAATTACCTTTTTGTTGTATGTACTTACGGAAATATAAATTTTAATTACACAACTTGTGATGCACTATTCGGAACCTTTGGTATGGTAATGAATATTGCTGGAGTTTTTTCCCAAAACCAAACCGTTATTTTCACCCTTCGACACGTTTATAACTGAATTATTTATAAAATATTTATTTATTTATTCCCAAGAAACTACAATGGTTTATACAGGGAATTATTTATGCAAGAAATATTCTTACATAAATATATAACTTCAAAGGAAGCTATTTCAGAATTGGTCTAAATTAATTCAGAAGAAAACAAACAATGATTGTGAATTAATGAAACAAATAGTTATTCGAAGCTTTTTTCAATTTTTCTGTATTGGGAAATTGTTTGTCATTTGATAATTTGTATTCAATTATTCCTCTGTAAAATATAGGTTTTTGTGGAAAATGCAGATTTGATTAGCTGTCTTGTTTGATGATCGTGTTAATTTCTATGTTTTATAAATTTCATAGTGTAATGTGTTTCATTTTTTATAACGGACTGTAGAAAAGTGCATACTTTTAATTTATAAATAGAATCGATGTCAGGTTCAAAAACAACGCACGGTGAATTGATACTTTGTATGTTCTCTTAAATTTTGAGGTATAATGAGGTAATTGAAGATTCGCTTTCAATAGATTGGAAGCAGGTTAAAAGGTGGGGGTAGAAAATGTGCCTTCAAAGGATTTCGTTGAGACATTAGCCATCCTGTATATTCTAACGCCCTCCACCCTTTGTTCTCAGTTTGCATGCCAAGGTCAGACGTGGACTATAATAGAATTTTTATCCGGAATTCTATATGTAAAACGTAAGCCATTTTGTGCAGAAAATTACAATCGATTCAAAGTTGGATACCGGGGTTCAGCTACCTGCTCTTTCTTTGTTGAAATAGATGCATGGAAAATTCTATTCCAAATTCTAACCACAAATTTAGGGATGAGAGATAGTTTGAGGTATTTTTGGAGTTTTGAATTTTGTAAATAATGTTTCGTAGAGGAAGAAATATAGAAAAGTGTTCTTTCTGGTAAATTGCTGTTAAATTTTGTTCAATGGTGGCAGAACTCGTTCAAAATATAATATTTTTGGTTATATGAATATTCGTAATACACCGAGTCCATGGACTATTCCATGCATTATTTCATTGAGTATTTCTGATTATCTAACAGATAGAAAGGCATGCCAAATTCTTCATAAATGAATTTATTGATCTTGATTCACTATAAACCTGCCTTGAAAGCTATACGCAATCTTTATTGTTTCAACTAGGCGACATGATTTCTTCGATATTTTGTTGTGAAACGTCAGTAGCTCTATAAATTTTTCGATATTTTGGTAAATCATTCGTGTCGAATTGAGAATGAAATTATTCTTTAAAAGTTGCTGGGACTGATTATGTTGCCCACAATCATGTCATTACATTTGTAGAGTGTATTTATTGTCTCAGATGTCCATTCTTGCGTTATGTAACAATTATTCTGAAGTTGAGAAATCAAAATTCATACCGTAAATTAATTAAAGAGTAGTAATGATTAGGTCGAGTGAAAGTCTACGTAATGAGTATAATTTAGTTCACGTATATTTGAAAAAACAAAGATTTTGTATTTGAGGTCAAAACTCCATTGAACTCTAATGGTTTATTGAAAATTAACGTACATATTGGACGTCGATACTTTCTATAAATCGATAAACGGTGGGTGTATGGAAAAAGTAGAGGTTGAAACATTGTGACTTTCAAATGAAGTGGCGAAGATTGAAAATTTATTCACCAGGTCTCCTTGAACAGTTGAAAAACGCCATTGAGTAAATTACCTAATTTTTTCTCATTTTTTCAGCTTGCATTGCGATTTGCTTGTTCGCTAATATGAGATTTGTTTCTGAAGGTTCCTCTCACAGCGATAAAGAGGTGGACCCGAATACTCCAGAAAAGGTACCTAGGACGCCGAGCGAGCGGAAAAGAAAACGGAAAGTGGAAGACAGTGGCGGAGCGCCGGCCGTGAAAGGGGGCGTTCGGAATTCATCTACCGATAAGAAAATCAACGAGTATTTCAAGCATTCGGGTAATAGTCATAGTCCTATTAGACACGGGGGTGCGAAAAGCCCCTCCCCTCAGCAACCCTATCCGATGGTAAGTTGATCTTTATGAATGAGTTGTTAACAAAATAATCGCAGTTCAGTATTTCGAATATTTTCTTTTTTAACTCTGCAATGTTTTGACATCTAAGAAAGATCAAATTTTTTAAGCTCGGACTCAAAAACATATTTAAATTGGGAAGCGAAAACTACTTAGGAGAAATAGATAGAAGTTTCCCACATTTTTTGTTGAAAGGCGGAGAAGTAGAAGAAAAGCCAAAATGTTTTTTTCTCAAAGCATTTGACCCAAAACTCATTCTGTCTTCCACCCAGAACAACGTCTCATTTCTGACAAAAGGGTGTTGTTATAGTGAAAAAAATATTTGAGTATTTAGAACACATCCACATCCAGAACTGATTATAGATTCAGATAAATATGTATGATACAAAAACACTTCCTATAATCGATTCGAATATAGTTGCAAAAGGTAAACAAATAATATGAATTGTGAATGAGCACAGATCTACACTGTAGGTGGATATGAAATTACTAATCAAGGATCTAATGCATGCAGATTCACAACGAAAATCATCTACATATGGAGTGGTACAAGGAAGCGATATTTCAAATAGGCATCTGAGTTCAATCAGATGTGCGCAATGGGTTTGACCAATCTAGACAGTAATTGCTCAAGTGGTACATCAATATTTTATCAAACTCCATCATCATATTTGAAACTAACGTGCTCCAGAAAAATTGCCTATGTATTGTCTAATCCATGTATTTATATTGAAACCAACATTCTATATAATACATCTGCATCAAACTTTTATTCCAGAAGCTTTTTAGAGGAGAAAGTTATTTTGGTGTTGCTCAACCTTCTAGAATTAATTAAACCCAAGTTCTGTTGCCCCTATGTACAATATTTATTCGAGAGGTG
Organism: Leptinotarsa decemlineata; assembly: GCF_025532065.1. Lineage (NCBI taxonomy): Eukaryota > Metazoa > Arthropoda > Insecta > Coleoptera > Chrysomelidae > Leptinotarsa > Leptinotarsa decemlineata. The sequence goes on from NW_027412558.1 coordinate 14,653,305, forward strand.
AATCAAAAATAATGTCTAAACCTCAAATCAATTGTTCTTCAGAGACTAGGTCCGATCATGCTATAAAATAAATAACTGGTGACTTTTTACGATGGAAATATTGCACTCTATCTGCTTTGGAAACTGATTGGCTTATCACCAGTTATTGAAGTTGTCGACATCTCTTTCAAGATTCTTATAGTCATTTAGTTATATCATCTGCCGAAAAACTTCACATTCATCTCCTTACAAAACAATTCCTATTGATGAAATTAGTCATGGTCTACTAGCCTGTCGAAAGCCTTGGAGAAGCCTGTGTGAATAAATAACATCCACCATGAAGATACATCCAATGCAGTAGATATACACTGAGAATTACAACAGATTTTTCACTGTTGACAAGCTTTTAAGAAAATCCACGCTGTCAACCAATTCATGTTTGACGTATCGTATGCATATACTACATCATATACAATCAGTTCAAAAAGTTTACTGTTGAAAAGTATTACAATTAGTATACAGTTTTCAATTATGGTTCTGTCATCTTTTTGATCATCTAAGTTTGCCAACTTTCCAGACAATGGGGAAACCAAATTTAGGGTGAGGTAATTTGAAAATGGTTTATAATGCTTTTGTGAAATTAATTGCACAATCATTTGGAGAAAATGTTTATACTCCATCAGACTCAATTGTCATTTCATCTCTTCAAAGCATAATTATATACTTTATTGTCAACAGATACTCAATTATAGGATAGTTTTGATAAAAAAACAAAACTATTTCATGGGAAACCACAATAATAAACATAAATCGGGGCTCTGTAATATGTATATTGAGATAAACGCGAAAAAAGAGGATACTTGTTATCCCTAGATTAACCAAGTTAAGTAGTACAAAAATATTACATTTAAGAAGTTAAAATCACAGGAATTTTTCTGCCAAATATTGATAATTCTATTGGAAATTAATTTTGAGAAGTTATTTTCAAATTTATTCTCAACTAATTTTATATTAAAATACGAATCTCTTCTGAAAATATACCCTTTACAATTTGAATATAAAAAGATATTCTACTAAAGTGTAGTTTGAAAATTTCAAAATACCAGTCAGGTTTTTGAAATTGAATGAATATTTATCAACCTGTAAAAGTATTTTCATATGAAAAAATATATTTTGTAGTGTCATAAAAACAGTGAAATATTTTTAGTGAAAAGCTGGGTAAAAACGGACATATTGATAAAATATCTGCAAATATTTTAACAGTAGTCCAAGGTACAAGGTACTGAGTAATACAACTCATTGTATTCTTAATTATATTTTAGGATGTGCAATGTTACAGGATCTGAAGTGAATATGCATTATATTTTAAAGTGTAATAGGCAATTGGGAATATTTCCAAATGAGGTAATTGTAGATGAATTTTCTTTGTGAAGTTTCTATTATTCATATTAGCAAATCTTCTGTTTGTAAAAAAGCAATCAATTGCTATGCAATATGTGCAACTATGTTTTTTATGACGTATTTTTCATTCACATTTTAATAAGACCTAAGATGGGTTATCAGTTCGAAGGAAAACTTAATTCAATTGAAGGTAGTGTTTTTGAAAACCCCAAACCATTTTGTATAACTATTTGAAAAGCATTTACTAGTTCATGAATTTGTAACTTCATAAACTTTCGATAAAATTTGATAATTGATCGCAGTTATCTTCATTTCAGTTACCTCCTTCCCCTCAGCAAGTGGGGATGTCATCCCCACAAGTATGCAATTCTGTTCCTTTTGAGTTTTATAACAAACCGATGAGGGTGCCCCCACCAGCAATGGTTAGCAAATTAATCCAGGTGAGTGTCAGATTTCAATTAGTAGTTCGTTTATTAATAGATTCCTAAAGCAAACGAATTGATTCTAGTGGAATTGATCTGGCAAAAATATGTTCGCAAATGAAAATTTCTGTGGTTTTGGAAAGTGTGAAATACTGTATTCAAGTCTCAGGTTGTGTATGAAATTCGCCAAGTTCAAGTGAAAACTTTAAAAGTAGGTTGTGCTTGGATAAATTGACACTTGTGCAAAAAATGAAGTCTATCAAGTCCAATTTATTAATTATGATTTCAAATTTATACATACATTCAAAAATTTACATTTGAAAAATTTGCAATGAATTATACAAATCCATTCTCAAAATACAAGCATTCTCAAAAAAATTATACTATTTCCGTGTTAGGAATCACACGTTAAAAGGTAAGACCTCGTTGGTCCTTAGCTCGCACAAGTTTCTACTTCTGAGGGTTGTCGTTCGTAGGAGTGCGATAGCTGGTTAACTGAAAAACATATTTTTTTAACATATTTAAACATGTGTTTTGATTAGCTATTTGTTTATTCATTTATTAGAGGCCATTAAGTAGATTCATTAATATTGTATGTTTATTCAGCAATAAAAAATGAACTTCTTTCAGCTATCATTATTCATTGTTCGTTTCAACATTTGTTCACTGTAAAATATCTTGTTGTCTTGATCTTTGGAATTGATTTATTATTATATAAATACATCCAACTGGTCTACATATGGATCCCACCATGGCGCTGAGAATTGCACCATAATATTTTTTTAAATTCCTGATATTGAATTTCATTTCAGTTGACAGTTTCAGTAATATCTACAATCATAAACTTGTTACCATTCGCTTTCTTAATCTAAAGACCATCATTCGGTAAATGAAAGTTAACATTTTTGTGAATACTAATATTTATAATCTTTCATAATTTTGGCCTCTTGTGGGAAACATGCATATACTAAATTTGTATACAGGTGGTCGGCAATTACATCAAAGATATTTGACATTGTTTTGTTATTTATTCCATCAGATCCTCTTTTTCTATTATTGAAAAATAAAAATCTTTTATAGTCTGTTCACTAAACAGACAAATTTTAGCCCTCGGCTCTTTTCTCAGAGGCAAATAAATTCTGTTTCTGTCCTGTTTGTGCCATTGTGTGTATGTTTTCAATTAATTTCATCTAAAATTAATAAACACAAGATGATGCTGCAATTTGCGTGTATATTCTTTCTCAATGAAATTTCTTTACATACCTGGGTGTTAAAATTCCATCTGTTCGTTGAACACACTATAGTCATACCTCGATACATTCAGCATATATGTTTCCTTTCTTTTACATCAATTGTACTGTCTGTCCACAGAGTGGAGGGCCAGCATGGGAAAATTGGAAACTCTTGGAAATACTAGTCGATTGAATTAGAAAAAGTTGCCCATTTTGGAGCTTATTTAAATGACGTTAGGAAATTCTCATCAGTTCTGGAGATGTTCTGAATGAACCGACATTAAGCCTTTTTTGTGACAATTTCATTAAAATAGGCAACTTTTCCCAGTTTATCCGACTTTGTATCTCTTATGGTTTCCGATTTTCCGTGTCGGCCCTCCTCATCTTCAACACACTGTATATCTAATTGATTTGAGAATAAGAAAATATGTTGAATATGGTTTTTGGCGTTCAGTATAAAGTATATCTACTAATTTTGATCAATATTTTTTCAGACTGAGTTAACGTGTCACAGGATACAAGAGTTCGAAACGCAAGCATCCTCCGACTTAGAATTACGTAATAACAAAATAGAAGAATTAACGCGGGGCAACGAAGAATTAAGGCATCAAATATCAACCCACCAGAAATCGATTGACCAGCACAAACAACAAGTGAATAAGTGCATAGAAGTTGTGAAAAAACTGCTCAAAGAGAAAAGTTCGATAGAAAAGAAGGAGGCAAGACAAAAGTGTATGCAAAATAGGTTAAGGTTAGGACAGTTTGTGACGCAGAGGGTGGGGGCGACGTTTCAGGAAAATTGGACAGACGGGCATGCCTTCCAAGAACTGGCAAGGTAAGAACTTGGCAAATAACAATTTCTAGTGGAGAAATGACTAGCAATGTTTTTATTCAACTAGAACCTCCAAACTTACTCAGTGAATTATTCATAATAATATCTGACAGAAAATGACTGGTTTCCTTACTAGTACCAACTAGGGATTAATATTTCCTTGTTTTAAGTTTATTGCATAAAGGTCATCCTTTTGCTACTATCAAAAAAATATTTATCGTTATATTTGAAAATTTTGAAGTGTTTTTCTGGAAAGCAATGAGATAGATCATGTCTAAAAATATCAAAGCCATCCAACTGGTACCTATTTTGGTTGTTTCAAATATTCACATAATTTGATAATTCTCCTAAAATTTCAAAGGCGTCAACTCTTGAAATGAATTATTTAGGCATCTTAGGTAGACATCACCTAAAATACTCAATAAAAATATCTTGAGTAAAAAAACATTGCAATCACTTATTTATAAACAAAAGTTGGTTTACTTGACAGATAGAAAAAGTCTAAAATGTTTTAAAAGTCATGAATATTGCATAATTTTTTTTTTTTTTTTTTTATTAGATATGATAATTGTTTTAATTGGTAAGATTTATGAAAAATTGAATAGCTTGAAACCTCTCCAATGGTCCTAGTCCAGACTACCCCAACTTCTAATGAAGGAAGAGAAAAAAAAACAACATTGTCCCTGAAAACTCTAAAAAAAAACGTTATGTACTGGTATGCGACAAGGAGCTTATTTGAGTCCATTATTATGTAATATATTGATAACGTTTACATGTTTTTTCAATGCATATTGTTCATGTGGAATTGATCTGAAAGTCTACATCAAAATTGAATTGTTAGAAATTACACTGAATAGATGAAAAATTTAGCTTCCATTCTACAACATACTCTTTCATTTCACCTAACTTTTACACGGAACATAGTGTCAGATAATTTATGTGTCGAGTAAATCACCTTATCTTAATTTTTTTTTTAATTTCAGTTTGAAGAATTGCAGTGTTCAAGAAAATTTGGTATATCATACTTGTTTTTTTTTATACTTGAATGTCATTAAAGTTTTTTCTTTATGTCATATTTTTGGTTTGTATAAAATGTGCTGTTTACAAAATATATGTGTATATATATACACATTCAGCATCTGTCTAAGCATTTGTGAGGAAAGCAGTTATTTAATTCGATTGTCCAATGTTATATTACAGTCATGATGATATACCCTGATCCAGAATTTCTGTGATGGTCACTACTTGTTTCAAGACGGGACTGATATTCTGTCAGACTCTTTCTTCAGATTGTTGCCAATTTATCACTGTTCTGAAACTTAGTCTTCTTTTCAGGCGGCAGGAAGAAATAACGGCCGAGCGAGAGGAAATAGATAGGCAGAAAAAATTGTTATTGAAGAAAAGACCTTCGAATACGGAGAGCGGCAGGAAAAGGAACAACTCGAATGCTCTGCACAATGGCACCGACTCAGGGTTCCTCAAGCCGGATGCCGTACCTGGTTCGCTGACGTTGCAGGAGTATTACGAAGCTGACGAAATACTCAAGCTGCGGCAGAACGCCTTGAAAAAGGAAGACGCCGATCTACAACTGGAGATGGAGAAGTTGGAAAGGGAGAGGAACTTGCACATCAGGGAGCTGAAACGGATCCACAACGAGGACCAAAGCAGGTTTAATAATCATCCGGTGCTCAACGAGAGGTATCTGTTGCTGATGCTGTTGGGCAAGGGTGGTTTTAGTGAGGTGCACAAGGCGTTTGATCTGAAGGAGCAGAGGTACGTTGCGTGCAAAGTGCACCAGCTGAATAAAGACTGGAAGGAAGACAAGAAGGCCAATTATATAAAGTGAGTGGTAATGTTTTACTTGTATCTTATCTTTTTGCTCCTATGTTTAGTAATAATTTACTTAGTATTAGAGTTTTCCTAGATGAAAGAAAACAGATATTCTGCATACAGTTGAATAGTTTATCAAATCAAATTTTTCATGGTTATAGTTCGAAAATATTTGAAAATAATGTAACATATTTATGACGCATATCTTTACACAATATTCACTTATTTATTTATTGTGAAATTATTTTATAGGGTTGAAAATATATTAGAATTTATTTATGGAAAACGCTTATATCAAAGTGATTTAGTAACAAGTTAACTCAATTCGATAAAAGAAAAAAATTTTCATTGTCTACCAAGCGAAAGTCTATATAACTTCACAAAAACAAACAAAGAAATCTAGGTACTTATAGATATATGGATGTTGAAAAACCCTCGATACAAAATCGTATTGTTTTCATAACTCATTTGAACCACTCTACATTACAAATGAATAAAGCAAAATCAAAAATATTTTGGAGACTAAGATTATGTTAATCAGATTCGTGGAATTACTGCTTTCAACCTCGTGATTTGTAGTTGAAGGGAATACGTCTTGCCAGTCAACTGTATGTCTTTTAGGAAACAATTTCATTATTTCCTTATCTGTGTGTTGTATTGAATTCTTTCATATCTCAGGAATCTCAGTATGAAATGTCTCATCCCACATATTCAATCAGTCTCAGTATGCAGGAAGGCTTTGCAATTCCCCATATGAGTTTCATTGAGTTGAGCATGCGGTGGTATGGCAGAAGAAATAAAACATATGTCCGCATACTCTACTTAATTATTTACTTATTCATATACAAATGGGGCAATCCCAATTCACTTCACAAAACATTTAAACTAATAGCATAAAGTGTCAATTACGCAATAATTAAATGATTCACTTGAGTTTTGAATGAGGGCGGGAGAGTGGAAAAAAAGCAATTTCATTAAAGACTTATTGCCTAATTTTAACATTCAAAAAATGGAATAACCTAACCTTACTTCATTATAATCATCTTCACATTTAATTTATAAACTTAAAAATTTATTTTAACAGTTTTACTGAGTTACAAGATTACAGTACTAAATTCTACAATGTTTTTAAAGCAGAATAAAACTTTGGTAATATAGAAGGAAATATCACTAGATGATCTTTAAATTAAACTAATCAATTTTAGAGCTTTCTAAGATACCAAGTCTATATGTTAAAACAAAGCTTTTTATCTAGAATTTGACACAAATCCTTAAAATTCGACTTTTCTTACTAGTGTCAGCTTCATTATACTCATAATTGGAATTAATTGGAAACTACAATCTACTAAAAACAATAGAGAAACACTTGCTCATTGTAAAGTACATGCAATTAGCTAGTGTGCATCTTCAGACATTTCACAATTTTTTTTTCAATTTCAAATCGTCAGCAAAAACATTGTTTTTGTTTATTTTTAAAAATCCAAAACAAAAGAGCAAAGTGACCAATACAAAAACTGTCTGTAGTATGCCAAAAGTCTTACGAGTCTTGAATATCAGCTTTCTTCTAGGATGTAGTTGGTATTTTATCAATAACATGCTAAACTAACGAGCGTAAAAGGAATTCTCTGTATTCATTTCATAATGGTAGAGAGACTGTTATTGGTTATTGAGGAATAATAATCTATGCACATAGATCTATTGTCATTTCCAGCATGTCTATAAAATCATTAATTTCAATTGAAAATTTTTGCATTCATTGTACATAATTGTGCTACCTTTTACTTATGTAATTTTCATACTCTTATTATTTTTGTATTCTTGTAACTGAAGATCAGTTTTAAAAAAGCCATGTTTCATCTAGGAACACAAGTTTGTATAAATATCGGCCCTTTTATTTGATATATGTTCTCATTTCAGAGCAGCATTGGAAAGATCCAGTGGTCTTTTTGAATTATTTTTTTCCATATGAAACCTACCTCAATATCATGACATTTGGTGACTGCAGAATAATTTCTTGTAACTTGAAGTGATATTTACAAACTTAATTGGAATCACTTCATCAGAGTCATCAAGAAATTCATGTCATGGCTTCAAAAAACTGTCATTCAATTTTGAAAGACTATGTACTATCTATAAATGATAGGGCACATATGATAAGGAATGTTATTGTTAATGTTACTGACAAGTTTAATAAATCTCTCTCAATTTCATTCAAGGGCAATGTTTCAGGGCAAGTTTAGGGAGTTTGCCCTACATATTTGATTTATGTTTATTTGTGATATAGAGTGAAAACCCAAACATATGAAGGTACACAAGTACCTTTCCAATTAACTTTCAGACAACAAGAATCAGTCTAACGAGACAGTTGAATTCCTAAAAGTTCAAGTTATAGTAATTGTATCAATTTTCTTTCACTCTTTTGAAACAAACCGTCCGAACTGCATATTTGTATGTAAAATGAAAAGGTGACTCTTGTGATTCATATTACAAAAATAGTTGGTTTTTTATTTGTTGGCTGGGATTGATGAACATAAATTTCAAATATTTTTTTTTTGTTTCAGGCATGCATTGAGGGAATACAATATACATAAAGCTCTAGATCACCCACGAGTAGTCAAATTGTATGATGTTTTTGAGATAGATGCGAATTCCTTCTGTACCGTACTAGAATACTGTGATGGACATGATCTAGACTTTTACCTGAAGCAGGTGAGTAAAGTAAGGGTCGTTTTTTTTTTCTTTTTATTCATCAGTCATTCATTCTCCGCTTTATCAAGTGTGTTCAAGATATTGAAGCAATGAAAAATGTTCCGTTATCCTCTGTCTTTGTCAAATTTTATTATATTTTGATATCAATCTAAAAAGATCTTGCGATGATAACTGACCTTGTAAAAATAAGAATTTTAAAAGCAGTTATACATATAATTCCACTCAATTCGATCTATACTGCATACAACTTGGTTCAAACATAGTGTTAACCTTGATGTTTAATTGAATTTCAAACTATATTTTTTCGGCGATTATTCCGCAGATATGTGTACAGTAATTTTGAATTAACATTTTCATGAGACTTTTTCATTGATTCAAAAATATTGCTTCTATTCCTTGACATATCACATCAACAAAAATGATGATAACCATGATCTGGAACTACCATGACAAGTCAAATTTGTTTCAAGACGGGACTGAACCATCTCACTGCAAACATAATCTTCTTATTAACATTTTACTCGTCTGACAATCACTTCTTTTTCGTTTCAGCACAAAATAATTCCTGAAAGGGAAGCGAGATCGATCATAATGCAGGTTGTGTCAGCTCTAAAGTACCTGAATGAGATTAAACCACCCGTGATTCACTATGACCTGAAACCCGGCAACATTTTGCTGACTGAAGGCAATGTTTGTGGAGAAATCAAAATAACAGATTTTGGGTTGAGCAAAGTGATGGATGAGGAGAATTATAACCCCGACCATGGTATGGACTTGACGTCGCAAGGCGCTGGTACATATTGGTGAGTTAACGTTTTTCATTGATCACTTTTCTCTGCTCATTGAGGAAATTTTAAATTGTTTTGTTTTTTCAGGTACCTTCCACCTGAATGTTTTGTAGTAGGCAAGAATCCCCCTAAAATTTCATCGAAGGTGGATGTTTGGAGTGTAGGAGTGATATTCTATCAGTGTTTGTACGGCAAAAAACCATTTGGGCACAATCAGTCTCAAGCGACAATTCTGGAAGAGAACACTATATTGAAGGCGACTGAAGTACAGTTTGCCAACAAGCCTGCAGTAACGAATGAAGCTAAGGTATATGACTTTATATATTGATATGCCGTATCAAACCAACTATGAATTTACCCTTCATTTATTCATTATATTCTGAAATTTCACACTCATTTCAAAATATCTATTTGCATATAAAAATGATAGTTGAAATCGAATATAACAAATTTTCTATTATTTGAATAAAATAAGACTGAATTTGAACTGATATTGGGCAGGAACATCTTGAAGATATAATTATCTGAACAGGAAATCATATTAGATATATAACCAGCTACATCACTATTATCATTTAAGAATAACATACTAGACATATTTTTGTTTTTTAATTCAATACCTTATACTGGGAATATGAAAACGATTCTTCATATAACTAACAGTAGGTATATTGAATCAATCAGAATTCTCAAAACTCGAGAGGGTCTAATTTTCCTCAGTCTGTTATACCATACAATCATCTTCGAAGTTTTCGAAGTTTCAAATCTGGTTTCTTCCAAACTATAACATAACCTTACTTTAAAAGGGGGAAACATGCTGATAATATTTTTTCCAGTATGTTTATTAAACATTGTACTGCTTCTAGTTCTTCCAATTCATCACATCTATGTGTTGAAAGAAATATAGCTATCTATTGCCCCATCAACAATCAATTCTACCTCCTATAACTGGTTAAATCGCAATTTTTACATGTTCAGGTGCACCACACAAATTCGTATTGTGTATTACCATTAACCAATAGAAATATAATCATGAACGTAACTTAACTAAAATTCAATTCACCTTTGTCTCCGACCTCTTTGGCTGGTAGAAATATCACGATCTAGTTGTTGGATATGAAATGAATGTGATACACCATAAAAATACACTAATATAAAAAGGAATGTGGTTGATTCACCTGAAAAAATACAAATTGTTGGACATACCGCAATAAATGTTTACTAATAATATTTATTTTTTCAGAGTTTCATTCGAAGTTGCCTGGCTTACAGAAAGGAGGACAGAATCGACGTCCTCTCGCTGGCGAGACACGAATACCTCCAACCCCCGATGCCTAAACATTCGCGACTCACGTCGAACCAACAACAACAACAAGCGCAAGCCCAACAACAACAGTCGGCTTCGTTTTCCGCGGGTATTTTTGGCGCTATGAACGCCTCCTCATCATCTTAGTGCAGTGCTGTGTTTATTTAAGTTAACGTAAGATTTTTTGGGACGTAGTGGCAGAGAAGTACTGAAATGAACATTATTCGATGTGTATTTCAGAGCGGGGACGAAGTGATTTTTTTATTAGACTGATTCTCTTACTTTTTTTGTCGAGTGCAGACATTATGAAAAGAGTTTGAAATGGCACGTTCTAGTGCGGACTACAATTTTAAATTCCTCTTGATGCTTGTAATGGCTTCCCTTGATAGAGTATAGACACGAAAGTTTGAGGAGATTTCTTGTAAGGTCATTTTCAGTTTACGAAAATACTTTTTTTTTGTTTGCTGAATTGCCTAATCATTTCTAGACATTACAGTATAACAACTGTGAACTCGGTAGTTGACAGAGATAGTGTTCTGAGAATTAATTATTTATATCAAAACGGTGTTGATTATTGAAGCTCATTGCATCTCGTATATTATGAGGATGCTTTTGTAAAGTCTCGTTTGGAGGAAATCACTTCACTTTTTGTGTCTATAGTCGAAAAACTGCTGTCCACTTGAGAATTAAGTGCAAAACAGATAGTTGTATGTTTCCTTTTATATATAATATTATATATAGAGAACATTTAAGTTATTTTATGAAGTGACCTTGCTTTGTATCATAGTGTGATTTTGGTTCGCCGATCCTCCCATTTCTAATTACCCATTTCTCAATATTCATTATGACATAGTTGTATATGTACAGAAAACCCCGTGTTTGCCTGTCAAGAAAAAATTCAAGGGATATTTCAATTTACTAGATATGGCTTGTTGGTGACAAACTCGTTTCTTTGAGTTTGTGTTTTTAATAAGTGAGTAGCAGCTTTGAGACATTCGCCAATTGATTTTAAAACAATGTTTTTTACGATTATTTCCACTCTAGAATTCAATTTAATTTTTTTTCGGAAATTTCATGAATATTAGTTTGACACAATTCTATATGTATGTGACGAGGAGGTTAAATGAAAACTATTTAGATGTTACATAATTGATATGAAATAGGTAGCTCATAAAACCATTGGTGACAGAAATGGTGAATCATTAAGATTTTCAGCTATTGTAAATTGAATTATACTAGCTTAGATTTTGGAAGGAAGCCATGTATGTAAATGAGGTGTCATGTATAGAAAAAATACTGTAAAAATAAATCAGATTATTATGCACTTTTTGTTTTCGGCAAAGCGTTAAATTATTCATTTGCATGCCTTCTATTTTGATGCCAAATCAGTTTTAATCTCGGTATTCAAAAGAAAATACTTAGATTCTAAGTTATATAATAATAGTAATGTGTATATAAGTGAAGGCTTAATATTTTGAATATCTTTCGAGATTAGGGCGCAAAATGTCTCAAACCATACAAGATTCAATTTTTCACTGGGCTTTTTCAAAACCGTCGCTGGATGAAGTTCTCTGTTAAGTGGGATAGGTCTTTCAAAATTACCTTGTAATTTTGAAAGACCAAAGTTGTGAGGAGTTCCAGCTTGTTTTGTGGACGCACAGACACAAAATAATGTAAATATCTTGTAATATTCGTGCTGCAATACAAGCAAAACATGTCCATATGGTTAAAACTCGCAATTAAAAATACATGTTACTTATTTATACTGTGCTGTTTGTGTAAAAATAGTGGTACTCGCCTACCACGGACTTTGTGATAAGAGTAGTTAAAGAAGTCATGTTCTAGGATTCAAAAAAAAATGTATCGTTATATTATTGTTTATTGTACTGTACCTATACTATTATTTTATACAATCGTTCGCAGTTTTTTCTTTGGTATATTATACCGTTGTACATACAGTGTGTATATTACTACACAGTAAAGTTTTCAAAATTAAGTTAATTTATTTCTTCTTCGATTTTACTATTAAAAAAATATAAGTTGTACTAATTTGAATACGACGTTTTACTTCAAATTCTTACAAGACCACAGTTAAAAAATAAATAGGGTTGGGTTGGATCAAAGAGCTAGTGAACAGGCACTCTGGGGCCTTGACTTCAAGACTATTTTAAATTTAGTGCTAGATGTTCATGTGGGAATGGGTGAGAATTTGCAAGAGATTTTACCACATTTTCTATAAATGCAAGGCAGTGGAATGAATGAGCTTTTCTATCCTTATTTTGACTGGAACAAAGATTGCTCTTGTTTTCAATATTTAAAAAAAAAAATGAATTCTTATTGATAAAATGGTGAACATTTGCGAAGTTTGTGTTAAGTCTCTAACATGGGCGTCTCCATTAATGTTCATTATGATTTGTAAAGATAGAGAAGAACCAAAACTCGTAAACAAATGTTTTATCAGAGTGTGGAGAATACAGTAAATTTTAAATTTCTCAAACACTTTTATTTCTAGAGGCGTTTTGCTAAACACCATGGGTTAATTGGTAAAATGAATATTACAAACTGGGGCTACAATTCTTATATCAACAGTAGGCACCTAACTTAATTGGTTAGTATTTACTACTAGACTGGTTAGTACTTACTACTAAATTAATAAGTACAAACTAATTAAGCTAGGTACCCACTGTGAAACGTGTATTTGTTTTCAGTAAACTAAATATTTGCTAATAATAGCAAGTATTCAGCTAGTAGTTGCAAATAAAATTTCTTGTAATAATTCTGAAATACAAATCATGAAATTATAAAACAACAACAAAAATTAATTGGCGCTCCTGAGCGACTTCATTAATTCCAGTGGCCCATTTGCTTTTCAGCTGCAGAAAAACCCTGAAAAATCTGTAGCATCACATCATCTCATTAAAATGTATTTAATGTTATATAATTGTATAATAACCGACAAAAAATTTATTTTGTCTCAATAAAATACAAGTATGTAATTGTTATGTAACACTCTTGCTAAAGGAAAGATTTTTTCCAAATTTTCCATTTAATTGCTTTCAACTAAAAATGCGGTTGCTATCGACAAATTAATGCCTAAATAAACAGTTAATATGGACCATACAAAATTGTCATACCATTGTCAAAAATACATAAATTATGATTTTTATATATTTTTCATTATTTTGACTCTGCTATTCTTGTGGTTATATCTTCAAAGTATTAGAATCACCAGTATTTAGTCGAGGAGTTGTTTGGATTGGGCAGTAGATATAAATTGGCATATATTTTATGTTATATTGTCTGTTACTTTCAAGGCTACTGCTTTCAAATTCATATTGATTGTTGTAATTTTAGCTTCATAGCATTTTTGACAAAATTGTCATTTCAAATCGAGAACATTTAAAATTGGTTTAGTCAATAGCAATTTGGAGAGAAGTCGCTTTCCATATCATTTAAATAATAATAACTTAAATAACACCAAGAAACATACATGTTTATATGTACAGGGAATTATTTAAAAAGTGGTGGCTTTTCTCCCTACGAAGACACCAACTATGATATCGACAGAAGAATCAATCCACGAATGTCAAGGACGACAAATGAGGCTCCCCAAGGTGGGGAGCAAATATTACCATCTACCATCTGTGAAACTGAGTAGTTTTGAAAATATGTTCATTTGAAGTTTTCTTCATGAAATATTACACTAACTCAATGACACTACTTTTTATTATATAGGTACTGTTCACATGTACTAAGTTAGGTTAGGTTCGAAGTGAGTGGGTCTATTTGACCCTCAACTGCAACCCCTGAGGGTTTATTGTAGCTCAGAAAGCATGCACTATCTCATTTTTTCCAGGCATTTCATTCGTTTGTTGAGTTAACTATGTTTATTTATTTATTTATTCAACGGGTAACCCCCAATTTTTATACAATATATTAACCTTAGAAAGTTAACTATTCTAGTATCTATATATCTAATAACTCAACCTACATAGAGAAAATTAAAATGAAATTGTGATAAAAAAAAGTCTTATAAATCTATACCATGTAGAGTATATCTGAGAGTGCTCTGAGAGATGTGAAAAAAATCAATATTGGTCCCATTGGCATTTGATAAAATTCCGGACAAAGGAGAATGTTTTCCATAATTACACCTATGAAAGTCGAGACTGACAGTTTGGTTGTTACGTGTTCTTCTCGGGGGAACATGCAGATTGACTTGACAGAGAAGAGTTGGGCAATTAATTTCATTCAACAATTTATGTAGGAATATTATGTCTGCATGTGCCCGTCTTATACTGAGTTTGAGCAATCCAATAGTAGAGCGAATGACTTCTAGCTGGCAAGTTCATTTTGTAGGCAACATATCTATTTGTTTAAAAACAAATTAAATTTTTGAGTCAAGAAACACTTCATAGTTATATTTTCATTGAACAATTTTACAATAATGCAACATGTGTTTCGCCATACAATCGCTTCTTCGGGCGTGTCTTTAATCATAAAAAAAAATTAAAAAAAAATTCAAACCAAGTTACTCACGACGTTCGATTGTTGTATACACAATCGTCTTCGGGTGATGACTGAACTATTCCTCTAAGAGGTGACTAATTATAGATCATTCCAGCTATATAAAAAAGTTTAAGGGTTAGTTGATGAAAATCCTTCTTCGTTCTCTCAGTTGATGGAAGTGTTTGTTTCATCAAATTTTACTCAGTGTATATTGTAGTGAAACCCACCGTACGAATTGTTTTTAATTTTGTCGCACTCTTGCCAGGTCTCATCAGTGATGCTAGGCTGAACACTGAGTTGTCCTAAAAAGAACGAGCCTAAAAGTAAAGGTGATTCTCCCCCTACAAAGACGCCATCTATGAGATCGACAAAAGACTCAATCGCCGAATATCAAGGCTTCCTAAGGCGGTCCGAGAACGACTGCCAAATGAGATTCACCGTCTGTCTTTCACCCGACAGCGCTGGTAGAGACCTTGGAGAGCCTTCTTTATCACTGATATTTGGGGATTGAGTCCCATATATGGAGTTTTCATAGGGGAAAATTCCATCACCTTTACTTTTAGGCTTGTTGTTTTCAGGACAGTTCAGTGGTTCAGCCTAGCACCACTGATGAGATCTGGTAGGTGGAAACAACGTTGTCAGGTGTTGGATCACAAATTCATTGAGTTGCCTTGCAGTGAAAAACAGAGCAAATATCGTTCGTTGGTAAATGTCGAAGCAGACCACCTTTGGGCAGCCTCGTTTATCCTCATATTCGGCGATTGATGCTTCTGTCGATATCATGCATGGTGTCTTCATAGAGGAATAAGCCACCACTTTTTCTTTTATTCCATCTATGAACATGGCTGTTACTTGCTATTATTGAAGTTATCATTATTATTTAAATGATATGGAAAGCGAATCCTCTCAAGATTGCTATTGACTAAACCAATTTGACATGTTTGCAATTTGAAAAATTTCAACTGCTGTAGACAAGATACAGATGAAAGATTCATGAAAGTGGGGGAGCAGAAATCTTGTCAAAAATGGCTATAAAGTTAAAATTACACCAATCAATACGCATCAAGAAGCAGTAGTCATGAAAGTAACAGACAATAAAATATATGCAATTTATATCTGCCGCCCAATCAACAATTCTGCGACTAACTACTGGCGATTTAATACTTTGGGGATATAACGACACGTAAAACAGCAACATAATAATGAAAAATATAAAAATTATAATTTATGTATTTTAAATGATGGAAGCAAGACTAGATTCAATGTGCACAGAAAAATATGGTCCAAGTGAACTGTTTATTTAGCATAAATCTATCAAGAGCAACCGCATTTTCAGTTGAAAGCAATTAAATGGATGATTTGCAAAAAATCATTCTATTGGCAAGAGTGTTTGTTATATAACAACTACTTGTATTTTATTGAGAGTTATTTGACATTAAATACATTTTATGCGATATTATTTAATTTGCCACTACTATCTGAATACTTGCTTTCATCAGCAAATATTTATTTGAATGAAGATAGGTACACGTTTTTTGAAATTTTCAATACATATGCGAGTAGTGGCCTGAGGCCGTTTGATGACCTCCCACCACTTGACCTTGAATGACGTCATATGACCTTGAGTTAAGTGTCAGAGCGTAAGACCTTGAACATGTACATTGATCTTGAGAGTCTGTTCTGCCTTCGGTATGTGACCTTGAGGTTTGCCCTCGAAAAATGCCTCATTACCTTGATCTATGCAGTTCAATATGACCTTGAAAGTACGATTTGACCTTGATATTCAACTTTGGGATTTGAGCTTGGAAGGCCTTTCTCAACCTTGAGATATGTGCATGTCATATGACCTTGAACATGTAGTTTTTAATTCGACTCCGTCATTGTCATTGAGTCGGTGTGGAATGATATTATTTTACTGAGAGTGCAGTGTACATGTTTCACTCAGTTCTCATGATCACACGAAGTGACAATCTGCGTTGTCATCAGCACGATTCCTATACGTTAGTGAATTATGGAAAAGTATAACCTCGAAGAGACAAAAACCCAAACGTGTTTTCAAATGAAAATTTGTGCAATAGATGAAAAACTGTATGATATTACAAAGAGTTAAATATCAATAATTAGATGGGATGGTGGGCTTTTTTGAAATAATTTATTCACTACTAATTAAGCACGTCGTTGGTTGTCGGAAAATTTGTTGTATATAGCTAGAAAAAACATGCAAAAGCACAACGTGAAATGTCAACAGATGATACCACTTATAGATAACGAAATCTTTCGAATTCAAATCAAATGACTCCTATCAAATCCTATTTAATAATGCAGTCAATATTCAATTCCAACAGATGGCCTCACTTATAGAGGCCATCTGTTGGATGGCCTCTATGGAGTACTTAGTTCGAACTAATAAATCAACGCTCTTTAAGTGGGGTTGTGGAGGGGAGTCACAAAGCAACAATCTCAGGTTAAGTATCCAATTACCTGGTTTCTTTTTTTTAAATTATCATTATTATTTTTTATTTCATTATTAAATAAAAATATTTGAATTCACGAAGGATTTTGATTCCACCTGTGAAGACAGTCTTTGTTCTGAGATTGTTGCTTTGTGACCATCCCATCAAGGAACGTCGATTTATTAGTTCGAATTAAGTATTCCATAGCTGTCTATAACTAGGGCCATCTGTTGGAATGGGATATTGACTGATTCCTATCAAATGATTTCTATTTTATAATGCAGTCAATATCCAATTCCAACAAATGACCCCACTTATAGACAGCTATGGAATACTTTGTTCGAATTGATAAATCAACGCTCTTTAGATGAGTTAGCAGGAGGGTCACAAAGCAACAATCTCAGAACCACGACTGTCTTCACAGGTGGATTACACGATGCGTTGAACATGGATGACCCCAGGTTCCGAGACAGGGACAAACACCCAAGGCCGATGAAACAGAATATACGACCACACACGAGTGTTTGGGGGCCCCCATGCAAAAATTCAGTTAGGGATATTCATGACAAAACATTTTTACCGATCGCGAAATAATAGCACCTAAAGGCTGACTTTCGACCAAAAGAGGTCAGATGTCAATCTGGCTGAAGTGTCCATCAGTAAGTTGAGGACCGCTCGGAGAACGGGGGTGGATGGAGTGGGGTAGTAGGTTCTCCTCGCTAACTAGCTGGGGGGGGGGGGAGCTTCTACTTCAGGGCACTCAACCTGGGAGGGGGCATGGGGAGAATGGTGAGAACCATGGGAATACTGAAATCTCCGGCCAGAAAAGTGAGAATCTCTCTGGAAGGGAGATTGACTGGCAAGCGCGGATAAAGTACCTCGTCATTCTAATAGACCGTAGGCTCACTTGAAACCCGCACATAATGAGCGGCAAATCAAAGATCGAGGGTCGGATAGCACGTCTGTAGCTTCTGATCAACAGAAGATCTGAAATGATTCTTAAGAACAAGATTACCATCTATAATATGATGTTCAAGCCTGTTATCATGTATGCTTCAGGCGTCTGAGGACAAGCGGCGAAATATAATATCTACATTCTGGAGGTATTGCAAAAAGAGTTAATGAGGATGATTCTGAATGCTCCTTGCAGCTGCCTTCCATTCGGCAGTTCATTCCGTCGAGAAATCAGAGAGTTTTTGATGGTGCAGAAACTCATGAAAACCCATTAGTCAGGGAAGCTATGGATTACACTGTAGACGACCCCTCCCGATATAGAAGGCCCCGACACTCTGCCGAATGAGGCCCTCATGTCCCCCATTAACGGACGAATAGATTTTTCATCCCTCCCACGCCAGCCAGGTAGGGGTATCCCGTGAAGGGCGGTACTGATGTCTGAGGACTTCATACCGCCAATATCCCCTCAGTCATGAACCCATTTGTCCTTCTTCGACAAAAACCAGCTAAAAGGGTAAGAGAGCTGGGCTCCAACCTGAATGAAACGAAGACGCTTGGTCGGGATGGTGAGAGGTCAGTCTAAAGGGTAGGGGAGCTAGAATCCAGCCTGAATGAAATCAAGATGACGAACATTGATGGTGAGAGGGTCACAAAGCAACAATCTCAGAATCACGATTGTCTTCACAGGCGGATTCAAAATTCTTTTTAAATTCAAATATTTCTATTTTATAATGCAGTTAATATACAGTTTCAACAGATGTCGCCACTTATAGACAGCTATGAAATACTCAGTTCGAACTAATAAATCAACGTTTCTAAATAATAGAATGAACAAAAAGCTACAAACTCAGAACAACAATTGTTGTCAAAGGTGGATTCAAAATCATAAATTCAAAGAGTTCTATTTTATAATACATTTGATATACAGTTCCAACAGATGATGGCCTCACTTATATAACAGCTATGGAATACTCATTTCGAACTAATAAATCAACGTTCTTTATAATGGGATGGTAGTACCTGAAGAAAATCAAGATGGATTTCGGCGTGAGATGGTAGTAGGGACACAAAGCAACAATCTCAGAACCACGATTGTCTTCACAGGTGGATTCAAAATCATAAATTCAAAGATTTCTTTTTCATAACGCAGTTGATATCCAATTTCAACAGATGGCCCCACTTATACACAGCTATGGAATACTTAGTTCGAACTAATAAATCATTGCTCCCTAGATGGGTAGGTAGGAGAGTCGCAAAGCAACAATCTCAAAACCACGATTGTCTTTACAGGTGGATTCAAAATCCTTAATAAATTTAATCAAAGATTTCTATTTTGAATTGAAGGGGTTATATTTTTAGGAGTGATTAATTTTTGGGAAAGAAGATTCCCTCATCCCTTTTTTTTGTATCAAGATGGAGTAGTAGAAGGCCAACAACTTTCTTTCCCAAAAATTTCTATTTTATAACGCAGTTAATATACAGTTCCAATAGATGGCCCCACTTATAGACAGCTGTGGAATACTCAGTTCCAACTAATAAATATTAATTTTTGGGAAAGAAGATTCCCTCATCCCTTTTTTTTGTATCAAGATGGAGTAGTAGGAGGCCAAAAACTTTCTTTCCCAAGAATTTCTATTTTATAACGCAGTTAATATACAGTTCCAATAGATGGCCCCACTTATAGACAGCTGTGGAATACTCAGTTCCAACTAATAAATCAACGCTCTTTAGATGGGAAGGTGGGAGGGTGACAAAGCAACAATCTCAGAACCACGATTGTCTTCACAGGTGGATTCAAAATTCATTTTAAATTAAAATATTATTTTATTATGCAGTTAATATATAGTTCCAAAAGATGGCCCCACTTATAGACAGCTGTGGAATACTAAGTTCCAACTAATAAATCAACGCTCTTTAGATGGGAAGGTGGGAGGGTGACAAAGCAACAATCTCAGAACCACGATTGTCTTCACATGTGGATTCAAAATTTCTTTTTAAATTAAAATATTATTTTATTATGCAGTTAATATATAGTTCCAACAGATGGCCCCACTTATAGACAGCTGTGGAATACTCAGTTCCAACTAATAAATCAATGCTCTTTAGATGGGAAGGTGGGAGGGTGACAAAGCAACAATCAGAACCACGATTGTTTTCACAGGTGGATTCAATAATCATAGTTCTGAGATTGTTGCCTTGTCTCCATCTAAAGAGCGTTAATTTATTAGTTGGAATTGAGTATTCCACAGCTGTCCATAAGTGGGGCCATCTAGTGGAACTTTATATTAACTGCGTTATAAAATAGAAATCTTTGATTAAATTTATAAAGGATTTTGAATCCATCTGTAAGAGAATCGTGGTTTTGAGATTGTTGCTTTGTGACCCTCCCACCTTCCTGCACATCGTCTTGATTTCAATCAGGTTGAAGCCTGGCTCCCTCACCCTTTAAACTGATGTTTGCCAGAAGGACATACGGGTCATGACTGATAGAGGGTGTTGATGGTATGGCGGCATGAGTGTCCTCAGATATCAGTACCGCCCTTCACGGTGTAACCCCTACCTGGCTGGGGTGAGCTGGATGAAAGAGTTGTTCATCTTTCAACGGAAGATATAGGGGCCTCATTCGACAAAGTGTCGAGGATTTCTATATCGTCCCACCTTCCCATCTAAAGAGCGTTGATTTATTAGTTGGAACTGAGTATTCCACAGCTGTCTGTAAGTGGGGCCATCTATTGGAACTGTATATTAACTGCGTTATAAAATAGAAATCTTTGATTAAAATTATTAAGGATTTTGAATCCACCTGTAAAGACAATCGTGGTTCTAAGATTGTTTCTTTGTGACTCCCACTTTCCGTTCTAGGGAGCGTTGATTTATTAGTTCGAACTAAGTATTCCGTAGCTGTTTGTAAGTGGGGCCATCTGTCGGAACTGTATTTAACTGCTTTATAAAATAGAAATATTTGAATTTAAAAAGGATTTTGAACTCCTCTGTGAAGACAATCATGGTTCTGAGAGTATTTGCTTTGTGACCCTCCCACCGAGCAAGCGTCTTAGTTTCGTTCAGGTTGTAACCTGGCTCCCTTACCCTTTCAACTGATGTTTGTCAGAGAGACAAATGGGTCTTGACTGATGGTAAGATGGCGACAATGAATGTTCTCAGAACATCAGTGTTGCTCTACCTGGCTGGGGTGAGATGGACGAAAGAAATTGTTCATCTTTTGACGGAGGACATAGGGGGCCTCATTCGACAGAGTGTCGGGGCCTTCTATATCGGAAGGGGTCGTCTACAGCATAATCCATAGCTTCCCTAACTAATGGATCATCATGAGTTTCTGCTCAATCAAAAACTCGCTGATTCCTTAACTGAATGGAGCCCACCTTTCCAGGCGGAATCCATCAGACAGGTTGAGCCTGGCTCCCTTACCCTTTGGAGTGATGTTTGCCAGAAGGACAAACGGATCATAACTGATGTGGGTGTTAATGGTATGGCGCCATGAGTGTCCTCAGACATCAAGACCGCCCTTCACGGTGTACCCCTGCCTGGCTGGGTGAGTTGGATGAAGAAGTTGTTCATCTTTCAACGGAGGATATAGGGCCTCATTCGACAGAGTGTCGGGGTTTTTTATATCGGGAGGGGTCGTCTACAGTATAATCCGTAGCTTCCCTGACTACACACCTTTCCATCTAAAAGAGCGTTGATTTATTAGTTAGAACTAAGTATTCTATAGCTGTCTGTAAGTGGGGCCATCTGTTGGAACTATATATTAACTGCATAATAAAATAATATTTTAATTTAAAAAGAATTTTGAATCCACCTGTGAAGACAATCGTGGTTCTGAGATTGTTGCTTTGTTGTTGGAACTGTATATCAACTGCATTATAAAATAGAAATATTTGAATTTAAAGAGGATTTTGAATCCACCTGTGAAGACAATCGTGGTTCTGAGATTGCTATCCCATCAATAACCCTCTTGCTTCATTAGTTCGAACTAAGTATTCCATAGCTGTGCGGCCATCTGGTGCATTATAGAATAGATTTGAATGAATTCATAAAAGATTTTGAATCCACCTGCCAAGACGCTCGTGCTTCTGAGATTATTGCTTTATGACCTTCGTATCATGCTATCTAGTGAGCATTGATTTAATAAATCAAGTTCGAACTAATAGTTCGAACTAAGTATTCCATAGCTTTCTATAAGTGCGGCCATCTGTTGGAATTGGATGTGGACTGCATCATAAAATAGAAATTTTCCATATTGAAGTATTAAACTTGATTGTCTGCCATTCTATTCGTATTTTTCTTACAAAACTATTGATTTACACTATTGGAACTATTTTTGGAATCCTAAACTTTTCTGAGTATTAAAAATAAATCTTGGTGTAAAACTGTGACGACATCTTTATAATTGAGATTTCCAATCGCAGCTGATCTACTAGGCCTACCAAATGATGATGCATCTTTCAATTTATTACAAATCTCTTTTTTTTCAATCATCTTTCATCATGATAATTATACAGAAGGGAAGTTCTCAACTGCATTTGAAATGGTTTCAAATGACCTGTTTCAAACTCAGACATTCAAATTTCATGCCATATTATTTTCAATAATCTTATTTGATCTTGCAATTCACTTTCTTTTCAATATATTTTCAAGAACTCTTTAATAAAATCAATTTCATAGATCTTGTGTTTTAACACACTTCCTTTTTGCATAATTTCCTCTATGCTATTTCCTCTGTGTATTATCAATATTTGTGACAATTTAACTGATGTCTAGTATTGGTATGTACTGGAATGGTGTTACAAGGATGGATGATGAACCAATGCGGTTCGTTCCTAACATGTAGGTAAATTGGTGACCTGGTTTTCAAACAGTGTGGGGCAAATAAGGTAGAAGTTGGGTAATAAATACTCAAAAACATCTTATCTCAACTTTTTATTGTAAAATGACAAAGAATAACTCTAAAACTTTTCAGAATCATAATATATGTTTGATATAGATATAATATGTATTTAAATATCATGATACAGATGTATTAACTAAATTAATCAATATACATCTCGATAATCAACTCATGCTTCTTCTATAAATGAATTTTTCTCCAACGGAACTGGCCGATCTTTTTTAAATATTCCTAATACTGATCTTGGCACCCATTTATTTCAAGGGACTCCCAATATGAAAATCAGAAGGGAAAATTTCAGCAAGGAAAAATGGGAAAAGAATGAAGTATTGTAATTTACATCCAAGTCAATCAGAAATATATATGGGTTTTTTTAACAAATACAAATTGTTGATAATTTTGGAAAATTACCAATGTATTTTATTATTGAATTGTTCAATCCCAAATTAACCCAACTTTTAATGAAACAAATCTTCAACGAGATACCTTTAAAAGTTGGTATTTAATCAAACATATAGCAATACACAACTTGAAAATAAGAGAGAAATCAAATCTCTGACAAAGATAGTACATCCACATCAGACTGATTTAGATGTAAATATTCTTGCAAACACGTGCACCTTTTAAGAAAGGCAAAATAGCTAATAAGACAAACTGTGTTTGTGCAAAAAATTCATCATATTTTAAATTCAATTTGTGCCCGTAAGTTTAAGCTAAAACCCTACAATTATTCCTAAAGTTACCTAGTATGTAATTTAAATATAGAGAGTACAATGTGAGGATAGATATAGATATATGTTTTCAATGATATAATTATGCCATTTGATAATACAACGTGTTAAATTGTCTATTATCAATGATTTGTTCAAGTTGATCCCACGGTCAGGCACAGAGGCCGATAGCGTTTTTAAAAGTTAGAATGCGTGTGCCAGTTCACACTCAAAATCAAAAAACATTATGTGCTCAACCAGTTCTCCTGCGATGTTTTTGTGATATCTATTTACAGGCTGAAATTTATTACATGAGTACACATCTCACTCTTATCATTCATTACCATTGTTAGGTAAAGTACTTAAGATAGGTACCCCATGGAAAAATCAAAAAGTGAAAAATATTTCTATATATTTCATGAAACCCATGTGGAAATTTCATTTAAAATTACACTCTTATCTGTCTAAAACAAGAAAATGAAAAATTTCGATATGTTTGCTTTCTACAAATACTTGAGTTTCCTATAAATTTGTTAATGTTTCTAAAATATTAGGATACGTAATAATTTTGTCAACCTCAACTGCAAAGCAGAAATAACTGAAGTTTATTAAATTAATTACCGAATCCCTTTCTAAAAATATAATTTTGAATGTTTCTGTTCGGTGGTAGAGGATAGGAATTTCATTGTCTGAAAACAATGAAAAAATAGTACTCTAATGTTTAGCTTATGAAAAACCACTTAAATAATGTTGGAAATCTGAAATACCAACATTGATAATTTACATTGATAACAAATAAAAAACAAATTACGAAGTTGAAAACTTACAAAACAAATTATTGGAATAACAAATTGAAGAAAAAAGTTCAAATTGTATTATTGTTTCACAATCTAATAATAAGATGTTTCAGCCTAATAGATTTCTGTTTTTCCAATATTACATTTTCCATTTTGAAAGAAATACAACTTCGAATGTCTTATTTCATATTTGAATTTTCATCTTCCAACATTCTTTTTTAATTCAAATTTTTCTATTTTAATTGATATAATTTCATTTTTCATTGTGGGGAAAACATGAAAATATGATTATTTGCCTCTTTTCACTGAATTCCATTCTACTCAGAAACAACATTATGCATTGAAATTAATTTAGTTTGATTTTCATTTTCCCGTTTCATGTTCAAAATTCATATCTTCGCACATTTGGACAATAAGTGCAAAAACGAACTTTGGAGTTCCAAATCTCTACAAATAAATAATTCCACTCGAGAACTTTATAGATCAAGAGTATATTACTTTAGAAAATTTTATATTTATATATAGCTTTTATTTTGGTTCCTTGAAGATTAGAAATATGCAGGCCATTTTTCAGAATCAGAAATCAGACCATTCTTTCCTAAAGGGGAAAGTTCCAAATAACAAATTTTCTGACATATTTGGGGTTATATTACACAGCAAATTGATTTTCCAATAGAAATTGCTTTATCATTTGAGTTGCATTCATAAACTTTATGGAGTATGATGACCTCACTCATGATTGTTCGTAAGATCATCATTATCATTATTTATAAACATACTCCATATGAACTCATTATTCCAATACTTTCAGAAACATATTGCAACTAAATTCTTACAATTATGATATGTTGCACATAAAATTTAACAAAAATGTTGATGCTCACTGCAGTATGATATTTCTAAATGTATTCTTGTATAGTGCAGATGAATAAAAATACAATATCTGTGTATTAGAAACAAAAATGTATATCCATTCAGTTGCTAATCATAATTTCATAAAACTGTCACTCAACTTCAGTCTTTTGTTGTTGTTCTATTTCTATTTTGTTGTGTTACTCTATTTTATCAGCAAGAGTAAGTGTGAAATCAATATTCAAAAGTTTTTCTTTCAGATTTCTTCAAATCACAAAGTTATCTATCCTCAAGTATATATTTTTTGTACTTTCAGTTCAGAGCAACTCAAACTCCTTATGTGATCGGAATTTCTCAAGATGAAATCTGATTCAGTACACCAAATGTCTTCCAAACAGTCCGTCATTCTAGAATATTCTAAATTTTTTTTGGGTCGAGTAATATTTGTTTCCAAACTAATTTTGGCTCTATTTTATTTTCCCATTACTATTACACGAATATTATCGATCACTTTGTTGCTATCAATCTATATTACATATTCAATTTTCATACAATCAATTACTATGATTGTCAGAAGCTAAAGTCTATGCTAACCGACGCCTAGGAGAACGAAAACTGGCCTTCTACCAAGACAATATTTTCCCCTAACTCATATTTACACTATATTTATATTACAATATTTATATAAAGAATATTGTTTTGCTAACTCAATATTTTTAAATATAAGTTATTCTTTCAATTACCCTTCAGCTCGATTATTAGGCCCGGTCTACTCAAAGATT
This sequence comes from Leptinotarsa decemlineata, assembly GCF_025532065.1. Classification (NCBI taxonomy): domain Eukaryota; kingdom Metazoa; phylum Arthropoda; class Insecta; order Coleoptera; family Chrysomelidae; genus Leptinotarsa; species Leptinotarsa decemlineata. Next base: position 14,679,767 of record NW_027412558.1, read on the forward strand.
AAATATGACATGTTTCACAAAAACTTCACAGGAGAACTTCAAAAAACTAAATAAAAAAAAACAAAAAAATAATAAAGAAGAATTTTAATAATTAAACATCAAATCAAATATAAATGAATAATCATAATACATGGAAAATTATAATAATTTCAAGTAAAAATAAACCTGAGAAGCTAATGAAAAAAGAAAGAAGCAAAAGGGAACATTCGAAAATGAAGTTCCAAATTTACGATAACTACACGAGCCAGCTTGTGCGTGTACTTAAAAAATTACGTAAGCTAAAAAAATATATTCTCCAACACATACACAAAGATTATGTAGATATTGACTTCAAATTTGGCAAAAAATGCTGCTGCAATCTGAAACAACGTGAAATCCATATTTGAATTTGATCATTCAGGAAACATCCCCATTGAATAAAATTTCTATTGAATTCCACACAACTTCAGCAATGCATTTACACAATTTCATTTTCCTATAGGAAAGGATAAATTCAGATCACGCGTTTGTATTCAGTATTTGCAAGTATGATCAATGATTGTCAAGTATATAGTTATATAGATTCAAGAGAAGTATATAAGTTTACATTGAAGAGAACAAACCTCAACTGCTCTATCAGTAGTGACTTCGATCTTATGACGAGCACTTGAAGCCTGTATCATGCACAACAAAGAGTCAATGGGAAGCAAATCGTCTTGCCCTCTTCTGATAACAATTACCACTTTGTCTGCTTTATTTCAGGTCAAACGACGATTTCCACACAAAGACACTTGTGTTAGTCCTGCAGACAAGCAAGTCGAGTTATTAAAACAAAAGAAGATTCACTATATGAGATTTGGGAGAGGAACATGCTTGCCTGCTAGAAAAAAATATGAATCGTTTTTTGGTGATACATGTTGAGAAAGATCTTCATATTTCTAGGGTAGAACTAGACCCTGTGGTATTCCTATTCTAGTCACTGGCTAAGAACTAAAGTTACTCCTAAAAATTCCGCGACATCACTAACAATACTAGCCATATATAATTTATATGTATATATAATACTACTGCGGGAGGAGTTCCAAGAACACCCCCCAAGTTTTACATGTTTTCTATACAACATGAGATAAACATTTCTATAAACTTACAAAAAATAACGCGTATCCATCTTGACATAACCTTAAATTTTTTCTAACAGTATTAAAGCTTTTCAATACTGAAAAATCAAACGCAATACAAAGAATGTTAAATAAAAAGTAGAATGAAAAAAGAATACTTAATCGAATGAGTAAAGAAGAATACAAAGACTAAAAAAATATAATACTAACTTAACAAACTTAACCTAACCTACATAAAAAAATACAATACTAGATCATACTGTTTGTCAAAAAAAAGCTTAATCCTGCCAAATCAACAGTCTATATATATATATATATATATATATATATATATATATATATATATATATATATATATATATATATATATATATATATATATATGTATATATGTATAGATAATCAATAAATAAGCGCTGTGTTACAACTTCATTTTAGCTACCATGTCGATACTGTGTCTCTGACACTGTTTAAAATGGAATGAATACTGTTCTTTTGTTTTCGATTTATTCGACTCATTATATATTAGACTTCGAAAAGGAGACTCTCAGATGGTTTGACTCTGATAACTGGTAGTTGTGCATCTTTATTAGTGCTACTACTGCTTCGTCCATACTAGGCAGCTGGATTAGGGCCATTTTCTTGTCTTTTCTGAAAAGTGTAAAGAATACATTGCTTATATGCTTATGAATGAATTATATATATATTTTTTTGATACACAACATACTGTGTTACATTTTTTAATAGGGTTTCTATAATGAACCCTAATGTATTTAGGAAAAAATATTTTTAAAATGGATAAATATATTAACACATTATTAGAAAAGAATACATAAACTACTACTAAGATTTTTATTCGTTATGACCGGTTTTGGTTTATTAAACCATTTTCAAGTTAACACACATGAGTTTACTTGAAAATAGTTTAACAAACCAAAACCTGTTGTAACGAATACAAATCAGGGTAGAAACTAGACAAATGTTATTTTCTTTATCCTATAAAAAATATGATTTGTGTCTCCATATGGTTTAATATAAAGATGATGAAATTTCAATGAAGTGAAATTTATTTGAGTAATGCAATAGTCAAAGTAATCAATAATTTTAATGTATATGACATGAGTAGTATAATAGATATAAAACCCAATAATATTAAATAAATTATTCATTTAGCACACCTTCATAAACTTCAAATACACTTCAGTCTTTAGAGGTTATTTCAGCACTCCGGGATAGAGTTAAAGACTATACCTTTATGTAATCAAACCAACTTACGGAAAGAATTTGAACGCTTTCACTGTGAAACCATTTTTGGTGAAAGCTTCTTTGATATCCTCTTCGTTAACCGTGGCTGGAATGTTGCTCAAATGTAGCGTAGAAGATGGTGGGTAGATGTTTTGGTAATTCTTGGATCCTGGTTTCTTGAACCTATGCAAAGGACTCTGGCTATAATCTTTGGTAAGCCCTGCATCGGGTTGCCCCTCTTTGGGCATTTGTACAGACTGGTGCTTGCTCAACATTACCCGAATGTTTTTTCCAAAAACTTTCAATTTGTCCATATGGGTAATGGCTGAAATGAATTTTTTATCTAAATAAAAAAAAGTGAAAAATGTGACTTGAAAAAAAAATCGATAAATTCCGAGTTTGAGTGAGAGTTTACAAAACTACATAAAACGCAAATTTCCATAGAAAATCTCACCTAGATGTGCTTGATGAGGCTCAGCAAGTTGAACTAGAGCAGAATCCTTTTTGTTGTAGAGAATTTTCACACGTTGTACGTCGCCATAGACTCCTAAGAAAGAAATATCAGAAAATTACTCTACTTGAAAAGTTTCAGTAGGGATCATCAAAATGATTATAAAAAAAGAGAAAACTTAGGTTCAATGAAACAGACTTATTAAAATAATAAATCAATTAAAACTTGAGGAACATAAAACATGCAAAACAATTAGATAGAAATTCATAGATTCTACGAAAACATAGAAACAGAGTAAATAACTTTTCAAAAATTAAAACAATGTCTAGACGAATCTAAGCGGTAAGCTCCAACAAACAAATCAAGATAGTTGGATCTAAAAAAATGAAAATGAGAAAAAAGTGGGAGATCCAATTCACTTGAAAATTGAAACATTAAACTCAATCTTCGATGATTACAAGCAAATTGGATTTGGATGAATAACTCTGTTGTTTTATCTTCGAATCGAGTTATTATAGCATAATTTTTTGAACATATTTCATTATATATATATATATATATATATATATATATATATATATATATATATATATATATATATATATATATATATATATATATATATATATATATATATATATATATATATATACACATCTTAAAAGTCTAGGGATATTTTTATAACATACTAATTATCATAAAAATAAATGCATGAGGTCGTTTAATTTCGATTAAATTGGTACACTCGACCACCCTGTAGATTTCTATGGGTTGAACAAAGCCTGCAAAAACGGTAACTAATCTTTTATCAAGTTTTTAACAAACTGTAGGTTTTCGGCTAAAATGAATAATCTGAAAGTGTCGAGTTTGTACATTCTATGCAGTTCTTGCTCAGCAATTAAACTGGAAAATTTTGGATTTTTGGTCTTAACCGCAAGAAGACAACCGACAATCACAGCACCTGAGTTGGTTAACGTGTTGCAGCAGACGCACCAGGTAACCATTGGTCGTGATATTGTCAGAAATCGACTGCATGAAGCAGATCTCCACAACAGAAGGCCACTTAGATGTCCACCTTTGTTGAGAGGCAATCGCGGTAGAAGATTAGAGTGGTGTCAAGAACATCAAAACTGGGATGCAAATGATTGGGCCACAGTTTTGTTTACAGACGAATCCAGATTTGGATTTCATCCAGATTCTCGTCGAGTAAGACTGTGGAGACGACCTGGAAATAATGAACGTTTGAGACACGTCCAGGAAGTCCACACATACAGAGGTGGTACAGTAATGCTATGGGGCTGAATCATGATCGGCGGCAGAACCGATCTCGTTTTTCCAAATCGCTCCCTCACAGCTCGACAGTACCTCGACACCATTCTTCTACCTATCGTCCGTCCGTTTGCTGGTGCTGTTGGTGAAAACTTCCACCTATAATGCACGATAATGCTCGTCCACATGTCGCGCGTCTAGTGACTGACTGGCTCACCAACGAAGGAGTTGATGTATTGCCATGGCCAGGCCATCACCGGACCTGAATCCCATCGAGCATGTGTGGGACATGCTTCAACGAAGAATTTCTCCGCATATGGGGAACATTCACACCACGTTTCAATTGAGAGAGCTTTTAATCGCTGAATGGGCAAATGTACCTCAACAAGACATTGAAAATCTCATTTTGTCGATGCACGATAGATGTATGGCCATAATAAACTAGCGTGGAGGCCATACTTTGTACTGATTCCAATTTTTTTTTGTATTATGATTTTTTTTCGGGGTGCCAAAGAGCCATATTTTTTTTTAGTTTTGCTTATATGCGCACTCAGTATTTTTGACCATTTAATAAATTTTGTTGTAAGTTACATTCGTTTAATAATCACCCGTCAACTTTTTTTTTCCTAAAGCGATCTAAAAAAAATTATTGACATTTTTAAAAATATTCCTAGACATATATATATATATATATATATATATATATATATATATATATATATATATATATATATATATATATATATATATATATATATATATATATATATATATATATATATATGCATCAATATTATGATTAGTCAATAGGGAAGAAACATATTACTTGTTATTTGACTAAAAGAACAGAGTCTTCAAATTAATGTACTAGGTAGATATATATTTTCATTGAAATTTTTTATAAACAATTCGAATGAACAGAATACCAGATGTAACAGATGAAGTGAGGATTTGATCCAAAACTGTGGTAAAATCAGGTATAGAAAAGAATAAGGAAGGAAAATATCAATTTTTTAAAATAAATTTTTTTGTCATGCATTTTTCAGAAATATAGAGTTGGTGTACATTTAGTTTCAAACTGTACTAAGACAAATACTATGGAAACTCTAATAGAAAGTTTATCAAAAAACAAGTGAAGTTGGTAAATATTGAGTTCTGAGCATTTTTGAACAAAAATATAGCATCCAAACTAATAGCACAGTCATATAAATCAAAATATATACACATCTGTTGTTAATTGTATGGTAATATAATAAATTTTGAATAGATCTATTATAGGATAACCACAAAAAAATCGAAAACATCCAACTGTTGTTTTCCAGTCTTACAAAATCATTTGTCTAAACAATAATTTCAATATCGATATCTCAAAATAAACAAATTGAAAACATTGAATGTTGCATTACACAGACACACTCATGGTGAATGAAAAGTATTCTGTACATTTTTTTCGATTGGAGTAACCTATTACAGCTGCCAGACTGAGTCATGTATGTATGTATGATTTCTCCCACCGGCCATGACTCAGTCCGGTAGCTGTAGTTTTGTTCAAAAAGTTGTTTGTAATTTATGTGAAAACTTGTCAAAACCATCCAAATTGACATGGCAACTATAAAATGTACAATCAAATTTTAACAAGGAAATATAAGTTGATTTTGAAATGGAGATATATTTAAAATTTATTAAATTTGGATACCATTTGAAAAGTAAGGTGTCTACTATATCTCTGACCTCTTTCTTATGTTGACATTATGTTGACATTTAATAAAGGACAGATGAAAACACCACACAATGAAAAGTAGTTGAGGTGAAAATAATTTTGAATGGTAAAAGAGGTATTCAGAAATGAGAAATATTCATAACATAAATCTACCTAGTAGCGTTAACGATATAATTGAGTGTGAAAACATACCGAATAGTGTAAAGAGAGCGTCAGGCGTGACCATCTACAATAGAGAAAGATGACAGTAGGATGTAACGTGGCACAAAGAGGTAGCGTATATGCCACCGGAGGGGCAGCAGATGTAAAAAAAGAAAAACAGCATTAGACTTTGTATAATAAAAAATGTATACACTGTTAAAAATAGTACCAATGCATTTCTCAATAAAAAAGTTCATAAGGCCACTCCGTGTGATGTTATTGTAAAATTATGTGTAATTTATGAAAATAATTCAAAAAAGCCTTATAAACATATATAGCATGTCTCATCAGATAGATATATTAATCAATTGAAATATTAGAGAAATTTTAAAGTTAATAGGAGCATGGAAGATATTTTATGATTAGATGATTAATGCTATATACATAAATCTACTAAAAAATTATAACCAGTTTAATAACATATACAATTAGTTCACTTCATTCAGATATCAAGTGAAAATTTGAAAAAAAAAATTAAACTGTACAAAATTCAAAAATTATGGCTGCTATTTTCTATTCTAAAATTCATCTATAGTACTCTAGAAGGAATCGAGTCTAATACAAACTACTAAAACAGAAGGAATGGTACAGACAACTTTTACTTGTAATAGTTTTCAGTAATATATAAATTCAGGCTCAAAAAATGAAATAATTGAAGTTTTCAATATCAATGGAAAAAATATTAGATCAATTGGAATAAAAAAGTATCTAATATACCTCAAATCTCATTTACTTTCTAGATTATACATTGAAATACAGAATACAACAACTCAACTAATATCTTCAAAATTGAACAAGTAACTTTCACTCTCATGTTGTTTCCTTGAAATTTCTAAAAATATTAAATTTCCAAGAAATCACTTGGCCATTATGAATGATAAAAAATTATATTCAACAATAACCAAGACTGTTAGAAAAATATCGGAATTTCTACTCAGGGAATATATTTGATAAGTTTCATTTGTTTTTGAATCATTCTTAAAATAATTCATTTGGTGCTTTCCTTAAAGAAAACAATTTATAACATTTCTGTTTAATTTATTGAAACGATTTTTTTTATTGCTATGTCAATGAATGATCGTACATAGAATCATATTGTTATTTGTTGTTAAATAAAAAGGCAATTGCCACTAAAAAGTTGCTCCTGAACACTCAAATAATATGATAAAAAAAATTAGCGATAGCAAATTCTATGGGAACAATGAGTAAACCTGGGAAAGTCTCACTCCAATGCATTCTTTCTTAAGAAACATTATCAATCCATTGAGAATGAAGGTCAATAATATGATGAAGTAAAACTAGGTTATTTGAATGAAACTTTTAGAATATACTTTTCTTCAATGGAACATACCATAGTGAGATTGAGAAAGTTATGATCACAAAGAGATAAATTCAATAATTACTATAAAGAAAACCACGCAAGGGACTAACCAGCCAAACAGTAGCTTAGAAATAAAAAATCCTGCATAACTATGCTTCAGTACTTATAAAAAATCGTTCTAATAAACAAAATTTGTAATTGAAGGAAATAAACCATAAGGTTTTATCAAAAGGGTAGCTTGGGTATGAAGATCCAAGCCAAATGATTCGTTGAATTGAATATCAATAAAAAATATTCTTTCTGCTACAGAGTAATGTAAAAAACGTCAAAAACCCCCATTAAATTCTATTATTATTCTTCATATTTATACCAACCTCTTCATTGAGATTGCTCACAAGCAGGACGGTTGCCATTGCAAGTCCAGGAGTCGCCAATCCTCGTAATCCAGGAGCGGTCTGGCCGAGAGCAAAGTTCGCCAAACCGGGTATGCCACCGGCTACCCCACCTCCATATGGGGCTGCGAGTGGTGACGCAAGACCGTGCATAAATGGATTGCTGAGGACACCTGGAGTACCTGAGAGAATTGAATCTGTAAAGAAATTTAAATATTTACCTAAATGCTCATCACAAAATTCAAATGTTGAAGATTGTTCTCGTCTATTATCTATTGAATTTTGAAGACACGTCATTCAAATATCTTACTAGTGGGTCAACCTGATGACAACGAGAAAAATGTGTAAACAAGTTCTGCATTCTTCCACATTTTCCAAAGAGATATCTTGAACCCTCAGGTCAAATTGATTTTTTTTGGTTTACTGCTAAAGAGGGGATAGGTGAAAGCACTCGAATGACCTATAAATAGTCAGATCTCGGAGGAATAAGTCCAGTTATCACCCGAAGACGATTGTGGATACTAACAATCGAAACGTCGTGACGTAACTTGGTTTGGAATCTTTTTAATTTCTATTTTTCATTTCTTGTTAATAATATTTTTTAATTTTCAGCTTGTATTAAATATTTAAATTTTTTAATTTTTTTGGTTGTTGCTTGTATGTTAATTCTTTGTAATTTCAGTTTTTTGTTTAATGAAATTGTTATTTTTCGGTTAATCTTTTTTAATTTTTACAGATTCTTCCAGGGATTTCAAATCAATTTATATTATATACTGTTGACATTAATCGTAACAGTAATTGTAGCATAATATACTGTTGAAAAGTAAACGAGTTTGAACATTAAATCATAAAATATTTATCATCATAATCATAAATATACATTCTCGAATTGTGACATGCTTTTCCGTGAACAAGTTTAGGAAAGAACCTCACCTGCCAATCTTTCCCTTGCAAGCCTTGGCTGAGTGGCCAACAACAAAATATCGGCCCCCAAACCACCAGCAAGACCGCCAGTTAGCGCCAGTTGTTCATTGCCATCTCCTGTTGGTAAGTTGGGATTCGTGTAGTCTCTTGACTTGTCGTTGTTGTATTTGACGTTTAGAGACGTCATCTTGGAGTAGTCGATGCGAAGAGTGCAACAACTGTTGTAAATATTTTGGCCATCTAGGGCCTGTTTAGCTGCCTGCGCTGATTGGTTGTCAGGGTACTGCACCAAAGCTTGGAATGAACCTGAAAAATAACAGTTAACATTTGTTTGGTTGGCGGTTTGTATATGGTAACATATAAAAAAAATTGAGATACAAAATCAATTATATTCGCCAATACAATACGATACGGACATACAGTGGATATCTAATGGACGTTCAAATTATGTCCAAAATATATCTTATGGACGTTCGGAGTATATCAACTTATAGGCTAGGCCCATAGATGTCATACATATTGTGGATATCTAATGCATGTCCTTAGGATATCCACTGAAGGATATTCATTCCAAGTCCTCTAAGGGATCAACAACAATATTCCTGACCTGAATTGGAATTTGATTGGATATCCATAGGATGACTGATGTTGTATGAAACTCCAAAATGTTTGAGTTATCAAACATTTTGGAGTTTCATACACCGATTCACCGATTGTTACATTGTTATCACAATTACGAAAAAAACGGATTGGGTGTTTCTTCAAGTTATTCTTGACCACCTTCTTTGTGCATTCTTCAAGAAAAATCTATAATCTAGAAATATTCAGGTTATTCTTGACCATCTTATTTCTGATCTATATATTAGAGTAAGATGAAATGAAAGGTGATAGAAAAAGAAGATGGTCAAGAATAACCTGAGGAACATCACAAATCTTATTATTTGCGTTAGTGATAACGATGTAATGATAATACCTGCTCATCCTCCAATTTAGATTCAAATTGCAAAATGAAAATATTTGAAATGTGATGGGTCTATTCAAAAATACAACTTAATATCGTAATAATTATTTGTTCATTTAGTATATTTTGTTCTTAACACTTTATTTACTAGCATCGGTCACAATTCCTTCACATAATTTTCTTGTTATAAAAACTGTTACGGTAACAATTTTCGTCTCTAATGAGTAATAAAATCTTTATTAAATTTTCAAGTTCAATATGAATATGAAAAATTCTAACAAACATTTATTCCAAATAACAGAACTGCAACATTCTTCTCGACGCGCAATTGACCAATCAAATTGCCAACATCAGGAGATAATCTAAATAAAACATGTGTCGAGAATAATGTTATAGTTCTGACCTTGATATCAATAACTCGATGACTTTTAGGGGCAAAGTCAAGGCAATAATAGGACATGAAATTTTCATTCACATCAAATCCGGGATGAAAAATATGGGTTGCCGTTTAAAAATTATTTGGACCATTGAGGTAGTTGTCAAGGTTAAATCTGGTAGCACATTAAATAGCCATAAAAATCCTTGAATTTTTTTCTGAACCACCTTTTTCTAAAATGCATTCCTTGAAAGTTTTCCCTTGTTTCGCTAATTTTAGTACACCCGATATATAACTGAATTGTATTACCAAGCCAATTTATTTTATGATGATTATGCTGAATTGAAAATACTTACTATTTTTTGTGAAAGTAACAATCTTCAGTACTTTTCCAAAACGCTGGAATATCTGCAAAAAAGTATAAATTAACAAATAGGAATTCAGAATAATAATAGACAAATTATGAAAATACTATCAATAATTATTTATTAAGAAGTTAAGATATAAATAACTAAGGAATTGTAATATTTTTAGATTCAAAACAGCATTTGATACGGTTACTAAATCATAAAATTTCACTAGATATACCACTCAGAAGAATGTAGTCACTGATATGAATGGTATCAAAAACTTATTTTCAAAATCGAAAACAGTATATAGCAATCGATAATTATAGAAATGTGTTCCACAAGGTTCGGTTTTGGCTCACTGTATGTTGATAATCGCGAAAATATTTAACTGATAGGTAAACACTTCTCATTAACATATTATTTTTATTATTTCATTCAAAAAGAAAGATAAAAAATTCTTAGAATGGCGAAATGAGATTGAGATATGTCTAAATTTGATCAATTTACAAAAAAGAGTAACATTATATAGATGATGAATATTACCGGAGTTTTATCCCAACGCCAAACCGTTATTTCAACACCTCGACATGTGTTTCGATCACCAAGTGATCATCTTCATCATCTTCAAGAGGAAGATTAGTCCAGTTTAATCTACACAACTTGTAGACAGTTTATTTTGAACTTAATTGGTTTTCCTTCCTTCGGAAGGTTCCTATAATTTTTGTATAAAAATAGAGAGGTATGATTTTTTAACTAAAAATATACCCTATTCAATTCAATCAAGAGGTAGCAGCAATTGTTGAAACGTCAAAGCTTGTAAATTAATTACGATACAAATACATATTTGCAAAACTGCTAACAAATCCTCACTTACCAAATGTAAAATATCTAAACTGATGGGGTATATCATATGTTCGATGATTACTCTGAGAACTGTGTTGGGTCCACCTTGTATGTCCTGCCCGTTAGTGACTGGAGTTACTGAATTGACCGCTGGTGTACCGGAATTGTTTGTGATCGCCTGTGCTGCTTGCAAGGCCGCCTGTGCAGACGCATTCTGGAAGTAATGAAGATTAGTTCAATTTTGGAAGATATGAAGCAAGCGAAGGTTTGCAAGCGGAAAATCAACCGAAACGTTTGAGGGAAAAGTAAAGTCTTGTTCGTATCCGAACCGAACGAGGTACGAAACAAAGTCACATACAGCGTGCAAAGAGGCAAAGACAGTTGGTGGTCTGGCCCAAAAATTGCCAGAGTGTTTCAGCGATATGCAAAAAAATGCAATAGTAGGTACTCCGACTGATTAGCCAGCAAAATCCTCTGATTTTACACCTCTTCTTTCTATGAATACATGATTTTGTTTCGGAGGTTTTGAACATTAATGAGAATAGTCGATGATGTTAAATGTTTCTAAGTTTCTATTGCTACTGAACTATACGACTCCCATAAATATGTTGAAAATAAAAAAAAATCACGAACCCACCTGAATTTTTCAATTCTCGAGGAGACTTGAGCCTGATAGCCCTCTCTTCGGTACTCCCCTGCTTGAAAATGCACAATACTGTGCGAACATTTTCATAATGAACAATAATACGATCAACTGAAATTGAATTTGCAGATTTGAAATTGGATTTTTTGTTCATCATTTCAAACTAACAATTGAGCTTGTGTCTACCTTTGTAAACGTCATCTTTGAGATTTACAGTAAACTCATGTAAGATGATATTATCATGATATCGGCCATATTATACTACGATAACTTTTTCTGTAATGTCAACGCACCATAATGCTGAGGAAGCAAGAAATACCTCCTTCCTCCCAAATGAAATATGCGAAAAATGTGGGAATGTTCCAAAGAAAGGAAGGAATCAATCAATTTCAAAAACATTTAGGTACTTTATACAAAGATGTGTAGATAATTCAAAGAAGTAACTTTCAGACACACACTGGAAGAAAAACCCCTAGCACAAAACCTTTATGTGAACGCTGAATTATACGAAAAACACTTTTCTTCGTGAATTCGTGAATTGAGTGAAATTTTACTTCTTACATTAATTATATTGTGTAGGAATCCTGTGAATTATATCTAATTCGATTCCATTTCGAATGTTTGGAATACAAACGAAATAGAGAAAAGTGTTTTTGATATAATTCAGCGTTCATCTAAAAGTATTTCTTTCTAAAGTATTTTTCTTCGTGTAATTCAATTTTTATATGAAAATAGCAAAATAGCTATTTCGAAAAGGCTTTTTCTTCCAGTTTGTGTCTGAATCTAAAAGTTACTTCTTTGAATGATCTACACATTTTTGTTTAGAGTAAATTTATTTGAAATTGATTGCTTCCTTCCTTTCTTTGGAAGATTCCCAAATTTTCAGTATCAAGATGGGAAAGTAGAAAGGCAAAACTTCTTTTCCAAAAATTACTCCCTCCTAAAAATATACTCGTTCAATTTAAAGAAAGATACAAATTCCGAACCATCTGAAAACTATGTTAAATCGGTGCGGTGGTGGCATGTAATGTGACAAATAATTTATATTATATTTTATATGATATTCATTTCATGAAGAAGTCATTAAAGTGAAAATGCCAGAAATCTATAATAGAACTAAATAAACTGGGATATTAAGCGTATCAAAAGGACACATCATAGTCAATAAAATGAGGACACAATCAGTACCTAATTTATCTCTAGTCAAGTTATACAGATTCTTGTATTTTTCCTTCAATTTGGTAGTCAGATTACAGATTTGTGAATATATTCTCTTATATATGTTTCTACGTTGGGAACAACTCGAGCACTTCGATCGTTATCTTATCGCCTTTGATAATGTCTACCACAGTAGTAGACGAAACATCATGCATCTTTGGCGTGATATGTTTTGGAATTGAACGATACTAATAGATTCAAAATTTTCCCCTCTTTCATTTGACATCCCTCTCGATACTCGATAAAATCAGGTGTTTCTACTCAGGAACCAATTACTCATTGTGCCTATAGTAATTCAAGGTAATTTTATACCTTAGTTGAGGTGGTAGAAAAACATTACGATATACGGATTGATTCAGATATCGCAGAATCGTCGGCCGTCCAACGTCAATGAACTAAGTTCATTAAAATGCACTCAATGCGATTGATATTCTATATCCAGTAGCGAACACACGTGAAAGACAAAACTACTCTCTCTGGTATCTGGTAATTAGTAGGATGATGCCGAGTATAAGTGAATAAAATATCCCATTTCATTAGCACATTATTGAAGTCATATAACGTTTCAACTCTAAAAAAATCCTTTCATCAAGAGTAACTCGTTTAATGAGAATCAAACGGCAGACCTTTCAGGAATGTTTCAGGTAGCGATAAAAAAATACAAACGAATAAACTAAATTCCATTAACGAGTGGTTCCCTAAATTGAATTCGAGGCTTCTTTTAAGGTTGCCAGAGAATGTCTACCGTTCATCTACGAAAATCCAACAAAGGGCTATAAAGAAAGTCTCGGACCTTTTCACAACAATACCCACGAATGATAAATCCAGCTGATTCGTCATTCGTTTCAGACTTGGATAAAAAAAAGTTTATTTCTGTTTTTTCATTAACGAGCTGTTGAACAACAAATCCAGAAGTCGAAATTTATTCAAAACACATACATTTTGTATTGTCAAATATGAAAAATAATCATGAAATAATTCAAATTCATTTAAGTGAATACATGAATTGAAAGATGTTCCAACCTCAACTTCAATATTCTAAAACAAAAACACCCAGTATTCAGAATTCCATCTTTTAATATTCCAAGTTCATAGACATCGAAATTGATCCGATCACAGGACATAGAGTATAAAACGCCAAATATGCAAACTTTGCATAGATTGCATGCTGAGCATTTTACCTTAGTACAGTGACTGGATCAAAGTTGCAATGTCAGCGTATAAATCTTCATAAATATTAAAGGAGGTCAACATCATGAACAGACAGTATTCAGCTGATTAACGGAAAAAACAGATTTTAAACAGATTTTAAACAGATTTCAAACAGATTCATTTGAGTATCAATTGATCATCACCAATGCAGCACATCTCCTTATCTTCAACCCTGCTGGGTGGCAGTATAATGTAAGTTTTTGGTGTTTTAGTGTATATTTTTATTAACATTTGAGTGTGAGTTTATTCCTATAGTATTTTTTCCGTTTCTTTATAATAAATATTTAATTAAGTTTCCAAATGAGGTCGTATCAATTTTGTTTTTGGTTTATTTCATCAATATGTGAAGAGACTGTAAGATGTTTTGCAGGGATCACGTGCGTTCTATATGAAATTTCAACATACTCGTATATTGATTTAGAATCTCCCTTGTTTAAAATCTGTTATGTGATTTCAAAATCAACAGTAAGTGTATACAACTGGGAATTATTGGAAACTCACGTGAATAATAGGTACAATATTTTTTCGGATACTGTTGGAAATGTTAGCGTGTTGAAAATATAATATTTTCATACTGATATTCTCACACCCTGATAGTGATATCATTTTCAATAACATTGCAAATATACATTTTTCCTACCTTTACGAGCGCAATATATTCATTACATATTATTTATGAAAATTATATACATATCTTTTTCCGGCTTTGAGGGCTGTCATATCTAATTTCTTTTTAGTACGCATGACTAACTTCGTCATAGGTGTTTCTATTTCCGATTTCGAGAGTACGTACAAAGATATTTTTGTAGAGAATTTCATAATAAACAAAAATACAACAACAAATTTTATCGTACTCTCAGTAGGCAAGAAAACGAAAAAAATATTGATTTTTTATGTGTCTTTTTGCTCGTACTTTTAGATTGCAATTGCTGCTGTTTTATTAACTGATGGGTATCTTTATACCTTCTAATAATTCCAGAATATGAACCAAAAGTAATCCATGTGGCCTGTGTGAATATTAGATTCCTTTTTGACGGACACCCTAAAAAACCCGTATCAAATAGAGGAAAAAGTGATTGTGACGGTAAGAACCAAAAAGTTATTCGAATGTTTCCATGACGAGCGAAAACCAACGAAAGTCAATGTAGGTAAGGTCAAAGTATTAAGTACAAACATGATTTCCGAAAAAACATCTCTAAAACGATTACCTCCAGCATTGTTGAGAAAGTGTACCTTTAATACTTGGAAAAGGTGTGGGAATTACGTTTTTTTCATGAAAAGTACCTAAAGTTTACTGTCAAAATAGTTAGGGCAATTTGAAATAAATAATGGCAGAGTACGCAGCGCCCTCTACATGTTACATGAAAATTGATAGGAAATTATGATTTCCCACGTCAAAATCCCCGGCTACCAAATTTCATAATTTCAACTTTTGCTAAAGTTATCTTTAAAAACGAACAAAAATATTCAATTTCAACACCTCGTATCTCCGAAACGACGCATTTCCGGACAAAAGTTTATATAAATTTTTTTCTAAAAATTGTCTTAGAAATACGTCACTTGAATATTTCAACGTACTTATGTTACATCCTGTATATTGGATAATTCTAAGGATCATGTCGTGATTGTTTTTTCATAAGTTTTGCTTTCGCCTAACTTAGTTATATATTAGAAATTTTGAAGATTTCAGTATTGGACCGCTTACATTAACTAACACCTTCGCCATTTTTGCAAATCCAAGTTCCTTACACCTTCGCCAATATATACATCGACGTTTCTGAATTCAAATGCCAGTAAAATAGAAACATCTAATCTACGGAGTATTTTTTTAAAATCATCCCAATTTTATGATTCATCAGAGAATGGATAAAATTTGATTAAACAGGCTATTTGTGATGACTGAACATATACCGTTTCAGTTTATTCGCTAGAAGCTAAATCCATTAAGCATAATAATGCCCTATATATATATTACAAACATATCTTTTTACTAATGAACTAATGGAACACATGAATATGCTGTTTATTACTGTTCGTGGAGTTATTGAATAACAACCGTAGGATAAGGTAAAGTTAACGCTTTGATGATACGAGTATATTCAAACCAGCGGCGGGTAGCATATTGTTTGCAAAAGACAAATGTGCAAACGAAATTGGATGAAATAAAATATCCAATCATTTCTCAAACTAAAAGAAGTCTAATAAAATATAGAAGTGAGAATAAGATTCTGAAGAAATGATTGCTATTTGAGAACTGAGAAAGTAGGCGCCACCGAATAAATGATTCGTTCGTTATCGCTTACTCTCTGAGTGACACAGGATTAAATATTATTCAATATAAACAACTATATTCAATTACATTTATATTTCAATGATTGTAATTGTTACAATAAAAATCTTCTATAAATGCCCGAAATATACAGAGCAATAGAAATGACTCATCGTCGTATCTGGCTCCCTCTCGATGATTCCTTTGCAGTTCGTTTAATTCCTCCACGGTGATTCATCGCTGTTTTATATGTTTTCGAAATAAGAGAAGAGAAAATGTCCGTTTGAGTGACTTGTCTTCACGGAACTTTGGAGCACTAATTTGTTGCGAACGAAAAAACATTATAAATATAAAGAAAAAGCGGATATTTTCAGTAGTGACTTTGGGAAAAAAGCATTTTGATTTTCTATTTATCCATCATAAAACAAGACATGTGAAAAACTTTCGAAAAAAAAAAGAGAAAACGATTGAAAAAAAAAACCTTAAAATCATGCATAGAAGTTTTTTTCTGATACAAACTGGAAGAAAAAATCAACTTTCGAATCGACTGCTTTTACATGAATACTGAATTGTGCGAAAGAATGTATCGTTTCGAAATAACTACTTTCATAAAAATATTAATTTAAGGGAAAATTACCTTTTTCCATTCAGTTTGTACTTCGAACATTCGTTATGGAAGTAAAATAGAATGTTACACAATGTAATATATGAAAGAGTATTGTTATAAAATTTCACTCGCGTAGAATACTATCATAATCTATGGTGTATTTCGAAGTTTCGAAACAAATATACTTGTCTTATAACCTCATCAGTACCGTTTTGAAAAACAACAATACATTACTTATTTTTGTCATGACATTACTTTTTGGCTTTCTACTTCTCCATAAATAGAAACAAAAAGAAAACTTCTAAAGAAAGAAATGAAGAACGTAACTACAACAAAAAAATGTATTTTCCTTCTTACAGATATTTGGACCTTCTCTGAGGATGAGATGAAAAAACCCTCCACCTTATGAAGGTGAAGATAAACTTGGTGAAACGCGCGTCGAGAAAAGTATTGCATTTCTGGCGATTGGGGAAAGTGCTTGTTGTTATTCTCATTTATTCCTATTATTTATTCCATTGTGCTTTTTTCTGAGTTTTAAACATTATGGAGGTTTGAATATCAATAAAACATGGTTAGCTAACCTTAAGAACACAGAAATTTTTCCAATTGTTCAAGTAGAGTAGGATCGAGAAGTTACGGAAACAAGCGGACATCCGACATCCATTACATAGTATAAATCGTTATACGTCAGGCCCTGCAAATCTCGGCTAATAAACCCAAAAACAGCAAATAATAAAAAAATATAAATTTTTATACCTAAAAAATATAAATGATCATTCACCACACCGTGTGGTCAGTGATCATTGGGACCGAGAATCATGTGCCTTAAACAGACGAATTTTTCCAAGAATAACAGATTTCTGTTTTAAGCCGTGTTTACACGATGCCAATTGAGGAGACAACTGACAGAGGACAGCTGATATAAAATTATAGGCTACGTGTGAACACGTCTGGCCAATTGGCGTGCCAACTGCCCTGCCAGTTGCTGAAATTCGACTGTCTCCAGAGTAGACAGAGGACAACTGACTGGGCGCAGTCACGCCCCCTTGCGGCAGCTGTTTTGACAGTTGGCACCTTGTGAACATGGTAGGGCACTGGCTATCTCGTTTTGGGCCAGTTTGCCTTTGTCAGTCGAGACGTCTACATCTGTGAGGCAGTGCTTTCCTTATTATTGTGTCAACAAGCTGCAATAGTTCGTCAAAACTCTCTGGACTTATCCTGAAACAAGTTTTATATTCCAGTGGATCCTCCATTCGTAACCCTTTTATCAATTGCGATGAAGCTTCGTGACTGTCACTTTTCAATAACCATTTCCTTGACCATTCCCTCTTCTTATTGACTCTTCTTCGAGAACTTCGCAAGCCTCAGCGTTACATTCTCGACAAAGATCCTCACACATCAATTCATCACGAGACACAAGAGATGATGAGGACTCTGCCATTTTTCGTCACCAACTGCCGTGGCAATAGTATCGTCGTGGGAACAAGTTCTCATTCAATTGGACTGGCCTCAGACATTCACGCAACTGGCCCCGACAACTGTCTCCTCAACTGGCAACGTGTAAACGCGGCTTTAGTGCGGCAAGCCGGCACGATCTTTAGATTCAAGATTATTATTATTATTATGAAATAGGGAAAAGTACAAGCTATTGCTTCGAAATTGATATTGAATGATTAATAAAAATTGTGTTCCGAAATGTATCTGTGTACAATACGAAGTAAACGAAAAATGGTGTTTACCCTTAACCAAAATCCAGATTTTTGCCATTATTCACTGTTCGTTTTTTTATACGCAGGAATTATATTTTCATCAGTTTAACCAAACAATGATACCCAAAAATTACAATAACCTGAATGCGGTGGTCCACGTTTAATGCCGTACATCAGTTTCGGATGTAGCAAATCTCATGCCGTAATTAAAATCGGTATTCTCAGGTATGTCAATACTACAACCCCGCTCGAAATTTTTAATCTGCGAACAATATGTACTCAATTAAGGTTCGAGTAAATGATTAAATATCGAATTGAGAGAGGAGTTCGCCTTGCTCAATCCAGAAAAATCCTTTCAATGCTGTTTCCGTAATTAACGAAACTTTGCCTGAAATTAAATACATTCCAATTTTCAGATTTCAATTTAGGAAATCTCATTAAAGAATATATGTGCTCTCAATTTGAATCCTTTAAGCGGCAGAAGCGCATTTTTTGAATAAAAAATTCATTAAGCGGGATACCGTTAATTAAAAATTTAACACGGCCTGCCGAACTCTTGGGCCAGAATATACGGGGACACTCAGAGATCAGCAAAAAAGTGGATAATCTAAAAATATTATAATAATGTTTCGCAGAGGTATCTTTAAACCTGACTCAATTGACAGTTGTTTCAGTTTCAGAAATTTTTAAGAAGGAGGAATTGGTAAGCGTTCCTGCTGAAAATAATAGAAGTCATAAGTGTAACAGTATATAAAAAAAAAATATTTGAAAGACATTTTTTGGATTTTATAACTGCACATAGAACAAATTCTGATATATTTTCGAAAAAATTGATTTATCAATTTTATGGATAATATGAATCATATATTTGACTATTCTCTTCGATTATCTCAATAATAAAACAAAAAAAGATTTAGATGAATGTTTTTGTTGGTTTGCGATTATGAATTTCTTCGTAAACAATTCAGAAAAAAAATATCGATAAAATCTTTTTTAACTGCCAGGAACATAAAAATTTTCAAAAATGTTAATCAGAAAATTTCGTTTTCTGGAAATGTAAGTTGTTTATTTGGGATTTCAACATTAATTGAATTACGTTTTCATCTAGATAGAAATCAATCTGCAGATCTTCAAAAATCAATTATGGAGTTTCAAATTATCAATATTCTCTTCATTTATAAACTCATTTTCTTGTGAGAGTTATAGTACAAGCGAATATAAATTTGATATTTTACTAATGATCGCCCCCGAGATAAAAATCTTTTACAACTTGCAACCGTATTTGAAACTCCTATCGGAATCGCATTACGAAAAGTAAGTATAAATATAGTAACTACAAATAATATTAAACGTTTAATATTTTTCAGTACTTTTTTCACACTAGAGTAATCAGCGAAATTACTTCACATAATAATCAACACATAATAAGTACTAAATGTTAACTCTTTTCTTGAATTTATTCGAGTATTTATTTTCATTTATTCGGGATCAAAAGTGGCAATTGTGTTTTCTCTTTCCAGGAAGATTAATTTTCGTACTATTTATTCAGAAGAGTCCAACAATAATTGACATGAACCTATCGAATTTCATAGCCGAACTACAAATAACTCGAAAACCAAAAACCTCATCAATTAGAAATACACTAAACTTATTTCTGGGTCACAACTATTTCAGAACAAATTTAATACGCCTTTCGTTACAGAGTTTCGCATTTAATGAACCAATAAAGATAATTTTAGAAAACGAGGGAACAATGCAAAAATCATAAACTCTTGAGTTTATGATTTTTGCAAGTTATTTGAACTTTGCTGGCAAACATTACGGTGAAGTTATGACGACCGGTAGACGTTTTGTGTCGATTCAAAGATGATACAACGTAAAAACGTCCATGACATTCATGAAACTTTGGATAACTATTGGAATTTTCTCTTCTTAAAATGAAACTGAATATTGTAAAGATAGTAGAACAACTATATTGTTCAGAAGAATACTGCATTAAACACGTCTGAAGAAGCTATTGTAACGTTAATAATTCAAATGGAAGTGCCCCTAAGTTATCTATATCTATCGATTGATAGATGACATTAGATACGCTCGAGGAAGCTATTGTATACAGGCACAGGTGTTATGGTTTTGTAAACTGTTTAGTGACAATCTTGCATTCTCACATCAAATATCATTCAATTTCATCACATATCTTAAGGGGTGGAGACGATAAAGTTGATAATTTGAATGGAAGTGTCCCTTAGGTATTTATATCTACCTATTGATATTAGATACGCCCGAGGAAGCTATTGTATAGTGATACGAGCGGTGTGGTTTCGTAAACTGTTTAGTGACAATTTCACATCAAGTATCGTTAAATTTCATCACTTATCTTAAGGGGTGGCAACCTCAACGTTAACAATTCAAATGGAAGTACCTCTTAGTTATCTATATCTATCAATTGATAGATACCATTAGATACGCCTGAGGAAGCTATTGCATAGTAGTACAGGTGGTATGGTTTTGTAAAGTGTTTAGTGGCAATCTCACAATGTCACATCAACTATCGCTAATTCTATCACATATTTCAAGAGCTGGTAATCCCAACTTCAACAAATCAAATAGCTTAGCACTCCTTAGCTATACCTATCGATTGATAGATAATATTAGATTCACATGAGGAAGCTATTGTATAGGAATACAGATGGTGTGGTTTTGTAAACTGTTCAGTGACAATCGCAGATCAAGTATCATTCTGTTGTATCCAATACATTAATAATGATGATGAGAATAACAATTTTGCTCACATATTCAGTTCGAAACTCTAATTACAAATTATCCTCAGTAGAGTTTTGAATAAACTCTAAAGGATCCCCTCGATAAGTGATCCAACTCTTTCGATCAAATAGGTACTGAATTAAATGTAAAAAAAAATATTTAAAATGTTAAATAGAATATCGAATGAAAGATATTTGAAATTACGAAACGATGATGATAAAATATTAACAGTAGCGTCAATGCATTTATGGGGTTGAAATCATAATGTGCAGGAACACAATTTATGCATAAAATAAATGTTCTCAAATAGCCGTACAGATATTCACAAATAATTCATCGAATTCATCATTAAAAATTCCCGAGGCATTTAACAGAGAATACAAAATGTATTGAATGCCTTGAATTTTCTTGAATACTGCTTCAAGCGCTGCTTCAAGCGCTAATTTTGTTTGTTGTGAGTTTTAATTCTTCTGGGGTATCGTTATAGAATTTTTCATTAGCTGGAAAAAGTTTGTTGTTTGGTAGTTTTGTCATGAATGGAACAGTTAACGATTATTTTTCGTATTCATGAGTTGGGAGTTTGTTACATTTTTCTTGCTATGAAATTTATTACATGTGATGAAAACATTGTTTGTCTCAGAGTCGATCGATTACTTTTTGTATAGATCAGTTTCTTGATTCTTCGTTGAATCACTCAAGGGTTGGAATCCACAGATTATTCATTCGAATGACTTATATCACGATATCTACCCATTGGTAGCTAATATTAGATACGCCTGAGGAAGTTATTGTAAAGTGAAACACTTGTTGCGGTGAAAAATCTCACGATGAAATGAAATTCGGTCACAATTCGTAAATACATTTTCATAAAAAAACAATTGAGTTGAATTAGGCTGAGTTGAAACAACTTTCATTACGTTTTCGACGTTTCGACCTCTATAAACTCGTTAACGAACAGTATCCCAAGATTGAAACAGTATAAATAAGAGAAAACGTGGTATTAATATAATGAAAGTTATTTAAAGTACAGTTTTGTATGGAAGTGAATTGTATGAATTGTATATATGGATAATCGATTTAAATTATTGAGATATCCAAAAAAACATTTTTATTATACAGTATGTCTCGAAGAAAACAGACTCAAAATCCCTGTTAGATTTCTAACGACAATATTACAAGTTCTACAAATTCACAAAGCTTGCATTATTCAAATATTATTCTTGAAAAAAGGAAAATGTTAACGATAACTTTGATTTAAAGTGCTATTATTTTTGTGGATTCAGAAGGATATTACGAAGCAGAGTTATTTAGAAACATTCAGCAGAAGCTTTCCAAGTATTGATAAAGGATTCAAAAACGTTTATTGGCTGTTGTTGTTGGCAGTTTTTTTAATGTTATCTTCACTTCACACCATAAGCTATCAAATGTATACAGAAATGTAAAGAAAAAGTGGAGAGTTTTACAAAATGTATTAGGAGGAGTTAAAAAAATATATTACAAATTGTAACGGTTGTCAGTATCTACTTTGAAAAAATTGAAAAATAAATGTTTCTTATTAGAAATATTGGGTATAGATTTTACTTATAATCAACATTTCTTTGTGAAAATGTTCGATATTTCTGACCACCTTCGTAAACCAACTTTTATGAAGAATTTTTTTTTTTAGAAAAATCAGTGATGAAAAAATTTTCCAATAATACTCAATATATTTTTAAACAAAATGACGTTACAAAAACTAAACACAGACATTTCAAAAACGAGTATTCAAAAATTCAATCAGGCTTCGCCATTGTAGTAATTTACTTCAAGACTGAATAGCATCAGCTCTCATTCAAATTATGACGGCGAAAAATACCGAACTCGACTTAATCAAATTTAAATAAACACTCCATCCATTTTTCCATTATATTCTACGTAAATATAACGAACTCGAAAATATAAATTATACCGTCGTTTAAGTGAAAATGGCTTTTTCTTTACTGCTTTTTCAAGAAGTGCGCTACTCCAGATAAATTGCCATATCTCTTTAAATGATCTCACATATTTCATTTTACGCATTTAATGAGAAAAAGGGTTTGATTATTCCCATTTGATAACACGAGCGTAGCCAACGAAAGGGTTGTTAATTGCTACCGTTCAAGGTTTAACATAATAGATGGTAATTTTACAGCTGAATTACGAGGAAATACCGAAATAAAAATTGAATGTTACTGTTTCAAGGAAATACAAGATGCAATTAATTTCGTACGACGATTCAAACGGATTTAGCGTAGATTTTTCCAACTGTATAACCAGAAAAAGATGACGTAAGAGTAGGGGAGATTTTTTATTGCGCATTGCATTGATTGAATTGGGCAGAGCTGAGATATTAAAATATGACAGAGGTGTATTTGATACAACCACGAAGCGAGCAGGTTCAAAGTGGTGTCACTTTTTTTCTGAGATATGATCAAAAATTTATGTGAGGGTCAATTTTACGGTAGAAAAATAATTATTCAATTTAATTTTTTTAATATAAATTGAATGGAACCGGTCCCAAAACAAAGCCTTGGAGAGCATCAATTTGAACAGTGGAAGCTTTAACATCATATATGCTGCATTAGTCTCACTATATTTTAAGTTGATAAATTGCAAATTGTACTGTAATACATAGTTGAACTAGTTATTACAGTGGCTACAAAAATCCATGAAAAAAACTATAGGTCAGTATTAAAAAAAAGTTGATGATGAAATCTAACGAACGAAACAACGAATTGTATGCACGCTTGTAAAAAAAATTGACTTTGTCAAATTTAATGTTACGTGTGTAGTCACTTTAAATTATGTATTTCAGGAAATTTGCTGGCATGAAATAGAGCACTTGCTTTTTCAGCACTTTGAAAAATTATAAAGTATTCCTCATAAACTCAATTTTTTTATTAGGTGCATTCGTGAATCAAAACTTAATCTGAGCGACCCACACTCATAATTTGGAAAATAATTAAGTTCAAAAATGTTGCCATTTTTCATCTCGAAAAATCACAAACAGAGCTATGTGCGCATTATTAAAGGTAGCTAGGTATATTCATTTATAGGTATGCTTCATTCACGATAACCTAGACCTAGACAATATCAAAACTTTTGGCGAAGCCAATAATTAAACCATAAGAAACTCAAACAAACTATATATTCCTAATATTTTACTTACTCGGGTAAAAAAAGCGAGTGTGCTTTAGACCACATGACTAAAGTGTTAAGCTTCATCATATGTATGTACGAAATCAGCTGTTGTTCCATGTCTTGTGGTAATTCTTCAGAGCCTACTCGACCGTAAATGTGTGCTCGCACCTCTCTCTCTTGCCCCCACAATAATATACGAAACGTAACTCTCTCTCCTTCTATCTTCACAAACTTATACCTCCCTCTTAACTTCCGTTCGCTTCGCCCGATCACACTTTTCGTAACGCTCTCGTCACACATTCACCAGCTTACTTTCCAGGTCAAGCGCGCGTAAACAAGTTTTACTTCAAAAAGGGTCGGCCATAACCTTACTCGGTCGGTAGTCAGTCGGTTCGACGTGGGTGCTTTGTTCACTCACTCAAATCGACCGCCGTGTTGGTCGGTGGTTCAAGCCCCAGGCTGAACAATCGATTTTCACTCGTTATCGTCCAACCCGTGTTAGGAATCACACGTTAAAAGGTAAGACCTCGTCAGTCCTTAGCTCGCACAAGTTTCGACTTTGGAGAGTTGTCGTTCGTAGGGGGGTAACAGCTGGTTAACGGAAAACAGATTTTTTATTCTATACTTGTTATTACAAGTCTAAATAATAAATGTGTTTTTACCACGCCGAAGAAGCCACTGTATGGCGAAACACGTGTTGCATTTTTGTAGTGAAAATCTCACAATAAAGTGCCTTTTGAGTACGTTAGTTATGGATTTTCATTAAATGATTTGATTTCATTTGATTTGAACCTCCTCACAACCGTTGAGATTATGAACATTTCTGAATTATTATTGTTGATGTTATTAGGAGAGGGTGATATCCAATCAAATTTTTGAAAGGAACTAACTTCCGGAAAAAAAATATATAGTCCCCATACTGAATTTTTAACGCTATTTCATATCTGAATATTTATTCATCATTAGTTTGATGTATTTTATTGCACTCTTCGTTTGTTTGGAGGCTGTTCAAAATAATTATTGTTTAGTGGCGATTATCCTTGTTGCTAATTTTTTAAATTTTAATTCCAACGAAATAAAAAAGAATTTGTTATACAAATTACATTCTGGCATAATCACAACGTATCTGTATTACAAAAATAATATCGACGAGGAAACGAACAAAGCGAGACAAGGCTCCCCCAATTAAAACGAAGTCGATCTGAAAATACTCTCTCTCTTCCTCAGACAGAAACAGAACCGAGTCATTATCAATTCTTACCGGCCTCAATTCACAGGGATTCGGCACAATGCAATCGGATCCATCATCAGGTGAGATAATTATTGCGAATCGCGTCATTCGGTTGTGACATTAAGCACAAGGGGGGTTTTCATACAGGAGACGCTGTTTGATTTTCTGTTGCAGAGTGTACAGAAAGGACAATGAGGATGTGGGCAGATATTTGTTAAATCCAATTTAAGAACAGAGAGGCGACTTTGACGTTCTGAATTTCCTGAAAGTAGTTTAGTGATTCATTGAATAATTTAGCTTTTCAGGGTTTGATGAACTTTTGATGAGCGAGGAACTTTCAAATGGATGAAAATGGCAGTTTCAATATCACATCTCTCAAATTGAATTATAGATACATCATTTATTGTGGTAGTTGTCGTAGGAATCGCACGTTAAAAGGTAAGATCTCAATAATCGCACTAGTTTCGACTTCTGGGGGAGGTCGTTCGTGAATTGGTCGAGGGAAAACCCGATTTTAAACAGATTCTGGTAGTTGTCGTAGGCTTCGCGTATATTAGCCATTCTATTCGCAAAACATGGACTTTGTTACTTCTAACATATATCAGAAAAAAATCCAGGGTTAATAATTTTCTTGAGAGAAAAATTACGAAGTTCAGTTGAAGGACTCGATAACTACTATCATCGTAGTGTCTATACTAGTTATTCGATATTCTTCAAGAAGAAATTGGGTTGAAAATAATTAAAATAAATACTTATATGATCCGTTGAAAACTCAAATGCTAGATATGAATTATGCGATTTCCGATAGCCGTTGCTATATATATATATATATATATATATATATATATATATATATATATATATATATATATATATATATATATATATATATACCCATTTTTAATGGAATGGATATACCCATTTTTAATGGAAACACCCCCCTAAAATTGTTGTAAACCGATTTTAATATTTTTTTTTGAAATGTCAAGTACTAAAAGGTCTACCTTGGGACAAAATTTGAAAGGTTTATTAAAGTTTCAGGGCATACCTACTACGATATTTTGTCTTAGTCGAAAATCGGGATTTTTTATTAGCGATTTTTTTATTGAAAAAATCACTACGCCACTGGATTCAGAGTGCCTCTAAGCAGGTGTGACCAAAATTTCATGAAAAAATTTTCATTATTAACAAAGTTATGACAACTCAAAAATTCGAAAACTCACAGAGCTAACAGTCACAAAAAACACCCTATATCAACAGATATAGCCATGAGAATATTTTTTTATGATTTCAAAAATGAAGTGCCACCAGATGAAAAAAAAAATAACGTAAATATTTTTAATGAAAATAACGGAATTACATTCAATTTTTCACGCAAATTAACTAAAACTAAGACCATGCCATGGAAATGATATTACAGTTCGACACTTGTGAAAGATTTAAGTGTACTATTGTCAACAATATTCACCTTACAGTTCTTCGAATTATTTTGAGTCATGGCTGCGAGATTAAGCGTAAGAGAGAAAATTGAAATTGTACGCCTTTCGGGAGATGACGTTAGAAGTGCTAGAGAGGTTTGTAGAGTATTTAATGAGAGACATCCAGATCGTCCTCGTATTAGCTGCGGTACCGTAAATAAAATAAATAAAATATTCAATGAAACTGGTGCAGTATCAAAAATGATGTTAAAAAGTAATCCTGTACAAAGACGAAACAGGAATAACAGGAATGATCAAATCATTTTAGATTATTTCGGAAATAATCCTAATGCCAGTATAAGGAATGTCACTTTAGATTTGAATATTTCACGAGAAACTATTCGGAGATGTCTCAAGGCGAAGAATATTAAACCTTTCAAGCCAAAATTTTTACACACACTTCAAGAAGGCGACGAAGCAAGACGCCTGGAATATTGTTTAAACAATAGAAATTTCCTAAAAAATATTTTATATACCGACGAAGCCACTTTCACTACAAATGGAGTAGTGTCATCACAGAATTGTCGCTATTGGGTAATAAACTGTAAAAGCCAGTATTCCCAGTGTGGGATATTGAACGAACGAATTATTGGTCCTTTCGTTTTTGAGGAAATCATTAATGCGCAGAGGTTTCTAGAATTTTTAAACACAGAAATTTGGGATGCTATTCACGAGCTGCCAATCAATGAACGATCAAATTTAATTGTCTAGTTAGATGGGTGTTCAGTTCATTATGCCAGAGCTGTGAGGCAATGGCTTAACGAAGATTTTCCAAACCGATGGATAGGCGGCCGTGGTAGTCCGTTTATAGAGTGGCCACCCAGATCTCCAGACCTCGCAGTTTTGGAATTTTTTCTCTGGGGACTTCTCACACAAAAGGTTTACAAAAACCGCTCAAGAGATAGAAATGAACTTTGTGCAAGAATTCGACAGGTATGTGCAGATATTAGCCCTCAAGAACTAAGGAACGTAATCAGAAACATTCGTAAGCGCTACGACACATGTATCGAAATACGTGGTCGATTAGTAGAGGCTACTAGAATATGAGTTAGAATTAATTGTTGCACTGAATCGAAACATTTCAATAATTAGTTATTAGTTACGTTTATTAAAATTATATATATATATATATATATATATATATATATAATTAATAATATAATATATTATATATATTTTATATATAATTATATAATATATAATAATATAATATAATTAATTATTAACGGAAAAACAGTTTTTTTTAAACATGATAATAGTCCGGGGTGAACTGAATCTGGTGTACATTACTGAATTCGTACTGCTGATATCTGTCTCAATGAAATTATATTGACCAAAATATGAAGTTTTCAATTTCAAAAGTTCCTGAGATACCTACATTCCATTCCTCCGAAAATAGAGATTGTTTTAATTTTTCATAGGACCTATTCTTTATAAATTATTGGCAGTATTAAAAAAACTTGTATACTGACTGGTATATAACGGACCCAATTTTGTACCTTGAGAAACACCTTTCGACAAATCACCATTACATAATTGTGGTACTCAAATCCATTCACTGCCATCGATGCTTCAAGTAGGAGCAGTCTGAACAATAAGTATTATTTCATTTACATCGTCACTATCCCATTGCCAACAATTGCAGATGACCGAACATTTCATGGAACGTATGTTCAAAAAGCTATTATCTCTCCCTCTCTCTCCAGAATTTAATTCATTTTCCAAATCAGATAGCTTTTGCAGGCCACCAGAATCGACAATAAGTTCTTGTGATCATTGAAAGATAAGGTACAGTCCCATTCCTGAAAGGGATGTTGCGGTTGAAAGGTCTGGAGGTGAGGAGGATGTAGACTAAATTGAATATAAGTATGTCAGGAATAATTCCTATATATAGATGTTATCATTTGATGAGGGTTAGCTATATAAGTTATAACGCTTGTATTAATTCTATGTGAATTGAGAAAATAAGTGATACTGGTTGGTTTTTAAATTACTATTCGTAACATTCATTTACTTAGTGAAAAATCAACGTGCTTTTTCGCCGGAAGAACTGATAGAGAATTGAAGGAATTAAAGCAGGAAACAATGAACAAATAAATCCTATTTTCACGAACTATGAACCATTTGTTTCGTAAAAATTGATAATGTATAGAATTATATCGAACAGATGCGTTCGAATTTGGAGCCATTCTATTATATGTTTATACAAAGAACAAACGGCAGCTCTCTTTTTTCCATTTAAAATTGAATCCATTCGAAATAATCCAATAATGACAAATATCCTATTAACGATACGCGACAATTTATGAAATTTCAAATGAATAAAAGCCTCCAGTCCACAATCAGATTATCATAATGGATTTGAATTACTCGTATCGAGTGAGTATCTTGCCACATTGTAGAAAATACGATCCTAACTTCCATCCTTTTACATTATAAAAAAAGCAAATTTCAAAAGAACCATTTAATATTCAAATACAAGAGACTTCCTTACCTTGCCGACTGCGACTCGATATACCGTTTTTAAATTGACTTTCTTTGAGTAAATAATCTGAAATCGAAGTCCCCACTTCGTTAATTTGACGTATTGCGTTACCAAGTTTCCGTTGCAGTTTTCAGCAAAGAGATCGACGAACGCCGTCGGAAATGAGAAAAATTCGAATCGTTTGAAACTTGTAAAAGTCTTTCTAGGAACTTCGGAGCTGAGGAGATTGCCGAGTTATCATATCGGGAATTGCCCGTGGCAATTGATTTTGTAAATTGAACTATCTCAACCACGAGAGACGATTCCGCCGAACGAGTAGTTCAATCTGCTAATGTTCAGTAAGTTGAATTACCGTCACTTACTAATCAAGCGAATCGAATGAGCAGATCCGTATTCTATGAATATCGAATGAGCAGATACGTATTATATGAATATCATCAAATATTTGGAAGGCTTCAACATCTTGAACGATCATCGGAAACAAAGATCAACAGACAACCTTCTATCGTATGTCACTCACATTTGTGATAACGTAATCGAGAAACATGGAGAATAAGAGCTGTTGCGCTTGATATTTCTAAGGCCTTCGACCGTGTGTGACATGAGGGTTTGCTGACCAATCTTCGATGCTATGGCTTGTCGGATCATTTTTGTATATCAACGACTTATTGGAAAAATACAAGAATACAATATATTGCTTTGCTGACAACAGCACACTTGTTTCGTTATTCCATTTGGATTCCAGGACATCGTCTGCGGATGCACATCTTCATCGTCAGCAGGAGGTTGCATATGTTGATGAGGATCTAGAAGTGATTTCGAATTGAGGTGAAAGTAACCAGGTTCAATTCAATGCCACAAAAACTCAGGCATCAGTTTTCTCCAAGAAGATAAATGTCTCCGAACCGGATATAATAATGTCAGGACAGACAATTCCACTTTCTACTTCGATAAATTTGTTGGGGCTTGAAATGGACATCAATATATCTTGGCACGATCATGTCGCTGGAATTGCAAAGGCTACTTCTCAAAAGCTCGTAAAACTGTTCCGAACCAGAAAACTGTACACACCTCAGCAACTTTTGATGCTTCATGAAGCTCAGATTAGATCTTCTTTGGAGTATTGCTCTCATGTATGGAGCTCTGCCCCCAAACATAACCTGAAGTTGCTGGATTCCATCCAGAAAGGAGCCATCCGGCTGATTGGAGACGCGAACGTCACGTGCAACCTTGTTAGCCTTTAACATCGAAAAAAGGATGGAGATTTGTCTCTCTTCTATAGATACTTTCACGGGAGGTGTTTAAGCGACTTGGCACATTTGATTCCACCAAGAGTGGTACATATCAGAAACACGCGACGGACTCTAGCTGCTTATCGTTTTGAGGTTCAACTCAGAACACCTCGAACGTCACTGTTTAGGAACTTTCTCATCTGGAGAACTGCGTTTATGTGGAATAAACTTCCTGAGAACGTTTTTCCGAATGGATTTAATCTACAGCGATTCAAATCCAATGTGAATCGCTACTTTCGCACAGGCACTGCTCTGAGAGTGCCTTAAGAGAGAAGAGAGATTCTGACTATTTCCGTTCATTTTTTTCGGCTTTCTTTGTTTTTTTTACCTTCCATAATCTGGAATGATATGAAACTTTTAATAGAGAACTTTATATAGAAGGTGTAGAAGGAGGCCGAAATCTGCCTCCGTCTTTAGAATTGAAAAAATCTTAGCATATTCACAGTTTATTCTTTGCTGATTCGTTTTATGTTTTAGCCACCAAAGAAAGTTCACAAAAACTGTGATTTCCCCCACAAAAAATGACGTTCAATTTCAATATATTCATTCACTATAGAAAATGAGTACAAACAAATAATATATTTGGTATTGAAGGATATTCTACTGGATTTATAGGTTACACCTAGGCACATAAATTCATCCCTCTCAAACAGTGGGATAATTGAAACATGTACATCGTGATACTGAAGTTTATATTTGATAGAGAAACAAATTTTTTTTATTTGCGTGAAATGGAGGGGCCACTCACGAGCGGCGCTCGTGAGCGTTTGTGAAACAGAACAGAACAGAACAAAATAATATTGAATTTTTTTAGTGGGCTTATTTTTACGTGATTTCTAAACTTTTTTACACTTGTAATAGCTTTGAGGTCAGCGGATAGATGTTTTTTGTAACTCCATATCTCAATAAATATTTATTCCACTTTGTCGTAGTATATTAAAATAAATATGCTAATGACTAAAGAGGTCTTACCTTCTAATGGGTGATTCCTATCGATTGATAGAAAATGTTGTACTCCATACATTGATGCTGTTAATTTTTTCCAAATTTCAATGTTTTGTCTCTTTTCAGCTTATCACTATATGATGTCGTTGAACGATTTTTGGAGAATTTTTCTCTAGGAATTTGAACTGAACCAAAGTGAAGCCGAAACAGATCGAAAAATTTACCAGGCCATTGGCAATAAAAGTCTTGATGAACGCACTGTTCGATGTTGGCTTTCGAAATTTCGTTACGGATATTTTAGCCTTTAAGATCCGTTTCTGTTTAAAATCTGTTTTTCCGATAATCAGCTGTCGCCCCCATGCGAACGACAACTCTCAGAAGTTGAGAAACTTGTGCGAGCTAAGGACTAACGAGGTCTTACCTTTTAACGTGTGATTCCTAACACGGTTGCATAATCATCCCAACTTCAACCAGACCAATTCTCTCGAGAAAAATATCTGGTCGAGCCGGGAATCGAACCCACGGCCTTCCGATCGTGAGTCGGGCGCACTACCACCGCGGCCAATTCCACAAGATGAGCCCCGAAATGGTCGACCTACAGTAATCAAGGACGAGGATTTGAGGACCCTGATGGAAACTGACCCATCACAAACGGTGCGTGGGATGGCGGAAGAACTGGGCGTTAGCTACCATTCGATTATTGTTGATTAAAACGTATTGTAAAGGTCGAAATGCGCCCACACGATTTGACAATCGACAGAAATTGTCACGTTCGAGGTTGAGATCTGTTGTTTTTTGCTCTTGCGCAACAAAAAAGACCCTTTTTTTGGATCGGATCGTCATGTGCGACAACAGGAGACGTTCAAGAAAGTGGTTGGACATCGATGAGCCAAACAGGCACTTCCAAAAGGCGAAAACCCACCAAAAAAATACCATGGTTACCGTATGGTTGGCAGCAGCTGGTGTGATTAACTATAATTTTCTGTAACAGGTATAGTAGTTAGTGGCAGGTGTGATTTATATATTAGAACTTTCTGAAACCGGGCCAAACCATCACAGCAGACTTCTATTGTGAGTAAATCGACGAAATGTACCGAAAATTGCGTCAGCAGCAGCCGACACTGGTAAATAGAAGAGGTCCGATCCAGCTCCATGACAACGCCCGACCTTCACAAATCACCGTTCGAAAATTAAACAAATTGTGTGTCGAAGTTTTGCCTCACCCACCTTACTCCGCAGATCTTTCGCCAAAGTGCTTTTCAAGCACTTCGATGAATTTCTTACCGGTAGAACCTTCGCCAATTAGGACCAGGCAACAACGGCCTTCGTCGACTTCATCGAATCCGGAGCACTCAATTTTCATGCTGACGGAATCAATCGATTTATGTTACGTTGGCAAAAGTACACTGATTCAAGTGGCTCTTATATTGATCAAATTGAATAAGTATTCACTGAAATATTACAGTTTAAAATCGATTCATAAAAACGGACAAAACTTTCGAAATAACTTGGTCCCAAATAAAAAAGAGATATCTGTGTATGACTTTTTGTAAAGAAAGGAGTTTTGTAGTAACTGTAATTCATTAGATCCGGTTATAATCGTATGATTTCTTGCTTTTTAATTTCTCTATATTTATAAAAAACCATAGGAGGTTTTGATAAGTGAATGAATGCAAAACAAGTTTGCAATACCGTACGCACAGCTAGAACACCAAGAATACAGGAAGAAGAAAATTATCAATATGAATAAGTTTTACGGTGTTGCCAAGTTCATATTAACCGCTAGCGACCATTGTTAATACTCGATTCTGAAAAACCTACTGATAAAAAAAATTGTAAAAAATATAAAACAAGGTACATGTAGTTTTCACCTATGACGATTTACTCGACACTCCATGCCATTTATATGGATAGTAGCTGATGCCAGCAAGGGGCTGAAGTTTCGTGTACGAATATATAAATCAAACAAAGCCAATGCCCTTCCGGGGATGAATTTCATTTTTCAGAATTCCAATTACAGGTACAACCACGTATTCCTAGAAATTCGTGATTTCTGATGAGTGGATCGTGATTTGGGAAGATAAACACTTCGCTTATACCAATGAAAAGCGCAATGGCCTGTTATTTTCCCCGATCAAATTCAATAGAAACTGCAATACGTTCTCCAATACGAATATCATCTATTTGATTTTGCTGTTTGAATTATTAGTCAATAGTTGAAACGCGCAACAAGGAAAACATGTAAAATACCAATTTCGCAAGAAAATGAATACATTTTCAATATAATTAATGATCTGTTCATTCTGAAGAAAAATTGTCTTGAAAAACACTATTATGAAATTCAATTCGTTAGACGATTTAGTCGCGTCAATGAATATGTAAAAGAGTCAATTTTTGGAAGTCATCAAGAGCGGGTCACACAGTACGCAATACATATTGTTTAAACAATTAAAATAATTCTGTTTCCACTGCAAGAAGTTTCCGATTTTGAATAATAAAAAAAAACGAGAAAATTCATTAAATCGGAGGGTTCCTGATGACTCGTGGGAAAAAGTTCACTGAGGCAACAAAATACCCACACTTTTAGTATAATCAATAATTCGTTTGTTATAGAGCATGTTCTAACAGACTATATTTTTTTAATTACACAATCATAAGATAACTAGCAGCAGAATTGCCTCTACAGCATCAAAATAATGTTTCCCATGTCACTTCATCAGATCTGGTATTGTTATGTAAAATACGAGCGGAACTACGCTTGGGGGATGGTCTCTGTTTATCCAAACAAGCAACATAGGGTGTAAACTAGGACCTATGTTCACGTCTCCGGTGGGAGAATTAGATGTGGTATTACAAGTACAGGACGAACTTACTATTACTGAAAAAATTATCGTTAGCTCACAACAGTTTAATTATGATTTCTGAGGGTTGCTTCTACATGATATAATCTTAACAAGTCACTAAGTTGCTATATACATTAAATTGTTTAGAGGAATTTCATTGCTCTGAAGCGAAACAACATTTAAATAGCGATTTCATAAATGTCGTTTGTATAGAGTGTTTTTATAGAGGTATAGAAATTTGAAAAGAAATAAAAAAGATGAATTTTCAAATTGACAGGAAATTTACTTCATTCGAAAGAGAATCTTCTGGCATTATACTTCAAATATGCCTTCTGGCATATGACCGCCACGGCTGTAGTCTAATCTGGAGGTCCAAGTTTCGATTACTTTTTCCAACATTTGTCGCCGTATATCAGCAATGACGCGGCGAATGTTGTCCTCCAAGTGGTCAATCATTTAGGGCGTATCGGCCTAGACTAGCGACTTCACATATCCCCACAGAAAATAGTCTAGAGGCGTTAAATCGCACAATCTTGCGATTAAATTATTATCAAGTCGCCTCCTGCTCGAGAGACCTTTTGCTTTTTTTTCACACATACAACTCCCTTTACGTGTTATCCGAACCACCCCGGCCTGGATACCGGCGTGAATAAAGGGGGCCCCTTATTCTTCATTTTTGAAAAGACTCTCACACATTTTAATTATTATCACAATGGACTAACACACAACACGAAACGGAGCCCAACGGTAGCACGTGCCTTCTTTGTGGGCGGACGTTATCAGCACATCCGTCCACTAGTTAATCGTCACTTGACAGCTGACAAAATGGCCGCCAGTTGAAAAAGTGTTGCCAACTTAAAGTTTTACACCTCTATAAAAACACCCTTTACTATCTCATACATATTTTTCAAGAATACGGTGTGTGTACGATTGTATGCGGCCAAACTGTAAATTATGAGTGGGCCATTAAAATCATTTTATCTCGTGATTCTAGAGGAGGCGAAGTGATTTGGTGAAGTAATTGTATTGGGGGGTGTTATTAAATTATGACTTAAAATATGAATTATGAATAAAGTATGGGGATCTCGAAAATGGTGGGAGATACAGAGAAACTAACTTTGCTTTCATTCAACGCGCTTTTTTCAGAAGATAAAAAAACGAAAAATTCGATGTACCTACTCTTTCACTAACAGATTCCAGAAAACTGTTTGGACTTGTCATTGCAACTTGTAATCGGCTGTAGAAATATGTTGAAGAAAGAGTTTTAGAGGGTGTAATAGTCCTGGAATATCCACCTGTTTTTCATGATTTTTTTCTAATTTTCAGGCATCATTTTTATGATATTAGTTAGAAAAAAAATCTTGATGGCATTCTTCATTGTATGACCAATGAAGAATGAAGAGTAAGGTTTAATTACTGACTTTTTCTCCTGATTCTATGTTGTGTTCGAATACTTATAATCATGTTAGAATTGTCAGGTGCATGATACGAATTCGATAATGTTAATATTAATATTAGGAGAAGATTTCGGCGAGATCCATTTTTCAGTATCCCTAGAAACTATTGGTTATAATTTGAAACAGAAGATTAGGAACAGATTAAAAACAGAAGATTTCCGAAAACATCCTGTATAGACAATAATTTTACTTTAGATAATTTTATTTTATATTTCAATGCTCAAAGTGTACCTGCATATATTGATGAAATTAGGACTTTTGTGGATATAAAAAAACCCTCAGTAGTATGTTTGTCGGAAACGCATGTTACTGACGATATATTTAATTCAGAAATTAGTATAGAAAACTATATATTGACTAGAACCGACAGTAGTAGCAGATATACAGGGGGAACTTTAATATTGACTGAAAAAAGTTTAACGATAGTTGAAGTGTTCAAGGAGTGTATTGATAAAGTGTTTTGGTTAACGGGAGTATCCATGTTATTCCAAAGAAAAACTTATATTGTCGTTGTTTTATACAGGTTTTTCAGTAGTAGCATATCACGATTTTTGAAGATTAGTGTGAAGAAAATGTAACTAAAAGAAGTTCTAGAATAATAATGTGGTGATTTTGATTTGAATTTTTTATAATCAAATACAAATACTTCAAGATTAAAGAACTTTATAGATGACGTGGGTTTTTCGAACTCAATTGATGAGATAACGCATTCAATGCTACAGAAGGGTCAATGGTAGATGCAGTTTTCACAAATACTGACATAGATGTTACTGTATTTGATTCACCAAAAATAAGTACACACCGAAATATAAAAATAGCGTTACCGAACAGTCTACAAAAAAACAGTCAAAACTAGGGAAACTAGGGAAAAAAAAATTGATTATGAACTGATTGAGTCAAAACTAAAACTTATGAAGTGGAACTACACAGAAAGGAATTTAAATCATAGATATGAACAATTTGTGGACAATGTATTGTCGATATTGAATGAAGTCACTCCAAAAAAAAACGGTCAAGATATTTCGACATTATAAGGAATTCTGGAATGAGAAGGTGAGGCAAGCTACAAAAGAAAGGGATATGAGTTACAAACAGTATACAATCAATAAAATAACGGATAACTGGGTGAAGTATAAACAAAAAACAAATATAGCAATGAAAACAATTAGACAGGAAAAGAAGAACTATTTAGAGACAAAGATTGAATCAAACAAAAACAATTCCAATCAAATGTGGAATACACTGATTACATTAATACCAAATAATAACAAAGAATACAATCTTACAACTATTGATTTGGGTAATGGTGAAATAATTTCTGATAGACAAAATGTGTTCAGGCCAAATGGCCTGAACGCATTTTATATCAAAGTATAATAAATATAACTAATGCAATTGACAACAAATTTTCTCAGTTTTCTTATAACTGCAAGAATAACTGATAATAAATTGTCCAACTTTAGTCTTATCAAT
The DNA here is from genome assembly GCF_025532065.1 of Leptinotarsa decemlineata. Classification (NCBI taxonomy): domain Eukaryota; kingdom Metazoa; phylum Arthropoda; class Insecta; order Coleoptera; family Chrysomelidae; genus Leptinotarsa; species Leptinotarsa decemlineata. The sequence goes on from NW_027412558.1 coordinate 14,717,701, forward strand.
ATGGTAGATCTAGAAAGAATTGTTAGTTCTTTGAAAAATGAAAGTAGTCCCGATGAAATTTGTGTAGAACTTCTGAAGAAGTGTTTCAGTGCCATTTGTAATCCATTGTTGAACATGATCAACAGTTCTTTAGAGAAAGGTGAAGTACCAACTGAACTAAAATTATCTACTATTATACCCATATGAAAGGACCAAATACAAACCAAGCTATTCAATTGAGACCAATAAACATGATTAATGCTACAGTTAAAGTATTGGAAATGGCTGTATATGAACAGATTGTTGATTGTTTGGAGAGTACCAATCAGGTTTTTGGAGCAAACATAGTTGTGAAACTGCGTTACAATGTGTATTAACAGATTGGAAGAAAGGTGCGGAAATGGATCAGTATACTATTGCAGTATTTCTTGACCTTCAAAGGGCATTTGAAACTGTAGATAGATGCAGACTGATTAGAAAGATTGAAAGCGTAGGTATTGATGGAATGGCTCTAAACTGGATCATAATTATCTGAGCAATAGACAGCAAAGGTTGAAAATAGAGGAAGTTTATTCGGATAAAATGCAAAATAATATAGGTGTACTCCAAGGGTCTATTTTGGGACCATTGTTATTCCTCATATATTTAAATGACATTGTAACCATAGCACAAGAATGTAGAATTCACTTATTTGCCGACGATACCCTACTGTACTTTATTAGTGAAGATGTACATGAGTATGTTGATACCAAAAACGCTAGTCTTGAAAGGGTGTATAGATATTGCTCTGCAAATTTACTGAAGGAGAACGTAGATAAAACAAAATGGATGTTATTAGTGAAACAACGTGATCATAATAATGAAAACCTACTTCTACGATTGAATGACAGTAATATAGAGAAGGTAAACAAATTCGTATACTTGGTGTAACTATTGACAGCAACTTAAAATTCAAGGAACATGCTAATCAAGTTATCAAAACAATAGCTTACAAAATCAACTATTTATGAAAATTATTAGTCTACAACTCCATAACCCTTCCACATTTGAATTATTGCTCTACCTTTCCGTTTTTTTCTCAATCAAAATGAAATAAACAGACTACAAAAGATGCAGAATCGTGCTATGCGATTAATCTTACAATGTTCGAGCATAACACCCATAGCAAATATGTTGCAAACCCTTCGAGTACCAAACACTAATATTTATTCTTAAAATCAAAATTGGATATTCACCTGTATATCTACAGAATAAATTAACTTATGTGGCTGAAATACATGGGCATAATACTAGAAACAGAAGCAATATAAAAGTTGAAAAATATAAAAAAAATAGTACACGTAATTCTTTATTTGATAAAGGAGTAGATTGTTTTAATGACCTCCCACAAGAAATATATTCAAAATATATTCAAAAGACGATTGAACGATTTTTTAATGAAAATATAGTATATTCCTATGTATGACTTTCTTATGTAACTTTTTATTTATACATATGTATTTTTAATCAGAATGTTTGTATTTTTTCATATTTATATTATTTTATTTATAATGTGACAATGTATTTACTATTGTAAATGGATTAGTTTTTCAACTAAATAACAGAACTTACTGTCATATAATTTATTATGAGTCGAGTAAATCACCTAATCTCAAATATTTTAAAAAAATGTTCAGTTTGCAGAAATGCAGTGTTCAACGAAATTTGGTATATCATACTTGTTTTTTTATACTTGAATATGATATAGTAATATATAAGTCATTATAGTTTTTTCTTTCCTTATGTCATATTTTTGTTTTCTATAAAATATGCTGCTTTCAAAATGCTGCTTTCACTGCGAAATGAAATTTATATACGATTCACAACCTGATTATGGTATATTCACATTTTTGCTCAAAGCTAAATAGGCTTCAAAAACTCCACTAGACTTAGCCATATTGATGTGACAATTTAGGAAACGTCTACACGTTTCAATAACTGGCAGAGAGTGACCACATCTGTCACGAGAGCTTTGATCGGTTACAAAAAAATATTTTATATTGTTTTTGATCACTTTGAAATATCAACATTTATTTTCCTCCATTCAAGCAGTTGTTCAAATACAAATTATACCACCCGGTAAACTCGTGGTTTATAACACCACTTCAATCCATTTTTTCTGGATCGAGAATTCGTAATTTCCGCAGCAATACGACGAGAAGAAACAGACAAAAAGGAAAAATGGAAAATCGAACACAGAAAAGCTAGCGACATATTTCCACAACAATGTAACTTAGCGCATAAACGACTTCCGTTGTTCGTTGTAACAAAACAGAACGGCTGCTTGAAGTTTTCCGCGAGATATTTCACACACAAGCACAATTCTAAGCGGATTTTTTAATGAGGCGCTTTCTCTATGAAATTGTTTCGAGTTTTATTCAGAATTGTTTGGGCCTCAATTGTGTTGTTGTGACAGATTTTTTGAAGATAAAGAAATATCAATACTGAGTGACTTTTTTGGTCGAACGACAATATAGAATCGATATAATATGAATGATGTTTAAGCAATACAGCTCATACAAATAAAAATTCTGAATGTAAACAAAACCAAAGAAAGTCTATAACCAACTGTCATTAAGGCTCAACATCGATGTGCCGATGAGGTTGCACCAGTGTTCTGTAATTTTTTTCTGAAAAGTCATCCAACGAAGGGGTTTTTTCTTGTTGTTGAAAAACTGTTCAGGCTTCACTTGAAAATTTAGACGAGTTACTTCACTATCAATGACATCAAAGATTATGTAAAAATTGTAAATCAATATATTTCTAAATCTTTGGGATATTTCAACACCTAAAGCGACCATCAACATGATTTTCGGAAACACGAATCGACTCTTCAATCTGATACTTCTCCACCTTCTACAAATCAAATGAAATTATACCCAAACTAGATTAGAAAACGGGTCAATAAGAAAAATAAATACTGAGAAAATACACCTTGAATTCCAATGGACGTTAGAGAAAAGAACAAAAAGAATGTTCCAACTAAGAAAGTCTTAAAATAATTGAAGATATACTCACTGGACCCTGTGAATTAAGTGAATACCTGAACAAAGTAGGGCTGTGCAAAGGACAGTAGGCAATGAAACGGAGGAATAGACACAGCTCGTCATGTAATGGATTATATTCAAAAGAATATGATCTGTCTGTTTAAAATCTGTTTTTCCGTTAACCAGCTGTCGCACCCCTACGAACGACAACCCTCAGAAGTCGAAACTTGTGCGAGCTAAGGATTAACGAGGTCTTACCTTTTAACGTGTGATTCCTAACATGATAAACATCCATAAGCCTAAACAAGCTAGTACCGGAAACAAGAATGTTGGAATAGGTATCAAGCAATAAAAAACCCTATTTTCACATTCACTACTCTAAAGATGGATTTACATACACAAATGTGTATTTTTAGTAGTAATGCTCATAGATAAGATCCAAGCTTTTATGAGCAATCCTACTGTATATTATTTTTTGTCAGGTGGTTTGCGAAACTAGGTACTAGCATTTTGTTATATGCAAATGAATAATTATTATCAGTAGAACGATTTCACAAATTTTTATCTCTCATTGAAGTTTGATAAATAAATTTGAATGAATTTTCTTTTTGCGTTTTTTTCACTGACAGAGTTATATTGACTTCTCTCTTGCCGAACCTATACAAATTAGATAAATTTTACTTTATACTTATTTTACCTTATTCATTTATAGGAAATGAATTTTCCTTTATGATTGCGTTTTGAATTTAGCAAAAAAAGGTTAATTAATTATTACATTTTGTACCTAGGCACTTGAACTATTGAATTTCCAAAGTTTTAGTTGCCATTTTTTTTCCTTATCTCATCAAGTATTCAAGACAGCATTGTAGATTGTATTATTCTGTAAGGAACTTTGTCTTCAAACACATCATTTGTAATAATAATAATAATTTATTAAATCCTTCAAGATCACAAGTTGCTATAGGATAGGTCAACATTATACCTACATGAAGACTAGACCACAACAATTATTTCGTGATCAGGGACACTGAAGTCTTTATTGATGAGACATGGTTGCTGATCAGAAAAATAGCAAATATACAGATTTTTAAACAAATTACAATTGATTTTCCTATTGTTTTTCATGCCTGATCATAAATAATATAATAATATATAATATAATAATAAAGAGTTGTACTCAACATCAATTTTTTGTAATATAGATGTATTAATAAACATAATTGTTTTACTCAGAAAAACCATATTCTTTTCAGTTAGAGAAGATTTGAGTTCTTCAATTATTGAGAGATAACAAATAACCCATAATATCACGGGATATTATCGAAAATTGTGCAAAACAACAATTTTTGTGACTTTTGACATAGCTTTTAAAAGTCACGTACACTCTACCATAATATGTAGGTTTTGTGACAACTTTCAGGATGTCAAAATACAAATTTACACGAGTTTATAGCTGGATATCTCAAATTCCAAGGTGAACTTACTAATATCACCAGACTATGTAGACACCGCTATAAAAAAGCATCGTCTCCATAATACTCTACACAAATTTCAGTATTTATAATGGCTCACTTTACAAGAAGGATGCATTAATTATAACAATAATAATAACATTTTTTCATCCATGTTGCATACAAAATAGAATTAACATCTTGAAGGTATTGATGAATAAATTGCAAATCCACTGAGGGTTTAACCCTGTGTGTGGTTAAATCACAATTACTCACGTAAAACAATTTGTTGTAATAGCTAAAAAAAATAAAAAATATAATAAAATATCAATGTCATACATTCCCGCATTGATAGAAAAAATCAAAGGTTACAAAAAAAGTTAGAAACAAACAACCACATACAGATAGATCACGGAAATTCATACTTGTTTGCGAGGATAACAAATATTAAAGTTTTACACATTATACTATGATATTTATTGATAAACTAAGAAGATACAAATATTGACTAAATTAATAATATGACATATATAAAGTACAATAATATACATGTATTGAGTACTTTAATTTTTTTCGACGGTTACTGAGAAGTCGAATATCTCTATTGAGGTAAATAAATAAACAATTATCAAATTCAAATGCGCTGGATCGAAATTGCCCAATCCCGAAGACGTCTACCTCATTTCACATTCATTGAATATTTCAATCAAAAGAGCAATCGAGTTTTACATTCGGCTTTCTTCAGAAAGGAGCACACTTCATTTCTGTGGAAATTGCGAAACAATCGGAAAACGTTCCTCAATAATTTATTTATCCATCGAAAACGATCAGAGCAGATATCAAACGGTGCCGATTGGTTTTAATATTTGAAACGCGCGAATCACCAAGTTGATTTAACTTCAGCGCCCTTATATAATTCACCGATTCGAAAAAGCCAACCCCCACCGCCGTAACTTTTGTTTTACTAATTTCAAGACAAGCCATTTTGGGGTAATGAATAGTCCACGGTGAATTCGTTTGTTTTTTTCTCGCCACTTTGACGGAAAGTTTCTTCAAGAATAAAGCGAATCAAATTACTGAAGGAAATTTAATTTTTTTTCTCATCCACGGCGGAACGAGATGGCCTCTTAATATTTCATCATTTAATTCTCTGTGTCTTTTGTGTGTTCTGCAAAGACAAATTCCGGAATTAAAAAGCCTAAAAGTGTTCTTGCATTTTTTATGTAAACATTTTTAGGTGACGTCGAAATTGAATTTGAGACAATGCGACGTATAAATATTTACTCTTATACTTCTCGAATTTTTCCCCAGATTAATTTCTACCATTTGCATTTGCACAAAAACTAGAAAGTCACACAGACAAAAAAGTGGGTGTTCACAATTATTACATAATTTTTTGGACCTTTCGAGGTGGAAATAGTTTCTACAAATACTTGATAAAGAAGAAATCTTTCGGCATCTACCAATTAGAAAGCATTTTAATGTGACATACAAGTCAACTTTCGATTGAAATTTAAGCAAGAATTTTACAGTGTGTTTTTACTTCAAGGTGAAATTGCATTAGTCCAATTCTCATTTCGGGAAATTTACAATAGTGTAGTTTCTCTTGTAGTATATTGTGGCAGATACAGTCGAATTCCTTACTTTAATTATAAAAAAGTCTCTGAATTTATCTGCTTACAAAATAATCAATTTTGAGTGGTAGGAACGTAATTGCATTTTCAATATTATCTCAAATATGTTATTATCCTAAATATGACCTCATGGTCATATCTGTGGTATGGGACTTCAATTGCGTTGACATGGTCGCGGCTTCCCATCTAGCAGAAAGTTCGAAGTCTGCTGGAACTTCAGCATTGTCTGGCGGAAAATTACGAAAAAATATCAAAATCTTGGTAAGAACTATCTGGTGTCTATGGCCAGGAGTATATCTTTTTCGTTCATGAACTCGGAAGGAGAATAGGGCAAGCAACGAAAGATTACCGTTCTACTTCTTTTTTGATAGAAATAATTAGTATTGCTATTCAACGTGGTAAATAGCAGTATCAATGCTCCTGACCGCTCTGGATTGGGTGATTCGGTGAGTGATTGTTTACTTTGTAGTAAATGTTTAAGAGGTACTTTATTATTAAATCATCTGAAAATGGAGCTTTTTTGATGGGTGATAATCAACTGTATTGCCAAACATGCGCCAAACTAACTGACTGTTATAAGGAAACAAGTATAGCTGAGGCACTAGTCAATCTAATAATAACACTGTAATCTTCAAACATGACTCAACTTTTCACGGAAGCACCAAACTCTTACGAAGTTTCGAAATAGATGAACACTTCAGACCACTATTATAATCTTCATTCAGTCATTGTTCAGTGTGACGTTGAATCTGGTCATTATTACGCATTGGTCAAAGACGAAACGGACTGGTTTAAGTTTGACGATATTTGTGTCACTAAGTGTTCTAGCAATGACTTGAATTTATTGAAGCCTCTGGAGACACCCTACAGTTTGTTTTATGAAAGAGAGGACATTGGTAGATCAAGATCTTCAGATGATGTGGTGCTGCAGGTTTTTCCGGGTTATTCTGAAGCTGAAAAAGCAAATGCGCCACTGGAATCAGTGAAGTTGCCCCGGAGCGCCAATTAATTTTTGTGGTTTCATAATTTCATTATTTGTATTAGGTTAGGTTAGGTTAGGTCTAAAGTGAGTGGGTCTATTTGACCCTCCACCGCAACCCGCAAGGGTTTATTGTGGCTCACACCTATTCATACTCGACCAGATAAATCCAGCTTTTTAACGAAGCCGATTAGTTTGTATGGTGAGTGGTCTTTCAGGTCAGATGGTAAGAGTACGGATCTGCCGAACTCCAAGAACCTGATTCGGTCTCCAACGGGGCAGGCACAAAGTATATGCTGTTTAATCATTTTCCAAACAGATGATTCAAATGACAGTGACCAGTAAGAAGGCCTATTAGATTTGTATTACTTTCTTCCTTAATATAGTTAAATTAAAATGTTAACTGATTAAGAAATTCCAACAGTTTTTCTATAATATGTAAAGCATATGTTTTTGCAACTTTTCCATCAGCAAAATAAAATTTATATATTCAGATTATTTAAAAAAAATGCAATGGTATTTATACATTAGAATACTTATTTTCAGAATATACCTACAATGTGAAAACTTGATGTGAAGTATGCCATGAAAACTATGAAGTAACATCTATTGAAAACACTTTTTCAACACCAAAACAAAATTACGGTCTCTCGACGCACGTTTCGTTAACCAAGTTAGCGTCCTCAGGAGATCATTATGAGTAAATTTTACTACTATGTTAGTACTTTTATATGCTAGTGGCCTAACTACTACCTGTTTTAAAAAACGGGTAGTTCAACATAGCAACAATAAAAGGTAGATAGTAGTTAGGTAATGCTAACCGATGTAGTTAGGTATTTTTTCATTGACTTCTCAAACGAACCAAACTCGGTGAGATTTTGATCCAATAACTTGCACATAGTTCGATGTGGTTGTCGTCTTTCGGGATACAAGTTTAAATACATTTCCGATGTCCTAACACTGTTTTCTCTATCGTAGGTATTTGTAATAAATTTGTATCATATCTCTTTTTTCTTCATTCGTAAAAGCCATTTTTCGCCAAAAATTTTATGACTTGTACAATAACAAAGTGTCATTGAGTGTAACAAATTGAAAGTCAAATTTAGAAACACCAAAGAAAAAGAATGATAACTTATGATACATCATTGAAAACGTAAGATCTGGTTCTATTCAAAACAGAAAGAATTCAATGTAGCGCTCACAAGAAAAAATACAGTTGATAATGATGGCCGGAAGACGAAACGTCGGATAGTAAATCTGAAAACATCATCATTTAGCAGGAAAAAAATGGCAATGTAAAAGTGCAATTTATTTCCGAACCCTTCGAAAAATAAAGCCAAAAAAAATGAAAACCATTTTCCTAAATTCCTGTTTTTTCCGGATATACTTGGAATTTCAGAACTTTCTGAACGGCATATTGTTAGTTAGGTAAATGCACAACTTTGCCCCAATTAAACCATCTTCGTATCTCTCATAGCTTCCGAGATACCAATGGTGAGGATCGAATTTGAAACACGGTGTATAAGAATTTCGGCTCATTAAAAAAACAGTTCAATTTGAAATTATTTCAATAATCTATGTAGTTTAGAATGACTTCTCAGCAAATTTTGAACAAATGTAGAGTTTAATTGGTTTTTGAGTGAATATAGCGAGATATGCAAACATAGCATTTCGATATAAACATGATACATTGAGAATATATGTACAGTGGATGTACTATAATATACAATAGATATGTATGCTAGATGTAAAAAATACAATTTCGAAATATTACTTTAGAAAAACACTGAACCATGACGTTTTGCAAAATATCATCAAATATAAATAATTGAATAAACAACAAGACAGGACCTCCAGAATTCACATCACATTGAGCACATCTCAAAGCTTACTCTCCAGCGAATCTCCCAAAAACTTCTGTACGAAGCCTTTCTGTGTATACTTGACTGACAGAAGAAGGAAATCTCTTACACACACGACGCCAAACATTAGTAAATTAAACCGCGTTTCTTAATCTGAATCCGGATCAAAAACATCTGAAGGACGGGAGGAACGCTCCACAGGATCAAGGTTCGGCCGTAAGGACGAAACCTCGCGATGATAACGAGAATGCACATTAAAATAATTGGCAACGGGGTTCAAACTCTGTGCGGTTCGAGGCGAGGCTATTGTCTTCGAAACAAAAGAATTCGAACGGGAAAATGTTATTGTTCGCGATTCCTACACTGATGGGTAACAGCTCTTGGCGATCTATCATAATGTACCTCGGAAAAGAACTGATTGCAGACATGGGCGATGCACGGGAGCAATCTTGGAGGATATTCCGTAGACTGATTTTCGAGAGGAAAAAATAAAATGAAATTTTGTTAGAAACGGTGGTTCCCATGGAAGAATTACTAAAAAAAAAACAATATTTTGTTAGCTGTGCTACGTTGCTGATACTTTGGAAATTTGAAAAAAAAAAACTGAACGTATTCCTCACATATCTGAACTTCCTGAACTTGAAAATCCAATTTCCAATAGAGCGAGAAATACACTGAATATTTTTGGATATACTGGTGACCAGACGTGAAGGTGAGATATTGTGTACAGAAAATCAATAATATAGATAGTTATCTAAATAAAACCCCAATCAACAGCAACGAAATTGATCAAAACATGTTATAATAATAAAAATAATAATATTTATTGGCAAAGATACATTGTTCAATGATACAAATTGTACGAGTCAATTTCCAAATAAATATAGAATTCCCACAGAAGGATATACCTGTGCGTGGGGTCTGCAGAAATTTGAATACTAATGAATACAATTTAAAATTTGAAATATAAAGTGGTATGAGTAAATAAATAAAAGGTAAGACGTTTTAAAATTATCAGACATATTATTTTAATTATATCATCAATCTTCTTGTATGAATATGTAGTTTCTATGCATGTCACTATGATAGTAAACATTTTTCATATCAACGTGTTGGTGTTGCATACCATATTTGATTTATTTTCTTGGTCAATAAATTCAACATACCTTTTTTCTTTCATTCGATGTGCATCACGTGATGTGACTATTACTAACGAAAATACAACTTAGTGCCCTTCTGGCATGTTGTGCCATCTTTGTTTTTTTTGTCGATAAATTCAGCATTACCTTCTTTTTCATTTGATATGTTACAAGTTGTGATCCAACTTTTATTATTAAAATATACGGCTTAGTGCCCTTCAGTCGTCATCTTTGTTTTTTCTTTGTCAATAAATTCTGCATCCCTCCCCTTTTTTGATGTGCTGCACGTGACGATCAGATTATTGTTAACGAAGATGCGGCTCAGTGGCCTTCTGACATGTTGCGTCATCTTTGATTTTTCTTTGTCAATATATTCAATATCTCAACCTCTTTCATTTGATGTGCTGCACGTGACGATCCGACTTTTATTAGCGAAGATACGGCTTAGTGTCCTTCTAACACATTGCGTCATATTTGTTGTTTCTTTGTCGATAAACTCTTCATTACTTTCCCTTTCATTTGATGTGCTATATATGACGATCTGACTTTTATTAGTGAAGATACGGCTTAGTGCCCCTTTGGCATACCATCTTTTTGGCATCTTTGATTTTCTCTACTCCACATTGACCTTTTCCTCCGTAAACACATACATATTGCATCGATCACTCTTATACACATAATAATTTTCTTTATCTTCATTTATATTACTTTATTAGTTTTCCCATGATGGAAAATGGATTCACTGAAGTAAAAAGGCCAAATTTGCCGAGAGATTATTGTTTCACGGTATTCAATTTCTTCGCGAAAAAGAATAACTTCTGCTATGCTGAATTTAGATTTGTGAGGACTTCTATGTAAGTAGAATAGTAGAATCGATGATAAGTACTAATTTATGATACCTACCTAACACACATTGATTGCAACTTGAGAATTTTAATTTTCATCTCTGAAAAGCAGAAACATAAAGTAAACATCAAAAGTAAACAAATTATTGATTGCCATTATCATTACCATCATAATTTAGATTAAAATGATCTGCAGGTCAGATGAAGCCAGTTTTCTTATTATTTTCCGGAACGTTAATTAATTATTTTCAGGTTTCCCACAACACTCATATGCCGTCACAGATGACACGTGACAAGTAATTTTTCAAGTATTCGTTGAAATTGCAAAATAGTTCTAACTATAATTTAAATAACAAACTATATTATCCAATGGGCTATAATATATAGTACGACCTAATGATTATCCGAGACAAATTACATATTATGGCGAATGAACTAGCTTGCACCCAAAATAACTTGTTCCTTCGGCAAAATTAATAATAAAATCAATAATTTAGTTAGATTATGTATTATTATAAGCTAACTGTTTACCAAGAGTCTTGATTAATATTGATAATGAAATCATTCATTTAAAAGGGTTTAACACGTGTATTCTACTAAATCAACAGAAACAACTGCAATCGATATCAACTACAAATTCTGTGTGCCGTGAAAAAGTGAGTAAGCAGTCACCAACTCAAAATGATATAGAACAGTTTTGACACTTTCACTTTTCCACTGGCAAAGAAAAATGAACAGCATCTTCAGCATTTATTTCTAGTAAAAAGGGGTACATTTCGATGTCAAAGTTAAAAAAATATCACTTTCTATTAAGATTTTCCAGATGAAGTAAAATATGGTATAAACAAAAATAGGAAAAAACCTGGATTAGTGAAAAATGTACATTTTCGAATTTTTATTCAAAAACTGAGTAAATTTTATTTGTTTCTCCCTACGTCGAGTTGTTTGACAATATTTCTATAGATGATGTCATAGTACCATCATATTGAATTTAGGTATAGAAAATGGCTCCTACGCCGCCATTTTAAATGGAAATGGCCACATGTGTTGAAAAAGAAATTTCATATCCCATCAAATGGTCGAAAAAGATATACTGATCTCGATTCGAAATTCTTGACTTGAGTCCATTTCCGGTTAACTCTGCATAGATATTCAAGTGTTTCTCTATTGAAAATATCGGCTTCGATGAACTCAACCTCATTTCCAATTTCAAATGTTTACCTCATAAATAATTGAATGACGCCACAAGGGAGATATTAATCACCATATTGTTAAGTTCTTTTATCTCAACCTCGCTGAATTTTTAATGCGTTTCCCCATCAGAGCTGCTCAAATACAGAAACCACATCAATTAAATTGACTAATAATGCGGTTCCATGTGATATTTGAACACAAATTAGGTTTTTATTGGCGATTATTGTTATCCGGTTTGTTAATTAATATCGTCATGTGGTTTCGGTCGAATATATTCCCAAATTATTCGTAACCGAAAGTACCAAATCCATTAGTATATTTCAAATATAAATGAACACAAGCGGGGAAAATAATGTGCAGGAAATCATTTTAATGGCTTAAAGAAAATACTCGTTATGAATCTATTAGCGTTATCACCGTTTATCAAACAGGTAACAAGATTTTCAACCAAATGAAATGTTTTGAGGTTACAAATCAAGGCGGAAAATCAAACATCAAAGGAAATTCTTGGAGCTTCTCATCTCTCTGTGTTATAATTATATAATTAAGACGTGATAAATTGATAGATAGTATGAAAATTATATTAGGGAAATCTGAAAAAAAATGTTTTCCTTTATATTGACTATTAAAAAACTATTCCCTATGGATACTTTGCAATCCAAGTTAGCATTATAGAATAATATTAATTAATTTTAGAATCTGGAATTGCAAAGAAGTTATCAAAAAATGTTTGGTGTATAAAAATCTGATAATGCATTTCATTAGAATCGGATTTTATGAAAGTTTGATTTTTGAAATAAGATGGCATAGATAAATTCTATATCGGAATTTCAACAGAAAAGTATCTTTGAAATATGTAGGGGTTATTTTGGTATATATAGAACAGTTCAAAAGTAACTGTAAAAATAATGCCAAGAAATTCTATTTAATCGTTTTCAATAAAACATCCTTTGACAAGACTATTTTGCAGAGTTTATGTTTCAAAAATGGCAGTTTTTTCGTTACGGAATGAAAATTTACCCAATTTGTTCTTCTGATTTCTCTTCGAAAAGCAAATTTTTTTAAATAAATATCTAAAGTTTATGAATATATATCTATCGGTCTGTTAAAGAGACAGAAAGAAAATTTTCTTTCCTGCATTTTTTCTATGGATAGGTGACTGTTAATTTACAGATTTTACATTCTAATTTTGTAGAAAATTAGCTACTATGAGGATACATTTTTGGGACTACCGATGTATAAAAACCTAGTTAATGATGTATACCCTAATGGTGAGTTCTGAACAAACTTTCATTACGAATCTTTCTACTATTCACAATGGAGTTGGTTACCTAAATAAAATTTGACTTTAATTAAAATAGACATAGTGTACCTGAAAATATTAAGCCAATCCCTTGGAGTTCACAATCCTATTTGAACAAGTGTTTTTTTTTCAATTCCAATTTCAAAATTAGGATTCCGACCTGAATTCCAGAACAGAAATTGGTCAGTTAGCTTCCAGTTATGTAAGATAAGGATAGGTTATGTTAGACTAAGTTATTATGCGCTAGGTTATGTGAGGTTATGTAATGATCGGGTAAGGTGTGCTAGTTGTAATTAGGTCATGTGAGTTTATATCAAGTTAGGTTGAGTCGGCTTGTAATTGTGACGCTAAAGTTAGAATTACTAGTTCAAAATTGGCATTCCAAGTTGAAAAAGCGTGATTTCAGGCAAGAATAATAGTAGAATGCCAATCTATCGAAATATTGAGATACAATACAGCACATTTTTTTCTACCGGCTTCCTGTTATTTTGGTTTTCATTGATTTCATGATACATCTCATACGAATAAATCAAAAAAACGACTACCATTATACCCCCAAAACGACTATTTTTGCCAACGTGATATATCAATAATAATCCGTTACTCCGGACGCTTTAACCCCGAAATCAAAACCTACAAAAATCCCTTTTGAACCATTTCATGCAGCATTCATTATTACAGCATTTACATCCCGTTGCATTTGATGATATTTCCGAACAAACACAAGTTCCAACGCAGCATTCCATTGTAAATTCATTAGGCACAGTTGGAATTCATTATACGAAAACTTTTTATGAGTTCATAATAAACTAATAATTTCCAATCGATCCCAAATGAATTTATTTCGATAGGGTTTTAATGAATTCAATAGCAAATAACGAACAGTGAATATTGGATGTATCGCTGCATAAACATTGAATATAACAAAGTCGGATAGTTTGTTTCCATCGCCGACAATGAATGAATGAAATGAGATGAGTGAGAATCCTTCAAATCATAACATAGAGAAACTCTTCAAGTACACTTTGCAGGACAATTCTTGCAATATTGTTTAAGTTCAACTTTATATACAAAAAAAGTTGTGAAAATAGGTCGCTTGCATTATTATTTCATTAGGGCAAGGTTTTTACTCGTATCCATGTGCTAAAATTAAAAAACCCACATTCGTGTTATGATATGCATATATCCAAATTACGAACAAGATAAATAAAAGAAAGTGAAAAAATGGAGGTGGCAAAATTTTGAAAAAAATACGATAACGAATCAGAAGTTGGCGTAAAAGAATTGGATAGTGTCAGAAACCTTTGAAGTAAAAAACTTCAACCATGATAATTTTCATAACTGAATTTATAGTTGAAGTAATAATCACTTTCAAAACTCATTATTACAGTTTATTGTATGATTGTCACTATAAAAGGTTTCACAAAAACCGCGACACGTGTTTCGCTATACAATAGTTAGTTCAAGTGTAAAATGATATTGCTTCTAAATTATAACTACTTTATATTCTAACGTATTACCTACTTGTATGCCTACTTTCTAATGAATGAATCTACCTGGAAAGGCCAGATATAAATTCATTAACTATATGAATAAATTAAATTTTCCAAAGTACTGTAAGTATACTTGACTTTTCTTATCTGCAAATTAACACATTCAATAACGACGAATTATTCAGTTCATTTTGATCGTTCATAAGATATTGAGAGTTTTTGAATTTGTTCATTTCTATACTCTCTAACAGGTTAAGTTTTAAACCTTTCTTCTGGAAATGGAGGGGCTGGAAATTCATGGTTGAACTCATGTCCTTCTGTGGCTAAATGAGTGGCATATGTGAAATTTATTTTTCCATTCTGGAAACTATTTCTGTGTTCCTTCATGCGGGCTTTGAACGTTCTTCCAGTGTGACCTATATAAAACATCATACATGAACCAAATGATAATTTATACTCTCTCGATTTTTCCGAAACTGACCTTTTATCTTTGTTATTCTTAATGTACATGCCTGAGTTTTTGTTGATTTTTTTTTAAATCGGGAGTGTATAAATTATCATCTGGGTCATGTATGATGTTTTATATAGGTCACACTGGAAGAACATTTATAGCCCGAATAAAGGACCACAGAAATAGTTTCCACATATATGCCACTCATTTAATCATAGAAGGACATGAGTTCATGAATTTCTAGCCCCTCCATTTCCAGAATTCGATATTACTGTATACTATGGTGATTATACGAGTGAAAGTAGGATATTTAAAACAAATCAAAACTATTATCAACTCTGTAAGAGGGTCAGAATATAATCGAAAAATCGATATTAGGGAAACTAAATTTGATTTGAATATACAAGGCAAATGGATGAAAAAATCAAAACGAAGAAGAAAACTAATAAAGAAGTGAGTATAACAAATTGAAGGCAATGGAAAGGTGTATGAACTGAATTGGTTGATTAGTGCTAGAATCAATAGTGATTTAAGAGGGAAGAGATTTCTGCTTCTCAGATCATGTGGGGTTGTTTATTGTTTTTTCATATAATATAAGATTTGGCGACTTAGAATGAACTTTTCTATTTGTAATTTCAAAAGAGGGGTTCCGTTGACTATTTAAAGTCTTGCACACTGTGGAAGTATATTCAAGAAATTAAAAAAATACCTTATATGTAACGAGATATGATGTAGCAATTAATAACTTTGTGTTTTTCTACTTGGAATACTTTCAATTATTTGGATTGAATAAGTGTTGAAAGGCTTATTAGAAAAAAATATCTGTATAAGAAATACAGTAATACTTTTTTGAAAAAAGAGGATACTTTTTAGGAAATAATAAATCATTGGAATAAAAGACTGAGATTTCTCACTAATATACAGTCTGTTTGTGTCACATTGATAATTCATTAGAAGTTGGAATGAAAAAAGTCAAGTTATCAATGCATTAGGATCTTCTGAATTATTCACCAATATACAAGGTAATGAGTACAAACTTTGCAAATTAAATAACATATACTCGTATTGTTTTCTATATTCGGAAAAGTACTTCGAAGAATATATAATTAAATGGTAAAAAGTTATGTCAAAGATTATGTCTTTGATGTATTCCCTATTTGAGAGAATTTTTGGTGATGTAGTTTTTTTAAAATAAGTAAAATATTTGTTCTATGTGAATTAAAAACAATTTCTTATTGTTTTTCAAATTAAACAACCTGTCTCATTTTACATATGTTTTCCTTTCGAAGTGCTTTTCTAAAAATATTGGATTGTCTGTGTGAATACATTTGTGAGTTCTACCGTGAATAATATAAAAACAATTTTCCAATATTATCAACACAGATTTCTGTTCTTAGAAAAAGGTTTTGAATGATGAAGTTTTTTTAGTGTGAAAGATGAATTCGACAGAGATATTGTTTTTCCTCATCTCCTTATTTTATAAATCTCACCTTATAATTTTATAGCAAAGCAATTAAATGTTTCAGCATTGATACTGAATAAAACTAGTGAGTTTTTATGTAGATTATTTTTCCACATTTAATAATTTAATTGTTTTTGGGTTCAGACTAGTTGCATTATCAAAATGTCATTACTAACATCACTTCTTTCAAAATTTCCAATGGCCATCTAAAGATATAATAATTTGATTGGAATTTATATCAACCACACATTTTGATTATAGTTTTTGCAATGTTAAAAATAATGTATTTTTTACTGATTTTCTGTTATAATCAACTAGTCGCTTATAATATTCTGTTAATGTCCATATTTTCGACAACTGCTTTTCAAGAGGAGTTCACATGTGTAAAAATATTTCAGGTGTTCATTTTGAAAAAAAAATATTCATTTTTTAGTTTCAATGCGGTGATAAAACATTTTTGAAGTGAATTGAAAGGGTTATATTTTTAGGAGTGACTAATTTTTGGAAAAGAAAGTTTTTGGAAGATTCCCAATGTTTTTTTGTATCAAGATGGAGTAGTAGGAAGCCAAAAACTTTCTTTCCCCAAAATTTTTGAAATATTCCCATTAAAGGTTATACTCTTCAACTGATTTCTACCATCGTGAATATATCGATTTTTTGACATATTTTTGGCATAACTGTTGGACTACTCGGTATATACTCTACCTATTACTTATACCCATACCTATTTTCAAAAATACTTTTCTGATGGATTGCAATATATGACATTTTATTTAAAAAACCTAATTTTGATAGTCAACACTTCTACTCGTTATCCTGTACATTGGCAAACAATTTGTAAAAGCCAATGCATTGATATGAAACTTTCATATAGAACATTTTTTGATGAACTCGCCTTCTCACCTAAACCATTTAATTGGAACCTTGAAGTGACACAAATGTTTCATATTCAGTTATCACTCACCTAAATGACGACAAAATATGAAAAGTATTTTGGAGGTATCGGAAAAAAGCAATTTGATAAAAAATAAATCTCTGTGACAAAAATGTGCTCGTGGTTAATTCTTTTTTTTTTCGAGAGGAATAAATCTGACTAAACTTGTTGATTTTTCACATTTATAAAACACATTCATTCATTCTAGCAACAATCATCAAAATGAAACTAAAGCCACACACCTAAGACCCAATCCTAAAATTGTCGAAGATAATGTGGAAACCGAGTTTTTCACCCCAATCGGAAAGTTTTCAATTCGCTAAATTAGTACATTCTGTTACTCCTAATTCCGGAATCCCACATTGCCAATAAATCCCGAGCAACGACACGAGAATAGAGTCCTTAAACCAACTCCGAGAAGCCGAAAAGAAAATTTAAACGCATCATTAAATTTTCCGACCCGATTTTTCAGTTCACCGCCGCTCTGCAAGATCCAGACATAAAGGAACTTTGAAGTCAGATTCGAGTAATTTTGATCGCTCTAGTAGGCTAAATGAGATGGGACGGAAGAGCATACATCATTACTTAAGGCAATAATAATATTATGAGAAAAATATATGCGGAATGTGGAAAATTAACTCCGGAAAAAGGGTGAGTGGATTCAAGTGGAGGTAGCGAAAAGTAAATTACAATCTTTGAAGGTCTCCAGGATGAATGGAAGCTTTTTTATTTTGAATGATACAATTTGATTATTTTTATCGACATTCTCAGGGTATTTTTACCTTTCACAATCTGAAAAATATGAAAAGGATTTTTGAAATGTGAAATGTCAATGTTATTGATTGACTTCTGAAACATTCGATGTAGTACAAGGTGTTCCTTGATATCAGTTTGTTGCTATTTCGCCACTATCCATATTTTTCTTCGAGATGGGTAACCAAGTACGATCCATTTCTAAGGAGCTGATCGAAATACCCTTCTCTTCAGATACTCGTATGAGAATATACGCTCATTCTCTACTCCATAAATTTGAAGTCTTAGTGGTCGTTATGATTTTCTTGAACATATAAACATGATACAGTATCTTCTTCGAGGTTACAAGTCATAGAACATCAGAGCCTAGACTCGCGGCAAGATTATTTTCCTACTCTATCCAATCCATGAAAAATGGAGGGTAGAAAGTAAAATGCTTTTACCACCGGAGTCACGATTAAAGAGAAAAAAATCCGGGCTGGTACTAACCGTTTCGTTTGACTAAGGCAGAACTGAAAGTGATACGATCGATTGCTTAAAGATATGTGAATAGGCAACAATTCTTGGTCTATTCGAGAAAACTCGTAACCAGTCAAGGAGACGTTGGAGCAGATCCAACTAATTTTTCAGGGCTCACAGCTATTTTCGACGTAAATATTTCCAATGTAGTTTCTGTAAACAAATGAATGGAGTCGTTAAGGGAAGTCCTTTCAGCCCTGCCGTTACAAATTTCTACATGGAAGTAGTGGTTTTACTATATATTGATGTCACCTTTGTTATTTGAATTCACGGGCAATATGCATTTCAACAGTCTACGCCACATCAACTCCAGTCATCTTCGAGTCCAGTTTACTATGGAAAGGGAAACCGAAGGAAATATACCATTTTTGGGTGTGCTGGCCTACAGAAAAATGACGAAAACTAGGTCATACTGTTTATCGCAAATCTACTTATAATGATGGATATATTAACGAACACGCAAACCACCATCCAGTGCAAAAACTTGCTACGATGCCCTTGTTACCACCAGGATTTGTGTGCCAAATTTTTTGAAGAAAAATATCGTCATCTAGACCAAGTTCTACAGATCAATGGGTTTACACTGCAAGAAATTAATGCTGCTCTACATCCTATAACAAGAAATACTTCGATCCAGCCGTCAGTGGATGGTACAGTCTATTTGTCTTACATGAACAAAGTCACGGTCGGTCCGCATTGGAAAACTGTTCAAACATTACATCATAAGGAACATTCACTATAGATCGGCCAAGGACAAAAGTGAGCCTGTTTTTGTGGCCCAGTTTACTTTGGAACTACTAAATGCACAGTCAACACCAGGATATTCGGTGGCAGGTGCATGAGGTATGCGGGTCAATGGAACGTGGTATCCAGTACTCAAGAAATCCAGAAATTGATCAGAATATAATTTCGATCGACATCCTTTCAGCAACGTACGTGGACCAAATAGAACAATCGAGTAACAGAAACACTCAGAAAGACTCAACAATGAGGAGTGAGCATTCCAATGGACACAACCCCTACCATCATCCCCACCATCACCCTACCAATATCTGGAATTATAAATACGAGTGAACACGTAAGCCACTCGCCAGTCAGTCGATGCCACGACTTCGAGGTATAACCTTCTTTTCCCCAGAGTCAACGCATATACCACTGATGATGTCTGTCACAGCAACAGAAGAAACATTTGTAACTTTCGGTCCATTTCGATCACGGCCTACTAGCCCGGATTTTCTTCTCTTCAATACTAAAACGCTTGTATTGAAAAATCTTGTCTTCATCTCTTTTCGGTGCAGAGTGGATCCTTGTGAGTTTCTGTAGAACTGAACAAAATGATATAGGATTGACTGTGAATAGTTAGGGCAGAATGATGGTTGGCGAACTATAAAAAGCAAAATTTGTATGCGATAAAGAGTGAACTGTCTCTTCGTTTTTATTCGCTCACTCTATATATAAAAGTATATTATATTCATTATTCTAGTACAATGTCCGGTAAAAAAACTTTTGAGCAAAAAAAAAAAGAATTAAAAGCAGGATAGAGTGCAAACCTTCGACAATTGCGTGAATATAAAAATCCATACAGAAAGAATAACACTCACCGCATTCGAATGCGTCTGGTCCGTTTTGAGTTCTTTGTGATTGGAATATTGAACGTACACTGCCCGTCCCCTCAATTGGGCTATGCATGTGGAAAAATAGTTGACCATCGTGGTGGCAGATTGTTCGTCGCCCATTTCGAGGAAGGCTTGATTTTTTCCTTTCAACACCAAGACGTTCGTCACTCTGCCGAAAGGCAAACCGAGGTGGATGATTTCCGCTTCCGAAACGTCGGTCGGAATGTTTCTGATATGGATTACCCGGGAGGGTTTGCCCACGCTTTGCTCCATTTTTAGCTGAAAATAAGAATTGAAATAGTTCATTTACCGTTTGAAAGCTCAATGAAAAAGAGAAATATTGTTACGCTCTTAGCAATGTTGAAAACATGGAGGGTGAACGATCCACCAATGTATTAACTGGACCAAGATTGTATTCATCGGGGATGATTCACCATGTAGGAATTCAAAATAATGTACACTGACGGAAGAGTCGAGAACAGATTATGCGCTGAAGCCGATTGAAGTCTTTCCGAGCGGTGAGAGAATATTCCGAAGAATGTTGACGAAACTTTTTATATTGCAAAAAAGTATAGAGCCTTTTAATAAACGTTGTACAAGTAAAAATACATATATTCTTCTTAGAGGCGATCTGAAAGACTAATATTCATCATTTCGGACTTCCATTAACTAATATAATATAAATTGATTTTAAATACCCGAAAAGAAATTAAAAAGATTTAACTAAAAATAATAATTGTATTGAACAAAAAACTGAAATTACAAAAAAATTACATTACATACAAGCAACAACAAAAAAAAAATAAAAAATTGAAATATAAATTTAAAAGCGAAAATTAAAAAATATTAACAAAATATGAAAAAAATTAAAAGATTCCAAACCAAGTTACGTCACGACGTTTCGATTGTTAGTAACCACAATCGTCTTCAGGTGATTTTTTTTTCAGGGATTTCAAATCAATTTATATTATATTAGACAATGGAAGTCCAAACTGATGAAATACACCACGAAACATTGTCAACCACCTTCAAACAAACTAATATTCATAATTCAATTGTGTTTGATTCGATTATAACATATTTATGACAAAACTAAAAATATAGAGACTTCCTACATTTGTTTCATTTTTCTACATTGAATGTTTTTGAATTTGATGCATTTTGCCAGTTCATAGGAATTTGATTCTGGAGATTGTGTTCAAGTTGGGAACCTTAGAAAATTACAGACAATTATTATATGTTCACATCTTGGAACTTCAAATATCTATCTTTCGAAGTCGCATTGAGATTGGATTATTTTAAAAATCATACAAAATATTACGGTGTTTTGAAAACAGATTAAAAAACATGCAACTATGAAGTTTCAATCCTACTGTCCAATCATGGAAAATTCGATTTATTTCGAGTGGAGCCAAACTGAAATTTAAACAACTGGAAAATGCATTTCTTTGACGGTGCTGCGTGCCAAAGTAATGTATGTTCACAATCTGTTTTATCTGAACATGAAAGCCGTATATCAAGCACGTAAACTTCAGAGTGTAATGATTCTTTTGAAATACTGCATTATATCGGATGAAAAATATTTACCGCACACTTTCAGAGTTGTCTCAAATGAGTATTCTTTCAAATTTCACTACTTTTTTGCTTATGTAGCGTATATTGTAAATGTACAAAAAATTGTTCACATATATTTTAACGGTAGAAGTGCTTCTCAATGTATATTCAAGTATATAACGTATTGATAATAACAATAAAACTTGTTTTTTTATTCTAGCTTTTATATGCACTAGTTTGAAAATTGATCTACACAAGGAATTGCTCACAGATATTATTTCCAGATTACTGTCATGTTTTTTTCGGCAAATAATATCCGCTTTTTTGGTTCAAGGTTTATTTGAAGCTAAGAAACGACCTTCTATTTCAACGATAACGTCGACAGCCCAAAATTATTTGGAACAAAAAAAATCTTATTGGATGAAAAAATTTCTCACTCAAGAAAGTACAAAAACTACTGTTTTGGCTGGTGTGATGAGAAATATCAGTTCAGGTGAAATAACGTGAACTTTCACGGCCGCAGGTAAGTGTGGTTTTTATACCTAATTTTACTCTACAATTGAGGTAGACATTATCATAGATGAAAAATCAATAGACGGTGTGTTTAAGCTGTACTCAGAGCATATTGTAAAAATAAGGTGAATTTTAATTTTTCCCAAAATATATTTATTTGCTCATCAATTTCTATTTTGTCCCCTACAAAGTAGTCCCTCTCCGATATAATACACTTTTGCTAGCGTTTTTTCCAACCCTCGAAGCATTTCTGATATGCACTTTTTGGTATGTCTTTGAGCTACCTCAGCGATTTGGTTTTTATTTGCTCAATCGTCACAAAACACAGTTGTTTCATTTTTGAGAACCGGAAAAGGTCACAGGGAGACAAATCAGGTGAATACGGTGGCTAAGGCATGGTTACAGTGTTGTTTTCGGCCAAAAAATTACGAACAAGCAATGACGACGTTTTCTTCGTATTGCTTCTCGCAAGACGCTCATAATATAAGATAATACTCCTTATTATACCACCGTGTGGCAAGAACTCCTGGTAATAAAAAACAACCCCCATTTCGAATGGACATAATAGTCTAGTGATACCTCATTTGAAAATAGGTTCGTACACTTGAAGTACGGATTGAAATAGTGAGTTTCTAGTACGAACATGGAAAATATGCTACTTGTACTTTGCAACCACATTCATCCAGGCAGAAATGTAAGTCATAAATATGTATTGAAATTGTTATATACATTCATGAAAACTGGTAAATTCAATAACAAACAGACAACATGACCGTTCAGGAATAGTCAATAATGAAGGCACTTATTTGTTCTAGGTTTATCTGAACGGTCAAGTTATCCGCCAACATTTCCGATACTTGGGTAGATCAAATATCAATGAGATATGCTGAATTCACACCTTATATCCCCAAAAATTAAATGTTTGGGCAGGAACTTTGAGTAACCATATGATAGGATTATTATTTTTGGAAGAAAACTGAATGATGAAGAATATTTCGAATTGCTGAATAATCAAGTTGAGCCAAGCAGTACATTAGCTCAGCTTGAATTATTCTACAAAAATTATTGAAAACTTTTATAGTTCATTTTATTAAATTTTAATGTTAGTACAAAAATAATACTCTGTAAATTACTTTCTTCATAAAGTTTGTACAACAAAAATTGCAAAGACAAAGTAAATACTACTTACTGCATCATATAAAGTTTATCTGAGGTACCGACAACTAAAATATGTTTTTTTTATAAAAGTAGGTATCAAACCAGTAGAATTTTGAAGATACACCTCGACGTCACCATTTTGGACCGGTTGGAATATTTCCTTCACAATTTCATCCTGTCCGTCACTTGTATATCCGTATATCACGGAATCGTTTCTTAAGTCTGCCAATATAAACGATAGTCGGAGCCCTTCTGCTACATCCATTAAGGTTTACAAGCTAATATAAATTTTCGATTCTTCAGATGTCCCATTTGGTCGGACGAATCGTTATCGAGATGATGGAGAAACTCCTTTCACAAAAAACGAAATTATTTTTCTGACACGCATATGGTATACGAACAAAGGAAAATGGATTGGATGCAATACAGAGCGATGAGGGGGCGATTTTATGACATTTTCAAGTTACACGAAAAGTAGATAATGCTTCCCGGTCTTAGTTGGTAGGTATATTTAATGGTATATACTGTTCGCTTGTGTGGCTCACATTAGGAGAAAATAGACTTTGTTCCTAACCTAACGTACTGATCGCTTTGAAAGTACAAAGCGCCCTATATATTCTTAAACTAACCTACCATTATGGTTACGATGAGACTACCAATAAAAATTTGTCAATCACTATCCATTCATTGTTTAAAAAATAAACAAGATGGAGAAGTAGAAATCCAAAATATTACATTGAAAGTAAGTGAAGCATTCAGAGTTTACGGCTTTATAGTTCGCAATTGTAGATCTTTTTCAAACATATCTGCTCTAACCGTCCGTTTCCTAAAGTTTATTCACTGCAGATCTTATGGTGCCTATCCTGATAGAGGTATTCTATGTACATTTTTAACTATAACATTCAATATTGAAAATCTTCAGTTAGGCAGAAAACTTGCTGGAATAGTTTTTCTATATAAATTACTCTACAGCAATGTGGATGCTTTGGAGGTGTTATCTCTTATGAATTTCTGTATGCTTCATTTTAGCAATAGAAGTACAAAAACTGTTTACTGCCGACTGGCCAGAACCAATTTGTACCCCAAGTCACCTATCTTTAGCATTTGCAATAATTTCAATTTGATTTCAAATTTGTGTGATATCATATACATTGTTTTTCATTTTTTCAAACTATAAATTTGTAGTTAACACTGTAATTGGTTTTCATAATAATCTCGCTGCTATCGTATTATGCCAAAAGAACCTGATTGTATACGATTCTCCCGCTTGTCTACAAACAATGTCCTGTTGGTGTATCTTTCTTGCAGATAAATTACGTAACAATAAATACATATTCCTTATTTGTAATAAAGACATAATGTATACATTTATGATGTAATTGCCAAACTAAAACAAACAATGCATATCCAAAACAGATGAATACATAGAAAACATAGAAAGAGTGGATGTCGGGAAAAAAGAAATGGTTTTTCAAGGCAGTGTTAACAGCTATATTGATTTCTTCTTCAAGAAATATTAATTTTTACTGGATTTTTGATAAGATGTTGTTTTACGAAAGTTTTGAATTTATTTTTAATATCAATAATATAAATACATTCAAAACGGTCGTAAAACAACATCTTATCGAAAATACAGTAATAATTAATATTTTTTGATGAAGAAATCAATATAGCTGTTAACACTGCCTCGAAAAACCATTGCTTTTTTTCCCGACATCCCCTCTTTCTATGTTTATCCTCTCTTTCTCTGTTTTCTATATATATATATATATATATATATATATATATATATATATATATATATATATATATATATATATATATATATATATCTATGTATTCATTTATTTTCTACTAGTGTGTACTAAATAATAAATATTACTGGAGTTTTTTGCTGAAAAAACTCCAGTAATATCATTACAACACCAAAGGTTCCACACAGTGCATCATAAGTAGTGCGTACTAATTACTAAATGTCAAATCAATATTTATTGTACACTTCAAATTTTGTTCATTTCAGAATGAATTGTATAATATGAATTATTTTATATGTATAGTTGTACTTCACAATTGAGATGAATAAAATTGAAAAAACATATGCAGTCTCAACCTATATCCATTAATGTAACGCGGCCCTACGGCTCTCCCTTACCACCACCATTAGTAGTACGGTATTGATGAGATATTGTTGTTGCCTAATGATCCAAAAGATATCGAATTCAATGTGTGAAGATGATCTCTTGGTGATCGAAACACGTGTCGAGGTGTTAAAAATAACGATTTGGTGTTGGGAAAAAACTCCAGTAATATTCATTACTACACCAAAGGTTCCAAACAGTGCATCATAAGATATTCGAACTCTTGGACTAAGTCCAATGGTGAAGTGGTTTTACAAATTATTGCAGTCTTTGGTGAAATGGTGTCTACTCCAATAACTCAGAATCACTACGCACTATGGCAGGAATATTGGCCAAAAAATGCAGAAACCTATCATTCTTGGCTCATTGCCAAAATCTAATATTCATTTTGTCATTCAAATACAAAATATACAGATCAAGTCAATTATACATATAAAGGTGAAGTATTGAAGTTGAGGATAATATTAGTTTTTATGTCTTGGTGCATTCAAAAGTTGGATAACGCAGGGGACAGTTGCTGTAGTCTTCATCAAGGGTAGGTAGGTAGGTAGGTGAGTGGGTCTATTCGATCCTCCACCGCAACCTACAAGGGTTTATTGTGGCTCACACCTATTCATACTCGGTCAAATAAACCCAGCTTCTTAACGAAACCGATTAGTTTGTATGGTGAGTGGTCTTTCAGGTCAGATGGTGAGAGTACGGATCTGCCGAGCTCAAAGAACCTGATTTGGTCCCCAGCGGGGCAGGCACAAAGTATATGCTCCACTTTTTCATCATTTTCCAGACAGAGGCGACACACACTGTCTTCCGACAGTCCAAGTATCTGCATATGATGATTCAAATAACAGTGACCTGTAAGAAGACCTGTTAGACATCGTAGTTCATCCCTACTGTAGTCCAACACCTGTTTGGTATCAAGCTTCGAAGGGTGAATAAACGCCTTGGAGTGAGCCAATCCTGGAAGATTCGGCCAGAAGTCCATAAATCTTCTTGTCATCCAGGTGTTCAGTGTTTGGCAAATCCCAAAGCGATGCCAATGACAGGTTCTGGTCTAATGAAGCCGCTTACAGTACCCTCCTTTGCAAGAGAGTCAGCAGCTTCATTGCCTTTCAGGCCAGTATGGCCAGGAATCCAGACCAGAGACAATGTGTTAAGTCTTCCTATCGAGGAGAGTCGTTTTTGGCAGTTTGCCTTCATCAAGGGAGTCGAAACAGTAATCAATTAAGAATATTTTATTTCGTTGAATGCTTTTATTACTCTTCGATATGAAGCCGTTCTATGCTTAGGTATTCTCACTAATTATTTCCATATGCTTTTATAGTAGGGATTCATTGTAGCCATGCAAGTAGACCATAATTTGAAGATATCTTCGGTTCAATATCTCAATCGGGAACCATTATTGTGTACTTAGTATGTATCAACAGTTAATTAGTACACATTTTCGGTATATAACAAAAACGCCCCTTTCCAGATTAGCCCTTGACGATAAAACTGTAAAGGACATCTGATGAAATTAGTTCCACGACATTTACCCGGTCATTTTACAATAATAATTTCGACACATCCCATTAACGAAAGGTATCGCAACACGTGCCACGTCGTTTCCCACTCCCTCTCCCGTACTTTCCATTATCGCATTCGACCCGTTCGGGCTGTTTTGGGGCCGAGCAAGGGTCGCTAAACATCATTGTTCGGCCATCGGGTCGTGATCAATTTGCTTGTTTGCGCCCGTGTTCCTCCTGTTGTTGGGGAACAGAATAGAGCCGACTAACCACACAAACACGGAATGTCGAATTCAGGAGAAAATCGAAGTGGTCCTATTCCCTAATATAGTATCTTCGTTTGTGCACTAGGAATTTCATATATGAAGGGACAGAGACTTTGAAACTATTCGCCGGCCTAACCGTGACCGGATGTTAACATCGAAGTGATAGGTTTTGGTCTTTGAGGATTTGGCCTCTGAGATAACTTTTGCTGAATCTGTGCCAAGTTCTAGGAAATATATCTGCAAAGTTGTGGCAACTATAAATTATTGTTTTGGCAATTCAAATGGTGTCAGATGTGGGGTGACTAAAATGAAAAACGTACTTTTCTCACAAATAGTTTCTTCTATTACATTTGTTCGATTGATGGACTCTTTATTTTGTATAAATTCAAATCGAAAATAGAATAAAGAAAATAGCGGTTTCAGTATGTTAAACCATTTTCAAGTAAACTTAGATGTAAAATGATACAGTCGATGTGCTTTTGGTACCTGCAATAGGTACATGAAGTAACAAAATGTTGCCTGAATTATCAATACCAGAACAATAATTATTTACTTTTTACAACAAATCAAAATTACCAACTATTGATTTCAAAAGCACTAGTTGTGGATTGATCCAACTACCAAAGGATTCTAAAATAGTTGTCAAAATTTACAAATTCAAAAAAGGTAGGTAAAACTGCCTAGTTCTAGTTGGTCGTTGGGGTTTCGAAATTGGGGTTTTTATACAATTTATTTATTTCCAATGTCTCCAACAAATTCATCTTCATTCCTTTATTGCACGTATGGAGAATTTTCATGTTTTCTTTATTGTGTGGTTTGTTTCTTGTATATGTCCATCTAGTGCTAATTTTTTTTATCTGATAATAGCATGTATTAACATAAATAGAAAATTTAATTTGGGTGTATCTCAAGGCTCTAATTTGTGGCCTTTTTCATTCATTATATTCAAAATGTAACAGATTGCACGAAATTATAAAAGGATAGACACCAAGCTCATAAATGGAGCTGTGTTAATAAATTATATTTCAACTTGGTGTGTGGGTGTCACGTATAGCGATGAGCTATCATTTTCAAAACCACATCATTCAAGGTGTTGTGCGTTCAGCGTATTGGGCTTTATAATAAGACAAACAATGGATCTCAAAGATAAAGAATTAATTAAACTTCTCTGGTATACACTGGTTGGACCTAAATTGTAGTTTGCAGAGATAATTTGGTATGGGAGGAGTCAAATTTTATTGCATGAATTCAAAATACATTTCTTGAATACTCCATAGAAGTGCTCACTATGATATGATACGAACAGCTCTCTTGATAAATGAGTTTAAAATTTTATCGCTCAACTATAAAATCAATTCGCCAGAAATATCAGCCATGATAAGGTTCAAGGTTGAATGTCCGGCCTCGTAAAACCTGTACATCTGTCATTTTCAAAATTCCGATAATATTTAGTACAACCTAATCTCCACTTGTAGCCATACTTCGACTAGCCAATAATTTCAATGCTCTCATTTGGATGCTCCAATTTAGATTGGGATTCTCTCATTGACATATTTTCTGAATGATTTAATCTCATTGAAATGTTTGATAACCGCTTGTGATTTACAGTTCTCGACAATATGTATTGTAATTTATTCATTCCTGTAATGTCACTAGAGGTTCGAATGTTACCCAGTTGGGTATTGGAAAAGTTAAATTTCAATTTGCTGATTTCTACTTTACAGAAACGAGAGATAAAAATGCAATTCGAGATTTTCGAGCTTGAACGAATTACATCAGCAAAGACAAACATAACAATGGGCACTTCATCATCTCGTCCATATTCATTAACAAGAAGGATGTCCGCCCGGACAAACATGGCGTCACTGTTTGCTCCATCAGTTCTCCAACAAACTATTTTACTGTTTCGGGCAGC
Organism: Leptinotarsa decemlineata; assembly: GCF_025532065.1. Classification (NCBI taxonomy): domain Eukaryota; kingdom Metazoa; phylum Arthropoda; class Insecta; order Coleoptera; family Chrysomelidae; genus Leptinotarsa; species Leptinotarsa decemlineata. Next base: position 14,747,387 of record NW_027412558.1, read on the forward strand.
GTGAAGACGAGGTAGAAATTTTAAAACTAACAATGAACGACGAAATAAACTTTTCATATTCCATTTAATATATAACAAACTCCCGCCGAAGTTCAGATAACTCTTTTCGTCCCGAACAGGATGAGCTGTTAGATGAAATCTCTTCGCCATGTAATAAAATACAATAGACAATAGCCGCAAGTTTGTTCGCGGTAACGAGTATTACCAGGCGGGAGAGCAGGAGAGAAATAGACCGCTCAAGGGACGGGGAAAAGGTGGAAATCTTTATTGCGATAATTAATATCTAGAGTCTTTATTTATGGCAGTTTATAGGAGTCGCCATTTGTTTCTATACAACGTAATTGCAGTAGACCCGCGCGTCCATAATGTAGACGCATTACCGAGGTTTTTGTATTGAAACTCCGTCTATTGTTCAGAGACGAGACAGGTAAATGTGAAGCCCTAAGACGAGGCCATTTCACTCAAATTAAATTGAATATCTTGGGGTTTCTGCCTCAATAGGCTCTCCGAGAGATGTCGAGGGATTAATTCAGAAATTTTGTTCTCTTTTCACGCAGTTTTCAGCGAGTGCAGTTACGCGAAAGTAACGATATTGTTACGTTCAGCGAGGGTTCAACTTTAATAATACTCTTCGAACAAGCTACTTGTTTCAAGTGTGCATTCGAACGAATCAATAAGTCAATAATAAGTCGAGAAACGAAATTTTGAATGAAAAGCAATCAAAAACAAGTGAACGAAGTGAAAAAAGGGAAGATTGGATACTTGTCCGATAAATGGCTAATGATATTAACCTACTCATGCCCAAAACTATTTTTGTTGTAAATCTTCATTATTTCTGTATACATTCATTTGATCAACATCATATAACACAATGAAAATGTTGGAAATAAATATAGACTGTCCATTTAAGCAACATAGTGCTCCAAAACATTGTCATGCATAGTGCACGTGATCTCCCAGACAAGACTGCCTGTACAGAGTCGCACTAAGTGGTGACCGATTTTTTTTTAATAATGAGCCTCTGGGTGGAGTGTAGGGACACAAATCAGCAGTTTCTTCAGCAGTATCACTACTTAACATTTTAAAAAATTTTAAATTTTCAAATACCTTATATGTAACACGCGTTAAAACGTAACTGACCACTCCAACACTGTAACAATGAATTTCGTCAGCCGATCGCAGTTGGCATGCATGAAAACGCTTGTTTATTTTACTCAATAGATGCAAATGTGCCTGGTGATCATGCTTTGATCACGCATCTGTCTTTGTTTGGGTAACTGTGTTTGTCGGATGGATATAGTTCAGACCCGTCCTTTTCAACTTTTGATATGGGCCATTTAAGTGAAAAAATCTGAAATACTTTCTTTCATTTCAAGTAACCCTTCATTGTGGCATCATCACTGGACAGTTCACAAACCGCAATACGCGTTTCACTATACAATATCTTCCTCATGAATTTTTCAACATTCTATAGAACTAACAGAGGTACTTATCATTGAATTCATTAATAATATTATATAAAATATTTATCATGCAATAAAATACTCAGAAAATTTCACAGGTTTGCTGTTCTCAAAACAGTCATTAGATTAGACATAGAGTTACTGAATACGTTCATGGTTTCTTTTTCAAGAACTGTCTTGGTGGTCCAATTCATTTTCTGTTCGGATTTCTTCTTATTTCTTCGTGAAAATGTTGTTAACCCAACGTTCCGTTGTTCTGAATCATCTATTCTTCATTTCGTTGGTTAGATTCACTTCTGCTTTCACGTCTAACTATTGATCCTGTTGGTATCACCGTATCACCAGGATTAGCAACTGTATCAAATCTGTTATTTCCAGGAAATGTATTGTAAATGTCACTTGACATCTGGAAATCATCATCTAGCTTCTCTATTTATTTCAACAACTGCGCTGTAGTGAGCGGTTTCTTCTAAAATACGTATAAAAAATGCAATAGTTCGCTAAAGACGACCCACGAAAATATTGTTTGTATTTTCATGTAAATTTTCATTCATTTCATTTGATTTCAATGAGTTGGGCATCTATGTCCCCAATCACTACTTGAAATTGGCTAAACTGAGCTAATTCAATAACTGTTTTACTATCTATACACTCTTCACAGAACAAAACCGAACATTCCAAACTCTTCTTTCTCAGCTTGTGACGACAAGTTGAACAGAAATTTATAAAGTCACAAAGTTATCGAAACCCTCTGTTAGTTCCTGAAACTATTGATTAGCCATATCAGTTTGAACTATCGAATATATTAAAGATCATTTCTAATTCTCTTCCCAAATCATCATTATCTGACTGAAAACAACTGTTGATAACTGAATTCAGAAGGAAAATGGTCACGTGAAAATGATAAGGCGGGAAGCTTTGATGAGAATTTTTGAGTTTTGACTGGTACATTACCATTCTTGGTGCTTTTTTTAATTACAATATGTATGTCACCTTGTACCCCAATTACATCGATAATAAACAAAAGAAGATGGTTGACTAAAAGTTATTCCATTCGATTAACGTATAAGAAAATTCAACAAAACAGAAAAAAGTAAATGAGCTGAGGATTCGAATCATGCAAATATCCAAAATTATGGTGATTAACTGAAAAAAAGAACATTCATCACTAGAACAGATGTTGAAAAGAAATTGTATTTGTAATCGCATGCTCTTCTATTACCTCACAAAAATGTACACGTCAATCCAAATCATCTTCATTCAGTTCTTGTGTAAATTAAATTTTGTGGGAATGGAGTTCAAAATACGCCAAATGTTTTGTCGTTGAACACAACACAGGCTGAATTTGACCGATGGCATGGGTTATGTTGGCTTAGGGAACCACTGTGGGCTCATTTGCATATATCTGCAACTTAAAAAAACCCCACAAGAAAAAGTCTAACGGGGTCAAATCGCACGGTCTCAATGGCCAGTTCACACCACCTCCACGTGAGACTCACACGTGAGGAATATCCAATGTGGTATGAGCTGTGTGGCACGTAGCGCATGTCGTTGGTGTCCTGATCATCTAATTCAGGCCAAAAGTAATCATCGACCTAAACAGCGACTTTTTCGGGATGCATTGGATGCTCTTGGATCTCATGTGGATTGGTATCGCCCCAAAATCAACAATTTTGTTCCTAGATCAGTTGAATTTTGTACGGATGCAGGCCCAAGTCACGACGCAAAATTCGCCAAGTTGTGGTCTGTAAAAGGTTGAGTCCTTGTGAGCGACGCGAAATTGACTGCTTAGGATTATCTTGTACACTCTCACAGACAGCGGCGATATTTTCGTCAGATCTTGTGTTTCTTCGACGTACGGGTGTTGGTTGGTCGTTTACTGAACCAGTGGTCTCAAATTTATCTAATACATTGCGAATAGTCCTCTTGGTAGACCGATTATGGCTACTGTGAAATGAACGAAGCATGCGGTACGTTGCCCGAAGTGTGCACCCATTTTAATAAAACAATTTTATTATTTGCACGTGTTGTTGAATGCTATATACTTTTATGGTGATTTGACAAAACAGACTAAATAAATGACAACTAATTTGACAGATGTAGCTTCAACAAGATGGTCGTTATCAATTGTCAAAGTCTTTGTTGGAAGATCCCATATTAATTGGCAGATTAGTCCAGATAAAAACTTTCAAACATACCTTTTTGGCATTTTCCTGATTGTTGTTGTCCGTGTGTGGGGCAGAAGGGGCCATGACTACGTTGGATTGCGATAATAGTTCGTCACTGCCTCTCTGTAACAAAAACAACGTATTACTGAAAAATTACTGTACCTCTCGATGTTTTGGTGTACTTGTGTTTGTGTATCCGAGACTACATACATTAACAACGTATACGTGCAGTTTATAGCTGAGCATTCTATCCTTCACAACTAATACTACATAAAATTCCTCTAAGCGAATCTGATCCCATATTAGAGACACACTTCAAGGTATAGTGACGTACGCTTATAAATGCAAAGTACGTAAAACACTCGATGCCTCGCATTATTTTCCGCTACTAAAATTTGTGAAAGCCTTTTGTGTTTTCATGAACGTATACACACTTATAACTCTCGACTGGAGTGAAATTTACGATCACTCTGGATTATATCGCTAAATATAGTTGCCCGCTTATTGGTGATATGAAATATAACCCTATTTTTCTCCATGATGAATATACGTAAATATAGATATACAGATTAGTGGGGTGCTACTAGAAGTGATACTAAAGTAGAGAGAGACAAAGATTGCAAATATGATAAGGAAATATAGAAAAACTTCATGGATATCAAAAAAGCAGAATATTACGAATTGAAAAATGTTGAATTGTCATCAGAAAAAGGGAAATGGCCAAAAACGAAACCGATAATCAACTGTTGTTCCTAAGAACGACAGACCTTAGAAGTTGAATATTGTGCGATCTAAGAGGAGTGACTTTTCATTGTTCAATTTCTAGCCCGTTACTTATAAACCAAGATTATAAAATAATGTAACTGATGACTGATAAATATTAAGAGATCTAAGAAATACTTTGGCGAACCGTAAAGGCCTTCTGAAAACTGAATAATAGGAAAGAGTAGGAGAGAAAGAAACAACCGGGGAAACAGCATAGCAGCCAAAAAAGTACAATTGATAAGAGTGACAAGATAACAAAAAAATAGACTAGACAAAGAAAGGATAGTAGAACAAAGACCTAGTGGTTTCAGGGAAAGTAGAAGTACTCTCATGAGTATTCACAGTAAAATAAATTGAAGAAAAATCAACTAACTGAGCTGAGTGTTTTTGTGTCTGTCATTTGACTGAGTACTGACAACAATGCAGAAAAGTGAAGTACAGGCTGTTAAAAGAAAATATCTTGTATAAGTAAAGAGGGATACAAAAAGGGGTCGCATTAAAAATATTGAAGGGAATATGTAGAAATGAAAATGAAACAAATATGATGAATAACGACGAAGAAAAACCGAGGATTTGTAGGATTCAACGCGTCTTTAAATTGGAGTGAGTTTTGAAGGCTTTTGTTGGTTTTTTTGGGTTCAACCTTGAACAATGGCTCATTTTGTAAAAATTGAAATATTTTCATATTTGATAATTGAAGAAGTTTTCCAAAAAGTTCACTATTATAAAAATGATCAGGGATCAGGGAAGCAGTCCCAAACATAAAATATCTTTTTAAATAATACATGAAGTGAGTTTCATTCATATTTTTACAGCTTAGTAATTTATTGACTTATGAACTATAAGCAATACGTAAACATAACTTTGGAAATTTTATTGTAATTATTCTTTTCTCTCGCAGCACTTAGGACCAGTTATTAATACATGCGTCTTTAGAGCGTGAGAATGTCAGTTTCAAATTTTATTTATATCTATTTCCTACTGGAGAGAAGATCAGTAATTTTCAGATTGTGACCGAGAAACAGAAAAATTGAACAGGTAGAAAGAAGTTGAACAGAGATTATCGGGTCGTAGAAAGTGTTTTCGCTTTAGATGTTTTTATCTGTTCAACTTGCTCAGATATATCAAATCTATTGAAAGAAAAATATTTAAACCTACTTCTATTTGGAGTTGAATATCCGGGAAAGTTTTAGTTTCCTGCTCAATACACAATAAACCATTACATTCCATCAACTCTATATATGTTTCCTCGGAAAACAGAGCAAAGTAATGGTATTTGGCCTGTATAATTCTGGGATAATCCAGATTTTCCAAGAAAAGAATAGTGCGCCTTGGTCTACGCTTTCAACGGAGTATTGAATATCTCTGTATGAAATATTTTATTAAATATTGTGAACTATTCCATCAATCATCCATCAATGTAACTTTGAATTTCGAAATATGTATTTCCTCGTACGGTGTATAATAATAGGTTTTCCATGCATACATGCATTTGACCCAAACTCCAATACAACGTTTCTACAATTTTCCGTTTATTCCCCCACGTGAGTGGAGTGCACTTTTGAATTATTCCCTGATGCCGGATTTGTGTCTGTACACTTCTGTCATACTTACGAAGATTTTGTCTCTCATGAATTCGAAAGATCCCACTGAAAATAACCTTATTCTAGGTTTCGAATTCAATCATTTATAAATTATTGAAGTTATCTCACTTTTTGAAGTAAATTTTGATCCCCGAGGTTCATTAAATGAAGAAATAATTATTCATCATTATCCAGTCATGAAATACTTAGAAGTGATTTTTCTGCATCTTTACGAACTGTTAGAAAACCGCTTCTGGATTCGTCAGGAATTTCAAGGCAACTTCTAAACCAAAAAATTGAACTATTAAAAGTTTTGAAGTATAACATTTTTTGGTCACATGTGAGTTGACTGATCAAATTTGGAAAATAAAATTCGAAATAATATCTCTTCCAATTTATCGTACTTAGCAGGTTTGGCCAAGTTTTTGTTGTTTTTTCCACATCTTTCAACATGGAATGACCTGTTACATAATTTTTGGAAAGTCAAAAGTGTAATAAAATTGATATACACTCAATATACAATATAATTCAAGTTGAATGTGCATTCTGATGAAAGCATTTAACACTTCACACAACTTTCAACCGAAGTGGCCCTAAGTCTATAATACTCGGTGCGGTAAACACAAATCAAACAGTTCATTTGTAAGCAAATATCGTGGTTGTAATCAAATATTTTCTCAAATAAAACAACATCAGAAATCGAGTAGAGATCGACCTCTCAGTGCAAAGCCTCAGCTACATTTCCAAACCCAAAACAATCCCTCCAAGGAAATGAGGAGGTTTCAAGGAAAATATTATTGTCATGGATGTATAGGAATTTTAAAGCTGTGGATTCTATTTTTGAATGAGTATTTAGACAATCACTTAGGAATAGTTTTTTTTGTCTAACGAGCGAGATATCGAAATAGTGTATTACACAAAATACATTTTTTAAAGTGTTTCATAAATGTTTTTCTTAATTTTCACAGAAAATGTATCTTTGTTTTGTAAATGATGAAATTATTAATAATAATGATTAATTTCAATTATTTGAAAAGTCTCAGAAAAGTCTCACTTTCTATTATACTCAAAAAAATCCAAAAAATTACGAGTCATATCTCCTATGACTATGCATTCATAATTAGTGTCAATAAATATAAAATAAATAACTATATTTATTCTATTTTACTTGACTAATTCCAATGGCGCAGCACCATCTCATCTAAAGATCTTGATCAAGTGGCAGAACGTCACTAAAGAAATATCATAGAATACGTTGTAGTATACAAAGGGACTGAAAAATTAATGAATAACTTCGGCATACTTTATATTCCTTAAATCTTTTCTGACACTCGAAGAAATCTGAAAATGTAACGACTTTCCTATAAGAGAATAGAACGAAATTATTGAACACTGCCAAGCAAAACATTTTTCTCTGAGAAAAATATATTCAATTTTATTAAAGTAAATTAAAAGTTTGTTCTGTTTTCAAGTGTAAAAGCTTCTCCATTACAAACATTTTTCATTTTCTCATAGCAGCTTTTTGATTTAATTTTCCTGAGGCAAACGGCGATCATAACAATTCTTAACGCAGTCAAATACCGAACGTCGCCAGTCATTAGATCCAGCAAGTAATGACGTTTCTAGTTTATAGGTTCAATTACCCCATCATCATTACATGCTTTCCATTGTCTATTGTTGTTAGCGAGAAGACACGTTCACGGTATACACGATTCCGGTTCGAACGAGAACTTCAAAATGATAGTGATGAGAAGGAAATAATATTTGGATCTCTATTGCGAATGTAATGATGATGCATTTCGCTATCGAGAGCATGGGATAACTTTTTGCAATTACGTTTAGAGTCACCTTACCGAGGCGGAATGGAAATAAAATAAGTTACGTAATGGTAAATTATAGATGTTAATAATATATGACCATTATTATTGATAATTTGAGGATGTATAGTAACCTCAATAGCAATATATTCTTCATGGCTCATGAAAAATTCATTTAGTACTTCGGAAGAATAATGGATAAACGGATAAATTATATTACTACTTCATTCACCCAAACCATCCTCCAAATTTGCAATCAACAGTAGGTCGTATTGAGAACAAATTTCACGATTGTCAGATATGTACGAAATAAACCTAAGGTAGGACGTCCACCTGTTTTATATGAATCAAACAAGTACATGTCCTTTTAATGGAAAAACAAAAATCAGTACATTCACCCTTCCTGGAGGCCATTTCTCATTTCGAAAGATTTCAAGAGAAAATCGACTTCACAAATAATAGAGGTAGCTGCCCAATTTTTCACTATTCAAAAACTTCTGAAATAGGTAGCTGATAAATTGCGCAGGCGTCAAGTCTGTAGATTTGGTGAGTGCAAAAAATGCATTGCTAGCAGTTAGTTGTTTGGACAATCCTTCAAAAAGGATGATAGCGCCCTAGTTCTAACATTATCTCCTCTTCACATTTTTCTGGAGAGAGAGGCTAAGTGGACTGTATATACACTTGTGCACATTGCCAATTGAACAAATCAATTTAACGCAGAGTGCAATAGACTGTTGGTTGACACTGGAAGTCACAGCATTCTGTCAACTACGAACTGCCTTAATTGAGTACTGTTCCCGAGTAGGGAGAAGGAAATATTAAGAGCAGATAGTTGTTGGTTCACAGATGGACTAAAAATACCTTCCGGTTCTGGTGCATGTGTTTTCAGTCGCAGATCCAGGACAGAGATATCAACCTGCCTAAGAACCTATGCGACTGTATTTCAAGCTCAAATTCGCACTATTGAATTGTGTGCGGATTGATTGGAAGAATCCAACCTCATACACAAGTTAATAAAAATATTCTCGGACAGTCAAGCGGTATTAGAAGCTCTTGGCTCCTACCTAGCAAAGTCTAAATTGGTAGCAAATTGCCAAAAACGACTCTTCTTGGTAGCAAGACATATTGCCTCTGGTCTGGATTCCTGGCCATACTCGTTTGGAAGGCAATGAGGTTGCTGACTCCCTTGCAAAAGAGGGTGCTGCAAGCAGCTTCATCGGACCAGAACCTGTCATTGGCATCGCTTTAGGCTTTGCCAAAAAAAGATTGAACTCTTAAATGGCAAGAAGATTTATGGACTTCTGGCAGAATCTTCCAGGATTGGCTCACTCCAAGGCGTTTATTCACCCTTTGAAACTTGATACCAAACAGTTGTTGGACTACAGTAGAGATGAACTACGATGTCCAACAGGCCTTCTTACAGGCCACTGTCATATGAATCATCATATGCAGAGACTCGGAGTGTCGAAAGTCAGTGTGTGTCGCCTCTATTTGGAAAATGATGAAACAGCAGAGCATATACTTTGTGGGACTGCTTGGGACCAAATCAGGTTTTTAGAGTTCGGCAGAGTCGTATTCTTACCATCTGACCTGAAAGACTATTCATCATACAAATTAATCGACTTCGTTGGGAAGCTGGGTTTATTTGGCCGAGTGTGAATAGATGTGAGTCACAATAAACCTTTGCAAGTTGCAGTGGAGGGTCGAATAGACCCAGTTACTTTGAACCTAACCTAACCCTAACTCCAAATATGTTTCAATGATATGTTTATGAAAAATATTACTGATCAGCGCATCTAATCACTGTTGTTCAGTAATAATATATGTATAATAAAATGGTCATAATGCCCTACACATTGAATGCTACGTTGTCCCAGTCCAACGCTCAAGATGGACCCAGTTTTTAAAATCATTACTTAGAGGCTTAATCTCAATGAGTAGCTTCATTTTAATGAGACGCCCAATTTGTGTCAAAGGACAGGTTTCAAGTTTCATTTCGGGTCATTTTAATAATCCTGAGTCTTCGCTGAGAATTGCCCAAGTAGCAATTTTAATCCTTAGCTCGCACAAGTTTCGACTTCTGAGGGTTGTCGTTCGTAGCTGATTAAAGGAGAAACAGATTTTAAATAGATTTTTTTCTACGATTTTGACTGATCTTGAACCAAACTAGTTCCTATATAAATAGAAAATCTTCAACAAATCGTTTTTCATAGTGGTGTTCGCCGAAAAAAGGTATATAGTGTACGAGTGAGTTTCGCAGTGTATTTATTACTAGTATGTACACGCCTTCAGTGGGGTATAAGGTTTTGATATCATCTGGGTATCTGTGACATCATTCCTTTAATCTGCGATGTTCATTCTCGTTGTAGTGTGGCGGAGTTATCGAGTCTGTGATAAGGCTACAATACAGCCGATCAAAGTAACCTTTTCCAAAGTAACCTTTTCTTTTCTGGGTTTTCTATCTTGTCACCCCAAATATTTTCTTTCAGTAATTCTCGTGAGAATTTCATCGCGAATTATTAATTTCAATAAATTGAAATGAATGCGAGTGACGATTTTAAAAAGAATCAAAAGGTTTTCGATGAAGAGTTCGAAGCGGTTAATGGAAAATATGAGTAGGGTGCGGTATAACGAAAATTAATCTTCTGCAAGTTCTGGTTAGAAAATTGTGTAACGGAATATGCTGAGTTTGACAAGAATTTAATTTAAATAGTTCTCGAATTAGCATCGTAGAAATTGAAGAGTCTGCTGTACGTGTACCTTAAATTTTTTCAGCGAATGGTTCGAACATACGATTACCAAAAAAGGCAGTAAAACTTTTTTTTCGCAAGTTCGAAGAAGTTCACGTGAAAGAGCATGCTTTCAAGTGTCCGAAACCATCATCGAGTCCATGTGCATTACACCATTACCTATATAACGGCGAACACCATTACAACAATTATTGATGTAATCTTACTAATCCTTACTAAAAAGTTCATGATTGTCTCCCGAGGATTTTGAAAAACTTCCTCGCGCGTTTTTAAGCCTTCAACCGAATACCTCTAGGGAGTGGCAAAATATGGCACACTTCTTTTCGAACTACTTCAATTTTAAATTCATTCCATCTAGAACAACAATGAAAAAGTTCATAAGAACGAAGTTGACGCTCTCTCCAAACACAGTTTTCTTAAGGAATTTCTTGTTTATTAAAAAAAGAAGCTCGGCGGAACTTCCATCAAACTACGTAAATGTATTTTCCAATTCACACTAAGACAATTTAAAATCCCTAAAACTTTCTTGTAAACACTTTCCGTTCGTGCATCCTTAGCGAAAAGTTGTAGCCGTATCTGAAAATTCTATTCTATGTGAATTACACATTTTCCGCCACCTGAAGTAACTTTGAGAAAATATATTTTTTGCATTTCATTAGTTCGGACATCCATTGTCTAATGTGATATAAATTGATTTGAAATTCCTGAATGAATCTGTAAAAAATTAAAAAGATTAGCTGAAAAATTATATTAAACGAAAATACACTGAAATTACATTTAAATAAAATACAAGTAACAATTAAAATTGAACTATTAACAAAAAATGAAAATTAAAAATTATTAACAAGAAATGAAAATTAAAAGATTCCAAGCCAAGTTACTTCACGACGTTTCGATTGTTAGTATCCACAATCGTCTTCGGGTGATAACTGGACTTGATCGGTTTTAGCGGGAGCTGACCGTTTGGCGGGAGTTGATCGTGTTCCGCTTGATTAGAGGTTTCCATATGTTGCATATATCTACGCTAGCTTGGCTGAATGTGTTGTTGGACAACATATATGCGACTTCTTTGAATTTTCTCCTAAACCAGTGTTCCTCCTTGTGGATGATTTCAACTTGAGTCCACTTGATGTTATGTTGATGAGCCCAAACACGTTCTGCTATTCCTGATTTGCTAGTTTCTCCTCGCTGTGTGTGTTTCTTATGCTCAGCAATGCGAACTTTCAATGGCCTCTTAGTTTCTCTGATGTATGATTCACCGCACTCACAGGGTATACGGTGAATGCTATTCTTGGAATCGCAGTCCGCGGTTGGTGGCCTGGTTTTCGAGAGGCAGCTACGGAATAGTATTGGGCTCATCAACATAACATCAAGTGGGCTCAAGCTGAAAGCATCCACAAGGAAGAACAGTGGTTTGGGAGAAAATTCAAAGAAGCCGCATATATGTTGTCCAACAACGCATTTAGCTAAGCTAGCGCAGATATACGCAACATATGAAAACATCTAATCAAGCGGAACACGACTAACTACCGCCAAACGGTCAGCTCCCGCTAAAATCGATGACGCGGAGAGACGGAAGATGGGATAGGTGAAAACACTCGATGACTTATAAATAGTCAGATCTCAGAGGAATAAGTCCAGTTATCACCCGAAGACTAATCTTTTCAATTTTATACAGATTCCTTCAGGGATTTCAAATCAATTTACATCATATTAGACAACGAAAGTTTTTTTATTTTATGTACAGAGTGTCTGTTTGAAAACTCTCCACCCTTTAATTTTTCCCAGGAAATAATATGAAGAGATATGTTATAATGCCCCCACGACGGATTTGTTACCCTTAGAATCTTGAATTAGAGGAAACAGTTTCACACAATTCCAAAAAGATTTTAATTTCATTTGCAATGGAGGATTAATTTATTAATTAAAAAGGTTTATTGGGTAACAGGATCAAATTATCGTTTCCAATTTAATTAAATTATTCTTTTATGTTGAAACTATAACTGAATTCAAAAATAATCAGACGTGTTAGATACATATGAGATACATCAATATTCTACAAAAAAAAAGATTGAAGACCAACAGAACATAAAATGGCATGAAACAAATGAATGTTTTACTCAGACTCACTATAGACTTTATTAACATATCAAACACTTTTTTATATTTCATTTCATTTTTACGCACAATTTGATATACATTCTTTCATTCATTTGGTTGTGGCGGCTACCATAGACAAAAAGTAAACACTGAATACAGTTGAAAACTATGTCAACATAATAAAAACTGACAATCGAACTCTCCGATCCCGTTCAATTTAAAAATTCCCGTTATTTTCTGAACATACCTCGTATATTCCATATAGTTAATGATTAAAAAAACACGATTATAAACCCTTCTTCAAATTAAAAAGTAGCTGTCGGTCAGCAAACTTTCCCAGTCAGAAAAAAGGGGAGTTTAAAGGTTCTTAAAAAATCCCATCATTCGAATCAATTTGACAAAACGCGCCATTAGGACCGAACAATCGAAGACGATTTTTCTCCCCGTTTTAAACCGGTGTAACTATTTGCAAAAATCCCAATTACGTCGTCCTTTCAACTATCCACCCTACCCTCTTTCGTATCCTTTATCTCGTTTTTTGGCTAAGCTTTCTGACGATCCAGATGGATCACCTTATTAAAAGAAAAGTCGAAGATAGAAGAGGGACGAGAGAAGAGATGATTCAAAGCCGAACGGAAAACGACATAACGGCATTAAAGAGGATGGAATCCGAAACAAATCTGGCATTTCTCGTAAACCGTTTCTTCGGATGTCGAAGTAGTAATTGCCACCCAACAGTTCGGAAAAATATAGGAATACAAGATGGGAATCATTTCCGTAAAGATGAATTGAATGAAATCGACAGCGAATGAGAATGAGAATATCCATTATGTATTATTTGGATTCAATACCATTGTCGTAAAATTAAATTTCTTTTGCAAAATATCGTAGAAATGCATTTTAGAGTTGTCTGTAGGCGCAACATTTTTCACTTGTAGTGACTTATTTCAGTAGTCAGTGGCCTGAAAAACTACAGTAGAAACATTGAATGAGTAAATTTTCTGGATTTTGGCAATGAATCTTTTTGAATATAACAATTCAAAGTTATACTTTTACGTGCTAACAATCTAGAAAGGGAAATTAAAAAAATTATACAGATAGGACATAAAAATGGTTTCAACGCAGACACAATTCAGAAGTTAGTCAGAAAACAAAGCCTCAATATACCCCCAGATCAAACAATCAGAAATCAAGAAATTTGTAACTATAACTTATTTTCGTGAAAAATCACACACAAAAGTGTCATTCAGACCGCATGATAGGTTATCTAATTTCCTTTTAAATGCCAAAAATAAAGTATACAAAGAGTTTATTAGCTCATGTGTCCGGTGTAATTAGGTCCTTCACACTAGATAAAAATGATTCGACATTCTCAAACCATTTCTTGAAATGCAACCAGAAGATCCCGAAGTTAAAAGATATAGAAATTTTTCACTATGCAAGGACATGTTGGAAACTTAATCATTTGGAATCCTTGGAATTCATTGCAGATGTAACCTGTTGTTACGTGATGGCGAGCACGCCCCTATGTGCACAAACTCATTTGACCACAGACTAAAATTAAAAAATGTAAAAAAACAATTATTTGCCTTTTTCCTCCCACACATCTACCAAACTTCAAAGAACTTATTATGGAAAAAAATGGATATCATCCCAGTAACAGATATTATCACACTCTATTTTTATTTTATAAAAGTGTAGGAAAGATAATCTTTACCCCCAAAAAAACAAAAATTGCCCACATTAGGTTAGCCATGTCCATTATACCATGAAAATATCAATATGAGGCATTATTCAAATGAGAAAAAAACGTATTGTACTAAAACAAACCATTCTGGACAAGAATTGGAATTCGAATGTATGAATTACGTTGTGAGGACTGCAGTAAAAACTATGTTGGTCAAATTGCACAAGCCACTGAAACTAATTTCAAAGGCAACATATGTACCATGTACCATCCGATTTTATAGACCACAAAAGTTTGGTGTAACTCAGCACCTTGAAGAACGAAAAGATAATAACGAACTTTTCTATAAATTGATGGTATTGGTATCTACATGCTACAAGACTTTTGAATTATTTTGACAGACTAGGAATAGATCAATAAATAGGTCGCATTTCAAACATTGTATCGTTCACTTTCTTATGAATCATGGCCAGTTATCAATCGACAGCCGACATTAATTTTCAAATCTTTCAACATCCTGATATCAGGTCATCGCTATTCATTAAACTATAATGTGTTTAGAATATGACATAGGTTTTTGATGCAAAAAAACTAAAAATGACTATTCTGGTCTAATGATCTCGATGGCAAGAAAAGTGGTAAAATTTTCTTCCACGATGTTAACCCTACAGCCAATCACAATAGCAACCCCGTTTCCAGAATGATTCCTGTTTCGTTGAGAATAATCGAATTCTCAATCGGCTACTCCTTATGCTACATCTACTTCCGAGCTCACTCGCACGGCAACCAGTTTCTATTTCAAGTGGCTTCCATCAGGCCCTTCAACTTCTTCACCGCTACAAGTCGATGGCTGTTGGCTCTTTGTGAGCGCGTTCACTTCCATTGAAACCTTGATGCACGCATCCTTTACCGCACGATCCACATATATTATCTCTTCGACTTTCTGCTATTCACAGGCATCCGGATTCCTCCGAGATATTTATTCAAATTTTCGACGGGGCGGATTTTATGCTGGTGTATCCTTAAGTGTTCATAGCACGGGAGGTAATAGTTGAAAAATGCCAGTTGTGTTCCATTTTTTACATTACTTTCAGTGTGTTCTAATAACAGACATACTCATGGAGTTCGGAGTTAGCAAATCGGGAGTAGCAACCACGTTTCGACTCATCAACATAACATCAAGTGGTCCCAAGCTGAGATCATCCATAAAGAGAAACACTGGTTCAAGAGGAAGTTCAAAGAAGCTGCGAACATATTAACCAACGAGAGGAGAAAGGGAGAGAGCAACAATTTCTATGGGTATTTCCCCTATGAGATTCTCAAATACTGGGAAGGGTTGTCATTTTTTTTTGGTTATACACTTGGATAGAGAACGTTACAAGTTCGAACTTCAATTGTCAAAAAAAGGCGTTTACATATTTGAAATTCATGGACGAACAAATAAACCAAAAGTGAATGAAATGTGGTCATTATTGAATAAACTAAAAAGTATCGGATCGAAATATTTGGACTAGTTAATTGAAACAGGAAAAAATAGTAAAATTGAAAAACCAACGAGTATAAGAATGAAAAATGTTAGAACGCTGATCTGTGAAGCAAACAAATTATATTGGGACCTGAAATGAAAATGAACCAATAAATGAAATATCGAATATATAAATTAAAATAATGAAAATAATATTGGAGAATGCCAAAAACAAGCTTTACGGCGTTAATTTGATTAATAATAGAATCCACATTGTTCAATTAGAAAAAATTTTACTTTTCATAATTGAACCATTCTGTACGGTACAATTAAGTTTTTAAAGATTTCAATTGACATTTAAATGTTTCTACACTGTTTGTCTGCATAAGATAACCGATAAAATTTGATTGTTATGGAGGAACTAGCCTCTCTCAAACTCATGATATAAGTCCTGAAGAAAGAAGTTAACATTTTCGAAAGCTTAACGCAATAACAAAGAGTTTCTTTCTCACTCCCTGGCATCCTAAAATTGACTACAACCTCACAAACAGAAATAACTTAGTGGTTTCGAAGTTTTTTCCATAAGGCGTTTGATCGCGTACACCATGAACTCCTCTTTGCTATTTTGGGCTACCAAGGGTTATTAATCCATGCTGTAGCACTACTAAAAAGTTACCTTTGCAATCTTTTTCAAAGAGTTGTGTATAATAACGAAAAATCCGATTTATACAAATTAAAAACGGCGTTCCTCAAGGTTCCATATTGAGCTCTCTCTTGTTTGTTTCATATATATCTCAATTTCATCTGTCACTGCAATTTGCAACTATGCATTGTTATGCTGAAAATACTCAGCTGTACATGGAATTCGACGAGAATTCCATGTACGAGGGCCTATGGCAAATAATAACAATCTCGATACGTTATTATCCTTGTCAACTAAATATTGCCTAACTGTTGAGGCATCTAAATTTAATATCATGCTTTTTGGTAGAAGAGCGGCAAGAATTCGTTGTTCTGGCCTCATGAATATTGTAATAGATGGAACAGAACTTCCCTTGAAAGAAGTTACAAAAAACTTGGGCCTGTCTTCGTTTCAAAACACATATTTCGCAAATTCGGAAACGAGGTATGTAAATTTGAAAATTATATATTCCACCAGAGGCCATTTAGAAGCTTCAAACGAAAGATAAAAAAATATCTTCTTACACTAAATAGATTCAACTAATCGCATCATGTAGAAATCAATTAACCTTTCTAAAGCTCAAAAAAAATATATTGTGTATTTCAATTTCTTTGTATATACTGTGGCACTGTTCTTGATATCATACTGTTCTTTTTACTTTTTCTTTTGTTCTTACGGTTGGATACAAATTCTCTTATTTTCTGAGGAATTTTCATCTTTTTCATTTCCTACCCCTATTATCATATTCTTCGAGAGTCACGTGGACACCGATTTTGAGAATAGATTCTATATTTGACATCATACTAACGACCCGCACTAAAAAACAGTACAAAAACATACCCTTTTCCGACTAGGAAACCACTCGTTCCCGCGAGCTATTTTCTCTCATTTACATCTGTTCCACTTTTTGACGATTCTCAGGAATTCCGCGGATTACACACATACACATGTATATGTACACATTTTCTCGATAGAAAAGCCGGAATAAAGGAATCCCGCATACCCATATCGCTCCCGGTTAAAAGCATTTCTTACGGAAAGCTCTGCCTCGCCAAATAATTTGTCGACGTCAGTCAGTCACGTCAGAGAGTAAGGAAATTTATTACGACATTACAGAGGTAAAAATGATTACCACTACCGTAGTAAGACTCTTTGGAGTGCCGGTGTCTGCGGCGCGTGACGCTGATAAATGGATGTTCGTTAGCTCGGATGGGCATTAGCGTTTTTGTTTGGCCCACGTTATTCTTGCGATCGCGTCAGACTAGGAGGATACTTGCTGAGACGGAGAAGAATTATTCGATAGTTCAAACGGACAGATACATTATAACTGAAGAATCAAGAAAGAATTACAGTTTAAAGGTTATCCCGCATTTTTTTCAAACGATCAAACATTGGAATTAAAGAATCAAGGAAGAATTACAATTTTGTGGTTACTCCGCATTCTTTTCAGGAAATAAAATAACAGACCAAGCAAACTGTGGAATATGTTACATATAACTGATTTAGAAGCTGTTGAATTTATATACTTATCTATTTGAAATTTTACGAATAAATTTCAATTTGAAAAAAAGTGTACTACGAGACATGTTTGCAAAGTTACAGTAACTTACTTGATTTTTTAAATTTTCACAATCCCCACGTAATCTCTATTCAAACACCCATGCTGAAGCTTGAATATTTTATATTTGCCACAATTCGATTATCTGTATCTGTAGAGTAGGGAGGGTGAGTGTAAGCCCACGCACTTAGGCCACATGTGACCCATTGTACATCCTCCCGAGGAGTTGTCCTCCTAGGTCGTCGTCCATCCTGTCCTTTCCAGGAAGGTGGACAGGTCGCTGGGAGACATCTCCTTTATATCGGCAGGTGTAGGCCAAGACTCGCCGAACACACACTCTCTTATTGACGATAACTCCGGGCACTCGCACAGGACATGCCTGACAGTCTCATCTTCCTGTTCACACATCCTGCATAGAGGTGTGTCCACTAGCCCCATATTATGTAGGTGTTTCCTTAGCTGACAGTGGCCAGTCAGAAATCCTACTGTAAGGCGTAGATTTTTCCTGGTCATCGCCAGATATTTCTTCGGCGCCAGCTTCCCAGGGTCGCCCAAGGTGATCCTGGCAAGATTACATCCTTTGATTTCATCCCATCTCTTTAGAGATTGAGCATGGGTGTAACTTTTGACTAGTTCCGCAATTGTCGAAGTCATCAGGCCGTGGGTGCCACTTGGTCCTAAAATTCTTAGTCCAGCCGCTTCCTTGGCTAAAGAGTCGGCAATGCGATTACCTTTACTCCTGTTGTGCCCTTTAACCCACCTCAGGATAATGTTATTATCTATCGAGGCTTTGGCTAAATCTTCGTGGCACTCTAGTGCTAGCCCTGAAGTAACACGGTGTCTGTTCAAGGCTAATAGTGCTTGTCTGCTATCAGTGCAGATTGTAATGTTTTTGCCAGAAATTCTTTTCTTGGTTATTTCTTTTGTGGCGATTGAGATACCAGCCAGTTCTGTTTGGAACAATTCGATTATATCCACTTCCTTAGAAAAAGAAAATTATCTGACAAATGTAATTTAAATTATAATTTCTGCGGCAGCATACTCATCTGACAAATATTACGGCCAATATGCAGTTAAAGTAAAGCAATATAGCTGCGATAAATTATTCAGCTATTCCGTCTGTATGTTTAAAATCTATTTTTCCATTAACCTGCTGTCGCACCCCTACGAACGACATCCCTTAGAAGTCGAAATTTTGCAAGCTAAGGATTAACGAGGTCTTACCTTTCAACGTGTGATTCCTAACACGGGTTGGACGATAGCAAGTGAAAATCGATCGTTCAGACTAGGGCTTGAACCAACGACCAACACGGCAGTCAATTCAAGTGAGTGAATGAAGCACCCACGTCGAACCGCCTGGCTACCGACCAACCGACCGATTGTAAAGTATTTCACCTCAAAATGCAAATCTGATGACTGACTCGGCAGGTGAGTTGTATATATATTGTCATAATTGGAAAAATTTTCTTTTTTGGAAAAGCACAAACACTGTGGAAAAATCCTCAAGGAACGTTTATTCCGCGAGTACACCATTCTTCAAATTGAATAATTTCTAAGAAGGTATCGTTCGAGGTGAAATCTCAAGTAGATCTGGTCAGTCCAATATCCACCTTGAAATTATCTATTGAAGAAAGATAATTCTTAAACATTTCTCCGATGTTCCAGTATATTATAGTTGCTTGTGATGTTTGAGCTCTTAAATGTATGCTGCGTATCCTTAGAAGAGAAGCTCCATATATACGAGCAATTTTCCAAAAACGACTAATAAGAAATATATGAAGCTCTAAAATTAGCTGAGTTGCTTCCTAATTCGACATAGTATTTCAAGTTTCTGAGAAATTGCCTTTGCAATTCCAGTAATGTGAATATGCCGAAAAATTTTGATATCAAATTTAACACCGAACAAATTAATTGACGAAGCGAAGGTCTGTCCTAAGATTATTGTCCGATTATGCCACTAAGAGAAAACTGATGCCTAAGTTTGCTTAGCTTAGATCTTCATCATAGCTTAGAACTTAGATCTTCATCAACTAAGAAATCAACGTATTGATTTTCTGGTCTCTTGCAGAAGGTCGTTGATATAGAATAGAAGAGGGTTGGAAACTGTATAGATACCAGAGATACACGAGGTAAAGGTATCTGAGAGACAATTATCGATGACTTTGTGCACATAGCTTGTTAACCACTGGAGCAATATTAAAGCCAGTTTTGTTGCTTTTCTTCTTTCATTGCTCTATGCAAGAAACTTTTGACAACATATGTAAACTTATTGTTTTAATTGAAGTGATTACAGTGGTTGAATGCAACTTAGTGTGTTTATACTAGCTAATCTTTCTATGATTGATATCAAAAAATAGCTCCAAAAACGGCTGCATACGTATATTAAGTATTATCAAATAAATGTAAAGGAAAATATGAATACTGTAGGCCCAGTCTTGAAGAAAAACTGAAATATGGTGACATGCAGTTAGTTGGCGTCATAAAAGAGGTGATCTGAATGGGGAAAAAACAAATAACGAACTTTTTGAGAATCTATGTCACCGATATCGAATGGCTTATTATGTTAAATTGCTCCATGAATTTAGAAAAAAGCCATAACTTGTAGATAATAGAACGATTGCTTAAGACATTGCGATTTATGTTAACAGGGGATTCTCACTCATACAATTCGCAAACACTATCATTTGTAAATATAAACGGCATTTTTATGATTCGATAGGCGATAACATTTTTTGTTATTACTTGAGTTGCGTCAGCCATTTCCCCTGCACAGGTTGTGCTTCATTTTCCAATTTTCCTAGGAAATATATCGTTTGAAAATGGAAACCAGCAACATATATCAATAAGCAACTTTTGTTACCGAAACAAACATAAACTTTTAGCAGCTTTGTGGAACAATTTCAGCAACATCAACACTTAATTCGCTTGATATTGCCCCAGTGGAATTGTATCTTCAGTTCTATAATCTTCCTAATAGATGACACCCGTTTATCTGAGATCATATGTCGACCCATTACAGATATTCTTATTGCTACAATATAAAAAATGTATATTTGATAGCTGTTTCTTGCATAGTGGCAGCTTTGTAGAATGGAGGTCAAAAACATTGTTTTTGATACATCCATAAAAGTTGATTATTCAATGCAATTAATTTTTTTTACTTTTTCAATGTCTCTGTAAATATTTGCCAAGTTTTGTTATCACGCGGGGCGAACTGCTAATTCATAATGAAAATAAGAACTTACTAATATATGTCCAATTGAAATCATATTCGCTGTTCAGAGTTGGATTCGATTGAAGAACATAATATGCGATATTTTGATAAGTATTTGAACTAGAAGGCATGTGGGGTACTTATCTCCTTTGTCTCCCAGATCCGTCACTTTGCTACTTCAAAATTAAGGTTATTTTTAGTGTTTGTACTAATAGTGGATAATGGTGATTATGTCATTATGCAAAGTATGCAGCTTTTCCTTTCTGAAGAAAAATGTTAACGAATTCAGCAGTTTTGTATGCATGAATAATTACTTACATGTGAATAATAATAATAAATTTATAGGATGTTCATTTTCAGATTAGTCGAATGCTTTGATATTGAGATTACGGAATACATATCACTGTTTCAATAAATAATCAGTTAGCTCCGATTCAAATAGAATTTCCTGTAACCGTTAATCTGCAAATCGATATCTTTGTAACATGTTAGCCATCAAATGAACTGGTATTATAATCGGATCTGGTATAATATATTCGATGAGGTATATCGAGTAGGCAAATGTATCATACAGGTTTCATGTATTGTTATCCGGAATATATCAGTAAATCCGTATTGTTTATATGCTATCGAAATACAAATCTCTCAATCGATTGAAGAGGAGTTCTTATAATCATTTCTCTGTTGGAACGAAAATTAAAAGTGAATTTTCAAGGTGATGGAAAATCAAATTTGCATAACATTTACGATATTTTAAATTGCTCAAATTGGACCTACCCCCAAGCCAATATGAAATATTGGCATGGGGGTAGGTTATGAACTATAAAAATTAACAATAAAATCAATAACAGTTCAATGATACAAAATATGTTCCGAAAGATCCAAGAAGAGATGAAATCAAAGTGTTGAATTTCAATTTGTAAGCTCAAAACATAAAAGTAGTGTGTCACTTCACTTGTATTAATTACGGGACACAGCTAACTTTTCGACATGCGAATTGTCAGAAAGCCATCGAGAATAAATAGCTCGTTGTTAAATTTATTCGATTATTCCCCGTACACGTGAACGACTTCCCAACTTCAATATGTCTTTCTACTCTCTGAAATGTTATGAATAATTTTCGAGGCGTCCTGCCAAATGGATCCATTCATACGCTAATGTATGAATACCCTTTTTACGCTGTTTGTGTTGAAAACTCGAACTTTGACACGTAGAAGTTTGTAATGCATTTGTAGACTACTCGGGGAATAGAAAACTTTTTTGTTATATGCCCAAAGTTTTTTGAATAGCTAATTCCGTTTGTTTGAATTGGAAATGGATATAACCTTTCGCGCGACACAGGACGATACGCATAGTAAAAGTGCAACTTGAGAAGTTGTGAATAATTTTATTGGGGCAAACGTTACCATTTACATAATTTATTATTCACGCTCGTTTCTGTGTGATATTAACAGATACATTTTCATGCAAGTTATCTAAAAGAATTATGGTTTGGTAGATGGTGAAAGATAGACAAAAAAGCTACATTATCTAAAACCTAACATAATGGACACAAGGTATATTTAAGGTAGTCTAATGACATCAAAACTGGTCTGGGAATGCCATGAAGAACTGAATGAACTTGCAAACAGGAACAAATTAACTTTGTACTGGGTGCCGGGGCATTCAGGAATCACAGGTAATGATAAAGCTGATGAATGCGCTAGACGCGGATCATCAACTTCATATATAGGTCCTGAACCAGCTCCAGGTACCAAAATCATTGGTACGAAACCAGATTAGGTCATGGACCAATAAGAAGCACACAGAGTACTGGACAAAAGTACCTGGCAACAAACACAGTAGAACGTTCATTAGGGAACCGTCCGAGAAAAGAACCGAAGATCTACTTCAATATAGTAGGGATCGGCTCAGAATAATTATAGGGATACTACCCGGTCATTGCTCGCTTAACGGGCACCTGAATAAAATGGGGCTGTACAACGGAGACCTCAGCTGCAGATTATACAACGAAGGGATAGAAACAGTTCTACACATCTTATGCGAATGTGAGGCACTGAATCACAGGAGGCAGGCAATACATGGACGTACAAAATTACGTACAGAAGAAAATGACGAACATCCAACACGGAACCTGTACAAACTAGCTGACGAGCCTGATGGAATGGGTGTCATGAGAAGATGGGAAAATAAACGCAATAAGCCCAAGAGGCTGCAGTGTTTTCTGGAGACTTGGACTAAATGGATAAGTCAGACAGCTCCCAAGGGACCAAAAACGCTCCCACTATATCATTAGTTTTGAAGCTAAGATGTTGCATCAGAAGGTGTTCAGTCAGAAATGAATTGGAACAATGAAAGATGAGTTTCTGCTTATCGTATTTTCTCTTTTCCTATCAAAGTTTACAGACTTTTGTATATTTTTGAAGTGGAATTTCTTGAACTCAAATCATATCATTTACACAAATTGAATTACATGATTCATGTAGTTATATTAATATATATATATATATATATATATATATATATATATATATATATATATATATATATATATATATATCAATATCTGTATTGCAATGAATGGAATTTTATATCGTAGCTGATATTCCATGAATGACTAACATGTCATTGGGTGACGATCCAAGTTCACGAAATATTAGGTTATTTCAAAAGTTTTGTCCGTTTTAATGTCATGTGTTTTTGAAGCTCCATATCTCAATAAATATACATGCCAAATCATCTAAAGGAACAATTCGTTCGAGCCAGTCTCAACTCCCTACACTGTAGGTTGATGGACTGACACCTATCAGAAAACAACTACTCCCCTAGCTAATACCACGAGGGGCGTTGGATTATATCCGACAGGGGTCAGTGCAGGATCCTTTACTGAAGTTATTCCTGCATATGCTGTTGGCGATACAACTGTCGTAATAGATTTTCAATTATTGGAACACACTTTCAGGCCGGTTTCGGGTCGTTTGGCCACTCGTTAGTACAAGGTAGTGTCTATAATCAACATAAAGTCGATGATTTCCGATAATTGAAAAAATCGAATTCTTTCAGAGTATCATTCCTCGAACTAGGCTGAAGCGGACAACAAACAACAGGTTTGTTATCGCCCCATCTGCATGTGAACGAGGTAACCAACCGCATATCCGAAATTTGACCAATTTCTCGTATAAGGAAAAAATTTTCGCATGTAGTCAGTGGGCATACTTGAAGACTGGCTATAAATATAATCATCTGAAGGATCCATTCGTTCAGGCCAGTCTCAACTCTCTACATTGTAGGTAAATTGACTGACACCTATTAGAAAACAACTACTCTCCTGGCTGATACCACGAAGGGCGTTGGGTTGTATCCGACAGGTGTCAGTGCAGGATTCTTCACAGTGTAGTGAGTTGAAACTGGCCTGAACGATTTGTTCCTTTGAATGATTAGATTTATAGCCAGTCTTCAAGTATGCCTACTGACTATATGTGAAAAATATTTATGCCTTGGTATACTCTATATTGCTGCTCTGTACGCTGTTCATTTTTTTTTTCAAATTCAAATTTTTTGCCTTTTCTCAGCTTATAAATATATGATGTCTGTTCTTCTTTGCTTTTGCGCAAATAAAACGATCTTTTTTGGATCGGTACGTTACGTTTGATAAAAAGTACACCCTTTACGACAACATGAGACGTTCAGGACAGTGCTTGGACACGGATGAGCCATCGAGGCACTTTCCAAAGGTGAAAACCCACCAAAAAACATGGTTACTGTATAGTGGTATGGTGCTAGTGTGATTCACTCCAAGTTTCAGCAACCGGACCAAACCATCACAGCAGAGTCTCATTATGAGGAAATCGACAAAATGTACCAAAAAATGCATTACCAGCGGCCGGCACTAAATGCCGATGTCCAACCGATGTCCGATCTCGTCCGAAAATTAAACGAATTGTTCATTTATCTAGTATTTCAGGGCTGTTTCCAGAGTTTCAGAAAATTTTGTAGAACTAGGAGACTATAACGAAATCTACACCTTTTCCTACCCCTGTCGTCTTACTCGCACTTTTCCCTTTTCAACACCATGTGTTTCAAGTTACTTTAGGCATGCGAGTTAAACGGAGGCCCATTGAAAACATCAATCTTGTAATATAATTGCTCATAAAATGGCTTATCACCTCAGTGGTCGATGCATTTGAAAAAAAATATAAACAGTGTCATCCCCAAAGTATGCACCATATGGGAAACTTATTTATTGAGCGTTTTTCGACAATAAAATATTCTAGATAAAAGTTTGTGCATCCCCTAAAACTGAACATGCACCAACAAAATATAGTAAAACACACGTAATATACGAGGAGCCTTAAAATATTTGATTTTGAGACAAGAGTAAAGTACTCTTATTTTGAAAAATCTCGAGAAATATTATTCAAAAAAATTTTCCAGCATCTTGATTTGAAGTCATGGCTATCTACGGGGAGTTTTATTTTTTACCCATTTTTTAAAATGGGGACTACAAAAAAAAATTGCTAAAACGATTAATAGACATCATCCTGTATACGACCGTTTATTTATAAAGCATGCCATATTACAAATAACACAACAATGGTGTTAACCACGATCAATTTTTTTGAAAAGTAAAATAATTTTCAAAATTTTTGGTGCAAAGTTATTTTTATTTTTTGTTAACACCGAAAATTACTCAAAATTATTCTGTATTGTAACAAGAACTTAATATTCAATAATATCAAATCACAAAACATCAAAATAAAATTGGTGTTTTGGAACCAACTCATTGATTTTCTTGATTATTTTGGCGAATTATTTTGGACAAGAAAATGAGTTTGTTCCGAAATACCTGTTTTATTTTGATGTTTTGTGATTTGATATTACAATTGTTTCAACACAGTATAATTTTGAGTAATTTTCGGTGTTAACAAAAACTTTGAAAATTATTTCACTTTTATTTGGTTTATTTCAGCACTTTGGCAACACCTCTTCCATTTTAAACTACCAGTTTCTGAAATATACTGATAAATTAACTTCAATACTTACAAAATATCGTAATATTTTATGAAAATAGCTCGCATAGATTTTAATTATTGTTAAAAAAAGGTTTTTTTCCATTTGACTAAGTGCAATTTTTTTTGGTAAATATTCGTTTTAAGGGCACCCGGCGATTTTGAAAAAATGTTTGAGTGTAGTTACGTATTTTGATACGTAGATTACGAATCCGAAAGAAAAAAGCAGCGCTCTCCCCTATTTACAAAGTTACGGCCCTTCAAAGTTCAGAAAAGGGTAACTTTTCAGCCTTCTTTTTCACAAGATAAACTATTTAAAAACACAAGTATTTATTCACTAGGTCACCTTTACACCTCATTCCTTCTTCCTTGACACTTTTCACTTCAACAATCAACATTTTTCCAATAAAAAGGTTAAAAAATGTACGGAGTTGCTTTTTGGTTATGTATCTCTGTATTTTACGTTTTTAAGGTTAATGGCATAGTTGGTACGACTGATGCAAGCATTCGTTTTTAAATTGAGTTTTTTATAAGAAAACTGTTTAGATTCTGTTTAAAAAAATCTGTTTTTCCGTTAATCAGCTGTCGCCCCCATACGAACGACAACTCTCAGAAATTGAGAAACTTGTGCGAGCTAAGGACTAACGAGGTCTTACCTTTTAACGTGTGATTCCTATCACGGTTGCAAAATCATCCCAGCTTCAACCAGATAAATTCTCTCGAGAAAAATATCGGGAATCGAACTCACGGCCTTCCGATCGTGAGTCGGGCGCACTACTACCGCGGCCAATTCCACAATTTTGATTGTTGAATTGAAAAGTGTCAATTAAGGAGGAATAAGGTGTAGAGGTGACCCAGTGAATAAATGCTTGTATTTTTAAATAGCTTATCTTGTGAAAAAGAAGGCCGAAAAGTTGCCCTTTTCTGTTGCCCTTTTCTGAACTTTGAAGGGTCGTAACTTTGTAAATAAGGGGGAGCGTCGCTTTTTTCTTTTGGATTTGTAACCGACGCATAAAAATACCTAAGTACACTCAAATTTTTTTTTCAAAATCGCCGGGTGCTTTCAAAACGAATATTTACCTTTTTTTTTAATCTGATTTGATAATTTAGTGAAAAATATACATCAAAAATAAATCTTTATTGAAAGTGCCTCCCCTAAGTGCCTCCCTGATAAGTATGATGTTATTGAACTAAGATTGTCACCTTTGAATATTGAAAACACAAATAGATAAAATATCAATGAAACTCACCCAGCCACCAAATCGTCTTTTCATTCCCATCGAAAAATCCCTCATTATTCAAAGTACGCCTATTTTCCAACAACAACCACCACTTATTTTCCACAACAAACCACTTAAGCCGTATGAAAAGTGGACACCGAATTGACATGCAAGACAAACGGAACTGTCACTTGCAGCGATAAATAGGAAAACAATTGAATAACGCTTAACCAGAGGCTTCTTGTGCTGTACAAATGAGCAATAGTCAGAGAAGATTAATGATCTAGGATATTCCACATAAAATCGATAGCCGAGCACTGAATCCGACACCAGGGTCTAGTGTTTACTCGAAAGATTGGACTATTTGTGATTCTTGACCAAGAAATGAAAAACTAACAAAAAACGACTAGATGTTTTTAGTACCTGAGTAAATAAATTGATAAACTGTTGAACTCATTATCATCATGATCTTTTAGATTTATTTTCAAATTCAGATTTTCAGACATTCAAAGGGTCACTCTCTGGTCGTAGAATTATATAATATTTTTGAACCAAAATATAGTTCTTTTGTGAAGACGTTTTTTACAATTCAGTTATATGAAGCTAAAGCAATTATGCCAAACAACTGATGGTACTATAATTCCAGAATCTTCGAACCTTAATTATAAAAATCCAATGAACGTAAATCTGGAGATCTAGGAGAACTCTCCTTCGACCCTGATTATTTTCAAAATTATATGAAATATCAAGATTTTCCCTTCGAACTCCGCAAACCGTATCTAGATCACTCGGTTAGGATGGTTGTTCTGATAATTGGAGACTTTGTAGGAATTATGCTCTCTCTATTCTCTCTATATCATGCCGGCTTGTCGCACTAAGACCGAAATCTTGGTCAGTCAAATGCAGAAGCCTATCATTCTCAGCTCATTGCAACTGCTTAGGGCACATAATTTTCGGACCCAATGTTCACTTATCCCACAGTGTGGAAAGTGGTTATTGGTTGATAATGTTGGCGCGCCCTTCCGAGTATATCGGAAAGAGGGCCTGACTAGCACCATTTGGTACAAATAATAATAATGATAATAATAATCCCCGACATTTTTTGAGTATACTTATTATATCTGTTTGACAAAAAACAGCAATGGTATTAAAATGATTGAAAAAACGCCCGTCCTGTAAACTTCCGGTATAATTCCGAAATTTTGGCTCTACATCAAATTTGGCTGAACGCTGGCTTCGTATTTCCTGTTTTCATCGTCTGAATTTAGGTAATTGAAACCAGCAGTTGCTTTGAAAATATGTTCGGGCTGTTGTAATTCATTATTGTTTTTTGATGTGATTGACAGTCGCCGTGTCAGCGATAGAAAGCTTTGATGGATGTTGAATTTGCTTGACGTGAACGAAAAAAAAATGTGTACTTTAAATGATTAGAATGTCAGGTCCCGTATGTTGGGTTGAGTGATGTTATTTTTAGTTGCGGAATTATATGAATGAATGAGAGTCCGTGTCGCATAGAAGAAGTCACCGTTACAAATCATTCATATCATTGGAACAGTGAAACTTGAAATACAGTGCTTTTCCGATAAAAGTATCCACCTTTAATAACTTTTGTAATACTGGTATTTAGGAAAAATCCAAAAACACGTCAATTTATGTTGGAAGGGGCAAGCATGCCCCTTCATGATACATTATTTATTTTGTTTCGCTGAAATGGTTTACTCTTTGCAAGAAAGAATTGAAATTGTAGGTTTATACTACCAAAATAATAATTATGCAAGAGCTGCTGCTAGAATATTTAACGAATTACATGATGGATGACATGCAACTCATAAGTATGTAATTCAACTGATGGAGAAATTTACCACAACAGGGTCTGTTTGCAATAAAGTGCATAAGCGAGAGGGACTCGTAAATAACGAAGCAATCCAAGTGGCAATTTTAGGGCAAGTCAGCTTAGAGGCTCAACAACCCCAATCGTTGTCAACAATAAGTAGAGCGATCGGTGTTTCATCTTCTACAGTTTTCCGAGTTCTACATAAATTCAAGTACCACCCATACAAAGTTAAGTTGGTGCACGAGTTGAATAAAGATGATTTTGATCGTCGTCTAGAGTTTTGCGAATCAATGACGCAATTTATCAATAACAATCCACAATTGTTAAACAATATTTGCTTTTCTGATGAATGCTCATTTTCATTAAATGGCTTAGTAAATAGGCATAATTGTAGATATTGGGCTGAAAGTGATCCACATATTATGCGTGAATTCCATACACAACATCCCCAAAAGTTAAACGTTTGGTGTGGTATCCTAGGTGACTACATTGTCGGACCTTTCTTCATCAACGGAAATTTAAATGTTGAATCATATCTTGAGTTACTCAGGGAAGGGGTTGACCCACGTATTACAACAATAATAGAAAATGATGATAACCTTTCCGAAGATTTACTGGTATTTCAACAAGACGGAGCTCCCCCACACTATGCTATGCCTGTCCGACAATTTTTAAACGAAACATTCCCCGCTCGTTGGATAGGTAGAAGAGGGCAGATGATGGAGTGGCCACCTAGGTCACCGGATTTAACACCCCTAGACTTCTTTTTATGGGGGTATTTAAAAACAAAAGTTTATGCTACCCAACCAGAATCTCTGGATGATTTACGAGAGAGGATAGAAAATGAATGTCGACAATTAAATCCAGCCGTATTAAGCAATGTCAGAGAGGCATTTCAAAATAGATTATACCATTGTATGGAAGTGAATGGTACTCATTTTGAACACTTATTGTAACTTCATAATAAATAGCACAGTTGAAAAGATTAAAGAGTTTGAACTGTTGTACAACCCATTTTATTACAGGCAAATAAGGTGATAGTAAAAAATAAGTAAAATTTGTGCTATTAAAAGAAACATTGTTTATCTCATAAACTAACCACTTTAACCTACAAGTATTATACATTTTTGAAATCAGCTAAAAGAGGAGTATCCAAATTTTACATAAAAAATATGAGAAGTAATTAAAAAAAAGGGATGATGCTAGGGGTGAGGGGGTGGCTTTTCCAGTAAGTTTAAATAAGCCATAATGCTTGCTCCTTCCAACATAAATTGACGTGTTTTTGGATTTTTCCTAAATACCAGTATTACAAAACTTATTAAAGGTGGATACTTTTATCTGAAAAGCCCTGTATACGTGCTATTAGAAATGCCCACGATTTATAATTTGATATGTGAAAAAAAATTATCAGTAGCTACTTGTAAGGAAGAGCGGGTCACAGAGGCCATCTTTTTTATTTATATGTTTTCTCTTCTGTGAGTGCCTGCACTGATACGTAGCTCACAGAATCATAATAAATATAATTTTTACAACTTGACAAACATTTGCATGTCATTAGTTCGGACTTCCATTGCCTGATATGATATAAATTTATTTGAAATCCCTGAAAGAAACTGTAAAAAATTAAAAAAGATTAGCTGAAAAGTAACAATTGTATCAAGCAAAAAAAACTAAAACTACAATGAAATAAAATACAAGCAGCAATCAAAAAACTTGAACTATTAACACGAGATGAAAATCAAAAAGTTATTAACAAGAAATGAAAATCAAAAATAAAAAAAAAACCAAACCAAATTACTTCACGAAGTTTCGATTGTTAGTATCCACAATCGTATTCGGGTGATAACTGTATTAAACAAAAAACAAACTGAAATTACAATGAAATAAAATACAAGCAACAACCAAAAAATCAAAAAAATTGAACTATTAACACGAGATGAAAATTAAAAAGTTATTAACAAGAAATGAAAATTAAAAATTTTAAAAAATCCAAACCAAGGTACTTCACGACGTTTCGATTGTTAGTATCCACACTAGGGTGATAACTGTATTAGGCAAAGAACTGAAATTACAATGAAATAAAATACACGCAACAACCAAAAAATTGAACTATTAACACGAGGTGAAAATTAAAAGGTTATTACCAAGAAATGAAAATTAAAAATGAAAAAAAATTCAAACCAAGTTACTTCACGACGTTTCGATTGTTAGTATCCACAATCGTCTTTGGGCGATAACTGTATTGAGCAAAAAAAAACTGAAATTACAATGAAATAAAATACAAGCAACAACCAAAAAGTCAAAACAAATTCAATTTTCATTTCTTGTTAATAACTTTTTGATTTTCATCTCGTGTAAATAGTTCATTTTTTTTGATTTTTTGGTTGTTGCTTGTATTTTATTTCATTGTAATTTCCATTTTTTTGTGCTTAATACAATTGTTATTTTTCAGCTAACCTTTTTTAATTTTTTAAAGATTCTTTCAGGGATTTCAAATCAATTTATATAATTAGACAATGGGAGTCCGAACTAATTAAATGCACCACGAAACATTGTCAATCACCTTCAAATTAACAAACATTTATTTGAAGGAAAAAAATGGTACATGAACTCAATGATAATTATTTTAGGTGAAATCTAGAAACTGACTATGTACCCCACTTGTGAAAAATTATTACAAACTGGCCTCTGTATCCCGCTCCCTCATACATAACATAAAATAGCGGGACTAATTTCACTTGCCATTGTTTCAACCGAAAAAGATTTGATAGTGATAAAAATGTTATCAGGAAAATATTCAAAAAAAAAATTTAGAAAAATGTGATTTTTATCCTGGTGAAATCATTAGGACACACGTTTGTTCTCGATTGTTCAGTCTCAGTTGGTAGCCGGGCGGTTCGATGTGGGTGCTTTTTTCACTCACTGAAATCGACCGTCGTGTTGGTCGCTGGTTCATGCCCCAGGCTGAACGATCGATTTTTACGTGCTATCGTCCAACCCTTGTTATGAATCACACGTTAAAAGGTAAGACCTCGTTAGTACTTAGCTCGCACAAGTTTCGACTTCTGAGGGTTGTCGTAGGGGTACGACAGCTGGGTAACGGAGAAAACATATTTAATCAGTACCCAGTAGCATTTCAATTTTCAATGGAGTGGGTATCCTGTGTGACTTTTCAAATGTAATGCTTCAAGAGCGCCCTTTTTCTTTGAATACATTTTGATAGTTTGACCAAAAACACGAATTACTTTTATACTCTCTCATAATGATAATAATAATGAAATATTATTTCGTGCATCTAACAATTGGGCTAATTTTGTCAACTGTATAATTTCAGCAGTATATGATTCTCGAAGATGAAGAGATTGGGAATTCAAAATTAGATGCCAGCGCCATGGTGGCGAAAGTGCAAAACACGAGTCAGTCACTCATAATTATGCAACACAAACTAAACACTCAACTTGGTTTTCGATGTTTCGCGTTGATTTTTATTTATGTTTTCTGATTTGGTCCTATTACTTGATTCGTTGGCAATCAACTGAATAAGTAATGAATAAGGAATGAATCAAGAAAAAGTGACAATCGACAAAATTTTCACCAATTCACTATACGAATTAATGTAACAGCGACAAGAATAAACAGTCATTAATGACTACTAAGATGAACAATGTATTTGTCTCTAGATCACAATATCGATACCAGGGGGGTATCGCTTATCTTAAATCCATATAAGGAAGAAAAACTGTAACTCTTTGTAGTCGCTGTTTAGGAGAGGTGCTTTTCAGAGGAGTTCGACCTTAGACAATAGACGAAAGCTATGGAAGGTTATTTTGGTACATTCGTAAATAGTGCTGGAAGCATTTTCTCTGAACTTCTGCTATTTACTAAGATCTTGAGACAGTTTCTCGCGTTATTTAAGGACTATGACATCAATCTTTATCCTTCTCATATGTACGAAATCATTTAACAACAATGAAATTCCAGCTATTCATAAACATGTAACGCACGATAACCGAGGTAAAAACTTCCGACGTTACTCGAGAACTTCCTTCTCAAACCTCCTAGCACGTGAAATCAACTGGTTGCTCCATCGATTCAGCCAGGATAAATACGATTAGCTCGGCAAGGTGGGTAAAGAGAGAAACGATGTTTCTCTCCAATTTGCTTTACCATACTACTTAGATCGTATGTTACGGCTTGTATTCACAGAAATAAAATCGGAATTGTATTTATTTCCTCTTCTTTCAGATAAATACGTTCTGTGAGATGTGTCTGGGGATTACTGAAAAAGACGAGGAGAAAAATTCGATCGCCTAACACCTGTGCTGCATTCGAGGCGTCAACTTCATATATGCAAATTGTTCCTAAAAGAAGTATGGAACTGTTTGCATAATATTACATAATAAAATGTTCATTGAATCCAAACCGGTCAAAATATGTTGAAACTGAGAAAATAAAAATGTTCCAAACCAGTTTCAAGAAAAGATCATGAGAACTCTCAGTTCCTTTACCTCCCCCTACTCCACAAATGACAATCCTTCACTTCATGATGTAACATCAAATTTTTTCATTTTATACTGTTTACGTGGCAATCTGAACACAAAGAAATCCTTTTGCCAAATTTTACTTGGTAGATTTTGACAAACCAATTATTTAAATTTCTATTTTCCATTTTCACTATTCTGGGATTCTTTGGAGCAGTCCATATTGTTTATTTTGACTTTTATTCATTTTACAGTTGGGTGTGGCATGAGGGGTTGCTGGCCAAACTTTGGTGCTATGGCTTGTTGGAACTTTTCTGTGTATGGCTCTTCAGCTTTCTGAAAGAACGTTCCCTGCAAGTGGTCGTGGATGGATATATCTCGAATACTTTCACCGTCAAAGCTGGTGTTCCCCAGGGATCCATATTGTCCCCAACCCTCTTTTTATTGTAGATCAACGACTTATTGGAAAAAAAACCAGAATCCAAATTGCTTTGCTGACGACAGCACACGTGTCTCGTCATTCCATTTGGATTCCAGGACATCGGCTACGGAGGCACATCTTCACCGTCAGCAGTAGGTTGCAAATCTTAATGAGGATCTAGAAGTGATTTCGAGTTGGGGGTGAAAGTAACTAGATTCAATTCAATGCCACAAAAACCCAGGCATCGGTTTTCTCCAAAAAGATAGATGTCTCCCAATCGGATATAATAATGTCAGGTCAGACAGGTCCGCTTTCTGCTTCAATAAATTTGTTGGAGGTTAAAATGGACACCAGTATGTCTTGGCACAATCTTGTCGCTGGAATTGCAAAGGTTGCTTCTCAAAAGCGTGGAACATTGTTCCGAACCAGAAAACTTTACACACCTCAGCAACTTTTGATGCCTTATAAAGCTCAAATCAGACTTTCGTTGGAGTATTTTTCTCATATATGGAGCTCCGTCCCTAGGTATACCCTGAATTTGCAGGATTCCATCCAGAAAAGAGCCATCCGCCTGAATGGAGACGATAACATCACGTGCAACCTTGATAGCCTGGAACATCGAAGAAATGTTGGTGATTTGATTCTTTTCTATAGATACTTTCACGGAAGGTGTTCAAGTGACTTGGCACATTTGATTCCACTAAGACCGGTACATATCATAAATACGCGACGGACTGTGGCCGCTCATCGTTTTGAGGTTCAACTCAACTCGAACTTCACTGTTCAAGAACTCTTCCATCCGGAGAACTGCGTTTATGTGGAATTGACTTCCCGGGAACGTTTTTCCAATTGGATTTCATCTCCAGCGATTCTAATCCAATATGAATCGCTACTTTCGAACAAGCACCGGTCTGAGAGCGCCTTAAGGATTTTCCTGTAGGGCTTATGTTTTGTACTTGAAAAAATAGACGTCAACAAGTACTCTTTTTCTTTTGTTTAGTGAGAGTTGTTTTTCATAGTGATTAACGTAGACTGCGAAATGAGGTAAAGACAGAGATATCTACTTTTAATAATGTCATACTGAGAATCGGTGGAGGTCCTCTGAGTATATGTTTGAAGGGACTGATGGAACAGATGGAAACACTGTCCGGATTCTGAATTGAAACCGATTATATGTGTGACGTGACTGTACTGGCTAAAATAAGTGAAATAAATCCGAAAAAATAATTAATCAATAGGACCCTCCACTCCCTCGTTGCCTCGGGACCTCCAGACGTCCAAATCCGGCCCTGTTTGTATTAGATTTCAGTCCTATTTACATGCTTAAAATGCATGCAGGAGCATGCGAAAGTTAGGTGAAATATCTGATAATTTGAAAGTAGGATGTGATAAATGTATTGAAGTAGAGAACATTTTGAAATACTTCAAAGCAACAAGCCTACGTCGTAGAATATAGAACATTACATAAGCGCCCGGCTTACACCTTTGTAAGAACCATATTTACCAATTTACCAACTTCATATTCCATGCATCCGATGTATATTCATTTCAAGATATCTAGATACAAGAGATGTTATGCAGTTACTTGATTTCAAAGACTTGATACACTGACTGATTTTCTCTGTAATCTTAGAGTTCGCAGATCCGTAACTCTCCGGGAAAACAGTTCCCGGCAATATTTAATAAAACGTTTGAGATAGAAGCGTGTACACTAGACATAATATTAAGATTTTGTTTGTACAAAATGCGGTTTCGCGGAAATGTTTATCTCTCAAATGAATCCCGCTCTGATTCGAGTTGTACATGTATTCTTCGGTATAAGAGTTCACAAGTGTCATTTCGCAATTATGAGTTCGAATTCAGAAAAAATTGTGATCGAGATGTCACCTTATTCGTAAATCCAGCTAGAGTGTATTACGATTTGAGCCAAATTCTGTTAACAAATAGTTCAAATGGTATACATAAAAAAGAGGGGTTTGTTTTATGCGAATATGTCAAAAATTATGGATTATATTCATAATTTGAATTAAACTGTTGATTAGCTTGATGCTCTGAACAAAACAACTATGTGTACAGAACATTGAACTAAGTAAGCATTTTTCACTATTTACTGTAGACAACAAAATAGCAAAAAAAAAATTTTTCAAAAATATTGAATTTCTCTATTTGTTTGAAACAATTGAATGAACAAATTACGTAAATAACTATGTTAATAACTGCCATTGTTTGATGTGAAAACAGACATAGCTAAATATCAATTGAAAAAAAAATTATCAACAATTTTTAGATATTTCATTTTGCAATAGTTATTAAAAATCATAATTAACAAACTATTGAATTTTTATGAACTTTTATTGCAGGATCGTATGAAGTATATATATCAAAAGGGCTCCACGAAGTTTAAAATTTATAGGCCAATTATTTATACCTTTTATTCCATTATTTATGCCAACGGAGATTGGAAAAATTTTGTTAGTTAACAATTGAATAACTTTTTGCAAAATGGTGATAAAACTTTTTTTACTACGGGACTCGATTCATTCAAGTGTTAAGAAGATACTAGATTTTTTCAAATTTTAAAAATGACATTTTATGTTATAAAAAAATCATTTCTTTTGATAAGTGGCATCGCGCGCATGCCATGATAACCGAGCGGTACCCTATTTTCAACGTCAAATTAAAATTATAAATAATGGAGATGTTTCCAGAGTCGGGACTTTTTTATCGGAAATTTCCTCCTCTTTAACAAGACTTTTTCAAAATTGCTTAAATATTAAATTTTTTTGAGTTATTAAAGAAAAACTAAATACCATTTTTTTATAATCTTATTTTGTTAATAACAATTGCAATTTTTTACCTGCACCAAAATCCTTCAAAATCATTTTTCTAGAGGTGATTCCGAATCGAATGAGCTATCGCTCATATTTTTAGGACCTTTATCTCTATTTTTCAAGTTTTTGAACTTGTCTTCATTGCATAGATGTATGGATAAACTATTTTTTATCTATTTGTGTATTGACGAACCTAACATATTTTTATGGAAAAAAAGTAATGAATGAATTGAGT
The DNA here is from genome assembly GCF_025532065.1 of Leptinotarsa decemlineata. NCBI lineage: Eukaryota > Metazoa > Arthropoda > Insecta > Coleoptera > Chrysomelidae > Leptinotarsa > Leptinotarsa decemlineata. Next base: position 14,784,670 of record NW_027412558.1, read on the forward strand.
TGAACTGAGCAGCAAATTCATAAAAAATAGTCTTATACCTCTAAAACCTATAGCACCAATATTTATTGTTTCAATTGAGCGATAAGAATACGGATAAAAGCAGGTGGTTTAACCTATTAGAAATGAAAACTGATGGATAAAAAATTTATGTAATTGTTGGATAGTTGATTGAACAATAATCCGCCGGCAAAAAAATGTTATCGCAATTTTCTTCTGGAGTATACTGCTGTCAATCAACAATTTGCTTCGTATTGGAGTTTCACTTAAACCTTTTTTTTTAAATTGATGCTCGAGATTTTTTCTTTTTTAGAGCTGAAAAATAAAAACAATCCTAAAAATTGATGAATGAAACACATAAGGCATCGATTAAAAAAAATACCGATTGTTCATGTTTCCTTATCAATAAAACTATATGAATGTAATTTAAAAGTGTTGTAATCAAATACAATTTTTGTAAGATAATGAAAAAATCATTTGGAATTCTATTTATTAACGCAAATAATGACGTTCAAGATAAAAAAAATGTTCATTGAATGAAAACGCATTTGTTGTTTCAACTATTTATTTTTCCCAACATTAAGAATGTTGGGAGTACCTACTAACTGAAAAAGAAAATCTGATTTCCGTGTAGGTAATTCAAAATTCTTATTCTTGAAGGAAGTTGTTCCAGATGGGATTTATCTACCAGAAACTTCTGTACATGACATATACTCCTTTGTAAAAAGTATTATTTTCCCCCTTTCTTTGGAAGTTTCCCACATTTCTTATGAAATAATGAAGAAGTAGAAAGACAAAAACATTTTTGCAAAATTAATATTTTTACTACTCTTCTGTATTGTAAAAAAAATTAAATTTTCATTGGTTCATTCAATAAACAACTCATTATAAACAAATACATTTTCACACTTATTTTTTCTGAATAGTAAAAAAAGTATACAAAAATTATCATGTAAATTTTGAAAGAAAATGAAATGAAAACAAATCTAGGCTTCAGTTTAAAAATGGGAAAACATGGAAAAATTTTAATTAACAGAAAAATAATTAAGAAGAAAACTACGATGGTTTTCTCCGCCGGCAGATTGTTGTTTATTCAACTATGAAGTTTATTTGTGTTATTGCTTGAAATTCATATTCGATGGGTTGAATTTGTTTTGTTGAATCGCTTGAATTACGTGCGTCACATCTTTTGACAGTTAAATCATGATTTTCTGTGAATGCGAATTCAAAAGTTGCGAAATAGTACATGTGAACTAAACTATAGCAGTAAAACAATAAAGCACTCTCTGAGCGCATGAAATATCCAGATTTTAATAACCATGTTTCCAGTTACGAATTCTAGTTATTATGTTTCAATTCTGAATCGAGAAAGTACTTCCAACTTTTGGACACATCAAACTGGAAAACAGCATGCTTGCTTATTTTTTGGTAATATAACGAGGGAATATTATATTCAGGCAGTGAATAAATTACTTTCATTTCACAACAGAGAAATTTTATTTTATTCGGTTTCCTGAGTAATATATCCAACATATTCAGACAGCCAATTAAGGAAGCATAACGTCTGCTGCTGATGTTATTTTTCCATTAGATTCGTTTGAGAATTGTTTTTTTCAGGAAAGTTTTCCTTTGAAAATTCACCTACATCGATAAACACAGCAGAATATTATCGGTGTATATACATGGAAAGCAACAAAACTTTTTTGTTAATACAAGTAGAACAATATTGCGGTAATGGCAAAATGGTTTTAATACTCACAATGGATGTTTGTCCGTAAAATCCAAATATCTTGAAATATTCATATTTCAATTATGCCGCACTCAATACCTCTGCGGCGAATTGTGAAATAATTATATGTTTGACTTCGAGTTTGAAATATACTCGCTATATTGAAAATATTCAACTAGAAAGTTGTTCAGTTGACGAAATCGTTTCGAATAGAAACAATGTATGTTGATGAAAGGTGAATGAACTCTGTTCAATCTGGTATCCTATTGACAAATTTGTATCATGTTGCTGTCAATAACCTAACTTATTATTATTATGTTTCAAAAAAGTATTTCGGATAAACTTATCCTTTAATGAAAAAAATCTGTTTTTCCGTCAACCAGCTGTTGCACCTCTACGAAAGACAACTCTCAGAAGTCGAAACGTGTGTAAGGTAAGGATTAACGAGGTCCTATTTTTAACGTGTGATTCCTAATACGGGTTGGATGATAGCAAGTGAAAATCGATCGTTCAGCCTGGGGCTTGAACCACCGATCGACACGGCGGTCAATTCGAGTGAGTGAACAAAGCATCCACGTCGAACTGCCTGGCTACCGATCGACCAACACTAGCAAAAATTAAGAAATCCGATAAATATTAACACAAACATTTGGAAGAAAGTAAACCAATGAATGATATTTCTTTCAGAAACAGACTGAAAGATTTCAGTTGAAAGTTTGATTAGTGAATTGTGTCAAAATGGTTTTTCAAAATGGCGACGTATAAACCATTTTTTCAGAATTCAATATGACAGCACTAAGACATCATTTAAATATCAACAACTTGATGCAGTTGGAAACAAAACCGATTTTTTTTTTCAATGAGGAAATAATTAATTGAAATTTTTTACCAATTTATGTACTTTATTCTCAAATACCATTTTCACTTCTTTTATCTCGAAAATCTCAAGAGAAAGTAATATTTTTTGAACTTTATAATTGAAGTGTACCTATCTTCTGTACCACAAAAATGATTTATTGTTGAAGTTTAAAAAATAGGTATAACTTTCTAATGAGATTTTTGAAATGAATGTTGTGGAAAATTGCATTGAAAAAAAATTTAAGTAAAAAAAACTGTTAATACTATATACAAAGTTGGAAATTAAACTCTCTAAAAAACCTTACAATCAGCAAAAACTTGATAGAAAATCAAGAGCTGAACAGGGAAAACATAAAGAACCTAATCCAAATGTGAAATCAATTCATACATGAATATGCAGATCGAAACCACCGGATTTATACCTAAAGATAAAAAGGTTCAGAACTAACTTTAAGTGAGTGAACATATTACTGTCAATAGTGTCAATGTATTTTTTCAAATAATGTTCCAACTTAAATTCAAATTCATTGCTTACAACGGCTTAGAACACTCTGACCTACCTCTTATATACAACACTGCGTTTGTGAATTGGAAAATTCTAGAAAGAATGACAGCGACTTAAAAGATCTTTCTTGAACACTATGTAACAGATGTCAATCATAGAACAGTCAATTATTTATCTGACAGCGACAGTTGACGTGAAATACGAGGACGCTCAGTTGTTCAATGCCGTATATAATAGTCGAAATACTATGTGATAATTTTGGAGATTGTATTATATTTGGAATGTGGAAAATGTAATAATTTGTTATACCGAATGTCACCCACGACCAGCATAATAATATTTTACTTCAGTAATTTCATTTCACGACAAATCAAAATCAACAGACCACGAGAGTGAAAGCACCTAAAGTCTGACTTTCGACTGCAGGAGGTCAGATGTCAATCTTGCTGAAGTGCCCATCAGCAGGTTGAGGTCCACTTAGGAATGAGTGGGGGTGGATGGACAAAATTCTAGCTTCTGGACATAGTAATCGTGTGGAGAAGATTCTGTCACAGGGCACTTAACCCCAGAGGGGGACGGGGGAAACTTATAGTACCTAAATCACTATGAAAAAGCTACTGTGTTAGCGAAACATGCCGTGATACATTTATTTGAATACAGTTTGTGGGGATCAAATCGTAGGTGAGTAATTTGTCAACAAGTTTCTAACAAGTTTCCAACTTGTTGATAAATTACTCGAATAACCCTTAAAATAAATATTCGATATGGAAAACTATATAATGTTTATTTTCCATAGAAATCAATCATGAAAAACTTTCTACCAGACTATAGGGCAATGGCAAAAGAAACGGTTATAAGTTTAGTGGCCTATGTATATGTGTACTAAGCCAATTTTAATAAATTAGTTGTGTATCAAGTATCAATTCGTATACAGAATCAGTAAGATGATTGTTACATTAAAAAAATGTGGTGCCTCAGAATGAGATGTCAAATGAAAGAGAAGAAAATTGAATATCACAATACAAAAATATATCAGGCGAAAGAAAATTTCAATAGTCAGTGCTCTCTGTCGGTAGTTCAGAATAACATCAGTGAAAAAAAATTTAACTTCACTAATTATTTCGTGATTTCGTTTCTTTCAAAAAGGCATTATTGTTTATTCAAAGTTTAGAAGTGCTTTGATTATTTTTCTGTGAAGCAGATGTATCAGCTCAATATTTCGAAATAATCCAAAAACGAACACGTCATTCTATCGAATTTCGGTAACCACATGATTATAATTCATTTTATCTTAATTTTTGCAATAAACTTGAAAGCGATAACATTTTTGAATAGAGAATGAAGAGACCTTTCAAACGATATATCACAAGTCTATACTTCCCATTAAAAAAATTGGGGATTGTATCTGTCATTCGACGGGGGTTGAAGATAGGGGTAACATTTTTCCGTTGAAGTATGTCAAATTATAATTTAAATTTGACGTGTTTCGTGATTTTGTTAAAATATGTACCATAAACCAAATAATGAATTTATTTCATTTGGCTTTTACACACTGTAGCAAATTGTCACTTTTGTAGGAATAAGTAATGATATTAATAATGTACATGAACAAAATTAGCATCATCATTTTCAAGCCACGTTTCACATAGTAAAAGAATATTACGTGTTTGCTGATTAGATTTTTATAATACTGTCAACAGTATATATCTACACTAAACACTGAGCGTTTGTCCGTCGAGAGAGGAGAAGCCTGCCTTCCGCTGACACATGCATGAGAGAAAGGGAAGCCAGATAGACTGGCGCTGTAACGCGTTAGGTAACGAAGCGGTTTGACCCCCCCCCATAAGAAGTTATCATTAAAAAAATTTGAAAACTGTAACACTGAGAACAGATGAATAGACAACTAATATTTAGAAACAAGATGCTGATTGATAATCGTGTAATTGAGTGAAACCTGTCTATTGAAATATTAGATATTTCTGTTTACTTATTTCTAGTGAAGATTTTGGAACATTCTCATGAAAACAATTTCAATTAAATTCAAATGCCATGATTGTGCAAATAAAACCAATGGATGTATTTTAATAGATCTAGGTATAATGTTTCAATATGAAACACTACAGTATAACTCCATGAACAATAATATGTAACATATCAATAGACTTGCCTAATTCAATAAAAATGATATCAATCAGCACCGCTCACTTCTTTCTTCTTAGTTTATTTCATTTATCGCTAGACGGGTTCCAATTTTGAACTTTTCCTTTTTTAGTATCACAAATGACACCCTGAGATTGTATATATGTCTGTCTGTAAATAAAATATCTTAACGTGTAAGTTATAATGGCGATCAGCAACAAATTGCCGAAAACCATGAAAAATACTACTACGTGCTTACGTCTCCTCGATAAACAATGAGGTAATTTTGATGCAATTCTACGAACCAGACAATAACATAAAAGCACATGTCAGCCATGTGAACATAAACTATCGTTTTACCACACTACGTTCGATGCCGGTTAAATATAGTGCTTTGATTTTCTAAACATTACGTCTTTACTACTTGAATCGAGCGCAAAGCATAAAGCGGCCATGTGCGTTTTCTTTTAAATAACATTCGATAAGCGTTAAAACGTTTTATGAGTAGTTTCCGGTCGCTCGACAGACTGAATTCTTAGTACGGTGTTCCACCCCTGAAAATGATACAAGAAAAACGAGTTAACCGACCACGGAGGGGGCAGGATTAAACTCATTCTAGTCGATGCAACAAAAAGCCCCAATTACATTTTGCTTTCGAACCTAAGATACCACAACTTTTGAAAAATAGTACAATATCAGGTTGGATTCTCTATCTCCTTCTATTATTCAATAGCTGTTGCTTCCTAACATGGCGCATTTGACCTGTCAATAATTAACAGAAGGTATGAGGGGGATACAGGGTCTTGTTCGAAGCAAAGCTGCCACCATGATTATTTTTCGTACAATTTTTGTTATGAAAATATTTAGTTTGTCAAAGAATCGCCTCCTTGGGAGACCCATGTGATTTTCTTTTCACACTTATGGCCTCCATTACGAGGTTATCCGATCCAACCCGGCATGGATACGGTTGTGAATGAATTAATAATATATAATAATGAATATTTATAATAATAATAAATAAACCTCACTCATTACAATGATTTGCACAATGGACAAATACCTACAACGCAAACGAGGCACCGCGTTAGAACATGGCAACCGCATACCTTATTTGTGAACAGACGTTATAGTCATGTCTGACCACTACCGCGACACCAGGGAACATCAGTTACTAACCGGGTACACCACAGAACTAATAATTATGAGTTCTGTGGGTATACATAAAACTAATAATATAATAATAATAATATAATAATAATAATATGTTTCTTTACTAGCAATAAAAAGAGTTACCAATACATCATATGCAATTTCAGATTGAATACAAAAAAAAAGAAAAACAATCAATTGAATGGAATGTCCTGGATATTGGTAATAAACATTGAGAGAACCCAATAAAACACTGAGGTTGTGCATGGGAATTCTTTACTTATTGTGTTACCAAATAATCTTCGAACAGTATTTCAGTGTTAATATTTACAATATTTACCATAATCGACAAACGACAATGAGAGGAGTATAAAAAATTCAGTTCATTTCTATAGCCTATTGGTACAGGTATTTGGTATAGATGTCAGGACTGGATATTAGAGATTCAAGAGTATAGGTTCGTAGTCGATATACAACTGATTATTTCTGATGGCGGCCTTTACTCCGTGTTTTTTGCAGTATTCAGATAACTCCTGAGTTTTTTGTTGATTGCTTGATCTGCTTGGTTCAGATCATCAACAATGTAGATATTTTCGCCTTTGAGTTTGTGTAAAGTTTTTATTATTTCAACTTTCTTTATATACGATAGAAGTTCTAGTTTCAAAGCGTTTCCTTTATTTTTAGTCGAAAAAAAGCAGGCGTTATTGAGATAAGCTTTTCTTATATCAACGTCTAACTTGTTATTGAGATATATCAGTGCCTCAGATTATTCTGAAGTTTCGGTGCCAAATACAATTATTTTTTCTGTGTCTTCTGTCCAAAGTTTGGATTTGCCCCGCCAATTTGGTGTTTTCAGCTTCTAGATTAGACATTTTGTGATTAACCACCTGCAGTTCCTCTTTCGTTTCCTTTACAGTTTCAATAGTAGTGTCTTTTTTTTCAAGGTTAATTAGAACTTAATAAACTTCAGCAAGGGACATTTCTGTGTTTATTCCAAAAACATTAGTTTGTGACATGTTTACACTAATTTTTCGGTTGCAGCACCCCTGCTATTCAGTTCGTTTCTACAATATAGTTTTGATAATATTTCAGAGGTACTTTCGGTATAGCAAAATTAAACAGATTATGCAACAGTATAGCAGCTCACCCAATACACAATATAGGCTACTTCAAGTTCACATTCACTTGCAAAAATTAAATATTTCTACGACCTCTGGAACAGGAGTAATAAACAAATTATCACATTAACACACATGTATAGTGATCGAAAGTCACAGTTGAACTGCCTCATAATAAACTTAATGTTTAAGTTTGACGGATACTACAGAACTCATAATTACGTCTAAATCAGGCGCAGACGCTTTAAAAAAATGATATTTACCTAATATTTCTTTATGTCAGAACAGATTTGGAATTGTAAAATATACATACAATACTGCAACATGTTGTACTATTATACAACATGTCAGTGTATAATGGAATACGTGTTGCTGTTTAAAAAACCGCAACACGTGTTTACACCGTACATGTCAAGATATAAACACTATACAATAACTTAGGTATAGGTAAACGTGTATTACTGGAGTTTAATCCCAAGATGAAGATGTCATGATCACGTGTCGAGGTGTTTGAAATAACGGTTTGGTGTTGGGAAAAACTCCAGTAACGTTCATTACTACACCAAAGTTTCCATACAGATTATCACAAGTGAGGTAAACAAACGTATCGAAGGTGAAATTAAAACTGGTCTGGGAATGCCATGAAGAACTAAATGAACTTGCAAACAGGAACAAATTAACTTTGTACTGGGTGCCGGGGCATTCAGGAATCACAGGTAATGATAAAGCTGATGAATGCGCTAGACGCGGATTATCAACTTCATATATAGGTCCTGAACCAGCTCCAGGTACCAAAATCATTGGTACGAAACCAGATTAGGTCATGGACCAATAAGAAGCACACAGAGTACTGTACAAAAGTACTTGGCAACAAACACAGTAGAACTTTCATTAGGGAACCGTCCGAGAAAAGAACCGAAGAACTACTACAATATAGTAGGGATCGGCTCAGAATAATTACAAGGTTACTAACCGGTCATTGTCCGCTTAGAGGACACCTGAATAAAATGGGGCTGTACAACGGAGACTTCAGCTGCAGATTATGCAACGAAGGGATGGAAACAGCTCTACACATCTTATGCGAATGTGAGGCACTGAATCACAGGAGGCAGGCAATATAGGACGTACGAAATTACGCCCAGAAGAATAAACGAACATCCAACACGGAACCTTCACAAACTAGTACAGGGAATGAGACTGATGGAATGGGTGGCATGAGAAGATGGAAGAATAAATGCGATAAGTCCAAGAGGCTGCAGTGTTTTCTGGAGACTTGGACTAAATGGACAAGTCAGACAGCTCCCAAGGTACCAAAAAAAAGGTAAACGTATTAGTCATTTTACTAGGTAGGAAGTAAGAATATTAGTCAAATTGTTAGATCATATCAAACATTAATTAGGTACAATTTAGTTAGGATAAACACACTATAGTGAAACATGTGTTGCGGTTTTGTGAACTATTCAGCGAAAATCTTACTAAAATAATACTACAATTCCTCTCGAATGTGTATCGCTGTACTATTTCACTAACAGAGAGTAGAGAATGAAAGTTAACGACACAGATGAGAATTACTTCCATTGTACTGCTTAGATATTTAATCAAGGGGGGCATCGAATCGAATGACAAAGTTTCGCGAGTTTAAAGCTTTCGAACAAGCCCGCATGTATGTCAAAAACCTAGACAGGTGAATGCGGTCTGAAACTATTGCATCAAATGTTCATAATGACGACAGTACACAATATAGACGCGAATGATATTCTGCCCGGACTGGTTTATTCAGAAAACTGGACAATTGAAGTGGTTCGGACTTCACTACAAGGCAAAAATCTTTTTTGAAAATCAAAGATGAACAATTTTTTAATCGGTACGAAATTTGAGTATAATTTTTGAGAAGTAACTTTGCAATTTTCACGCTTTCAAGAACAAACAATATGCAATAGAAAAGAAAGTATTTCTGGTAGATGAAGAGGTATGAAGTAATCCCGGAAAAAAATTGTATTTTTGAAAACTGAATTTTTACGGCGTGAGCTACCAAAAACTGCCAGGAAAGGAACTATTTGGAAAAATGAAAAAATGTTGAAGAGGAAAAACAAACAATTGTAATACCTTCAACTTCCTGAGTAGAGGTTACCATTTTATTTCTTAAAATAAGAATGGGGGTTGAGATCTTATCGTATCAATATAAATGTTGAAGCTATAATCGATTGCTTGCCAAAGATTCAGTAGTATGTTCTGTCAAGTGTTAAAAAATCATTGTATTACCTTTATGAATTATGGAGTACTCAATTCCAGAAAGGGTGGAAATTATTGAATTTCAATATGAAAATGATCAGTGTGAAAATCGGTTTGCTGAGTTATATTACCAAACGGTATCTTCACAAAGATCTATCTGATGGGAAAATTGAACGCCTATTTCAAAGTTTTTAAGTAAGATCTTTTCAATTTTTCCGTTGTTAGGAAATTGAAATTCTTTTTCAATGGAATATTAGTAGATTTACATTCCTGTTTAAGAATATTTGGGGGGTGATAATCTCTTTGGAAAACTGAAGCTTTCACAACGGTTTCTAGATTCTCACAAACTTGATTCATTTTTGGATTTGCGAACATTTCTTTCCCTGGAAGTTATGTTTTGCGATACGTTTTTGATGTATCACTGTATCATTCATGAAAATGGGCTGGATAATGGTATCAATAAAGTAGAGATGTCAATTTGTGATCAATTTTTCATCATTCAACAAATTATAAGATTCTTGTATTCCTCCACAAAATTCTGTCACAGAATAAACTCGAAATATAATTTTCTCCTATCCGTGCCCTCTTTCTGAATTTGAGTTTCAAAATCTCAGAAGCGCACCTCTTTTTCATAAATCAATGTTTCAAACTCTTTAATTTTCATGAAAAATGATTAACGGAAAAACAGATTTTAAAACAGATCTATTGAATATCAAAGTTATATATTTTTATTTTCGATGTTGTAATTCGTAGAAATTGTAGCTACTATAAACATCTCAAATTCCGAAATGAACCCACCGATATTGGAGTTCCAAACGATTGAAATGATCCCCTCTGTACCAGTTCATAAACGGGGATCAATTAATTTGTCTCTAGCCACACATAAATTGGCTTAATGTGTTTTGTGTGTTCCAAAACAGTAAAGCCTTTGTGAAGGCCTTTGTTTTACAGCATTTGCCGGCCGGGGATCTCAGATGCCTTTAATGAATTTTTAACAAAGTTCCGGTTATCGGGACGCTATTGCTCTTCTCTATTGACTTTTTCCTTTGAAAATTTCAATAAAGCAAGAAATGCGTCGATGCTCTTTGAAGTCTTTCATACTAATTTAGTCGTGGAGATTGTAACAGGTCACAAATTTTTCTTTTTGTTTATCAAAAGAATTCGAATAAATCAACATTTTATGCTTCACTTCATCGAACAAAAAAGTTGTATGCCTTGATACCAATAGGAGTTGAGGCTTTTAAATTGATATTGTTAAGAGTGAAAAATAGTTTTACCACTGGTGTTGAAATTTTTTTCTTCTTTCGACCGAATAGCAATAAACAAAACATAGTTATTCAATTTTCTAGGCAGTTTTTTTTAATCGATATAGATATAATTAAATTCTATTAAAATATAGTATTACATACAACTGCTGATATTAATACTGTGCGATATTGAAGAGCCTTGTAATGTATTGAACTATCTGAGTTGACAATTTCATGGGCATTAACATTTATTTCTTGAAGTGAAGAGGACGATGCTGTAACGCTGGAGCTAGCTGTTGGGATTATTATTTCAGAAATAGCCTTTTTATAAGAAATAGATTGATCGATGTAACCCTCAGCTACTGTTGTAGCTGAGCGTGCTTCTTACTATTCGTTATATTTGCTCTTGATTCTGCTAGCAAAGAAGCAGAAGACCTTCCAAAACAGTTACCTGTATCTTCCTTTGGTTCTGGGAGATTCAGAAACTCAGTAATGGTAGAGGAGATTTTTCCAAATGTGTTTATACAAACTGAGTTGTCATTGCATTTATAATTTGGGTATTTCAGAAAAACAAAACGTTGATGATTGATAACAGAAGGGCGTAATGCAACGTATTTATTAAAATAGTCAATGTTTTTTCCAACAATGCATAAAGAACGACCTATTTTCGTTTTTGTAATTAGACTTTGAACAATCATTGATTTATCCATTAATTTAATGTCTTTTATTAACAAATGGTATAGCTCTTCAGGCCGACAGGCTCCATATATTCCGGAAATAGTAGCAACTTTTATCATCAAATATTTTTCATCTGGCGCCTCTGGACTTGTTCAAACGTAAGAGTTTTCGATTCTTTGGACCTATAACTTTCATTTTTCTGCTTTAAGAATAGTATTACTTTGAAATATTTGCTTGTATCAACACCATTTTTAGGAGGGCACCCGACTTCATATTGAAAACTTGCTCCACAAAGTTGACCAGTTCCATATTTTTTTCGCTGAAATTTTCTTCGAAGTTTTTGAGTCTACACCAGATAAGAACTTGTGATGCACTGTTTGGAACCTTCGGTGTAGTAATGAATATTACTGGAGTTTTTGCCCAACACCAAATCGTTATTTTTAACACTTTAACACGTGTTTCGATACCCAGTGATCATCTTCAAGAGGAATATTAAACTTCCTCTTGAAGTGAATTCTGAGAAGGTGAGCGTTAAATATATGTGAATTTCATTAGTTCGGACTTCCATTGCCTAATATATCATTTGAAATCTTTTAAATAACAAATGAAAATCAAAATTAAAAAGAATAACTGAAAATATGAACCGAAAATTATAAAACAACAACAAAAATTAATTGGCGCTCCGGGGCGACTTCATTGAGTCCAGTGTTGCATTTACTTTTTTAACTTTAATTTTCATTTGTTATTTCACAGATTTCAAATAATATCATATTAGACAATGGAAATCCGAACTAATGAAATTCACTTTCAAGCACCTTCAAACAAACGATAAATATATGTTCTGTAAAGATATGAATGAAAGTATTGATCAAAATATTCCCAATAATGGCGAATATTTGTCTTGTTAGTCCGATAAGTTCTCAGTGTCCTTATTTTTCGAGTTTGAAAGCCGTGGATTTTTGGAATTTCTTCCTGACGTTTCGCTGGCGCGAGTGGCTAGCTTCTTTAGAGGTTTAACCATCATGGCATGCTGTCCGATACCATGCCATGCTGAAAACCTCAGCCGCGAAAGTCTAAACCATTCCGATAAGTTCTGTTGTCTAGGCATGTTTATTTGATTATTAATGAATATTAGTATATCAATAATTTTACAAATTTTGGTATTGACCATGAAAGACAATTTTCCAAAATTCAATGTAAATTTGTGTGATTCCAACTGAGGTGAATCACAGAACATTCAATAACATTTATGTTATCTCTGCATAATTGAGAAACTTTTGGTTTTGATGGCGATTATATAAATTGAAACACTACAGGGCCTAAAATGAATCTCTGGGGAACACCGTGTGTGATACTATCCAATTACATTTGTGTAGTGATTGACTCTAATATAAATTATTATATTAATAACTATTTCAATATTCTGTTCTTTGAACCTGAGGAATTTCTTTTTTCGTGTATAACCTTAAGTAGAAATTGGATTGGTGATGGAGATACTGAAAGATCGATAGCATACGGTTATACTAAAAGCAAAAGTGAAAGACTGATAAAAATACACTTGATTATAAGTATTTCAAGAAATAATAATGTCATCAACTAGAGTACCTAAAAACGTTATTCCTAAATGTTATCCCAGCTTAGCGAGAGAACGTTATTCAAGTTCTGCGCCCTTATAAATACGAGAGCATGTATTATCAGGAGAGAAAATGCAAACTCCAGTCGTTTTTAGAAAATCGATTGACTTACTCTGTTTGTTTGGGCCTTGTAAAAGGGAATGGATATTAATTTACTAATCTTCTTAAATCTTGCTGACGAAATATCGAAATGTGGAGACGCGCCGTAAATATAAATTTCTATAAACGATGGAGGACTGGAAGAGACCGATAACATTGTGTTTGTACCAAATATTCGACAGGTATCTGCGATATTCGGCAAAACCCACTCGAGAGTTTAAATTATCGAGGATTTTTCGATTTGCTGCTATAGCAAAGGCGATTGACTGAAAGTTCCACACAATGATGTGCATTTTCAATGAATATTTTCATACAGCTACTGTTTCGAACAGAATAACGAAGAAAGACTCACATACTAAAATTAGCTTTTGAGAGGATAAAGAACGTTGAATAGAAACTTTTATATTGTTATTTTTATTCGAAAAATTATTAGTTGATACCATTTCTAACAATTGGCATATTATGGTCCAGTCGGTTCGACGTGGGTGCTTTGTTCACTCACTCGAATTGACCGACGTGTTGGTCGGTGGTTCAAGCCCCAGGCTAAACGATCGATTTTCACTTGCTATCGTCCAACCCGTGTTAGGAATCACACGTTAGAAGGTAATACCTCGTTAATCCAAGGCTCGCACAAATTTCGACTTCTGAGGGTTGTCGTTCATAGAGCTGCGACAACTGGTTAACGGAAAAACAGATTTGGAACAGATTTTTTTCTAAATCATACGTTACCGATTCTTTATCAATGAAGTGTCGAATAGAATAGATTCAAATCAGCAGACGTGAGTCATTTCATTGATGGTCTAAAACGTATTGGAAAGGTCAGAAAGCTCGAAAAGTGGATGCCCCACGAGGTCTGTTCTTCTTTGCTTTTGCGCAACCATTTTTTTTTTGGACCGGATCGTTACGTGTACGTGTGATGAAGGTGAATTCTCTACGACAACAGGAGACGTTCAGGGCAGTGGTTGGACACCGATGAGCCACCCAGGCGAAAACCCAACAACAATAACACATTTTACCGTCCGAAAACTAAATAAATTGAGTTTTCTACCTCACTCATTATACTCCCCAGACCACTCGGCAACCGACTACCATCTTTTCAAGCAGTTCGATAACTATCTCACTGGTAGAACCTTTACCAAAAATGTCCTTCGTCGACTTTATCAAATCCTTAGCGTCTAATATATATAATTTTATATTTACACACTTATATCAGTTTGATCCTCCTCTTGAAGATGATCACTTGGTGATCGAAACGCGTGTCGAAGTGTTAAAATAACGGTTTGGTGTTGGGAAAAACTCGTAATATTCATTACTACACCAAAGGTTCCAAACAGTGCACCACAAGTACACTTATATCTGTCGGTTTTTGTTGAGGCATCCGATCACATCAACACAGGTTATGTATTTTTGAATTTTGTGCTACATTCAACCTATAACCATTATCACCATTTACATTTCTAATTAAAATGAACTCGTGTGAGTGACAAATTGAAATACCTGCAACATTACTGTTATTCCAATGATCAAGCTTCATAGTTAGTTATGTCTGGAAATACACGTAGGTTTATAATCAAAATATTGATTGTTCAGGGCAACAAATAACGTATAATATTCATTCTCGTTCTAGCGGCAACATATGATTATAAACCCGATATCTGCGAATGATCTGATTTTAATGTGTATCTGAAAATAGATGCCATAGAGAATAATGGAAAGTGGATACTTTACTTCCACAACGTATCGATTTCACATTATATAAAACTCTGAACGGCGTAAATAGGTCAGAATAAAGACCAAGCGAGCTTTCAAAATGTCATGGACACAAAATTGAGTAATATATATTGAAATTATGATAATTCACTTGTTTATGATAGGGAAAAGTGGATCATAGGAAAAGCTATTTGTTACTCATTAGTTGGAACTGCTGGAAAGTAGGGAGAATAACTACAACTGATGATACCGGATGGTCCGGACTACAAGTCAACAAGTATGCATGTATTATACGGCAATTATTGTCAAAATATTAGCTTTACTAGAATTGCGGCTCTGGAATTTCGGATTAGTTGAGAGAAATTTGAAATGCGAGCTGTTTGCCAACATGAATGAAGTAATAGATAATAAGTTACTTTTTATTCCCATCAAGGAATGAAAAGTACCTATATACATGTATAATAACCCATTGAACATTCAAGTTTTGTTTTCGATGATTCACCAAATAATAAACTATCTACACTGCAAAGTAACAATCAGAACTAAATTTCCTATATGCTATATAGTGTATGTATACCAAAAAATATTAAAGTGATAAACATTTGAGTTGCCTTGAACTGCAGATAAAGGGCATGAACATCAAAGCAATAATCTATTACATCTACAATCTATTACATGGAGTCATAAGATGATGCTTCAAATTATTTCTTGAAATTGACTAGTGAATAATCCCTAAAATTTGTTGATAATGAATTATACATCATTGATTCATTTAAGAAAAACCACGCTGGAAAACAACAGAAGAGCGTTGTGGAACCATCAACTCGTATCTATTTCTTGTGGAATCATTATTACATTTTTAATTATTTCAGTTTGGTCCTTAAATATGAATATCGTTCTTCATCTACCTAGTTAAGATGTAGCTTACTCAATGACTTTGGAGTCAATGTATTTGTAGATCTGAAAGCTGGAGTTATGCTGTCGAACCTTTTTTATTCCAACAGAGAACCATAGACATGGGTTCGGTGACCTTTGAAGTCCGATTTGATTTCTATTTGTCAGTGCTGGGCCACAAATGCAGTCACAGTGGTCAAGTTTACAAATTACTAGAAGGAGATCCAATTCATGTTTCCCAGGTACAGCTTGTCAAATCTAGAAAAAAACTTGAGAATTCTCACAACCTGCACATCCCTTGAGTACGCATTCAGATGAAAGAGGTTGGAAGCTAGCCGATGTATCGACTACGAGATCATTATTGTAACTGAGCATCTTTGTCGTCTTCTAACGCGCATCAATTGAGCAGGACTATATTGGAATTTAGAAAACCCTGTACATATATACAGGGCGTGTACATATGTAGCTGTACAATTGATTCACATGTTTTCTAAAATGAATTTCGTTGTTTCCTCTGCTATAGGCAATATTTCATTATGAATCGGAAATCTACCATCATTTGTGGTTGGGTAGACTGGTTTCGTTCATTATGTCACTACCTGAACTACTGATTACAATATTTTGCTTACACGTTAGCTTGGAGTAATGAATGAACAATCGGTTGTCTGGTTTTTCGTAGCACAGTTGAATATGGGAATTACATGATTACCTTTGTCAGGTAAATGCAGGGATCTGCCGTGATATATCTCCTTTCTATATATATATATATATAAAATCTAGAAAGGTTAATGCAGTCAAGCTGCTGGAAAATAATTCCATGAAAATCAAAAAATAAATAGATAAGTACTCTTTGATCATTCCCATATTGATTTCAATTTAAGAGCCACCGGTATACAGCTGTTTCAGCCTATTGGGCATCGTCAGTACCGGGCAGGCGGTCCTCGATTGAAGACAAAATGAGAAAAAACCAAGAAAGTACTTGATAAAAATAGCTGCGTAAACGCAAGTGAAACATAAGTGGAACCACCTATTGGTGTGACACCCAAGTCAACTTGCCAAGTTTTAATGTCAGTGTTGGTGGTTTGACCAATCAACCGACAACTGCGGTAGCAGAAATTTGGGAAGCTAACCTGAAATGCCATCGGAAAACGAATCCACATGTTTCTAGAAATGATATGAAATCTAGAAAGGTTAATGCAGTCAAGCTGCTGGAAAATAATTCCATGAAAATCAAAAAATAAATATTTATTTTTTGATTTTCATGGAATTATTTTCCAGCAGCTTGACTGCATTAACCTTTCTAGATTTCATATCATTTCTAGAAACATGTGGATTCGTTTTCCGATGGCATTTCAGGTTAGCTTCCCAAATTTCTGCTACCGCAGTTGTCGGTTGATTGGTCAAACCACCAACACTGACATTAAAACTTGGCAAGTTGACTTGGGTGTCACACCAATAGGTGGTTCCACTTATGTTTCACTTGCGTTTACGCAGCTATTTTTATCAAGTACTTTCTTGGTTTTTTCTCATTTTGTCTTCAATCGAGGACCGCCTGCCCGGTACTGACGATGCCCAATAGGCTGAAACAGCTGTATACCGGTGGCTCTTAAATTGAAATCAATATGGGAATGATCAAAGAGTACTTATCTATTTATTTTATATATATATATATATATATATATATATATATATATATATATATATATATATATATATATATATATATATATACCATATATATATATATATATATATATATATATATATATATATATATATATATATATATATATATATATCTACCATACTTAGAAATTATTGATTAAGAATCTACTATAATTTTCAAATTGGTTTCTTTTTATTTTGGGATCAGAGACCAAAAATCGAAACTGTCACCGTTCCACATAAATTTCAGTAATCGACCGCACTAGTCCCTTTCAGAGTCCGAGTGAATTATTGAAAATATGGCACGGTCGAATGGAGAGGTTCGATGAGAATTTGTTTTCATCCTCTTCACTAGAAGCTCGGATAACTCAACCTTTATAAACGTGCATATGTTTAGAACGCGATACGGAAAGCATTAACATGATTGCTACGTTTCTTTTCGATCGCTTGAATACATCAAAACAGAATTGTAAATCGCGCTAGATCTTCTCTCACACGGTGTGAATGTAAATACGGATTTACATTTTAATGAAGTGTGAAATATGAAAAGACATTTCGTTCCGTGCAAAAATAAAAACCGGTAGAAATATGGAGATTATTTTGTCTTCTGCAGAGAAGAAAAAAGAGGATTTTCATTGGAAATGAATATTTTCTTGTTACTAATCCTTACATTTTTCTGCTAGAATTTAATATTTACAAGTTTCATCAATGAAATTTCTCTAGGATAAAAAACATTTTAAATATTGATTAGTTCTTGCAATTGCGATTTACTTCTACACAGAGACAACATTCTTCAAGAGAAAAAAATTATTTCAACCTTTCAGTTTATTATCTATGTAATTCGTTTATTCTTCACAATAACTGACTTTTACAGATGTCAGTGAAGAAGCAAGTAAGTGTACGAAAAAGAAAATACTCAACTAATTATTGAAAAAGAAAGTTCAATGACATTCACAACTATACTATCATACGAGTATGGTAAAAGTAGAGAAGCAGAATGATTCACCCGTAGAATGGTTTAACCAAGAGCTTCGACAATGGAGAGAAACGTTATCGAGGTTGAAAACTGTATGTGACGTAGGTAAAAAGGAAACTGATAAGGTCATATTTAATGGATTCAAAAAAAATTACAGGAACACTATTGAACAAACTAAAAAAATGCATATAACAATTTCATTGCAAGCTCGGAAAACAAGGCTAGGGATAGTTGGAAGATTATAAATTATGAAAGGAATGCCTCATCCAAAAAATCAGGGGATGTTCATTTAAATGCTGATGCCTTTGTCGACTTCTTTGCCTTCGTAGCAGATAACTTGATTAAGTCACTCCCTGTGAACAACACCGAATTTACGCAGTTTCTGAAAGATGTCCCAATGCCAAATACAAACACTTCTTTTTTCTTAGATCCTGTCAAACCCGAAGAGGTGGCTGATGCAATCAAATCTTTAAAAAATGTTTATACTTACGACATTCACGATCTAAACTCTCACATCATAAAGGAGACTATGCACGTTTTAATAGAACCCTTGACCGGCATTATCAATGAGTGTTTTAGGGAAGGAGTTTTTCCAGATATTTTCAAATTCACAAAAGTTATTCCTATTTGCAAAAAAGGTCAGAGGTCAACCCCTGGTAATTATAGACCAATTTCAATAATTCCAGTTTTATCAAGCTGACAAAGTATTTCGAAAAATACAGTCTATTGCACATAAATCGATTTGGATTTAGGAGCAAATGCTCCACAATAGATGAGATATGTAAAATTGTGGAAAATATTGTCGAAGGCCTTCCATACTTCCATCACGCTGCGTGATTTATGCAAGGCCTTCGACTGTGTATCCCATGTTTTCTAGTTGAAAAAATAATCCCATTATGGTATAAGAGGACTACCGCTTAAATATTTTGAATCGTATCTCACGAACAGTGGCAGAGGGTATTTGTTAACAACAGATACACTAGTTCCAAGCCAGTAACACACGGTGTACCACAAGGGTCAGTTCTTGGACCACTTTTGTTTTGTATCTACATCAATAATCTGTTTTTTCATTTATTTCCAAATAATATAGTGCTGTTTGCTGATGATGCAACACTCATAAACGCGGATAAAAATACGGAAAACTTTGAGATTATTATTGAACAGGCAAAAAATTAAGCGAAGGTGTGGTATAATGTCAATAATTTGAAATTAAATAGAGAGATAACTCAAAATTTCGTTATTTCAACAAATCATAAAGTTGCGGCAGGCAATGACGTCACATTGCTTGGAGTTGTTTTGGATGATAAAACGAACTGGTCCAGGCACATCAAACAACTTAGTAAGAAAGTATCGAGCTAAAATTATCTAATGCGACAACTAAAAAAACTTGTTAACAATAACACTCTGCTCTCTGCGAACTACTCATTGATACATTCTCAGATCATGTGGGGGAACTCAAGCTATGCCCTACAGAAAAAAAACCATAAGGATAATGGTTGATGGGGACCTCAATGCTCACTGCAAGCCAATTTTCGATGGCATCCTGCTTCTACCTTGTCTGTTTGTCTATTATGCCGTGATAGATATTCACAAAAACAAACATTGTTATTCGAACGTTTCCGAATCTCATAATCATAGTACTAGATCAGCGAATCTGTTCAAAATACCTAAACTAAAATACACCTAATTGCATTCATACAACAAGTTACCAGCTAGTTTGAAACAACTTTCTCTAGGATTATTCAATAGAAAATGCAAAGTACTATTATTAAAATATTGTTTTTATTCCATCAATGAATGTCAAAGCTTCTTGGAACGACAACTCCAAATGATATTGAGGTTCAGGGTGAATTTAGACAATTTTAGACTATTTTATAGTATTTACTTTTTTTATACTTGTATTGTAGGTATTTTTACTATCAGCCGTGTAGGATGAGCCTATGGAGGTATATGTATATTCATGTGAATGTGTGATTTTCCTATTTACAATGGAAGCATTGGTCTTTTTTTTTAATCGTATATTACTTGTTCCGAAAGGTGGAACACTGACTTGCTAAAAATGTATTGTATGGATATGTACCGTGGCCAATAAAATTCTATTCTATTCTATAATTTTGTTTCATAGATGAATTGATTTTTCATATCATTATCGTCATTTATCATTTAAACCCACTATTGGTTTTACAAAATAATGCTTTGAGGAATCTCTTTCATGTGAGGCAGTGAAATTCTGAAACCGAAATTTATTCAGTTCCGTTTCAAGTAGGAAAACTATGGAGAAAAATTTAACCTCTTTCATTGGTACAAGAACTCAATTAAGGAAAAACCGAGCCGCAAGAGTTCTGCAAGCTAGCTGGCGGCCACAATTATATCATTTTAGAGAACGAATAAAAATAACATTTACATGGAGAACTTGAAAAGGACAAGCTCCTGAGAAAAGGAAACATGCAAGAAAAATCCAATTAAGGATAACCGAGATTTCTTCCTGAAAATCGTATTATTTTTTACCGGCAGGATGAGTTCCCAGTGTTTTATTTTTCATTTTCGCCTAAGTGAGGTTTAATGAGCAATACGATTTGGATTGCAAAAAATTTTTCATTATGTTATATATCTCAGGATCGTAGAATCTGCATCATTCATGCGATTCTCAGCATTTCAATTAGTGCTTTGATTCTGGAAATGAATTTGAAATTCAGAGTGGGGACGGAGTGAGAGAGTAATAGATAGAGAAAAAGTGAAAAAGAAATAGAAACTCGAAGATGGAAATATACGTATCACACAGCTGCACGCATTGAACTTTATCGACGAATTTTTGTTATTTTGGCTTGCGGAAATCGTCAGATTATATACTTCTCGTTATCCTTGAATTATTTCCTTCAAATAAAAAAAAAATTAGCTACGCTCGAGAATGTTCAAATGACGTTATTTTTTTACAACTTTGCTCTCAAATTGTCAGATTACTGGAATATACACTTTTTAGCACGTAATTTCCTCACTCTACCTTAATCTGACGCGCTCGAGAATTTCTGATGATCAATTTTTTTTACTAATCTGATCCTTTATCCTTCACGGGGGGCCTTATATATGGGGCTCTTATTTGGTGGAGGTACTTACCCAGGTATAAGGTATCCCCCTGTATATTAATCTGCCGCGTTTTAGTAAATCCCGAAATCCCCGCTTCGGCTCCCCTGTTATTAAGGCGGACTCTTAATAAAGCATTTTTTTGTGTCTCCTGGGATACATTCACAGTGACAGGATTGAAGTGACCCCAAATGGTCATTTCACACTTATTTTGAGTCGATCCCAGCACTGATGAATCAGTTCAGTTCTATTTTTTGACGGTCAGTTCAGATCTTCTTGAAATAGTTTTTTATGAAAGATTTTCCCCGTGTGTCTCGTAACATACGTTCCCACTAACAACCTCGGGATTGGTTTTTGTTATTTCTGTTGTTTCATTCATGTGTGTCCCGAAAAGTAGCAAGGGAAGAGGCAAGGAACTGGCTGCCCCTGCAGGAGAGCTCCCTCACTTGTGCACCTCCACGAAGGGAACCCGAAGAAGGTTGAAGAAGCCGCGCAAAGACAGTAATATCGCTGCACCTCCCAAAACCGCGGAGGCCACCGTGAAACCATGAGACACCTCAAGGTTGCCAAAGAGAGTGTGTGTTCGGCGAGTCTTGGCCTACACCTGCCAATAAAAAGAAGATATCTCCTAGTGACCTGTTCACCTTCCTGGAAAGACAGGATGGAGATGACCTATTAGGACAACTCCTCGGGGGAATTACAATGGGTCACATGTGGCCTAAGTGATGTGAGTCTACACTCACCCTCCCTACTCTACAGATACCAGAGATACCCACTCTCTGGGGAGTTTTCACAAGATTCATATGGGGGATGCCATATATTCAGGGATAAGTAATAATGCAGTTGCCCCAGAATTTTCAACTTTTTTTAAATGAGGAGATGAAGGCGATGAAGAAAATTGAAAATGCCTGATGAACTTGAATATTTTCGCGTCTATTCACAACTCCCACAAGGCCTCAATAAGTAAATAACATAATGGCATTTCCAATTATTATTTGTGTTCACAGCTAGGATGAAAAATCACAAAATTACTGCTTGTTTGAGGTACATGACGTTCAGACCAGGAGTAGAAAGCTAAAAAGCTTCCTGATATCTTGTAAAAATATGTTTTCTCTTTTAGAATTTCCACCTATCAAAATAAAAAATTCAGTATCAACCGGTCATCAGTATCATTACGTTTGTACGACTATTGCGTTTGAGCTTTGTTATTGAACGAACCTTCATCTGAACTTACCTTTACATTAACTTCATCAGTGTGACATCACAATCGATCGGTTATATCTGAAAAATATCCCTCAATAATATTTCCCTACAGAAAATCCCATCGATGCTTCGAATTTATAACTGAACATCCTATTGATAGCCCTCGTTAGACGAAAACAATGAGAGCTGCCGTCAGTCTTTCAAAACTGGATCTTTTTTAATGCCCTACTGAACGACCCATCCTCGAGTTAGGTCCCTTCTCTTCACATCATTCAAATTTCGTCGTTAGAGAGTACATTACGTCTGCATCCGCGAAAAAAAGGAACGAAGGGAAACACAAAAGGTGTGAGCGTAATTCTGAAACGTGAACGTGTCCGTAACCCGGAGACTGAAAATAAATATGGTCAATCGTAAAAGATTTCAGGCACGGATTGGGCCGGAAAGAGCCAAGTGGTTCACCACAACAATGAGATAAATGAGGACAAATGAGATACTATCCGATAGTCATGACATATAGATTTGAAGCTAGTAAACCAACTTTTTTAAAAAGGGAGAATTTTCATTAGAGTTGCCAATAATGCGATCTTAAATATTCGCCATGTTTGACTAAATCCGATTCTGAATATCACATAATCAACGAATCCAACAGTTATTGTCACTGTTCAAAGCAAAGTCTCTATTTTCCAACAGAAAATCCCATCGTTTCTCCGAATTGACAAGAATTGCATTCATAAGATACCTTGATCTTAAGGTGAAAGTTACATTGATGAAACTTCAAGACCATTGAAAGTGTCAGTCCAGTACTGAAAGAGTCGACGGAAGAGGACACAGGCTATCCGAGAAAAAATGAATATTTTCGGCGATTCTAAGAAAAGTATTCGAGTGCAACGTAGTGAAACAATATCGGCTGGAAAGTCAGGCGTGAATTTAGTATTCGCGAAGGTAGCTGGTGCAGACGTTTTCTTTGTGTCGACAGAATATGTGTCACGTTTTTTTGTTATTGGAAGAAGTTGCGAAGCTTTGATAAAAGTTGCTAAATATCTGCTAGTGTCTCATATGAGATTGTGTTTTCATTCGAGTACTAGTACATGTAGTTCATAAAAATTGAAATTTTTTGTAACACTTTTTCGTTTGGAATTATTCCTCTTCTGTTGAATTAACTATCCTACATATAAGAAAAAGAGTGAATATGACCCAAAGATCAGATAATGAATAAATTGAGTTGAAATATAAATAGTTTTCATTTGGGTAATAATGAAGTATTCGGTAAAAATATGGAAATTTTTTTCAATCCAACCTTCGTAATGTAATATTTTAAGTCTTCGACATCGTATTTTACCACTTGTCACAGTTTTAGCTAATATTTATTAGTGGATGAATTTCAAAAAATCAAAGACAATTTCAACAGAATCAAAGTCTGGCTACCTGCATTAAACTGTTTACGACATCGGGCCAGTTAGCGAAACAAATGAAGTCACGCCTATCACCGACGGAACGTAATCGGAGACCTGGATGTGGAGGACAACTAGAGCGACACTGTTCTTCGTAATGGTGGGAGAACCGTCATGTATAAAAACCTACAGTCCACAAGTAACAGATCCGGAGCTTTGATACATTTATTTCCGGCCGTGAAACTTTACACTCTATTACTAAAACACACATCTGTACCTCTGAAATTCAACAAGAAACTCGCCTATATTTTCGGTAATAACACATAAGACTCATTTTGTTTGGTAGAACTTTCACGGTGCGCTACTTTGGTGATGCTTTCCTTTCTGTACGTCTCTTTTCTGTCGCTTCTTCAATGATTAACTGGAAAACTTGTGGCGACTCGCTCGAGGACTTTTCTTCGAGGACATATTTTACTTTTGTTTAATTTATTTGGGTGGGCGAGAAGGCGAGCTTTTCACTGTTGATATTTTGACCTTAATGGGTGTACATTTATCAAAACATGTTTTTTTCGTGGCATAGGTATCACTTTGAGGGTGGCGATGATTAATGACACGGGCCGAAGGGAAGCGCGCTGTATGGCGTATTACCAACGCGAAAGGATTTCTGAAAAATGGCAGCTGTTTTCTGAAGGCATGCAGGTCACTCTGCAACTGCATTTCATAATGGGAAACAGCTTTTACTGAAAAAAGCTATCTCTTCGTGGGGTGGCTATTTGCCGATGCTCACAATGCTTCTTTTACTGTAGGAAATGAATAATTTGTAGAAAAGTAGAGTAGAGTAGAGACATAGAGAGCCAAACAAGATTTGTCCTCTGTCTTTTACTGTAGCTTTTACTGCAAGGCAACTAGATGAAATTAGAGCCCAAGAATAATAATGTTCATGATCCCACACCAGACAGTGCTGTTTTGATCTGCTATTGATCTCATTAGATCTCATTAGTATGCTTTTGTATAGGTTTTTTATAAAATGAAATGATGTTTTGAGAAAACTAGTGTACTCAATGGTGCATAGAATTGAATTTTTGAAATTGAACATAATTTTATATAAAAATAAAAACAACAATAAAAATTAATTGGCGCTCCGGGGCGACTTCATTGATTCCAGTGGCGCATTTGCTTTTTCAGCTGCAGGAATACCCGGAAAAACCTGCAGCACCACATCGTCTGAAAATTTTGATCTGCCAATGTCCTCTCTCTCATAAAATGAAATGTAGGGTGTCTCCAGAGGCTCCAATAGATTCAGTACGTCGCCAGAACACTTCGTGACATGACTATCGTCAAACTTAAACCAGTCCGTTTCGTCTTTGACCAAGGCGGAATAATAACCAAATTCAACGCCAGAACTACAGTGAACAATGACTGCATGAATATTATAATAGTGGCCTGCTAGATTGAAATGTTCATCTATTTCGAACCTTTGAAACAGTTTCTTGTTTCCGTCAGAGGTTCAGTCTTGTTTGAAATTCATCAGTGTTGTTATTAGATTGACTGGTGCCTCAGATATATTTGTTTCCTTATAACAGTCAGTTAGTTTGGCGCATGTTTGGCAATACAGTCGATCATCACCTGTTAAAAATTCCATTTTCAGAAGATTTAACAATAAACTTAGCACGGACTGGTTATCAGTCATATTAGGAAACGCTAGATGAAGTTCCAGAAATTCACATAAGTTTTCACTACCTTTCGAACATTTACTGCAAAGTAAACAAGTGAGGATTTTTCCAGCAAAAGATTTACAATAACAAGACGAGATGGACTGTACGGAATCATTCAATCCAGAGCGGTCAGGAGTATTGATTTTGCTATTGTTTTGCTCACGAAGACTATTCAACAAGAACCCCAAGAATTCGGAACAATCCTCTTGTTGTTCTAACGAGTATCTAGTGGACTTCAAAGACTCCAGGAAATCGGTTGGAGGGAGAGATGATACATTCTTACGAAACTGCAGCTGCATGAATAGGTGTTTGAGTTTGATGAATAAGTAGGGAACATTCCCGTTCTCGTTCATCATTAAAACCTCGTTCTTGAAATTCTTTGCCATGAACAACACTTGTAAAATGCTATTCATGTAGCAAGTGTTTCCTAAATTATCCAATCCAATTTTCTTCTCTAGATTTTCAGGACAACTCTCTACTGATTCGTAAGGAAGAACATGTTTCACATAATTCGGCTCTTGCTTTATGAAGCTATTCCACTGAAAGGGAACCAGAACTACGAGGACTGTAACTCATATTTGGGGGGAAAGAATGACCTGAGTCCATTGACCGCACTGAAAAAGAAGAAGGTGGATCAATCACTTGTGAATTAAACTTGACAGGGGACTGATGAATATCCACATATCTCGGCTTGTTTCGAAGATATTTCAGTTCCTTACTGAAATTAGGACAATGCATGATCTCATCAAAATTATGTGAAGGAGGAATAGTTCCAAGGACCGAAGTGGCATTGACACGTTGAATAACAATACTAATTCTTTCTATAAAAAAAGAGGTAGAACGGTGATCTTTCGTTGCTTGGCCTATTTCAACCGCTACTGGATGGAACACATTTTTAAAATAAAAAAATTACTTTGAAAATAGTAGTCAATATGAACTAGCAGGCATAATTTTTATAAGAATATTACATAACTGATAGAGTCAAGTAATTTAAAATTGGAAAGTATTGAAACAATGAGGAACAACAATATACTTAAATTCCTTCAAATATAGTAAAGTTATGTGAATACCTAAATATTCAACTCAAACCAGGAACAGGAAATCGTTCAATAGATAATGAAGGAGCCTGAAATTAATCTTAAATTTCTCCAAAATGTGAAGGATTTCGATTTGGTTTTGCTAGTTCAACTGTAAAGCTTGTTGAACCCACCAATTAAAAAAAAAACATTAAGAGGAACTAAAAGCCTAAAATGAGCCTAAAATTATGACGTAATCTGATTCAACAAAATGTTTTTTGTTTCTGTGATTCACCGCTAAATAAATAGCAAAAACTTCTGCAATGAAATATAGACATTATCGTAAAATTATGACCTGAAAATAAATATGAAAATCCAAAGTGGTTCTGCTAGCTTGAATAGTAACTATAACAATTTTGGATATTTTCAATGATTTTAACGTAAAACGTGAGTTTTTCGATTTCTGATCAAAATTTCTCAACTATATTAGTTGCGGAACAACTGCGATGAAATATTCTGTTTAATTTGTTATCTTTGTTTATTTTTATCTCCAACTCAACTCGTCTCTCTTCGCCACAAATATTCGCAATATCTCAAATAGTTCCACAAGTAACCATTTGTTTTGCATACAAAAGAGTTCATATATTTATTCAGAATTTTTGTATTTTGTAATAAATTTTAACTTTTAAAAGAAGGACTTTGACATCCGAAAAATATATTACACTTCACATGGTGGTATTTCTCTGGCTTTTAATTTTTTATCAGGTACTTCTTGATATTCAGCGGCTAATATATCAAATTATCTATCAAGTTCACTTCTGATAGGAAATGACGAAAAAAATAATTATAGATACAAACGATTTTCTTTGCTAACATTCCAACAAATAACTTTATTCAATAGGAAATAACGATTTTCAACCATCCCTTTCCGTATTAAGGTAATCTCCTATTGAATAATCGAACAGTCATTCGTCGCTAAACTAGTCCGACAAATATATATTATTTTCCTGTCAAGGTTGCGCTTTGAAAATATTGTGTATAGTAGTTTCATGAATAGTGAAGGACGGGAAATAAAATAAATGACAACATTAGATTTGAAAAAGAGAAATAATGCGCAGTGGTTTAATTCTTTATGAACTAATCTACTGAAGATACATTTTACGATTATTATGATATTTAATTTTATTATTTATTACCTTTTCAAAGTTTTTTAAACAAAGGAAGTACCACACACTTGTATTCAACAAGATACGATGTCAACTACAAGAAATAGGTTGAGAAAGAATTAGTGGGCCCGATAATTTGTCTACCAAAAATTACATTTTCAAAAATTATGCCTGTTACTATACATATACATGTTCACTTTACAGGAATGAATATTGTCTGTGGAAAAAAAAATCTCATCCAAATATTTCGGTATTTCAACATCATTTGCATGACGAATTAGTCAGTCTACTCAGAAAACATACCGATTTGAATAAGAGGTGGGAATTTGTTTATTAATGAATCATTAAGTGTTAGAAATCACACGTTAAAAGGTAAGACCTCGTTAATCCTTAGCTCGCACAAGTTTCGACTTCTGAGGGTTGTCGTTCGTAGGGGTACGACAGTTGGTTAACGGAAAAACAGATTTAAAACAGATTTTTTTCATAGATTTTACCCCCTTTCATTTCATCTACATTTTCATATATTTCTCAAAACATTTTTTAATTCGTGAAATCTATGACTTTTCCGATATTTTCATTCGCTAAAGTTTTCAGAATTCACAATTAAGGTTTTTGTATATTATTTAAAGAACAGACTAAATTATTTTTTAAAGCACAGCATACAACATGAAATTAATATAATTGAAAATTTTATAATAATATAAATAAAAATTTCAAGTTTATTTGAGTATCATCCAGGATTTAATACCTTCATAACATACAAAAATTGTCAATGTCAATACTTTTGCAGATTCGAAAACAATTAGGAAACATACTTTTCACGCCAAAAAATTATTCACCATTCGATAATTTACAACGAAATTGTCAGCTACTTTCAATTCCTATTTTCAAATTCATGTCTTTTTGAAACGACCGGTATATTGGAGAGCCGAAATGCAAATTCTTAGTAGACTTCCTAACCTTGAACATAACACGTCTCAAACAAAAAATGGTGTATAATCGAACTTGAGAAAGTTTTTTACGAATAATAAATACATACTCAGTTGTGCGTGATATTTCTCTGCTTCTTTTTTTGTTCTCTCACAATAAATCATGACAAGCCAAAGGAATGCGGTAAGGTGGTTTTCAATATCCAAGTATGATGAAGATTTCAATTTTTGAATTGACATCATTGAAGTTTATTGTATGATATACTATTTATGTATAGTCAGAGGGAATAGAATAACGTCACTTGGGTGCTAACAACTTCCTCATTCAAAATGAAACTGAGTTTGACATATATTTCAATTCTCTATCAAAACTACGTTATTTTTGGCAAATGAATCAGCCGTTCCTGAATAATCAATTAGCAGATTTATATTTGTTTTAAGAATCTGCAGAGAAACGATAAATATATAATTTAAAAAAAAGGTATCCAAAACTCACACCAGTTTATCCCAATAAATGTTTGAAATGTTCACCAATACATTGCCTGACAATAATGAATTTCATTTACAGATTGATTTCTCACATTATAGAATGTTTCCGGAGTAATTTAATTAGGAGCGCCATTTTATCAACAGATCGCGGTTATGTAACGAATTCTCTACATTTTACGAATTCCAGAATCCAAGTGCGACTAATCGGAAACAAAAACTCAAATCACCATCCAGGAAAAACATGCTACCATGAAAACCCTTACTGATCATGCCACCAGCAGACCAAACAGGAGTGAGCGTTTGCATATACACCCCACCACCATTTCCACCCTCACCCCCACCACCGTCTACTATTATAAAAACGAGTAAACACGAAGCTGGCCAGTTAGTTGTTGCTGAGATATCGAGATATAATCTTCGACATCGCAGTTAACGCACACATCACTGATGATGTCTGCCGCAGTAGCAGTCGAAACGTTTGGTACTACAAATTTCATTCGATCACGGCCCAGTAGTCCGGATTTTGTTCTATCTGATCGTAACTCTTGGCCGTAAGCTTATGTTTTATCTTGCTTCTTTTTATTTCACACTGATTCAGTATAGCGAAATTTTGCCACTAATACTCAAAAACTTTTCTCAGGAGGATGTTGGTTATATGGTTCGGTAACCTAATTTCCACATTCATTACCCTTATTGAAATTGATTCTTCATAAATGATAACTTTCAAAGATGATTAAATCATTTTTAAATACCTCACCACAATTTTCAACACAGGCTATGCCTATCTGAATCTTCTGGTAAAAACCCGATACTCGCTGAACGGAAAAATCTACAGACTCTTCTGAGTATAACGATACATTTTTATTCATAATCGATGTAACTTCCGAAAAAAGTATTGTTGGCATTTCGAATTTCCAAATTTTCTAAACGAGTTGGACAGGTTTCCAATAACGAAGTACCAATGGAAAGGAAATCAAAGCCAGTTACATTAAAATTTTTGATTCTGCGATGGTTTTTATGCTAAAGTTTGACCCCCTCACAAGAAACTTAACGTGTTTTTGGATTTTTGCGAGGAGTCCTCATTCTGGCAGCTCTGTCTTGCAGACGTTTTTGATGAACCACATCGAATATAAATGCATCGAATGAAAATTTACCTTATATTTTCCATTTTCTCCATTTCAAAACTCAGATGCTCTGAATTACGAGCAAAAAGTCTTGAATTATAATATATATAGTTCTCAGTTGGTGGTTTGAGTTGTTATCCTTGATGAAATTGAAGACTAAGTACAAATACTCCAGAAACACCACCACCCAAACACTCGGATTAGCAACAAACGTAGCTCGGCAGATATCACAATACGATTTTCTATTTTGTCCCCTTGAAAGTAGTCCTCCTCAGATATAATACACTTGTGCCAATTGTTTTTTTCAATCTTTGAATCAGTTCTGATATGCACTTTTTGGTATGTCCTTGAGCTCTCAGCGATTCGATTTCATCTCCTCAATCGTCGCAAAACGCCGTTGTTTGATGTGTCTCTTCAATCTTGGGAACAGAAAAAGTCGCAGGGGGCCAAATCTGCTGAATACGGTGGCTGAAGTATGATTTCGGCGTTGTTTTTGACCAAAAAATTACGAACAAGCAATGACGAGTGAGCAGGTGAATTATCGTGATGTAAAAGCCATACATTGTTTTTCCATAATACCGGACGTTTTCTTCGTATTGCTTATCACAAGGGGCACATACCTTCAAGTTGATACTCTTTATTGACCGTAGTACCATGAGGCAAGAACTCCTGATGCACTTTGCCACGGTAATCGAAAACAGTCAGCAACACCTTGACATTTGATCGAACGTAGCGTTGAACGTTGGTTTCGATGTCATAACCATATACCCATGCTTCGTCACCAGTTGCGACTCTTTTAAGAAAATCTGGATCGCTGTCAATGTCATTCAACAGTTCCTGGGCGATGCTTATACGACGGGTTTTTGGGTCGAAATTCAGCAATTTTGGAAAGAATTTCGCTGCCACACGCTTCATATCCCAAATTTACAAAAAAACCGATATGCTGACATCCTCAGCAACTTCTCTAATAGTGATTCAACGATTCTCCATAACAATTTTGTTCACTTTCTCAAAATTTTCATCGGTTGTTGATGTGCTGGGGCGGCCACAGCGAGCGTCGCCAGTCACATCTTTTCGACATTCTGTGAAAAGGTTGTACCACTTGTAAACATTTCTCTGACTCGGAGTACGCCACTGTCAACATTTCAAGTGTTTTTGAGCTCTCAATACCAATTTTTACACAAAATTTTATCAAAATTCCTCGATCAATTTTTTTCGATACTAGAAATTCGCCGAGCACGGGGAAATTTTATGCCTCTCATCAAGAAACTAAAAATACTCAAACTGCTGCTGAAACTGCAGATATATGTTCGAGACGAGTATCAACATTAAAAATTTGAACATACAGCTTATTTTTTGAACAGACCTCGTACATGTCTTCTTTACGAGACTGTGATGTACCAAGCAAGGTTTCTGGTTATATCTACAATATTGTTAAATTTTCAGAAATATCATTTTCAACCAATAACTAACTGCGATTGAATTTCTCGTTATCACCTAACTGTAGTTGAATGAATATTATTCATCTCAGATCTGAATAAGATATTAGTGATGAATTTGCATATTGACATAATTTTAATTATCATTTAATTGCTCCTCTCCTATGAGATCTTCGAGTGAGAGGAACTATTCAATTGACTTTGTGGATATGTCGCAGTGAACAGAATACATTATCATGATGCTACTCTCTCCCGAAGAACGATATAAAGTACAGAAATAATTCTTTCATGTCGGGTAGGGATATTTATTTGAATTTTGTCTTGTCGAATGAAGATCATCTCCATAAAACAACTAAAATGTACGAACATGTTAAGTTATTATGCAAGAATGACCAATATTTACATAGACATTGCTTCGAGAGTCCACTCATTCTCAAAAAAAAATTATACTTTTCTTGGAAGAATAAGCTCTTTTGAAAAATTATCACAATTAAATTAATCTCTGTTATTCAACAACTCAACAATACTCGTACTTTAAGAAAGAAATATCAGCCCCAGGTGCTTGACAATGTCAATGTTTCTATGCACTCTCTGAACATAATATCAAAACACAATTACAGTTCTTCGCTCTTTGATAAAAAACCAGGCCTTTTTCTTTTTTTCATTTACTTCTGCTGTCGGAGAGGGATTTATAATAAACTTCCATTGAAATTAGCCAGAGGTTTTCTGGTCCTTTATATAGTTGAGAATGCTCGAATTATAATTGGAATATACTTTGTGAGAAGGAATTAATAATGCCGCAGCAAAAGGGTTATTCGAGCAACAGTTGGAAGAACTTTGGACGGATTTTTTTATTTATTTTTTATTGGAGTACGGGGCTTTGCCTGGGGTGGCTCACCATTCTTTAAAGGCGAAGTTAAGCCGTATTAAATATCCTCACATAGCACGTTATTATGTTTTATATATATATATATATATATATATATATATATATATATATATATATATATATATATATAAAACATGAAAGATGAAATATTGAGTGGATATATTATCAATGAAGAGGCATTCTTTGGACAAGCACTCATATGAAAGTGGGCAAACCGTAGACACGATGACACGAAACCGCAGTTGGCTCCCTGATGGTGAATCCGCTTGTTTTGTTTTCGACCCTTTGGTCGAGGATTTGAAGCTTTATATCTTCTATTAATTATCTGCGAGCGCATTCGACATCTTCTAGGCACTCCTCAAACTGAACTTGTCATCCTGTCGTCTGCCACTTTATACGATCAGAGCGTCTCAACTCAGGTATATCAGGTACTTTAGGTAAATTTGCCTGTATTTGTACTGCATCAGGTTAGATCTTCTCTAGGAATGTGTATGGTTTTGTTTGATATATTGAATGTGAGGTCTTGTTGTGTTTTGATTTGTACCTGTTCCTCGATAAGTGATTTATGCCTGTTAAATTTATGGATGTTCAAGTTTTGCCAAATGTCCATGCGGTTTCCCTTGTTGACTTGTTTTATGTTCTCTGGTGGGGGGAAATTATGTTTGTTTTGTATGGCGTGTGTTGCGAGGTTTGATTTATATACTATTGGATTTATGTATGCCTTTTTGTGCTCATTGTACCTTTGGATTAGTTTTTCCTTGGTTTGGCCGATATAGAAGTTGTTGCAGTCCGAGCATTGTATACTGTATATCCCGTTTTGGTCTTTGTTATCTTCTTTTTCATAGTTGTTTATTTTTTGTGTTATCTTCGTGTTCGGCTTGTATGTGATGTTGATGTTCAGTGGTTTGAAGATGTTTGTTAGTTTTTTGGTTTGGTGTCCTACGTACGTGAATGCTGTCCATCGTTGTGTTGTTTTGTCTGTTGGGGTGACTTGATCCTTGTTCTGTATTTCTCTTCCGCAACACAAAGAATATTGTGTGTTGGAATATTTGTGTTGGATCTTCTCCAACACAAAGAATATTACCCGGTGTAATCCAAATAGAGGCAAATTTAGCTAAAGTACCTGGAGTACCTGCACTGAGGCGTTCGGACCGCATAAAAGGACGAACAGGTTGACACACGTTCAGTTTGAGTAGAGCCTAGATGATGACAGCACGACCGGCTGTCGAAAGCGCTCGCATATAATTAAAGGTCTCTATTGACCTTTTTTGGGAATTTTCACCTTCCACAATCTGAAAAAAATGCAATGGAGAATTTTTGTTCAACAATATTGAAGATTCTGAATGTGTTTGAAAAAACTAATTTGGATTTAGCTTCAGCATTTTCAATTTCTGAAATGAAATTTTTATACAGGTATAGTATAGTATAGAACATTACCAGAATTGGTTTAGGATTGAGATTCAACAAGAAACTTGCCAAGTGCCAATACATACATTTGGTGTCTTCAATGATAAACTATCATTTTTTTTGTTTGTTTGTTTGTTTTCAACTGTTTCTTGAGGCACTGTTCGCAAGTAAATTTTTTAGGCTATTAAAATGGAAAAGGATTATTTTTACTAAGCAGCAACAGTTTGCCCTTAATTAAACTTTAGTAGATCCTCTATTGATTTAGTTTTGTTCATTTTTCAAACTAAGGGAGGCTATAAACCCAAAAACAGTAAGTAAATAAACATTTTTGAACATATTTTTTATTTTTTTTTCCATTATTTTTATCATCAGATACATCAGTAATTACTATGGTTGATTGTAAGACCGATACAATAGACTTATGATATGAGAAATAAGATACATATGATTTCGAATGAAAATTACGAAGATATCTAGAGAAAGCTTGTGGTAGGGTCATTTCGATTATTATTCATTTGTAGTTCTAATTTATCTTGTAGAACGTTTACCAAGAGTTGTCCATCTTCGGATTCGAAATCAACATTGAAATCTTCGGCTAAAACTAGTGGCAACGTATAATAGTTTTCTCTTAATTCTTCAGAGTTTACTCGACCGTGAATGTGTGCTAGCACCTCTCTTGCCCCCACAATAATATACGAAAGGTAACTTTCTCTCTTTCTATTTTCACTTACTTATACCTCCCTCTCAACTCACGTTCGCCACGCCCGATCACACTTTTTGTAACGCTGTCGTCACGCATTCAGCAGCTCACTCCCCAAGTTAAGAAGTTTCACTTCACAGAAAAAATACAAGCTCCATTATTTTAAAAAATTCTCTAAAATATGTTTATTATAGACCATGAGAAAATCTGATTTTCACGAAATTTTCTGGGTGAAAACTCAGATTAGATAATTTTAATTCCAAATGTGATAAAATTATTTCGGAGTTTCATCAAAAATGTTTTCACAATTCTGTGTTATATTTATTTTACGGCACAGATTTTACTTTTACCTATTAACCAGAAGCTGGGTTATGAAAATATACCGAACTAAAAACTACTTCACTTACTACATTTCCAACTAGAATCGCAAAACATTCACCGTATGATGAACTCACCTGGAAAAGAAAGATAAAAATTAGATCAAACACAAACTCCGTTTTAAAACGTGTAATTATTAAACATTTAGCGAACGGCAAATTTCTGTCTGTTTGCCTTCCCGTTTGTGCATGAGAATAAAAAGATTATATACCCGCTATAAAAGATTAAATTTGCCTCATTTAGTGTTACGTCATAGTCATAACACCATTTTTGCGGTGGTTATTGGTACATTTCGCACGAGGTCTATGTAGGAAGATGGTAGCGCAACGATATGGAAGTGGCATGATAATCATTATGGTCAACTTACTGTATGATGAAAGTGCAAAGTTGATGAAAGTGCAAAGTTGAAGAAAGTATAGGTCTTTCGTCAGTGATAGTTCTTTGGTTATGGATTTGAAAATGGTTAAATTTCCAAAAATTTCAATGAAATCCATATTCCCGAAAATAAAAAAAAATACCATGAAAAAAATAGCACATTATCAGAATTCGGCTACAGCTGATTTATAGGTATATCCAAGGCGACAATTTCATTTATGATCAGAACGCCGGGTACCTAGGAGTTTACATTTTTCTTGGTTCCAATATAGAAACCACGGCGTTGTTCAATACTCTCTAGAGTCCTTAGCAAACCTTAGATTCTTTGACACTTTTCGTTGACTTGAATATTGGTTTCACGTTGTGTTTCTCCATAATTCTAACAGAAGAGGAACTGCGTTCTATCTTCTCGGATACTTTTTCATATCAGTGATCAATTATATTCTAATAAGTACAGGCCTTACGCATAAAGGAGTAAACAAGAATTCCTGACCGAGATGGAGAGTCAGATATGTTCTCCTAGGTCTATATTTGACAAACAATCCTGAACTTTATATAATTGGGACCATATTTCAACAAACTCATTTCATTTTAGGTGAATTACTAACAAGGGTTCAAGAACAACCCAAACCGCTTAATTTTAGCCCTACACTACTGCTAAATATATAAAGAATTTTCAGACTCGTTCGGTTTCTATCTGGACGTTTGTTTCAAATTTACTGATCCGTCCACAAGTGTTTCTAATTTAACTGAAGTTATTCCACCGGGCATTGATGGGTGTAACCATTTTTCAATGAAGTGAACTTCTAGAAACAAACCATTCAAAAAACGTTAACATTCGCAACAAATGCAAATCAAGCATAAACGGAAATATATAACTGCACAACTAGAGGCTAGGGAATAAACTTTCTGTCAGTCCTAACGGTTCTAGATTTCTCTAGTTAGTGGCTACAACTGTTGGTGAAGTCCACAGTTCCATGATTCACTCAAGCAAATAGTTAACTGCAAACACAAGCAACAAAAATATCCAAAACGCTTCAAGACGCGAAGCGATCAACAATATATTTTCTGACATACTTAATATCACACCCCTTTGAAACAATTCACTCGAGGAACACGGATAGTCTCGAATGGTTTGACCATTTTTGGCATGTGGATTCACTAATTGAACTTAGATGTTATGGCTCCCAAGAACTTCTTGCTCCGTGGTTCTCCAGTTTTCCCAAGTAACCACTGATGATTCCTTCTTGAAAGCATTTTCCATCAACACTGGTGATTTACCAAAATCCAGATCAGCTCATAATCTTTTTTTACTATATTTCAACGATCCACTGGAGAAGAACACAAATCCAATCTTTTGCTTTGCACACTTGTCATTTCTTTCCATAAGGATGTCCAAACCTCAGCTGTCAATGCACGTCTTTGGTGATAAAAATATGTTTAAAATTTCAAGTTTCAAAGAGGATTTGGAGAGAAATTTGGCTGGAGCTGACTTTAGTTTCCTCTAAGAAGGTGACTGTGAAGAACTGATTGAACACCTAAACATAACAATCCACCATAAACGCTTGAAATGTAGAAGGAATGCTAATGACTTGTTTTTTCTATAGATAATTTCTCGGGATGTCTTCGACTGATTCAGTCCGCTTGATTCCACACAGACCTATATATTGCAGAAGTACGTGGCAAAATACAGCTGCCTATGACTTCGAAGTTCAATTTTATACACCTCGAAAAATATTTTTTGAAAACTCTCCCTTATCCTTGAGCAATAAACTTTACGAGAGGGTTTTTTCCAAGTGGATACAATCTATAACAACTGAACTCCAAGTAAATAGATACATTCTTACAGGCATCGCTCTCAGAGTGCTTTGAGAATTTTTCTGCTGTGCCAAAGCCAAAAACAGGACATAAAAAGATAGAACATTTCCTAGAAATGGTTTGGCTTAGAAAATAAACTTTCGATCACTTGTAAAGCGTCCAATATTTGAGAAAATTGACTGATCATGCACCAATCGCCACACTGCATAAAGAACAAGTGTATTTATTTCCTTTACAACATCGGAAACTGTGATGCGGATGTTCAAAATCAACTATACCGATATACAAATTTACATAGCCTGATGTTATCAGAGTGTTTTTACCAGTCTACCTTTATGTCTTATCAATAATTCAAATATTTTTTTTTCGATAGGGGTTAACGAGCACGAATCACATATAAAATAGTCCGCTTTTACAATATCTTTTAGAACAAAGAATGAATATAGTCGTCGATAATTGTCTTTTGATTGCAGCTGATCCTGTTCTTACATTTATATTGACCGAAAACAATTCAAAGTATATCACCGTGATGCAAAGAATAAGTCCACCGAATGAATATTATTTTTTGTTCGAGGTACTCTGCCTAATCATCATATTTAGAGAACAAGAAAGATCTTGAGTTATTTCGTTATTTTTATTAACTGAATAATAACTAATTATGATATCTTCTTCAATTTTTTTTATGATGCACTGTTTGGAACCTTTGGTGTAGTAATGAATATTACTGGAGTTTTTTCCCAACACCAAATCGTTATTTTCAATACCTCGATACGTGTTTCGACCACCAAGTGATCATCTTCAAAGAGGAAGATAAAAGTTTTATCTTCCAGGTGATGATCACTTGGTGATCGAAACACGTGTCGAGGTGTTAAAAATAACGATTTGGTGCTGTGAAAAAACTCCAGTAATATTCATCTTCTTCGATGACAAAATCCATGATTTATTCCTACAAAAACCAACGGCAACCAGACCAACAGGTACACGTATAAAAGAACAACGTATTATCCCAGATTCGAGAGTTTTCACAACAACACAAACTGAACTATTACAATAACATCAGTAAATTTCCAAACTACTGCAAAATATATACTGATGGATCAAAGACCGAGTATGGGGTGGGCTGTGCATTCCTTGTAGATGGACACCTCCATAGCTGGTCGATGCACTCAACAACCAGCGTATATACAACAGAATTATACGCTATATACCAGTCTTTATTATTCTGTGAATTCGCACGAAACGAAACTCATTTCCTAATTTGTACCGACTCATTGAGTTCCATAAGATCATTCCAAAATAAATTTACTGTTGACCCCTTGTAAGGATTATTCTTGCCAGAATATTCATATTATGAAGGAAAGCGGTAGAACTGTCAGCTTCATGTGGGTGCCTAGTCATTGTGGCATAAAGAACAACGAGGATGTGGATAAGGCAGCTAGAATGATTGCTAACTCTAACGAATATGAGAATGTACCATTCCACTTAGAAGATTTGAAGAATTTTAATAAAACCAAAGAAGTATCTGACTAGCAGACTCTTTGGAATGAAACTGATGCGAAACTGAAATGCTCGAAACCAAGTGTGAATAAGTGAATCTCACCACTGAAATTGACCAGGAAAGAACAAGTTGTTCTCACGCGTCTGCGAATCGGCCATACAAAAATAACACACCTTTACTTGCTTTTAGGAGAACAACAACCTCTATGTACTACTACCAAACAGTACTAACGGTACAACATATACTTGTAGAATGTCCAAAATATGAAGAAACCAGGAGACAACATAATATAACTGGGGAAATGAAAGAAATTCTATGTGATGATAGACGAACGTTGAGCAACATGATGGCATTTTTGAAAGCTGCCAATATAATAGATAACATTTGAAAAACAAACAACAAGTCCGCGGCTAATAACCTAGCAGTTGATGCCGCAAAAAAAATAGAGTAAAAGTTTGCACATTTAGCAATTTATTATTCAAATGTCTTTTTCATTCGAGATTTTTTTTCAAATTAACTGAGTAACAACCCTAATTCAAAAGTGGATCCAATATCCCTAAATATGAGTTTTCTAATATAAAAAGACTTGAGGCATATTTCGAAAAAAAGCTTTTTCGCTTTCTACTTCTACATCTTTAGGTATACGAAAATTGTGGAAAACTTCCGAATTAAAGAAGAAAGCAAATGAGTTGGTTTCCTCCGTCAAAAATAATGTCGCAAAGTTCTGTTATATTGTAAAATCAAAGTCCAATATATGCAACTTTATTATTGAGGAATTGATGCATTTCATATAAGTATTATAATTTTTGAAGAAGATCTTTAATGAAGAAAGTTATATCTAAACTTTTAATTATTTACATTTGACATCTGAGAATAATCTAAATACAATAATACTATTGGAAAATTGAATTGAAATAAAAGCTGAAATTCATCCAGTAAGCGTGAGTAATCATTATAATAATAATATGTATTTAATCACTTTCTTAAGATTGTTTACAGTAAATATACATGTTATGTTTTCTAATATAACATACATGTTCATATAGAAATAAAATACGAGGCAAAATTATCTGCCTGTGTGTAAGGAATGTGAATACTGACTCTGACATTGAATGAGATTCATGCGTTAAATTAAGTACTAAGATATAAATTTAAAATAGCTACATTTAAAAAGAATATAAATAAATGAAACTGGACTTATAGTTGTTCTTACATTGAATACACGAAAGATTTTTTTACAATAGACCTTGTTCCTGTGGAAAAAGTTATATAGGTGAAACCTTAAGACCAGTAGATGTGAGAAAAAATGAACATTGGGAATATATATGGATCCTACCTAGTTGCCATCACTAATAAGAGAGGTTGAAAATGGAAAACGTCGATCTCTAAAAAAAGTTTCGTATGAATATTCAATTCTTTTCAATTGGTTTTTTCAATTTGTTAGCAAACTTTATGAATATGACAAGTTACTGACTAATTGGACTCTCCAGTGGTTTATATTACGCAGTAACTTTTCGGGATCAACTTTTCAGTTTACCCTTAATTACACTTCAGCAGATTCTCTACTGATTTAGCTTTGTTTATTTTTCAGATTGCGGAAGGTTATATTGCAAAAAAAACAGTAAGGAATAACATTGATGCGTTTCACGACTTTTTCCCAGCCTCAATTCCGATTTTAACTGGAATGCATTGTATCTAGATAATAAGCAATAGTAACATTTTGATGAATGGTTGAAAGTGTTCAATCTGAGTGAATGAAAAACTTCGCTGCAGGAAACTTGCTCATCATCAATAATGATGATTTCAATCATTAAACAGATATTTTTTTGTAGAGAGGATTCGCGAAATTTTGTGCAACACATCAACAATGTCTATGGACCATGATTAAATAATTATAAGTACTAAACCTTCCTCGAGAGGCATCATTATTACTTTCACTATCGCAAAATAGAATCAACTCCACAGTAACGAAACGAACAAGATATTCAGTGAGTGGGAAATTGGAAATCCAACCATACAAAATTAATTCCTTCCACGTATACTCCGAGATCTTTTGAGCCCTGTCTCCACATCTATATAGCGCCTCAGCGAACGGGTTTCGCAGCATGGAGCACCAGGAAAAGGAGAGATAACAAGACAAATGCGCGAGATGCATAAACAAAGGTTTAGATAAAATGATAGACAGCCTCTCAGGGCAACCTTCAGGTGGCATTCTGTTAGCGGAAAATGTCAAGGAGGGGTGAACTATTCGTTTGCGCGTTCTCCCAGTAAAGCCTTTTCATTGACTAGCTATATATTATTAATTTTGAAAGAACACAAATAAATACTGAATCATCTTGATACTTTCAGAAAATCACTTCACTGTATTTTACAGATATTCAAAATGAATATGTTATGAGTGATGTTTGAAAGTTTTCCTACGTTTACCAAAAAATCAGAGTTTATATGTTGAGAATATACAGGGTGTTTCCCAACTACGGTACGAAACTTCAGAGGGTGACTTTTTAGGTCGTTTTGAAAAAAAGTTTAATCTTCATCTTGAAGATGATACATTCGTTAATCTGATTAATATTGGTGAAGGCTGTTCTAAGGAAAAAAAAGTTAAACCATCAATTGCATATCGAGTCGTACCAACAAAACAATTTAATGGTTATCGAAGTTGATATGATCTTGAGGTGTCTGCCTCTATATAATATCTTTTAAGTTTTCAAATTCGCAAAAATAAAAAACTTGCATCATGAAAATTGAGAAACAAACCTTCCTATCTTTTTATACCACTTGTATCTGTAACTAACGTTACTGCAGTTGCTTCCTATACGGACATTTTCAAACGAATACAATGAACTGAAATAATCCATAATGTTTATCTTTATATATCTGTACATCACTGTAGGTAATAACAGAGGTCCTTAACTTAATTGAGAACCTGAGTTTTATTTACCTGTGTCAATGAGGGTACGCTAATTTGAAAACTGGCAAATAGACTAGGTCGAGTTGGTCATTCAGCAGTGCTTATGCTTATGAATTTCCAAGGATTTCAAATAATCGATTTTCCAACCCTTACTTGCATAGTGCAAAATTTCCGTATCGTTTAGATTCGGGAACTTGTGGTTGCATTCCAAGGAATGGTTTGAAAATGTTCGTATAGGACGAAACTGCAGTAACTTTAGTTACAAATACAAGTGGTATAAAAACATAGGAAGTTTAAGTTCTCTATTTTTGTGCATTTCTTACTCATAGTTCAATATGAACTTTTCCCATTTCTCATAACAAACCTTTTCTGATTGATAACTAAATATAACGTGGAATTTTCTACCAAAATAATACCTTCATGACGTCCACTGTGATCATTGTTGTGAACAAGTATATTTATTGTATTCAATGTATTTCGGTTTCTCCCATATGAAGATATTATTTAGATTTTTCAGCGAACAATATGCTACACCTGAGATCATTCTTCAATTACTTTCAAAATACTACTATCCACACCTGACACAACTTTTTAACGACTTCCAAAATACCAATATCCCACCCCTGACAACACTTCTTAAAGTCTTTCAAAATACTTTAATAACTACACAATCCACAAACGAACGTAACCTTCTACAGAGCCGGTCCTGGATATTTCCATTTCGAAGGAAACAGTCTTCTCTATTCTCGACAACGGCGACGTTGTTCCGCCTCGTGACAAATAAAGAACAAAACGGTTTATATCACCTGTCAAATTAAATGAGGCATATTGTTCGCGAGATTAAAAGATATTTCGACGCCATAGTAGGCCTCAATCGCGCTCAAAATAATATCCTCCTGCTGTCGAAAAGTGTGCAAAAGGATTTGCATTTTCCCATGGATAGGAAGAAATGATGTTTTTCAATAACTGTCATTTATTTTTTGAAATGGTATTGTCGAATTCAGTTCTGGCACTGACGAGTCAAGCTCCACATACAATAAATTACAAATGGGTTTTTTTATTTTTTGAACAATCGAAATCAGTTAATGCAGATTCGATAAATATTTAATAATGCATCTAGAATATAAATGGAAAGTCATGACTTTGTATTTAATCATAACTTCTCTAAAAACATTTTGTTCAACTTTCTGAAAAGAAAACACTTCATTCCGTTCGATTTCAAGCCAATATAAATTCACCTAATACAAAAACAATCATTTGTTACAATGTAACATTGCGTTAAGCGAATTATTGTCTGTCAAATGTGTTTAAATAGAAATAAATCCGGCTCGAAGGACCTATAAAAATAATTTCTGAAATATGCCAATCAATTAGTTTGCATATGAATCTTTTAAAATAAGTTATCAAAACTTTCGTCTCGAAGATAATAAAAAAATCACCGA
This sequence comes from Leptinotarsa decemlineata, assembly GCF_025532065.1. Taxonomy (NCBI): domain Eukaryota; kingdom Metazoa; phylum Arthropoda; class Insecta; order Coleoptera; family Chrysomelidae; genus Leptinotarsa; species Leptinotarsa decemlineata. The sequence continues at coordinate 14,828,271 of NW_027412558.1, forward strand.
AATTATTTGAAACAGTAAACGTTTCTGACAAAGATTGGGTATTAATACGTTTCAAGGCACACTCAACAACGTCTATTTGATTATAATCTTAATGAAGAGACGGCTTTATGCTCGGCTGATACTGTGATTGACTATATTCGATTTCTCTGGAACGTTTAGTCGCTCCTTTGTAGGAATTATAAAAATTAACCACCAAATAGGATTGGAATCTGTTGGAAATGCCAGTTAATATGAAGTTGATTCAATATATATTCTGTTTTATTTACAAGATATACAGAAACATCAAGGAGAAAACAGTTGATTGAACCAGAGTTTTTTTATACTTTTATTATTGGTGAATGTGCAGCCAATAATAAAAAAATTGAAGTTGAAAAGAGAAAAAAAATTGATTAGAACTTGGGAATAATGAAAAAATATAAATTATTGTAAAATGTTCAGTAACGGGTGTTTCCACTTCCATTTTGAATAACAACTGGATAGCGACGGCATAGTCGTTATCAATAAGAGCTTCCAAGATCTCATACAAATTATAAAATAATATTTTTGTTTGCTTGGGATAGTTCACTTTACTATATGTAATTTTGATATGGTTAATACATTCGTTTTTGCGATTTTGATAGTGTCAATGAATAAAAAAACTGACGTGAATAATCTCAGTCAGATATACACTTATATTCTGAGATATGAAACGATATCTCAGACGATATATCAAACGATATCTCAGACCGTCATTTTTTGTAAAACATCAAATTGCCAACTACCGATTTTTAGTTATCGTGAGGAAGGCATTAAACAGGGCCGAAAGGTTGATGAAAACAAAGAGTATTCTATAACCGGACCCCAACCTTTCTTCCACAAAATAATAGGCATGAAAAATCGGAAATTCATTAAAAATGCAGACTTTCATTGAATATTTTTAGGCCTCGTGTTCCAAACCATGAATGTAATTTACCCTTAGAATCTTGAATAATAATAATAATAATAATAATATACTTTATTTCAAAAAATGCAGACTAATACAGCTGAAGCAGTAATGAAGACATAGAATGAAAAGGCGTCACAGTGAAAAACATTAACCATTTGTATATATAAAATCTAAAAAAAATTAAATAATAAAGTAGATATGAAATATGTTGCAAAAATATTCATAAACATATATTGAAGACATATAGTGTTGCCTATCAGGTGGGAAAATTACAATTAAAATATTCACCAGTATTATATGGTTCATTTTCTATAATAATTTTTTTAATTTCTTTCTTGAATTTGCTGATGCCATTGATTGATTTTATTCGATCTGGCAGTTTATTGAAAAATTTTATACACATGTAGTGAGGACTACTTTCTGTTATAGAGAGTCTGTGTAATGGATACATGATATTTCTCGTTCTTGTTTCATGCCCGTGTGAAATATTATAGGTCAAAAAGGTATCTTTATTTTTGAAAAAATATATTAAGCATTCATATATATATATGCCAAAAATTGTCATTATATTATTCTTCCGAAAACACCCTCTACATGATGCTATGTAGGCCATGTTTAACATAACCCGTAAGGTTCTTTTTTGTATTACAAAAATTTTTTGAACATCATGACTACATCCCCAAAACAAAATTCCGTACTTTGCCACCGATTCGAAGCTGGAATGATATATTATTTTCATTGAGTTTGGGTGGAGATATTTGTTGAGAGATCTTATAGCATAAAGCACCCTATTGAGTTTCATACATAGATCTTCTATATGTTCTGACCAGGTCAGAAATTCATTGATATATAAACCAAGAAACTTTGATTTTGATGTTATTTCTCTCTCTTTTGTAGCTATTTTGATTGTCGGTGGACATTCCAACTGCAACTGTCTTGAGCGAAACAATACTGTGTGGGTTTTTGATTCGTTAAGAATTAATTTGTTGCTATCAAACCATTCTTTTGTTTTTTTAAAGAGATTTTCAGTATTTTCTATGATTTTTGGGAAATTTTCACCGCCAATCAATATATTTGTATCATCAGCATAGCTTGTTATGAACTGATCATTTCTGGTATCCATTGAGCATAAGTCATTGGTAAAGATTATAAATAGAATCGGTCCGAGAATGCTACCTTGCGGTATTCCAATATTTGATTGAATTATCTGTGATTTATAAATCATTCCCTCACTTTTAATGGAAACTCTCTGATTTCGACCATTCAGGTATGAACTAGCCCATTTCAAAGCGTTTCCTCTAATTCCATACTTCTCTAATTTATACATCAGAAGAGATCTGTCCAAACAGTCATATGCTTTAGAAAGATCTAAAAACATTCCTAAAGATAAATATTTTTTTTCAATGAAATTCAATACATGTTGAGTGAATTGGAAGATGGCTGACATTGTAGATCTACCTTGGATGTAACCATGTTGATTCTTACTGAAAATGTTACATTCATTAAAGAAATCTATCAGTTGTTCAGAAAATGCTAATTCAAACAATTTTGAGAAACTAGGAGGTTGACTTATTGGCCTATAATTTTCCATGAGTTCTATATCACCGTTTTTATATATAGGTGTAACTAAAGACACCTTCAGTTGTTCTGGGAATATGCCAAATTTCAAAGAGTTGTTTACGATATACGTGAGTATTTCTTTCATGTTAGGAATATTTTCTTTGACTAATGCTGAAGGTATACCATCATCCCGCTACTTTGTTTATTCTTAATCTTGCGTGATAAATTAATTAAGTCTTCCATAGACAAAGGTTTCAAAAAAATTGACTGGTTGTTTTCATTTATATTACACTGAAATGGTACATCTGGGATATTTCTTATTATATTAGGTACAGTATTCGTTAGGAACAGATTGTATTCTTCTGCAACCTCTTGTGGTTTCCCTTTTATTCGACAATGAGAAATTTTATTCTTACCTGTAAGTTCATTGCAAAAGCTCCACATGCATTTAGTTTTGTTATCTGTACGTTGCAGTTTTTTATGGTACGTATCTTTTTTGGCTTTAACTAACAACTCGTTATATTTCGATTTAGCAATATTATACTGATCTTTGAAATTTGGATTATTCCCAGACAAAACTAGCAATACATCAAGATTATGTTTACACTGGCTCAGTTCTTCATTATCATCGATATATACATGTTTGTGGGTGTATGGTTTAGTTTTTATGTATCTAAGCGGAAAACATTCATTGAAGATGTTGATAAAGTTGCTCATGAACGATTTCCATTGCAAATCGACTGAGGAGATACTGTGACTATACGTTTCAATCCAATTTTCATTCTTCAATTTGTTACTAAAGTCAATTTTGCTTTGTTCACTAAAAATTCGTCGGTATGTATATTTGTTTTCCTTCATAATATCAATAGAAAATTCTATATATTGTGCATAGTGGTCAGAAATATGAGTTTTTAAAACTGTTGCAATATTGAAATTATCATAATTTGTGAATATATTATCAATACAACTCCTGGAGTTATGTGTTACTCGAGTATATTCGACAATTGTTTGAATAAGATTGAATGAGCTGAATAGTGACAGCATATCCTCACCTATTCTATTAGTATCTCTCAATTCTACATTGAAATAAGAGAGAAGGCCAAGTGGAACATCATTTCAAATGGCTTTAAATTATTTTCATTACAGAAGTTATTACAAAAAACTGAGAATAATGGCTTTCAGATAAATTTTTTTGCATAATAATGGGGAATTGGAAGGCCAAAACCTTTTTTTTAAACTTTCCTAAAAAATAAACTCATTTAAATTGAATTATAGGTATGTTTTTGAACAGGCATGCTGTTGTAACTCGCCTTTATTTCCACTGAAAATTTCAAGTGCATTGACTTTAATGATCAAATAATTTCAACACAAAATTGATTCAGTTCAATTTGCCGAACTGAATTTTTACCGCATTATTCTGATGTCTCAAGACTGAATAAACAACTACCTCCATCCAATAAAATATCTCCAGAGTAGTTTCCATTATCCATCATTGTGTTATTACGGTACAAAAATAATTTTTTTTTGAACATACAAGAAGAAAAATAATTAATGCACTTTCCTTATGTATCCGAAAGATTTGTATAAAAATAAATGAATAAATATACCATAATAAGACGCGAAAATCCTTCGAAATTTTAATTGAATTTCATAAAAGCGATGGGGATACATTCACTGTAGCTTTTATTTCCTTAATTGAAATCCATTCAAGCCTTTTTGCTATAGTTCATGGAACGCTCGTAAATCAAGTTCGACGTTTTCCTCTTAGAAACACTCGGCAAACATCTTGGTGTAAATATTCTCCCAGTTTTATAAGGGTCAGTTGGGATGGACCAGAGTGGTTTCGCCAGTTAGGATTGATATTCGTTTTCAACATGTTGAAGGAAACAAAGAAAGAAAATAGGTTCATTTTTATCTGCAAGTGCTTCAATTCATATGAAAAAGACCTTTCGAAATAAGAATATATAGCAGACTGTTGCTTTTATTTCTTGGGGATGCCAGTGAAATGTAATTCAGAAATATATCCATAAATAATAAAATGGGTATACAGTATGAAGAAATATTCCATATATATCCAAAAGGATGTTCAAAAACTCATTTACGAAACAACGATAATTGATATTAATGACATACCCGTTGAGACTTCAGAATATTGAATGAACCTGCATAGTAATTGACTTAGATGTACAGAGTGTATCTAGAATGATGTCATTAATTTCAGGTGCTGATACGAAGCAAGTTAGGACAAACATTTTATTCATAAAATAATAATAATAATAATTTATTTGCCCATAATATTTAGATGTACAACAGAGTGAGTAACAATAATAGCAAATAAAATAGAAAACCCATAAAAGGTGAAACCTTATGCATGAGTATGCTACTAAAACATGAGTATGATTTATAAAATGTAATAATAAAGTAAAAATAATAATATACATATATATATATATATATATATATATATATATATATATATATATATATATATATATATATATATATATATATTTTGGGTGATGCAACTCTATAACTTCTATTTGATTATCTGCGAGCGCTTTCGACAGCTGGTCGTTAACGAAATAAATCAAAAACAATTTTTCAGCATTGAGGAAGAAAACAACTCAAAACTCAACTACCTGGACATAACCATTGGATATAACCACAACAAAACACAATTTCAAATGGAAATATACAGGAAACCTACACAAACAAATTCCACCATACCCGCAAGTTCACCATCCACCGTCACAAAAAATGGCTGCATATAACGCATGCATATATAGAATGTTAAGGATACCACTCAGCAAGGAAGCCCGGAACAAAAAACGGAAAATCATATACTAAATAGCGAACGAAAAAGGAACACCCAAAAGACAATAGATAAATTGGAAAACAGAATCAAACAAAAAATACAGAACAAGGATCAAGCCAACCCAACAGACAAAACAACACAACTAAGCACCAGGACACCAAAGCAAAAAACTAACAAACATCTTCAAGCCATTGAACATCAATATCACATACAAGCCAAACACGAAAATAACACAAAAAATAAACAGCTATGAAAAAGAAAAAGACAAAAACCAAAACGGGATATACAGTATACAATGCTCGGACTGCAACAAATTCTATATCGGCCAAACCAAGAAAAAACTGATCCAAAGGTACGATGAACACAAAAAGGTATACATAAACCCGCAACACACGCCATACAAAAAAAAACATAACTTTTCCCCACCAGAGAACATAAAACTCATAAAAAAAAACAATAAGGAAAACCGCATGGACATTTGGGATAACTTAAACATTCATAAATTTAACAGTCAAAAATCACTTGTCGAGGAACAAGTACAAATCCAAACTCAACAAGACCTAACATTCAATATATTAAACAAATCAATATACACTCCTAGAAACAATAAACCTAGGGAAGTTTCAACACAAAGAATAGTACCTGATGTAATCCAAATACAGGCAAATACAGGCAAATAAAGGCAAAATAGAAGTTAATTATCAGATATAGCATCAGTATGGTGCAGCAAAGTGTAAGGATGGGCAATACTTGGTTACCAAAACAAAGAAATACAAATGTACGGAGCCACCAGCAGGAGCCGATAATTAATTTCTGTGCCACTAGGTGGTTCCACTTATGTCTTGCTTGCGTTTACGCAGTTATTTCTATTAAGTACTTTTCTTGATTTTTTACATTTTGTCTTCAAACGAGGACCGCCTGCCCGGTACTGACGATGCCCAATAGGCTGAAACAGCTGTCTACCGGTGGCTCTTAAATTGAAATCAATATGAGAATGATCAGAATGGTACTTATTTACTTATCTTTTATAAACATATATATTAAAATATAACAATAAAAGTGAATTGAGTATGGGATTGTAGGTAAAGTTGGGCGCCTACAAAGATATTAATCTATTTTTTTTCGTTGAAGTAGTACTTTGAAGTTTTCTGTACCTATGTGTTGTTAGGATCCAGTTTGTATCAAACTTGTTTTCTAAATTTCTCTTTGAAAAGCTTAGAAAATTAGTTCAAGTAGCTGGTTTGAAATCTATACCTACAACTTCTCTTTAAATATTTGTTTGATAAAATGTAAATCAACGAAATGAAAATATTTATTGATTAAAACAAATGAAAATAAAACAAAGATGAGGTTCTTCAAGAAAACTTTGATTTTATTTTTAGTTAGAAATGAACTTGAACGTCATCATCGTAGTCATGCATCATGCATGAGTCTATTTTCTTTGCAATACCAAAGACTACAGAATACTATAAGACGTGTCACTCGCTCATTTTTCGACATCTGAGAAATCTCGCCGCCCGCTAGCGACAGCGGGTAGTACAGTGTGTCGCTTGAAGTTACCAGTTCTCGTCGGCACACGAGATATAAAGGTTGTCCGTATTGTTTGGTATTGTCAAAGACTACAGAGTCGGTAAACTTTGGTATTGTGATAGTGTTGTGTGCGTTCGGAGTTCGAAATATTTATTTTGTGAAAATGTCGACGTATTGCTCAGTGGATGGTTGTCTGAGTACGGTGGGAAGCCCAGGTATTTCGTTTTTCCGCTGCCCAAAGTACAGTGAAAGGTATGCATTCAATATATTCACCATTAATTTTTATTTTACCTATCTATACCTTTTATGGTTTTGTTGTATAAAATTATTCATAACGAAATATACCGCCGGCATTTGCCAATCCAAACTCATTTCAATCTTTTTTCAAAATGTTCAGTTTATCGATTGATATACTTGAATTTTTTTTTAGGTGTCAACGTTGGAAAAATGTATTAGGCTTCATTGGGAATCATAGATATGCTACTCTTACCCCAGAGCAGAGTCACAATAGAATTAAAATTTGCAGCTTACATTTTAGAGCCGATGATATTGTGAATTCTCGTATTCATAGCTATGATGTTCCTTCATTGCGTCTGCCTCAAGATGGTTCTCAGAAAGGTTGGTTCAGTGAAGTTTATAGATTCAAATGATGAAAAAATCTTATTCCACTTTTTAACATATGAAATTTACAATATCAATTTTGTTGTTTAAACCTTCCAGATGATGATGCCATTGCCGGTACTAGCAAGGATTTTATTTACATTGATGCTCAGGTTCAAACGGATCAATTAGGATCACGAGGTGAAATATCTTTTCGTTATATTATATACTTACCTGATCTATTTTTATATGCTTCGGAAAAAAAAACGATGACAAGAAAACAATTATTGAAAGTACGTACATCTTTCTTTTAGATGAATGCAGCCAAACATCTGCTAAACTCTCTTCGGGAACTCCAAGAAAAGTGGCATTACGAAAAAAAATTGTATCACTAGAGAAAACAGTAGCTTCAACATCAAAAAGAGCACTGGACGAAACCGGAATTACTCTGGATGATGTTTTCAAGTTTCTGGATCGAAAATATCCTGAGCAATATTGTAAGCTCTTGAAAGCACAGCTTTCTTTGATAAATAAAGCACCAAAAGGGTCCAGGTATAGTGACGAATTCAAACAGTTTGCATTGACTCTTTATTTTCTTGGTCCGAAAGCATACAAAAAATTTTCAACAATTTGTAGATTACCGTCAAAAAGTACACTTCATCGTTTCACGAAAAATTGGATTGTTGAACCAGGCTTCAACGATTTTATTTTTCGTGTTATTGAATTCAGGATTGGGCTCATGAAGGAGAAAGAAAGATATTGTATTTTATGCCTAGACGAAATATCTTTGAAATCTCATCTTTATTATGATATTTCCAGAGACAAAATAGTAGGTTTCCAAACAAGTTTGAATGGGACCTCTACTGACATAGCAAGTAGTGCTCTAACAGTAATGGTCAGAGGTTTGGCAAGCAATTGGAAAATACCACTTGCATACTTTTTCTATAAGACATCAGCAACTTCTGATGATTTGAAAGATATTTTGTTCAAAACGGTACGAAGATGCAAAAGTATAGGCCTAAATGTCATGGGGGTGGTTTCCGATCAGGGTTCAAATTTTCAGAAGTTGGTGAAAACTTTGAATGTTACAGACGAAAATCCCATATTTCTGATAGACGATCATAAACTTGTATATTTGTTTGATATCCCGCACTTGCTGAAGTCGACACGAAACAATTTGTTTTCCTATCAGTTTTTACTTCAGGGTGGAGAAACAAGAAAACATTACATAGAAACAATGTATAATTATGATAGAACTAAACAATATAAATTGGCTCTTAAACTTAATAATGACCACATTTATCGAAATAATTTTCAAAAAATGAAAGTCACGTTGGCTTCCCAAGTTCCCATCAAGAGATATTGTTGACCATGTAATAGAGATGGAAAACATATTCATTGAAAATTTTGATAAAATCGGCAGTGAGAAGGGAATTGGACAGTATTTGAAAACAAAATATTCGAAAATTCTTTTCTCACATCCATGTCAAAAATTCCTCTTCCATTATTATATATCTTTATATACAAGAGTTCGGATATACTTTACTTTAAAATTCATGAACCAGGACATGAAGATTGTTAGGAAACATAAATCATGCAATGTAAAATTGAATATTTTAAATCATTTATAAACATATAACATTATATAATTGTATTATATAGAAGTTGATCGACAAACAACTACTTTCGTATCTTTGTTTATCTGTCTGATACAACCGAGCAAGCGAAGTTTCAACTTCGGAACGTCCCCTGTAGATATCGCGAATAGGAACTGCCCTCGTATAACTGTCATGCGGCCGGCGGCTTCCAGACATCGTCTGTCGGCGATATGATTTATGGAAATCGCAAAAAATGCAATCCTGAGCCGTACCGACAAACGAATTCCTTGGAGTGAACCAACTTATAGTATTCGGTAAACTTTGGCAATACCTTTAGAGTAACCTTGAAGTGACCTTCAAAGGTCCCACTTTTTACTGGGTCGATTATGAAAACTGACTTTTAACAAATTTCAAATTATTATTATTTTGAATTATTCTACACTTTAAACACGAAATAATCATTAACAAATTTCTTGTTTATTTTTATTTCTATTCGAAACACGAACCAAAATTTAGAAGTAACCAAGATCGAACCTACATTCACAAGCGTGTTTCTTCCATTTTATAATACTCCGGAAATGGAAAAATATATAGGGAAAATCTCGATCGAGTAGGTACTTTACAGCAGTAAATTTTAACGAAGACGACGCTATCGACATCTGAACGAACCGACATGTAGGTAACGAATGTACTTCGCGGCATACGTTAATAATTGGAAAAAACTAATAAAACGCCGTAGAAATCGTAAATAAGTCTTCGAAAGCGTTCGAGTGCATTTTTACATACTTGAAAGCGAACATCAGGTTTTCTTTCATATTTTATAAATATACGCATTTGAAAACTCGAGCAAATTTACTACGCTTGATGGAAATTGGAGTTTTTTATTATGGATATGAAATATTTGTTTATTTTCCTCTTTTTGCTAATATGAATGTGAAGTAATATTTTCGTAAACTTCGATAAATTGGAATTTTCAAAAACTCGTTAATTCTCTCTATACTGCGATAAAACATCGTTTGGCTTTAATTATACCATTTGTTTGATCATCTTATTCCACTTATATAAATTAAAGTTTAGGTATGGAAGACAAAATCAACAATACGTTGGAAAATAAATCAACTATCAGAATTCAACTGGAAAGCACCTCAAGGATACATCTTAGGGCCTGTACTCTTCATACTTTATGTTGATTTAGATTTTATCGATAGTTCAGTGGTTTTAATGGTTAAGTATAACAAGGTTTTACTTGAGAAATATTGATGTGGTATCCAGTGATTCAATGCATTCAATTTTAGAAAAACTATTTCATTTGTCTCTACATTCAATTCTCCAGATAATTGAGAATTGAAATAGTTTTTTTGCTAGTAATATTTCTCTTCAGAATCAACAGATATTACTAGTTATTTTTGAGCGAAAACAAAATTATTGAAGCAGTAATTTGGAAAACAGTTAAATAGGCATAAAATTTGTACTCCAAAACACTGCCCGTTAGCACGTGCAAGCCCAGCCCTGACAATGTAATTATTCAAAGCAATTAGCACAAAACTGTCATTATGGCCCCACATTTGTGAATAACTTCGTTATGCGTTTCCCTCTCTTTCTGTCCAGTGTCCCTACCGAGTACCGAATCCAGAAATCAGGTTACATCGGCACAACTGTCCTAGGAGAGAACATTAATATTTGAATAGAGAACAAGTTTCACGTGACCAGTTAGCTAGCCATTTAATTGGGACTTCTGTTTGTAAACATTTGGAGGAAATGGAATAATTGATGTGAAAGGAGCAACAGTTCGAGAGCCAGACACATTATTTGAGGTTTCAAAGTAAACGCAATACGCATATATTCGAAGCCTCTGTAACTGAGTATATTATTAATTCTAGTTGTTTTTTCAACCAAAGTGCAATACGTTGTTTGTAGATATCTCGATCAAGGTTTCGACTTATATGGCGCATTGAAAACCTTTCTTGAAACAAGTCTTCTTTCAAATAATTATTTATTAACCTTGACTATTTTGGAATTGGAAAACTATTGGGTTATTTCAAAAGTTTTCCCGTTTTAATGTCATGTGAATTTCATAAACTACATCTTACGATTTGATCTTTGCAAACTTTATTTTCAGTTTTGGGATGATGCGGAAAGGGATATAGGTAATATTTATTATTTTTCAGTAGTTATTCCAACAGATTTCTCACAAATTCTTTGTTGGTACGAAAAATGAACGATTTTAGTTTTTTTGAACAGTGGTTTTGATGTTATATTTTTTATATTCTCCGGTAATGTGTCATATAATTTAGTTACGCAAAAAGAGTATGTTCATGAAATTGTGGTTTTACTATAGTGGGATAAGTGTTATATTGGTGGATTCTATAAAGATTGCTTTGTTACCACAGAATTGGTACTTCACGTTGGTACAAAAGAAGTATGATTATCTTTTTTCCCATTAGATATCTTGATTTTTTTGACATTATCAGTTTGAGGAACCTTCTTTGTAGTGCATTTCATCAGTTCGGACTTTCATTGTCTAATATGATGGTAGAACAGGCTTTAGCTAGAAAACAGCAAGAACTCCACAAGGAAGAGTAGCCGCCATAACCAGTACTTGTACTTTCCTACATCAGAGGGTTGTCGGAAAGGATAAGAAGGATTGGGTCCAAATATAACATCAGAACCTGCTTCAGATTTGGGAACACTATCCGTAGCAGTCTCACGAAAACCAGGCCACCATACGCAGACTGCGATTCCAAGAATTACATTTACCGGATACCCTGCGATTGCGGGAAATCATACATCGGTGAAATTAAGAGGCCATTAAAAGTTCGCATTGCCGAGCACAAAAAACACACACAGCGAGAAGCATGTTTGGACTCATCAACATAACATTAAGTGGGTTCAGGCTGAAATCATCCACAAGGAGGAACACTGGTTTAGGAGAAAATTCAAATATATGTTGTCCAACAACTCCCACCAAACAGTCAGCTCCCGCTAAAACCAATGAAACCATGTTAATAGTTCTCTTTTTTTTTGGTTTTTTGGTTGTTGCTTGTGTACTATTTTATTGTAATTTCAGTTTTTTGCTTAATAAAATTGTTTTTTCAGCTAATCTTTTTAATTTTTTTAAAGATTCTTTCAGGTATTTCAAATCAATTTATATCATATTTAGACCACCTTCAAGCAAACTTCTTTGTAGTGTCTCTAAATGGTTATATGTTCTCGTGCGGCTGAACCCCAGGTAATTATACAGTAACTCAAATGACTTTTAACAAGGGCAAAATACAAAAATTTTAGTTCTCTATCTGGTAAACATTTTTTTTAGGCGCGAAATTTGTAAAGGACTGATTATAGGTTTTTAATGAAATATCATATATGATAATCCCATTTCAGGTTACTATCTAATATATAAATGTTTTGAATTGACGAATACAATATATCACAATCTCGATACTCATGTATGTAATTAATGCATATAATTTGGCGATTTTTAAAATATGTCCCCAAAGTAGACTGCAATGCAACACAATAAAACTCATTAAGAATTTCAAATTGAGCTCGCCCCTGTCATTTGAGTGAATAATATAATGACTTTTTTTTGGGGCGCTACAACTTTTACTCACTTCGGCAGAGGTAGGAATATTAGAGAAATTTGTTGGAAGGCATACTGTCAAACATTAACAAAACTTAAAAATTGGTTATTGTTTTAAAACTGTAGTGAAATCAAGAACTGTTGCATCCGAAATGAAATGAAAGAGATTTCAGAACTATGTGCAAAGCTGGTGTCGAATTTTAGTACGAAAATTTTGTATCCACAAACCTAACCTAACAATTTTTTAAAATCTTTTCCAGCATTCTCGTCTTGTCAGCCGTTATACTCTTTCATCTGTTGAAGAATTGTTTCGGATTAATGTTGTGAAATGTCCATTATTTTGTTTCGTTTCAATTTTAATATTTTTGGAGCTTTTAATTTGATGAGGGCTATAACTAGATTTGAAATGGAATTTCATCATTTCTGCCTAGTGAATTGGTCAGTTTTTTATTTCTGAAACTCCAGTATCCCCATGGACTGTACCGGCAGAAATGCCATTTTCTTCTATGAAAAAACCGTTGGGAAATGGTCCAGAACCCAACACTTTTGAACCAATCATATTGACTAGATACATAACTCACTACCAATCGAAGGAGAGCAAATCCATTACTTTACAGCTCCATTTAAATTATTTCATTAGCAGTTAGGCTATATCAAAATTGTTCTAAAACATCAAACTCATCATTGAACTGACAGTTTGTACTGAAATATATAGTTTTTATGTGATAGAATTGACGGATACTTGATGAAAATCTACAACGCATCCAAGTGTATGAGCACACCTGATGAAGTTATTCTATAATTAAACAGGTGTTGCAGTTTTTCAAGCTGTTTAGTGAAAATCTCACAACACAGTGTTATTTGAATATTCTAAGAACTCGGGAAGTGAAAACGGGTGTATCCCACCCAAAATTTGTAATTTGTCGAATGACTTTATGCCACACTACACCACTATACCACTGACATATGTAGGTCAGTCGGTCATTGAGTTTTGAAGTTTAGATTAAAACCTAATCATTATTTGGGCCAAAACATCAACAAAAAAACGAGTTGCAAGTAAAGGAAAAAATATGACGGAAAAGACATACCTTCGTTAAGCTAATAAGAGGAATAAAACGTTGGCTCTCGGATTGCATTTTAATGCCAAGCCTGCAGAAATGAACACGGAAGCTATCGAATTTTGGTTTAAATAGACGATAAATTATGTTTTTGTTTATTTTGCTTCGCCGTAGTTATACGAAGTGTTAACAATTATATCTCAATATCCTAACAATTCTGCTGGAATCGTGAATATTAACGAGAAGCGCCGGTTCAAGCAAATCATTGTTTTGTTACCCGAACACATTCAGAAGTGATTTACGATGTTTATCGGCGAATTCAGTCATGTAAAGAGAATTGATGAACTGTACTTGGCTTGCAATCAAATTCTAGTGCAACTGAGCATGCCAATCTATAATCAACACTAGAAATGATTTCGAAGCAGTTCAAGATTGAGTTAAAAGCAGATGTGTGTAGATGAAATAACTATTCAGATAGTACTATTCAATCAAATATCTCTTTACAAAATTCCAAATATAATGTCTTTGTTTGGTACTTGAAATGCCTCTCAATTTAGATCTCAAATGGACCCCAAGTTGGCAATGTTGCATGCATAGTGACAACAACAATACAGAATGAAAAAAAAATCAAATTATGCAATATAAATAAGTTTTACGATGTTGCCAAGTTCATAACGAATGTTAGCGATGTCAGACCATTATTTTCACTCGATTTCGAAAAAACTGTGAGATACTATTAACATAAATAGTTTTAACCTAAGCGGTTACCGTAATATCAGTGTAAATGTTCACTCAGATATGCTTCTACTGATATAAATAACTACTTGAAACTCTTGAAGACTACAATGGCTTTGCTGGAAAACAAACATGTTGACACCTTCCGATGATTTCATCCCCAAACAAAGTTCAACAAACATTATTCATCGTTTTCAATGAAACTTTCAACAAATTCAAATCCAGATTTTGCCACCCATCTGTCTCATTCCATTTCTGATATCATATAACTCCTAAATTATATCACTGAAATCATTAATCAACTAGGATACACCAAACTATCGCAATACTTTTCCGGCTTGGCCATGAAGAATTAGAGAATTCATAGAATCGCAATCCTCGATTCTGAATTATTAATTTTCATCTTTTCGAGAGACATCTTCTGAAACGTTTCTTCTATTCGCATGTATGTGTGTTCATCTGCGCACCGGTAATATTGTGAATTATTAAATCCAATAGCCAGTGTATTTCATGAACCACTTCATTCCGTTGGAAAAAATGTAGAAAGAAAATTATCTTTCATGTAATAAATCTGGAGCTATATAAGAAAATTAAATACGAACATTATCTATCAATTCAGCAATGTCATAAACAAAATGAAATGCTTTTTTGAGTTTGTAACTAATTTCAATTGAATATGAAAAATAAAAATTTGAATTGAACCGTGCACCATTAACTTGCATGAAGAAGTATTAATGAACGCTAAGTAGTCACACAAATCGAAACGGCCAAGCGCTCCATGCGCATGTTGACAGACATGAATATCTCGTGCTGGGACCAGATGAGCCTACGTACTATCGCGGGCAGACTAGGCCTGACGTACTAGACATCGCGCTTCTCAGAAACGTCACTCTGACTAGCGAAATTTACGTTCTGTCGGAACTGGATTCTGATCATAATCCAGTAATCCTGGTACTGGGTGATGATCTTCCTCCCCCTGAGTATCGCGTGAGATCTAAGACGGACTGGGATGTCTTCACAGCCCAGCTCGAAGAGATGCGCGCCCCTCCTGAGGTACTCGACTCTCCCGACGAACTCGACGCGGCAGTTGAGCGTTTCGAGCTTTCCGTGAATGATGCGTTTCGAGCGGCCACCTCCAGGGAAGAGTGTCCGCTGAAGAGCTACAACGAGTTTCCCCCTCGTATCAAAGCCTTGATACGAGAGAGAAACCGCCTGAGAAGGCTCTACCAGCGAACCCTTTTCCCAGGGGACAAAACAGCGGCGAATAGGATGGCCAATCGTGTCAAACAGGCCATCAATGAACATCGAAACGAAAGGTGGGAAGAGCTCTTGGAATCCTTCGAACCTGGGAGTGACGAGCTTTGGCGAGTCACTCGTAGGCTCAGGGGGAAGAAGACTGCTCTCTCACCCATTCACGGAGAGCGCGGAGTGTGCTACTCCCCCGCCGACAAGGCGTTAGCCTTTGCAGACACGATGGAACGTCAGTTTCAACTTAACGTTGACGACGACGACGACATCGACCGCGATATGCTGCTGGAAGACCGGGTTCACCGACTTCTCAGGGAGGATGACGACGACGACATCCGTCCAGCTTCTATGGAGGAGCTGAAGGGTCTCATCAAGGCTGCGAAAGCAAAGAAAGCTCCGGGAGCCGATTCAATAACTAACAAGTTGTTGAAGAGACTCCCGGAAAACAGCGTTGAATTCTTGCTGAGTCTTATCAACAGTTCGTTGGCCCTCAGACACTTCCCTAGAAGGTGGAAGCATGCGATCGTCGTCATGCTCCCGAAACAGGGTCAGAACCAGCTGTTCCCGCAGAACTATCGCCCGATCAGTCTACTCTCGTCGGCGGCTAAGCTGGCTGAAAGAGTCGTTCTGCAAAGACTCAACGAAGAAGTTGAGGACCGAAATGTTCTGCCTAATGAACAATTCGGCTTCAGGAGAGATCACTCCACTGAACTACAGGCTCTAAGGTTGGTCGAGAACACCATCAGCGAGCTGAATAACAACAAAAAAGTACATATAGTACTTTTGGATATTTCAAAGGCCTTCGACCGAGTATGGCACGAAGGCCTTATACATAAGCTAAACGCGCTCGACCTGCCTCGGGGCCTGATCCGGTGGATCGGATCTTTCCTGAGAGGCAGAACCTTTCAGGTTAGAGTAGAGGGCTCTCTGTCCGACAACAGAGAGATCCTCGCTGGAGTGCCACAGGGGGCCGTGCTCTCTCCGACGCTGTATTCACTCTATACAAGCGACCTGCCCAGGTCCGATAGAGTGAAGATATCCCTGTACGCCGATGACACGGCTCTGCTCTCATCTTCCATGGGGCGTGAGCTCGGCGTCGTCTACATGCAACGTGCATTGGACGACCTCGAGCGCTGGTACCTCGAATGGAAGATCCGAGTAAACCCGGAAAAGACTCAGGCGATAACCATGGGGAGATTACTATCTTCTCCGGCCAGAAAAGTGAGAATCTCTGGAAGGGAGATTGACTGGCAAGCGCGGGTAAAGTACCTCGGCCTTTTAATAGACCGTAGGCTCACTTGGAACCCGCACATCATGTACGTTAAGTCCAAGATCGAGGGTCGGATAGCCGGTCTGTACCCTCTGATCAACAGGAAATCCAAGATGAGTCTTAAAAACAAAATCATGATCTACAACTCGATGTTCAAGCCTGTCATCATGTACGCTTCAGGCGTCTGGGGACAAGCGGCTCCGTCCAACATTTCCATTTTGGAAAGGTTGCAAAATAAGCTAATTAGGATGATTGTGAATGCTCCTTGGTTCGTGCGGAATGAAGCCATCCGCATAGATTTGCAGCTGCCTTCCATTCGGCAGTCCATTCAGTCGAGGAATGAGAGAGTTTTCGAAAAAACGGAAACTCACGAAAACCCGTTAGTTAGGGAAGCCACAGATTATGCTGTAGACGACCCCTCCCGATATAGAAGGCCCCGACACTCTGTCGAATGAGGCCCTCATGTCCCCCGTTAAAGGATGAATAACTTTTTCATCCATCCCACCCCAGCCAGGTAGGGGTATCCCGTGAAGGGCGGCACTGATGTCTAAGGACTTCATGCCGTCATCCCTCAGTCATGTACCCATTGGCCCATCTCAAGGCCAATGATCAGCCGAAAGGGTAGGGGAGCTGGTCTCCAAATCCTGAATGAAATGAAGATGATCGTCAAGCTAAGTAGTCTCTAGCATCTGATGATGTCTTTCTCTAAATTATCTTCTGTTTGGATGCGTCTCGCAGAGACGCAACAGAACTGAGAACTTCTTCTTCCAGTTCTACAAATAACTGTCGCACTGGTATAAGGCAATGAAAAGAAGCCCTATCTAATTGAAAAGCTACCTCAGAAAACTTATCTAATAACCAACGATTTCATACAAATGAATGTATAGACTCAAACATACGTACATTATTATTTTTTTGGAATGTAACTATAAAAACTCCGCTAAGATAATTGAAGAAAATGAAAGTAAGTTTAGTTCAGAATCAGTTTTTGTACAACTGTCATTAAAAGTGACATTTTTAATGGTTGTTGAGAGATTTGAAAGATGATGGTTACAAAGTAGCGTGTTAAAAATATTTTGAACAATAGTGTTAAGAGTATTTTTAACAACATTTTTTTCGATGAAATAGCAATAAACAAAACAGGGAAGTTTTATTATGAACAATAGATATAGATACAATTAAATTCTGTTACAAATGTATTATATACATTAATTACAGCATTATTATTATTTATGAACATTAATATGAAAAGTACAATAAGAACAACTGCTGATATTAATACCTTGCGATGTTGAAAATCCTTGTAATATATTTGAACTAGTTGAATTGACAATTTCATGAGTATTAACATTTAATTCTTGAAGTGAAGAGAGCGATGCTGTAACGCTGGAGTTGGCTGTTGGGATTATTCTTCCATTAATGGCCTTTTTATAAGAAATAGATTGACCGATGTAACTCTCAGTTACTGTTGTAGACTTCCATCCTCCGTGCTTCTTAATATACGTTATATTTGCTCCTGATTCTGCTAGCGAAGAAACAGAAAACCTTCTGAAACAGTGATTTGTATATTCCTTTGGTTCCGGGAGGTTCAGAAACTCAGCAATGCTAAAGGGCATTTTCCCAAATGTGTTTATAACGGGTGATTTTTTAAGAGGGATAGGATTTGATTTTCAAAACAACACAAATTTTTTTAAAAAAATTGATATCTTAATTGGAATCGATAGAACGATCAATATAATTTAATGTTTGAATATGATTTCATGCAAAGATTGTACGCGGCTCAGCTTTAGGTGGCTCATGCGCAAGGTCCGATTTTGGCACACTCTCTCTAACATATCGACCGGTATTTCACATATAAATGCCTCAATATTGGCTTCCAGAAGGTCAGTTGTTGCTGGTTCATCCCTGAAGACAAGATCCTTAACATGACCCCACAAGAAATAATCTAGAGGCGTTAAATAACACGATCTAGGCGGCCAATTGTTCCAAACTGTTCACCGAAGGCGGCTCTTAATTGGGCCATTGTTTCGCGTGCCGTGTGGTATGTGGCACCGTCTTGTTGAAACCACATGTCAGGCATGTCCAATTCTTCCATTTTGGGCAATAAAAAGTCGTCAATTATCACACGGTAGCGCTCGCCTTTCACAGTAACGTTCCGGTCATTGTCGTCTTTGAAGAAGTACGGCCCGATGATGATGCCACCGACCCATAATCCACACCAAACAGTAACTTTTTCGGGATGCATCGGTAGCTCTTGCAATGCTTGTAGCTGGTGTTCACTACAGATGCGGCAATTTTGCTTGTTAACGCATCCATTCAACCAGAAATGAGCCTCGTCGCTGAACACAATTTTTCGATAAAAATGTGGATCTTCTTCCAACTTTGCCAGCGCCCATTCACTAAATGTTAGACGTTGTGGGAGGTCGTGTGGCTTCAATTCTTGCACCAGCTTGCACCAAATCCTTCCGCAAAATTTTCCACGTAGTGGAGTAACAGATGCCCAATTGCTGCGAACGGCTGCGAATCCACATTTTACGGTCATCACGAACACTGGCGGATACGGCCGCAATATTTTCTTCAGCCCTTACTCTACTAATGCATGTTGGTGGTTTAATGTCCAATAATGTAAATTGGGTTCGAAATTTAGTCAAAAGCTTCGGAATAGCTCCCTCAGTGAGCCGACCAAACTGCCCATAAATTGGAAGAAATGCACGATGCACTTTCTTTACCGAGCATGAATTTTGATAATGAAATTCAATAATTTGCAAGTGTTGTACATCGATTCACGATTAAATTATAGACCAAACTGAACAAGTCTGACAATGACACAAGACTCGATTCACGCGTGATCTGTCAAAAACAGTGTTGCCAAAAAGATACCAGCAAAAAAATCACTCATTACCAACTGGGTTGGCACTGCATTTATAATTTGAGTATTTCAGAAAAAAAACGTTGATGTTTGATAACAGAAGGTCGTAATGCAACGTATTTATTGAAATATTCAATGTTTTTTCCAACAATGCAAAAAGAACGACCTATTGTATTTGGAATTTGAACAATCAATGATTCATCTATTAATTTAATGTCTTCTATTAACAATTGCCACAGCTCTTCACGCCGGCAGGCTTCATATATTTCGAAAATAGTAGCAATTTTTATCAACAAATATTTTTCATCTAGCGCCTCATTTATAAACCTCTGAACTTATTCAAACGTAAGAGTTTTTGAATTTTTAGGGCTACAACTTTCATTTTTCTGCTTTAAGAATGCTATTACCTTGAAATATTTGCTTGTATTGACACCATTTTTAACGAGCGCACTCGACTTTATCATTGAAAACTTGCTCCACAAAGTTGACGACTTCCATACTTTTGATTTCTCTTCTAGATAGACTAAGAAGGTTTCGCTGAAATTTCTTTTGACGTTTTAAGTCTACACCAGCTAAAAAAATTAGAATGTGCGATGTCTCTTACTGCTGAGCCGATTTTTTGGTAACAATTCAATTGAAGCTCTTTTTGCAGCCTCTTCAATTTCGTCAGGAACACACAATACCTCAATATTGTTCTTCATTATGCAAGACATCAAACACCAGCAAGAACCTTAAATATGACTTTCAACAAAACACGTGAGCTGTAAACAATACGGTTTGTTGGTAACGAGGTGATTCGGCATCACCTGACACGGCTACTTTACAGCAAATGCGATAACATGAAAATATTAAACTGGCAAGAAATGTCTAAATGTGTTTTTATAAAAATATTGAATTTACCTATTTTATTATGATAACAGGACAGTTGTACAGAAAACTTTGTATGGTATTTGTGTTAAAAGTAAGTTTTATTTTGGTCGTGAAACGTTTTCACTCACAAAATAAAACCTTATTTTTAAAAATCATATCACAAAAAGCTATTTTGCACTTTCTCATCTTTTTTCACAAATTTCTTGTTCGTGTTCAAAAGCATTAGTTGTGCTTCAACAAAATATTCAATATCTTCTCTGTTAATGTATCATGTGAATGTAGTCCTATCATGAATAATGAAACAAAACAAGGGGACGAAGTGATTAAATGAATGTAATTTCCAAGGAAAATGAACTTACTTAAATTCCTTTGAGAGGGCCAACATAAAAAATGAATGAATTTATGTTTATGACGTAGATATGGTTCATTAATAACCAGAACTGTTTTCGTGGAGTAGCAAGGAAGCGAACTTCAACACCGCTATATATTTTAATTAAAACGTTATCAAATCGTCAATCAAACTGTGCGTGAACTGAATAGAGAACTAAATGATAAACATTCAATTAATTTTATTTGACGTCCGAGTGAGTAATATCAATTCAAAAAACTTGGCGGATAATCAAAGAAAATTAAAGTCAGATGAGTTCTGTATTTGAGTATTTGAAACTGATATTTAATGCTTTTTTACCAGAATAAATTTATTGAATTTCTAATCGAAGTATGTCAATAAAATTCCTGTGTAAAAAGACCGATGTTAAAAATTACTTGCGACAAATGAAAAATTGGTGTACAAAGTAAAAAAAGGTAAACAATTATTTTATGACAAATCGACCGCTTTCGTATTAAAAATTCACGTCGGTATCCAGGCCGGATTAGGTCGGCAATAATGGTAGAAGAGAATGATTATCAATTGACAGTTGTATCATAACTGCTAGTGGAACATTCTAATCAAATAGAGGAAATAAACTTTCCCTTTCGTTTTTCATACGATTGATTTCAAATTTCACCAAATGATGCTTTACTGCTGAACTCACAATGCATGAATGTACTTGATCACAGAGATGAATTCTTCAAAAATTGTATCAAACTAACACAGCATTAATATATTAAGATTGAGAGATGATACAGTGCTATTTCAATACGTTTTAATGAATCTTCATCAAATATCAACAGATCCAAGAGGTGTTTCATGATGATCAGAAGAATGGAGCCTCTGTCATTTTGAGGAATCCACTTTTGCAGGGTTGTTTAGGCGCAATTTGTATAGATGATTTTTGACCAGTAGCCTGTAGTAAAACATGTTCTCGTGAAAATAAAGCATGCTCTCGTGAATTCTGGGGTAGTATAAGTTGCTTTAGGTTGTTGAAGTATATCGTATATTTTCAAGTTTGAGTTAACAAAATCTGAGGGACATCCAACGTACCGCTTCGACCGTTTTACGGTCGCCATAATCGTCCACAGGTTCAGTAAACGATCAACCAATATCCGTACGTCGACGAAACGCAAGTTTTGCCGAAAATATCGCCGCTGTCTGTGAGAGTGTGCAGGAGAATCTGGGGCAGTCGATTTCACATCGTTCACAACTAAGCCTTTCGCAGACCACAACTTGGCAAATTTTACGTCGTGACTTGGGCCTGCATCTGTACAAAATTCAATCGACCTCGGAACTGAAGGTAAACGATCATAGACAACGACGTGTGTTCGCTGAATGGGCTCTGGAGCAGTTGGCAACTGACCCTATTTTCATCGAAAAATCATCTTCTGCATTTCTGGATGAATGGGTATGTGAACAAACAAAATTGTCCAATTTGGAACGATACCAATCCACAAGATTCAAGAGCGTCCAATGCACCCCGAAAGAGTCACTGTTAGGTGTGGATTTCGGGCTTGCGGCGTCATCAGTCCAAATTTCTTTGAGAACGACGTTAGCCAGACCATCACTGTCAACTGCGAGCACTATAGGTCGATGATTACCAATTTCTTTTGGCCTGAAATGGATGATCTGGCACCAACGATATGTGATTTCAACAGGACGGCGCTAAGTGCCACGGAGCTGATACCACATTGGATATTCTGCACAAGCGATTTGAGGGCATAGTCATCTCACATGGAGTTGATGGGATTGGCCACAGAGATCGTGCGATTTGACCCCATTAGACTTTTCTTTGTGGGGTTTCCTCAAGTCGCAGGTCCATGCGAATAAGCCACAAACCAAAGCGGTCCCCAAAGCCAACATTACCCATGCCATTGGTCAAATTCAGCCTGATTCATGTGCCAGAATCATGGAGAATTAGAAGTTTCGGATGCGCTCAACACAGAGAAGCCGTGGCGACCATTTGAACGATGTTATATTCCACACATAATGGCATCAGTAGGTCTTTGAAACGAATACAAACTTCGATGATATCTCACACACTTTGTTTTATTTAAATTTAAAGATAGAAAGCGTTCAATAAAAGACCTGTTATAATCAATCAGAATCATAGAGTTTCGGTTTGAATGATACTATTTTCAATCTCATTTATGAACTAGCATTCTCTAGTATAGGTTTGCGCACTCCTCCAATCAATAATAGTATTTGTTTATTTTCCAAACATAAAGATAAAAGTGGTTTAGGTTAAAGTTAGCACATGTAGCTAGGAATTCGTCAATTTATTTTTGTCAGGTCCACTTCGATGTAAGTATATTTCGCACAGAAAAATGTGATAAAATGCAAGAAGCAATTTATTGAGGTTATATTTGTTTCTTGTTATCAATTTTAATGAACTACTTATTTTCCTTTCATCTGATATGGAAAATTACATGCAGTATAATATCAGTATCCCAAGTACGTATGAAATAAACACAAAGAAACCAAATACAAGAAATGAAAATTTTCATCAGATGTCAAGTTTATCGGTGTAAAAAAATTGTTTCGTGAATAGATATATACATTTATTTATACATTAGTACTTGTGGAGTATGAGATGTTTTCATAAAAGAATGTGTATAGAGGCAAAAATAACTAAGGGTGTTTTCATTGGCCGTTAACTATTATACTATAAGTAGGTAATGACTTCGCCAAGACTTGCTGCTACAAAATTTTCCACTTTTACAAGGGAAATATGTAGCGTATCGCGCGGAATTTATAGAGGAATGAGCGATTTTTTTTCAGGTTCATGCCCGAAAAAAAATCTTTATAGATAGCGTACGTTGTTTGCAATCTTGAATCGTTTGCCGTTGAAAACTGTGAATCATAGCTTGGCAGAGTTATTTGGAAGTGAAAGGCAAAATTCTCAGGTTTTACTACATTTACGGGGAGTGAATTTTATTTAAACTACTCTTTACATATTTCCTAAGTCACTTTCAGCTTTTTGTTTCACCTCAGTTATATCTTCTATAAATGGAATATTTGTACCAGTTATTCATTCTTATTTTGATTTGTTTTTTCGTAGGTTTCGAATCATATTAGAATTATATTAGATAATGGAAGTCCGAACTAGTAAAATCACATAAATAACAAAAGCAGTTGAACTTATTGCAAATTATCCTAGCGATTGTTATCAGTGCGTAATATTGAACAATATCAAATCTGGTTTTCTTGGTACTCAGACTTCTGTTAGTAATTTGTACGCATGATCAATAAGAATACAAACGATATTGTGTTCAAGAAAAATTGAAAACCTTTCACTGACAAGTAAAATATTTGAAGATTGCCATAGGTAATTCATTAAAAAAGGTTAACGTATTTATTTTTGAGAAAATAAGGATCTAGGGAACCAGTTCTTTCAAACATTCCACCCCTTCTCTTTCAAGATTTGGGGGATATGTTTTTGGAAGAAATAGGCTTATCAATACCTTTAAAAAAACATTACTTTGATACGGTTTTGAGCATTATTTAGTTTTAGTTGTTGCAAGTTATTAGTTATTGTGAATCATAGCTTGGTAGAGTTATTTGGAAGTGAAAGGCAAAATTATCAGGCATTACTACATTTAAGGGAAGTAAATTTTATTTAAACTATTCTTTACATATTTCCTAAGTCACTTTCAGCTTTTTGTTTCACCTCAGTCATATCTTTTACAAATGCAATATTTATACCAGGAGATTTTGAGGTGAGTGGTTGCGTGGAAGAGCGCTATTCTATCTTTCTCAGAAGATAGAAGAGCGAACGATGCCATTTGCTACATAACATCAATCAACCTTGTTCTTTGTAACTGCTTTTTGTGTAGCAATAAAAACATTTATTATTATTATTATTATTATTAAATATATTGAGTATAGGCCCAAAAACAGTGCCTTGCGCAACTCGACATAGAACTGTTGTCGGTCTACTAATTTCACTATTCAGTTTCACCATTTGCTTACGATTTTTTTAGAAAGTTCGTCAATTATTCCAAGACTAGGAAGACTCCTCATTTCTAGGTGTTCAAGTTTACCTAGCAAAGGCTCATGACTTAGGATGTTGATTGCCTTTGCAGACCCAGACATGGTTTCGAATCGTCTCCAGATTCGTAGATGAGGTACGCTATATACTTACTGCAGAACTCCTGAAAACGTTCATTCAATAGCATTATAAGTTGGCACGATTTTTTTTTTTCATAAAAAAGGTACTGAGTGATCGGAGCTGGTTGATAAAAGCTCGTCAACAACCGAACTGATTCCGGCCCTGACCGCCAAGCTCCCCTCAATCTCTGGTGGAGGAAATTTGCATCGAGATCGGGAGATCGCCGTGCTAGAGTGCTCTCCCAGGAAAAAGGACATAAATAATTAACCGGCACCAGATGTACTCACGGCCTGCTCTAAATGGGTACTCGCAAAATGTCCCGACATGCAATATTCACCGCCTTCTATATGTACGTGTTCTACTCGCAAATAATGGCCACCTTTACATCACGACGACGGTAATTCATACGGGTTTTTACTTTTGTTTTTGACGTCTCGGCAACGCAACTATGACTTTTTGTCCGGATCCGATCGTGGGTGGTGTTGTGGTTGGGTAGAAAGTTTTACCGAATAGATGGAGATTAATCTGTTGTTTTTCAGGGGGCTCAATTCCATTTCTGAATGAAAAATTGCAAATTCGTAATTAGTTTTTTTGGTACGAAAAGAGTAGTAAAATTATTACTTTTTTCTACTTTTTCATGAACCTTGAATTATATTTCATTTTCCAATATAGGGTTCTATATGGAAAAGTAGAATCAAAATGTACTCGTTTCATATGAACGACAATCCTCAAAACTGTAAATTTATGCGACATAAGGATGAACAAGGTCCAACCTTTTACTTTGTTATATTGCACCTCAGCTGCACAATCGCATTCTTAAAAATGTGCAGACAACATTCATACTTTCTTTGATAGTAATAATTGATTTATGTGTACTCGAAGGACTGGATTAATATTTTAAGGCTTTTGACATCATTAGCTCACGGCTCGTACTAGTCTTACATAAATAATTATTTTATTCGTTCTAATGTATTTCCATTTCACATTTTATTGCATAAATAGCGAACCGCTCCGGCTCCACACGGGTGCAATGCTGATACTAAATATACAGATAAACGCGTGCAATCGCTGATAATCATGAAGTATTATATGGTAAAGCGCGGCCTTTGACGCGCTATTTATAGTCACGTGCCGCCGGCCCCCCGGCCGGTACCGCCGCACCAGCTATATCCCTGCATTTAAAATCTGTGATATCTTCGAAAATATTCATTTAAATTACATGCATTACCTTTAAAATGACCAGTGTTCCTCTACTATATTATGCATGTTATATACATATCCACATTCCTCTTGATTCACTCTATCTATTTTGAGAAACCGCATCAAAATCAGATCTAAGCATACATAGGGACAGACAGCGGGAAGCGACTTTCTTTTATATTATGCAGTGATATAATTGATATTTCTATCACATTTTGATTTGTTTTTTAGTGGGTTTCGAATTATATTAGAATTATATTAGATAATGGAAGTCCGAACTAGTAAAATTACATAAATAACTTAGGTCGTTAACAGAAGCAGTTGAACTTATTGCAAATTATCTTAGAGATCGATATCAGTGCGTAATATTTTGAACAAAATCAACTCTAGTTTTCTTGGTACTCAGAATGAGGTCCCTCGGGGATCCACTCTAGGACTTCTGGTCGTAATTTGTACGCATGATAAGTAAGAATACAAACGATATTGTGTCAAGAAAAATTGTTCTTTAGTTTTAGTTGTTTCAAGTTATTAGCTGTTGTTAGTTTTCTTTCTATATGTATTTAGAGAGTGTAACTTAAATTCCCCATTTCACTTCAAATTAAAGAGGAAATAGGTAATGATATATAACTTGCAATTAGTTTCATACTATGAAATTTTCAATCATTCCAGTAATGATGATAGGAAATTCAGATAAGTTGATATATAGAAATTACTTAGAAAATAGGCATTTCCTGAATGAAAGTAGACGTTAATCGGAATCAAAGAAACTATTGCCAGAGAAGATAATCATCATCCATTGGTAGGTTCATTTGAACTGGGATTCCTAACTTTTTTATGGAATAATTGTATTACTCATTTCGATAAAGTTTATTTCTACATACTGAAGACAATAATGAAATTATATTTTTTGAAGAACATGCATTTTTTTCCGAAATGTTTCTTAGGTCACTGACCTTTCAAAGTATGAAAAATAAATATACATGAAAAGAGAATTCGATTAATCAATAACTAATTGATTGACAAAATGAAATTTTTAATACCTGTCTTTTCAAAAATGACTGGGGTTATAGAAAAAACGCCTTTTCCGTTTTTAAAATCTGCAAAATTGTTTTCGAAAACGGAAATGGATTTTTCCCGAAACGGCAGTCATTTTGAAAGGGAGTATTAGCCATAAAAGTGTACAGTATTTCAAAGAAAATCTAATTTGAGCTTCCAAAGGACTAATTTAAGCTTTATTGAACATTGAAGGTTGGGGTGTGTACAGATTCATGGTTGAACTCATAGCCATCTGCCAAAATATAGTGTGCAAATGTGGAATTAGTCTTTACATTCAAGAAACTACTGATATGCTCTTTTATTTTCTGAGAAAAGGTTCTTCATGTTCAGCCAATTTAAAGTTTCGGGCAAAAACCACAAATCAATCCATATACTCCCGATCTAACCGACATTGACGTTTTGTCCTTATCGTTTTTGATGAATTTGTTTGAACTATCATTTGTTATGTGAGCTATACTCATATCTGTCTCGAAAAAAAACCAGCCATGTTATTGCTGGGTTCACCAATAAATGTCATGTCTTATGACGCTTATTATGGTTTTTTTGAAGTGAGATATCGTACATTTTTGGAAAGAATGAAGTCGATAATATCTACCATGTAACCGTTGTTGACAGCAATGTGTACAATAAAATTCAAAACTCGCTGAAAATAACTTTCTGGAGGTGGAATATTCAATAGTATGTGAAGCAAGCCATTGAATGCTGATAACAATGTGTCGAGGAATCATGTATGACAATGTCCTTATAAGATGAACCGTGAACAATTGCAAAATCACCTTTATTATTATTTGAATAGAACTGACCGATACTTGATGAAAATTCATATTAAAACTCAATAACTCAGTTTATTGTATGATTTCCACTACAAGGGGTTTTACAAAAACCGCGACACGTGTTTCGCTATACAATAGCTTCCTCAAGCGTAAAATATTAAATTATTACTAAATTACAATATTTTTCATGAGATATTTCATATAAAATATTTTATTTAAAATATTTGTTATTTAGAAGTAAATTATTATTTTACTCTTGAGGGAGTTATTATATTTAAGATATTTTATATAAAATATTTTTATATAAATATAAGATATTTTTAAATATAAAATATTTGTTATTTAGAAGTAACTTATTATTTTACGCTTGAGGGAGCTATTGTAAAGCGAAACACGTGTCATGGTTTTTGTAAAAAATATATAAAATATTGTAATTTAGAAGTAACTCATTATTTTACACTTAAGGAAGCTATTGCATAGCGAAACACATGTCGCGTTTTTTATAAAAAATAATACATAAAGTATTGTAATGTAGAAGAACTCATTATTTTACGCTTGAGGATGCTATTGTATAGCGAAACATGTGTAGCGGTTTTATAAAAAATATTATATTAAATATTGTGATTTAAAAGTAACTTATTATTTGACTCTTGAGGAAGCTATTGTATATATACAAATACCTATAAGAAACCGTTAATCAACTGATTATCATGAATTTCACTGTCAAGGTTATCCATAAAAATTTCAGCTATTAGCAAAAGACTCAACGACTTTTCTATTATTAGCCCTTCGCTGTATGAATACTTGGATGTTTCAGTATGTGCTTTTTATGAAATTGTATTCAACTGGTATTTCGTAATATTAGTACTACCAGTACTGATGTAACTTTTTTTTGTATTTTTGGAAACGAAAATGTAGATTTTTTGAGAGTTTATGTTTCATGGCCATTCCTCATCGTTCATTATTCAGTATCTTCCAGGTATTACCGCATCGAATACCTGACAACCAGAGTATCAATGCCTTTCCATTTCAGTGAGATTCTTAAGTTTTTCGTCGATAAAACCATAGTCCGTTTACGTCTTCAAAGTCGAGGCCATTCGCGAGAAAACGTTGGTATTATACGCCATACTCGGCGAGCACGCTATTTATATAAAACAAGAGAAAAAACACGCTCTATCAAAGTAGGCACTGTATGTGTGTACTTAGTTCTATTCGTTGAACTTGGCTCGAAGCATTCATCGAGTTGGCCTTGAATTAGAAGTGCGGCCAAAGACCCTTACTTCTTTCATAGCTGGGAAGAAGAGGAAAAGCGCGTTATGGATGGCAAGAAATAACTATACGGCATACGGTAGATGGGAGCCGCAATTACTCCGTTCGGATGTAATTAAAAAAATTACAACAAAGACGACGAATGGATTTCATCGAATTGTTGATGAAGTGAATATACTCGTACGTTTGCAGTGCTTGACATAACTTTCTCACGGCAGTACAAATTCAATAGGTATGTCTGCCACTAGCCTTACTGTTTACATTAGTCTCAAGGAACAAGTGGGAGCTCTCATCATGCAGACGTCGATGATTGGAATATTGGAGAGTCTAACTATTCATTCGATGAATATTATTCATTTTTGAATGCCCTCTTTAGTGTCGTTGATCCTAAATATTTACTTTACAGTAGCAGATGAAACGTGGAGTTTCTCTCGACTATATATATATATATATATATATATATATATATATATATATATATATATATATATATATATATATATATATATAAAATAAATAGATAAGTACTCTTTGATCATTCCCATATTGATTTCAATTTAAGAGCCACCGGTATACAGCTGTTTCAGCCTATTGGGCATCGTCAGTACCGGGCAGGCGGTCCTCGATTGAAGACAAAATGAGAAAAAACCAAGAAAGTACTTGATAAAAATAGCTGCGTAAACGCAAGCGAAACATAAGTGGAACCACCTATTGGTGTGACACCCAAGTCAACTTGCCAAGTTTTTATGTCAGTGTTGGTGTTTTGACCAATCAACCGACAACTGCGGTAGCAGAAATTTGGGAAGCTAACCTGAAATGCCATCGGAAACCGAATCCACATGTTTCTAGAAATGATATGAAATCTAGAAAGGTTAATGCAGTCAAGCTGCTGGAAAATAATTCCATGAAAATTAAAAAATAAATAGATAAGTACTCTTTGATCATTCCCATATTGATTTCAATTTAAGAGCCACCGGTATACAGCTGTTTCAGCCTATTGGGCATCGTCAGTACCGCTTGCGTTTACGCAGCTATTTTTATCAAGTACTTTCTTGGTTTTTTCTCATTTTGTCTTCAATCGAGGACCGCCTGCCCGGTACTGACGATGCCCAATAGGCTGAAACAGCTGTATACCGGTGGCTCTTAAATTGAAATCAATATGGGAATGATCAAAGAGTACTTATCTATTTATTTTTTAATTTTCATGGAATTATTTTCCAGCAGCTTGACTGCATTAACCTTTCTAGATTTCATATATATATATATATATATATATATATATATATATATATATATATACTACTATTAGTTATTTTTCACAGCATCCTTCAAGGATGAAATCCAACTTAATTTTATCTCTTAAAGAAAGGGTCACTAGATTGTCTCACCCGGATTTCATTGAAAGTGATCTGAAATTGTTAAGAAGAATTCTAATGGAAAATTCATATCCTCTTCTTAATTCAGTTTATGCTTGAGGAAGCTATTGTATAGCGAAACACGTGTCGCGGTTTTTGTGAAACCCTTTATAGTGAAAATCATACAATAAACTGTATTGATTAGTATCTTAATTCATGTTATCCTAATTTATCTACCCTAACTTCACGCAATTCACGCAGTATTAGGTATGCAATTTCCGCAACAGATAATTCTCCTTCTTCTAATGAAAATAATCAAACTATTCTATAAGATATATTCCTAATTTAACCCCTAAGTCACTTGATATATTTAGAGACATAAAATGTATTAGAATTTCTACCAAAAATTATAAAACAATTTCATTCCTATATTCTGAAATCAAAACTCTTCTCATCAACAAAAAAAAATCTAATGTCATATATAGTATTCTATGTTCTTCTTGTAATTCAATTTACATTGGTGAGACCAGTCGTAATCTATCTGGAAGAATCACGTCACATAAAAGTGACTGCAGACTCAACGTTCTTGTGGACTGGCTGAACATGCTATCTCTTCAGATCATGTTATGGATTATGAAAATACAAAAATTTTGACAGTTGAAAATAATAAAATCAAAAGGCTTTTTCTAGAAATGGTTCACATAAGTAAAAATAATAATAACTTAAACAAAAAATCAGAAATACAAAATTTATATCAAATTTACAATTATATTTTAACTTAATATAATTAAACAAATAATTTCAATATGAGAAAAATCATAGATCGCTAATAATTCTTCGCTTACATTTAAATCTCACTGTATATGCAAATATCATAATAATCACATTTTCTCTGGTGCTGCAATAAAATTTTCAACGACAAATTTGCATTTGATTTTTCGGTTGTTATGTTTGAATTTATATGCCTTTTTATATTTTAAACTAATTTTGGCGAGTCTTTTGTAACATTTCTACTACTAAATAATGTTAGCATCATATTTATTTTGTAGATATTCTTGATAAAGGAAAAAATAAATTTCCAAAAGCTTGAATAGCAAAAAAATGTGTTTTTATAGCCCGCAGAGATTGACTGAAATACCCAACTGAAAAATAACCTATAGTTATATAACTTGACCTTTCAACATTATGTGAAATGATCCAATTAATTACCAGCTTCTTATCAATATAATAGATCAAAGTCCATGGTGTCCAAATAATGGAGTTGAATAAAGAATTCTTGGAGCCCATATTTTTTTTTGCAGAAATCGTAAATTTCGTGAACTGAAAATGAATCGTTTCAATTTTGAATCTTAAGAATGGTACTTTTTTGATACAAAAAACTATAATTGTTTTTCCTTCAAGTTCAATTTTAACTGACAATCTTATAATGCCGTATTTTGCAGAATATTTATCCTTAGGCGGGTGACATACTTCGCGATTTCCGAGCGGCTTTTTCCAGCGCGTTTTTTTCTTTTCATGCCAACCCCTGCATTTAAATGGAACTTGACAGATTTTACGATTTTATCAGTGGCGATTCCTTACATCCAACTAGTCGTTCAAGGGCGACCAAGTTGAGGGAGTACCCAGGTAAACGAATGGGACCCGATAAAGTTGGCTACTTCCAAGCGGTTATACAGTAGCGATTCGAGAATATAAGTGGAAACTTTAATTGTTTGTGAGACAAAAGCTACCCCGGTTTTGCTAACAAACTGGAAAGAGATAAGGTATGGAGGGTGGTAGGTGGTAACAGAAAACCTTTCTTCCTGGTCCCTCTTTCGGTGCACGACGTACCTCCTTTTGTAGCGTCTTCCAGCAAGAGCGCCTTCTGCTTCCAAAGCGCAAAGGAATACAACTATGATGGTAAAATATCACAGCAAAGCGGTTGCTTTGAAGGCGCGAACGATACTAGAGGACGACAAGGGGGTATTTCGCCTCCAGTCAGAAATCCGGACTGCCAGGAAATCGTGGACACTGTCAGGTACACACTGTAACGATTTTTACTCAGCAATTTCCGCTCGGAAACCGGGCTGGAAAAAACTGCTCGGAAGTCGCCTTACAGGTTATTTTTCGAAAAAAAATGTTATTTTCTACACAGACCGTTTTTTTATCTGATCCCGCTATTGCTATCTCGAAAATATTAATAAGGTTTGTGAAATTAGACAAAAATTATCTGGTTAGCGGGACAATAAAAGTATTTTCATATCAGATATCTTCATTTGAAGATTATCAGTCGACCATCGTATACGTATAATGTTTGTTAAGTATTGAAAAAGTGCGCCACACCTAAAATTTGAAGTCGAACCATATGTTTCTCGGTACACGAAAAACAACGATTTTTATCAAAAAATGGACTCGAAGAATTCTGTGTTCAACCTCGCTTTTTGAACATCGTGGTGGGTGTATCTCTTTCATTACATCTACAACACAATGAAAATTAAAAGAAAATATAATATGACACCCTATGTCGAAAATTAATGATCTTTCGGATACCTAGTGAATTTCCTTGTGAATGAATCAGAATCACATTCGTTACTAGTTTTATCAAAAAATTTCTATTGACAATGCACTGACACACTTCTGACATTGAGATTGTGGTTATAACAGAATTTGCGGAACAAAACAAAAAATAAACAATGAAAACACTTTGGAAGCAAAACGAGGAAAAGTTCTGGTATTTGCTGTCACCGATTTTTTCTCAGTTTCGTAAACATAATTGAAATTCAAAATCCGTATTATAACATAGTAGAAGATCATGATGAAAACATTTAAGAAGAACATAAATCGCATAGATGAATGGACATCTTGCCTCAACTGATACAGAAAAATTTGTTCTACCTGAATAAATCTTTTCACCTATGATTATCGAGTTCATGATCATTTC
Source organism: Leptinotarsa decemlineata (assembly GCF_025532065.1). Taxonomy (NCBI): domain Eukaryota; kingdom Metazoa; phylum Arthropoda; class Insecta; order Coleoptera; family Chrysomelidae; genus Leptinotarsa; species Leptinotarsa decemlineata. The sequence continues at coordinate 14,861,986 of NW_027412558.1, forward strand.
TCATTTTTGTTTGATTTGTGATTTATCAGTTGGAAACAAAAGTTTATATGATAATAAAGTCTGTATCTTCTTTTCACAATTTGTAACTAAGCTAGCTCATTTTCTATTATATGCCCCTTGTCCAAGGCAGATTTTGCAGAGCAATTTTCCACAATAGGTCAATTTTTCGAAACTTCTGAAGCAGCATTCGAAGTGTGTACTTCAAATTATTATATCTAGTATTGAAATCGCACTATAAGCGGTAATATCTCGTTAATTCTTAGCTCGCACAAGATTTCACCTCTGAGGGTTGTCTTTCGTGTTCAGTAATTGGTGTATTTGTATTTCAGTAACATAAAAATATTCTCGGACAGTCAAGCGGCGTTGGAAGCTCCTACTGAGCAACATCTAAATTTGTAGCAAATTGCCAAAAACGACTCTCCCCGATAGGAAGACTTAACAGATTGTCTCTGGTCTGGATTCCTGGCCATACTGGCCTGGAAGGCAATGAGGTTGCTGACTCTCTTGCAAAGGAGGGTGCTGCAAGCAGCTTCATCGGACTAGAACCTGTCATTGGCATCGCTTTAGGCTTTGCCAAACAAATATTGAACACCTGGATGGCAAAAAGATGTATAGGCTTCTGGCAGAATCTTCCGGTATTGGCTCACTCCAAGGCGTTTATTCACCCTTCGAAGCTTGATACCAAACAGTTGTTGGACTATAGTAGGGATGAACCACGATATCCAACAGGCCTTCTCACAGGTCACTGTCGGAATATAGATTCTCGGGAGACAGTGTGTGTCGCCTCTGTTTGGAAAATGATGAAACAGCACAGCACATACTTTGTGCCTGCCCCGCTGGGGACCGAATCAAGTTTTCAAAGCTTGGCAGAGCCATACTCTTACCATCTGACCCGAAAGACCACTTACCATACAAACTAATCAGTTTCGTTAAGAAGTTGGGTTTATTTGGTCGAGTGTGAATAGGTGTGAGGCACAATAAACCTTTGCGGGTTGCGGTGGAGATTGAATAAACCCACTCACTTTGGACCTAACCTAACCTAACATAAAAATATCAATATAGTCAAATTTCTGCTTCAGAAACTGACGATTGTTATATCAAGTCTACATCCAAATATTAACTTATATTTTTTATTTTGTACATCAGAGTGGCTATATACACCAATGGAGATACCGAAATGCTTTAAATGGAAAACAAAACATTCATTCAATGAGCACTTTTCTCTCTGATCATATCTACCACAGCCGTATATAATATGTCAAGTACTAAAACCCGCGGATCATGGCCAATAAACCCGAAAAACAGCATTGACACAATTATCTCCGGCTGTGAAATTTCACTCTTCAATTTTGGTTGTGTTCATGTCTATCGAATATCCATTCTTTCTTAATTGTCTCGAACATTTATGTTTTCTTTAACAACCGAAATAAAGATATCAAACGTACTACGGATATTTTGTCTTCTGGTTATCATCAGTTGAAGGCCAGATCATTTAATCAGGAATGTTTAAATTGAGCAAAGGAAATTAAATTATCCGCTAAATGCAAAACCCAGCTGAATTAAATAGGGTAAATTTGGTTGATATATGGTGAAGTTAAACTTGGAGTACTATGTACTACGGTTTCGTAGGTCTATATCAGAAAATGCTGTGAAGCATTTGAAGTTTGTCGAGTTGACTGAGTGCCAACTAAATTATAAAAGTTTCGTAGAATACGTTGAATCGTTAAGTGGCAAAAAAGAAACACTTGCTTTCAATATTTTGTTCGTTTGGAATTTACATATTCCACATATGATGCTCTGACAAACTTTAAAATTAAATGTTTATCATGATTTCAACGATAATAATTTATTTTTACCGTTATTGATGCGGACTGTAGAAATGATAAGCACAAGTTTGACTCAAAAAATCTGATTGTAAATTTGGCGACAAATTATTCAAAAAATCATCAAACCTTTCGAGCACTGTGAGACTGAAGAATGGTTATTTTTATTATTTGACGAAACACTTTTTCGTTATGCCATAATATCATCTCATACTTGGATGTTTCTTTTTCAAACGTGTAATTTATAAGAGTGTTATTATTGTGAAAGAATAAAAAAGTTAATTTTGATTATATTTTCCATTGAAGTACATAACAAATCATCAGTTAGTTAATTTCTTTCATATTTATAAATTCGCGATTATTTATCGCACGTTGGATTGAAATCTCAGCTTTTTGACTGCGGGCACGAAAATGGCGACGGCTCAGTGATGGCGAGACGATGGCGATGCATACAACAACATCGACGGTATAAGTGACGCACACGAAACGAGCGGTGGCGTTTCAACACGCAATATACTTGTCATCGCCCCGCGCCGCCCCGCAGTCGCCATCTCTAGGCCGTTGCTATTTTCGTGCCCACAGCCTTAGTACTTGAACTCTAGTAACGGAAAAATCGGTAGATCAAGTTGCAAGTTGGAGACATTTTAACAGAGTTGAAATCGAATAAATTATGAAAGTTAGGTATTGTCCCTCCCTGTGTATTTTAAAGCGTGTATTTTTCTCTTCGATAAATATGAAAACACAATGAGGCGAGAAAAGATGCAATTTCAATTTTAATATTTTTTGAAATCGAAGGCGTATATTTTTCAGTTAGTAGATTATTAGATTTGGACTCTTTATGATATGCAGAGTTGGGAGGTTTTATATCCCGTGAAATTGGGAATTCAAGATTATGTTGTATTGTTTCGGAAGAATTGTGACTGCAAATAATACATATTCTATTTGGATTTATATGATAATCAGAGCCCTTCGGAATTAGCCTGCCTTCCCAAAAATTTGTCATGTTCTCCACTGGTCAATTGTTCTGGTTATCTCAGTATGTAGCTTTATAAGAAGGATAGCACTGTGGTGATACGTGTACTGTTAAAAAAATAAGGTGAATGTTCAAATTTTGCGGGCTATATTCGATAATTTTTTTAAATTTTGTTACGTTGGTACACTAGTTGGTACACTCGAACATATATTCGAGACTAGTATACCAACTAGTGTTTCAACTGTTTAGCATGTTTATTTTGTTGGTGAGAGTTAGAAGTGTTTTGCGTGTTTTCTGCTATCGAAAAAAATGGATCGAAGAATTTGTAACACATTTTGTGTACAAAATGAAATTTCGTTCTCAAAAACACTCAAAATGTTGACAGCGGCATATGATGATTGTACTCTGAGTCAGAAAAATGTTTACAAGCGGTACAAGCTTTTCACAGAAGGTCGAGAAGTTGTGATTGACAATGCCCTAGCCGCCCCAGACATCAACAACCGATGGAAGTGTTGACAAAGTGCAGAAAATCCTTATGGAGAATCGTTGAATCACCGTAAGAGAAGTTGCTGAGGATATCGGCATATGGATTGACTTATGCATGAAGCGTGTGGCAGTGGAGTTCGTTCCAAAATTGCTGCATTTTGAGCAATGAAATCGTCGCATCGCCCAGGATTTATTGAATGACGACAACGGCGATCCAGATTTGCTTAAAAGCGTCATAACTGATGACGAATCATGCGTATATGGTTATGTCATCGAAAGCAAAGTTCAATCATGGAAGAGCACTGGAGAGAGAAGATCAAAAAAGCACGCCAAGTTGGATCAAATGTTAAGGTTTCGTTCACCAACAATAACCAAAGAGTAAGTGACAAGAAAATTATCTCACAAGAATTTGCGGACTATTTTTGTTGAAAATAATTCTACATACCATTTAAATGATATACAAAAAATTTCTGAAAACTGGCTAGATGAGGCCACAAAAACATACATTTCGACAATATTACCTTACATGACTTAGAGCAAGCTTTTCGGAAAGTAAAACCAAAAAGGTCATCCGGACCAGATAATATCCCATGTTATACATTCAAGGCTTGTAAAGACTCCCTGACATATCCTTTACTAGTAATATTCAATAAATCTTTGAAGAATGGTAAATTTACAGAAAAATTTAAGGAGGCTAGGATCACCCCAATTTATAAAAATGGAGAAAAAAACAAAATTAACAACTATCGTTCGATAGCAGTTCTGAACTCCATTGCCAAAATTTTTGAATTCATTATTCATGAAAAGGTATATTCTCATTTTCAGAGTTATATCTCGGTTCACCAGCATGGTTTCACAAAAAATAAATCGGTTGAAACAAATTTGTTTCACGACAAAATTATCTGAATATATGGGAAAAAAAACTCAAGTAGACTGTGTCTAATAACTTTTTTCGTCCCAAATTAAAAAAAATACAGCACGTCATCTATGGAGGAGAAAAATCTGGAATATTTCTGGCAGGGTCGGGAGTACCCCAAGGATCGAACCTAGGCCCATTGCTCTATTTAATTTTCATAAATGAGCTCCCGAAAAAATATCATAGGACTGTTTGCTATATGCTGACGATTTCAAAATGCTTGGAAACATTACATACCTAAATGAGTATTTAGAACTCCAAAAACAAAGATAAAATATCTAATTGGTCCAGGGATAATAAATTACCTTTAACCATTTCTAAATGCAAAGTTATGACGTTCAGCCGAAATAAGATTCCACATCACTCTGTTTATATAATGCAGAATACAGTTTTAGAAAGAGTTCAAGAAATACGTCACCTCGGGGTACTTTTCCAAAGTGCCGTGAAATTCAACCAGCATATTCAAAATATTACTAATGACGCTAATAAAAGACTAGGTGTTTTAAAACATACCACTTACGAACTCAAAAACATAAACAGTATAAAATATTTGATTAATACAATTATTCGAAGTAAACTAGAATATGCAAGTGTTATATGGGAATCAAACCAAAAAAAATCACAGCAGATTCTAGAAACATTACAAAATAAATTTTTGAAATATTTGTATTTTAAAAAATACGGACATTCGCCATGTTTCATATCGTATGGACCGATCAGAGATGAATTTCACATAGAATTACTGGAAAACAGAGAAAAAATTTGAATGGCCATGTAGCATTTTTCTCACCAGTCAAATCTGTTTTTATGTTCCACTGCCAGGTATTCGTCTGCGACAAACTACTTTTCATGTCAATCAACATAAATCTTTCACTGACAGAATTTGCTCAATGTATAATAAATACGCAAATATCATTAGGTTTGGTATCTTCGAGGTATCATATTCAAAACTCAAATCTAACCTAAGAGAGGTTATCAATTCCTGATTCTGCTGACGAGTGTGAACGTAGGTACCCCTATAGTTCACTAGTTCACTACTGCGTTATATCCGCTCACTTGGTTTCCTTTTTAGGTGATAAGAAACATATAACTAGGCTCTGCCTGTTTGTTTCGAAATAAATAAATAAACTATCTTCTTCGATTACCGTGGCGTGGAGCACCAGAAGTTCTTGCGACATGGTCGTATTGTCAATAAGGAATATTATCTTGTAGTCATGCGTCGCTTGCGAGAAGCAATACTTCGTATTGCTTCTCGCAAGCGAGCACAATACACAATATTGCTCGCTTGCGAGCAGTATTGTGAAAAAACAGTTCATGGCTTTGGCATCTCGATATTGCACTCGCTATTGCTTGTTCATAATTTTTTGGCCAAAAACAACACCATAATCATGCCTAAGCCACCATATTGACCCGATTTGGCTCCATGTGACTTTTTCCTATTTCCAAGATTGTGTAGACCCATGCAAGGACGGCGTTTTGCGATGATTGAGGATATAAAAACCGAATCGCTGAGAGAGGATTAGATAAAACACTAGCTCAAGTGTATTATATCTGAGGGGGACTACTTTGGCGGGGAATAAATAGAAATTGATGAATGAATAAATGTTTTGATAAAAATTAAAATTCACCTTATTTTTTCAACAGACAGCGTATAGACGTAAAAAAATTATAAAACGAAATTTTCATAATAAAAATGAGTTTATTGTTAAGAACACATCCTTTCAGTGTATATAAGTATAGTAATCCAATGGAAACTTATCAAACTATAATCCTATTATTTCCGTTACATGACTATTCCGAATCCTTTTGAAACTCGCGAATTCTGCTGTAAAATCCGACAAAGCCGTACCTATTATCAAATTACACATCTATTATATCTCTTCGAATAATATATCTGAAAGATCACAGGAAGAGAAATGTTCTGTTACAATGCAAGACATGCCTTTTGTGAGGAAAAGTTTCTCGGCCAAATGGATTCAGCATTATTGAAAGGCTTTTGTGGAACTCAATATACTAATGCGTTGGCCATGGTTTCTCTGATGGTCATCGAAAAGCATGCATTAATTATTTATGGAATATTCCATTTGATGGAAAATTAGATCGATGCAGGGAGTTAATTGTATATAGTTTTAATCGAAGATTCGTTCATTATTCAAAAACTGAAGTGAAAAACTATTATAATGTAAATATTATCGTCAAGCTAAGAGAGTCTAGGAAAATAATAGTTTTTTTGATAGAAATTGATTTTTAAGCTTTGTTGCAACAATTATGAATACACGCAGAAGGATGAGTTTTCCAAAGTACACGCATGAATAATTGGAATAAACAATTACTATAAACAAAAATGTACAACAAAATAGTTGCTGAAATTGCAGAATGACAAAATATATGAAAAAACTCGTAGGTTTAAAATCTGAATGAAAATATTCTGAACGATAGCAAGTGAAAATCGATCGTTCAGACTAGGGCTCGAATACCAACACGGCAGTCAATTCGAGAGAGTGAACAAATCACCCACGTCAAACCGCCTGGCAATACTGTTGAAACTTTCAACGGGTTTGAAAACAAACATTTGGTTTTAAAATGTATGTATTTCAAACGGGTTTTCCTGTTAATCAGCTGTCGTCCCCCTTTGATCGGCAAACATAGAAAGTCTAAGCATATTTAAGCTGAGGATTAACATCTTACTTCATCAAACAGATCTGATGCCTTGGGACGCCACAAGGAGCATTTTTGGGCCCACTATTTTTCCTGTTATGTATACATGAATGATTTGCTATCCTATATCTCGGAGGGTAGATAATTCAGGTTTGAAGGCGGTTGACAATGTTTCATGCTGAATTTCATTAGATCGGACTTCCATTGTCTGATATTATATAAAATAATTTGAAATCCCCAGAAGAATCAATAAAATTTAAAAAATAGCTAAAAAAAATAACAATTATATTAAGCAAAAAAAAAGAAATTACAAATAAATAAAATACGAGCATAATTGAAAATTGAACAACTAGCAAGAAATAAAAATTAAAAATCAAAAGATTTCAAGACAAGTTAGAAGCAACGACCATATAAATTGAAGAAGAAGAAGCTAACTTCAGGGTGTCGGTTTTATGTGACGGTGTGCGGGCGCATCGTAAAAATTTACTCTCATCATTTTTCCCTAACGTGCCAAAATAAGTATAATGTCAAAAAGGCAACAGCTGTACCCAATCTACAAGGTTATTGAACCGATTAAACTGAACATCTTGTCATTTGTTTTTATGTGATTAATTTTTTCAATCACACTTTTATATTTATTGTGATTGTTTCCACATTCGTTCATTCTTTGGACCGTAAAGGAATTCTGATGAAATAAATCTATTTTCTTTGTAAGTGCCTGTATGTTAATAAGTTCATTGATTAACTGATCATTTTAAAAATGCGACAACTAGTACCATTGATATCTAATTTTTGTAGTGAAGCGATAATACGTGTCGGTGTTAATAATAATAAAAATATTTGTTGGTTGTTCTACTTATAGAAAAAGCAATAATAATTTTTGGAAAATTTGATCTATGTGATTCTGTTCACTTATTTGTGAGCGCTTATATCATAAATCGAAACGAATCAACAGCAACTGTGTTCATTTGGTTCTGTTTATTATAATCCTGACAAAAAAAACATATTATATATTGCGATTTTGTTTTTTATACCTTTTGTATTCCTCAAATATGTAATTATTTTGTAATTGTTTCACAATCCATTTAGATCCTGACCTGGCAGCCCGTCGAAGTGGAATTTCTAGACTGCTGTGATTACTCGAGGATGAACAAGATACGGTCGTTTCCTTTAATAAGACGAATAACTCTGGTGCCCCAAGAAAATAAAATTAATTGTACCATGTTCAACAATTAAACTCGAGACGAGTGTGGATATGCTATGATGGTTAAGAGGTTTTAATAACATCATAAAATTCATTAAACATTACGAGAAATTCGGAGAAATATTAGTCTCGAATAATTTTTGATTGTGACTCATCAACACTGATGCATTTAGTTGGACATCCGCTCTGGCAAGTTTTGTGAGAAATGCATAAAAGGTGAAACACCAATTTCCACATCTTGATGAAGAAATTTTAGCTTTGGATAACAGTAACTACGTTATGGTGAGAAAACTCAGGAGTTTGTTTTCTTCAAGGAGGCAACTGTAACAAGAAAGGATATAATCTCAAGTCAGACAAAAGAGAAACGCTACGAAAAGAGTCAAGGAACAGTAACACGTAGAATTTTTCTAGTTTTTTTCTCTACAGTGCATATCGAGAATGTTATTGTTCAAACTGTTGATTAACGGAAAAACAGATTTTAAACTCAAGTCATTTCATGTTTTTTTTTCTGATTGATTCGACCGTTACTTGACAGTTCAACAACAATAATTATGCTTCCTCAAAAGGTTTAGTTATGGGAAATCCATTAAGCCCCTTACTTGCAGAAATTTTCATGGATAATCTAGAGAAGTCGATCTTTAAACATCCTTTGATTGAGCATTTCTTGTATTGGCATAGATATGTGGATGACGTTTTGGTATGTTTTCCAGGTACTAAGAGACAATTAGATACCTTTCATAGGGATATTAACAAAATTCATGAAAACATTAAATTCACTATTGAAATAGAAGCAGACAACTCAATTTCTTGGACTTAACAATTAGTAGAAGGAACAACAAACATGATTTTTCAATTTTTCACAAACCGTCCTATACGGATATTACTATACATTACGATTCTACCCATCCTTATCAACACAAAGTAGCAGCTTATAATAGCATGATTCACAGATTAGTCAATGTTCCTCTTTCAATAGATAATTTCAATTGCGGTTAACAATGGGTTTAAAGCCGAATTAATTAACAAAATACTTGCCAAAAAAGTCTACGCAAAAGCGATTCGAGACGTTTTTCCTATTGATAAGGTAGATAATCAAAATTATAGAGCTTTAACGTTTTTTGAACAACCAGCGGAAAAAGTGGCTTCATTTTTGAGGAAACGAGATATTAAAATTGCATATAGAACAAGTAATACGTTGGGAAAGTTAGTTAAAAATAATAAAGACAAGACATCTAAATTCGAGAAATCAGGTGTATATAAATTAAAGTGTGGAACGTGCCCTAAGGTATATATTGGTCAAACTGGCAGAACATTTTGGAATCGAATCCAGAAACATCATACGAGCTATGTAAATAAGAAAATAAATTAAACATATTTAAATCATCTTCTAGAAGAAAATCATATCTTTAACAAAGAGTTCGAAATTTTGCACATAGAAAATACAGGTTTGAAACTGAATCCTTTAGAAGCAATTGTTTTTTTAAAATCCGAGAAAGAATTATTATTGATGTAGATGTGAGGTAATATACTTTAGGTAATCATAATTCAACAGGTACCTTAGGTAGAGGTTCAGGTAATTTTTTGAAGGTAGTCTCAATTATGGTTACCTGTAGTATATAAATATTAATGTAAGAACAATTTGAAGTATTCATACACTTGAGAAAGCTACTGTGCTAGCGAAACATGTTGTGATTATATTTTTTCAAATAAACTTTGTGGAGATCAAATCGTGAGGTGTAGTTCTTAAAATCATTTCATGTTCTTGTTCCTAGGGAAATTATCAATATTTTTGGAATTACTTCTGGCATCTTCAAGAAAATTATTATATATCGCTCTATTTTCTTTCCTGAGTTGGTTAATCAAGCAGTTCACTCAAAATGAAAGACATGTATTTGTTCAGTTGTGGATCTAAAAACCATCTTATACGGGCATTATGATACATAATTTTTCGAGATATCGAATGGGTAGGGTGAAAATAATACTTCACAATTTACACAAGACTAACATTCAATGTCAACAGCTGTTTCGACACACTGTGTCATCTTCAGAGCGCGATTTATAGATTAACCTAGGTATATGATGTCATCTCCTTAAATACTTGAAGTTGCTTTGGTAGAAACTATAAAAAATTCTTCAAGATATCCTCAGCGAAAAGCAGCAGCCTTGAATAGTATGTTTCACATACTACTTATTATACTTTCACAAAGCAATTTTTAAAAAGAAATTAATATCATTAAACAAATTGTTGTCAACAGAAGTTACGAGGTAGAAATTAATGACTCCATTCAATCATAAAAAACTCCGGGACAAGCTATGAAACAATTCTATTCAAACAAGGGTAATCATGAGAGAACATTGACCTACTTTGAAGAACTCACGATAATATTGCTTACAAAATGAATGATTGTTCAAGTAAATTATTAAAAACGATAAAAACTCCACTTCCAAAAATTGTGTTGACCTTCCAAAAGAAAGAAAAATGCAATATAGTTTAAAATAAACTCTTCACAAAGATGTCTGGATGGTGCGTAGGAGTTACTTTCATTCACAAACGGAAAGGAAAAAGTCATGCATGTAACTCCAAAGGTACAGGCAGTGCACGCCAAGATAGCTCTCAGAGAGCAAGAATTTTTCCGACTAACTTAATACTTATTGTTATATTATGACCAAAATCACACAAAACCTTCGTAAATTGTACTCTATATGTACTTCTGATGTACAAGCTATATTTATGTAGAGTTTTATCTAAATCAGTTCAGTCGTTTAGGCGTGAAAGAGCCACAAACATACATACACCCATTCTCACAAACTTTCACAATCATAATATAATAGATAGATTAATAATGTTGTTGTTGATTTCCACGAATCAGTTAACCGATACTCTTTTTATTGGAGTCAGATGTGAGATTTCAGTATCAATTAAAATTATTCACAGTATAGTTCTATCAAATAATCAACTCTTTTATATTCAATTTTTTTTGTCGGTTAATTATTCGCATGATGGAAATGCGAATGCATCAGCCATTTCAAAATTATCATTTGGAATCAGTCAATTCAGTCTATATTCAAAATCAAATTTGAATAATGCATTCGTTGGTTGAAATTTTAATATTTAATTCGCAAAACAATTTTCAATCTACTAAACACGCTTGCAGCAAGTTGGACCAATGCAAATTACTAATCACTTGCATTATATCATTTTCCATGAATAGCCTTTCAGGCATTCTGAAAAATTTGAGTTCTTATCATTTGTCTGATGTACAGAGTGTGTCTCAACCGGATACAAAAAGTTTAAAGTTTGTTCAAATATCAAATAAATCGATTTCAGATCAATAGCTAGACTTCAGTCAATTGAAAATGATAAATTTGAGGGAACATTAGTACTATTCAATAGAATAGAACCTGATGTACATCTGAAATATGTATCCAATGAACAATTAAATACGCATATGAATACATTAAAAAAAACCAAATTCATATAAACTCAATCACACCATAAAAACATGTCTAATCAAGTCAAACTAATTTATTATATACATCTGCTAGATTAGTAAATGATGGAAAAACAAATTCTTTATAACTTCTATGATTTTAGATCACATACCTACTTTCTATATATTTCCGAAATATTTTGCAATGTTGAATATTCTTGTTACTTTGGTTTTAGTATGCCAAAGATTGATTCCAAATAGGGTATGTCATCCCATTTTTAATTTATACATTCAAGCGAGTAATGGCTATTTTTGTAGAATAGAATACTATGCTTTTTCTATGGCTGATAACGAATATTTTAAATAAATATATCCTATTTTATTCATTCTCAAATAATTTGAAATTTGAGTGAAGAAAAAACTGTGAAAGGTATGACTTGATCTGAGATTGAACCCGGAACTACCGGCACACTAGCCCAGAGTTCTAACTAACCACTACTTCAAAAAGCTTTCACTAGCTTTTCAACATGAAGCTATTCGAGATTCTTATCATTTTCATTTTGTTTTCAAGTGAACTTTTGAAAAATATGAATTTTTTCACCACATTACAAAATTCTAGAGAGGTAAACTCATTTTTACGTTTCCTTGTCCACGTTTTTGTTTATATTTTCTGTTAGAAACGGTATATTTCAAAATCAACCATCAGTTCAATAACTAACCTATTTGAAGAAATCGAAATACAACTATGAAATTAGGAATTTGATTATTATTTTTCTGATTGATTCGGCCGTTACTTGGTGAAGATCCATAGTAATTTCAAAAACTACACCTCACGATTTGATCTTCACAAACTTTATTTGAAAAATATATCACAACATGTTTCGCTAGCAAGCAACAATGATTATTATTTGATGATTATTATTATTTTGACCAATTGAACAAGAAACAGTAAAATAATTGATACTAATTTTCAGTGGTCATAGAAAAATCCCATTTAAAACTGAATTTCACACTCAGGAATAGACAAAATTGATTTCAAATAAAATTTCTTCACGACATTAGCGATCCACAGTAGTAATTTTCCTTCCAAATTATTCATAAACTTCAACATTTTATATTCATCGTTTATTTCTTCTCATTATTACATATTATTTATTTCTTTCAACCGAATATTTCTGTCCCAGAATCTATCAAAATGCACTTGAAGTTGAAGTTTTCTATTCCTTGTTTTCAAATCTATCAACATTTTTCAGACAATGAAAGTTCGAATCCGTAACATTAACTCAAAAATACTGTCAAACACATTCAAACAAATAAAATACTTAGTTTTGAAAATAATTGAAAAATCATATTACCCAAAAGACTGCAATAGATATCTTGCGCACCTAAGATTTCACTTCATTGAAACTGTCGCCTCCGATTTTTTAAACAAAACGAATAATGAAAAGAATAATCTCAAATCCATACAAAAGACACTCAGAGAAACATCGCTATTTGTCCCGTCTTGATGAAAAACGTATTTGCATAAACTCTTTTGCCCCGCCCGTCGCGATCCCTTTTGTGAGAAAACTCTGTATAATGGCACGACTGATGCAACGCTCTATAAAGTAAACGGAAAGGTAAACGAACTTGAACATCCTTTAAGACCTGTTTAACATCTCTAATTACGAATTTAATTATAACTTGATTTAAAAGGAAGATAACTACATTCGCATGATTATTATTAGAGGATCTGTAAACAATTCTAGCTCGGCTGATCGGTATCAACGCCTGTACAAGGTCAAGAATATTTCAAATGAAATGAATTAAGGTAGAACCAAATATATCGTCTATTTGTGCGGAAGGCACATTCAATCCACAGGGACAAGGTAGAGTTTTCAAGTGTCGGCAACGATTGTTACTCGTACTCTTTCCTTCTTTCCATATCTTCCATTACACTTCCAATTTCTGGAAAATATGTAATAGAGGATATAAGGTAGATAACTACTCGAAGAAAACCTCTCAAGGAGTCAGTAGATTAAGATTCGAACACTATGATGAGTGATTGCAGGGAGCTGAATAATTTCTAATGAGAAAAACTCGGGGTGAAAATAGGACAACAAAATAAATCGAGCTCTAGCTCTCTATTTCAACGTTATTCAAATAAATAGCCAGGGGTAAACGATATAGTTATACCAAGTAAGGTATAACTATATCGATCCCTTAAGGTATCGATCCCAAAAGTTCACAAAAGTAAGTATATAATAGGAGCACAAGACATATGTAGTAGGCAAGATATATGTGGTAGAAAAAAAAACTTTAGTTTTAGCCAAGTACAGTATCAATAACGATACAACTCACTTGTGATGATTATTGTGTTTTTCACCCTGGGTACAGCTTCGTAGGAGAATGTTGCCTTATGGAGAGTGATAGCGTAGAAGGGTAGGCCTAGGCGTTCGAACGAAGCATCCAAAATACTCACTACGTAATCACTTCGACTGAATGTCCAAAATTGGATAGAGATTGCGCTCCCGGATGAACTTATTTTCCAACCAATGATCCAGGCTTGGGTGATGAATACTACCCTGGGCTATCTTCAACTAAATATTCGACCCTTATCTTTAATGTTAAGTAAAACCAAGGTGAACTGAACCGTTACGCAAAGGCAAAGTGACGTAAAGTAGCCCACGTAACGTAAAATAGCAAATACAAAAAAAAGATCCTAGAAAGAACATATACATGAAAAGTTTGATCGAGTTCACCTAAATTTGAATGTAATACATGTCAAGGATGACAAAACCTACCTCGATGATGGATGGTCTTGAGTAGTAATTATTCAATGTGAATTTAGCAAACTTGTGTAATTCGGGAACAAATCTTTTTGAAATAGTAAGAGGACCTTCCTTTGACTAACTTTTCCGCAATAATTACAGAGTTTCAATGAAAAATCCGCAAACAAGCGACACACGTCTTTTCAATCATTTTAGAGTACTGAAAAAACGATCATTCTCCTCAACTCTCCTGTGTTTCAATTCAACAAAAAAAACCCGCTTGTTTTCAATTTTTTTCATTAGTGTCGTTCTTTATATTTTAGGTTGGGAACCCTGATATTTATAATGAATTGACCTGATAGTTCAAATAAACCTTCAAATGACAAGCAGAAATGAGGTTATGTTATTTTGTTATGAGTTCCCTGAATGATGAAAACAATAAGTAAACGGTAATTTTTTTAGCTATCTACTCAAAAGCAAATCAACATACCTGACGTATCCTACCCGTACTATCGACCTCGCTGGATTTGTCTTTGATATGTATTGAACGAAAAATGGTTATAACAATCGTAGTTAATAGATCTTTCTGTTTTAGGCATGGAAATATCAGCTTATCCCTGCTCTGAACATACACATTTTGTAAAAAATAGAAGTTGAATAATAAAGTTCAGTGAGTAGAAATAAAAAACTGTATCCTTTTTCTTATTTTTATCTCCTTAACCTCTGGAACTAACATAACCCGTAACACGATTGACAGTGAAGCTCTGTGTTAACTCGTTTTTATAGTAATGAGGAGTGGTGGAGGCTGGGTATCCATAAGAAGGCTAACTTCTGATTGGTCCGCACTGGTTCTAATCAGAACAACTTTTTCTTCTGTCCCTCTGTATTGTTATTAATGAAATATTCATTTACAATCCAACTGATCAACACTATTAGGTAGTCCAAGGACCAAAAAGAGCATCTGTTATCCACCGGCATTTCCGGGGTTTCCTGTTCCTGTGGCACAAATTACATCGGAACTACCAAACGTAACATCAACACCAGGATATAAGAATATAGCTGCCGCCTTATCTAATCGGAGAAAACCGCAATAGCTGAACATAACCTAGCAGTAGCAGATCGTGTGATTCCATCGACATTCCACTAGTAGCACACCAATCAACAACGGGAACCAATAAAAGCCACCTAGTACAAGTGCTCACCAGTCAATCGTTGCTGAGACCTCGCTCTTGTTGTTAACAATACATTTTAACAGAGTTGAATAATTTCAGACATAATAATACATTGAATGATTTATTAAAAAAAAATCGGATTTATGGTTCACCAGAAGTAAATAGGTTCATAAGTACCACAAAAACATACATTTTACTAAGACGTAGTAACAGAAAATTATTATCTTTTTCAACAAAAAATATCAACTCAGAACTGATGATGATGGAACAGATGAAAATCAGGAGAAAGGAAAGTTACAAGAATTACAGAATTAAAAAAAACGGATTCGTGATCTGAATTTTATAAAAAAACTACAGTTTATGTTGGAAAAAAACACACAATAACTAAAATAGAGAAAATACTTGATCTTTCCATCATACTTAACAGTAGAAATTATCGTTATCAGTTTAGGCATAACAATTTATTTTGTTGCACTCTTCGACAGTACAACAAATTGATGAAAATTCACACTAGAAGCAAGAGTTTTATTCGCAACGACTTCAACATGCCTTTATGCGAAATATAATGATGAACATTTTACAGGAACATTGTATCTCGATGAATGTCACCGAAAGACGCAAGTCTACTCTTGTCACGATGAGAGGACTCACCCATAAGATTTTTTTATAAAAAAAAAATTTTTAGAAAACACATTTTTTTTTGGAGAGAAGCATTATGGCTTTCTTCTTCTTCAAACAAAAAATGAGAAGAATTACCGAAAAAAAAAGAAAAAAAATCCAAAATGAACTCTGCAAAAATGTGCAGATCATGTACAAAGGTTTCTTTCAGATAGGTAGTTGAAGACACGTGTTATCAAAAATCCCGACTCGTCATCAGTAAATAACCATCATCCCAATATAAAGTCGAACGTCTGTACTTTTTTCCGGTTGATACAAAGGACCGCACCGCGATAAAGCTGTCACATTGACCGGGAACGTTTGCTCCACAGACTAATTTATATCCATTAAAAACTCATCAAATTTGATGCAGAGGACCCGCCGGACCCGCAGGCCGAATGTGTATTGAATATGGCCCGGGGGGACACCACGACGGCGTACATATTTTCTGAACGAATTGTTTTTTGCTAATGAAACAGAACGGATTTGATTATTAGTGATGGAGGATGCCCTGCGGGGTTGTGTGGAGTCGTTAATGAATTTGGCGAAATATTTGGACCAAATGTAGGCAATAAATAACTGAGGAAGGAATGAAATCAGTTATTTATATTATATATCACATTGCATTTTTTCTCGAGAAACAATAGAATGATTAATAACCCATTAACATAGATGGGTCAAAAACACCTTCAGGTTCTGGTGCAGGTGCTTTCATTCGCACACCCAGGACAGAAATATCAACCTGCCTAGGGACTTATGAGACCTATGAATTGTGTGCGGAGAGATTGGAAAAATCCAACTTCACACACAAGTCAATACAATATTCTCGAACGATCAAACGGCGTTGGAAGTTTTTGGCTCCAAAAGAGCAACGTCTAAATTGGAAGCAAATTGCCACAAACGACTCTCGTCAATAGGAAGACACAACAAATTGTCTCTGGTCTGGATTCCTGGCCATATTGGCCTGGAGGGCAATGGGGCTGCTGACTCCCATGCGATGGAAGGTGCTGCAAGCAGCTTCATAGGACCAGAACCTGTCATTGGCATCGCTTTAGGCTTTGCCAAACAAACATTGAACGCCTGGATGGTAAGAAGATTTATGGACTCCTGGCAAAATATTTCAGGATTGGCGTTCATTCACCCTTCGAAGCTTGAAACCAAACAGTTGTTGAAATTCAGTAGGAATGAACTACGATGTCTAACAGACCTTCTCACACGTCACTGTCGTCTGAATCATCATATACAGAGACTCGGACTGTCAGAATAAGACAGTGTGTGTCGCTAATTCTACTACTCTAGCTATACATAGAATATTTTTATTGCTGCCATGTTTCTCATCTGACCTTATTTACTGGGTAGATCTCAAAACGTTTTTGTTGATGGTTACCACTCCTTATATCTTGATATTCTATCTAAAGTACCACAGGGTTCCATTGTGGGACCTTTATTATTCATCATGTATACTACTGACATTATCTCGTCCATTAAGAATTGTAAAATTCAGGCTTAAGCTGATGACATATATGTATTTTAAAATCGATAAGAAGCTGAGGCACAAAATCTCATCAATGCTGATTTAGATTTGATCAACTACCTGTCAACATATTTGAAAATTATTCCTGATAAAACAATGATGATGCATTTTCAATCGCAGAAGACAATTTCCAGTTAGAACTAGGTCATATCAACTACACTCATGTCCATACAGTTAAAAACTTAGGGGTGATGCTTGGCACCACTGATCATGTTAAAAATTTCATGGAAGAAGCCTATATGTCCTTGAAATTATTATACTGCAAAAAATGTTATTCAGATGTCATAGAATGTGGTGAAAGCCAAAATAATGATCACAAAAATCGTCATTTTTTTACCATGTTTTTGTCATCATAACAATATCGTTGTTGCCGAACATCAACAGATGTGGTGCCCAAATTTATTGAAAAACAACAAAAACAATAAGGGATCGAGAATTGAGATCTGTGTTATACCAAGACCATCGGTCAATGAGGGAAAACGATTGCATTGTCTAATAAATGTGAGATGCAGGAATATTTACTTCAGATAGTCAATTATTTTCTTGTATATGTTTTGTCTACTACTCGTTTCGCAAAAAATCCGTTTTCAATATTCTCAAAGCGTTTACAGCTATCAATTCCGGTTTATTCTTTTTAACAATTTATTGGTATAATTTATGAACAATAAAATATACCTACAAAAATGTATTTCAAAAGACTCACCACTGGATGAAGATTCTAGACAAAGACGACACATATCAGTTACGTACCTGAAACAAACAAAATTAATAATGAGATACATTTGTACACCACTATTTATAACACCACGTGACATGCAGAAACGTACATGATCTGTTAAAAAAAGTCTGTTGAATCTATTTTTCGTTAACCAGTTGTCGCGAGCTAAGGACTAACGAGGTCTTACCTTTTAACGTGCGATTTCTAACACGGTCCTGACATACAGATAATGACATTATAATAAATCAATACATTTAGTAAAAGTTTAACTGATCCCTGTCTGTCTGTTTGTTTGTCTGCGTTTTTGAGCGCTAATCTCAAAACTGGTTCCACCGATTTTGGTGCGGTTTTCGTTAATGTCTTATGATAAGCTTCACTTAACATTCAAAACAAAGTTGATGGTCAAAATCAATACAATAAAAATAATAAGTACGAGTCCTAATTAATGCAATAGAACTCAAATTTTTGTTAAAATTTGCGTTTGTACGAGCTGTAATATCAAAAACGGCTAAACGTTTCCCAAATTGAGCGTTTGATTCATTCCATTCGATCAATAGATAAAAAAGTTATATCAATTTGACGAATAACGTCAAACATTTGTTGACAAAAAAATAATATAAAAATAACTATTAGTTGATTTGTCTATGACTACATTCATAGTTTCGAGATCAATTCACTTATAAATCACAGGAAGTGGAATACATGAGAACATATTGCTTTTAGATAATCTCTAAAGATCCAGTAGCAGTACTACACGTAAACGATATCGTAAGCAATAGCTAGTGGGAAGTATTTCAGAATTGTTTTTAAGAATTGTGTGTTCGATTAAAATTGATTGTAATATATTATTCTTCGAGGAAAAATATACTTTGATACTGAGAGTAATGAAATGTATATAACGCATATGATTAAATATGTCTTTTCGAAAAATAAACATGTTCTGTTCATATCCTGATTGTGATAATTTGCAAGTTCTCTCGGAAATGTAACTTGTTAAACCCTGCAAATGCTAAAACTAATGAAGCTTCACATAAAAAATTGAAATCGGATACAGTCGTCGCTATGGAAACAAAAGACAAATAAAAAATGATAACACTGATCTCATCGTTTCCCGTGTTTTTGCTTCTCAATCCTACAATGCAGCTGTCTTTTTTAAAATCACGTTCGCGATGAGTCAAATCTCGAATTAAATTCAATTCAGAGTAGACTAAAACAAATTTCTTACAAAGCAGATTTATGGCTTTTAATTATTTTTGTGTGCGATGATAAAAACGCTTCAAGTGAATATAAGCACTTTATACTAGTTTCATTGCTGCAAGTATTGTTTGGTTTACAACTTTAAAACGGTAGTATTTGGGAAAATAAAAAGTATTTACAGTTATATAAGTTACTACTCTCAAGAAATAGTTTACTAACGGTAAATTAGCAGAAATTTAGAGATGTTTTTGTTTGCCAATTCTCTATTGTTATTATTGTCATCGTTCATTCCGGAATGAATTACTTTTGACGAGAAATATTTAAATACTCTATGAAGTTACTACTTAAACAGTGAGACAGTGAGAGTGAGACCAAGTTACAACTGACATGAAAATATATGGTAACAATCATTCTTGGTTTGAACAAAAATGATTTCGTGTTAAAACTAACACATATATCGTGCATATTAAATGGTGATATCGTGAGAGCTAGTTAGACTGATCTGATAAACAAGATGGTGAAAAAGTAATGATACATTAATCGGAATACAAATGTATTGAGTTTATAATAAAAGTACTGAAATGACTACACTGTTCAGGACAAGTACTACAGCCAGAATACACCGTTTCGAAACAACATTAACATAATATTATTAATATTTTTGTCTTTCTCTTGGTCTTACTACTCGAGATCCAATATTCTCGAGTTGAGAGACCGAACAATTCAATAAAAAAAGAAAAAATTTTGGTTGGTTGACAACATTTCATTCATAATTAAAACAAAAAGACAGACCAAAAAAACATCCGATCCTGCCAGGATTCGAACCTGGAATCTTCTGATCCGTAGTCAGACGCGTTATCCGTTGCGCCACAGGACCGTTGATTTATTTGCAGAAATATACAGTTTCAGACGTGGAGTCAGTGCCAGATGTTCGTTGATACATTGAAATAACCGATTTTTATTAATAGAAAGCTTGCATGTAGTTTTCTTTGAACATATCGTCGTCTGTTTCCGAAGCCAGGTAAATGCCTAAAAGTTAGAGCCCAATATTAGTAACGACAACATTTAACCTGAATTATAAACTTGGGATAGAGTTCATACTTCAAATGAGGTTCACCAATACCCATTTTTGTCGTGAAATTTCCGACAAATGGGTCGGAACACCATCGGGAGCTCGATGGATCATTGTCGAGGATCATTGTCTCCCCAACCTACCAACATATTGCGTGTGCATGAGAGTTTTCGTTGACCATTGATATTTGAAATTTTTTCGTTGGATATAAATTTTACAACAAGCGCGTTCAAGTGTAAGTCTTTTAAATATACCACTTTTTTCTCTGATCTATTTCATATATGGTTTCCTTTATATCTGTTGTGTCCCAATATGGCTGGTAAACCCCTTACACAAACTGAGTCACAAAAAATTGCTCAAGATTTATTCGATGAGCCAGAGCAAGATGATGAAACTTACTTTCCTTCGAGTGATTTCGAGTTTTCTGAAGAAGAAATCCAGTAACAAACTCAAGAGAGTTACCAAAGAAAAATACACTTCAGACGAATCTGAAGAAGATTAAGAACCCATGGAAGAGTTTTTAGTTGGAAAGAATAAATCAACCAAATGACGTAAGACAACATACTGAATTTTCAGAAAAAGTTAGTCAATAAATAAAATTACGGTACCCACTGCACTGACTCAACGAGCTGTTGGTATTGAAAATGAACTAAATGCATTCTTCCAAATCATCGACATATAGATCAAGTCTCAGACATTTACCTCGAAGTGAAGTACCTTAAATTAAATTACGGTTGGGGTGTTGAACCGATAATAGAAGAGAAAAGGAATCCCCCAGAGAAAAGGAAGCCTCCAATGAAGTGTTGTCATTGCCAGTCCTTTACGGGCAAGAACCATTCTGCAGTTGAGGTGGTTTGCAATAATTGTAAGGATGATAATGCCGATTCTGACCAATAGCCTGATTAAATATTTTTCAAGTTCATATATTTAAATTTATGAAGTGCTATATTGTTTATATTCACGAATATCAAAAACATTTATATTTTTTTCATAGATATACGATAGTAGTATATAATTTTTCATATCCTTAACGCATTTTCACAACACTTATGCCAAGAAAATATCGATTAAGTAAAAAAAAATCATGACGTAAAATTTACGACAAGCGCCCGCTCAAAGGAAAGTAGACCGCGCACTCGCCGGAAGGTTAATTGAAAATAGTCTCTGCTAAGACAAACGTATTCCACCCTGATCTCTAAGCTATTACAATTTTGGAGATGACTTCTAATTTTACTTTATATGGTCAAAGACGTAATGGACTGGTTTAAGTTTGACGATAGTCGTGTCACTAAGCGATGTATTGAATTTATTGGAGCCTCTGGAGACACCCTACATTTTGTTTTATGAGAGAGAGGATATTGATAGATCAAGATCTTCAGATGATGTGGTGCTGCAGGTTTTTCAGGGTTTTCCTGCAGCTGAAAAAGCAAATGCGCCACTGAACAGCCCGACAATATCTAAAGTAAGTGATTCTCCAAAAAATGAGTTGAAAAGAATTGTTATGTTGAACAGTTTTATTGAAAAACAATAATAATGATGTAGATAATGTACTAAAAACTAAAAAAATAAGTCTTAAGGTCCTAGGTAGCAGTCATCACACCACTCTCCTTAATAATGAATGTAGTAATACCGTACATTGCTGAGGAGAGTGGTGTGATGACTGCTACCTAGGACCTTCCTAATTATTGTTTAGCTTTTAGTATAGTATCTACATCATTATAATCCTTTTTTTAATGAAACCGTTCAACATATTTATTTTTATTCATTTAATTTTCAACTTTTTAGTTTCTGATTTTCATCCACCCTAATGCCACACAGTTCTCGGCAGATTTTAACATTTTACCTTAAATTGGGTGGTGTATTGATAAAGACGTATCATTTTGACTTCTGAATTGAAGTTCTTTGTATAGATTATATTGGATTTTCATTTTTTTCATAATGTACCTACCTACTGCTATTCTACTAGTTAAGCCCAATTTCATTAGTTCGGATTTCTATTCTCTAATATTATATAAAATGATTTGAAATCCCTGAAAGAACCAATAGAAAAGAAAATTTGAAAAAAAAAATCTGAAAATAACAATTAAACAGTCATCACCCGGAGACGATTATGGATACTAACAATCAAAATGTCGTGAAGTAATTTGGCTTGGAATCTCTTAATTTTTGTTGAATTGTTCTATTTTACTGCATTTTATTTAACTGTAATGTCATTTTAGGTTTTTTTTGTTGCTTAATATTATTATTTTCACCTATCTCTCATCATGAGAAGTTTTAATTGAATAAGAAAGTTACATAATCTCGTCGACGCGACGTCTGTTAGTGGCACCATAGTGCAGAAAAAGAAAGAAAATATGAGACTTTTCATCATAATCATTGAGACTTTGTTTCATATACGAGTATTAGATATGTCTCTATAAACATGAATTATACTTACGAACATAAATGTATTCTATCCATAAGTTTGCAAACTTCGAATCAATTGTTGGACGATAATGTTATTTATGTACTTTTAACGTTCGACGAAACTTGATAACTATAATAGGAACTACTGATATTTCAATATTGTGATTGTAATAAATTTGAACGAACTACAGGATGTGTATCGCAGAATAAATAAGGCAATGCCGATAAGACATACCTACTATATAACATATGATTACTGCAATTCAGAAATTTAATGATACATTCAGAAAAAACATAATCAATTACTTTCCGGGAATACTGAAATTATGTTACATTGAGTTCTGGTGTTTAGAAGCAGCGATTGTTTTGGACTCATTCTACGCTAAAGGTTCCAGTTTCATTTTTCATGTCCAGTTACAATTAGGTAGGTAAGTTTTTCAGCAATTTCAACTCTCAATAGGAGTAAAAAACAACCTTAACCCTCTACCCGGAATACCGGTCATTATGACCGCTCTAGTTCAATTGTTCGCCGGTGGAGGCGCACTCGTTCGTGCCAGCTGTCCGGCTTCTCCAGAGTTCCTCAGTCAGGCGTCTACCGTTGCCCCTGAAACATCGGGGATCTGTTGCCGTCAGCAGTTTTTTGGTAAGTCACATTTTTGTACAACCTTGCCTGTCAGAATGACGGTTGTTCCGCCTAAGCAATGTTAAATGTACCGGTCAAAATGACTGGTGTTCCGTCTAATCAGTGTTTCATGTATCAGTCAAAATGACGGATGTTCCGTCATACCGTTATTTGATATACCGGTCAAAATGACGGGTGATCCGTCTAATCAGTATTTCATGCATACATCTTTCAATTGTAATAGTTTTTGTGACATAAATTTATTCCATGCGATTTTTAATTACCTATCGTCTTCCACCAATGAATTACAATTATTATTTCTAATTAGTATATGGCATATACTTACGATATATATATTTTTTTAGGAAGCGCCTAATACCAATAGCGATGGCTGACAGAAATCTTCCACATATTTCAAAGCGGACGAAATTTATTGTTAGTCTTGCTCTAGCACGAGCAAACCAGGAAGAAGAGACAGACTCTGACATTGACTCGGACGATTCATATATTCCTGAATCTAGGACTATTTTCCCTCCGGTTCTTGAAGAGGAGGCTGATCATGAAGTCCTTTCTGAAGATGGTGACGTTCTTCCCGAAGATGATGACGCCCTTTTGGATGATGGTCAATTTCCCCTTTTAGTAGCTAATCTTATGCCAGAGCAGAGCCCCCTTCCATCACATTCTCGCAGTGTGGATGAATTTCATGAGAGTGATGAAGAGGTCGTTCCTTGTCGGCGAGGTCGCCGGCGTCAAATTATTGAAAGTGATGAAGAATCTTCATCAAATGAAGATAGTGAAGATGCACCTATTACATACTTCGGTAAAAAAAATTGTTTCTCCTGGACATCGATTCCCGAGCGACCAAATGCCAAAACAACCGCGCATAATATTATAAAAATAAGATTAAGTAAAATAATTGGCCCTGCTCTAGCTCTGGGTTCTCGGCCTACTCCTGAAGAAGTATGGCGTTTATTTATAACCCAAAATATCATTTCCAAAATTGTTATGTACACTAATATCAAGTTAGAATCAATGCGAGCAAAAATAGAGAACAAAAACGACATATCATACAAAGACACGAATGAAATTGAAATTGATGCCTTGCTTGGGATTCTAGTGTTTTGCCCAATTTTCAAATCATCTCGCGAGGATATGTCATCATTATTTAATACATCAATCACTGGGCGACCGTTATTCCGAGCAATTATGCCAGAAAAGAGATGCTCAGTCCTTTTAAGAGCATTAAGGTTTGATGACAGAAATTCCAGAGACGAAAGAGAAAAGACGGACCCAAGTGCTTGTATTTCAAGCATTTTTGACGATTTTATCAATAATTGCCAAACAAATTATTCCCCTGGTGCTCACATGACGGTGGATGAGACTCTGGTTGGATTTAGAGGCAGAGTACGATTCTTGGTTTATAACCCAAGAAAGCCAGCCAAGTATGGCATTAAAATAATGTGCTTAACCGACGCTCACAATTCTTATCTGTACAATGCCTACATATACACGGGCAAAGGAAGCGATGGGGCATCTCTTGTTGGGAGTGATAAAAAGCTTTTGATTCCAACTCAAGCTGTGGTTCGCCTCACAAAAAATCTATTTGGGACGCACCGAAATATCACCTGTGATAATTGGTTTTCCTCAATAGAATTAGCTGAAACTCTGCTAAAAAATGGATTAACGATGGTTGGGACACTCAAGAAAAATAAACCCCAAATTCCCCCTGAATTTCAACCCAGCAAAGGAAGAGCAGTACCATCAAGTCTCTATGGATTCACCCAAGATCTCACGCTCCTTTCTTACGTACCAAAGAAGAATCAGGCCGTAGTACTCCTCTCTTCAATGCACCACAGTGAATGTTTTGACGAAGGAGTAAATAAGCCAGAAATCATTGGCTTTTACAACGCCACAAAAGGTGGTGTCGACACCCTCGATATGAAGTGTAATAACTATTGTGCCAACCGCAAAACAAGACGGTGGCCACTGGCGGTTTTTTACCATTTGCTAGCTGTGGCTGGCTCTAACGGCCATACTTTACATGCAATGTTCAAAGACTCCAAAAAAATGAAGAGATACGATTTTACTAAGGAGGTGGCATTAGGACTGGTGCACAATTTTTTGAAGATTAGATCAAACATCCCTAATTTGAACAAAGATTTGAAGCAGTTCATTTTAAAGACTGTTGAAGAGTCTTCAGGATTGAAAAATCGTACAGAGCAACGACGACCGTTAAATGATGGAAATTCAACCTCGCGCTCACATCAAAAAACGTCTTCTATTGGACCACGTAAGGATAAACTTGAACGCAGGGTAACTTGCAGGTTCTGTCCCTATCAAAAGAAAAGAAAAGCGGGCTACAAGTGTCTCAAATGCGATGAACCTACTTGCGCGGAGTGCTCTAGAAAAATTTGTTTGGATTGTGCTTCAAACTGAAAGACTTATTAGTTGAATTTGACCACCAAGTTCTTATTCCTAATGTGATAATTTTTTATATTGTTTTTTCGATATGTGATCATTGATCCTCAATCTGAGGCTGTGACATAATTTTTATAGTTCAATTGTAACTTTTTAAGAAAATTACTAATTAAATTCAAAATAAGTAGTAAAAAAAGTGATTTATTCTACAGAAGACTGATAAACTAACGATATTGCATTTAATTATTGAATTTTTGTTTCCTTTTGATATAGCTAATCATATATATGTTTCCTATGTTCTGTTTATTGATGTTTGTCATATTTTCCTGAAATTCGTAATTCTTCATTGCTTTTTTTTTCTTTTTCTTGTAGTTTCTTACAATTTTCTAGGTTCATTTTGACTCTGATTTTACCATTTTATTGCAAATGTTTTGTACTATTTTGTTCCTTTTTTGTATTTTCTTCTTATTTTCAATGAGACTTTCAAAGAATTGTTTTATTTGAATTAATTTTTTCTGAGTTATTTGATACTTCAGGTCAATAGACATTGGAAAAAGATTTGTATTTTTTTTATACCTTTTGGATGCTCAACAAAATGTGTGGTTTTGTCAATTGATTCCTATTGTTTTGAGTCTCGTATTAAAATAAAAACAATAGGTATTACTTATGTTTAAGTTAAATAAAAACAATGTTTTAAGCCCGACAATACAAATTATTTATAATTGTTTGTTCCTATTGTTAATAAAATATTAATATTTTTTTCTTATATTCGCTTATATTTTCATTTCAACCCTTCCGAAACAGTAAAGAGATAAAAAATGCCAAATATGTAAAAAATGAATCTCTAGAATGTATGTTTTTCGCTTTTTTTAGCGATAGCGGTCATTATGACGGGTGTTCTGTGTAAAGGGTGGCTTAGAGATGTTCCGGGTAGAGGGTTAATTTGAAATAAATAAGCAGGCCTTATAAATTAAATATATTCATGTCAAAAATGTTCCCACCATTATGAGGATCTTCACTTAAATTTCTAAAGGATCCTAACAGAATCCAATCTTCAATATCAATAATTTCATTTCGAGTTGATTTGGTTTACCAGAGTTGGTGAGACACTTCAGTTCTCGATTGCTATTTATTTATTTATTGAGAAAAGACCCAATTACAGGAGTACATAATACAACATGAAAAGCTTATATTAGTCCCGAAAAACAAAAATTAAACATAAAACGTAATCTATATTAGCATTACATACCATGTAACATTATATCAGTTAAGTAGTGCATTAAATATTGCTTTCCTGAACTGAGATAAGGGTAAGAAGAATATATCGATGTTTTGTAGACTATTGTAGCTTCTACACATAGATGTCAAAGGACAGTGGTGTTGTGAGTTAGGTACGTCGATGTAAAAAGTTATATGTGACCTGGAAGTTATACGAGGAACGTTAAAATTCAATGATGAAAGTAAAGTAAAAGAGTTAGAAGAGTCGATTTGATTATGTATGATTTTGAACATAAAAATTATGTCGTTAATTTGGCGACATTTTTAAGTGATGTATAGTTGAACTATTCCAAGAGTAAATCATAGCTATGCTTTGTTATGGGGTAAGAACCATGCTTTTCTCAGTAAAGAAATTTCAGAAATATATATATATATATATATATATATATATATATATATAAAAATAAAAAAAACTATTGGATAGTGGGGTATTGCAGCATGTAAATGAGTACTCTTTTAAGTTAGTCCAAGCTTTCGGAAAATTTTATTTCCATCATCAGGGAAACTACAATAATATAAGTTTTAAGGTAAAATCAAAAATATTAATTGTTCATGACTTACATCTTATGTGAGGATGGTTACATTGATGTTAAAGAAAAATGTTGATACATTGGAGAAGATGAAACTTGATACACAATTCTAAATGCTTGAGATTATTTTTTATAAAATATTGTTATTCGTCAGACCGTTATTCATACCATGCGTGCAGGATTCAAATGAACGAGTCTGAGAATAGAACGTTAAAATGCCAGAGTGACATCTGTCAATTGATAAAACTTATAAGCTCTCACTAGGAGTACCAAGTGTACTCTAGTGTATAATGTAAAATTTATGTTTGGTAAAATTATTATGAAAGATTAAATTTAAGATATATTATACAATGGAATTGTTTAAATTGATATTGTTTTTGTAAAAGCTTTTATCTAGAGTCAATAAGTAGGAATAAATTTCACTCAAGTGATTAATGTCTGTTTTTTTATTCATACAATTGTTATTTTCAAAAATGTAAGACATTTCTAGAAAGGACCTCTTAACTGAGGTTGATTCAGTGGCTAATACTTTCATTGCGTTATAATTCATAAGGTGGTCCAAATTATAACGCAATGAAAGTATTAGCCACTGAATCAACCTCAGTTAAGAGGTCCTTTCTAGAAATGTCTTACATTTTTGAAAATAACAATTGTATGAATAAAAAAACAGACATTAATCACTTGAGTGAAATTTATTCCTACTTATTGACTCTAGATAAAAGCTTTTACAAAAACAATATCAATTTAAACAATTCCATTGTATAATATATCTTAAATTTAATCTTTCATAATAATTTTACCAAACATAAATTTTACATTATACACTAGAGTACACTTGGTACTCCTAGTGAGAGCTTATAAGTTTTATCAATTGACAGATGTCACTCTGGCATTTTAACGTTCTATTCTCAGACTCGTTCATTTGAATCCTGCACGCATGGTATGAATAACGGTCTGACGAATAACAATATTTTATAAAAAATAATCTCAAGCATTTAGAATTGTGTATCAAGTTTCATCTTCTCCAATGTATCAACATTTTTCTTTAACATCAATGTAACCATCCTCACATAAGATGTAAGTCATGAACAATTAATATTTTTGATTTTACCTTAAAACTTATATTATTGTAGTTTCCCTGATGATGGAAATAAAATTTTCCGAAAGCTTGGACTAACTTAAAAGAGTACTCATTTACATGCTGCAATACCCCACTATCCAATAGTTTTTATTCTTAACTAGTCAGCAACGACTACCCTTCCTCTATATATATATATATATATATATATATAAATCGGTTTAATTCGTGAGGTTTGTCAGCCAAAATTTTTATCAACTGTCATTATTTAATGTTTTTCTATCTATTTTTGAACCATTTTATATTTTATTCTCACGTTAGTGAGTTCTCCATATTTATATATTTTTTACAAGATATATGACGAAGGTGTGAAATATACCCAATTTGTATTTATATATTTGTACTGAGGATTTCCTTGCAAAAGTCATAATTTTACATTTGCCATTACATTACATGTTTAATGATAGTTCATTTTTCTGACACCAAGATTTGATGCAGTGCTACGACACTTCACAAAACCATGTTGGAATTCGGAAATGATGTTTCTTAGGTGCTTATAAATGAGGTCCGATAAAATTATTTCAGGTAATTTCGAGTACATTGATATTATGGTAATCGGTCTATAATTTACTATTTCCGAATTCTTGCCGGTTTTAAAGATAGGGCATACCCTCGACAGCTTCCATATATTCGGAAAGTAACAATTTTTCAGCATGAGGTTGTGAATGATACAGAGAGGCTTCGCAAAAAGAGCAATATGATTCTCAACAAGTTTAACTGGAATGCCATCTGGTCCAACTGTCAATTTATTTTTCAATTTATTGGAAGCCGAGATGATGTCATTTTCCGAGAATTCAATGACACAATCACCGGTGTTGAAACGCATTCTCCATTACTCCAGTTTGAATTTTTTAGGCTATCATTAGAAATATATACGCTTTGAAAGTTCGTTGCAAATGCATTAACTATAGCGTTAGGTGATGACAATAATTGATCATTATAATACTTATGTCCTGGACTTCGAGATTTATCATTCTTTGAGTTCACATAGCTCCAAAAACCGGAGGAATTTTTTTTCAGGTTTTGCTCGAAGTTCGCAATGAAACGTTTATATGAAATATCTATATCGCGTATAACTGAATGCCTCATCTCTCTGAAGTTATCACAATAAAAAAGTAGTTTATGATGTCTATACATTTTCAGGTAGTAATTTTTTACTTTTAGTTGACGAATCAGGTCTTTTGAATACTAGGTAGGGTACTTGCGGAAGCAGCATTTTTTCATGGGTACACACTTTTTTTATTATATTTTGTATGACTGCCTTATCAGTTCATGATACGGCAGTCTAATCAACGAAGTATTTTTCTCGGAAGTCCATAGAAACTGCTCCGATTTTGATGATTTTACCCGTGAGAAGGTACATTTTTTGGGTAACATATCAACACTGGATTCCTTCGAAACAAAAGTAGTGTACATTTTTATATTTTTCTGCAAATGATTATCATTTTATTGTAATCATTGTAAACAGTTATATTTATTCCTTCTATAAATACAATCACCTGTGGATATCGATCAAAATACCTCAAGGGTATTTGAGGGTTATAGGGTTATATTTGGCCCCCTTTCATACAGATAAGGTACCAAGCCACTTTATATAGCGCCCTGTCGGTATTTTGATATTTACGTTCCTTAATGCGATTAGAAGTTCTTAAGGCATTTCAAGAATAGAAGTAATCCCCAGAAAATCGGGTAATATGCTTATATAACGGTTTATTATCGTCTCTCTCGGCAAATGTTGGCAAATTATCTCAAGAGCACGTTATGATTGAGAATAAGAAACGATGTACAGGGGATACTATTTGACGAACTGTTCAATTAATATAGATATTGAAAAAAAAAGTTATATTCATCTGTTACATCACCTAGAATGTCAAAGCATTCCTTGTAAATGAAATTTTGTATCAATACTCTTTCATACAGAGCCGACATAATAAGTCCTATCTTCTAATTGAATGGGACTAGATATCAAATCGTAGAGAATTAACATAAAAAGGCATCCTTTCAGTATTTTTATGAAAAATAAATAAACGTGTGACGTCGTCTGTCATCGAATACAATAAAGGCTATCAACTTGTTTTTTATCAAATAGAAAAGAGATATTACTGGAGTTTTTTCCCAAAAACTCCGGTAATATTCATTACTACACTAAAGGTTCCAAACAGTACATCACAAGACCAGAATGGTTTGGATACCTCTCCTGATGACTGATTAGCAGTTTTATATTTTTTTCTTTCGATAATATTGAAATCTATTTAAAAATGCATTTAATACATTTGGAATGTTTCCGGGGTGATTTTTTAAATTTCACTATCGGACCCTTAATTCATGGAATAAATAACCTTAGAATGATTTAACATATGCCAGACCATGTATCATATTTCAATGATGTTATGTTTCAGCAAAATGTCTAGATACTTTTTGATATCCATCCGTTTTCAGAAGGAAACATCGAAATTAAATTTTTCTCAAAAATTTCCTGAATGATGGAATTTATGAAAAAGATTTGTAGGATTTTCTGAATGGCTTCTTCAAATAATTTTCAATATAGTGTCTGTGAACAATGCATGGAACTTTAAAAATATTACATATATTTAAATTCAACTTGTTGAGAAGCCATAAACGGGAAACAGTCTGGTAAATATTTCATAGTACAACGAATACAATTTTTGGTTTATGTTTTTCCCACAGTTTTTCGATTTTTTTTAAAGTACACAAAAAAGTTTACATTATATCCAGTTTCAAAATAAAATCAATTGCTTAATTTAGTTTTATTGAGGCCTCGCAAATAAATATGAACACGAATATTTTTTTCAGAAATCTTCCAAACTACCACTTGTATGACAGACAAAAAGGACCAAATTTGAAAAAAATATTCTCAGAAAAATAGCAAAAATTATAAGAAAGGAATTGAAATACTAAACATTGAAAAAATGAAGGTAGTATTCAATTTTTTGAATTAATACTTCTTCTTCAATTTAGTTTTTTCCAAAAGAACTCAAACTATATTGAAAAACCGTAATTTTTATTTGCGTGTTTGTATCTTGATGTACGATTTTTTAAATTTGGGATGTGCAACTTTTTTTTCTTTCTTGTATAAGTTTATATTTTCCAAAACACTTCGAATAAATTGATATTTAGAAAAACTGGTGACCTTGCGAAAATTGACTCATTCTTTTTGAGTTTCACACTCCTGATGTGATAGTTTCATATTCCACTGTTTTATTTCAATCCTTAGACAACTAAGGTAGAACTGTACAAAGGTTTCTCTCAAACCTCAGCTTAAAGATGAAATCTGTGAAGCTAAACATAAAAGTGCTGGTGCAACTAGATTCAGATAAAAGCTGAAACAGTCAAATTCGAATAGGAAATACATTTACATACATAAATTTTATTCAATTGTCAAATTTTGTTCTAGAGAAACCTATATCAACGTTTTAGATTGAAGTTTCCATCGAGTACAAAGTTGTGGGTGTGATCGAACACGACTGAAAGGTCGAAGTGGGCTGTGGTTGACTTCGAACAAGAAAAGTTGTACGGTGTGTGCATTCCTAGAGGTCTTATATTCAAGTCGTTATCGTTGATAATAATAACAGAGGTGGAATTGAAGATATTAGCTGGTTTAGAGGAATAACATTTTCTCGTACGATCAACTATTTTATGAACTTACATAGTATATTTGTGATAATTTGACATTTTTAACGTCATACATTTACAATGATAACCTTACTGCAGTTACTTATACAATATATAAGTTTGAAAATGTCTTTATAGGACGAAACTGCAGTAACGTTAGTTACAAATAAAAGTGGTAAAAAAAATAGAAAGTTTCATTTCTCTTTTCTTCATTATGATTTCCTACCACGTAGTATCGGCTACATCCAGTCTCTGTGATCAGCTGTGATGGCGTCATGGCAACAGAATTCAGAGTGGGGACGGAGTGAGAGAGTAATAGATAGAGAAAAAGTGAAAAAGGAATAGAAACGCGGAGAGGGAAATATAGGCATCACGCAGCTGCACGCATTAAACTTTCTCGACGAATTTTTGCTATTTCGGCTTGCGGAAATCTTCAGATTATATATTTTTCGATATTCTTGAATTATTATCTTCAAAATAAAAAAAAATTAGCTACGCTCGAGAATGTTGAGATGACGTTTTTTTCAACTTTGCTGCCCTCCCCTTTCCTTACGTCACTCTCAAATTGTCAGATTACTGGAATATACACTTTTTAGCAAGTAATTAACTCACCCTACCTTAATCTGACGCGCTTGAGAATTTCTGATGATCATTTTTTTTTTACTAATCTGATCCTTTATCCTTCACGGACGGCCTTATATATGGGGCTCATATTTGCTGGAGGTACTTAACCGGGTGCAAGAAATCCCCTGTATATTAATCTGCCGCGCTTTAGTAAATCCCGAAATCCCCGCTTGGGCTTCCCTATTATATGTATCATTCTATTCTTCTTGAGTTATGTAATGACTGTTGGGACACTCATTTTTTTCAATGCACAATCTTTGAAAAGAATCCATTTCAAAGCCATTTAAAAACCATTTCAAACATACACCGACACAGTATGTCAAATGGGGTTAGTCTAAGTGAATATTCAAGTCAAAATAGAGAAGATAAAATGTAAAATACTTTAATGAGTATATATTATGAAAATGTGAATATTGTTTCTCATCCCAACTGATATATGTTTCCTTATTAATTTCTACGTTAAGTTTGATTCAGTGATTTAGTTTACATTCTTGATACATCATAAGTAATAGTATTTATAGTGATTCAGTTGGATATATGTGAGCAGAGTGAAACCAACTTCAACTAAAAAAAAATCCCTCGAAGAATTATTTTTGGTTTCGAACCCACAATCCATTCCACACCAAAAAATGTATTATTTTTCTTTCGGTCTTCCTTCTGCCTTCTTAATTATAACATTTATTTCAGCACCATTGATCATTATTAGTCTGAATGATGTGCTATTCATTTTCACCTTTGTTTTCAGGAATAATTATGTCAATTCTCTCCTCATTTCATTTGTATGAAAGGCTCTATTCATTGTCATTATTCTTTCATTGATTTCGATAATTTGCCTCTCATATTGAATAACAATAGGTATACTTTTTGAAGAGATTAATTTTTGGGAAAATATATCCCACTCAAGCAAGATTGTGCTATGGCTGGGATTTAATGAAATAAGCGAATGAATTTCTTTACGTACTGCCATCGATGACATTAGTAAATTGAATTGATTCCGTAACACAAAGTCGTAATTTTATAAATGAATTGAGTGTTTTTCCTTATAATGTTTTCGGGAAACATGGAGAGTCAAGCGACAGTGTGTGGCACGAGGGTTTGCAGGCCAAACTTCGATGCTATGACTTGTCGGATCATTTTTGTTTATGGTTCTTCAGCTTCCTGAAAGAACGTTCCCTGCAAGTGGCCGTCGATGGATATCTCTCGAATACTTTTATCATCAACGCTGATGTTCCTCAGGGATCCATATTGTCTCCAATCCTCTTTTCATTGTATACCAACGAGTCACTGGAAAAAACACAGGATCCAATATATTGTGTTGCTTGACTCATCATTTCATTTGGATTCCAGCACATCGGCTGCGGATGCACATTTTCACCGACAGCAGGAGGTTGCACATCTTCATAAGAATCGGGGTGAAAGTAACCAGGTTCGATTTTATGCTACAAAAACCCAGGCATCGGTTTTCTCCAACCAGATAATGTGTCCGGACCGAAACTTCGATGAGTTTGTTGTGGGTTCAAATGGACACCAGTGTGTCTTGGCACAATCATGTCTCTGGAATTGCAAAGGCTGCTTCTCAAAAGCTTGGAACACTGTTCCGAACCAGAAAACTTCAGCAACTTTTGATGCTTTATAAAGCTCAGATCAGACCTTCTTTGGAGTATTGTTCTCATGTATTGAGCTCCGCCCCTAAGCATGCCCTGAAGTTGCTGGATTCAATCCAGAAAAGAGCCATCCGCCTGATTTGAGACACAAACATCACTTCCAACCTTGATAGTCTGGAAGATTGAAGAAAGATTGGTGATTTGTCTCTCTTCTATAGATACTTTCACGGTAAGTGTTCAAATGATTTGGCATCAAGAGCGGTACATATCAGAAATACGCGACGGACTGTGGCTACTTATCGTTTCGAGGTTCAACTCAGTACACCTCGAACTCAGCTATTTAACAACTCTTTCAATTAACTGTATTTATGTGGAATACACTAATATGTTCTAATTTATTCTGTTCTTCCGTCAACCAGCTGTCGCCCCCCTACTAACAACAACTTTCAAAAAGTCGAAACTTATGCGAGACAAGGACTAACGAGTTCTTACCTTTTAACGTGTAATTTCTATTATGGGTTGGACGATAGAAAATGATAATCAATCGTTCGGCCTTGCGGTTCGAACCACCGGTTCACACAGCGGTCGACTGAGTGTGTCGTGCAAACCACCCATGTCAACCCACCAGGCTACCGTCCTACCAACTTCTTGAGAACATTTTTCCAAATGGATTGAATCCCCAACGATTCAAATCTAATGTGGATCGCTACTTTCATACAGGCACCGCTCTTACATCGCCTTAAGGATGTTCTTGTAGTACTTGTGTTTTGTCCTTGAAAAAGAATATTTGGTACTGAAGAGCTGATGAGGCAACTGTCTTACGTGGAAACATCGATTTCTACCAGTGAGGATGACAGTGTTCCATGTAAGTGAAATTTTACCTCTTTCATCTACTTTATTGTACAAGAATTCTGTGAATGGTATCTGATTCAATTTCATAACGAATGTTCAGAATACAAACTGAATAGAGAAAAGTGCATAACTCGCATGACGTGCATACCCACTTCGGTTATTGATATGATACCGATTTTCAATATTTTTTGTTTTCTGTCTATTAATTTTGAGTCTGGGCTAGAACAACCCTTCTTTTAGTTATCATTACCAGCTTACTACTCATTATGATATGTCAAAATACTCGTATATTACGGAAAGTATATCTCCCTAATTTCTTATATCACATACACATATTCACACATTTTCTTAGTCCCATTATAAATGAAAAATGCAATCAAATTGAATCTTAAATTGATGAAAATTGATGGAAAAGATGAACACAGTTCACTTAATGTACTAGTAAAATTGAAGAAAAATGGAAATCGTTGGGACAAATATTGGCTCACAAGGATGAAAAGTCAAACCTTGAAATTTTTTTTTGTTGATTAGTCAGTGTTCCAAGACGTTTTCTGAATTTTCAATCATCCACAATATGGAAAATGAATTAATGAAGATCGAAAGAGAATCTGCTCAAATAAGAAAGTATTATGGAAGGTTAGCAAAAAGAGGAAACATGAAGGAACTCTAACATTGATTGTCCAAGACAAACAAGGGTCTACACGGCAGTCCAACCAATCTTATATATTTTTCACAGAAATGAATACTCGCTTTCTGTCTCTCTCTCCAGCTTTCACTGCAAGACAACTGGATGAAACCAGAGCTCAAAAACAAAGCGTTTGTGATCCTACCGGACAGCACTGTTTCGATCTGCCATAGGCGTCATCATTGGTGCTATGCTGATCCACAAATGCATTGTGGGGCTAAACTATCCTCCAAGAACAAGCCTGAGTATTTATAAGCATGCAATTCTCACATCTATGGGATCATTCAAGATCATTTTTTAATTATCGACCCATACATGTCAACTTCATTAGTAGGTAAACAGCCCAGTTATGCCAAATTCCCCAATGAGCGTAAGCTCATTATTATACACCCCGTATAATCACTTGATGCAGTACATTCCCTTGTTTTCCTCCCTCACAATAAAGGCGTGCGTCCGTCATTTTCCATTCCGTATGCTTTCCCAAAGAGCCTCAATCAATATTTGAGTAACCTGCAGGATGTATGTGTGTGTGTGAAATATACATAGAGGGGAAGATGTGTGAAACGCTACTTTGTTACAGAATGGAGGCACGAAACTAAAGGAGCGGCAAAGTGAAGCTACTCTGTTATGAAGAAACATTCGTAAGTTAATTAATTATTCAAATTCCACGTGTATATTCTTACTTGGGGAGAAACATTATTAGAAGGTATATAATTTGTTTGGATCGACTTCGGAATATCTGCCTGCTAGAAATGGAATGAAATATTTGCAGCAGGTCATTTTCTTATAACTATTTTTTGTAGTTTTTCAAAATATAAGACTATAAGTACATACAACGATTTATAGAATCTATAACAACCAAAATTTTATTAAAAGAATATGCCTCCATTTTTTCTGCCTACCTTTGTTTGTCTTTCTCTTGGCATTCTATGATTGCGGTAACTGTGGCTTATTGATTTTCGTCATCTTATGGTTGATGAAATATACTATACGTTTAAACAAAAAATCAAATTGAAAACAGTATTTCCGAGTTGGCAGAAAATCAGACTCTAACTTCCATATAAACAAAAGTTATGAATGTTACTGCTTCATTCCACTTTTTACTGAACAATCTACACCAAACTATATGATAAATGTATATTCAACTTCTGTTATAATACCTAATACGAGCCATGTCAATAGGAACGCGACACTAATTTTAAAACTACTGCGATATTGAAGTTGAATATTAATTTATTACTATGTTAAAACAAAAGGCAGGTGTATCACAACTGATAAAAAACACAAACAAGCAGGCGATGAATAAATAACGGTATATCATGACTCTATTCAAACAGGTGTACTGTTTTTTTAATGTCAAAAATGATGTTTCCAATGAATAAAAAAAGTATGCTCCGTTGAAAATAATTCAATTCAATTTTCTAAGGGTCATTGAAAATACCAGTCTAACGAATGGAACGAATGATTCTGTCATTTCAATGAATCAAATAAATAATTCATTTTCTTGGCGGTCCATGAAGTGTCATCCCCTCGATCTGACTAGCTAGCATTCAAGCCTACGATCCGAGAAAAACCTAGATGAATGGAGTTTCTTAATGTCATCGAAACAAATTTATTAACGAATACACTGTGTATTTGCATATCTTCATGTAACCGCACATGTAGTGTTTTCTACAGTATTCATGTGAACTTTTGCTTGGGAACCAAGTTTCCATTCTCAATTGTGCGTTTTATCTCCAATACTTTCCCGATACCTTCCAACAATTTTATTTTCTATATTCATTTGTACAAGTCTTTTGTTGGATGTTTTTACTCTTCTGAACTCAATTCAGATGCTTCTGTCGAAGCAGTTCTTCAATTACTTTTTCGATTCATAAAGCTGTCCCACATGAGTTTCCAGGTAGCGTCAGAGCTGGTTCAGTGTCTGACATACTCATCGGCTTTTCATTTCCTTCGATTTTTGAATGTCCTGGTAGACCAGTTTCGTCAGTATTGGGTTCATCAATGCTCTTAGAGTAGTAAAATGTTCGGTTTTTGACTCGTCTATATAGGAGATTCGTAAAGGCGATGATATCTCCCCTGTTGATCCGCTATGGGATCGACAGAAGACTCAAGCCGCGAATATAATATGGTCTTCTAAGAGGGACTTCCTAACTTTGACAATTGATAACGGCCATGTTGTTGAAGCTACATCTGTCAAAAGAGTTCTCATTTATTCAGTCCGTTTTGCCGAATCACCATGGACGTGCAAATAATGAAATTGGTTTATCAAAATGGGTGTTCTGTTCGAGAAACGTACCGCGCGCTTCGCCCATTTAACGGTCGCCATAATCTTCCTGCAGAAAGGCCTTTTCGCAATGTAGTGAGAAATTTGAGTCAGCTGGTTCAGCAAACAATCGACGAAACACAAGATCTGACAAAAACATCGCCGCTGTCTATGAGAGTGTGTAGGAGAATACTAGGCAGTCGATTTCACGTCGCTAACAAAAACTCGGCTTTTCGCAGACCACAACTTGGCGAATTTTGCGTGATAACTTGGGCCTATACCCGTACAAAATTCAAGTGACCCAGGAACTGAAGGTAAACGACCATAGACAACGACGTGTGTTCGCTGAATGGGCTCTGACGAAAAATTATCTCCAGCAATGAGACCCACTTCTGGGTTTGTTCACGAGTACGTGAACAAACAAAATTGTAGAATTTAGGACCATACCAATCCACATGAGATCCAAGAGCGTCCAATGCATCCCAAGAAGTCACCCTTAGAAGTGGATTTTGGGCTGGCGGCGTCATCGGTCCATATTTTTTTGAGGACGACTTTGACAAGACCACCACTATCAACGGCGAGCACTATAGGTCGATGATCATCAACTTCTTTTGGCCTGAATTGGATGATCTGGACACCAACGATATGTGGTTTCAACAGGACGGCGGTACATGCCACAAAGCTCAAGCCACATTGTATATTCATCACGAGCGATTTGAGGGCATGGTCATCTCATGTGGAGTCTATGTGAACTGGCCACCAAGAACGTGCGATTTGACCCCGTTAGACTTCTTCTTGTGGAGTTTTTTTTTTCATGTAAAATTGGACATTTTGGATGCGCTCCGTCCAGAGAAGCCGTGGCAGACATTTGAACATAATGGCATCAATAGGTCTTTCGAACGAATACAGATATTTCATGATATCTCACGCACTCTTTATTTTATTCAAACTTAAAGATATGGAGCGCTTAATGAAAGACCTATAAAAGATAAACGAGGTCCCCAAAAGCGGTCAGTTACAAAACTGACAAGTTTATTTCTGCCTTTCATTGCAAGGCAACTAGATGAAACTTCGGGCTCTTGTTTCAGCTGTACCTATACCTGGTATTTCTGCCGTGCATGTTCTTAGGATAACTGATCACCATCCACTCTTCATAGATGGCGACTTCAACATCGAAGTTTATTTCAAAAGTGTTCTTCATTGTTATAAAGTCCGCAGAGATGTACAAACATTCAAAACGATGGTTGTACGTGCTAGTTAGCCACGGTCAAACGAACTGCCAAAACTTATAATTTGTTATCTATCAAGCAGAACTACTTGCTTATCAGCCGTACACCTAATATGATAATGAGATATAACCACATCAATTTATCAAACAAGAATATAGACTTGTGATGCATTGTTTGGAACCTTTGGTGTAGTAATGTATATAACTGGAGTTTCTTCCCACACCAAACGATTTCATCTTCACTCATCGCAAAAAAATTCCATAGATTACTCTCTGTACAATATTTTGCCTCGAGATTTCAAAGAACTCAGTCTGATCACTAACAAGAGAAAATTGAAAAATTATTTGTTGAAGTATTGTTTCTATTCTGTCGATGACTTCATTTTTATGGTAACACACAAGTCACAACTTCTTTTTGATTTTTAAAGTTATTACATATACGTGATTGTTGTTATTTGCGTAAATTTTAAATGTAAAGCCAAACATGACTTGCTACAAATATATTGTATTGTGTAATGCAGTTAAATGAATATTATTATTATAGCTTGTTAAAATAATAGTTAGATTTACCTGAATATTACATAAGGACACATTGTAAAATTAAATTTTAAGACTAGTAGATAAGGCAATATTGTGAAACTGATTTAAGACTCTTGAGGTGCAGGTAACTAAAAGAAGTATCTATGATATAAATAAGAATAAGTTTAGTTCAAACATCCTCTTGGAAATGATCACTTGGTGATCGAAACACGTGTCGGGGTGTTCAAATAACGGTATGGTGTTGGGATAAAACTGCAGTAATATTCATGAATATAGAGTCTATTAGCCGCTCTGCTGCAGTCCAGAACAAATTTGATTTCGAAATTGTATGCAAGTCTTGATCTCTATCTTGAATTCATGTTCACAATAATCAAACTAATTATGGACCTCTGCATCCACTTAACTCGCAGTTAATAATATACTAACTATAGTAACATTTTTTTGAAGAATAATTACATATTTTTTTTCAATCGAGTGTTTTCTTGAAAGAATTTTGTATCGATCTCTGAACGATTGAAATTCCACAAACAATTTTTTCTTTTTCGGGACGTAACCCAAGCGAAAGAATACTTTTACTGTGACAGCAGAAAATTTCGAGAATGCCGAAAGGTCGATTTACTGCGGAGTGTTGGTTTTACAGCAAACAAAACAATAAATTGAATTTCCCGGCTGATACACATGCTAGGATGCGAACACTCTATCCATTGACTTTTACGTTGATGGAAACGAAAATGTCCTTGGGAAGTGGTGGTCGACTGAAAAAGAAACATACGATCGGAAATAAGTTACTATTTCCATTATTTTCTTTTTATTTGTGCTTGTTCGGATACACGATTCGTCTTCAATGTAGAGTGAAAAACGGATATCGATCCTGCAATAAGGCCGAAGGAAAATTGTATTAGATGAAATGAATTATTTTCGTGATCATCGTATAATCAACGATATTCTTTCAAAGCGCAGTCATCAATGACCAACTTGCTGATTAATTTACAATTACTCTATAATTATTCTTTAAAATACATTTTTTTGTGTAGGACTAATATTTTCTCCTCTTTCTTTAGGTTTATAACGTTACACAATTTGAAAAGTTACTGGGTAATATGAACTACTGAAAAGTCCAATTTTTTTTCAATAATAATAATATACAATAATAATACAATGTATATATCTTTATACAACATTAATCTTGCTTATTCCAGAGTGGAGTAGATTACACCTGGGCGTATGTCGCCTTTTTGTGTTTTTTTTATCCCACTTGAACTAGTCTTCAACTTTTGTAATAACATTTTGTATGCATATAACAGCAGTGGTCGAGACTGAATATGAGAATGTAAACGAAAACAAAGAATACAAAGAATAATACATTTTTAGAAAACAGAAATTATAATAAAATATGAAAATAATGATGGTAATAAAACTAGTAATCATGATGATTATGATAATGCAGAGAAAGGGATAGGAATCGGCGATGCAGAATTTTGAGGTGAGTCTTCTTTCGTATTTTTAAAATATTTTGAATGTTATTGAAT
Organism: Leptinotarsa decemlineata; assembly: GCF_025532065.1. Lineage (NCBI taxonomy): Eukaryota > Metazoa > Arthropoda > Insecta > Coleoptera > Chrysomelidae > Leptinotarsa > Leptinotarsa decemlineata. The sequence goes on from NW_027412558.1 coordinate 14,903,930, forward strand.
GTGCTGCTTGAGGGTCGGTTTAAATTGACTTATTTTTAGTTTAGGTTAGGTTAGGTTACTGACTTTAGTCAGTAACTTGTGTTCATAAATTTCGCTTTCTCCATTTTCAAAACCTAAAATTCACTATAAAAATCTCGCCCCAAACTATGATAGCTCTAATTTCTTTCGACACAAGACAAAATAATGACTTTTGCCTAAAGAAACAAGAGCTATAAGTTCATCAAAAAAATGACTTGTATCAAAAGAAATTAGAGTTCTCAAGTTTTGAAAACGGAAAAGGGTTGTTTTCCGACACGTCAACCAGGTAAGGAAGCTGAGTATTATTATTTAATTTTTTCACTTGATTTTTTCATATTGTGGAAGATTAGAACCCCAAAAAACAGTAGAAAATACTCTTTACAAATATACCGATGACAATTTCAGAGGTATTCGATAGAATGAATGAATAATCAAACGGAAATGTTCCGATTGGGATATTTCAAATGATTCAGCTGAAAAAAAAACCTGAATTTTTTTCCAGTCTGTAAATGAAAATATTTCATTGTTATTCCATTTTTCAAAGGTATTTATATGCAAAATATCACAAGCTACAGACCCATCACCAAATTATGTATACCATGAAAAAATCATGAACTTAGTTGTTTTAGGATACATACATACAAGAAATAGTGTTACGCCGTGGTTGTTGCGTACGCTCCTGGCATATAAATCTAGAAACATATCTACCAACATGATATCACGACGGTGAAACAACGAAATAAGTGCATTAATTACTGAGTATAATTGAAATATAGCATTCAGTTGTGATTTCAAGTATTCAATTTGAATAATTGTACCAGTAATTCATTTTAAAACAACCCAAAAATAGACCTAATAGTAGTAACTGCTATAGATAGATAATAATGTTCTCCTGTCTAACCGTTTTTTCATTCCAACTCTGTCGTGCACTATTCCACGCTTTCACCACTGTTATATACTTCGATTACATTCATGGTTCTGATGAATTTTACCATTGAAAAGTTCCGAAAAATTTTAAATGATAATTATCAGGCCAACGATGAAAAAACTTTTTTACGTAGAACACCTTATTATTCTGTTTTTAGGGTGCTAAATCCAAATATGACACTTATTAAGCCGTATCACCTACCCTTTTTTCACATTTGCATATCAATATATTTAATTTTTTTATTCATTACAGAATTTAACAGCTTTTATATACTACAAATACAATTGTAAAATAATTTGTGCTGGATGTAGAAGAGTTGGAAGCACTGCTGAAACACATTTACTGTCCAGCTGTTCACAGCTGATATTTTGTTTACTGTCAACCTAACCTTATTTTACAGTTTTTGTTATATTTGTGGTGAGTTCGTTATTAAAAAACATCAAAGAAACATTACAGACTTTGTGAAAAAGGTTTATTTCTGAGATTTTGGAATTAAACTTGGTGATCAGGATAAATTTTGGGCCCCGCATAAGGTATGTTATGTTTGTGTTGAAGATCTTAGAAAATGGTCCAAAAAGAAGGGAACCTAGAAACCACACTGATGATTGCTACTTTTGTAGTATTGATATTTGGAGCACATATTTGCATTGACAACAACAATGTTCAACTAAATATATTTCGTCAACTTCTCCACTACCGAATTCACGAGCATCAATATATTTCTTTGGTAATTACGTTCATAACATCAAATTTCAAGAGAATTAACCATATTAAATTGCATAATTTCCAATCAAAGTCAAGGATAATAGGCGAATGCCTATCAAGCACTCGAGTAATGATTTTCATATTGAATTATTAGACTGCTTATTGAATTGAGTAGTTCTAAAGAGTATTCCTCGATTTTCCACTATAAAAAAACCCGTCCAACTTCAGGAATTCAGTAAAAATTACCTCGGACTAGAGTGTTTCCTTTTCAGGAAAAGTAGATTTGTGAGCGGACTATTTTCAACTCGGATTTTATGAATTTATTGAAATGAAAAGAAACCTATTTCAGTATTGAGATACAAAAAGTTTATTCAATTCTGGGACTGATTTATATTATATATATAATTAATCATATAGTTTACTTTTCTGCCAGAGAAAGGTATAGAAAATTGGCCGCAAGAATACATTATCAATAAAGCCCATTCATTATTATTTTTATTATTGAAACCGGTAAGCCGGTAAGTTCTTATGGCAAAACATCGTATGTCTAGCAGTGAGGATGACATTGAAATTGATTGCTTTCTTCCTTTCTTTGCTAGAATCATATATTTTTTGTATCAAGATGAGGAAGTAGAAAGCCAAAACTTTTTTTACCAAAACATTCAAAAATACTAATTTAATAGGAATATAATGTTCATTTTCTTCAATGAATGATATTTGAGACGATTATTTCATTTACTACTGTACCACTGAGTGATATCATAAATGTATCCATTGATCAATTTCTCTATCAATTGAATATAATATTTTCAGAAGTGGTACGGTTAGTTTGAAAAAAGTATATAGAAGAGCTTCAGTTGTATAGTAGGTCAGGAAAAACACAAGTATTCTTATTTCTTTATTACAAAGAAACACTGAAATGAAAACATAAAGGTGTGTGCAATTTTCAGCTGCTAATGAAAGTTTTAAGCTCAGACTAATCTTGAGTAATTCATAATAAAAAACATTAATTTTTCTTTCTACTTCGAGCTCACCTATTTTCCATTTCGTCAGATCTACCTTAATCTGATCTCCTTTTAGGATTGAATGGAAGATAATGGAAATCTCTAATAACTTGTGACCTGAATTTATTTGCATCGCCTTTGCCAGAAAGCCAAAATCAAATTTCAGTTGAATCATAAACCGGTTGTTATTACAGGTTCTCAATAATTTTTTTTTATAGTTGGAATTGACTTAGACCAATTAGGGGAAAAACGTTGAAATAGATAGCCGTGGGTACAGCTATTCATAAAAAATCTGAGAGCGTCATTATTTGTAGGACTATGAAAAAACAAAATTTCCAAAGTTTTGTTTTTATTATAATTTTATAAATAGATAATGTTTTAGAAAAAAAATTATTTGAATGATTGCCAATAGTAGCTGAATTGGAAAAAGTCACTGCGACCAAACGCGTTCAAAATAAATGAAGGAAACTCAGTGAATAATAATAATGAAATTTTTTTTCTTTACTTCCGATGGGTAGAGTAGGGCGCGACTTTGGATGGTATATATCCTGGAAAAAACTTAATGCCAGTGGGAAGAGCATTTCTTTATTTCTTAAGTATTGTCATTTTGATATGACCGACATTCATCTGTTTCACCAGACTAGGGCGATTTTAGGCGTCGAGTCGTTCTTCGTAACCCATTTCGGGGCATAAAGGACCAGTGTTGAGTTATTAAAAAAAATGAATGTGGACAGTATTTCGATGAATAACTTCTCAGAATAGTAGCATATGTCTATAAATTTCAATTATTATTCATCCTAAACAATTGGACATCGGTCAACTGTCAACACGAAAGGTTGATGTTAAAATAAAACCTAATTAACCCTAATCTGAAGTACAATCATTGACTACATAGTATGTTATTGCCAATAACATCTCCGCAAGTATCCATGCCTATGAACCGAAGAAATAACTGCAAGTCACATTAGATTTTTTTCTATTCGTAGTTAGATTTTAGCCTCCGGAAGGCAGTTGCAGAGCAGTATGTGTACCCCTTTGGCAACTACTTTTAGTTTGTATAGGCTCGTTCCCAAAAGGAATTTTAGTTACGAAGATGGGCAAGGTGAAACTTTTTAACGGCATACCATCAAGCCCTGCTATACCCTAGGTATCAATGAAGGTTTGTTATTGTACCAAATTCATGATTCAATTAAAAAAAATATTTCTTTTCTCAGGATATAGGTTTTCACGGCTGGCGTCAATGGGTCCCAGAACTGATCTTTGAGGTACCCCACATTTAATTTCTAACTTGTGTGATGATTTGTATTGAAGATATACGCTTTGAGTCCGTCCGGATAAGACTCAAACCACTGGATTACTACATCTCTAAACCCATATTTCTCTAATTTTTGCAACAGAATTTCGTGGTTAACACAGTCGAAAGACTTTGTCAGATCACAGAAAACTGCTGCTGCAACTTCCTTATCATTCAGATTCAGATGAACGTTTTGAAGAAGGTTAAAATTGCATCATTTGTTCCTTTCTCTCTTTGAAATCCGAATCGTGTAGAAATAATAGTGTAATGCTTATTCAGAAAGGCCATTATTCTTTTTTTCACGAGTTTCTCTATTGTTTTTGAAAGTGTGGGTAACATTGAAATTGGTCTGAAATTTGCGGGATTATCAGTATCACCTCCCTTATGTATTGGAATTACTATTGCGTTTTTTAAACATGCTGGAAAAACTCCTGTTGCAAATGAAACATTTACTGATTCAACTAGTACCATAATAGCTGAGTCGGGGAGATGTGAAAAAATTTTTATAGATAAGTCATTCCAACCAGATTAATTTCATTAAAAATTTGTTTCATCTCTACGGTATCCGTAGGCGAGAAAAAGAATGATTCAGAAACAGATATGCGATTTAAATAAATCAGTGGATCATTTGAGGAAATAATCTGTTTAGAAACAGTTTCTGCAACTGAGCAATAATATTCATTGATATCGTTTCATTCTTAATTTGTTTTTACAGGAGCAGAGTTGTTTCTACATCTCAAGTCATTGACAATTTTCCAGCTCTCTTTTTGCCTGTGACTTGCATTTTCTACTCTGTTCTTATAGTATACCTTTTTAGCCGTTTTCAAGGTTTTTCTATAAATGGACCTATACTTGTTACAGAAAGAAATGAAGGTTTCATTTTCACTGGCAAATTTTCTAATCATATGTAGGGATCTTAAATTTTTTGCCGAGATTTTTATACCCTTTGTCAACCAGAGTTTTTTTAACATTTTTCTTGATTAGCTTAAGAGAAAAGCTTCTATTAAATACATCAGAAAAAATTGAATGAAATTTGGATAAAGGATCCTTGCATATCATTGCTTGATCCCAGTCGAGCATATTACAATTCTTCTTTAATTCATCAAAGTTTTTCTTGCTAAATATCCTACTCATACATTTTTCTTACTACATTTTTCAAATATCTGAGGTAAATAAAACATTACTGCTTCATGATCCGATACGCCTGCATTGATGACGTCGCATTTGAAACCCTTCATGTTAGAACAAACATAGTCAATTATAGAACTAGAATATTTTGATAAAAAGCAGCCTTTGCAATTCCAGCGACATGATTGGTGTCCATTTTAACCCCAACAAACTTATCGAAGCAGAAAGCGGAATTGTCTGACCTGACATTATTATATCCGGTTCGAAGATATTTATCTTCTTGGAGAAAACCTATGCCTGGGTTTTTGTGGCATTGAATTGAACCTGGTTACTTTCACCTCAATTCGAAATCACTTCTAGATTCTCTCTAGATATGCAACCTCCCGCTGCCGGTGAAGGTGTGCCTCTGGAGGAAGCAATTTCATTTTATAACAGTTATTTTACTGTTTTGGAATAGTAAATACACCATACTATGAAATACTTGGGAAATTATCATTAAAGTGACAATATGATAATGAAAACAAAATTGTGTTTGAAAGCTATCCAATAAAATAATTTTATTAAAGCTTCAGGAAGCAGTTATAAAACAATCTTGAAATAGTTTTATTAAAGAGCATAAAAACCTCACAGAAAAGTGCTGTAAAACTGCTACAAAACAATTTGATTTTATAGGAGAATATGTTTTGTAAGTTAGTTGTAAAAAAGTTTCTGTGATAATTTCGTCACTATTTTATAACGTATTTATAACTTTATTTTATAAACGTTTCTACGATAAATTCATAAAACACTTTTATTGCCTACAACTGTATTATATTCACGGCCTGTCTAATATAATCAATTAGCATTTTGGAAGTAATTATAAAATACCAACAAAATAAAACTGTTGCAGCACCATGAAATTATAAAACAATTTTCCTTGTATGGGCTTTTTGACGTATCAACTGAAACGTCAAGGAGGGTACTTTAACTACCCCACTGAAGATAACTGCCACAGTTGTAGTTGAAACGTTTGGAGATTGTAACCAAAGAAGACCACAGCAAACCCGGAAACCAACTTAAATATTTCTTTCCTCACAGGATGCCGAAAATTACTTCATATTGCGTTGTTTGAGAAAGTTATTGTAGTTCTAGTAAGTATTTTGTATGATTTCTGCGTGAATTTTCATGTTGTTGTGAAAAAAATTGTATACATTCCTTTTTATTACCCTTGTCCATTTTATATGATGCAATACTCAAATTTTCTAATGTGTTTCTTTTGATTACATAATTCACCATAATTTACTTCGTTTTGCAAATATTTCTGCAAGATCCGCATAAATATTAGTGACATGTGACTTAAGGTATGCTATGAATAATCTACAGTAGATTTGTCACAATTTCAAATTATATATCCGCCCAATATACTTGGAAAAAACAACCTAAAAGACAGGTACGTATGAGTGCATTACCAATTTACCGCGAAAACTGAAAAGTTCTCGAATGATGACAAAGTAATAGAATTTTATTTCCTCTGAATAACGTTTTCACATTCGACTACGTCTTTATATTCCACAAATACGAAACGTTGTTCCAACGACGCGTAACATTCAGAAATACTCTCGTACATTTCGAGTATAATTCAAGTTAGAAACAGCTTTGTTCTGAGGCGGACGTATATAGACGGCAGCGAAATTGAATCAGGCGGTATAAAATAATATATCAATCAATTTGTTTCAAACACCGCGTTGTATGATATCGAAATAACGAAACGAATGAGAGGGCGAAGGAGAAAAAAGATAATAAAACGGTTCGAGTCCGTAGACTCTTAGCGATACGAATTGTTTTGTTTGATTCAAGCAGTCAATGAAGTTATTAATTAATGAAGATTTTTTTTTCTATAGCAGAAGTTCAATCAAATCACAATCTGAATTATTACAGTAGAGGCATCGATTACACAAGATTTTTAGAGAATTCAGTATTTGGTCTGTTGGAGCCATATTTTAATTCAATATCAAATATGGAGCCAAAAGTTTCAATAGTTATTACTATCGCCTTCAGGAAAAAAGTGTTGGTGAGTGTGATATCAATATATTATCATGAAATGATTCACACAACATGGATTAAAAAAAAGTTGTGGTCCTAACCACATGTCACAATAAGCACCAAGTGATAATTCGTGAAAATTAAAACTTTTTTTTTTTTGGAAAAGAAAGTTTTTGGCTTTCTACTGCTCCATCTTGATACAAAAAAATATGGGAATCTTCCAAAGACAGGAAGGAAGTAATCGATTTTAAAAGAAGTAACTGTATACATAGATGTGTAGATCATGCAAAGAAGTAACTTTCAGACACAAATCTGGAAGAAAAAGTTTTCCTGAAACAACTACTTCCATATAAACATTGAATTACACGAAAAAAAATCTTTCAAAACGAATACTTTTATACGAACACTGAATTATATAGAAAACACTTTTTTCTACTCAGTTTGTATTTCAAACATTCGTTATGGAATTAAATCAGACATTTTTCACAGGGTTCCTACACTATATACTAAATGAAAATAAAAATTTCACTTACATGGAACACTGTCATGCTCACTGGTAGACATCACCATAAGGCTTAGCCTTACGGCGATGTATCCCTGTATTTGTTCATAAAATAATTTTTTGCTGCGAACTGGTTTATTTTGGGCAAAAAACCCAAGAGACATTTTTTGTTTAGGATGAAACAGGCTATCGGAAATACATTTTTGAATGGTAAACAAATAATAAGACAAAAAGTTACATTGGAAATAAATTTTGGGAGTTGCGTTTTCCACCCCTTACAACCATGGGGTAAACCAAATAAATTACTGGCTAAGTGTCTTTTTGGTAGTACAAAACGTCAGGTTAATTTCAATATTGTAACTTCTTCAGTGCTTGTGAAAAAAATTGTTATACACATTTTATGTACCCCCTTTAAGGGGCTGTATCTTGCTCCAATGAAATTTCTTTATATGAAAGATCCTATCTTTTTTTAGATGAGAAATCACCTTCTTAAATGTTTTAGTTACACCCTGTATAACCCTTTCAAATAAAACCTTTTCATTTTTAAAATGAGGTTACTGATGTATCCAGGGAAAAATGGATTCTCGGTCAAATGAGCTTTCGAAAAGCAAACCATCTCTATTCATACAATTCGTCGAGCTTTCATTTTTGAGTACAGACTTATTCAGTTCAAATCATCTGAACAATTAGTTCAGGCCAGTCTCAACTCGCTACATTGTAGGTTGATGGACTGACACCTATCAGAAAACAACTACTCCCCTAGATAATACCATGAAGGGCGTTAGATTATATCCGACAAGTGTGGTATTAGTCAGAGGAGTAGTTGATTTCTAATAGGTGTCAGTCCATTAACTTACAGTGTAGGGAGTTGAGACCAATTGTTCCTTTAGATGACTTAATTGATAGCCAATCTTCAAGTGTGCCCACTGACTATATGTGAAAAGTTTTCTTTCTTTATTCGAGGAATTGGGCACATTTCGAATATGCGGTTGGTTACCTCGTTCACAGGCAGATGTTTGTTGTCCGCTTCAGTCTAGTTCGAGGAATGATACTTTGAAGGAATTCGATTTTCAATTATCGGAAATCATCAACTTTATGTTGATGGTTGACACTATCTTGCACTGACGAATGGCCAAATAGCCCGAAACTGATCTGCAAGTGTGTTCCAATAATTGAAAATGTATTGCGGCAGTTGTATCGCCAACAGCATATGCAGGAATAACTTCAGCGAAGAATCCTGCACTGACACCTGTCGGATATAATTCAACGCCCTTCGTGGTATTAGCCAGGGGAGTAGATGTTTTCTGATAGGTATCAGTCCATTAACCTACAGTGTAGGGAGTTCAGACTGGCCTGAACGAATTGTTCCTTTAGATGATTTGAAAAAGATTTGTTTTGGGTGGTTTCCGGGTTTTGTCGTGATCTTCTTTGGTTATAATCTGCAATAATTTCAACTGCAACTGCGACAGTCGTCTTCATTAGCGTGGTCGAAGTATTACTCTTTTTGACGAGTCAACTGAAACGCCAGCTGTGAAAGCCTACATTCCTATATGAAAAAGATTTTACATACATCATTTAATGAAGTATTTATACAGAGTGTAACTCACGTACAAAAAGATTACAGATTACAGATTTGTAATATCTTATTTTCTTATTCATATTTTCAGGGTTTTTATTTGGATCATATGTAAATGATGTTTTTTTTTTGTATTCTGTTGTGCGCTGTTAAGAAAGAATATTGAAACCGAATTTTACACCTTTTTATATGTATTTCAATAAACTTTTAATTAGAACCCTTTCGTACAAAACGCATCTTCACTGTTATCCTGTATGTTGGGTAGATTCATAATGGGATTTAAAATTGCATAGTAACTCATCTAATATTGCAAAATTACGGTGAATGAAAATGAAACATACACAACTTTGTGATCAAATAAATGAAACTTGTTGTACAAATTTAATTAATTTCGTTTCGTAGTGCAATGTGGTAAAACATTACATAATAGGCAATGTAGTTAATACAACTTATGTTAGAAATTAATATTTCGAGTAACAACTTCTGAACCTTCTTCATCAGATGATTGAAAAATCGTTATTTGTGAAAAACTAATGAAGTAAATCTGAGAATATCTACACATTTCTTTGTTAGATGATCCAACCTCACAATTCGTTATGCGGGAATGACTACGATATTTTTTTATAGTCTCAATACTATATTCATAAAGAAGAAAGTAATACAAATCATGAAATTAAATAATTTGGATGTATACAAGATACTAAATTCCTCGTCGAAAAAGATAAAGCTAGTTTCAACCAGCTGACAAGATTTTTTCAAGGACTATTGAGTACAGACATACATTCGTGATATTCAGCTTAGCACCCCTGATGATACCTACAGCGAGTCGAAATAGTGCTGTTTTGCTGTTAGATTACGAATGCTTTGTTTTTGGGGTTCTCTTGTTGATTTTTATATCATACAAAAATGCGAATAGATTTGAATAAACAGCCCACAAACATTGAAAAAATGGAATTGCATTATACTGCTGAAAAAAAAAAATTCAATAAAATTAACGCAATGCTGTTTACATACGACTAACACTGAACTAATAAATTATTATTACGTTGAGGTATTCTGTCCAAAATTTTGATCCATGGGTAAGGTATAACAAAAAAATTAATTATTTAAGTGGAACACTATTAATAAAAAAATTGGTAACTATGAACAAGTATAGAGGCAATAGGTCAATAATAAAAGAAGAATTTGGACGGAAAAAGTTTTTGTTATATCGTTTAAAAATATTAATGGATATAAAGTGAACCTAAGTGAACCTAAGAACAAATACTCTCTCTACATGTTTAAATTAGTGATGCCAGCGATAAGCGAAACAGGTATTCAAAAACACATTTGAATCAATCAAAATAGCTGAACGGTTGATTAATATAGTTGAATTGATGATCACAAATTTCAAATTCGGAACACCGTTTTTTTTCTATGTCTGGTTTTGAAAAATAATAACTCATATAAACACTTTTCAGGTTGAGATTTGCATTTTAGTTTGTAACTCAATTGTTGAGAATGGAACGATAATCAGACAGAGATATAATTAACAAATAAAATTTGTTACATTTGAGCTTATGAGAACTGTAACTTGAGAAAATGATTGAATCAAAAATTTTCCTCTTTGAATTTTGTCAAATGAGCAAATGGTGATGAAGTTATATGGTGTATACACACACTAAATGAATTTCTATTTTAACAAGACAAAACATATTTTTTTCAAAACAGATTGATGTAATGAAATATTTTCATATTTTCACTATCACATAGTTAATAATTTTTTTGTTTTATAAAATATGTTCTATAAAGAAGTCTCAATTTGTAGGTGAAATTTCAAAATAATGTAAAAGGTAAGTGAGGTAAATACATTGTTTTCTAACTACTATTTTTGATTCGATATTCTGCAAACATTTCATAGAGAAAAAAATCAAAATTTTTCTTTTCCAAATAGAAATACTACGGATGAACGAACCTGAAATTCATATTGATCGAAACTCATTTTTTTGTGGGAGAAATCAGTTTTATCGATCTTTTTTGGGTATTTCACCTTTTCATAATCCCTATAAAAATTTTCATATATTTTCAGATTATGGAAGATGGTAATATTACCCAAAAAAGAAAAATTTCATACAAGTTATGGAGGTAGTTGTTTTGGATTTAGTTGATGATGATCCCGAAGTAACTTTCAACCATTCTTTATAAAGTGACTCAGCAGTGCGTATTCGGCATGGAAAGCACTATTGAGGATGAATATAGTTTAAAAAACTGAAAAACACGCTTTCAAAAAACATCGAACTGAAAAGTTATTTTTTTTAAATAAGCCTAAAACAATAACGAACGAAAAATACTAGTATTATTGTGAAAAAAGCGACGGGAGCTTGATATACAAAAAATATGGCACAAAGCGCCCACGTTCGTTATTGTTTTAAGCTTATTTAAAAAAAATATTTTTAACTTTTTGGTTCGATGTTCTTTGAAAGCGTGTTTTTTAGTTTTTTAAACTATATTTATTTTTCATTTTTTACTTTCGTATGCTATGAAAGCGTGTTTTTTAGTCTTTTTAAACTATATTTATTTTATCCAAACTTAGGAATCAATCAGCCGTATATTGTTTAGAAAAATGACCATCGATATTTTCCGATTCCGGAGAGGGAGCCTGAAAATCAGCTACCAAGCCCAAGGAAGGCAGCAGACACGCAAAGAAGGTTACAAATAAGGCATTAGGCACGCGTGTTGAAAAAATACTTTTTTCAAATGAAGAAATACATGTAAAGTGAGTTCGAATTATATCAAGGAGGTTACGTACATCGCCATCTGCCCGCGAATAGATCAAGCAATAATGTCGATAATTCTGTCAAATACAGATCCCGAGCTTGAGAGTTACAAACTGTCAAACAAAGAAATATACATACATACAGGTGGAGCTAATGAAAGCGTGTTAAAAATTATGTTGCACAGCAGAAATTGTCCTTTGAAGTATGGAAGATGTGCTCTACGTTACAACAGAATAGTTATCATAAAAAAGAAGAATGTTCTCTTGAAACTTCAGCGCCATGTAGTTCAAAAGTTAAGACATGAGGAATACCTTGTATAATCCTAACAGTTATGAATAGAAAAAAAATTCACAAATACTTTTCCACAATGATACATTTGTTTTTGGATCCAGTGGCGATTTGAATAACCTACTATAACAACATTTTCCTTGTTCACTATAGTGTTGTTTATTGTGAAAATGTCTAGGTGTATCTTCCTTATTCGACTTTTGTTTGAGTTGCCGACTTGAATATTTGCCGAGATTACGTCGAGTCTGTCGCCCTTTGATAGAAATCCGCTTCGGGCGGCACAATTTCTGACGATTTTCTCGATTGGTGTTGACTTCGCAACGATAGAGCATTGACGGCTTGTATGATGAGTTATGTACACGGATAATATATATCGGGGAAATATATATAGTGGGATAATGATTGGCTGTCAGTAATAATTATGGTTTGGTTATGAAACTGTCATGTACATTCTCATGGGAATAATTGAGTACGAATTATTGATGCTGAGTAGGTAAATCTCGCAGAAAAAATATTAATCAACCATAGATTTGCACCAGTTAGCAATATTCTTCCTATTTAACAAGTAATACGGTAAAAACACCAACCAATACTTGAAAAAGTAATGAATAGTTTGAATTCTTGATACATTTAACTTATGTGATAATCGCTTGTTTTTACGGGCATTAGAAAAGAAAGATATGTATAAGAGGAAATTATTTGAATCTCTTCAAAATATCACCTTGAAAACAAAAGGTAACTTGTAAGAATGAATGATATCATTGGTAAACAAAATACAAGTACATTTCTCAAAACGGCTTCAATTTGGGAAAAGTTATGTTGGAATGATTTGATTTTAGTTACTTTGAATTAAAATAGAATAGAATTAAAAAGTTTGGTAGGTGAATGACAAAAAAAGTATTAGGAAAAAAGGAATAGAACAATTTTACGTTTACGGCTTGTATGATCTAACAGACTGATAACAGATTTCTACACATCTATTGCACATCTTGAGGGGGGAACTTCTCACTCAGTCCGACAGCTGTACAACGGCTATTCAAAAATAGAAAACTTGTAAAGGGTGTAATATAAGTATATTAAGATATTTAAGTGACGTATTCCTGAGACAATTTAAAGTAAAAAGTTAAATGCACCTGTGTCCGGAAATGCTTCGTTTCGGAGATACAAGGTGATGAAATTGAACTTTTTTGTTCGTTTGAAAAAAACTTTTAAAAAACTTCGAAAACAATAAGTTATTTGCATGAAATTTGGTACCCGGGGTTTTTATGACGTAGGAAATCATGATTTCGTATTAATTTTCATGTAACATCTAGAGGGCGCTGCGTACGTCGTCATTATTTATTTCAAATTGCCCTAACTTTTTTGACAGTAAACGTTTGGTACTTTTCAAAAAAAAAGTATGTTGTGGATCTCGTCAAAATAAACAACTTTTTCCTATGACATGATTTTCGAAAAATCATTCGTTTTGAGATACAAATTGTTGGTTTTTGACATTAGTTTATTGCAATATTAGTTAAGCGCTTGGTGAAGGAATAACATAGAATACTGCTGTGTGGATATTTTCATAACGTTATGAAAAAAAAATGGTGGTATTCTGATTGGGTATATCTAGATTGCGGACACCCCAAAAGCTGTATGGATTGCGTACAAATACAGAAGGCGTGTACATGCTCAAATTCAAAGATTCTTGATTGCTTACACCTTTCAATAATTACATTTTTCTCGAACTTTCATACTTTCTACAAACTTGAGATTTAAATTTTTCAAAGTTCTAGTATTATGAAGTAACTTATCCCAAGCACCGCCATAACTTTAGGAGTGAATATATACGTCAAATGTCGAGACTATTTTAAGACCGTATGAATATGATATATGATAGTAGACTACAACCTTAAAGATGTGTTCTTCAAAGAAAGTCAGAAAATTGCTAAAAAATTTCAGAATGATGATGACATTTATGACATATAAATTATATAAATTGAATGAATAAGCGATTGTTATGAAAAATAACCCTTTCTCAAATTTGGTGACAATTAATTTTTACTAATTTTGTATTTGGAATGTGTCTCACTTCTAAGCATAGGTACTCCTACGTTCAGATATCCCTCATCACATTTGTATCATTGTTGGCAACATTATAAGTTCCGTGTTGTTCTTTGATAAACACATTTCTTATTTCTATGCCATGCTTCAGTCTTCTTGTTCCCGGTTACCGAGCACATGAGCTTTCCACCTGTTGGTTATTTTTCAAATATTTTCAGTTGATTTCAATACTCTATGAAAATTTTATGCATGATGTTTTCATTTCAACAAATTTTATCTTAAAGCTAAATTGCCATGTTTCATTTATATAACTTGAACGTCATTTGTGACACAGTCAACCTCATTTCCAGTAACTTGTGCCTTTGTTTTTTTAAATTATCAACATGTATTTTACATTAAAAATATTGTGATTTCCCTGAAGATGATAAAAAACATTATTGAAATATTGGAGTAACTTCCGTACAGCTGTTCACCCAAATAAGTTCCAAGTATAGTTTTCAACTGGCAAAGACTACCCGTCAACTCATCTCGCCAGTCAAAGACATCAAAAACTCAATTCTTCATGACCATATATTTCATATACAATATCTTATAAAAGGCAACAGCTTCCGATCTGTATATCCATTTAATCTGTGCCGATGGTGAGTTCAACTCAATGACTGTGTTTCTTTTCCCTTCCCACATCTTCTGCATTTTATAGCAGGTCATATACTTTTAATATAGCAACAATTTCGTCGACAATACCCTCTCGAGCTTCCAGTCTTTAATATTCGTCTTATACGAGTGAAATTTCAAAGTAGTCGGTCGTGACGACGCGCGTCGGCAGCGTATCAAAACTTTTCATTCCCAAACTTTTCACCGGAGGTTTATTTGCTTTGCTTTCGTCGGTTTATATTTAATTACATTAGCTGGTAGGACAAAGTTTTCTTCATTTCTTCCTTCTCGGCGCGGTTATATCGCAGTACCTATGAAGACGTCGCCTGCGCTACGCCGACTCCATATTGCTTTCTAATTTTATTGTCGCTAATAAAGTTTTTGATGCGAAAAAGTTGTATCGTAATGTCAAGCCATCGTTTGAATAAATTAAGAAGTGCGCCGCACAGTGCATTCATGAATAAAATGAAATGTATCGGGAAAATAGATTGCAACTCACTTCGAATACGTTTCCATTCAAAGGCCACCTTTGTTAGTTAAGATATGATTGTCATTTCAGTCTGTCCAACAAATCAACTTACTATATAGTCATTTACAGCCGGTAAATCGAACATTACGGTATAGTAGAAGTAAACGATATTGTGCACTCTCAAAGTTGTCGGCACTCTCAAAGGCTAAAAAAACCAATAGAGAGAAATGTCCTGGTGTACTGTAGACTTTGCAGTTCGTATTGGATAATTTATACTAACCGAGTTTTATGATTGGCTGAAGAGTCATAAAATTAAATTTGAAGTCATGTTACGGTGACGAATAGAAATCGAGGAATACGACCTTGGTTATCGCCGTCGTGTTCAGTTCAGGAACTGATCGCGATTTGATGTGACACCTACGACACAGTTACGAAAGAGTGGATTGATGGTTCGAGAATGTCTATGCCTAACATGCCTGCAAAAAAAGGATCGCGAATAATCATTTTGCATTGCGGAGAAAGTAAAGATGGGGTCCGAATTCTTTGAAATTATGTGGAAAAAAACTTGAGTAAGCAATGTTGACTACCATAAGAACATGAAAGCTAATATTTTTGAGGAATGATTTGAAAATACATTGATCCCAAATTTGGATGCGAAAAGTGTGTGACAACGCTTCCTATCATACGCGACAGCTCATCAAAGTACCGAATAAAAATTCGAAGAAAGATGAAATACAAAGTTTTTCAATGGATAACAATTTTTATTTTGAAGATAACTATACCAAAAACCAACTACTTGAAGTTTTACAGACAAACACATTTGAAAACGTGTATGCCATTGAGAGTATTGTCGAAAAGTATGGACAAACCATATTGAGACTTCCCCCCTAATTTTTGTGATTTCAATCCCATCGAGTTAATTTGGGGAAAATTGAAACAAAGCATCAGGCATAAAAACAATTTTCCACAATTTGACAAGGAGGTAATAGAGCTAATTAAAGAAGGAGTATCTAATATTACTGAAGAAGACAGGCAGAAAAGAATAAGTTGAAAAAGACTATATGGAGATTGAATACTTTTATATTAATGGTGGAAATAAATTCATTTTGATTTAAATGATGACAGTTATAGTGAAACTGATAGCTGCGAGCGCTTTCGACAGCTGGTCGTGCTATCATCATCTAGGCTCTACTCAAACTGAACGTGTCATCCTGTTGTATGTCTTTTTATACGGTCCGAACACCTCAATGCAGGTACTCCAGGTTCTTTAGGTAAATTTGCCTGTATATGGGTTACATCAGGTACTATTTATTCTTTGTGTTGGATCTTCTCTAAGTTTACTGTTTCCAGGAGTGTATTGATTTGTTTAATATATTGAATGTTAGGTCTTGTTGTGTTTTGATTTGTATGAGGAACAAGTTGAACTATATCGTTTACTAAAACTATACCTGATGCGTTACATAGAAACACCACTTACACAATAATAGTGTCGTGGTTGTGTGAGTTTCACGTTTTTAGTTCCTTATTTTCGTTTGTCTTCGTATTCATGTTGTCTGTTATGAATTTCTTCAAGTTTTTACCATAGATAATAATAACATTTATTTTCCATGGGACATAAACATGTATTGGAATAGTCAAGTATGTGAATACTGAAAAGAAATCATATAGTCATATTAAAACATTCTTGCAGAGTGTAGAAATTATAATTCAATAAAAACATTTTCAAATTTCGTTTGAAAACATGGATTCTATCAATTTCTCTAAGAGAAACAGGTTACTTGTTGAATACTTTTATTCCCAAACAAATAGGATACTTAGCAGTTAGGTTGTATTTATAGGTTTAACGTAAACGTTATTACGATTTCTCAATACTATGATATGAGCTATGTCGTCCAAACTTTAGTTGATTATCATGAATATAAACACACACTCCAAATAAGAATACATCCACAAGAGTTAATATTTTGTATTGCTTGAATAGGTCTCTGCATGATGCTTGTGGGTCAACTCCAGCCAAGATTGGGAGAATATTTTTTGTGCGACAAAAACACGTATCACTGATGAAAAACCGCCCCATGGACAAATGCCGTATCTTATTCGTTATTCTACATGGGCATGGTAATAATTCATTATTTGTTCACTGGTTAAAATCATAAGAGAACGTGCTGTTGTTGGCATTTAATTCAATATCAGAACAAGTTTGTTGTCGATGGTGAAAACGAATACGGAATGGTTTTTCCGTAATCGAAATATAGAGAATTAGAATTATACCATGAGACTAAATTATTTAGAGTCCGGTTACAAACCTCATTCGAGGTAATATCGCGTTTATTAGATATCAATAATGAAGTATAATCCGCGTACATAATGCATGTATTATCAGCGACTGCGGTATTCATATCATTACAATATAATATAAATAATGATGGTGCCGAAACAGACCCTTGAGGGACCCCAATTTTCAAAATTTGATTTCCGGATCTGAATGTACACTGATGATCAGTAACTGAAACACACCATCCTCTGTTTTTGTTAAAAGACTCGATCTAATTAAAGGTATTACCCCTAATGTCATAAGAGTATAATTTATTTAACCAGATCAACAGAGCATTCGCCATTTTCGATGTTTTCCAGAAATTTTGCATAGAATGCTGTGACGGCTGTTTGGTAAATTTTCTAGATCGGAAGCCGTGTTGAGTAGACGAAATAATTTTATAACTCTTAACAAAATTCACGACTCTTTCTAAATATGCATACTCGAAATTTTTGAGAAACCAGAGGGCACGGTGATAGGCCTGTAATTTTCTAAAAGATAAGCGTCAGACTTCTTATGAACAGGTATAACTTTACCAATTTTCAAATTTTCAGGAAAAACTCCTGATCTAAAGGACAGATTAACTAAGTTAGTAAGTGGATATATAATATATGGTAAACTTTTTTGATTAGAAATACAGAAACGTCATCAGGTTCAGACGATCGTTAATTTTTAAATTTCTTCATTGAGAGTGATAAAGAGTTCTGTTTCTACAAAACGGTCGAGTAATATAGTTTCTCGAATATTAGGAGAATTTTTATAATTGTTTACTAGGGTATTACATTTTATATCATCGGTGATTTTCTTGAGTATAGAGAGAAAGAATTCAGGTCTGAAATTTCTTAGGAATTCGTGATAGACTCTCTATTATTGAGAATAGTTATATTTCTTTCTATATTTGAGGAACTGTTAATATCATTTTTCACTTGCCAATCTGTATTTACGGGTTGTCAGATGACATTATTTTATTCTGATAATAATTACGCTTAGTATATAATATTAATCTACGATGTAGTTCCTTATTATAAGTTTCTGATAACTCTCATTGGCAATGAATAATTTGTTCATCTACGACAATTTTTGATCCCTTTCACAACAGAAACAACATTTGTTTGGAGGTGATTGACAATGTTTCATGATGAATTTCACTAGTTCGGACTTCCATTGTCTACTATATAAAATGATTTGGAATCCCTGAAACAACTAAAAAAGAAGAATTGAAAATGAATAGCTGAAAATAACAATTATATTAACCAAAATAAACCTGAACTGAAATAATAGTGAAATAAAATACAAGTAGAAATCGAACAATTGAATAAATAAAAATAAAGAAAGGAAAAAAGAAAATAAAAATAAAAAGTGGAGAGATTCCAAGTCACTTTAGTTCACGACGTTTCGATTGTTAGTATCTACAATCGTCTTCGGGTGATGACTGGACTGATTCCTCCGAGAGATGACTATTTATGGGTCGTTCGAGTACTTTCACTTCCCCGCTTTCCATTTTTTCCGCTTCGCTGGTTCCGTGGGAGATGACCGTTTTTGCGGGAGTTGGCCATTTTTCGCTTGATGATGGGTTTCCATATGTTGCGTATTTCTACGCTGGCTTGGCTGAATACGTTGTTGGACAACATGTATGCGGCTTCCTTGAATTCTCTCCTAACCAATGTTCCTCTCTGTGCAAGATCTCAGCTTGGGACCACTCGATGTTGTGTTGATGGGTCCAAACATGGTCTGTTATTCCTGATTTGCTGGTTTCCCCTCGCTGTGTGTGTTTCTTGTGCTCGGCAATGCGAACATTCAATGGCCTCTTAGTTTCACCAATATAGGATTTTCCGCACTCACAGGGTATCCGGTAAATGAAATTTTTGGAATCGCAGTCCGCGTTTGGTGGCCTGGTTTTCGTGAGGATGCTACGGATAGTGTTACCGGATCTGAAGCAGGTTCTGATGTTGTATTTGGAACCAATTCTTCTTATCCTCTCCGATAATCCTCTGATGTAGGGAAGTGCAAGCACTGGTTGTGACAGCTTCTCTTCCTTGCGAGGCTCCTGCTGTCTTTTAACCAGAGTCTTTTCTACCATCGCTTTGGAGTAGCCATTCCGTTGAAGATCATTTTTGATGATGTCTAGTTCCTTCTCGAGACCTTCCTTTGTATTACAGAGCCCAAAAGCACGGTCTAATAGAGTCTTGATGATTCCTCTTTCAGTCGATTGATGGTGGTTGGATTCGTGGTTCAGATACTGTCCCGTATGAGTGGGTTTTCGGAATACAGATGTTTCCCACTTAGTGTCTGTCCTCTTCACCAAAACGTCTAGGAATGGCAATTCATTGTGGATTTCCTTCTCCATTGTGAAAGTGATGGAAGGTCTCACGCTGTTGATGTATTTCAGGAAGGCGTCTAGTTCAGTATTCCCATGGTTCCATATTATGAAGGTGTCGTTAACATATCTCAAGCAGACTCGAGGTTTCTTGTGGGCTTCTTCAATGGCCAGAGTTTCAAACCACTCCATATATATGTTGGCTATGACTGGTGAAAATGGCGATCCCATTTGCAGTCCCTCATCTTGTGTAAAGAATTCGTCCTTCAGTTGGAAATAACAGTTTCGTACACAACATCCTAGTAATTCCATGATTACTTCTATAGGTAGATTCGTTCTCTCTTTCAGGTTCCCGTCTTCTTCGACCGGAACGTTGGTGTAAAGGCTTTCCACGTCGAAACTAATTAGTTGATCTTCCTGTGTGACCTCAATCGACCCTAGTAGTCACGGCACGGTCTCTATTAGACTGTGCTTTTGGGCTCTGTAATACGAAGGAAGGTCTCGAGAAGGAACTAGACATCATCAAAAATGATCTTCAACGGAATGGCTACTCCAAAGCGATGGTAGAAAAGAATTTGGCTAAAAGACAGCAGGAGCCTCGCAAGGAAGAGAAGCTGTCACAACCAGTGCTTGCACTTCCCTACATCAGAGGATTATCGAAGATGATAAGAAGAATTGGTTCCAAATACAACATCAGAACCTGCTTCAGATCCGGTAACACTATCCGTAGCAGCCTCACGAAAACCAGGCCACCAAACGCGGACTGCGATTCCAAGAATTTCATTTGCCGGATACCCTGTGAGTGCGGAAAATCCTATATTGGATTTACGCAACTAAGAGGCCATTGAATGTTCGCATTGCCGAGACAAGAAACACACACAGCGAGGGGAAACCAGCAAATCAGGAATAGCAGACCATGTTTGGACCCATCAACACAACATCGAGTGGTCCCAAGCTGAGATCTTGCACAGAGAGGAACATTGGTTTAGGAGAGAATTCAAAGAAGCCGCATACATGTTGTCCAACAGCGTATTCAGCCAAGCCAGCGTAGAAATACGCAACATATGGAAACTCATCATCAAGCGAAAAATGGCAAACTCCCGCAAAAACGGTCATCTCACACGGAACCAGTGAAGCGGAAAATGGAAAGCGGAGATAAGTGAAAGTACTCGAACGACCTATAAATGGTCATCTCTCGGAGGAATCAGTCCAGTGAACTAACGTGACTTGGAATCTCTCCACTTTTTATTTTTATTATCTTTTTTCATTCCTTTATTTTTATTTATTCAATTGTTCGATTTCTACTTGTATTTTATTTCACTATTATTTCATTTCAGGTTTATTTTGGTTAATATAATTGTTATTTTCAGCTATTCATTTTCACTTCTTCTTCTTTAGTTGTTTCAGGGATTCCAAATCATTTAATATAGTAGACAATGGAAGTCCGAACTAGTGAGAAACAACATTCCTATAATTTTAATGAAAGGTTTGAAAAGTTTTATTGAATTTCGACTTAAAACCACAGATTGGAGAGATTAAACGGGATATTTCGAAATGAATACAAAAATTTCGAGTTTTAAAGTCTTAATTTTCAAGAAACTTGAATTGATTGGATTGATTTTGTATTGTCTTTTTGATGTTAAGATGTGGAATATCAAGATCGCAAAAGAAGGCACATAAATCATGTATTTGACTTCTAAATCATGTCGTCAAATTCAATGACACATCGCTCATGCCATAAGTATGGGTTTAGTGACCGGTCGACCGGCTGTTGCCTCTGGTGACTTCCGAAAAGGTTTGCCGGATATGAATTTATATGTGAATTTAAGTCGAATACTAATTCGAATATTTGTATTCATGAGGTTAAGATTAGCCCTTCTCTTGAGCCCGTCCCGAAAACGAACCGCCGCTCGAATCTATTCAATTATTTAGGGAAATCCGAATGGATGTGGAAATTGCTTCATGGGGCTTGTTCGATTTAACGACACGAAACGGGAATGGGCGGGAAGAGGGAGAAATCGCGATATTGGATTTTAAAAGATGTCTACCAAAATCTGTGGGAACGTTGAATTCTTTATGTTTCCTGTATATTTCCATACTGTCTCCAACGATATATTATGAAATTTCCTGTGAGGACACCTTGTAGGCAGATAATAAATTTGAATTCTCCAAAAAAATTTAGGATGATCTCAAAAATTATTTGTATATTATTACATAACTATTAGTTACTTAATAAGTTCATCTGATGATGAAATGAAGGACTGAATTCTTACCAAACATTTTCATCATAGGGAGAGAGAGAGAAAGAGAAAAAAAGCGTCATATGGCCAAACATACCCAAATTCAAATTTTACGAAAAAAAATTGGTAGAATTATCAGTTTTTCAAAAGTCTGCATTGAAATCATAACTTGAGTAAATGTTATATTTCGTGGAGGAAATTAAAATTTAATCTAGTATTAAATCGTGGGACAATGTTATTCCAGAGGTATTTATCAACATAAATTACCTAACAATTTAAATATTTCCCAAACTAACAAAGTTATAATAAAATTATATTTACTCTTTTCCATTTATCAAGAAATTCTCTACAAAAATTTATCTTGGTTTTTTGTAGTACCCACCGTTTAAAAAAAAATTATAATACGGATGTACTTTTCTATGATAATGCATTTTTTAACATATCTAAGGTGTTTTTCGTGTGGTTTTCTCAATAGGCGTTATCCATATAATATTAGGCAAGAATAATTGTGTTTCTCATTTGGCATGCACTTAATTTTCTCCCCAATAGGAAATATAATAGTTATATTAGAAGTGCTTACTTATATTTTGAATTTTCAATATTTTTTAAATCTAAATCAAAATCTAGACAAATCAATTGGGATTTAATTTTTTGCATGAAGTAGTAGGATTATTTAAATTGTGTGAGGACATTTCATAACCTCATTTAACCTCATCTTCTCTTTGAATAATTTATACAAAATTCCTACCACGATATATATACACCCTCATTTTGGACACTGTCCTATGACTCCAAAGTTGACATATTAATTCAATAATATATTCCACAGAAATTTTAGGGTATATAACACGAAGTTATGAATTTTTTGTGAATGTTAGGAAAAGAGCGAAACAACACATTTTTTACTCATTAATAGCTTTAGAAACAAGAAACACGTTTAATGCATAGGTAACAAAACTAATTTCTGTGGGATTTTACACATTGAAAGTTGAAAGTTTTATTTTACTGTTTAAAACCTATTCAAAATAACTGAAAGTTATTGTGGCTATATGTCTAATTAAAAACTATTTTTGATTACATGATTGGTTGTAATGCACTGTTTGGAACCTTTGGTGTAGTAATGAATATTACTGGAGTTTAATACCCACACCAAACCATTATTTTCAACACGTCGACACGTGTTTCGATCATCTTCAAGAGGAAGATTGAACTAAATATACATACAATATTGTCCCTAATCATATCATAAATACCTCTGCTAGGTAGTTGCGTCTTAATTGACTTACATTAATTTTACAATGTTGTCTGTCATATCTACTAGTCTGGAATTAATTTTACAATGTGGCTTTCTGTAACAGACAGGTAAATCTGATAATTAAAATATTATTTCAACAAGCTATATAGTATACTATTAGGTATTGGTCCACCATTGTTATTCATATTATTATGTTTACTTTCATCTACACTCTCGTAGGCATGTTGTCGTTAACTTGTCTAACTAATCTTAATGAACTAAACTCCAAAGAATGGTTTTGTTGCAAAATATGATGGGCAACTGCTGGGTATGCTTACTGTTCCTTATATCTCATTTTAATACATAGTTTAATTTCGTAATTTCCAAATTTCTTCGTGTATTGGTGGTATGGAACTGAGATATATTCATCTTGGTTTTCGTCGTTTCTAAAAGTCGACATCTCATCCATTTTTAATCTGAACTATTTCTCAGATAAGGCCACATTGTAAAATTAATTTAAATCAATTAAGACGCAGGTACCTAGCAGAGGTATCTGTGGTATGAATAAGGACAATATTGTATGTATATTTAGTTTAATCTTCTTATTGAAGATGATCACTTGGTGATCGAAACACTTGTCAAGGTGTTAAAAATAACGGTTTGGTGTTGGGATAAAACTCCAGTAATATAAAATCACTGGGTCCGTGAATTAAGTGAAGATGATGGGTGGAAAATGCATTTGTTTTACATTGATACTTGAGTTTCGATAGTATATGTTTCTGATCAAGAAATACCTGGTACTAAATGTTCTAACACAGCCAGCTCTTCGAGAGGTAAAGGGACTCTTTCAAAATGTGTCATTTGTTTGAATGACCTGTTTGAAATTCAAGACTAACCCTGATTTACTTTTTGAAGAAAAGACGAATAATTATATATATACGAAATGTAATGTAATATATGACTAATCACTGATATAAAAACATATTGAATGATATTAGGTTTTCACAACATTTGTTCAATAAAGCTGTTAGTAGAGTATAATTCATGATCAACCTGGGCCAAGGATAAGTTAGTCCGTTTATATATAATTTTAGTTCTTAGTTTGTAGTATATTTCCTATCCCTAAAAAACCTAAATTTCAACTTTCATATTATTTGACAATTATGAACCTTTCCATTTAGTTTCCCCTACAGATGAATCCCAAATATTTCTTGAAATTCAACATTTTACCCTTTTAAGTATTTTTAAGTTTGGTAAAAAACGATTGGTTGTATCGGATACATTTGTGAGTCGATTTCATCGTTTCAACATTAATTAAAATTGTATTACATTCTTAACCGACTCTTTTTTTCAATTTACAGTCAGCACCGTTTCGAATTCCTAAATGTCGAAAATTAGTACGAATAAATTGCCAATTAGAAGGTAATGGGAGAAGGAAGGTAAACTGATAAATAACCAATTTGGATCAGGAACGTTTTCAGAGGCGTAGAAGCAGAAATATCAAAGAAGACGAAGTAATAGATATATATATATATATATATATATATATATATATATATATAAAACTTAAAAACCTGTATGTGATTCTTGTATATAATCATTGGGTATTGAAACATTAAATAGTTTTTTAAGTTGAAAGAACGAATATAGTGGCAAAATCGCTGAAAAAGCAGTATCGAAAATTTTAAAACATCAATTGAAAACGGGATGAAAAGCAGTTGTTCAAAAACATGAAAAATAGAGATAAAGATCCTAAAAATATGAGCGATAGCTCATTCGATTCTGAATCACCTCTAGAAAAGGATTTTTGAAAGATTTTAGTGCGGCTAAAAAATTGCAATTGTTATTAACAAAATAAGATTGAAAAAAAATGGTATTTAGTTTTTCGTTCATAACTCAAAAAATATTATTATTTAAGCAATTTTGACAAAAGCTCGTTAAAGAGGAGGAAATTTCCGATAAAAAAGTCCCGACTCCCGAAACTCTATCTCCATTATTTATAATTTTAATTTGACGTTTATCAAAAGAAATATTTTTTTCATAACATAAAATGTCATTTTGAAAATTTGAAAAAATTCTAGTATCTTCTCAACACTTGAATGAATCGAGTCCCGTAGAAAAAAAAGTTTTATCACTATTTTTCAAAAAGGTATTCAATTGATAACTATTGCCAATTTATGCCAATCTCCGTTGGCATAAATAATGAGATAAAAGGTATAAATAATTGGCTTATATATTTTAAACTTCGTGGAGCCCTTTTAATATATATACTTCATACGATCCTGTGATAAAAGTTCATAAAAATGTATTAATTTCTTATGATTTTTTATAACTATTGCAAAATGAAATTTCTAAAAATTGTTGATAATTTTTTTTAAATTGATATTTAGCTATGTCTGTTTTCACATTAAACAATGGCAGTTGTTAACATGGGATGTGAATTTTTTACGTAATTTGTTTAATAACTTGTTTTAAACAAATAGAGTCATTCAATATTTTTGTATTTATGTAGGTATATGTATTTTGTTGTAAAAAAATCCAAATCCAAAATCCATCAAAAACATTTTTCTAGAGGTGATTCCGAATCGAATGAGCTATCGCTCATATTTTTAGGACCTTTATCTCTATTTTTCATGTTTTTGAACTTGTTGATTAGACTATTCCTTCTTCCACACACGGTCAAAGGCCTTACAAATATCAAGCGCAACAGTTCTTGATTTTCCATGTTTCTCGATTGTGTTATTCCAAATATGGGTGACATACGATAGAAGGTCACCTGTTGATCTTTGTTTCTGAAAGCCATATTAATAATCGCTCAAGATGTTGAAGCCTTCCAAATATATGAGGATATGGTGGTTTAGGACTTTTCCCATGATTTTTGATATCACTGATAGCAAAGCCACTGGTCTATAGTTATTTGGAAGATTTTTCTTGCCCTTTTTGGTAATAGGCTGAACGCGAGGAATCTTCCAACAACAGTGAAAAACCCCTTTCTTGTAAGACAGCTTGAAAAGTCTGCAAAATGCTGGTGCGAGTTCATTTGCGCACTTTTGAAGTACGATGACGGGCACTTCATCAGGGCCAGACGCCTTGACATTTAGCTGTTTCAAAATTCGCCAGACTAGACGCTGACGAAAAATAATTTCCGGCATTGTGGATTCTAGTGTGGGAACAGTGGGTGGTGCCTTTCCCAAAAAATCGACTGTGGAGTGGGATGCAATTGTTTAAGAAACACAAATGTCTATCTAGTGCCCAAATACAAGATACTACTGTGTAGGAACATCGGGAGAGATGGATTATTCGAATTTAAGTTCAGTCAAATTATTTTTTCCATCTTGCGGTTCATATTATGAAAAATGCTTAGCACAGATACATGTTCATGCTCGTTCTTCAAGGACAGGTGAGTCCATGTTTCCCTTGCGAGCAGTTCCATAAACGGGCAAGATACTATTGGAATCCAGCTGGTTCCAAATCGAGATGATGCCTCGAAAGCATTTGTCGGTACCATTGCAACTCTGATTCGACCTATGGCAGGTCAAAATAGCGATGTTGTATCAATCATGCTTTTTTGGGTTCTGGTTTTATCTACAGAGCATGGTCGTAGTATAGGAATGTAGGCTTTCACGACTGGCGTCAATGTTTTGATTGGTTTAGGGTTTTGTCATGGTCTTCTTTGGTTACAATCTCCAAACTATTCAAGTGCAACTGAGGCAGTCATCTTCAATCGCTTGGTCTTCGATACTTGTTGCATGTCAAGAAGAGTACTTCGACCACGCCACTGAAGACGACTGCGTAGTTGCAGTCAAAACGTTTGGAGATTATAACCAAAGAAGACCACGGCAAAACCCGGAATCCAACCAAAGCATAGTTCTTATGTCAAACGCGCATATAGTGCTTGAACTGACGAATGCACTTTCCACAATTTTTCTCATTTCAAGGAAGTAATCAAGGCTAAATTTGAGACTCAATAAGGTAAACTAATTAAGTTATTGAATAAAAATAATGTATAAATTTAAAACCTAACGGAATATACGCAAAAAAAATTATCTGACGAACGGACCAAAAAGATATAAATTGCTGACGTAAAGAACTTACTCATGTTTCAAATAACGAACAAAAATTTTTCTAACTTAATACCTGACTGCGGTGAATTTTTCAGCTGATCACTCATCATAAAATCTCGAATATGAATCCAACAACGCAGAACACCCTCCGCCCACAACATATGCCATTCTTTCAATTGACTCGAATAATTCATGGATATTTTGGCCAGAGTCCAAAGGTCCACTCCAACCAGTGGCAGCATTGCCAAACTTACGGGCGGATCGGGAGTCACCAATTATTCAAACAGCGCGGTTTTCCGTGATTTGTAGCTTTCAATTAGCAGTTCAACAGAGTCGAATTTATTAGGTTTTCATGTAACGCTTCCACAAGTATTTACTCAGTTCACGGGATACGCGGCAGGAGTGGGATTCGAGAATTTGTTAGTTGGTTCACGTCTTCGGAGGTTTTTCTCTCCGGGTGCGTTTCTAATGAATCGGAAATTAATAAATCAGGGATATTGGGAAGGAATGGAAACGGATATAATTGATTTCCTCTTGGTTTAGACGGTGTCAGGAGTACGAGGGTGTTAAGAGGTGCGAAGAACGTCGGAATCCTTATGCAGTGTGACGCACTTAAGATGAAGACTCCCTATATTTTAGTCACTATTGAAAGCAGATCATTTGCAATACTTAGCCCAAGTGACAGCCTCAAACCCAGCTCACTGCGTTCATATGAAAAAGACAAATTCTCGATATTTTGCTTCGCGTTGAAAATACCGAAATAATATATTCAAAAAAGTTGCTCAGATATGGATTTTGACCCTACATACCGAATTCCAACGCAAAATTCGAAGTTTAAATTTGATTTCGTAATTTTCATATTCATGTCCAATTTTCAATTAATGTTTCTAAATAAGAAACTACGAAAATAATAAATTCTTTATGATGTTCGAAGAAGAATGAAAAACCTAATATTTATTATGAATAGATACATTTATTTCATTGATTCCGACTGTTTTATGATTTCAGTAGCTTCTTATTCGGAACTTGAATCGTACTTGAAAGCAACTTTATTATGTTGAAATAGGAAATATGTTTTTCCGTTAACCAGCTGTCGCACCCCTACGAACGACAACCCTCAGAAGTCGAAACTTGTGCGAGCTAGAGACTAACGAGGTTTTACCTTTTAACGTGTGATTAAATAACTTATTTCGGTATCAAGGTGAAGAAAAATGTTGAAAATTTGTCCTTTTCGCGGAATCGCAGTAGGTTGGGTTTAATGCTGTCATTCAGGCTGAGTATTGCAAAAAGTGCGGCCCATGAATGTCTACGCCTGTATCAAAAATCAAATAAACGCTTTTAAAAACGACTAAAATACAGAGGTGTGTCACACTGTATATGCTTATCAAATCTCCAGTAATTTTTTTCACTAGCACCCTCCCCTGTAGAGTGGGGAGGGTGAGTGTAGGGCCACAGCACTCAGGCACATGTGACCAATTGTACATCCTCCCGAGAAGATGTCCTCCTAGCCTATCGTCCATCCTGTTCTTTCCAGGAAGGTGGACAGGTCACTGGGAGATATCTCCTTTATATCGACAGGTGTAGGCCAAGCCTCGCCGAACACACACTCTCTTATTGATGCAGTCTTGTGAAAGTGATCCTGGCAAGACAGCATCCTTTGATTCCATCCCATGTGACGTTTGGCTAGTCCAGCTATTGTCGAAGTCATGAAGCCGTAGGTGTCACTGGGTCCTAAAATTTATAGTCCAGCAGTTTCCTTGGCTAAAGAGTCGACAATGCGATTGCCTTTACTCCTGTCTTGCCCTTTAACCCACCTCAGGATATTGTTATTATTTACCAAGACTTTGACTTAATCTTAGTGGCACTCTAGTACTAGCCGTGAGATAACACGTTGTCTGTTCAAGGCTAATAGGGCTTGTCTACTATCAATGCAGATTTTATGTTTTTTCTAGAAATTTCTTTCTTGGTAATTTCTTTTGTGGCGATTGAGCCAGTTCTGTTTGAACTACGCTGGTATTTTTCTCATTCCCCACTTAATCTTTAGGCTTAGTGATCTGGAGTAAACTCCACATCCTGAGCCCTCTGTTTTGAGACGTCGGTATATATGCGTATTGCATTTATAGCATCTGACTCTGTGTTCTGTTTTATTTGTATTTTGTAGGGTTTATTAAACACAAACCTGGGTTCAATTGCATCACTGGTTGCCTGCAGCAGAGGTTGCGCAGTAAGCGCTTCTCGTCATAGGCTAAGCCGCAATTTACCCATTTCTACTTCGAGGTTTACACCAGCCTTCACAATCGTAACATGGCCATTAACGCAACCTTCTTAACGTACAGGTCCAGAAACATTGCTGTATTTTAATAGACAATCATCCGAGATTCCAACAAAGAGGAAAAATTAATCTGAAACTAAAGCGAAATACAGAAAAAAAATGATTTTCTGTTTGTTCGTAACAGAAAGGTTCACTAATCTTCACTGTTCATTGAAAGTGTACAGACTCAAGTGTGAGTTCTTCTAATAGAGATATTTCAAGTGATATACAGAATGTAATTGAAAAAGTATAAAAACTTTTTGTAAAGTTTCATCAGGAAACTAAAAGTAACTAGGTAAGTGTATTATCAGTGTACGACGCGACGTACTAGATACTTATGAACATAGATTTCATACAAATGTGTGGCTTTAGATATACAGTGCTTTACTGTATAACAATTTAGAAAGTTTCAAAGATTTGACTGGTTTTATAGATACATTTCAAAAAAGTAGGTGGAATATGATACAGACTGGTAATATTGTTGATTTTTCTTATAAAATTTATTTCTTTTAATAAATTCTCACACTGTGATAATAGTTAAATTCTACTACTACTATTGTACTACTTTTATGAATTGAATGAAGTGTTTAAAAAAAAATAATGGCAACTTCATTCAAATTAACTGTTAACTGTAACCAAGTTCAATTCAATGCCACAAAAACCCAGACATCGGTTTTTTCCAAGAAGATAATTTCTGCTTCGAGTTTGTTGGGGGTTAAAATGGACACCAATATGTATTGGCACAATCATATCGCTGGAATTGCAAAGGCTGCTTCTCAAAAGCTTGGAACACTGTTCCGAACCAGAAAACTGTACACACGTCAGCAACTTCTGAAGCTTAAGGATTTTTCTGTAGTGCTTGTATTTTGTCCTTAAAAAAAGATTGAAAGACATTATTTATTATGAAAATTCTGACATATGTCATTGATTGATCACTTGCGGTAACTAAAGAAAGTCAACAAGTTCAATTTTCCTGAAGATTCAATTGCTGTCAGCAAAATGTTCGTACCTGTCTCTACACACTGGCGATTGAAAAGTTCCTATTGATTGTTCATCACCCGAGAACATATCTACTCTAACCTAGATGGAACAAATCAATTGAATATCCGAGGATGAAACTCTTTGAAATTTTGAATTGTTAACAATATAATATTTTTCATGAGTAGGTATCAGAAATGTGAGACTTTTTGAAAAAGTGATTCTAACTATTTGGTTATAATTTCGAGAGATCTTTGCTACTACCAACAAAAACGAAGAAATGTCCTTTTTCACAGATATACGCTACAATTTCATTTAAATTATGATTTTCCAAGCATTCAGGTTTCAACCTTTCGAAAATGAAAAGTATGGCAAAATAGCGAATAACAAATTTGGAACTGCTTCTCACATTCTTAATCATTTTCACATAGCTTTCACAGGTTCAAGAGTAACACTCCACTACCTGGAATATTTACTTTGTAGTATATTCAAATTTATTATTAGTAATCCTCCAACCAGCATTCAAATTATTCAAAAAATATTCGTTATCAAGGTTGCAAATATACATAATTACGAGAAATTCTTATCATTATGGAAGTACACTAACCACTATTGCTAATTTCCCTTATACATTAAAACACTGAATATATCATCATGAAAAAAACCTCAGGGTTTTGAAGCATATTCTTAATGACAAGTAGTCTCGCGTGCAAGTTGTAAATTTTACATGACGTGAAATTTTCCCAGATTAACTTCTTTTCTCATAAGTGGTAGCGTAGCTATGTTAGAACATATTGCCATAATAACAATCCATTTAGCATTATGCAATTCCATTCCAGTTATTTTCGATTGATTTAGCCATCAGAATTTCTTTGTGATCCTAATTTACAGAATGTGTACCATCTATAAATAAGATATATTTAGACAATTCTTATATTTTCGTATTGCTAATGATTTGGAAGTTCTACCCAAAAACGAACAACTATTCACAATCAGAGAATTAGAGATAAACTACTTGCCAATCCCAACGGGTCTAGATCCTTCTGGTCGGTAGTTGAAGGTGTAAATAGAATCTTTACAAAATCCACAGTTCTACCACTAACACAAGCGGGTGATTCAATTGCAACAACAGCCATAGAAAATGCAAATCTACTAGCTGAACAATTTGCGTCCCACAGTGGAGTTTCTGGGAAAACCACAACCCACTATCCCCACACGAAAATACACAATGCCGGAAATTACTTTTCGACAGCGTCTAGTCAAGCGAATTTTGAAACAGCTCAATATCAACAAGGCGTCTGGTCCTGATAAAGTGCTCGTCATCGTAATTAAAAAGTGCGCCAATGAACCATTCGCACCAGTATTTTCCAGACTATTCAACCTGTCTTACAAGGAAGAGGTTTTTCCTTCTTGTTGGAAAATTACTCTTGTTCAGCCTATTACCAAAAAAGGCCAAATAACTATAGACCAGTCACTTTGCTATCAGTGATATCAAAAATCATGAAGGAAGCCTTAGACCATCATCATATCCTAAAATATTTGAACAGGTTCAACATCTTGAGCGATCATCAATATGGATTTCAGAACCAAAAATCAACAAGCGACCTTCTATCGTATGTCTCCCATATGTGGACCAGTTGCGCTTGATATTTCTGAGGCCTTTGGCCATGTGTGACATGAGGGTTCGCTTGCCAAACTTCGATACTATGGCTTGTCGAATCTGTTTGTGTATGGCTCCTCAGTTTCCTGAAAGAACGTTCTCTGCAAGTGGCCGTCGATGGATAACTATCGAATACTTTCACCATCAACGCTGGTGTTCCCCAAAGATCCATATTGCCTCCAACCCTCTTTTTATTGTATATCAAGGACTTATTGGAAAAAACCAAGAATCCAATATATTGCTTTGCTGACGACAGCACACTTGTCTCGTCATTCCATTTGGATTCCAGGACATCGGCTACGGAGGCACATCTTCACCTGCAGCAGGAGGTTGTATATCTTAATGAGTATCTAGAGGTGATTTGAAAATGGCGTGAGAGTAACCAGGTTCAATTCAATACCACAAAAATTCAAGCATCGGTTTTCTACAAGAAGATAAATGTCTCCGAACCGGATACAATAATGTCAGGACAGACAATTCCGCTTTCTGCTTCGATAAGTTTGTTGGGGGTTAACATGGACACCAATTAAAAAACTAATTAATATAGTTTATTGTATGATTTTCACAATGAAGGGTTTTATAAAAACCGCGACACATGTTTCGCTAAACAATGGCGTCGTCGTAGTTTTGCGTCACTTACCATACTCCCCAAACCTCTCGCCAACAGACTACCATCTTTTCAAGCACTTCCAATACTTCCTCATCGGTAGAACCTTCATGGACCAGACTTTCTACTTCTCCATCTACAGATGAAGAAATAGAAAATCAAAGGCATTTTTCAAAAAAACCCTGCACATATGCCCATCCAAAATACCAAAAGCTTCTACATCAATACATACAAGGTGCGGTAATTCCTGGTTTAAAAAATTTAATTCATCAATGGACACTCTTCACAAAGATCTACAAGGTAATTAGTCACTCTTGAATTTTGAATACATTTCTTTCAGCAAGTTTTCTCCAACTTTAGCTATTTCAGTTATTTAGACGAAAAGCTGTTGGCAAATGTTTTGTCGTTATGATTCTGAAATTTCCGAACGATGCTTATCTAGAAGGCTATTTATAAGCCACAGCATCCTTAATTGTTAGGCATATTCAAGTGGGTGTATCGTGAGAACATGTTTTTGCGGAAAATGGTAACAATCGTTCGTGAAATACTGGAGTTGTTTTTAAACACACAGCCAAAATAATTGCAAACACAAAACGATGAACGATGCCAAATCTTCTCGAGTGATGTAAATAGTTAAATGGAAATTATGTTTACGTCTTATTTCTTCTCTCAACTTCATTGCTCGATTTCACGAGCTACTACAAACAGTGGGTATTTATACTGTTTACATGCTATTTCAGTTGATGCGATAAACAGATAGGTAGCTGAACCCGTTTCTTGATACCTTTATGGAAAAACAGAGGAAGATATGTTACAATAATTACGGATTACTTGCAATTTGTTATAATAACATTTTCCATTCACTTTACACCTCAATATTTTATTTAAGGTTTATAAGCTTTGTCAACAATATAAGTTTCCAGGCGGGAGTGGTTTAATTACTATCTTCAAGATAATCTCCCAACTCCGAAATTCTTTATTTTATATTGCAATGAATACTCGATTCAAATCTGACTAGATTTTCAAATTTCAGGACTTATTTCACTCTTTACGAATATAGCAGATAACCAATTTAGAAGCCTTAGACGTAACAAATTGGGTTTTCTATCGACATTAACGTATAACAAAGATTACACACTTGTTTTTTCAATGGAAATAATTGAATTGACATTTGCAGTTGTACGAGTCTTTTTGTTTCTGAATTATTGACCGAATTCATGTCTGTCATATTATACAAATACAATTATACTGTAAACAAAAAGTAGGTATCTAAATGAGTATATTTTCAACATTTGATAAATCAAAGTACACACGTATAATCACGTGGGCCGAAATATAGAAGAGAGTGATCCACTAGTGCAAATCACTCAGCTACCTAGCTGAACTTAGAATTAGTAACAACGCTATTAAATACTTCAGCTGAGGTACTAGGCACATGTGCGTTTATAATTTTAAATATTTTCTTATATTTTCTCAATACGTTTTATTGATTCATGTAATGATTGTGCCTCTTATTGTTTTATCTTAAGGTAAATCTTGAATATTACTATCATTAATAAAGCGTGTTTTTATAGAGGTATGGAACTTTAAGTTGCAATAAAACAACGATGGATTATTCGATTGACATGAATTTTATTTATCCGAAAGATAATCTTGTGGCATTACATTTTAAATATGATTTCTGGCATATGACCGCCACGGCTGGCGCGGATGTAGTCCAATCTGGACGTCCAATTTTCGATGACTTTTTCCAACATTTGTGGCCGTATATCGGCAATAACACGGCGAATGTTGTCTTCCAAATGGTCAAGCGTTTGTGGTTTATCCGCATAGACCAATGACTTTACATAGCCCCACAGAAAGTAGTCTAGCGGTGTTAAATTACAAGATCTTGGAGGCCAATTCACAGGTCCAAAACGTGAAATTAGGCGGTCACCAAACGTGTCTTTCAATAAATCTATTGTGGCACGAGCTGTGTGGCATGTTGCACCGTCTTGTTGAAACCACATCTCCTGGACATCATGGTTATTCAATTCAGGAATGAAAAAGTTAGTAATCATGGCTCTATACCGATCACCATTGACTGTAACGTTCTGGCCACCATCGTTTTTGAAAAAGTACGGACCAATGATTCCACCAGCCCATAAAGCGCACCAAACAGTCAGTTTTTGTGGATGTAACGGTGTTTTGACATACACTTGAGGATTACCTTTACTCCAAATGCGACAGTTTTGTTTGTTGACGTAGCCATTCAACCAGAAGTGCGCTTCATCGCTAAACAAAATTTGCTTATGAAAATTGGGAACAACGGTAATCTCGTTTTGGGCCCATTCGACGAATCTACGCCTTACTTGATGATCGTTTGGCTTCAATTCTTGCACGAGTTGGATTTTGTAAGCACGCAAACCAAGATCCTTCCGCAAAATCTTCCATAAAGTGGATGGACACAGATCCAATTCCTGTGCTCGATGGCGGATGGACTCCTCCGGGTCTTCCCCAATGCTACGCTGTACAGCAGCAAGAGCTTCTTCAGTACGCACCGTACGGCGTCTCTGGGGATGCGAGTTATCAATAAGAGTAAACGTGGTGCGAAAACGTTCCATGGTTAATCGAATTAACTGCTCTGATGGACGATTTTGTCGACGATAAAATGGACGTAGTGCGCGATACGTTTTCGGCACAGAACCATTATTTTCGAAATAAAATGGCACTATTTGCAAGCGTTGTTCAGGCGTGAGTCTATTCATGATGAATTGCCAAACCAAACTAAGAATAAATCACTTGACAGCTGTTAAATCGGTCGCCATCTTGAAAAGTAATGCTAACTTAAAGTTCTATACCTCTATAAAAAACACCCTTTACCTTTCGTAGCTTTTTCCTGAAGATGATAATTAATTTTATCGAAAAATTGAAATAATTTGTGTTATGAGAGTACACTGGCAAGTGTGATCTTACCCAAACATCGTGATAATGTCAAAAACGAACGTATGTGGGATATAACACTTTAGCAATGAAGAAAGGTTGATGCAGCTGAGCTTTCCTGAATTATATACGTATACATACAATTCAGCAAAATTAAACATCAGTTGATGCTGTAAAATTTTGCTATTAAATGATACCGATTTGAAAATCAAATAGAAATCTGTAGAAAATTAACCAAGAGTAGATGTGTTATGAGTATACTCAAAAAAGTAATATCCCATTACGCTACTATGGTCTAGTGCATTGTACAACAAAAAAAAACTTTTGAAAGTTATGAATTATACCCACAAAAATATCAATAAATACATTATCCATTCACAAAGTTATTACCAAGAACAAGGTGACAAAGATATGTTACTTCAAGCAAACAAAACAGCAATCAGAACTACCTTCTCATAAAAAGCTTAATCTGTATTGTTTTTTATTACGTATTGTATTATGCTTGTATGTCTATTTGTATTATGTTCCTAGTGTTTATTTTCAATATTGTAATATTTTAGCGTGCCCGCATTCCTGCTTCGAAAATATTTAGTATCTATCTGAATGTAAACTCAACTTTACTCATAGTTTAAAAAACGCTATTGTTATTGCGGACTTTCTCAAAGGTATACAATAAACTCAAATAATCAACAATGTTAACCCGTATACACCACTGTAGGACATAACAGATGGTCCTCAAAGACTTTATTACCTATATTTTGTTTACCTGTGACAACGTGGGTACGCTAATCTGAAAACCGGCGAATGGACTAGGTCGATTTGGACATTATCAGGTTATATCCGCAAGGCTTATGCTTATGAATTTATAAGGATTCAGAATAATTGAGTTTCCAACCCGTTCAGATTTGATAACTTGTGGTTGCATTCCAAGGAATGGTTTGAAAACGTCGAATCATTTTTTCTCAGTCTGAAGAACCTTTAATTTTCAGCATACCGTTTTGAGAAATTTCGGCAACATTGTCTCCCACATAAACACTATTAGACTCCGGCAAAGATAAAGTGGACAAGATGGATAAATCTCTCAAGACGGTATGCTGAACATGAAATCTCCTTCAGACTAGGTAAAAATGATTCGACGTTTTCAAACTATTCCTTGGGATGCAACCACAAGTTCCTGAATCTAAACGATACGGAAGTTTTGCATTATGCAAACAAGGGTTGGAAACTCAATGATTTGGAATTATTGAAAATCCATAAGCATAAGAATTGCGGATGTAACCTGTTAAATGACCAAATCGACCTAGTCTATATGCCGGTTTCCTGATTAGCGTACCCACGTTGTCACAGGTAAACAAAATTCAGGTAATAAAGTCATTGAGCACTGTTGATTAATAACATTGTTGATTATTTCAGTTTATTGTATACGTTTGAAAATGTCCTTATAGGACGAAACTGCAGTAACGTTAGTTACGAATACAAGTGGTAAAAAAGGTCTCATTTCTCTATCATCCTAGATATAATTTCTCTATCATTTTTCATGATAGAGAAATTATATCTAGGAATGCTTGTGTTTTTAACTATCCAACTTACTTACTCTAAATGAATATAATGAAGCGATTTCACAACTGCTAGTTTCTTTCGATTGGGTTTGGAATATGCACTACTCATTATGATAAGATTCTTTCAATTTTTCTCAGAAAGTATTCATTTTCCGCTTGATAGCAAATCAGTGAACGATTATATATTCAATTTATTTATTAACATAATTTCGAGATACGAACAGGGCAAGCCCCAAATCAGAATCTGTGATTTTACAAAAAAATGTCACACCTAAAATAATATTTAATTTAGATACACCATCAACTACAAAAAAGGAAACATCAAATTTGTTTGATATCGTAAATAAACAGTGTAAATAGTTCGCATACGTCAAATGGGATAAATAGAAATATAAATTGAAATCAATGTAATACAATACAGTCTATAAGCAACTCGTAGTATCTCGAGAAATGAAGACCTACGTAGAAATACATAAATATTGTTATAGAAAAATATATCTATCATAAGACAAGTGAGTTGATAAGTCGAAATAATTAAAATATTCTTCGAATGTATAAAAGACATTTTGTAAAAGAATATTCTCAATTTTCACTTTAAAAGTGTTATTACTCAT
Source organism: Leptinotarsa decemlineata (assembly GCF_025532065.1). Taxonomy (NCBI): domain Eukaryota; kingdom Metazoa; phylum Arthropoda; class Insecta; order Coleoptera; family Chrysomelidae; genus Leptinotarsa; species Leptinotarsa decemlineata. The sequence continues at coordinate 14,942,137 of NW_027412558.1, forward strand.
GTCCAAAGTCTGTAACTCATATGGAAACAAGTTAAAAAAATTTAAAGATATATAAATAAGATTTCTGCGATTTACATAATCTATATTTGGGTAACCTTACATTCGTTTTAGCTCCTGCTTAGTCACTTTATTTTCACTGACATAATACAGACATTCATATTATAAAGCAAGATCGCTGAGTTGATATACGGAGATTTTTGAAAAGAGGTTTATCTACAATGATCGGCGTGTTTAGGATGTGCCATAACTCTGACGATTTTTTTAATAATTTAAATATTATATCTAGATGACATGATGAACCCCATACTACCAGTGCATATGTCATTATGCTGTGATAAATGGCGAAATAAGCTACTCTTAAACAATCCATTGTTAAATTGTGTTTTATATGCATATCAATATCCTCAATGATATTTCATGTCGTTTTGGGACCAAGAAAAATTTCCACTTAATTTCCATTTAATTTCGACTAAGAAATTACCAGTTTCAAATAAAGCATAATAAAATAGTTCAAAGCACAGTTTGTTCTTCTGAAAGGGATGTTGTTTGTCCTAGTTCTAGTTTACATTCTGAAAATGCAGATACGAAACTTATTTTGAACTATTGGTTGTATGTAGAAATATATTGAGGATTCCAAACACGTCACTTCCACAAGTGCTTTTCGATATACTATTACTTACACATTTAACTAGAGAAAAATATTCAGACGTTTTCATGATACATCCAGGAAACTCAGAGCAGGAATCTGGTAAGAAATTAAAGTGACCATTTCGACATAAGTATTTAATGTGATCAGAAAATCTCCAATTTTATCTAGCTTCTTCAAGTTATCATCTTCTAAAAACTAGTGAATAGTTCACGGCATTGAAATTTCATGTCAAACTGATATAGTTACATTTTAAATGACTTTAAAATCTGTTTTAAAAAAATCTATTTTTACGTTATTCAGTCATGAAACAGTCCATGGTCTTCATTAAAGGTAATTAAATTATCCAAACCTTTCTTTTCTTCTGCAATTTCTACACCATGCGGTTTTTTGAAATTCTTTCAGGTCATTATTATACAGCAGAAAGCATATATTTATATTATTGATGAAGATGGTGCAATTCAATACATTTCGAAACAAAAAACACAAAAACAATGATAAACACCTATCATTTTTTTCAGCACAATGACAATCAAATCAGCTGTTTTGGAAAATAATCAGTTTGACCTACTTCAGTCAACAGATATACCGCAACACAGCATCACAACACCAAGGTAAGCAACAGAAAAAAAAAGCTTCTTACCATTTCGTAGGCGTATTTTTCCGGCGAAGTGGCAATTGGAGGGTTGTCAAAGTAGTTGATTTCGGTAAAACGGTTGACAATCAATGTACTCGGGGCGGTCAGATGATGATTATTGTACATGTGCGGGGCACATTGGCCGCAAGGACAGGGTACAGGAGCAGGAGCGTATGCCGGAGGGATCTCGGGACAAGGTACGACAGGACACAGGGGTACTACGTAGGGATATTGGCCGGGAGCGTTAAAAAAGTACGTCGTGATTGATTGAATCGCGGAGCGCGACAGATAAACGTCTACACGAATCTAAGAAAGTGCCGAGAAGAATATTTTTAAGCTTTTCCACCGCGCGTTGGATTGTCTTTCGAGAGATTGTCTTCTAGAGATTATTGGAATTTTTGGTATCCTTTGCTATATTGCACGATTGTCTCCGTAAAGTTAATGATTATCAATTACACTTACAGCCTAGCAATAAATATCAATTATTTTGATTGTAATAAATATATAACTGAGCGATATAAACTTTGATTTTACGTAAAATATATTATATTCCTTAACATTAAGTACTTTAACCTACAGATATGTTCTTCACACGAATTACTCTAAGAGTACACTACTGATTCAAATAAATAGCTTTGAGAATTACGCTAATACTGAACAATTTTTTGCACACAACCCTTTATTGGTCAAGGAGAAACGGAGATTGTCAAGATATGTTTTTAATTGAAACTTGTAGGTACGTGTGCCTTTCAAAGATAGTACTGCTTCCGGATTATATATACACAAAGTATATGATTGTCCACTAAGGATATTGACTTTTCGAGTGACTGGGGCACAAACTTATATTGCACTGGGCCCTTTTATTACTTTCTTTTAGCCTAAATAGGACGGTCTGAAACGGTCAACGTAGTTGACAAAACTATAGTCTAAACACTTATTACCTTATGTTAACACTTATGATGATTGTCGTTAAATTCTTGGACAAGACTCGACACGTCTTTGCCTTAAAAACGTCGGAACGAAAAAATTTTGTACTCAAAAAGGAACGTTTCACACAGATACGGGTGCGATATATTACAAGTATATGTATTACAATTTTTTGCGGTGATGCGTAGGGTAAACCGTGCTGAACACACTGAGAGAAGAAAAAAGACGACAGGCAAAGGCGATATCAGTGAGAGAAGTGTCACACGACCGGTAATGGAGAGATTTTTGGACTTGGGTTAAAAGTGGTGAGTATAAGTTCGTAGGAAGTGTTAGACTGTAGAAATTAGACCGCCGCACACTAAGCGAATTGGGCCCGGACTGTGGCAGAGACTTCGAACTCCGCTTTCCGGTAGTGGAGCGAGCCACGCGCGCGCACGCGTACCACGCCGGTTTTTGCCCCTATCACCCCCACCAAGGCGACCGTCAATACAACCTGATGCATGCGGGCATGCGACGTTGCCAAACGAACTTAATCGAATGGCAATGTACTTACGATTCACGTTCAGGTGATAATTCTGGGTGTTAGTACAGTGAAATTAGTTCTAAAATGAGTAGAACCGCAGAACATGGATTGAAGCCCGCGTGCTTCATGCAGTCCTAAACAAACTGAAGTGCTTCCCATCAAAACTAACAAGAACGATAGTTATAACTCACAAGGTCTCTTATGATTTTACATGTAGACAGGAAGTTTCATCTTCAGAAAAATGTGAAAAATTTTAGAATGAAATCGACAGAGGTTGTAGTTGTTCGAATGAAAAGAGTGATAATCATAAAGTGAGAATTATATTGGTGCATTTTATCGTTGAATGATTAAGAAGCATCTACAGGTGATGTGGTGCGGATGATACTGATATTTCATTGATGAAAGGCCAAAATAAATATTAGGGTGTGTGTATCTGTGCCGCAAGTGTTACTTTGAGCCCAATCAATTTCACACTAACGAGATACCTTCGAGATACCAGAAGCTCTCTAATCGTAGAAAGCTTTGTCACGACAATTCAGGACTCTGCTATGATGGACCTTCTTTTCCTAGCTACTTGTGGGGCCTTTTATGGATATGAAGAAACCAAATATTATGTATGACGGAATTGACCGATACTTGATGAAAATCCATAACTAACGTATTCAAAAAACAATTCATTGTGAGATTTTCACTGAACAGTTTTACAAAAACGCAACACGTGTTTCATCATACAATGCCTTCTTCAGGTGTGGCTTTACTAAATAATCCAACCCTGAAACTACAGAGGAAATGGAAAAGATATTCTCAGTTCCTAAACTCTTGATTTTGTTGATAAACCTAGGAGATTGGGAAGCAAATTATCGCCTCTTCAAGAGCAGAGTATATTATGAATCTGCTTCAAGCCAAATTCTTGAGATGCAGAAGTAGAGTCTGCATCATGAGAAGAAATAAACTTCACCTTAGAAGGTCAGCATATTCAAATGAAATTCACACGAGCAGAAAGTGAAAAGAAATGTGATTGTCGTCGATATTATATTTTGCCATATTCCAATTATTTTGCGTCTTCAAGACTCATTTATACTGATACTATTCAAGTAACAACTCATTATGAGATTTTCACCGAACAGTTTACAAAACCGTAACACTCGTTTTACAATAGCTTTCAATATTAACTGACACTTTCTATATCGTGCTTTTATAAAATAGGATCTACCCTAATTATAAATTGCATAGTTACAAAACAAATTTGATGAAGAGAAATTATTCAAATTTATTTCGTCATTGAGCAATAGTTTCGAATTCCTCAATCTACTGATTCATAAGCATATCACAAAATAGAGCTTCGAACCTTCCTTTTCCAAATGCAATAACTTCATAACAAAGGTTGAATTTATGCTCAAAAGAAAGATTATAAATATTGAATTATTGATTTAACTCAAAAGAATTATTCTGTTATTTTATACTGTTGGGGAACGTTTTCCCACTTTATTTTTTTCAATACATTTACTCCAATTTTTTGTTCTGTAAGTTACGTTCAAACCTTTGTTTTTCAAAAAACCTGCCGCGATTTTGTGAAGTGTTGAGTGAAAATCTCACATTCATATGTTAAATGTAATAATTAATTCTTATCAATTATTCACCAGTTTTATCACAACTTATAGAAATTCATAACTTATTTTTTTTTATTTAATTCTATTAAAAAAAGAGATTTTAGAAATAAGAACTTACAATACAATTGATTGATCAATAACGATTATTTCTAGGTAGGTAAGAGAATTTTAGGAACAATAAGTGGTTGAGAAAATTTTCATGTAGAAACTTATTGTCAGTCGTTTAATGGGAAATTCGACAACACACTTCGACATTATTAAGTTCATAATATTTGGTTAAAAGTAGAATGAAGAACTTGAAATTTATAGCTATTATGTAAGGATTTGGATGATATCATCTGAGGATTTCGGAAAACTTCACTAAAGGTACCTACATGGAGCATTTACCAATACTTTGAATTATTAGGAAATAATGAACTTACAAAATCGATTGAGCAGTTTTTGAGTTCATTCATTTCAAAGAAACACAGTCAGTCCAGGCATACATACAAATTTTGTTTTCTCTTCATAATAGTACTTTTGATTTATAATATCAGTTAAGACAATATCAACAAATTCGAATCTCAAGAAATTCCGATATAAATAGAAGATATACAAGAAATTATTTTTTCTGCATCTAACAGTAACTGAAATATGAAAGCTGACGAACTGGCGATATGGAAAAACAAACCAATCCAAAACATTTCTCATTGCTATGTTCACACAAGTTTTCCACGAAAGCTCGTCCTGCAACACTCCGAGTAACATTATCCATCCTCTGACGTCTGGCAACGCCGCGTACACGGTGCACAGGTAGACAAGGTGGAAGAAGCGGCGCGTGAAACAGAAGAGAACGCTGATGCATGGCCAACTAGTTGCTCCAGATGCTGTTTCGGCATGTACGGGAGGTAGAACATCAGGCGCCGCCCCTGATTTGGACGGACACGCGCGCGTTTTTGTTTTGCATGGGGCCACACCGCTCGCGCCACCAGTGATCCTTTTTTGCGTCCCGTTTTCGGACCAGATTACTACACAGGTAATTTTTGATAAGGTCTTCGACATGCGGGCTAGTTAGGATGTGTCACAGGGAGAAGAGGGGGTGTGGTTCCGCGTTTTAAGTAATTTCAATAATGAATTGTTCGCCGCTAGATTTAGAAGACTAGATTTTTTTGTGAAAATGTGCAGTAAGTACATTATAAACTTAAAACATATAACAAACATGCCGGTCATAACAACTTGGAAGAGAAAAAGAGGTAGGAGTGATATAATTTGTTGATTAGAATACCTACCGATGTCGATGTTGAGATTGTTAAACAAATGTGTTTTTGTTTGTCTCAGGGACTCATTTGCATTTTTCCTTCCATCTTTTCATGACATCAATTCTAAAAATCTTGTTCCGTGTATAAGTTCCTAGTTGGATGTTTGTCATATTCTACTGGAAATAATTTGAATTGTACATGAATTTCTGCAGCTAAGGTCTCCGTTACGCAGCCCTATTTTGTTCAATTCCTGATATATTGAACCAATTTTTCAGTTCTTTCGTCAGACTTTTCTATTATAAATGTTTTCCCGTGCGTGTTGTTGATATTTTCCCAGTACTCTTAACGACACTAACTTGCACTGACGAGAGGCCAAATAGCCCGAAACCGGTCTACAAGTGTGCCCATTCCAATAATTGAAAATCGATTCCGGCAGTCGTATCGACAATAACATATCAGGAATTGCTTCTATGTGAAGAATCCTGCACCGACACCTGTCGGATATAAGCCAACGCCCTTCGGGATATTAGCCAGGGGAGTGGTTGTTTTCTGATAGGTGTCAATCCATTAACCTACAGTTCAGATGAATTGAGACTGGCATAAACGAATTGTTTTTTTAGATAATTCGATACCATTTTGGTAAACCACAGATGATTCAAGGCCTTATATGGAGCTGATGAACCGTATCATCATCATGTTTTTCATTGTTATTTCTATGTATCCAGGCTATCAGTATATGAGCAATTAATTATAATCTGACAGTCTCTTCAATTTTTCAAGGCATCGACAGATCGGTTTCGATGTCACTCTTGAGTTCAATGATGCAGTGTCGCTAAATCAATTAAACGTTGATAAACGGTAAATCCGGAACCTCTAGTGAAGAATAAATCCAACACATGCACTTCTACCAATCAACGAAAATGCGCATTTTATTAAACAAGTTGACGTCTTCAGGAGATTCTGTTTTCTTCATCTCCTGGTAAAACGCACATAGAGAAGAGTATTGCATTTCTGGTGATTGGGAAAAGGACTTGTTTTGGAACTGAGTGATATGTAATTTGAAGAAGAACTTTATTTATTTAGTAGGAAATGTCCTAATGTAAAAATAAAAAAATAGCTATACAAACATGTTTCTAGACTGATAGTTATATAATAAAAAGAAAAGAAAGACAAATACTGAAAAATAAAATAATGCACTTGAAGTATATAAATTTGTGTGAACCAGATTGATTATGGTGACATTCTGGTGATTTATAGTGACTGGATATGTTTACTGATCCTCGTTTCAAATACATAAATGGTATTAGATTGCTTGATGTCTTGTGGTAGCTTATTGAACTATAGAGTCCTTTATAGAATAGCGATTTCATTGAGTTTGCCATTTTTCAATTAGGGAGATGAAACATATTATTTCCTCTAGTAGTATAGTTATGTATTTGGGAGTTAATCGTAGTAAATTCACTTAGATAATCTGGAAGTAGCTTATGTAATATCTTATGAATAAAAATCATTGTTAATTTATAAAATCTGTTTTTCACCGATACCCACTGCAAACAATCTAACATCGCTGCAATGCTGGTAAAACGATTACACTTCAGTATTATTCTCATACTGCGATTTTACAGCTTTTGTAGTTGTGAAATTTTATTAGAATGAAGGGAGTATGGTAAGCTACCACAATAATCAAAGTGGGGCTGGATAATTGTGTTATATACTGTAGTTTTGGAGTATGTTGAAAGACATGACGAAATTCTAGCGAAGAAGTAAAGTTTCTTACTAATTTTTTCACTTATGTAGAAAACATGTTCATGCAATAATAGGCTATTATCAAGAATGAATCCAAGATATTTGAAGTGGTTTATGAATTCAATGTTATTGTTATCTATTTCCAGATTGAGTTGGTTTCAGTTGATGTTTTTATATTTAAAGGGCGTGGTTAGGATCATTGCCTTACATTTTGTCACATTGAGTTTCATTTTGTTAATATTGAAATATACTTGTAGTTTTGATAGGGAATCGTTCATCTTGTTGATAGTGCCATACAGAGCATTGCATGAGATTGACAGTAACGTGTCATTTGCAAATAAATTGAGAAAATCACAGTCATGATAGTATTGTACATCACTGATATAGCATAGGAATAATAAAGGACCCAAGACACTTCCCTGTGGTACACCGAAGTTATTGGTGATGGGGGCCGATAATACATTTTCCTCTTTAGTGATCTGTTTGCGATCTGGTAGGTAGTTTCTGATCTATTTCAATGCAGTGCCTTAGATGTCTATGGCTTTCAACTTATTAATCAGTATTTGGCGATCAATCGTTTCAAAAGTCGAAGAAAACTGCAACTACATAATCACCACTATCAATTGATTTTTTCCATTTTGTTATGGTTAACTGTAGTGATGCTTCGCATGAATGATTCTGTCTAAAGCCTGATTGATAAGTCATTAACAAATCATTTTGGTTTAGATAATCAAGTAGTTATTGGTAAACAACTATCTCCAGCACTTTTTCTATACCAGGTTATGTATTGATTGGTCAGAACTCCCATGCTTTGCTAGTGTTTGTCATAAAATAGTAAGATATTGATAAAGTGTAATAATATATGACCAATAACTCCAAAGGTCTGTTTTATGAATTTAATGTCAATGATTTCACTAGCAGTCTTATTCTCCAGTTCATGTATAATTGTGGAAAGCTCGGGTAATTGAATTTGTTTGAATTCAGAAAAGTGACTGTTAACAGTAGTAAGGCTATTCCATTTTGGGGCCTTTTCAATTGAGTTCAATATTTCTTCAATACTTTTAACAAAATACGTATTGAATAATTCAGCAATAATTCAGCACCATGGCATTGAAATTGTATTCCACTATCAAAACAAGGGACTTCAGATTTTGTATCAACCAAAGATTTTAGAGTTTTCCACATTGCTTTGGGATTATTCTTGTTGAGATCTACTTTATCATAGAAATACTGTTGTTTTTTTACTCTTAATAAGTTAACACACTCATTTCTCAATATTTTGTATTGTTGCCAGTTGACATCAGACTTGTTAGTTTTGAATGTCCTGTATGCTATGTCTCTTTTTTTCCTTTTACCTCTTATCTCTCCACGTCCATATTTCCAATTACCATAAGAGACAAATACTTGTATACAAAATACTTCAATAATACTTAATAAAGGTTAACTGCGTCTCACCGACATACTTTGCGAAAACTATATTTATCATCATTTGAAATGCTGAAAAATTTCAAACATATCATGTATATAAAGTTCAATACGTTCAAAATTATCCCCTACACTAATGTCACATTACTTACATCTCGGGTTCAGTCCAAATGATTAGTTCTAAACATCTAAATAAGAGAAACAGGAAAATCATTGAACTTTTTGAATATCTAGTATATTTATTTATTCATAGCTAGCGCAAAAAATAGTCTACTTGAAACTACCGAAAAAAGGAGAAAAAATCATCAGATAACACTTTTCCGTGAGACTTTCACTAGACAGTTTACAAAACCGCAACACGTGTTTCGCTATACAATAGCTCTATTGAGAGTTTGAAAACGCTTGAAAAAAGCTATTGTATAGCGAAACACGTGTTGCGGTTTTGTGAACTGTCTAGTGTAAATCTCACAATAAATTTTTACTTGAATAAGTTATGGATTTTCATGAAGTGTCGGCCAATTCCATCACGAATATTTATACATTATTTGTATCTAAACATGGAATTCATTGTTTAGAAAAATAGGAGCGTGACAATCTATGGTTTGTGGGGCTTTTCGAGCTGATGTTAAATAAATGTATTTCGTATCCATACCAAGATCATTGACTGAATGATTACGAAATATCCAGACATACTTGCTTTAATAATCAAAGTTGCTACCAATAATGACTAACGACTTCCTCTATATCGAACAAAAAAGTTGATCTTGTTCCAAGCCGGCGTTTTTATAATCATCCTGTATCGAGTTCATTAGCCGCCCGATCTTAGACTCTAAGCCGTCTCATTAGCTAAAAATCATTGCTACATTCTCAACCGGCAATTAACATTGTCTCGCATAGCACTGTAATTTTTTACGTCTGTTGACCTCAGCCGTTTGTTTTTAATATCGCGTTCTCTTGCATAATCTGTTACGACTTCCGACTCAATAATATCAGAATTGCTAATGAAGTTTCTACTGTATGCGAAGAATTTTTATGGAGAATAAGATAGTTCATTTCCACTTTTTTTTTTTCAGGATTCTTATTTGTAACGCATGATGACGATCTAATTCTTACCGGTACCAAAATGGTGAATTGCCGAAGGAATTGCTACCAACCTGAAACAAACAAAAGTAAATGTTAATAAAAAGTGGTAAAGACATATTGAATATAAAAGATTAGCACAAAAAGAGTCAGTAAATCGAATCAGATGTATTTCATAATGTTCTCAAATAGTCATTATCAAACAAGAATAATCTGTTCAGTAAACAAGGCAGGGTTGTACGTGCCTTGGGTTTTAACTTCCCTGCACAACAATCACCACTGACCATATTCTATTATAAAACGAATCGGTTTCATACTTCATGTTCTAGCAGTTTTTAAAACTGAAAAATGAACCAACGATTTATGCTGGCTCAAATGAAACCAGTATACGAAAAACACGAATTAAAGACAGGCTATAAAAACAACTATCTTTTAGATGATTTGATTTATAGCCGGTCTTCAAGTATGCCCACTGACTATATGTGAAAAGTTTTCTTTCTTTATACGAGGAATGGGCAAATTTCGGATATGCGTTTAGTTACCTCGTTCACAGGCAGATGGGGCGATGACAGCCTAGGAATGATAATACGAAGGAATTCGATTTTCAATTATCGGAAATCATCAACTTTATGTTGATGATAAACACTACCTTGACCTGACGAGTGGCCAAACAGCACGAAACCGTGTGCAAGTGTGTTCCAATAATTGAAAATCTATTGCGGCAGTTGTATCGCCAACAGCATATGCAGGAATAACTTCAGTTAAGAATCTTGCACTAACAGCTTTTGGATATAATCCAACGCCCTTCGTAGTATTAGCCAGGGGAGTATTTGTTTTCTGAAAGGTGTCAGTCCATTAACCTACTGTGTAGGAATTTGATACTGGCCTGAACGAATTGTTCTTTTAGATGATTTGAAACTTTCTTGAATTAGGAAAAAGGAAATAGATTCAAAAATTCAGAAAAATATCCAGGTAATTCTATTCAATAAACATGCATTATTAATTACATCCCGAACAGGTGTTGTTGGGTATTAAATGCTGTTCTGGAAGTTTCATGATTATAAATACAGTATATTAAATATAATGAATAATTGTTCTTATGCTGATTCAAAAACTTCAAGATATGTTCCCATGAATTGGGATGGAATAATTTTTATATGCTAATATTTTATTCGGTATTCTATCTGAAATGAAGATAAATTAATAGTTCAATATGAGATACAACAAACTTTTCTTTTGGGACGGTAACCGGTTGGGGTGATGTGGGTGGTTTGTTCCACTCACCCAATTGACCGCTGTGTGAACCCGTGGTTCGAACTGCAAGGCCGGACGATCGAATTTTACTTCCGTGCTAGGATTCACACGTTAGCACAAGTTTCGACTTTTGAGAGTGGTCGTTTGAAAAAAACAGATTTCAACAGATTTCTAACAGAATCATTGAATATTGCGATATTTTAAACAATTCTCAATGAAAAATAGTATTCTTATCCATCACAAACTAATATTTCATGAGTGGCTAATGAGCCCTAAACCGGTCTGCAAGTGTGCCCATTCCAAAATTGAAGGTCGACTCTTTCAGTTGTATTGCCAATTGCATATGCAGAACATTTTCTGTGAAGATTCCGGCACTGACGCCTGTCGGATATAATCCAACGCCCTTCGTGGTATTAGCCACGGTAGTAGTTGTTTTCTGATAGGCGTCAGGCCATTCAGCCTACTGTGTAGGTATATTCGAGAGTGGCTTGAACGTTGAACGTTCATTTCTTTAGATTTGTTTACTGCCAGTCTTCAAGCATAGCCCACATAGCCTCTGAGGAATCGGGCAAATTACGGATATGCAGTTGGTTAGTACCTCGTTCACTATATGGAGTGACATTTTGTTGTTCGCTCCAACTTAGGAAGAGGAATGAAATACTCTGGAAGAATTCCGATTTTCAATTATGGAATATCATTCACTTTAGGTCGATGGTGGCCACTATCTTGCACTGATGAGTGGCTAATGAGCCCGAAACCGGTCTGCAAGTGTGCCCGTTCCAAAATTGAAGGTCGATTCTTTCAGTTGTATTGCCAATTGCATATGCAGGAAATTTTCTGTGAAGATTCCTGCACTGACGACTGTCGGATATAATCCAACGCCCTTCGTGGTATTAGCCAGGGGAGGGAGTAGTTGTTTTCTGATAGGCGTCAGGCCATTCAACCTACTGTGTAGGTATATTCGAGACTGGCTCGAACGTTTAAAGTTCATTTCTTTAGATTTTTTAATATTTCATACATTAAACGAAACAGAATAACTAGATATCTTATCAAGTTATATAAAAGGACGCTAACAACCTCAAAACACCATCAATCAATGTTTTCTTGATCTCTGCTACTTCTCAAATACATTACCTGGCGAATGTAACAGGAAAACTTCGAAGAAGTCTCACATCAGAGGAAAACCCAATTTATTTCTTAAAAACAGCAAGCTTCGTCCTCTGGAGATATAAAAGCCCCAGCATAGATTATCCTTATTAAGCATTTGACGCACAGACGTAAGTTAGGACCTTTCCTATAGGGATTCCAAAGGAAAATATATGGAAAGTGCGTAAAATTGAGCGAAATCTCTTAAATTTACCTTTGCGAATAGCAGGAATGGAAAATTGGGGCAAAATTTTTACGACGTAGTCACGAAGACTCGAGTTTTTTTAAATTAGAATCGTAGTTGGACCGCCTCAGGTTTTTTTCATTCAATTCAAAGCCATTCCCAAATGATTAACTAGCTTGATATTTCGATTGAGTTTCAAAAAAGAACATTTGAGGAACATACAATGGACTATATCATTTTAATTAGAATATCTCTTTGTTTGAAAAATATCACTGTACTAAAAGTACACAATCAATAAAGTATATGTTTCAAGTGTGAAGACGCTGCGTTGTTTAGTATTTGTTTGGCAGTCATCAATAGTGAACATTTTCGGTGAATTTGTGGAAATGGAAAAAATTGGTCGTCGTTATGTGGTACAATACTTTTATTGGAGAGGCCTCAGCCCAACCAATACGAAAGCTAAACTGAATTCTACTCTGGGTAAGTCTGCTCCTTTGTTTACAAAAGTAAAGTATTGGGTAGCAGAGTTCAAATGAGGCCGTACGAGCTGCCAAGATGAGCATCACAGTGATCGACCAAATGAGGTGGAAACTCCAGAAACGGTGAAGAAAACCCGCAAAGCGGTACTGAATAATCGTCGACTGAAAGTACGCGAGCTGGCAGACTTAGTAGGCATATCAAAAAGTGTGGTACATCTTATATTATCAAAAAATTTGTAAATGAGAAAGCTGTGTGCAAGATGGGTGCCGCGTTTGCTCACACTCGAGCAGAAACAGATGTTTCAATTGAGTGTTTAGCGAAGTTTCACAGCAACATAACATAATTGTTGCGTAGTTTCATAACCATGAATAAAACATGGGTCCATCACTTACACCCGAGACAGAAAAACAATCAAAACAGTGAACTCAAAAGAGTGAACCGGCTCCAAAGACGGCAAAGACCATTTCATCTGCAGGTAAGGTCATGGTATCAGTTTTTTCGAATGCGCGTGGGATAATTTTCGTTGATATCAAAAAGGAAAACTACCAATGGCGAGTATTATGCGAACTTATTGCAATGTTTGAGTGAAGAAATCAAGCTAAAACGGCTGCATTTTGCTAAGAAGGAAGTGTCATTAAGACAATTCACTAGCTTACGCTATTCGCCAGATTTAGACCCCTCGGATTATTCCTAAACTTGAAGTGGTTAAAGATGTTTCAACGGTGAGGAAATTATTTCGGCAGTTGATGGCTATTTCGAGATAAAAACGGTATCGAACTTATTGAACATCGCTGAAAAAAGTGTATAGAGCTGTATAAGGAGAGTATGTTGGAAAATAACTATTTTTTTTTCAAAATTTTTGTGTTTTCCTTGTTGGGTCGGGTACTTCTGGGACCAATTCCACGAAATTGGAACCGATACGAAGATGATGTATTTGCAACACAATCTAAGGTAAGACTTTCGACCCTCAATTACAGATTCTCAATTTTTAAGTTTCCATATGAAATTGTGAACGACAAGAAGCTACCATTTTTGGATATCTTAGTGATTTAAAGTAGTCATATTCTAAAATTTGGTGCCCAGAGGAAAAATACTGGTACTTTTCGATACATTTCTGGTAGCTCAAACATCATCGTCCTCAACACCAAATGAAGAGACCAACAGTGACAAAGGTCCTATTGCAAACAGTCTATTGTTCATCTTAATATGAATCACTCTTTTATAAAAAAATCTAGCGGGAAATTTCATGAAAAAAATTTACCAATTTCACCCCGAAGTAACTGATGTGTATGTGTATCTGAAAGTGACGGCGTACTCAGATATAAATAAGTCAGTTAGGATTTAGAGATAGGAATTAGTCTACTCCATCGTCTGAAGACGCCAATGCGGGTCGAGAAGACTGTTGCTTGGGAGCCGTGCTTGTTTTCGATCTATTCCACTAGGTTGAAAGTTCCAGTTCTACATATCATGAGTAAAATTTCGTTTGATTAGGAAATTGAACTGTTTTAATTTGTTGTATTGACTGTAACTCTTGTTTGAATCCACGAAAACATAACAATATTTTGGTTCTACTCTCCACCCTTTGTTCACTGAATCTCTAAAAAGTGGAAAACAGTTGTTGAAAATATAAAAGTCTACTGATTCGCTGAATGGAAAATATTTGGGAAGATTCTTTACGTTTATTTAGACAACATATTCAAAATAGTTTTTTGAGTCTACAACTAACTAGAGAGAAAACAATAGCTGATCTTTCATTAAAAATACAGTAATAGAATGTAAATTGATGGATGTAGCCGTTACTACGTGGTAGGAAATCATAATGAAGAAAAGAGAAATGAAACTTTTCATGTTTTTCACCACTTATATTTGTAACTATAGTTACTTAGTTTATTGTATAAGTTTGAGAATGTCTGTATAGGACGAAACTGCAGTAACGTTAGTTACAAATAAAAGTGGTAGAAAACATAGAAAGTTTCATTTCTCTTCTCTTCATTAATAGAATGCTAACGATGTTATATATCAAATAAAGAATGACTAAAGAAAACATATTCAAAAATTTCACATACTTCAAATATATAAAAAGTTGTTAAATTGATTTATGATTTTTTGATAAAACGTAATTTGGAGCATAAAGTGAACTTAAGGTAGAAAAGTATTCAAATGTGTGTCACACAGATGGCGCTACTAGTATTGAATCCATATGATTTTTAGTTCAAAAGACACGTGTACAAATTTAACAGCTGTCGGATTATTAATTTGTAAGACCGTTTTGGGCGAAGCAACTTTCGTAAGTTTGAACAGAAAGGAATTTCGTGTGTCGATAACGCTTTGCTTTTTGGCGAAAAAACCTACTGTTGAAGCCAAGGCTTAGCTTGATGATCATTATTCAGACTTTACCCCAAAAAAATGAACCCTTGAGAAATGGTTTGTAAGCGAGGTGAAATGTGGATCGAGGACGATGCACTCGATGTACCCCCCAACGAAGCTGTTTCGACGAAAACATCAAAAAAGCCCACAAAATAATTTTGGATGACTACAAATAGAAGCTGATAGAGATAGCTGAGGGTCTGAAAATATCAAAGTAACGCGTTGGGCATATCGTGCATGAATATTTGGATATCCGAAAGCTCTGTTCAAAGTGGGTGCCGCGCGAGCTAACAATAGACCAAAAACAACAACGAATTGATTATTCTGAGCAGTGTTTGAAGCTGTTTCATCATAAAAAAACGAGTTTGTGATAATGGATGAAACATGGCTCCATGATTTCACACCAGTATCAAAAACGATCGTAATCTGAGTGGGCTGCACCGATTCCAAAACATGCAAAGACTGAACAGTCGGCTGGCAAGGGTATGGTAGCAGTATTTTGTGAAAACATGAAAAGCTTGAGAAGAACAACACAGTAAAATAAATCTTTGGTCGGAAAAGAATAACTTAAAACTCAACAAAGGCAAAACCAATATCATCTTATTCTCTAATCGTAGCCTAAACAATGTGGAGATATATTTAAAGGATGAAATGATAAGCCCAGTTCAAACAGTATGCTGTATATGCTGGGAGTTGTTCTGGACCGAAAACTGTCATGGCATCTCCATATTGATGCACTTTGTACTAAATTGAAAAAATGTTGCTTCTCCATTAGGTTCATATCTAATCACTGTAGTATCAATGTATTGAAAACTTTGTATCATGCCAATTTTCATTCCCACATTCATTATGGGACTCTGAACTGGGGCACTGGTGCAGCTGTGTAAAGGATATTCCTAATTCAAAAATATGTGATAAGAATAATTGCTCAACTAGGTTACAGGGAGTCATGCAGAAATGCATTCAAAGAACTGAATATTCTGACAGTCGCCAGCGCATATATATTAGAATCTTGTGCATATGTATTTAGACATAAATCTATCATTCAACCACATCAACATAACCACAATACTCGATCAAATAATCTCTTGGTGTCAAATGTTCATAGAACAGCATTGTATGAAAAAAGTGTAGATTTTAATGGATGTAAATTCTACAATATTTTTCCTTAAGATATCAAGGATTCTCCCAGTTCTCATGTGTTTAAATATAGGTTGCAGAAACTGCTGTTTCAAATGAGCTGTTACACTTTTCAGGAATTTATCGAACAACTATAAATTATACACTCAGTAAATGCTCATTTATATTCATAATATCGATGACTCATCAACTTCAATGCTACGGGGATAAATTACTAAATTAATTTTATATTTACTTATTTATTTGTTAGTTTTGTTCGACTTTACACTTTGTATTTATAAATAAATATTTGCTTTTGACGACTCTTCTCCAATTATTGTACACCGTAACATGTTTGCAACAACTGTACTTTTTAATTTGAGAAATAAAGATATTATTATTATTATTATAAAAGGGAAAAACCATCAACAGCGACTATTCCGTAGCGTTAATGGAGCGTTTGGAAGACGAAATCGCGAAAAACGGACCTATTTGAAAAAAAAAAGTGGTTTCATCAATACAATGAAAACGATGACAAAATTTTGGTCTTCCAATTGCTTTCACATCCGTATTCTCCAGATGCCATTATGCTTCGTGAAGCAGGTATCATCATGCTAGTATCATCTGCGAAGATTATAAACAAGTCTGCTATAAAATTTCAAGTGATATTATCAACTCGAATCAAAAGAGTGAAGGTCTTAGGATAGAACCAGGTTGTTTATCTACTATCCTAACATGTTTCGCTCACAAAGATACCTCTTGAACCTTTAACAGCGGGACGCTGAAATGTTCAAGTAAATCGTTTCTCTAAGATAGATTTTATCAACGCAGATATATTAACAACCAATGCTGAAAGAAACAAATACACGTATTGCGGTTTTCCTTGATACAATATTTTCTTACAACACGTAAAAAATATATGTTCCAACTAGACATTAAGGTAGCAAATCTAGAAACAATTTCACAAATACAGAAATATCTTGCATTAATTTTACCACAAGTAACCTTGCTTATCATCTAAAAGAACAATTCGTTCAGCCTTGCTTACTCTATATTGTATATTAGTTCAGTTATATCAGAATATCAGTTAAAGCGATCTTATATCGGGTGATCCGGAACCAATGTACCCCCTGTATCTTCGTTGTTATTTTATATGGACGTTTCAAATTCAGTACTTTGATTTGATTGTTATGAATGTACAATTTAACAAGTATCAAACCAAATATGACATTTCAGGTTTGACCGGAAGCGCATCCAATTTTTATATTTCGAATGGAGAGTATGTATTTTTTTTGAAAATTACGAATCGTTAAAGAATTACCTTTCTAATGATATGTCACAATCATACTTCCAATTCACGATCTACCGATATAATTGAGATTTTATAAAAAATTACTTATTGTATTCCCCTCGGAATATTTTGATGAAAGTATACTTGGAAGATTGAACAATATCGTTGTAAGTAACAATAATCCATGGCCAAACTTTTTACGCAATAAGTTTTATGCAGACTAACTATTTTTACAATTTTAGTTTTTGTCTATTTTTCAACATCAATACACTCATTTCCTTTTAAATGGTAACTTAGGAATTTTAAAAGTTGGTTAGAAACTCCAATACATATTGAAATACATATTTTTATTTCCTATTTATTTTTTATGAAGATAATTTCAATGGTATAACTACATTTGCATTGAACCTTTCAACTTCGTGTTAGTTGACTATGGAATTGAATTTGTTGAATTGTTCTGTCGTTGTGTTTACGCCAAACTATTGATATGGTCTGCTATTCCTGATTTGCAGACCATGTTTGGACCCATCAACACAACATCGAGTGGTCCCAAGCTGAGATCTTGCACAGAGAGGAACATTGGTTTAGGAGAAAATTTAAGGAAGCCGCATACATGTTGTCCAACAACGTATTCAGCCAGGCCAGCGTAGAAATACGAAACATATGGAAACCCATCATCAAACGAAAAATGGCCAACTCCCGCCAAAATGGTCATCTCTCACGTAATCAGTGAAGCGGAAAATGGAAAGCAGAGAAAGTGAAAGTATTTCAACGACCTATAAATAGTCATCTCTCGGAGGAATCAGTCCAGTCATCACCCGAAGACGATTGTAGATTCCAACAATCGAAACGTCGTGAACTAACGTGACTTGGAATCTCTACACTTTTTTATTATTTTCTTTTTTCATTCCTTTAATTTTTATTTATTCAATTATTATATTTTACTTGTAGGTTATTTCACTATCATTTCATTTCAGGTTTATTGTTGCTTAATATAATTGTTATCTTCAGCTATTCTTTTTTAATTATTCTTTTTTACTTGTTTCAGGGATTTCAAATCATTTTATATAGTAGACAATGGAAGTCAGAACTAGTGAAATTCATCACGAAACATTGTCAATCACCTTCAAACAAACACTACTACCGACTTACCCGAAATAGAAAAGTTGATATGCTGTTTATTTAAGGAGAAGCAAGAAAAATTCCTGTTTAGCTCCTGTACCAGGAGAGATATCCTAACCGTTCGCAACCGAGTGGTAGAAACTATTTTGCAATACTGGAGTCACAGTTCAGGAAAGAACGGAATAATAATGATGGGAAAGATACGGAGATCACTGTTTTAGCAGCGTTTGAAATTTATTCAAATACATCTCAATTTTATCGGTGAATTGGAAGTATGATTGTGACATATCATTGGAAACCTAATTCTATACCGAATCGTAATTTTCAAAAAAAATACATACTTTCCATTTGAAATACAAAAAATTAATGCGCTTCATATTGAGTGTCATATTTGTTTTCGGGTCTCCCGGTATATCCAAGTTAAACAAGTGCTCACTCATTATGGATTACCCTGATTGTTTCCATCATGTACTGAGGTAAAAAAAATGTGTCAAAAATCAAATACATACATTTTACATCCTATAAATTCTTCTACAGAGGAATTACTTTCTACAACAACTCGACAGATACATAAGAAACATATTTCTCGGTAAGAAACCGACGACCCAACAGTTTCCCAACAATTCCAATTCTCCCGATTTCGATTTGCGGCCAGTTACCTTTCAAAGAAGATTGATAATCCTTTGAAAAAATAATGTCGTCAGAGGTACAATCCGGGATTTCTGGCCGCCGCAGCAGCGGTCTCGAACGAAACGAAAACAGGCATTAGACGTTCGTTCTTGCTTGATCCTTTTAGAAGGTCCAGAAAGGATATAAAGGGATGTCCGTCGAGCCTTCGAGTAAAAAATGGAAGGAGCGGTCCAACGTCGAATCGGTCACTATTTAGGTATAAAAGAAAGAAGAGGTTATGAAGTATTTGATTTGTTTTTTTAAACAAAATCTGAGTGAACTGGAGGAGACATCCGAAGATCAAGTGATAAAATTCGTTGTCCACATATTTTTCGTTTGAATGTCAATTGGACATGAATCTGAAGAATAAACACATCAATTCGACGTTGTTATATATGGACAATGAAGTCGAAGAGGTATTGGTAATAATAATAAGTGTTAGAAGTAGATAAATTGTGATAAATTATTTGAGATAATTTTTTTTTACATATTTTCTTTAATCAACACTCATTTTCACTTCGGGATAATTAAATATCAATTTTTATACCCTGCGCATCCGCCAACTTTTAAAAACATTCACAAATAAAACAAAAAACAATTTTCTGCATGTAAGAAATTATCTTTACGAGTATTTCTCTTTTTTGTCAAAATAACATACTCCAAGTGCTTCTTCATTGGTTATTCTATTGAGATAACAGCTCGAGCCCATGCAAATACAGGCTCCTCTATATGCAAATTGGATCGACTCCTTCAACGGCAATATAGAAATGGGATTTATTCATGTACACTTTGATAACATATAGGAGTAACTAATGAATTCAGAAGAGTTAAATTCAGAATGTAATTTTTTAGACGCTGGAATCACATACAATCAAGTTTTCTGCAAACAATTGTTTTCACCTTTTTGTCAAACAATAACAGGATCTTGAATATGAAACGTTTGGTACTTACAAGTGCTATTTGACCACGGCCTATCAGCCCTGATATTGTTTTTTCTGAACAATATAAGATTGCGTGTGTATCTACTGAGCATTTGAAGTTGATCCATTAAACCATACCCATTTTGAAAGAAAACTCATTTTAAATATCTGTGTTTTTATTAAATCAACTAATTCTTTATATAAAAGAAAAAACTTATATTAACAATAATTGACAGTTTGATACAGAGACTCAAACTTGATGATGTTATTGAACACAAAAAATCATACAAAATATTGAAAACCCTCATAGGGAAATATTCTACGATATTACAAAAAAAAATTGTATCCAGATTTCTTATAAAATTGCAAAAACATAACGTTTTCTTTACTAAAGAATGAGGACAAGAATATTTTCAAAAGTTCTTCAATATCTAGGAAGATTCACTTTTCAACATTGAAGAAACAATCATTTGACGTATTTTTCTAGGAAGAATAACTTTGTCAGTTGTGTTCGAAAATGGTTTTGTGACTTTATATGATATAATCATAACATGAAATCACGAAAATAAATGTAAAATGGAGTATAAGGTGTCCCATTCAAAAAAAAACAAGGGAACATTATTTTCAAGTTACAATGAGAAAAAAGGATTCTTGTTAAACAATGAACCTTTTTCCTGAAGTACGAAAAATCTGTCACTGGCAGCGCTAGTAGTTCGGTAGGGACAAACACTACCTAATCCTCATGTAAATATGTTAAGTACAATTAAAAAAGTATGTTCTTAACAGAAGATGTTCCTGGAACAAAACTAACATTTGCAACTGTGAAGGATAACAATGTTGTAACATTAAAACGTTGGCTTGCATCCCGTAATTTAAAAATAACTGGAAAAAAAGTTAATTGATAGACAGATTAGTATACAGACTCTAGTAAAAGAGTAGCGGTAGATTGAAACCGCAATAAATAAAATTAAAAATAATTATGAATTTCAGATTTATTTCCGAGTGGAGTATGAATCAAATATAGAAAGAAATGAAATAAATTTATTTAAATATAATAAATGAATATAATTTAATAAACGATTGGGGTTATATCTCATTCAAATCAATGGTAATTAACTATGAAAAATTTACTATTCATTTCATGTTTAGAGCATACATATTAATATTTATTTATTTTTTGCACTGTTAAATCTACTCTCCTCGAAGCATCTATCCATTTCTTACATCTAACCTCATTAATATGAGGTTTTATAAATGGTATAAAAAACACGTTTCCTTCCGGATATCGATTATCCGACGTACAATTCGCAAAACAGTAATGCTTTGTTAGCATTATACTAGCACAAAATAATTTTCAATATCAGATTTATATTTTTAAATAATAAATTAATATTACGTAAATAACACTGTTTTACATGTGAATAGTTTATGTTTGTCCCTAATAATAGTGCTGCCTCTCGTGACACGTTCGCTGTACTATTCTCAGTAAAAAGGCTCATTGTTCAATTATGAGAATATTACAATTTCAAAACATCTTCATAACAAAAGAGATACTTCAAATGGGTTTTCTCTCAGAATGGTTTTGGGCTAATTAGATCAACTTTTGGACGTTATTTTTTAACATAACTTCTGAAACGCACGGTATAAAACCCATACAGTCCTGTAATTTATCAAATACTATTCTGAAAGAATCCGAATCTGGAGAGATTCGGATTCTTCCAGAAGACTTTGAAAGGCTTTTACTTTGATACGTAACACTGGGTACCCTGAAACAGAAAGACTTGCACATGGCTTACAGAACAAATGATATTTAAAAAAAATGTATTAAAAACAATGAAGACGAAACATCAGTGTCTGAGAGATCAGGAGTATATGAGTTGACTTGTGATTTTTGTCCAAAACTTTATATTGGCCAAATGGGAAGAACATGTTCCAAAAGAAAAAACTAACATGTTAGTAGTTTCTTGAATGTGAAGACCAATTCCACATTTTCAATGGCCTACAATAATGATAACTGACATTTTCTTTTAGATTTTCTTTCATAAATTAACGAATAATACACTGTTGAAAGTTTCTGTTACACGAGACTCAACCAACCCCCTTCGCCATGACTCCACATTCTTTCACGAATCACGTGTACACACCTATACATTCCATCGGGCAAATCCATAACTCATGCCGTCCAGCAGAAAATAACGCACGGTTAATTACCCGCGTCTAAATGAATTTATAATGCGAGCTTGTGTTTGTGCTCTTTTTTCCTGAGCTTTCCAACGCATGCACATCAAACATTCGAACATCGTCAGGCACTGCAACACTGATTCGCTTTGTAACTAGACGTTCCACTTTTTTGTTTGTTCTTTCCACCGACCCACTTGATTATCAATTATGCGATGAAGAGGTTTTGTTTGCGTTTGAACGCCGTGAAAAGAACAACGCACTCGAGAATTTAATGGAAATATGATAATTAATTGTATAGTGTGTTTATTCTGTTGCTCCTATGTTCTCCGAGTTGATGAATTTATATTTATTTTTTCAACCTGTGAGTAAATGTCTTTTAGTCTAAGAGCCAGCTTAAATCTGACAACACATTTTTACGGTATCTGAAATTTCGTCCAGTGAGACTTCTATACTCAGTAAACATGTAATGGGTACTAGCTAAGCCCGGTCGCGGTAGGTTTGGTGTCCCTCAGGTGAGTCAACTATGAAAATTAAGTAAATTTTAAAGTATTTTACGGCGTCTGACGTTTTAATATATTATATTTTTCTAATACCTTTAGAAAAATTGAAAAATAAGCATGGCTGCTGATTCTGAAGGTTGCGACATCTCGGTAGCCACTTTTCAAAATTCGAAAAAAACATTTTTCTTCAAAGTATTTTACGGCGTCTGCCATTTTGATATATTATTTATTGAACTATTTTAAGTTAATATTGAAAATGGCTGACATTTTTTCCGGTTGTAACTATCCAGTTTACAGCGAACATTCCCTGCAGCCTGTGCATTTGTATGTCCACAGTTGTAATTTTCACAGTCGTAGAATTTATATAACATTGAAATTATATTAGCGAATGTAAAAAATTATGAATATCTACACATCTACTACTCTAAACGTGCATAATAAGGAAACTTTTTTCCATATTATGGCTGTAACAAATTGTATAAGGCTGTAACAAATATTAAATTATTATGAAGATGTAAAAAAAATCAAACATTAATTGAATATATCCATTTACTTATATCAGAATATATTTATTTTTGAAAATAATTTATGATAAAATAAAAACAACAATAAAAATTAATTGGCGCTCCGGGGCGACTTCATTGATTCCAGTGGCGCATTTGCTTTTTCAGCTGCAGGAAAACCCGGAAAAACCTGCAGCACCACATAATCTGAAGATCTTGATGTAACAATGTCCTCTCTCTTATAAAACAAAATGTAGGGTGTCTCCAGAGGCTCCAATAAATTCAATGCATCGCCAGAACACTTCGTGACACGACTATCGTCAAACTTAAACCAGTCCATTTCTTCTTTCACCAAGGCGTGATAATGACCAAATTCAACGCCAGAACCACAGTAAACAATGTCTGCATGAATATTATAATAGTGGTCTGCTAGGTTGAAATGTTCATTCATTTCCTTCCAAAGAGTTTCTTGCTTGAGTTAGAGGTTGAGTTTTGTTTGAAAATCATCAGTGTTATTATTAGATTGACTGGAGCCTCAGCTATACTTGTTTCCTTATATCAGTCAGTTAGTTTGGCGCATGTTTGACAATACAGTCGATCATAACCTATTAAAAATTCCATTTTCAGATGATTTAATGATGAAATATTTTATAATTAATTTTCATCTTCGGAATCGTCTCCTCAAAGTCAGATTCTGTGAAAATAAAATACAAATGTTACAATCTGGCATTACCTTTAGGATTCAGAATCAAGTCGCTGACAAAGCAAGGAAGTTGGTCTCCTTTGAACTACTTAAACACGTAACGGACATCTTTATTAAAATTTTCGTTCATAACTGCAGCCTCATAGGAATTAACGAACATCTCTAAAATCTCCCGTGTCATTAACATCGATGGATTTTTTATCATTGTACATACTGTAAGTGTACTTCTGGATAACAGTTCACCTAAGGTATCCTCAGTAAGACTAATGTCACCGAAAGTAGCCAATGCTATTTTTCAGTAACGTCAAATATTTTTTTTGCCTCGATTAAAAAAAAGCAGGATTGTAATAACAACCAGTAAAAGCGTGGAATTAGGCTTTTAGCTAGAAGTGGACCAAGTTGTGTTTATATTTTACTAACATCAATAAACCTTTCGTTGTTACCTGTCCCGGTTAGCATCCAAATGTGAGAGAAAATATTTTTCAAGATAACCATATTGCCCAGCATGATTATTAAAATATCAGTATCTGAACCTCTAATAACAACATTAGACTGATCAATAATATTACAAGCATGAAAAACAATTTTACCGTCTGCTTCTTCATGAAATTTACAACACAAATCTTCGACGATACTTGACTCGACTATGCCGTTATTGGATCTATATTAAAAACAATTTTTGAAACTCAAATGGATCAGTTTATTTCCAATAAACAGTACAACATCATCCATTCACCAATGTATAGTGAAGAAATCAATAAGAGATTCCTTTAGGATTTCGCATTTCTTTCGTAAAGTGTTAGGAATCACACGTTAAAAGGTAAGACCTCGTTAGTCATTAGCTCGCACAAGTTTCTCAATTTCTGAGAGTTGTCGTTCGTATGGGGGCGACAGCTGATTAACGGAAAAAACAGATTTTAAACAGATTTCGTAAAGTGACTTGGTATGATTTGGTCTGGTCCAGAAATCGAGAATTCAATTAGTGGTGCTTCATGTCGAAGACTCCGCTCGTTGTCTTTGATGGAAGGGTACCAATATTGATCAAAGATAACATCTATTCTGGATGCTGAAAATTTAGTAATCATTTGCAAAAACGTCTTTGAAATATTACCAAAAGTACTGAGTACTTCTTTCATAACATGTAGAATGAAGAAACCGTCAATCAAATATACATCAGCCTGACTTGGTGGATCATGGCCGATTTTTGTCTCAAGACATTTAGCAAGCTACTACTACTCTTACTGTTAATGTTTAGCTGTAAACTGGATAGTTACAACCGGAAAAAATGTCAGCCATTTTCAATATCAGCTAGAAATAGTTCAATAAATAATATATTAAAATGGCAGACGCCGTAAAATACTTTGAAAAAAATTTTTTTTCGAATTTTTAAAAGTGGCTGCCGGGATGTTGCAACTTGAAAATCAGCAGCCATAGTTATTTTTCAATTTTTCTAGAGGTACATATTGAAACGTCAGACGCCGTATTAATTTTCATAGCTGACTCACCTGAAGGACACCAAACCTACCGCGGCCCGGCTTAGCTAGTACCCATTGCTTGTTTACTGGGTATAGGAGTCTCACTGAGCGAAAATTCAGATGCCGTAAAAATGTGTTGTCAGATTTAAGCTGGCTCTTAAACTATTTGGTTAGGAAAAGCTCTCATATTGTTATTAAAGAAAATATGTATGAAGTCAAAAATTCGAATGTAGAATAGTTATCAAGAGAGGCATGCAACATGGTGCGTAACCTTGACAACTTATACTTTACACTTATTCATGGGTTGGCTGTCCTTGTTCATCTTGCCTAGACCACTGTGAATGCTGTTTTTGGCGAGGGCATTGGCTTGGGGTGTGGGGGTTGAGCAAACCGGCAATCGGATGCCTGCTTCCACGTAGCCCCGCTGGATACGGGAATGACAGAATCACTTGTGGATCTGTTACTCCCTAATTGAATAGCATACCAACCATGGCTTAATCTTAAGGTGTGTGTATCCATGCCAATAGGATGAATGACACTGAGCTTATCAGCTGTCTCTACGGAACCTTCGAGATACCGGACGCCCTCTCGTCGTAGCATCGCCTTGTCACGGTAATGCGGGGCTCTGCCGTGATTGACCTTCTTTCCCCAGCTACTCGTGGGATTTTTATGGACAGAGTAAACTTAAAAATTGTTTCTGACGCTGAGTCTATAGAGAAGATGGATGTCGAGCTTACAACTCCAACTGACTTCCCTGTAAATTTAGATCAGGAGCGAGAGCTTCTCAACTCTCCAACTCCCGATCCAATAACTCAACCTAAAAAAAAGGTTTTGCGGTGCAGCTAGGAAACGACTGAGTAGTCTCCTCAAGAGCGGGGTACCTTATGAAACCGCCTTGCACCAAATTCTTGAGCGGCGTACGCAGAATCTGTCTCATGTGGAGGAACAAACCCCCCCATGAGCAGGTTAGCAAACGTTTGCGCTCAAGTAATGATTCACTAAAACCAGAGGCGGAAAAGCCCTGCACGGTTGAATCTAAAGCATCGCCAGGAGTAGCTGACGTGCAAAAAACCTCATATGGGAAAGTTGGCGCGGTTATTAAGGTGCAGCTTGACTATCCGACTACCTCATTAATGATGAAACAGACGTATTGGTGAATAGGACCGACACTAAATGGGAAACATTTGTATACCGAAAACCCACTGAACCACGAATCCAACCACCATCAATAGACTCTATTAGACCGTGTTTCCGAACGTTGTAATACGAAGCAAGGTCTCGAGCAGGAACTAGACATCATCAAAAATGATATTCAACGAAATGGTTACTTCAAAGCGATGGTGGAACATACTTTGGCTAAAAGACAGCAGGAGCCTCAAAAGCAAGAGAAGCCGTCACAACTAGTGCTTGCACTTGCCTGCATCAGAGGATTATAGGAAAAGATACGAAAAATTGGATCCAAGTACAATTTCAGAACCTGCTTCAGATCCAGAAACACTATACGTAGCAGCTTCACGAAAACCTGGCCACCAAACGAGAACTGCGATTTCAAGAATTGCATTTACCGGATACCCTGTGATTGCGGAACATCCTATATCGGTGAAACTAAGAGGTCATTGAATGTTCGCATTGCCGAGCACAAGAAACACGCACAGCGAGGAGAAACCAGCAAATCAGGAATAGCAGAGCATGTTTGGATCCATCAACATAACATCGAATGGTCCCAAGCTGAGATCATACACAAAGAGGAACATTGGTTTAGGAGGAAATTCAAAGAAGCCTCATACATGTTATCCAACAATGTATTCAGCCAAGCTAGCGTAAAGATATACAACATATGAATAACCATAATCAAGCGAAACTCTCGTCAAACGGTCATCTCCCACTAAACCAGTGAAGCGGAAAAAGGAAAGAAGATATAAGTGAAAGTACTTACATGACCTATATAAATTATCAGCTCACGGAGGAATCGGTCCAGTCATCACCCGAAGACGATTGTGGATATTAACAATCGAAACGTCGTAAATTAACTTGGCTTGGAATCTCTTAACTTTTTTAATTCAATTTTATTTATTTTTTGTTCAATTTGTTCCATTTTTACTTGTATTTTATTTCACTATTATTTCATTTCCGGTTTTTTGCTTGATATAATTGTTTTTTTTCTCAGCTATTCTTTTTTATTATTCTTCTTTAATTTTTAATTTCTTCTTCTTTAGTTCTTTCAGGGATTTCAAATCATTTTATATAATATCAGACAATGGAAGTCCGAAAGGAAATTCATCATGAAACATTGTCAATCACCTTCAAAAAAACTTGTTGTTTCGACTCATATGGTTATGATTACATGTAGTGTATAAATATTAGTGTAAGAAACAACTTGAAGTATTCAAATCACTTGACAAAGCTACTGTGCTTGCGAAACCTGTGATACATTTTTCAAATAAAGTTTGTGGAGATCAAATCATGAGGTGTAGTTTTTGAAAAAATGTCGTTAACGTAGGCATCATTTAATAGATACTCCAGCAACCATCTAGGGTTCTAATAAACATTGTTACATTACACTGTTAATGAAATACATGCTACCGATATTTTTAAACCCATTAAGATCAAGAGTTCTGACTGAAGAATGTGCAATATTGAAACTATTTTTGCTCTGTTCACCGATACTACCTTTCCTGGAATTTTACGTTTTCTGAAGAAGGGAATATTTCGATATTGGATATTTGTGTTTCATTGGCTTGTTGTTTGTTTTATTTACAGGAAATTTCTACAATTTGTCTAGTCAACTCAGTAACAGTTATCGAATGTTATATTACAGATCCTTTTGTGCGGCTGAATCGGGAAATTTGAAGGTAAAATCCCGAGCAATCGGTCCAAGGTATTAACGATATACCATCAGAACGATTTTTACCTTCTCGACTCACAAAAATGGTTCTAGAATTGTTGGAATTTTTCCAGAACTCACAGTTTGTTTTAAAGGTTATATACAATGATAGAACGACTTCTGACTATAGAAAAATTTTAATTTGAAACAGAGGAAGTTTGAGCTGTTAACCGCAATGAATTACATATGCAAACCAATTGTTGTTGTCTGCCCGATTAATTGTTAGGAAGGTTGAGATCATCAAAGGATTATTCAACTTGTGATTAGTTCAACCTTCGGTGTGGTTCATTGTTTTGAAATCCGGAGAGGATCGATAATTACAGATTATGGTTTGTTTGAAGTATGCTTTGAATGTGGAGCTACAATCCTATTCGATGGATAATCGATGCTAAAATGCCGGTGGAGTATCGATTCTTCTCTTGCCACGAAATTACAAAGCAAACCAGTGAAGCAAAATTCAGATACACTGATGTACTACCAGCTTATTCATAAAAAAATAGTCAGAGATGGCAAAATTTCTCGAAGGGTTTCATCTCGTTGACTATTTAGTGTCTTATTGTCCTCTCGAATAATCGTAATCTTTATTTTGAACCAACTTCTTCGTATTGAAAGTAATACAACGGAATTATTATTAGTCATATTCTAATGTAATATATATTGAGGTAGGTAGCTAGCTGGAAACACTGTTACGTGATTTTTCTAAAGTTGAAACTTGTTATCATACATTTCTGGATATTTGGATACTTTTGGTAAAGTGTATAGTCTTACGTTGATAGAGTGTTTATAATAAAGTAATTAATTCATTCATCCATCCTTAATACAACATTCAGCAACACGTTACACTTGTGTTACCTCAAATGATGTCATTGACAAATGATGTCAACAAGCAAATTATATATTAACTGAGCATCAAAATATCCGAACTGAGAACCAAGAGGGACTCATAAACAAGAAGTCTTTAGGAGGTGAGGAAAGCCGTGGATTTCATCCTTCAATGTGTTTCTGCCAGACGGTTCGACGTAGATGCTTTGTTCACTCATTCGATTCAACCACCGTATTGGTCGCTGGTTCAAGCCCCAGGCTGAACGATCGATTTCCACTTGCAATCGTCCTACCCGTGTTAGGAATTACACGTTAAAAGGTAAGACTTCGTTAATCCTTAGCTCGCACAAGTTTCGACTTCTGAGGGTTGTCGTTCGTAGGGGTGCGGCAGCTGGTTAACGGAAAAACAAATTTTTTAAACAGAATATACAGCGATATACAGTGATGAACCGTAGTACAGAAAAGAAGAACAAAGTAGTTTTGAAGATTGTTTCAACAAATACATAAATATTAAGTAAGTCAAAAAAATATACTTTTATTGCCATCAGGTTGAAAACTTCTGTTAAATCCATTGTATTTGAGAATTAAAAAAACTTTATTTTGATAACAAAACAGGTCTTCTGCATAGTCAAGATTCCTGCCGTATTATGACAAGCTAGTATGATCTTGGGATCAGAGAGTAGGGGAGGTATGATTATATGAACGACTAATTCAAAAAAACGATCTGGGTTGACTATATCAAATATTTTCAGGGTTTTCGGGTTTTTTTTCCCTGACGCTCCGTCTACTACTGCGGTAGATATTATCAAAGGTGATAAGGTAACGGTCGGAGTTTTTCTCAATGCAGAAACTACAACGTTTCTATTTTTCTACAATTGAGGACAGGAGGCCAGATTTTTACCCATCAATGTTCTTGTGAACATTGTGAATTATCTATGTTCCTGAATTTCTATCGCTTCTTTATATAATCTTGGATAGTGTTTCTGAGTGTTATCGAGTATTTGTGTATGCCTTCTTCCTTGAAAGCATGTTCGACTGCGGCTGATTTGTCGGTTTGCCCGAAGGGACAATTTTTCTCATAGAGACGAGTAGATCTGCAAGCTCATGCAGATGACCTTGACATCTTAGCAAGGTCCACGTCGGGAAGGATAGCTTGTAATATCCTCCAAAGCACGATGGACGATATTCACAGTTGGTGCCTGAGGGAGCAGATGTCTGTCAACCCCAGAAAAACTGTGATAATCCCCTTCACCAGGAGAAGAAAATTGGAAGATATAACGTCACTTTTTCTCAAGGGTGAGATCATTCCATTTGAAAAGTAGGTAAAATATCTTGGCATTGTCCTTGATAAAAAACTCACCTGGAACGCTCACTTAGAAAAAGTTTTACACAAAACTTTTTCTAAGTGACATGTCCCCTATGGACATGTCGAAGGCTTTGTGGTAAAACTTTGGGTTTAGATCCCAAACAAATCCATTGGATTGATGTAATGATTGTCAGACCAATGATCATTTATGATGCAATTGCCTGGTGGTCGAAGGCTTTACAGAAAATGGCCCAGGAGAAGCTCTCTGGCTTACAGAGACAGGCTTGTCTGGCCATCAGGTGTGCCATCAGTACCATACCGTCAGAGGTCATAGGGATTCTTCTACGTCTACCTCCTCTCCACATTTTTCTGGGGAACAATTGAACAAATCAATTTAATAAAGAGTGCCACAGATTGGAAGTCACAACATTCTGGAAATGACCTCTGACTTTATGCCTCCAACAGTCAACTACGAACTGCCTTACAAAGTACTGTTCCCGAGTAGAGAAGGAGAGGAGAAGGAGGAGGAGAAGGAAATATTAAGAGCATATAGTTGTTGGTTCACAGATGGATCAAAACACCTTCCGGTTGCAGATATTTTCAGTCGCAGATCTAGGATAGAGATATCAACCTGCCTATATGCGAATGTATTTCAAGTGGAAAATTACTTTATTGAATTGTGTGCGGAGAGATTGGAAAAATCCAACTTTCACAAAAGTCAATAAAAATATACTCGGACAGTCAAGCGGCGTTGGAAGCTCTTGTCTCCTACTGAGAAACATCTAAATTGGTAGCAAATTGCCAAAACTATTCTTCTCGATAGAAAGACTTAACAAAGTGTCTCTGGTCTGAATTCCTAGCCATACTGGCCTGGAAGGCAATGAGGCTGCTGACTCGCTTGATAAGGTGGGTGCTGCAAGCAGCTTCATCGGACCGGAACTTGTCATTGGCATCGCTTTAGGCTTTGTCAAACAAAGATTGAACACCTGGACGGCAAGAAGATTTATGGACTTCTGGCAGAATCTTCTAGGATTCGCTCACGCCAAGGCGTTTATTCACCCTTCGAAGTTTGATACCAAACAGTTGTTAGACTACAGTAGAGATGAACTACGATGTCTAACAGACCTTCTTACAGGTCACTGTCATTTGAATCATCTCATGCAGAGACTCTGACTGTCAGAAGACAGTGCGTGTCGCCTCTGTTTGGAAAATGATGAAACAGCAGAGCACATACTTTGTGTCTGCCCCGCTTGGAACAGAATCAGGTTTTTATTTAGAGTTCGGTAGAGCCGTACTCTTACCATCTGACCTGAAAGATCACTCACCATACAAACTCATCGGCTTCGTTTAGAAGCTTGGTTTATTTGGTCGAGTGGAATACATGTGAGCCAATCCTTGCGGGTTGCGTTGTAGGGTCGAATAGACTTACTCACTTTGAACATAACCAAACCCAACCTATACATCTTTTCGTGGTTTTAATGTAGACACACCCGCAGCTACAAGGGATCCGGTATTCCCCGGGTGTTGCTAAAACCTGTCTGAGGTTCTCAGCTGACTGGACTCTCTGATATTGTTTTCATTAGCCTGAATATTGGTTTCATGCTATTTTTCTGTAAAATTTAGCCAATCTGGTCTGTATAATTTTTAACATAGGAAAGGAAATCTTTTTTCCTTCACGGGCTAGGGTTACTTTGACGTCCCTTTTCTTGGGCATTTTCAGATGATTGTGTCCCTCAGGAACACTCTCAGGTTCACATATACATCGGGCCCTCTCACCCAACGTTTCAATCACCCATTCTCAATTACTAATCATAGTTTTTCGCAGAAATGAATACCACCACGTGGATGAAATTTAGCGTACTTCCTCAAAAATACGGCAAAAATTTGATTCAACATTTTCATTGGCCCAAGTATTTTGCGCGGTAATGTTTTTCGCGGATTTGTATGCGTGTTGAACAAAACCGTGGTGTATTCTTTTTGAGCAGGATTGAATTCCTTCTTGGAAATGAGTGGTTCTAATTCAGTATCGAATTGAATAATTATTATCATTATTATATTCACACGAGATAGGTGAATCTAGTGTCATCGAAACCGCCAGAAAAGATCAAAGTCACATATACACTTGTCGTTTCGAACTTCACTCTTGTGGCGTAGTCAAGTGAATCTGATGTGAAGGCAGCTTTGTGAAAGTTCATTACGTATTAGGAGTTACATATTACCCAACAACTGACAGGTCATGGATTTTCAAGTTTGGAAAGTCTACATAACAAAATGGTTCTGGCTCTAGAGCTTGTGAAGTTTTAGCCTTCTTTTCTGATTGGTCTGTGGCCATAGCGAACAAGAAAGTAAAAACAAGGATGTGACCAGCTTTGTTTCTGAGTAGAAGCACAACCAGCAAAAACCCTGCACGAAAGCTGCAGAAAACAATTCACTTTGGCTTCATAATGATTAGCCGATGTACGGAGTTTTTTTCATGAACATTGAAATCAAGGCCTGATATGAGCCCTTCCCGGATAGATTTGGCGAAGTAAGGAACCAAGGATCTGTCATAGGGTGTCTTGAGTTTTCTGACCCCAAATGCAGGACTTTACATCCATCGACTCATGAATACCTACTACAGTATCATCCTCGGTAAACTTATACTAACGAAACACCAGTATTACTTTACGCTTCAGATGATATATAATTAAAATAATGATGTGTCTTTTATTCTGTCAATCTAGGATACGTATACAATTTTTCTTACATTTGGAAAATTATTGCTAATCCTAAAGCTGACGTCAAAGGCGAAGTTCAAATCAATAATTCAAAATCACTGATGTTTATCATAAAATATCATATAATATTGAACATCAAATCAACAGAACGCAATCATCAAATCAAATGAATGTATCTTCATTGTTTTATCAAATATTCTGTTGTTACCTACATCTTTAACATTTGAAATAAAAATTTTCAATCGATATATAATTAACTCGTAATGAGTTCGACATGTTGGGGCTTATTCACTTTTCAAATTCAACCTCGAGTAAAACAAATCTCAAACTCCTTCAATAAAATATCAATTCCACAACGAGTTCCAAACTAAATCTTTCGCCTGGATATTTCCTCCCGATTCCATAAAAAAAACGAATTTACATTCAAAACTTCGCCTAAAATCCTATTTACACAGGATGAAGTTTGATATTATTAAACAGACATGAAGCCGGCTTCAGTACGATTTATCCGCCTATATTATGGAGCAAATATAATCAATCATATACGGAATTTCCAATCACCCAATCACCGTGTTTACATAAAAATGAAGTTCGAGCTGAGGGTACAAAAAATATCGACGTTTAAACGACGTGCGATACTTTCGTCGAATATTAGATTTAGATAATCGCTTTTCTATGATCCAACAGTGACACGCTCTTGGTAAAGTGAGGGATGATCTTTATCATTTTCTCTATTTCAGTAAATGATTGACCCATGATTACGTCAACAGAGTTAAATAATTAATTATACGGGGCCTGATCAAAAATAAAAACAATTTTTTGCATTTGAAAGAAACAAAATCATATTTAGACCATAATACTGAACCTAATCAGAAATCCAAGACTCTAGTCAGATGCTTTACACGTGGGCAATAAGTTGGCAGTTACCAAATGAGACAAATAGCTCTACTTTGTGTCATCGATCGGTCTCAAAGTTTATTGGATTGCTCTGTCCTAGCGCTCTACACGTATGAAAAAAAGGTATATTCGAGTGCTGCGCCTTATTCATATGAGCAATGAGGTCCAAGTCACCAATGAGATAAATTGCTCTACTTTCTATAGTCAATTAAAGTATATTTGAGGGCTGTGCGGTATACACGTGGGTGATATTTAGCACTAATGTAGTTTTGTGTACTGTTTTATCATTTCACCTACGAAGGATTTAGATTAGGCTTCTTAACCGAAGCCCTTAGTATTTTTTAACTGAAAGAAGTTGCTATTTAGGTCATGTACCTGAAGTTCCGACCCAATTGAAGGGCATGCCAGAATAATTAACATATGGCCACTGCCCACAACCGTGAAATAAGTAATCATTGGGTACAAGAATCATGTACCCTGAGAAGGACATAGAGAACCAAGAATGACCATCCTTCTACCTTTGATTGGCTAAAATTTCTACCTGTAACATAAAGAAAGTCAAACGGGGTCAAACCGCACGATCTCGGTGGTCAATTCACATCACTTCTACGTAAGATGTCCATGCCCTCAAATCATCGTGCATAATATCCAACGCGTAGCGCCGTTCCTTTGAAACCACATGTCTTTGGTATCCAAAACATCTAATTCAGGCAAAAGAAGTTTGTAATTATCGACCTATATTGCTCGTCGTTAACAGTGATGACCTGGCAAACATCGTTCTCAAAGAAATATGGACCGATGCCCCGCCAGCCCAAAATCCACACCAAACAGTGACGTTTTTGGGATGCATTAAAATAAGATAAGATATTTATTGAGCTTTAAAAATAACAAAAATATTTATGAGATAAATTCACAACATAATTGGGGAGGTGTGCAGTGTAGTAATATAAAAATGTATAAAATGTGTAGGTCTATGTAGAAATAGAAGTAGTGAATTCTGTAAAAAAGAGGTAATCCTAGAAACTAGGCTTTGTGTAAGGTAGTACGTTGAATAGACAGCACTAAATAGCAAGTCCATATATGGGAGAAAACATCTTCAATATTATAAAGTGGATTTACAAGAAGTGATTTTTTTTAAAAGTGTTTCAATTTTTTTTGTAGTGAATGTCTTCCAATCCACCAGTATAATGTTATAAGTTTAATTGGCAGATAGTCAGTCTGCTTCATTATTTTAGTATAGTTCACTCGAGGTAGTCTATAGTATAGACTCGAGGTAGTCTATAGTATAGACTACCTAAAAACTAAGAATCGTATAGACTCTATACAATTCTTTGTTGCGGGTATTGTACTTGTGAATTTCATTTCCCGTAGTGTTCGCATTTTTGTTTTTGTGCATCCACAAGATGGCTTCTGTGAAATTTGTGCGAGCTAAGGACTAACGAGGTCTTACCTTTTAACGTGTGATTCCTATCAATTGTCAAAGTTCGAAAGTTCGTGTTGAAAGACACTATAGTTCTATTATTATCAACTATTCTTCTGTTCGACTTCTATATGTTTCTCTTAATCAAATCAATTAATAAATGAAATCTGATACATGTCTCGTCAGCCAACATAATGATGATAATAATAACTTCCATGACTGATCACACAAATTCCAGACTTTTCAGGTATTCATCCTGGCTAATCTGTGAAAAGTACTTTTCAATAGATTTGGCAGAAACAATAATCGAGTAAATACGTCGGTTTTACAGTCTACAATTATCAATAGTTTTTGAAACAAGGTTTCTTGATTTTAACATAGAGAAATCTTCGCCTCCAAATTAAAATCCCCGTGTTCGCCGGTTGAAATTACATTTTCTCGGAACATAATCGAACCCCGCTCACAATAGCCTGACCGCAGCAAGGATAAAATATAGGATATATATTATAGAACCCTTTCTGGTACACCACGAATCCCGCGGTGATCCCTTTCAATCCGGGATTGATTTTTCCGGACATCTTGTGTCATCAGAGTTGGCGAGTTAAAGCCGCGACCAAAAGATCAGAGAATTACTTCGGGAATCTTTCGTCAGTCAGTCGGCGGTGGACTTTTGTTGCGCTAAATTAATTTACCGCAGGTAATCGGATGCTTTTGATGGGATATACGATATCCTGTCGGAAAATAGAAGCTTTTCATTGGGATGACGACTCAATAGGTTTACACAAAAGGAACGAGGATAATGATGAATAAAAGGGAATCGTGTTCGTTCTTTTTGATTATGCCAACGTCGAAAGCAAGCTACAAGTCTTTTTTTTTCGATCGGCATATTGTGGGGATTCCCTTCGGGCAAGATGGAGCGAAATTTTCATTATAATAATAATTTCAGTGATATTAACTGATTCTATTATGTAAGTACCTAGGTGATTTTTCCCTGACGATCAAGAACGATATACTCTTCAGTTGAAATATGTATTAGAAAAATGAACGACAACTTGCTTTATCAAGTTTTCTGAAAAGAGTCCAAAATTAATTGACATTGAATCACATTCAATTTCCAGTACACCAGAAAAACTACAAGAAATATTAAATCAACATAAAAACATTCCTAATCAAAAACCAGCTGACAATAATAAATGTTATTCAAGTTATTGGTTGACGTATATTAATTTTTTTTATATTTTGTTTTCGAAACACGAAATAAGCCAGAGCTGCCAGGTCATTTTGAACACTGGTTATTATAGAAAGTAAACTGACTCATCAGTAGATTTGAATTCTCAAACACTGGCAACACTGAACACGGCGCACCTCTCCTGCGATTTTTATTAAAATCTGCAGTGAATTGATTCGCAATGTTCCGCAGTCTAATGGCATTATGGCTTCGTAGTAAAAGAATCGAACTTCTCGCTTTCGTTATGACAAAACAGTTACTCATATTCGCACAATCACAAATTCATAACTTCAGTTATCATTGCGTGCATCATGTCAACTGTCATAATCTATTGGAACATTTATTATGCTCTATTATGCCTTGGTTCGTTCGCATCTAGACATTTTTTCTAGACAAGTGTTTCCATCAAATAGATATTAATATTGATAGAATTCAATATCAAGCTTTGAGGATAGTTCTAGGTGCTATGCGATCTACCAACACTAAATATCTTTCAAAACTGATCTCATCAGAATCCTTCATCTCATCTCCTAATCGAGTTACACGATACCTACGTATCTGCAAGATCCCCAATGGGCTTGTTTCATGCTATGGAAAATTATACTGATTTGCTTATAGACTTATTATAGTCAGGGGTATATTATACTTATCAAGCCTAATCGGTCCCAAAATCTCTTTATATTTGCAGAGAAAAGTAAAATTCGAAAAGCAAAAATTTAAATTGGCGGGGCATGTCTGTTGACCAATAAAATTGATCGAGTCTAGAGCGGAGTTGCCAAGTGTATTGGTTTTTAATATCCAATCACAGATCTGATGATCTAATTTGACAGATGCCATTTTTGTTGTTATTGTTGTCAACTCTGTGTGAATACAACTGTTATAATTATATAATT
Source organism: Leptinotarsa decemlineata (assembly GCF_025532065.1). Taxonomy (NCBI): domain Eukaryota; kingdom Metazoa; phylum Arthropoda; class Insecta; order Coleoptera; family Chrysomelidae; genus Leptinotarsa; species Leptinotarsa decemlineata. Next base: position 14,980,050 of record NW_027412558.1, read on the forward strand.
AAAGAATTTTTTTTTGTAAAAGGTAGGTCTCGGCGGGTGCATATTTTGCTGCATATTCCGTGTCATTAGTTTACATTCCGAAAAATATTTTTTCAGGTTATTTTTGGATTGAATTTTACCATTACAACCACCAAAATGGTTAAATATGTTTTATACTGAGTTGTAAAAACAGATCATCCATACCAGACAAAAATTTTTTCAGTGTTCCAAAAAACGAAACTTTAAGAGATCTATGGTTTTCTTTAGTTGGTCGAGCTAAAATAAAAATTAAATCAAAACTTTCCATTCTTATTCCATTCCATTCTTATTCTTATTCTTCATTTCGGTACCAAATTATTGCAAATTTTTCAAGTAAAATTCATCGATCATTTCAAAATCGACTCTTGGCAAGTTGTCGGAGTCAGCTTTAACAAAACTAGGCTCAACATTCATTTTGAAATTATTTTAACAAAAATACGAAGTTATGTGTGGAAACCATTGACAGTAGAAAGAACACATTGTCGCAAACACTACAGAGAGCGCTGGCTGACTGGATGACAATATGGCTAATATACCAGTAACGTTGAATTTCTTATTTTTGGTGGGTGGCATGAATGCATAATTGATTTATTTTATTAGGGTTCATGAGCATTCGAAAATCATTTGAAAATGCAGCTCGTTAAATTCTATTTAGAATCATATTTAGATATAACTTGTACTGTAGCAGTTATCAAGGAAAATATTATTGTCCATTTTTATGCTCAATTCGTGGATTCGAACGATCTTATTATTGTATATTCATTTGTTTGCTGGCTTTATTCTTTAAAAAAATGAATGAATAATCACTGAAAATTTTAATTTATCGTTCATTTCCTCAGGAAAATGGAGTACCCATATCACCCATATTGGTTTATTCGGCATTGAAAATGTATGTCATATCGGATCTATTCTGCTTGTTTTTGCAACATTGAGTTTCAACTTTTTCTCAGCTGACAGCTTAGATGAGCTGGCAGCTCATCGAGTTTAGTTTGTGTGTGTTTTTAAAGTGATATATTTGAATATTAATATGGTGCATTCTTGTGCTAATTTTAATTATGCACAAGGCACAAGAAAACAGAAAGCGCATTGGTTTATAGGTGAGTTATTTCGTAATGAGTTTAGGTTCCCAAAGGATAAAATGATGAGAAAAAAATTAGTGGAAGTATTGACAAGAAATAACTACAATCCTTCCACTCTTTCAAGACTTTAAAGAAATCATTTAAAAATTGACTATAAATGACAGGGGAACGAAAATATGGCATTTAATGACACAGTTTTTTATTTCAACTTCAAGTATTCTCCACAGGAAGTATTAACTCCACAGTGGAGTTAATACTGTCGCTAAAAGTATGAAAAAAAATGAATTATTTTTTTGCAGAAAAATCAAATGGTTTTCATTTTACTTCATAAAATTTGATCATATGATAAAATGACGGGGGAACGAAAATATGGCATTTAATGACACATTTTTTATTTCAACTTCAAGTATTCTCCACAGGAAGTATTATGTGGAGTTAATACTGTCGCTAAAAGTATGAAAGAAAATGAATTAATATTTTTGCAAAAAAATCGAATGATTTTCATTTCACTTCATTAAATTTTATCATATGATTAATGGTATCACCTCAGAAGCTTTTGTTGGATCAGTCCGAATACAATTGATTCTGTCTATACTTGACCTCATTCAACCTTTCTCTCAAATTTTGAAAGATTCAACAGATTACCCAAGCGAGCCTATAACGCTTGAATTTAGTAGCAATATTAGAAAGAGGTACGTATGTAGGAATCGTTTTTTGTATAATAAATTTCAGTTGTACAGATTGATGATTGTAGAATACATTGAATATTTGAAATGTTTCTTTAATCAAGTTCGCTATATTTTTTGATTTTTATTACTGCATATTATTAAATAATGCATAAAATAATAGTTTAGGTAAATATTTTGTGATCTTTCGGTTTTGTGTACTGATTTTAGATATAGAACATAGTTCCAAACATAATTTTTCGTATACATTTTATTTCATGTGTAGAATTTTTCATTAATTAAAACGTTAACGGGTTCATATACACTTCCATAAATAAATTAATAATTATAGGCTCCGTAAATTTTACGATTTGGCAATGTTGGTTATTTCTATTGTTCCTATTGGTCAATCGAACAAAAAGCGGGAATAGGGTCGTGACGTCACCACCCTACCAAATTCGATGTTCCATAATTAATTACGGGAAAACTACGGTACTTAGAGAGATGAAACACTGTTTTTCAATTTAAAATTTCTATCAAGTGAACTATATACCAACCTTCAATCATCGAAGCTTTACACAGCATATCCTTCCACTTGGGTGATATTCTTCTTCTTCATAATTTTCTTTGCTACCAGTTTGGATACTTCATTTTTTTCATATAATTTGAACTTTCATAATAAGAGGATAATAAAGAAGACTTCGATGCCCAGATCACAAGCTCGTACTTTCTCTTTGAGAATTCTCTAATGATAGTAATGTATTTTTAGAGAGAGGTTGAGACTCTGGAGTAGATTAGGTAAGCATCGTTAATCTTTGATATTCATGGGTTGTGTCGTTTGTCAATCCCATAAATAAATCTTAGAAATTAAAATAGTGCAAGTACGACCCTGCCTACTAGGGAAAAGTCATTACGATTACGTATCGTCATTCTAGATGAAACTAGAAGGAATTGTAAATGAAGGAGAATGTTTTCTGTTTACTTTGCTTTCTGGTACTAACAAAAACACATCAAAGTAGATACAGTTATGTATAATAATTGCACTAGTAACTAACTGAGTAAGAGAAAAAAAAAGACAAAGAGAAGTTGCTAAAACATCTAGAGGAAAAAAATTTAAAAAAGAATAAGAAGAACAAAAATGTTGACTAAAAAAAAAGAATAAATGGAATACCTGTGCTTTCGTGTAATTCAATGTTTATATGAAAATAGCTGTTTCGAGCGGGTTTTTTCTTCCAGTTTCGCAAAAAAATTAATCTATCCTAAAAATATACCTTTTCAATTTATTCAAAATATATTTCTCATATCACTGGAGATATCAACAAATTATTAATTTCAAACTCGTCATTTTTATTCTAAGAGGGAAATATTTCAAGCATACCCCATTAATGCCTTGAAACTCAAATATGTTTCAGATATCTTATTTCAACACCCCTTCCACCAAACTGTTTTTTTATTCTCAGTTGTTCCAATCACTAATTTATACAGGTGGAGTTAAGGAAACACATTGTATGACGGAAGCTATTAACAGCTCATTATTCAAAAATATTATATTATTTACGTTTAATTTTATTTCAAATTTCCTCTTGGGACCTAATCAACATTGTTATTTTACTGAAAATGCTGTTCATTTGGCCAATGTAAAATATTAATCATCACAAAACAATGGCTATTAGCACAGAATTCGTTATTGTTGAGGACATTGCGGAATTGAATATAGAGTTGAAATTAATGTTGTTACATTACATGGAAAACAAAGACTTCAAAAATGATATATTCAATATGGTGGTAGTGAAGTTTTAGTCAATTTGTTAATTTTGTTCGATGAATCATTGATTCAGACCCCAAACCAACAAAATAATAAAATATATGAAATGCCGTAAAATCCAATCGGCTAGTTTTACAGAGAATTTAATATCATTGATGAATTAAACAGTCAGTAGAGAAGTTTTGGGCAAACATTTCATGAAAAAGGATTTCACTTTTAATGCTTTGATTGTTGAGCCTCAATAATATTTTGGTAAAAATTTTATAGATAGAAAATGTTAATTTTGAATTGCTTTTTCTATATTTCAATTTAAATGAATCCATGGTAAAACTGGCCCTTTATCAAGAGTACTTTTATAATTCTCAGGTGTTATTTATTATTACTTTAAGATTGAATTTTCACTCTATGGATTCGAAAAACACAACAAAATTTTTTTTTAATCCAAATTCAAGTACCTATAGCTACAGTTGTTTCTATTAGATATTGTGTAGTGATATTGAATTGTTTTCCTAAGCAGGTACAAATGATTTTTGAAAATTTAGAGCGATTACAGCTATAATTAGAAAAACTACATTTTAGGTTTTCTGCACTGAATCAAAAATTGTATTCACATGATTTGCAAAACATGTCACACGTTTTTAATATAAGAAATGACTGTTTTCTTAAAATTATTAATTAGGTGTTCATATTTGGTAAAATTGGAGTTGGCGATTGGTCGTAATTTTACGAAGCAAAAAATATGCATTCATTCAAATAAAAGCTCTCTTCAATACAAGAACTTAGGTCGGATTCACTATTGAAAATAACAAAATCCGGTAGGCCGTAGTAGAGTGGAACCTAAAGTAGCGGGCGTTTTGTCTGCAACTGCGGCAGCAACGACTGACTGAAGAGTCACGCATTCACTAGTATTTATAATTTCAAAGGATGGTAAGGACGGTGGAGCGGTGTGGGTTTAAATGCTCAATCCTGATCGCTGGGTCGTTCTGATTGGTCCATACTGTTACTTAGGTTGTTCTGATTGGTCCACGTTGTTGACAGGTAAGCTACTGGTGGTATGTCGATCAGATTTGTATTTAGGTTCATTTGTGGCCTTCTTGAGTACTGGATACAACTGAATCTGTTGACCTGCTCACCCGATCATTTTCTGTTGAAATTGTTGGGATACTCATATACAGGGTGTCCCATATAAAACTCCGCGGGCAAATATCTAAAATATGAAAAAGAATATCCATATTTCGTGAAAGCAGATAATTTTGGTGTCAAAGGTATTTTCAATTGGTTTTTGAATTCTGCATTGAATTCTGAATTCAGTAATATAGCACACTTGTAGTTTTCCTTGAATACTGATGAAAAAAAGGCAATTTTATTGCGTATTATAAAGAGGGCCATGAATAAGTCAAAATAAATGCAATAATGTATTTATCGATCTGTTAGAAGACCTGTCAGATTTGATGAAAGTGTATTCAGTTTCGTGTTGGTTTTTCGTAAAATTGAAAAATGGTTCAATTTTCAAATGCTGAAAAGTTGGATATGATATGTATTTATGGCGAAGCAAGAAGGAATCTAAAAGAAGCAGTGAGAATATACGCTAATCGGTATCCTGACAGAAAATTACCGTCAGACAAAACATTCGCTGGCTTAGTCAAATCTTTGGCACGAAATGGATGTTTTAATGAACGGAAGCGAAAAAAACCAAAAACGGCTACTGATGAGAATCACAGTGTTGCAGTGCTAGGTCAAATGGTGTTGGAACCATACAAGTTCTACCAGACAAGTAGCAATGAATTGTAACATTTTGAAATCGTCAATACAACGTATTTTGTCAAAAAACAAACTCCATCCATACAAAATACATTTGGTTCAAGGACTACATCCAGGTAATAATCTTCATGTTTCATTTTTAATAACTAAAATATATTCCCAAATTTAGGAGATGCTGATAGAAGATTGAACTTCATTGCATGGTTGTCCACCCGTATTCATGATGATGATCAGTTTCTGAAAAAAAATATTAATGGAGTGATGAAAGCCGTTTCCATAACAACGGTATAATAAACAAACATAATTGTCACTATTGGTCTGACGTGAACCCTCATTGGGTGCAAGAAACGAGATTTCAGTCTGGATGGGGGGTTAATGATTGGTGCAGAATCATTGATGGTTACTTGATAGGACCTCATTTTTTCGAAGGAATTCTCAATAGGGAGAGGTACTTGGTTTTTCTACAACATGTGTTGCCGATTCTCTTGGATTCTCTTGGAACTTACCAATACAAACTCGACTGAATATGTGGTTTAAACAAGATGGGGCACCTCCATAAAATAATAGAATAATTACCCAATATTTGGATGATACTTTTAATGAGGAATGGATTGGAAATAAGGGTCCAATACGATGGCCAACTCGAAGTCCAGATATTACTCCACTAGATTTATTTTTGTGGGGATATATCAAAGACTTAGTTTCTATGCGATGTTCATAAAATGTAGAGGATTTGAAAAATAGTATCACAAATGTTTGTGCTTCCATAACGCGAGAGACGCTTTTAGTTGTCAGAAATCGAGAATTAGTAAAAAGATGCAATATGTGTATTCTACGTGAAGGGAGGCAGTTCGAACACTTACTAAAATGATTCTTGTTATCACTAATTGATTTCCTTATCATGTTAGTCGAGTTATGGTCAAAGTAACATATTTTTTGGTAATTTGAAACATTTACTTTAATTTTTACAGAAATACGCAACTAGATAAAATCGAACAGACAATGAAATCATAACTGATGGATTCATTTTCTTAAACCCGTATCATTCCATTCATTTTCACTTATTCATGGCCCTCTTTATAATATGCAATAAAATTGCCTTTTTCCATCAGTATTCAAGGAAAACTACAAGTGTGCTATAAGGCTGAATTCAGAATTTAATGCAGAATCCAAAAACGAATTGGAACATCTAGGTTACTGTTTAAAAAAATTGGCGTCGGTGTCGCGACGCCATAATGGATGACGCCTATTGCTGGATCTCTTCGCAAATAAGAATATGAGGATCCTTTGACATCAAAATCAGCTGCCTTCACGAAATATGGATATTTTTTTTCATTTTTTAGATATTTGTCCGCGGAGTTTTATATGGGACACCCTGTATAGCAATCGCCGTCGTGTATCCTGGTGTTGATGCTGCGTTTGGTCGTTCCAATGTAAACAGCCACAGGAACAAGGAATCCCGTAAACACCGGTAAATGTCTGATAGTGTTGCGTAATTGATTAGTTGACTTGTGAATACTACTAATGCTGTGACGTTTAAACAGTTTTTCGATGTGGTCCGTGAAAGATCTCCTCATCTTTGAATTTTTCTTAGAACGCTCATGGAAGTTGATACAAATTGAAAGTATTACATCAGTCTTAAATCCACTTAGCATCTCCCTCTCCCTCTACTCACCTGGCAAACTAGATGGACCGCAACTCCCAAACCACCAAACGGCGACACGTCCGAGTCTCAGACGGATCACATGTCTTCGTAAGTTTTTCCTTTTTGCTAAAAAAATGAGGGAGAAGTGCAAAGTCACCGTCGTGAATTAAATATGGATTTCCTTTCGACCGAAAGCGTCGCCTTCAAACTTCATCCCGCGTATTAGCAGTATTTAGCCGCAGGGCATTAGGTCGGACTTTCGAGAAAGTTTATCGAGTCCGAAATACTTTACGTGCGGTTGTTATTTAACGGACGGGAGTTTCGAAAGTTTCGCGAGTGTTAAATGTCGGAAAAACGTTAAATCGGACCGTGTGTGGCAGGAGAAACGAATTGGACTTTCGAACCTTTAGTTTGACATATGTGAAGGAAAATTTTTTGTACCAAGAAAATAGCTGTTACATTAATCAGACCTAGATATATCATAACTAGTTTGAAGAGGAAAAGTTTTGATTGAACCTAGAATTATTTTTCATTCAAATGTTTATAATTTGAATTTTTTAAACCTTCAGAGAGTATGATTGTAGATGTTACAAGATTATAACGAAATTGACATTTTCGTTGGTGAGTATTTGGAAACTATCTAACTTGTCCACTTCTTCCAAGTATCTACTACATTATGGAACTTTCTGGTGTACAAGTTTAGGTATAAACAACACTTTCACTTCCAATATCCACAAGAATATAAAGAAGCATAATATTCCATTGGAAATTATTACTATTAATAGATGAGCCCAAGTGGGGATTTCCGGATTTACTAAAGGGCGGCAGATTAATATAGAGGGGATTTCTTGTACCCGGTTAAGTACCTCCACCAAATATGACCCCCATATATAAGGCCGCCCGTGAAGGATAAATGATCAGAATAGTAAAAAAAAATTGATCAGCAGAAATTTTCGAGCGCGTCAGATTAAGGTAGGGTGGGTGAGTTAATTACATGCTAAAACGTGTATTTTCCAGTAATCTGACAGTTTGAGAGTGACGTAAAGAAAGGAGAGGGCAGCAAAGTTGTTAAAAAATAATGCTATTTCGACATTCTCGAGCGTAGCTATTTTTTTTTTATTTTGAAGGAAATATTTCGAAGATAAAGAAAAATATATACCTAATCTGACGATTTCGCAAGCCGAAATAACAAAAATTTGTCGAAAAAGTTTAATGCGTGCCAATGTGTGATACCTATATTTCCCTCTCCGAGTTTCTATTCCTCTTTCACTTTTTCTCTATCTATTACTCTCTCACTCCGTCCCCACTCTGAATTCTGTTGCCATGACGCCATGACAGCTGATCACAGAGACTCGTTCATGATGAAGATGAAGATGATGATTAATTAATCAATTGATTATGAAAAATTTAATATTTTTAAAATTAAAAATTACTTAAAAGTATTCTACTTAAAAAACATACACGTATTTATTTGCATGCTATTTCCTGAGCTTTTCAATTAATTAATTTCAATGATTTGGAAAAAAAATTATTTTTTTTTGTCAGATTGGGCGAATCCCTCTAGATAATCGTCAGATTATGAACATAAAGATGAACCATAAATATCTTAATCTGAGACGCTTGAGTATTTCAAAATTTCGAAATCTTTTTGCACGTTATAATAATTGCCGCGAGTCTGCGTCAGATCGAAATCGTCAGATTATTGAATGAGAGCTATTTTTTGTTGCACTTAACACCCCCTTAGAAAATCTGACGCGCTCGATAATTTTTTTTTCTTTAAACTCTTAAACCTTACGTACAACCACCCGCATCATGCAAATGATCAGATTAACATACGAACATTATTAAAAATACGCAGGACATTGATGCTATCAATATCTGACGCGCTCGAGTATGTACATGAAACAGTATTTTTTTACATATTTGAAAATCTATAGCCGCTTTCGCCACCGATAAAAAGGTATATATTACATAACATTTTTTTCTTCTTAACATCTAAGCTTTGCAACCTAATATGTCTCTATGACGCTCGAGTAAATCCCCATTTTGCATCGTGGGCTTCCCTACTATGTGAAGGATGTAATTTACCTAAACAATACTTGTCGTCGTCAAAAATGTCAAGTTAGTTAAAAAGCAAAAAAATAGAGAAAAAATCGTTAATCATCAATTTGTTCGTTCTACTTATTTTGATACATTTCACAAGTTGAATATAATTTATAATCATTAGTAAAAAAAACCCAGGAGAAGCATTCTTGAGTTCTTTGTTGAATTTGTTTTGAGAGGTTTCCGGGTTTGACCGTGGCCGTTTTAGCTTACAATCTTCAAACGTTTCAACTGCAATTGCGGCACTCATCTCAAACAGTTGATACGTCAAAAAGAGTGATTCGACCACATCACTGAAGATGACTGCCGCAGTTGCAGTTGAAACGTTTGGAGCCAGCCGTGAAAGCCTACATTCCTATTCTTTGTTGAATTATCCTTTGTTTATAATTGTTTATAATTTTGTTTATAATCTTTTGTTTATAATTATTGTAATTTATGAGAAACGTCAAAGATGCGCATGAAGAACAATGTTCAATGACAGATATCCCAACAATAATTTAAATCATAAATATGTCATGTAATCAGTTGTTGAGTTTATCGAAACTAATTACGTTGCAAGTGGCGTTGCAAATGGATATATATCTGTCGAATACTTTTACCATACGAACACCACCTGGTGTTAGCCAGGGATACATATTGTCTCCAACCGTCTCTTTATTGTATATCATGAATCCAATATATTGCTTTGCTGACGACAGCACACTTGTCTCGTCATTTCATTTGGATTCCATGACATCGGCTACGGAGGCACATCTTCACCGGCAGCATAGAGGATCTAGAAGTGATTTCAAATGGGGGTGAAAGTAACCAGGTTCGATTCAATGCCACTTTCCAAGAAGATAAATGTCTGCAAACCGGACATAATAATGTTAACATAGACAATTTCGCTTTCTGCTTCGGTAAGTTTGTTGGGGGTTAAAATGGACAACAATATGTCGCTGGAACTGCAAAGGCTGCTTCTCAAAAACTGGAAACACTGTTCCGAACCAAAAAACTATACACACCTCAGCAACTGTTGATGCTTTACGAATTCAGATCAGACCATCTTTGGAGTATTGTTCTTATGTATGGAGATCTGCTCCTAAGCATACCCTGAAGCTGCTACAAGTTAGGCTGTAAAATCTGCCATTATTCGCCATGATTTTACAATAATAATCATGGAAAGAATCTTATACAAATATTTGGCAAATAAATATTCCCATTTTGTTTGAGCAGTGTTCTTATGTGGTATAAATAATGTTAGTGATTAAGGAACACTTACTAAGGCCTTGCCTGGGGGTGGGTGTTCTTTTGTCGTATACGCTTATTGAATAATTATAGGTATACCTAATATAAAAAAAGGAGTAGTGACATTAGACATTGAATAGTGTATTTGACTCGTAGACATATACACATTTCGGCAGCATTTAAGGAACACTTAAGTAATGTATGCGGTTAAAGGAGCTTAAAAAAATATGCAGAAATATAAGGAATATGAACATGAACTCACTTTTTCTGGGTAAGTATAGTAGGGCAAATGATCGCATTTCATGTATTCGAGGGATCAATTAATCGATGTATAAAAATTCCATCTGTTTCTGAAATGAAACACATCTATTTTGAATGAAATAGTTGTCGGTGCAAGTCTGGTTTTCAGAGGTAAGTAATTGTAGAGCCGGTTTGCAAGATGAATATATGTTTTCTGAAGATTGTTTTTGTTGTTGTCTGGAACATCGAAGACAGGTTGGAGATTTTTCTCTCTTCTATAGATACTTTCACAAGTGTCCAAGTGACTTGACACATTTGATTCCACCAAGAGCGGTACATATCAGACTGGCTGCTCATAGTTTTGAGGTTCAACTCAGTACACCTCGAACTTCGATGTTTGAGATCTCTTTTATTTGGATAATTGCGTTTATGTGGAATAAACTTACTGAGGAATACATACTGAATTTTGTGAAACAATCACGGATGTTACGAATGAAAACTGAAATATTTTGCAGAATATTTGCTTTGAAGACGAGTCTATATTTTTTCTCAACGAAAAAAAAGTCGCTACTGGAGCAATGAAAATCTGTGACTTTTTAGAAAAGGTCATGCAGAGTATCTAGAGAAAGAGCACGTTTCGGCTGGTATTCTTGGGAACACTATTATTACACTCTGGGAAAAAACTAACTGCTGATATTTAATTGAATAATAGATCTCTTAATAACAACTTATTTGTAAAATTGATGCGGCATGATTTGCTAGATGATCTTATTCAATTCTACTTTCGCTACTTTCCTCTAATTAGATACGGGACAGGCGGCAGATGGATTGGTCGACTTATCGTGTCTAGTGACACTTTCTTAGTGAGCATTTAAGACGTAAGAAGCACCTATATACCAAATTTTAGCTCTCTAGGACTTACCAGTACAGAGAAACAGAGATGAATAAGCGAGTGTTAAGTGAGTGACTTTCGCATTTATGAGTATAGATTTGAAGAGCTACTTGTGGAGAACTTCAAGTAGAATATAATGAAGAGGTGGTTTCTTGAGTAAATTCGATATATATGTAAATGGAAAAATGCATGGTAGAAACATGCAGACATGTGTTTTGAGACTCATTTTCTGTGTCTATGAGGGCTGATATATGGAAATCGAATACCGTGAGATATACAAAGTTAGATGAATTAGAAAAACATTATACATTTTGATGTATATTTGAATGTGAATGTGATTTAGGAAAATGCGATTAGTTCCAGAGATATTCGAAGAGAACCAAAATTCCGCTAACAAAAAACACTCTCCCATTGCTACTTTTTCATCTGATCAAGATAACTTGTACAGATTCTCAAGCCGACTTTGGTCTTCGAGGAACCATCACCAATTTTGTATATGCACCGGAGAAAAGAACCACAAGGTACAAGTTATCCATCTTGGCGACAACTTCACCGAAATTAGATTGGAAAGATCTATTAAAAACTTATTATTTCTTCACTGCCACTTCTGGAACAACATCAATCCATTTCTGAAAAACAATAAATCAACATTTCACTCTCCACCACCTAGCACTGCGAAAGTGCTACCAATTCGCCTTCAGAACTAATTAAAGTTGAAATGTACTTTGAACTTCTTTGCTGGCAAATTTCCTTTATTGTGCGCGTTGAATGAAATAAAAATCAAACTGAACCTTTTCAATTAGAATTATTTCACTGAATGTACCTTGAAAGGGTCTGAGATGTTATCGAAATCGTAAAGCAGTTACATTTCTGAAATAATATAGTGATACTAGCAAAATAAGAAGTACGTATGATTGGACTTCTTTCCGACAGAAAAGTCCATCAGAAGTTCGAAATATTTTATCACAGATGATTAACGTTTCAGAGTTCAAGATTTTCATCAATTTGATAAATTCTAGTAAATTAGCGAAGAGAGTGTATTTTCAGAAGATATTATATAACCATTGGTTTCCTAACTAGTTTTATGAACAACTTTCACCATCGCACCTTTCTCCAGGGTTGAATAGTTCAGCCTAATACCACTGAAGAGATATATAGCTGGTCGAAATATAATTGCCTGGTTTTGGATCTGATGCTTTGTTTTTGGACTCTGGTTTCACCTTGTGTTTCACCAAGCCAATTGGTTCGTGAGAAAACTCAAACCTTCTGACCCAAAATAAATAAGAATCCTCAAAATGGTCTGCCAAGCCCACTTTCTTGAAGGGCAGTTGAGCCCAAAAATAAATCAATGGTTCAGGCTAATACCACTGAAGAGATATAAAGCTAGTCGTGGATCAGAATATTTTGTTTTTGGACTCTGGTTTCACCTCGGGTTTAACCAAGTCAATTGGTCCCTAACCAAACTCAAACCTTCTATCCCAAAAAAACAAGAATCCCCACAGTAGTCTGCAAAGCTACATTATAGTCAAGATTGTTCTTGAAGGACAGTGACAGGACTGAAACACAATGTATTTGTGTTTCAGCCTAACATCACCGAAGAGACTTACGGCAGGTCGAAACAGAGCTGTTTGGTGTTGGACCAAGAGTTGAATGAATTAGAAAAATGGCTAGCTTATAATTGTTTATTTACGATATCTTCCGTGACTTTTTTATTTTTATATATGATCTTGTTCTTCATTGCCCCAACATTGGAAATCCAGCCAACACTGACAGAATCTACCGTATTTAATTTTCAACAACTCTGATTCCAGGAGACACTATATCGAAGTTTTGTTAGTACAATTTCAAAAACAAAAACACATGATGGATGATAGAGAGGGAAAGAGATGCCAGAAATTGGAAATGGATTTAGATGACCCTCGCTCACAGAACTTTCTAATTATTCAGAAAAAAACACTATCTGGAAATATCACAGTTTCCCGTCCTCTAGAAATTGAAATAATTCATCTGAAGTGTACATCTACGAGCGACCCTTTCAATTCCGAAGGGCCTCCGGCAATTTTTGTTTCATTTAGATTCTCATCGTTACTATACAGTTATGTTCTGTTTTCGTTACGTATAATCAAGTTTCAGCCGAGGATAAGCTGCGAGCGTGCATTTCTATTGCAAATGAATCGATTTTAATATTGACATTAAACCCGGTACGAACCGTATGCGTATTACAATCATAATTACGGAAAGATAAATTATCTGGAATACGATAATCCGGCAGCATTTCCAATATTAGTACATGTGCAGCGTGGATGAATAGCTTTGAAAATGATTGAGTTGAGGCCAGGAGTTTAATCTTTCAAAATGGAAATGTGGAACTATTTCAATTATCCAAAAACTAAAAAACCCAAAAATTATTCTCCGAAAACTTTCAATGCCATTGCTAATTCATTTTTTTACTTCCAGATTGATGTTTGCAAGGTATTTTTTCGGAATTGAATTCAATTTATTATATTCAACAATTCAATTATCAACGTTTCGACGACGTTTGTTGTCATTTTCAAGGCTACACTTGAAATTAATTGAAAAATATTATTTGTTGTACATTTCCAGAAATATTTTTGATATTGCTGTTTTTTGTTGGAACACGCCTAGTCTGTAGACCGACAAGATATTTTTGTGCAAAAAATAATGTGAATTTATGTAAGAGATGTAGAAATAACATACAATTGAAAATATGAAATCTGCGGTAAACACCTTGTAATCATTATTTATGATTTGGAAATAATGTGTTTTATTATAGATATTAAAATCCAGATTGAAGTACTAGATGGAGAGAATTGCTCTTTCTTACAACTTTCTACAAAAAAGCAGCAAACGCTTTCTCTTTCGACTAGAACTGGTCAAGACTGAATACTGTCCTCTTAGTGGACACCTGAATAAAATAGGGCAGTATAACAGAGAACTTAATTGCAGTGCAAAGCACTAAAGGATAAAAACAATTTATGTTTATGTCCAGAAGAATGTGATACACAGTTAGGAAGGGGCCTGTACAAACTAGTCCAGAGAATACTATAGGAATGGACGTAGAGTTTTCCGGAGATTTGGAAAAAATGGACGGCTCCCAGGATGGCTATCTGACGTTCTGCAAATTCGTGTTCCAAGACAGATAAAAAACTCAGGTTGCAATTTTGAAGAGGACATTGGAAATTATCAGATTCAATTAGAAAAGCTATGATATGCAAGTCTCAGTTCAGTTTTTGACAAATTATATAATCCCCTGTTTTTGATGAATACATCTGCATACATCTAAATGCCTTGAGGGATGCCACATATTACCGTTCCTTTTTGCGGTATTTTCACAACCAATAACAATAGTTATCGAAAAACCGAGTATTTCGTAGTCCAAAAATGTCTGCTTCAGAATAGAAGAGAGAGAGACTGATCAAGTAATACTATATGAGTATTTATTCTGCCCTCAATATTAATGATACTTTATTCCAATCATCGTCATTGTTACTAAAAGTCACTGGCCCACTGCGCTTGCTCAGGGCACATGATTCTCGGACCCAATGATCTGTTACCCCACGGTGTGGGGAGTGGTCATTGGTTGATAATGCTGGCGCGCCCTCCAGAATGTATCGGGGCTTCGGGGGATAGGGCCTGACCCGCGCACACAACGGTAAAATAATAATAATAATATTACTGGTAAAAAAATAAAATGAACAAGGCATCACGGAAAAAACTTCAAAAGAGTTTCTTGTATGTGGTATAGCCAACTTATTGAAAATGGAACTGAATAGGTTCATATATTTGCTATGGAGAAATGTTAATGCAGTCAATCAAGCTGCTGTAAAATAATTCCATGAAAATCAAAAGATAAATAGATAAGTACTATTCTGGTCATTCCCATACTGATTTCAATTTAAGAGCTATCTGTATCATAGACGATAAAAAATGTTTATATTTTCACGATTGTTTAAAAGAGTTGGGACATTATAAAGGTTTTGGAAATCTTGCCACATATTTTTGGAATATTGAAACAAAATTCCAAAATACTTTCATTCGAATCTGTCTTAATTAGATGTTTGGCAGATTTTTTGTATAAATCCCAGTGAGATTGGAGATGACCCCTTTTTGGAATCGTTAATATACAACTATCTATCTTTTCTGAAAATAATCCTTTCCCAGGCATGGAAATCTCCGGAACAGCGTAAAATGGCAACGCGAGAAGGGTGAAGGTCGATCGCACCCCGTCGTCACAACGTTGCCGGAAGGGGTTTAGGTGGAATAGAGTTCGTATTCGATTTCGGGCTTACAGAGAGATTTGCCGTTGTTTGGTTTGTTACAGTGCAATCTCATAGAGATGAGCCTTTCCACTATACCTGAACATATCTAGTTTAACTCGGTTGCCAAGCTATTACTCAACATATAACGCCATGAAATGAAATATATACAAACGGCAATACGCCCCTAATAAAGAACAGAACTAGACGTTTGGGAGAATGCCAAACTGACGAAACAACATTGTCCCAAACTTGAACCTCTAATATGAAGATAATATTGGAATGTCCTGGGTACATGTTTACCAAACACTTCAGAAAGAATAAGACCAGCAAATTATATAAATTTAGTAATCCGTTAATCACTATTCACAGAGAACAGTTTGCCTATCCTATATAACCAATTAATCACTGCAACTACACTAACAACTATAAATATTTCCGTTGGTTCAATTCCCTTTGCAGGGGGGGCTAAAATAACAAAAATGTACTCTGTATCGAGACAGCTGTGAACTAGATCTGAAAAAAATGTAACAACGCTTCGAACCAAAATGATTTTCTTTCACAGCACATGTTGAAGTACGATTGTATCACCTCAAAAATTAGACTTTATGTGGAAAGGGAGATAAAACCGAAAGGATAGATAAAGTACTTTTTTCAACAATATAATGGGATGTCGATGGATCTTGCTTTATATACCCCTTCCACTGAGTAGTCCTCCATACAGAAAAAGGTTTCGAATAGTTCACAGTGTTCCAGAACAATCCACAGCATTCAAGACTTCTGGAAAATTCCACGAAGACTTTGGATGCTCCGATATGTTAACGAACGTTCTAGATCTAGACTATGCCGCAAAATCCACAACATTCCAAAATATGGTATGTTCTGATATTTTTTGGAATTATTTCGAATACTGTCCAATATTCTGGACTTCCAGCCCATATATATTTGAAAACACCTCCTACAGGTAAAAAAGATAACTTTCTTTTCGGATGGGAATAACACAACATATAACTAACTCCCTTTATAGTTTCACAATGATCGGTGTTGTTTCAGGATTTTCTCGAATCTTCTAGACTATTCCCGAACATTCCATAACATTCTAAAATACTCCTCAATGTTTTGAACTATTCTGGAATTTCAGAATTTTGTAGAGGGTGGAACTTCCAGCTTTTATTTCTACATTATCTCGCTATTTATTAACAAATTGACTTGATAGCAAAATCTAGGGTATATATATGTTCTGCTACCCGTGCGAATCCGGGTCGGCTCGATAGTAGAAAATATTTCTCAAGAATGAACGAAGTAACAAAATTAAACCAGCCATCCCCCTTTACCAATTACCGAAAAAAACAAACAAAAACAAACCGAAACACGATAAGGTCAAAAAGCGTCGATGAGACGAACAAAATAATTCTTGGAAAATCTTCTTCGGAAAAGTTATTTCGGCACGCGGACCAACTTTTCCGTTGGCACTTATCAAACAATTTATTTTCGTGAAGCCCTCAGAGAAGTTTTATTATCTACAAACCTTCTTCTTGTTATTTTAAAACCTCTTCAATCACTTACGTCGCAGGAAAAAGCGAACGTCGAACTACTTATTTTTACGGTGTTTGCTAATTCTTTTTCGAGAGTGGAACGGAATGACTTTTTTAGTGGGAGTTCAGAAAATAGTAATAATTCTTTTTCCACGAATGAAAAAATATTTTTCAGCGACCGTCCGTTGACAAAATACGTCGACAAAGACTTACTTCTCTAGTGAAAAAAAAAGGCATATCAACAGTCACCTATATATGTATGTAAATATAATATATATATATATATATATATATATATATATATATATATATATATATATATATATATATATGTATGTATATATATATTTTTGAATGATGCAACTAATTTTCTTTTATTTTCAGTATTTCAATATTAAATTTCACAAAAAGGATTTGAAGCTTTATATCTTCTATTAATTATCTGCGAGCGCTTTCGACAGCTGGTCGTACTGTCATCTTCTAGGCACTCCTCAAACTGAACTTGTCATCCTGTCGGCTGCCTCTTTATACGGTCCGAACGTCTCAACTCAGGTATTTCAGGTACTTTAGGTAAATTTGCCTGAATTTGTACTGCATTAGGTACTATTCTTTGCTATAGATCTTCTATAGGAATGTGTATGGTTTTGTTTAATATATTGAATGTGAGGTCTTGTTGTGTTTTGATGTGTACTTGTTCCTCGATTAGTGATTTATGACTGTTGAATTCATGGATGTTCAAGTTTCACATTTGGTTCACATTTGGGAAAACTTGAACACATATATTGGTCAAACGTCAAGATTACTCAAAGACAGAATCAGCTCACATAGAAGTGATAATAGATTAGATCCTGAGAGATGTGCTCTCAGTAATCATGTTTCCAAAGAAGGTCATAAAATGGACTACAATTCAACAAAAATTTAATAAACTGAAAGAAATACATCTAAAAGATTGTTTTTGAAAATGTAATTTATATTACAATCCAATAATTGCCTTAATGAAAGATCAGACATTGATCACCTCAGTGAAATCTATGCCTTTTTATTAGACATTGACAAAGTAAATAACAATGAATTGGACATATAAATCGACGAAAAAAAAAATTAAACATTATTGGACTTTTTTGGTTTCACACTAAAAGCGAACGCTTTGCAAAGTAGAGCACAGTTTTGTTTTTTGATTTTTTGACTGAGAGACCACGTTAATCCAGTTTACTGTACATTCAATAACAAAAATAGTTACTAACTTTCTAAGCCTGCAGAAAAAGTGGTGAATAAAGATTTGATACTTTTTTTTTCAGTATATAGGAATATTGTTAGGTTTTGAGGGTGAACTCTTCGAAAATGCAAATTAGTTCAAATCAACCTTGTTTTAATTCCTCTACAAAAAATATCTTTCAATATTGGTTGATTCAACTCAACATGTAAATTCTATGAACTTTTAGTGTTTTATTATTTTCATCTCATTCTAAATAAAAATTGCTCAGGAAGTTTCGAAGAAACTGAAAAAGAGAGGGCACTCTTTTCTCTGAAAGTTTTCTGCATGTGGCACTGAAATTGAAAATCATCCACCTCTCTCTCTAGATGAATGTGGTATTGAGTATTTTCACGATCTCGTATATTTTGTCGCCAAATATTTTCTCACTAAGAATCTCATTGAATGAAATATAAGCGACTAACTGCATCCGAAACCTCATGAAACAGAACTTATCTGAGTTAATAGCGCCAAAAGCTACCACACAGAACTAAATCAGACCCAACTTTCCGCATATATCTCATATATTATGGCTGTAATTTAATATTTAATAATTCAAGTAAGCAGACAACCTGCTCAATACCACTATCCGAATGTACATGAGAAATCACTAAGAATATTTAATTGAAACTTCAAATTTACTCGCAGCAGATGATATTTAAATTATCAAAGATGAGAAGAAATATCAAAGAAGAGGAGATATCAAAGTAAAAACATCGAAGAATAAAATACGTATATGTTAAAATTTCCATTGATAAATGATACAATTTCTCTCAGGGCTTTCTTGATCGCTGAAAAAGAATTACAGCCTAATACAGAAATATAAAAGTCCAGAAGAGGTCTCGAATCTTTCTAAATCTGAGGATGCAATCAGATGATTACAAAATTGCAAATTCAGTTAAAGAAAAATCTGTTAAAAAAATGATCGACTCAATTGTACATTTTTCGACGTATACTGAAATTTCAGATACTGTTCATATACTATTGTTTAGATCTATCGTGAACCTAAAACCCAGTTCTCACAACCCACATTTTATCAAACTTTGTGTTATGTTCATCGATATGCTGCTATTAATTGAGGTGAAGACAATGTAGGTATCAAAATATTTATGATAGGTATTGGCAATGGAGGTATAAATACTCATATTTCAATGTAATCCAGTGAGTTTTGAAAATGGTGTAGTGCTAGAAACTATTGTGGAAAATAGACAAAAGTGTGTTTTTATAGTGTAACCTCAGTGAGCATGAATTTTCACAAAATAAAAAAGTCAATAAAAGAAGCATTATTTTATCAATTCCAGCAGAATTAAACAAAACGTTGAAAAAACGTACTGTAACAAATTAAAGAATTTACTGTGTTGAACAAATTCATTTCTAACAATATTTCACTATCACAAACTAATTTATTTACAACACATAATTTATTTCCACAAGATGTTTAATAGGTATGTCATAGTCTTGCTATTCTTGGGACGTGAGGGTTTGCCAAATATTCGTTGCTCCTCCACGCAACGCCAGTGTTAATGCTACCTTTTCTTCTGCATTCCATCCATTTGCTCTGGCCGCAGCTTCGAATTGTCGTAGGTAATTTGTCCAAGATGTTTTTCCGTCGAACTGGGGCGGCTTCATGGAGAGCTTTCCTGGTTCAGAACTGACTTTGACATCTTTCAGTTCCGGAATTGAGTTTTCGGAAACATTTTCTGTGGTGTGGGCAGAATTAACGATTCGGTTTTGCAACTTGCTAATTGTTTTCTTCATCTTGCTGATTTCTGCCTGAACTCCGCCTTTGATTTCCTCTACTTCTATGTTCATTTCCTTCCTGATTTTGTCTATCTCTGTCTCGATGATTCCCATCCTTTCTTCGAGTAGACTCGCCACACAACAAAGTTCTTTCTTTAAGCCTTCTGCATTTTCTAGAAGTTTGTCTTCCAAACTCTTCGAATTTTCCAGAAGCTTTTTCCTTCTCCTCCAGACACTTCGACCTTTGTTGTAGTTCATCTTTTAAATTCACCGAATTTTCGCGAAGCTTCTCCTCCAGACTTACCGAATTTTGTTGCAGTTCATTTTTCAGCGATTTGGTATTCTCATCGAGTTTGCTCATTATTGAATTCAAATCACCCCCAGAAACTTCGAATAAATATGTTTCGGGATCTTCTCCTGATTCAGTCAAGTCATCCCAAAGTCTCTTCTGGAGTACTGATTTCTTTCCAGAACAATCTAGCTCCCTTTTCTCCAATTCTTGCTTCAATTCGGCAACTTTCAAGTCCACTAGGCGCACTTTCCTCGAACACATTTTGTCTTTTATTGTCTATTTTCCACAAAACTGTATATGTCCACTTATTTCAATCGAGCCCGAAAAACACTTATTTACTTTCAGAAGTCTATTTTTCGGGAGAAGGGTTTATGTTTCCGTAGTCCGGTACTGTCTACTTCGCGAAACACAACGAATCACCAGTTTTGTTTAATACAATGATTGTCCACCACGCGCTCACAGATTTATTTTACAAATCCCACTTCTGAAACCAATTGTAACAAATTGAAGAATTAACTGTCTTAAACAAATTTATATCTAACAATACTTCATTCACTATCACAAACTAATATATTCACAAAACTTAGCAACTAACGCCTAATTTATTTACACTATTTGAATTCCTTGTTTAACCGCTCGATTCACTTTCTGAATTCAACTACCATCTCTGGACGAAAAGCGGGCCTTATATATCGATAACGATCGTTCTAGATTTCTCTAGTGGTTTCGGTACTCAACTAGAATTTAACCGTCGGTTTGTCGACTGCATTCCTTTTGCGGTGATGTCATGTGTTTATTCGCTGGCTGAGATGTCGGTCAGGGGCGGCTTCAGATTCGTTACAGTACAATTGTCTGTTACAATCATGACATACAGTTATATAGAAAACAAACGGAAGTAGGAATGTTAATGAGCCAATATTAAAACAATATCCACTGTACATATGTTAAATTGAAAATTTACAAATGAATTTTATAAATCATATTTTCTGAATTGATGAACCGAAAATCAATTTCATCTTCAATAATCGGAAAAAATTAAAACCAAGATGACTTTTATGAAGATATAGAAAGGGTAAATTTTCTGGTTAACTCCAATATCGTTCTGCGTCCAACGAAAAATATTCTATTTATCTTTGTCCCATAAAAGTGACCTATATTAAAATGCAGCTGTTTAAAGTTCCAAGTGAGAAGAAGGTGAAATTGTGATAAAATTATTAAATACGACATGGAATGTAGAATATTTCCATCGAAAAAAGTATATTCATGCAAATAGAAAGTTCTGTTCAGACTGTTCAAATTGATATGGAAGGTAAAACGTACTGACAAAAATTCACAGAATGTTCTGCAATTTCTTCTATTTCTATTTTCTATTTAATATTTATAGAAGTAATTCAAAAAAATATCGTCATATTCAATCATTGTGATAGAACGCAAGAAAACAGTGCATTCAACTTTTATTTGAGGCCATTCACATTCATAATGCGCATAATTACAATGGTTTATATAATCGTTGAATGATATATCAATTTCGAGTCTACAAGGCATTAAGATATCGTATTAATAATAATTATAATAATTTTCAGAGCTGAAATTTATATAATTTCATGGTTCGACTAGTTTTTGAAAATTGAATGCATTAGGAAGAAAACTAATAACCATATTCTTTTCAACAAAATGTGTGTTATTTACTACCAAGATCGATGATATATTAATGATTTTTCAGTCGTAACTTCTGTATTTGTTTAAAAACAATTCCATTCTGCCCCACTCATTAAATCAAAATTGAAAAATAGAAAACAAATAATTCAATACTGACTCACTCTTTGATTATCCTAGCACCATATTATCAAATTGCATACCTGAAACAAACAAATCAATCATTTAGAATTTTCATCCCAACACAAATTGCTATGAATGTAGTCAAAAAACATACTAATTAACTTCGTTAAAATAGACTTATAGTAACGTGCGTTTTTATTGCGTTCGGATATTTGTGGAAAAACTGAACATTGCTGAATTACATTCTACCTGTAAATTCAGGCGAAACATTTTGAAAATATAATTTTCAGTCTAGATAATTATTTGAAACGATTTGAAATGAGTAGATTACCACTGTCTGTTAATTAAATATACAATTCATATGACGAAAATTATTCAAATCGGCTCGAATATGACCAAAATATTATTTCAATTCATAAAGTCCGGAAAGGGAATTCAGCTTTATTTTTTATTTATATTTATGAAGGTATACAACGTAATGAGCATCAATGTTTTCAATAAGATATCGAGAAGAGTTTCCCCTTCAATGAATAATCTAAGAACGGTTACTGATAACGAATATGTTTTATTTTCGTTTGGTCACCTGTATTTGTGACTTATGCAAACACCTACAAGCAAATGAATATGGTATATATTGAATTCCCGAAATACACATTTTTAATTTTACAGTTCTGAAGGGTTATACCTCTAAAACAGTTTATAAAGAAAGAATTCGTGATGAATTACCGGACAGGAACCATACAAAACTTACAAATGTATCACTTCGTTGACTTCATACCATTTATTGCCTCACATAGTATATAATTCATATTGTTCCTATCAGGCACAAGTCAATAACCTCAAACGCGAAAATTCCCCTTAACCAGAGCATATCAAGTCGAATGAGTTTAATCTCGGCCATCTCTCATTGTTTCCTTATAGTTTCCCATTTTTGTGCTGGTGAAAAAATAACCAATAACGAATTTCCCACATAACATTTGAATAATAAAATTCCTCGTATAAGGCAATACAATGAGTCCTTGTGAATTTATGAATGAATACTAATGTTGGGGCATTTTATCCGCCAGATGTTAACTAAGCTCTCATCATTAATCTTTCTTGGTAATTATCTCTTCTGTACTCTCGGTGAACCTGGAGGTGAAATATAATAAATTATAATGAAATTACTATCACTATTCTTTAACGCTATTGTAGGAGTTATTTTAAAAATTTCAATCATAGAACATTATATCTATTATTTTGAATAAGATACTGGAAGCCGAAATAGTCCACGCTATCCCTTCATCTCTTGTCTTTTATAACTGGCGACTAGAAAGGACTTCTTTGATTGACGACTTGTTTATTTTGTGTAAATTAATGTTCACTGAGTATACAGTATAAAAACTATAAAAACACACTTTTGTATATTTTCCACGATAGTTTTATATTTGTTGACTAGTTTCGGTCATTACACCATTTTCGAAATAATGAAAATGGTGTAATGACCGACACTAAGGCAACAAATATAAAACTATCATGAAAAATGGACAAATTTCCATTTGGACTTCCGGAACCAGGGTTTCAATGTCAGAATCAAAAGGATTTTGAAAAAGCTTAATTTCATTCGCAATGACATCAAAATCTGAAAAACGAGTATCAAAATTCATCTTCAAAGCACTCAAAGTTTCGATTGCAAAATTGACGGGAAATTCAGTCTCTGTAGTGTGGCTGAATATTTCACATGTTTCAAAATGTGTGAAACATTTTTTAGGTAATTGCGATTGAAATAGTATTATTTTCTGCCTGAAGGATTTGATATTGGTGTATAAATCAGGGAGAAACTGATTTTCTCCTTGCAATCTCAAATTCAGCTCGTTCATATGATTTGTCAAATCGACATAGAAGGCTAACTTCCACATCCATTCACTATTTTCTAAATCGGCAAAAGGAAGCTGCTTCTCATTTAAAAAAATTTCGATCTCTGCTCGAAGTTCAAAAAAGCGCTTAAGGACTTTTCCGCAACTAAGCCAGCGTACGGCAGTATGATATGGTAAATCATTTTCTCCAATCTGTTGAATAAACTCGCGAAATTGTCGGTGATTCAGCCCAGTGGATCTGATGAAGTTAATAACTGATATGACTGGTTTTAGAACTTCAGATATATCCAAACATTTTCCGCACAAGGACTGTTGATGAATGATACAATGTAAGACTAATGGTTTTGAACCACCATCATTTTCTACAGCCTTTGACACAAGTGCAATCACTCCTTTATTTTCACCATACATATTTTTGCCTCAATCAGTTGTTATAGATTTCAAATTTCTCCATCGAAGGTTCTTTTTATTAATGGCATTTTCAACTCCCTTAAAAATATCTGCCCCAGTTGTCGTGCCGTGAATACTATCAATATCAAGAAGTTCTTCATACACTTCATAGCTTTAATCTACTCCGTGAATAAAAATCAACACCTGAGCAGTATCTGACACATCCGTTGACTCATCCAATGCTAGAGAAAACCACTCATGATGTCCATTTTTGTCAGACAGTTGAGATGATATATTTTCTGGGATGTCTTGCACCCTCCAAGCCACGGTGTTTGCTGACAAACTGACACTTTTGAATAAATTTACCTTTTCGGGCCATATTTCTTCGGCTACTGCAATCAAGCATTCTTTTATCATTTCTCCATCGGTGAATGGTTTGCCACGTTTTCCGATTTCAAGAGCCACACGAAAGCTGGCGCGAGTTGCAGACTCTTGTTCAGTATTCGCTTTGGTAAACAAAGATTGCTGCGATTTTAGTCCGCGTTTCAAAGCTTCAAATTTTTCCTTCCGCAAACTTCCTGTATACTTGAAGTAACTTTGAAGATGTTTAGATTCAGTGTCGTTTAATGTTATAGTCTTTGAGAACAGCTATGGTTTCATTACAAATTGAACATAGCGCCTTATTACTGGACTCAATCACAACATACTGAAAGTTCCATTTGTCTTGGAACGTTCTGCATTCACTGTCGATTTTTCGCTTCTTTTCCATACTAACAAATCACACATAAAAACAATAAGTCAAATCAAAATACTTTCATTGACGGGTGTTACTTTATTTCACAATGGACAGTTTCGCTTCCTTCGCCTTTCCTACGCAGACTAACTCGCAGTTGCGCCGCTAGCCTTTTTATATGCAATTATTACTGCCATCTCGAGGTTATCGGAATACACTAGCTAGAACCACAACTTTCTCGAACCAACGCAGTAATTCCAAATATTTAATTACGCCTAATGCCACCTAGCGGGTAGCTGAGAAAGATAGTACATAGTACCACTACTCGCCACTAGATGTCGTTAAGTGTCACAATACACAATAATAATTGAAATGCAAAAAAAGCGTTAGTTTGCATAGGTCACTTTGCGACTATCCTAGTCTAGAAATATAGTTAAGGGCAGAAATTGGCCCTTGGAACAAACTGAAAAAATCATTATGGTCCGAAGGCTTTAAAGTTTGGAGACCCCTGCTCTAGAATATATAGATATGAGTAAGTACGCAGCAGACAGTCTACAACCCTTTCGTTATAACCTTTATGCAATATCTAACCGGAATGGGACCACTCAAAATGGACATTACACAACATACTGTAAACACCTACATACAGGGAAATGGCTTGAATACAACGATTCACAAGTGTCAACAATTTCACCACAATCTCTTATTAGCGGATTGACGCGTTTCAACATTTACTTTAGTAATTACTCATATTATTAGGTTGTTTCAAAAGTTTCGTCCGTTTCAATGTCATGTGTTTTTGTAGCTCTATATTTCCATAAATATTTATTCTACTGTGTCGTGGAATATACTGATCAATAGATAATTTTGTACTCTACACATTGATGTTACTAATTTTTTTCAAATACAAATTTTTTGCCTCTTCATTTTTTTTTTCTGTTAGGTAAGTAAAGTAGGTCAGTAAATTTTTTTCAGGTCAGCATAATCTATAATATAAATTCAAAATTAAAACTAGATAATTTGAGAAACTAGAAGAGAAAAAGAAAAGAACTAACTAAAACTGGAAATTGTGAGTCCAGACTGAGCTTACCTAAGCAATACTTGTGTTGCAGTCATCAATCAGGATTACATTGATTATTTACATAGTGAGTGATGTCATTAGGCGATTTTTTGCCAATTTTTCTCTACGAATTCAAATTGAACCAGAGCGGTGCCAAAACAGCCCGAAAAATTAACCAGACATTTGACAATGATAGTGTTAATGAAGCACTTGTTCGATGTTGGTTTTCGAAATTTCGTGCCGGAGAGTTTAGCCTCGAAGGTGAGCTCCAATGGGCTCGTTTGTGATGGGCCCCGTTTGTGATGGGTCAGTCTCCACCTTGGTGGAGACTGAAAAAACTGGGCGTCAACACCCATGCGGTTTTTGATTGTTAAAACTTATTGGAAATATCAAAAAGCTCGGAATGTGGGTGCCACACGATTTGAATTATCGACAGAGATTGTCACGTTTTAAGATCTGTTCTTCTTTGCCTTTGCGCAACCAAAACGAGCCTTTCTTGGATCGGATCGTCACGTGTGGCGAAAAATGTAACCTTTACGATAACAGGAGACGTTCAGGACAGTGGTTGGACACCGATGACCCACCCAGGCACTTTCCATAAGCAAAAACATGGTGTAATCCACTACAAATTTTTGCAACCGGGCCAAACCATCACATCAGAGTCATATTGTGAGCAGCCGCCACTAGTCAACAGAAGAGATCTGATGTTGTTCCACGACAACGCCGTTTCGACGTTTCACAAATCACCGTCTAAAAATTGAACGAATTAGGCGCTGAAGTTCTGTCTCACCCACCACACTCTGAGGACCTCTTGCTAACCGGCTACCATCTTCTCGAGCACTTCAATAACTTTCTCACCGGTAAAACCTTCGCCAATCGAGACCAGGCAAAAACGTCCTTCGTCGACTTCATCGAATCCCGAGTACCCATTTTTATGCTGGCGGAAAAAATCAAATGGAGCTTATTTCGATTGAATTGAATAAGTATTCACTGAGTTATTACAGTTTGAACTAGACTCATGAAAACGTAAAAAACTCTTGAAACAACCGAATCTATATTTACCGAACAAAAAAAAACAACCCAAACAATGTTAGATGCGTGATCAAGGCATGGTCACCACGCACATTTGTACCTATTTGGTAAAATAAACAAGCTTTCTTATGTTGGCCGATCAGATTCAACTGCAATCGCCTGGCGAAATTCATTGTTACAGTGTCGGAGTGGTCAGTTACGTTTCAACGCCTGTGGTGTGGAAAAACATGGAAAACAGTGAAAATATTGTGTTTTATGAACGCGCTATTTTTCCCGCGGCTGGCGCTCCAGTTGGAATATTTAAAAATCCTTTCTTACTGCACATCTACAATATAAAAAGAACCTACATACAAAATTTCAGTCTCCGACAATATACCGGTATGGAGAAATCGTTATGAAAAGGCACATCCTTTCTTATTGCACATCTACAACATAAAACAATCCTATGTACAAAAATTCAGCCTTCGAAAATATTGCGGTACAGAGAAACAGTGATAAATGATAATTTTCATATGTAAACGCTCCCCTTTTACTCCCACGGGGGGCGGCCCAGTTAGAATATTTAAAAATCCTTTCTTAACGCGCATCTAAGACCTAAAAAGCACCTTTATACCGAATTTTAGCTTCCTAGGACTTACCAGTGCGAAGAAACAGAGATGAATAAGAGAGTATCAAGTGAAAGACTTTTGCATTTATAAGTTTAAAATTTTTAAAATATCAAGTACTGATACAGCGAAACAAACTACTAATTTGTGTCCCAACACTCCACCTAAAAATGTTTCCTATACCCAGCCGCATATTATTAAAAAAAATCGGTCGGTTCCAAAATGCGATTCTGTAAATAATAATTTTTGGAGCACCTTTTTGCTTGTTGGGAGTATAATATCAATATGTATTATTGGTGATCAGTTTCTATTACAAATTTAAAGTTTCCATACTAGTGGTGACAACTAAACCATATATATTTCTAAAATAGAATCCATGTGATTGGTTGTACCCTTAGTTAGATTTCTGTTAATTCAAAATTGGAACTTTCACTGTGTTATTCAGATATTTGGGATTTTTTATAAGTTATAAGGTCACTTATAGGAATATATAAATTATAAGGTCACATGTTCGGAATCACACGTTAAAAGGTAAGACCTCGTTAGTCCTTAGCTCGCACAAGTTTCTCAACTTCTGAGAGTTGTCGTTCGTATGGGGGCGACAGCTGATTAACGGAAAAACAGATTTTAAACAGATTTTTTCAAACTTCGGCCTTGAAGTCAAAATTATCAATTTGATTTCCAGTCTGTACATGAATAAATGTTCCAAAATATTCCATAACTTTACTAAATACATATCAGTTATGAACTGAGCTCATGTATTATCGACCAATTCGACCATAATTAAAATCGTGCCGACAATTAATACCAACCAAACAACAAGAGCCCGAGGTAAAACTATATACAATAATCTCCCGATAACTAATTAAAAAGTTGTTGCGCGTGGAATTCTTGACGGAAACAGCGTCGGAAAGATTATATGTTATTAGGGAAAAAGTTTGAGTAACGGAGAAGGGATCAAGGTAGGCGATACGTGTTATATGTAATAAAAGTCGGAGTGAAAATTTCGTGCCTGCTTATTGTGCTGTGAGAAAAGGCGTACAATAGGTAATGGAAGTTCAATAGCTCTAATGTTCTGTCTATGATTATTTTCGACACGAACCTAGTTTCAATACGAATAGATTCGTCCTATACTTAGTTGGTAGATATTTGAGGATCTAGAAATAATTTCGAATTAGGGTGAAAATGCCACAAAAACCTAGGCCTCGGTTTTCTCCAAAAATATTAATTTTTCCGAACCGGTATAATTGTGTCAGATCACAAAATTCCGCTTTATGTTGCACAGGCACCGCTCTTAGAGCGCCTTAGGGATTTTCCTGTAGTGCTTGTGTTTTGTCTTAAAAAAATTGACGGCTTTGGAGCCATTTTTCCACAACTCAATATGACTGCTTAAAACTCGAATTGATGCAGTAAGAAACAAAAGACAAAACTGCTCAGTTTCCAAGTATAAATTTAAGATTACAAGAGTACATTTCGAATCTTTTTTTTGAATTGATTACCATTTTCAACTCCCCCTATCTGAAAAATCTTAACAGAAAATAATATTTTCTAAACTTCAACATTGAAATGTACGTCTTTTACCACAAAAATATCAAAAGGAGAATGTTTCAACACTAGTCTATCTCATAGTGCAAGTTGATAACTACTTATTCACTTTTTCACTGGCACAGAAAAATGAACCACATGGTATTTTTGACATTTTATTGTATTGAAGACAAATACTTCGAAAAATACAATTTACTATTGACATGAGGGTAAAAATGTCATTAAAGACAATGTATGCGATATGTTGACAAACTCAATTCTTGAATTTTTCCTTGAAAACTATTATATCATATCAATTAGTCTGAAATAATTTATAGGGTTCCATTTAAAATTCTTGACATGGGTTTATTTTTAGTTTTCAATTGTTTTATCGTTAGATATGGTACTATACTTTCATTCCGAATCTCAAATTTCCCAGCCCACAAACAATTGAATGGCGCCATGAAAAATGAACATGAAAATTTTAAAATATTACCAGAGATGGTTGTCAATACAGTTCGAATCTGTTGAATATGAAGTTGTCAAATTGTAGAATTTTTCCGGGATTTGACAAAATTCGAAAGATAGAAGACTATTTAGTATATCTACTATATCCCACAACTTTCGTTTGTGGATTCTGCCAAATATATTACTTACAAAATGAATCATCTCAATTAAAAAACCAAAAATATTGATACAATAATAAAATTCAATTCATATTTTCATGAAAAGTGAAAATATCTATTTATTATAAATCTATCAACAGCATCACTAAGATTCAAAAATTCAGAACGAATTTGATAAAATAAATAATTCAATTTGTTTTTTCTATTCGACGTAATTTTTTCGAATCTGTTACATATTCGCAGTGAATGGTTATAATCATAACAAGAAAATATATTAAAAATTTTGGATCACTTCATTTGATTATTATTTCAAGAATGCTGTGTTTTTATGATGAAGTTAATACCACCGTTAGCTGTGCAACATACAATTTCAATAAAAAACATCGATTTTAACATTATGAGTGGTCAATATCTCCTAAATTGATGAGCATGGTCAAGATTACCATTATTACCATTACGGTGTGCAATTAATTTCAACTGGAATAAATTCTGAAAGCAGAATTTGACTCAACTGGTATATACAGGTTTATAATACTTTACCAGGTTCACCCTATTCGAAAATGAATCAGATATGCTTGATTTAAAGTATTGACAAATTCAATCGGAATTCAAAGGAAAACACAATTTTCGGTGTTCATTTAAGAAAAATATATAAATTATTAATAAAATCTTAAATGTTTGAGATGAAAACAACATCTTTCACTTTTCAATCGACTCAATTATGTACGCCTTTGGAACAAGTACTTGAAAATGATTCACTACTCCGATGCATAAGAAAATAAACTATGCCTAAGTAGGACGTTTGAGAAACAATTTGAAGTAGGTTGATTCTCAAGGCATACTTGCAAATGGAAGGAATTCAAACACTGGTTAGTTGCTCATCTGTGATTCGAAAAAATTTTTTTTTAAATAATCGGGTTTCTATCGTATCGTATTTCAGTACAAATTAACAAGGTCTTAGAACGTATATATCGCCAATATATATATACGCGAAGGTCCAAGAAATGAAAATATTATTTATTTTGAAGAAAATCTAAAAATGGAAAAGCTTTTTTGGGCACCTTATCGAAAATCTCTGAAATAACCAAAACGACTTATTGGTATTTGGCAGTTTCTCTGAAATATTTTTCATGGAGTAAATAATTTTTGACAAAAAAAAGAAAATACTGTATCGACTTAATAAAAATGAAATTAGTAATATTTCTTCAGCCATAGATAGTAAGTCAGCAAATGATGAATGAATTGAAAATTTACTTGTGTATTCATAATGTCTTAAAGAGATATCGAATAAATATAACATGAAAATTAAATTGAAAATATCAAGATATCTCCAGACACTTCAGAAAATATAAAAAATACCTAGGTTGTTTCTGTTGAACTCAATGACTGAAGAATTTTTTTTCAAATGTATAGTTCAGAAGATTCTCAAAAAAAATGAAAAATGACAATGTATTTTTCAATATATTATGATATTTACACTGTTGATATCCACTTACTCATCTAGTAAATTCAGTTACTATTTGAAATTATATGAAAGAAACTGTGGTTAATTTTTTGAAATTCGTTGTTTTCCTTCATTTTCGAATACATAACAAGCACTAATTCATTTAATATACTAATTTGTCTGATAGTTTCATTATATCGAAATGATTTTTGAACTACCTTCATTTTTCTTCCTCCCCAAACAATACCCTGTGGTACACCTTAGATAATTAGTTGTCTTTGCTGGTGAAACTGTCAGTAATTTCCCTCAAGTGGAAAATTTTACCTACCCCTTATGCCTCAAAGTTTTTTACTGTATTGAACACTTTGGAGAAATCAACGAAAAAGCAAGAATGCAAGAAAAATCAAAGAAAAAGCAAGAAAGAAAGTACCAATCTCTTGGTGGATGCTGCTGCAACTTTCATTTATATTAATTTAGACTCAGTGTTATGTCTGCTTTATTGCGAGCAGAAGTACGCATAAAATCAATAATACATTATCATAGCTATTATACATCTCGGAAAGTAGGTTTTTATTATAGAAGGACCTTCGCGCCGGATCGTCAATATATCTCTTGTTTTATTCCTCTCAATTACAAGTTCCGGAGCACATTGGCCAAGTTTACCCATCACAACGCCAAATTACCTCTTTTTATTACCTCGTATCTTGGTTTCCTCTCCAGTATTTCTAAAGGCGAACAGGTGCGTGTAATGTTGCCGCTTAACCCCAATTTTACACAAATTCAGTCGTCTTTTGGTGTCACCTCATGAACTATGAGTGAGAAAGATGGCACTGCGGCTATCAAATGGCAGAAAATGAGACAGAAATAAGTCGTTGGCGTCCTCAAAGGTTGAGTTATCTCCTGACGTGGCGTTATACGAGTTTTTTCTCTAATGTGTTACCTGTATAGAGCGCTAGGTTATTTATTGCTCTACAGGTTATGTTTATGGAGAAATAAATAATACAGATTGCTGGGTTCTTTTACTTTGGCGTAATAAAGGCTGATGGATGCGTGGTATCGTCAGAAGTAGTTTTTTATTGGGTTGGCAATGCCATTTTGATGTCGCGTGGATCGCAGGTTCAGGAGACGAAATGATGATAGCAGAACAATTTACGGTGAAATTTGGAAGTTATGAAAGAAAGATTGACTGCAAGCTTTCAAAATAAAAGAGAATGAGAGAATGATGAGTGAGTATTTTGGAAGGAAAATTTTCCGCATGCACGGATCCTTTTATTGGATGAAAATAACGATCGAAATTCAAACAGATAAAAACGCGCCAAAAATATTTGTGACGACAGAAAAGATGTTTGCATCGATGGTTTCGTAGTGTTGCCAAATGTGTATATTTGTGTGCACTTTTGAATAAATTTAAACTGGAGGGGCATCAAAATCTAAGTAGCTACGCGATCGATGCGGATTTATGTGGGTTGTATTCCCTATTAGCTTGGCCACACTGGATCCGGTATAAAACCCTGTCATTCCATTTCAATTTTGAGTCATTAGATACTGAATAAAATTATAGCTGCGTATTTTGCTGTATCTGTGAAGAGTTCAAATGGTTTATGAAAAAGTGCCACATGAATTTAGTGAAATTGAATCGAAGCAGCACGACATGATTCCAAATAGTTATCAAAAAAAAAAAAACAGCTTTTTTCGTTTATGAAAATGTAGGTAAAATTTGTAACAAGTAAACGGATATTTTTCCACCATTTGCACTAATTATAATAACCTGAAACCAAAGAGCTTTTCATTCATTAACTGTGTTCACCTATATCATAGGTAAGAGGTAATACATATTATGAGACCAAAACTTTCGTTATGCTTTCTATACTATGACTTTTTAATTTACGTATTTTATCACCAGGAAAATTCTATACAGTGCGAAAAGCCAAATGGAATAAATTCATTATTTCGGTTACTGTATATATTTTAACAAAATCCCGAAACACGTCGAATGTAAATTTTAATTTTACATTCTTCAACGTAAAAATGCCACCCCTACATTCAACCCCCTTCGAATGACAGGTACAACCACAAATTTTTTAAATGGATAATATAGGTTTGTGATATATCGTTTGAAAGATCTCCTCATTCTCTATTAAAAAATGTTATTGTTTTCAAGTTTATTGCAACAATCAAGATAAAATAAATTGAAATCATATGGTTATCGAAATTCGATAAAATACACTAAAAACTCATTGCAATATACTCAAAACTTATTTCATATTGAGGTATCGATCATAAGAAAGTAAGCAAAAACCATAGCAATGTTCTTTTTAATATCTGTTCTGTTCTTTTTGTCCGTTAATCAGCTGTCGCCCCCATACGAACGACAAACCTCAGAAGTTGAGAAACTTGTGCGAGGTCTTACCTTTTAACGTGTGTTTCCTAACACGATGGTATCCTTTTAAAAACTGTTAATAATTTCCGTGGCAACGTTAGTTTAAAACGCCTTGTCAACTAGTTTTGATTGTTACATTAGTTGTCATTATTTTAATTTGAGTTTAAAATTCGTTAACTTCAAGTCTGACAAATGGTTAGATTAACGAAAATGCATAAAATAACAGTTTTAGAAATGATTGGTTACGGAGATAAAACCCGAACACAACAGGAAGTAGCTAGCCTATTTCATGAGGAATTTCCTAATTTACCGCCCATATCTCAAGGAACAATAAGCAAAATAGATTAGCAGTTTCGCGAGCTTGGTCATGTTGGATAGATAAAAAAAGCAGCTAGCTGCCAATGCAATCAGTGACAAACTCAAATTAGATGTGATGCTTGAGTTTGAAAAAACCCACATACATCGAGTAGACAAGCATCCACTACATTCAATGTTGTTAATGTCTGATGAGTGAACTTTGTCTGTTAACGGTCATGCTAATCGGCAAAATTACCGCTACTAGTCAAAGGAAAATCCTGGATACTGCTAACTTACAGTGACAGTGTGAAAAATTTTTGCTGCCTTTTGAAATGATGGCTACTTCACAATGTTCAAAATTCTTCCAATACATAAACCGTTTTTCCGTGTCCAAATATTTTACAAACCCTGTATAACCTATATTCTATTTGCCAAGTAGTAGTAAATTTCAATGTTGATTGGGTACACTATTATATTCAATTGGAATGAATAATATAAAGCAAATGCGGACATAAAAAATTAATCAAGTCTGGTATCAATATTTCACATAAAACAGGGCCTAGAGCAATGAAATCGCAGAACATAAACGCAAAATTGCCATCGGAAGTTTAATTGAACATTCGAGCTATTTTCCAACAAAATAACTGAATTGAAAAAAATTTATGAATCCAATTGATGTCTGGACAATTTAACAATGATTCGATATTGGGCTTTGAATTTGTTCCTTTTGGAAAAAATGGTGAAACTGTAATTGATTCACATTGTATTGTCAGAGAAATGTGTGCAAAAGAAATGTGTATTAACGACACAAAGCAAAAATAAACACTGAGTTGAAATGGTAATATCAGTTTTTAATAATCAATTACATATTTTAGATTGAGTTTGTAATGATGTGAATGTTAACTCTTTAATGAATAATCTGTATGATAACTGTGAACTGATTATGAACGAAATAGGGCCGATTAAATCTGTGCTAAAAAGAATAGATGCAGTTCCGTGGTATGATGAGGAATTGACAAATATTGCAAGGGAAAGAGATAGAGCATATAAAAACTTCATAAAAACGGATACTGATAAAACTGAGTATTATAGAAATCAGTTTGTAAACAAATTAAAAATGAAAAAAATTATGTACTATGAGAATTAAATCGATGAATATACGGGGTGTTTCAAATTCGATCCTCACCATTGGGAT
Source organism: Leptinotarsa decemlineata (assembly GCF_025532065.1). Classification (NCBI taxonomy): domain Eukaryota; kingdom Metazoa; phylum Arthropoda; class Insecta; order Coleoptera; family Chrysomelidae; genus Leptinotarsa; species Leptinotarsa decemlineata. Next base: position 15,015,462 of record NW_027412558.1, read on the forward strand.
CTCGGAAACTATGAGAGATACGGCTTTTCAAACGAACCAAACTCGGTGAGATTTTGATTCAATAACTTGACCTATGTTCAAGTTATTGAAAAAAATAAAATCCATTTTGTGTTTTTTCCGGATACCTTCGGATATACTCGAAATTTCAGAACTTTGTCAACGGCATATTGTTAGTCACGTAAATGGCAACTTTGCCCCAATTTAATCATCTTCGTATCTCTCATAATTTCCGAGATCCCAATGGTGAGGATCGAATTTGAAACACCCTGTAGATAAGATGTAAAAATGTGGAAATATTTGAAGCAACTTATAAAATGTGATACCAAAAACAATTTTGAAAATGTAATCTTCAATATCAACGGCGAAATCAAAATAATGAGAAAGGAAGATGAGATAACGAGATATTTCATTATATATTTTGGGTAGAGTATAAACAATATTGTTGAAAGTGTACAAAATCAAACATGGATTGAAAAGAAAGAAAGAAAGGAAAAATAAAATGCAGATGTCGAAATTTAAAACTTGGAGTATCAAAGAATTAGAGAATATTGTATCTAGCCCAGCAAATAAAAACAATAATGAAATATTGAGTATAAAATTTATCAAGAGCACTTTTGATATTATAGGCAATAAAATTCTGAACTTCATTAATGTCTCTCTACAAACTGATTCATTCTTAGAGAAATTAAAATTAACAACAGTAACACCTATACCAAAAATTACGCGCACAATAGAAGCGAATAATTTTCGTCCTATTGATTTGCCCAGACTGGAAAATATTTTAGAAATGGCAGTGACCTTTGAAATATTGCTCAAATATGTGGATATATGATGGAATGTTGGTTCGCCATACATGTTGCGTTCTTGTAAAATCTCACAATGAAGTTTCAGCTTCGAGAATATCCCAAGGCAATTGATTTCTTTACAGAAAAGTCATTTGCCTGATTGAAGACCCAAACATCACAAATAACCTATATAGCATGAAACATTGAAGAACGTTTCATTGCTCGCTTGATTCCACTCAGAACGATATATGTCAAAAGTGAGCGGCCCCATATAGCTGGGCTTTGAGATTCAACTCAACACACCTCCAAATTCACTTTTGAAAAATATTTTCATTTGTGAACGTCATCCTGCAGATATTCACAAATGAAAAAAGTGTAGTTTGATTATATTCCATAGGAATATAATTCCATATATTCCATAGGAATATAATCTACAGCGACTTGAACACAATGTGAATCGCTACTTTCGCAGATGACTTTCTGGTAGTGCCATAAAAAAGAGTATACATATTAGTATAATACTGGATTCTAGAAAACAAATGAAATGTGGCTGAACATGAACCAAATAATCAGTTATTAAAGTTTGTCGCTTCGCTGTCAAAATACACTATCAAATGTGTCTCTTGTCAGAGACTTAATCCTTGGCCAAAACTCGCCTTTTTCATTAATGAGAATTCTACCAGAAACAAAGGTTTGTTACATTCTAGAAACAATGAACGTATGCCGCCATTCGAAGAGAGCCCAATCTCAGCCCTGATTACTTATTTCCATTCCGAATTCAATACCACATAAATCCTACCCTATAAATAGAAGCAACCGCATTGTATACATCCAGACACCGGGAAAGTTGCATCCCTTTCCAACAAGGAGACACACACATTGGCAACATTGTAATCACCCGAGTCCGATCTCGAAGGGAGACATCACATTTACATGGCATTTATGCCTTCTAATACATCTCTAATGGTTTCCCAATAGACAGGTGTGGTCGACGAGGGATCATCTCGCAGCCTTTTTGGGGATATCTGGATTGGCGGGTGGGAAATTTGCGCGAAACGTGACGCCCGAATCAAATGCTAGTTTTACCTTGCAACGGAGAACGTTTGGAAATCTATTCGGATTTGATGAATTTTCTACTATAGGCAGAGAGCCAGTGTACCTTTTTTGGAAACCATCGTTTCTCTTGAATGCTTATTAATAGCAGTACTTTCAAGCATATTCTAATCATATTAAAATAAAGTTTTTTGAGGGTTTCAGTGTGGACATGAATTGCAAAACACTCCATGACTAAAACAGCAAGTCCACGCTAATTTAAGAAGTATGGTGAATGTTCAAATTTAGCGGGCTACATACATTTATCTAGCGATTTTTTATATTTTCATGTTGGTAAACTCATCTCTTAGTATATGTTCACAGTATTAGCTGTTCATTATGTTGGTGAGAGATATTAAAGTTGGAGTGTTTTGCGTGTTTAGATATTTTCTGCTATTGAAAAAAATGCATCGAAGAATTTGAATCAAAGTTTGTGTAAATAATGGAATTGAATGTTCAAAAATATTTAAAAATATTTACAGTGGCATACGGTGACAGGATAAATATTTACAATATGTACAATGTACAAGCATTTCACAGAAGGTGTCGTCATACACAGAAGTGTATGACGACACCCCAGCACATCAACAACCGATGAAACTGTTGAGAAAGTGAAGAGAATTGTTACGGAAAATCATGTGGCAGCAAATTTCATTCCAAAATTGCTGAATTTCTACCAAAAAACCGTCGCGTAAGTATCACTCAGGAATTTTTGAATGGCGTCAACGGCGATTCAAAGTTGTTTAAAAGGGTCATAATTGGTGACGAATCATAACTATCAAAATATGTGTAAAAAATGGAATAAAGTGCTCATAAACACATTAAATAGTTACAGTGTAACATGGTGATTGTACTCTGAGTCTGATAAATGTTTGAAAGTGGTAAAACCGTTTCACAGAAGGTCAAGAATATGTGTATGACAACGCTCGCCCTGAACACCCCAGAACATCAACAATCGATGAAAAATTTGAGAAATTGGAGAAAATAGTCATGGAAAATTGTGTGGTAGCTCAGGAGTTATTGAATGGCGTCAAAGGCGATCCAAATTTTCTCGAAAGGGTCATAATTGGCGACGAATAATAAGTATATGGTTATGACATCAAAACCCAAATCCAATCGTCCCAATGGAAGAACCCAGGAGAGCCGAGACCAAAAAAGCACGCCCACTTCGATTAAATGTTGAAGTGTTGCCCACCGTTTTCTTCGATTACCGTGGCGAAGTGCATCAGGAGTTCTTGCCAAATGGTCGTACGGTCAATGAGGAGTATCATCTTGAAGTTATATCTAGAAAACGTCCGGTATTTTTGAAAAACAATTCTTGGCTTTGCCAACGTGTTCACCAGATTTGGCCCCCTGAAATCATGTAAGGACGGCGTTTTGCGACGATTGAGGAGATACACACCGAATCCCTGAGAGAGCTCAAGGTCATACCAAAAAGTGCATATCATAACTGCTTCGAGGATGGGAAAGAATGCTGGCACAAGTGTATTGCTACGTTTTTCCCCGTGGGTTTACCAATAATTGACTACCCTGAACAACAATGAAACTCAACTTCATTTCACTATTAACATAACAAAATACTTCAACTAAAACTTCTACTATTACGCTCCGCCTACCGCACAGTTACTTCCACTTCACTGTCTCGATGAGTGGGTGAATGGCGCTTATATTTGGCAATCGAATGCGCTGGAACATTCCTCGGAATTCCATCGAAGCCAGTAGCATTATTCCCCGTGCGCTCTTAACTACGTCACAATTGGTTTATGGCTACCAGTGGCGGCCGGCGTTATTTTCTTTAGAACATGATTTACAACAGTGGGAAATACATTGGATTTATGCAGTAACTTATCGTGGTGAACTGGTAGTTTTCTTTTTTTACGCCTGTTTAAAGTTTTCTATTACAGTATTTAATTTTTCCAGATAGTGAAAGATGAGAATTTTCAGAAAAATCCATTGAAAACTCAGATTTCCTCCACAAAAATGACATTTGTTATTATCTCAATAAATTGAGATGTACTTTATGAAAATTTCCAGGTATAATTTCCTTCCGTAATTCCTGTTGTGAGTATTATGAAACCGCTCCTCATATGCTGCACGTATTATTCTTACAAAGTTGTCAGTAAATCACCTGAAGCAGTAGCCTGAAACTTCCTTGAACTAATAATAATTTCCCATATAACTTCATTATGTGTTTAGTTAATGAATCCAGCTGCTCTCGACTCTGACAATACCGTTGAAATTGCACTACACTAAACACAAGGTAACGGCATCCTTGTTTCGGGTGAAATTTCGAGAATCTCATAATTCAATTTGTTCAGATGATTTTCAGTGCAATTATGGTGCATATAGATGGCCAAATATAAAGTGTATGTCACTTTAATGAACTAATACCCCATCAAAAATTAAAAAGGAAAGTTTTCAATTTGATAAATAGATGAGTTGAAACATGTGAATTAGTGTGGATGCTGATGAACAATACATTATCATCCCACAAGCACGTTATTCTGAGTAAATGATGTTCATAATTTCTTGTGAAAATTAAAAATACACTAATTTTATTACAAATTGAAATATTGGAAAATGATGAATGCAATATTTGCATGACATATAATATGACTGAAAAATGTTGATGAAAACGCACCAAAATGTTGAATGAGTTGTATATGAAACAGATTAACAGAAGTATTTATCGGGTGATGATCAACTGTATTGCCAAACATGAGTCAAACTAACTGATTATTTTATAAGAAAACAAGTATAGCTGAGGCACCAGTCAATTTAATAATGACACTGATGATCTTCAAACCCAACCTCGGACGGATGCACCAAACTCTTACGAAAGTTCGAAAAACATGAACAATTCAATCTAGCAGACCACTATTATAATCTTCATGCAGTCATTGTTCACTGTGGTTCTGGCATTGATTCTGGTCATCATTACGCATTGGTCAAAGACGAAACGGACTGGTTTTAGTTTGACGATAGTCGTATCACACGTGTTCTACCGATGTTTTGAATTTATTGGAGCCTCTGGAGACACCCTACATTTTGTTTTATGAAAGAGGGGACATTAGCAGATCAAGATCTTCAGATGATGTGGTGCTGCAGGTTTTTCTGGGTTTTCCTGCAGCTGAAAAAGCAAATGTGCACTGGAATAAATGAAGTCGCCCCGGAGCGCCAATAAATTTTTATTGTTTCATAATTTCATGATTTGTATTACTATCTTCTTTAATGATTAAATGATTGGATATTAAAAAATGCATTTTGTGTATTGTTCTAAAATACCCTCTTCAGAGTTTCTAATCTTCTTTCAACGTTTATAAAAGTTTTCTACTTTTTGAAGGTAACAATGAGGAGTACCTCTTGAATACAATAATGAGAATTGATTTTTAAAAAGTACATTTCATAGCTTTGTTTGAAAGGATTTCATCTCATTGCAGCATAGGGCTGATATTAAAAATTTTAAGGATTTTCATAGCTGTAATTTAATAAAACAATGTCGATGTAGGTACTTATAATGAAAATATTCAAAGGAAAATTCAATTTAATTTTTTATAATGTCTCGGAAATTGAAATTCATTAGGAATTTCAGATTTCATGTTATTAAAGTTTTGCAAATGATACACGTAATGGTAAAAACTTAACTTTTACGGTCGAATAGTAAAGAGGATCATAATACCTTCAATTTTATCACTTGAGAATATTTTAGGTCCAGTAAATTTTAGAAATCAATGGGAAAATATAAATGCACAATCGTGATTCAATGTTTACCTATATCGCTTATCCATAACTATTTCAACAAATGAATAATTTTCAGCCCATTTTCATATAAATTTTAGTCCTGTAATTCTACATGCATTAAAGACCTGCCATGTCTCTTGATACCTTATAACATCGTGATTTTCCACTGTAAAAATTATAAAGGTAATCATCAATATATTGCAAAACATTCAATGATTTTTTATTTCAACAGCTGATTTGAATATTATTATTCAAATCTTTTTTTTCTTATTAGTCTGTGGACTATGCTTGAAGACAGGCAGTAAACAAATCTACAGAATTGTAGATTAGTTTACTCACTGATTAGTCCAAGAGCTTGTGAATGCTAGACATTCCTTATTTTATAAAATCAGCTGAAATTCGCTCAGCTCCTGCCCACAACACAGGTAGAAACGATGGAGTTTGCAAAGGTGTGTAAAACAGCAACTTAAAATTGGCAAAGTATAAAGCGCAATTGTTTAGAATTTCTTCTGCAAAATATTGACTGTTCATCAGGAGTGACAACATAGATGAGGATAGCACCTCGTCCTGAAGTGAACCCCTGATGAACTTGAACCTGACGAAGAACCGTTGTGAGCATGGGGCAATTCCGGTCAGAAATGGTCAATTATAAGCCATTCTCAGTGATCACCAGATTTACTTGTTGACGAGGAATTAGGTGGCTTTTCCTACATGTATCATGCTACATGTTGATGTATCATGAATCATGCTAAATGTTCATGTATCATGAATCATGCTGGTAGTTCTACAGGAAGGATGCATATGAACGTATTTGAAAACGTTATAGCAACTTTAAGGCAGACAAGCACAAACCTGAATGAGGATCTACTACTATATAATAGTTGCTGTAAGACCTCTTCCACACGGAAAGCTTCACGTCTCTCGCTCCCGAAAGAGAAGAATGCTCTTGGTGCTAAAATGCGTTGAGTCTAATGGAGCTTTCAGACGAAGAGCGGAGGCCGCCACGTCTCGGAAGACGAGAGCTTTCACGTTTCCTGCACCTCCAGCCGGGAAGCCACGTCTACTCCTCAAAATGCATAAGAATGAGTGGATGCTTCCACAAGAGAAGTGAAAACTGCTCTTCACACGCTTCACACTAGTTATCATGGCAGAATACGATGTGGAGCTTTTGATTGGTGATGTCTGCAACCAATTCGCTCTTTGGGATAAAAGTATCGAAATAAAATCGTAAAAAGTTGGGTGGAAGTCTGCAAAGTACTCAACGTAGATTTCGCAACATTAATAATCCAATTCGTGATCGTTGACGTTTCTTTCGTGGAGTTTTGTGTATATGGCAACAGCTCGACGGGGTTCAAGGAGCCAGGAACTAAAAAGGCTTCCGGTATGAATGGGTGGTAGGTAGGAGTGAAGCTCTCCTTTTGAAAGAGTACTAATGGTGCTTACACCCAATGAAATATACCGCTTAATAAATTTCGATCCCATCTTCTGTTGGGCATTGTGATAAGATTCAACATTATCATATTACACACTTCCCCGACGTTTAGCATGCTCCGTCTGACTTACGACAGAAACGTTTTCTCTTCGGACTTAAAGGCCATCACTCGGCCAATGCCGTATAACCTCCTTCGAAGCACCAATCGTCTGATAGCCTGTACGTGATACTTCTTTTCGAGCGAAATAATAAAAATCCCATCATTATTTCAGAACTTTTAGATGACCGGACTGCGACACGCCAGGCCGCACCGAAGAAGTGGAGGAGAAGACGAAATGGCCGTGTCTCGCAGAACGGCGTTTTCATCCCTGAATAGACCGAAAACGACCGGTCGACGGAAATGAGATTTTCGATCTCGATTTTCTGTTGAGAACAATCTATAAAGTGGGGAAAAATTCGAGTGCTGATAATGATCCTCGAATTAAATTTCTGGAGTTTGTATATTTTCTTAAGATAGTCATCTAATCAAGCTGGAAAAACTGATCACTGTAGGATACACCATCAATTTGCAAGAACATTTAGCAGATATCTTCTCTGGGAGATTCATTTTCAAAAGTAGCGGTTGAAACTTTTGGTGTTTATGGCCCGGGGTCTCTGTTATTCGTTCATGAACTAGGAAGGAGAATAGGCCAAGCAAAGCAAAATCACCGTTCTATCTCTTTTTTGATAGAAATAATTAGTATTGCCATTCAATGTAGTAATGCTGCTTCGGATCATGGAACTCTTCCTCCTACACAAAATTTTGATGAAATCATGCATTGCCCTTATTTCAGTACAGAACTAAAATATCTTCGAAACAAGGCGAGATATGTGAATATTCATCAGTCTCCTATCAAAGTTAATTTGCAAGTGATTGATTCACCTTCTTCTTTTTCAGTGCGGTCAATGGACTTGGGTCATTCTTGCCCCCCAAATATGAGCTGCAGTCCTCGTGGTTCTGGTTCCCTTTCAGTGGAAGAGCTTCATGAAGCAAGAGCCGAATCGATCTCTCTACGAAACCCTTCATCATTTGGAAGGATCGATTGCAACCTGAGAAATGGTTTCTATGCAGATTCTGTGAAACATGTTATTCCATACGAATCAGTAGAGAGTTATCCTGAAAATCTTGAGAATAAAATTGGATTAGATAATTTAGGAAACATTTGCTACATGAATAGCATTTTACAAGTGTTGTTCATGACGAAGAATTTCAAGAACGAGATATAATGATGAACGGGAACGAAAATGTTTCCTACTTATTCACCAAACTCAAACACCTGTTCATGCAGCTGCAGTTTCGTAAGAATGTATCATCTTTTCCTCCAACCAATTTTCTGGAGTCTTTGAAGTCTACTAGATAATTGTTAGGACAAAAAGAGGATTGTTTCGAATTCTTGGGGTTCTTGTTGAATACTCTTCTTCATCATTATACTCTTTATGCAGTCCTTGTTCACTGTGGTTCTGGCGTTGAATATGGTCATTATTACGCCTTGGTCAAAGACGAAACGGACTGGTTTAAGTTTGACGATAGTCATGTCACTAAGTGTTCTGGCGATGTATTGAATTTATTGGAGCCTCCGGAGACACCCTATATTTTGTTTTTATAGAGAGAGGAAATTGGCAGATCAAAATCATCAGATAATGTGGTGCTGTAGGTTTTTCCGGGTTTTCCTGCAGCTAAAAAAGCAAATGCGCCACTGGAATCAATGAAGTCGCCCCGGAGCGCCAATTAATTTTTGATGTTGTTTTATAATTCCATGATTTGTATTTTGGAAGTGTTATCATTATATAATTCGTTATTAATTTCGGTACTATAAATAGAATGACTGACTTTCAGTGTTGTAAACTGAACCCTCGAAGTACTAAATCTGAAAATATTTTGGCAACCAAAAATTCAAATCCTTGGTCTCCAATATTTCAGTTGATAGAGTTAAATATTGCTTAAGCATTTTAGAATATACCTGTGTGAAACATTTGCCGGCAAAATCACTTATATCAGACCATTCAGTTACTGCTACTTATTAATCCTCAAGCGATTCATCTTGTAGAACGGAAATGTTTTCATTATTATCAGATCAAATGAAATTATCTTAGGAAGAATCTATGTTGCACAAATAACTAGTATAATATACGTTTTTAAAGCCAAAAAGGCTTTCCTCAACCAAAGAGGCTATGTACCAACTATTGTTCTTTCAGGTGCTTTGCGTTGCTATTGACGCTCAATGATGGCTCTGGTGTTAACTTCACCTCAATGTCAGTTCTATTGGAGTTAAATGCTAGCCATCATTATTGATAATATAATTCTATTTTGACTGATACCAGCTGCGAGTTATATTGTTTACTTCGTATTTGAGTACATGGAAAAAAAAGAAATTTTTAAAATTAGGAAATACAGCATTCTTTCCAAGAATTTAAGTAGACTAATATTGTAATGCCCCTTATAACTTTTGCTTTGCTACTTCACCTGAGAGTATTTACCTAATTTTGCTAGCTTTTAGAGTTGCACCTACTGTGGTTTTGGTAATACAATTTTCAATATTTTGTAATATACTACTTTAGTACTCACTATAACAGTACTCACTATGTCTGTTTGAAGGTGGTTGACAATGTTTCATGATGAATTTCATTAGTTCGTACTTCCATTGTCTAATATTATATAAAATTTTTATGAAAGAAAGTTTTCGGCTTCCTACTACTCCATCTTGATACATACTTCTTTAAAAATTGATTGCTTCCTTCCTTATTTTAGAAGATTCCCACATTTTTTGTATCAAGATGGAATAGTAGAAAGCCAAAAACTTTCTGCCCCAAAAATTAATCACTCCCCAAAAATATAATCCTTCCAATTTATGATTTGAAAATTTCTGAAAAAATCAGTAAAATTGAAATGAATAGCCGAGGTGGAACCAGCAAATCAGGAATAGCAGAGCATGTTTGGACTCACCAACATAACATCAAGTGGGCTCAAGCTAAAAGGAAGAACACTGGTTTGTGAGGAAATTCAAAGAAGCCGCATCTATGTTGTCCAACAACGCATTCAGCCAAGCTAGCGTAGAAATACGCAACATATGGAAACCCATAATCAATCGGAAAACAGGTGTCAGTGCAGGATTCTTCACTGAAGTTATTCCTGCATATGCTGTCGGATATAATCCAACGCCCTTCGTGGTATTAGCCAGGGGAGTAGTTGTTTTCTGATAGGTGTCAGTCCATTAACCTACTGTGTAGGGTGTTGAGACTGGCCTGAACGAATTGTTCTTTTAGATGATTTGATTTATAGCCAGTCTTCAAGTATGCCCAATGACTATACGTGAAAGATTTCTTTCCTTTTACGAGGAATTGGGCAAATTTGGATATGCAGTTGGTTACCTCGTTCACAGGCAGATGGAGCGACGACAAACCTGTTGTTTGTTGTAGTCTTCAGCTTAGTTCGAGGAATGATACTCTGACGGAATTCGATTTTCAATTATCGGAAATCATCGACTTTATGTTGATGATATACACTACCTTGCACTGACGAGTGGCCAAACAGCCCGAAACCGGTCTGCAAGTGTGTTCCAATAATTGAAAATCTATTGCGGCAGTTGTATCGCCAACAGCATTTGCAGGAATAACTTCAGTGAAGAATCCTGCACTGACACCTGTCGGATATAATCCAACGCCCTTCGTGGTATTAGCCAGGGGAGTAGTTGTTTTCTGATAGGTGTCAGTCCATTAACCTACTGTGTAGGGTGTTGAGACTGGCCTGAACGAATTGTTCTTTTAGATGATTTGATTGTGGATACTAACAATCGAAACGTTGTGAAGTAACTTGGCTTGAAATCTTTCGATTTTTATTCCTTTTCAATTTTCAAATAATGTTTATATTTTAATGTGATTTCATTTCAGGTTTTTTTGCTTAATATATTTGTTATTTTCAGCTATTCATTTCAATTTTATTGATTCTTTCAGGGATTTGAAATCATTAATATCATATTAGACAATGCAAATCCGAACTAATGGAAGTACTCACTATACTGAGAAAATATCCACCACGCCTAACTCAGATTGGCCCCATGAGAGCAATGTACCCATCACATCAATTTATGTCAGATTGCGAAATTATAAATTATGGAATACTGATGAAACAGGTATTTCAGCGGAATGGATAACAAACTCCAACATCTCTGCAAGACGTTATTTTGAACATTATTGTTCTCTTTATTCTTTCGGAAGTTTCCCACATGTTTTGTGTCAAGATAAAGAAGTAGAAAGCCATACAAACTTCTTTCCCAAAAATAAATCTCTTCTGGAAATATACCCCTTTCAATTCAAACCGATATTTTGTTTCTGAGTCTCCAGCGATATACTCTTTGGCAAGAAAAAATAACTATATCATTGAAAACTCGTCACAAAGATGGGTAGATCACGCAGAGGAGTTCCTTTAGGATGAAACAGGTAGAAAAAATCAATCCAGAACAACTGTTTGAACATCAAACATTCATAATTGAATTGGAAAAGATATCAAGACAAGAACGCTACACAACATAATATTCAAAATGGTATAACATAGCATAACAGTCACAAGGAGAACTCTCTAGGAGGACTTTCAGTCTTCAACTCCTCTTGTAGACAGTTACTATGGAGATCTGAGAAGTTACTGCGGAGAGAATAAATTTGTATATTGGGGACTGTTGAAAACGAGTAAATTGTCAAAACAGGTTATTATCAATTCAAGTTCCGATTTGAGAATTTCTCTGGAAAGTTTAATAATTTTCCACCTTTCAAAAAGTTGAGTTACTTTTATTCGCCTATTTTTATTTCGGTTTTCCTTAATCTCATTGAACACATTTCATGGTACGTATTTAATTTTCTGGTTGTCAATGTCAGATAAATATTTAACTAAGTTAACACCACTCTATATTTGTCGAAGTCATTGTTATTGCAGTTTTATCGCCCTGAACTATTTTTTCACACACTTCAAGTTTTGTAAGTTTTTTGTTATTGAAGAATATAAATGTTTCGCGTTCTATTCCAAAACATTTTTATCAAATTCATACTCGTATACTCATACTTAAAGACATTGAATACATCTCTATCAATAGTAAATTATTGAATACTTCCAGGTTCATTGTTTTCTAACTTAACATTTGGCCGTCTCGTTTGTGATTCGATATCAATACGAATTTTTTTATAGAATCTATAAGCCCGTGACAGGATTATTCAGCATAATATCATGCCTACCGAGAGAGCTTTCAAAGAATGATGACTCCACAGTTCATATCTGTTTTCCGTTTCGAACGGAAAAAAATCTATCGATACCCCGTAGCAACTGTTCCGATAAATAATTTCCTCTTGCTCTTACATAATGAAGGCAAAAGCGACGATTTTTATTTTCAAGTCGTGTTACGAACATGGTGCAAGAGAAACAGCTACATAAATATGGATAACACGTTCACAGTGAAGTATTGCAAAGATGGGCAGTTGGATTCAAGTTTATCTCGTAAATTCCTGCTGTCGTTTTACTTTCGGTCTAAAGAGCAACGTACACATTCATGCTTAAAATCAAAGGAGAGAAGCCCTGAAATGAACTGAAGCGACCAAATATAATATTTGTGACACAAAAGTACAACATACTGCATATTTGCTTTACTCTTGAAATATAGTTTAACTGCAATTCATGTACTACATCACTAGTGCGGTAATGTCGTTACATAACATATTTTTAATAAAAAAGCTAATTTATTATATTTAACAACCACCAAATTGCCTCAAAATTTGCAATCGCATGTTAAAACGTTGGACCTAGTTAATTTTAGCTAGCACAAGTTTCGACGTCTGAGGGTTGTCGTTCGTCAACGACAGTTGGTTATTGAAAAACAGATTTCAAACATATTCTTAATGCCACGATAACGTCATTACAAAGTCTTGTAGCGAAAAAAATGTAGCTACCCTTCCTCAAGGAAAGGTAATAATCCCCTTCATGGTTGCTGAATGTAGAAGATCTGATAAGAAAGTTCCGCCGATGATCTAGTCATCGCTATATGTGCATTGTCCTCAAATCTAAAGAAAGGAATCATCAATCCAGCAAAACAGTATAAGTTCTGTTTCCAAGCAGGCAAAAGTGAACAGAAATTAGAGTTCCAATTTGAAACGGAACTCAGCTTATACTTCCCAAAGAAGTGTATATACTTTATCCTTCTAAAATTTTCTCCTAAGTTACAGCGGCAACCTGTATACGTCGTGAAATATTTGGAAAGCCGTGAAATCAAAAATTATCTATCTACTGAATATACCTGTTGGAAAAATGTCGACAATTAGGAACTTGATCAACTAAGATAATAATAGAATAATGTGGCAAGACACAGCATCGAAAAAAAAAGCCGACGAACTCATGAACAAAAACCTTAAGCAGAGAAGATGCACCTCATCTACCAAAACAATTCCTAACAGAAATTAAATTAATTTGAGGAATTTCGTAACACCAGACGCTTATTCTGCCTTTTCGTCAGTCATTCAGACCGGTTTTTTTTCTAGACCAGTATATCTCTAGCGGAAATTTACGGTAATGAATTGTGTGCGGAGAGATTGGAAGATTCCAACCTCATACACAAGTCAATAAAAATATTCTCGGACAGTCAAGCGGCGTTGGAACCTCTTGGCTCCTACCGAGCAACGTATAAATTAGTAGCAAATTGCCAAAAACGACTCTCCCCGATAGAAAGACTCAACAGATTGTCTCTGGTCTGGATTCCTAGTCATACTGGCCTGGAAGGCAATGAGGCTGTTGACTCCCTTGCAAAGGAGGGTGCTGCAAGTAGCTTCATCGGACCAGAACCTGTCATTGGCATCGCTTTAGGCTTTGCCAAACACTTGGATGGCAAGAAGATTCATGGACTTCTGGCAGAATCTTCCAGGATTGGCTCACTCCAAGGGGTTTCACCGTTCGAAGCTTGATACTAAAGAATTGTTGTACTACAGTAGGGATGAACTATGTCTAACAGGCCCTCTTGCAAGTAACTTTCATTTGAATCATCATAAGCAGAGACTCAAACTGTCGGAAGACAGTGCGTATCGCCTCTATTTGGAAAATGATGAAACAACAGAGCACATACTTTGTGCCTGCCCCGCTGGGGACCGAATCAGGTTTTTAGAGTTCGGTAGAGCCGTACTCTTACCATCTGACTTGAAAAACCACTCACCATACAAACTAATCAGCTTCTTCAAGAAGCTGGGTTTATTTGGTCGAGTGTGAATAGGTGTGAGCCACAATAAACACTTGCGGGTTGCGGTTAAGGGTCGAATAGACCCACTCACTCTGGACCTAACCTAACCTAACCTCACTATTAGGAATGCACAATCTATAAATATAATGAAGTTTTTCCAACTAATGAACAAAAACCTTAAACAGGGAAGATGCATCTCATCTACCAAGAAAATTTTAACAGAAAGTAATTTAGTTTGATGGAATCGAGACCAGTTTTCTAACCCAGTATACTTTCGACCAGAGGTTACAATACCAAGGGGGGATAGGGATATAGTTTTCCTTTTTTGTTGAACGAAAAATCAATATTAAATCATATTTGTTGTAATTGCGTAGGCAATCAACTGAAAAATGTTGAAGAGTCCCATTTTCTCCTCTACTTTCTTCTTTAAAAAACAATAAGAGAAGCAGATGAAAACTTTTTGTCAGCTAAATCCATTTTCATAAACACTGGTCACAAACATTTTCTAGCACTTTCTAGGCCTATAGACAATTACTATAACAAAATCAAAAGACACCGTGTAACTGATTCGATACAAAAAAACAACTTAATTATTCTATCGTGTATATAAATTACGTGCTTCATGGGATATTGCAACAATTTCGCTTCTATTGGAATTTCCTAACAAGCGAAACGATGGATGCATTGTTCGCAATTGAACAGAATAACATAAAGTACCCATCATGTAATTAGGATATCGACATAACAAGCACCACTACAATCGATTTTCCTCTGAAAAGGTCCTTTAGCATTGTTTGGCGAACCGATTGGAGTTTGGTATCATTATTGGGTATGAGAACACAATTGGGATAAAGTAACAGATTCATTGATTAGTCCAGTAGTGAAAACATTTAGAATGATTCGAATGATGGACTGGATGGGCAAAGGATCACAAAATTCGTGGAAAAAACTGCCAAAATGTAGAAGTGGGAGTATGTTTTAGACACAAAAATAACTGGACTGTTCCTGCGACAGAGAATTGTTCAGGAATGCCGATTTCTGACTCCGGATATCTTCAATAATAATGTTTGATTCTCAAACCTAGAACGTTTTGCTGAAATACTAAATCGCGTCAAAAAAATGCATAAAACCTGTAATTATAAAAACAGTTCCGATTTTGATGATCATTTTGAATTTTCTTTTTTTTATATTATTTGAAATCAGAAATCTCTGAAGAGGGGACAGAATTATTTCTAAACAATTTGCATAACATTCATACAAGACATGCAGTTTTGTGTGGTTTTAATTGAAAAAATTCTTCTCGATATAACAACAGTATACTGGATATTCAGATAATTACTATGCTACCAGCATTGAAGTTGTTTCAAACGATTATTCATTTGAAAAAGTGCTGCCTTTTACGAAAAACTCCTAGTAAACAGATGCATCATTTTCATTGGCTTTGGGTAGTTATTTTTTGGCGAAAGGAACGAACTGAGTTGTATAGTGTTTTCAGAGATGAAATCACAATTGAATCCTGAAGCCTAGTAAATTGGACAGCCTGAATTTTGCTTGAACTCTGTAGATCCTACGACACGACGTGGGAAAACCCCACTGAAAATATTATTCGAACGAGATTATCAGGACCATAATGAATATCTGGCCCAGTTCAATTTTTCCAAAATAATATGCTCAGCATCAAATTGGTACAAAAATACAAGTACGCATTTGAAATTTCAAAGTTGAAGGGAGCAAAAGTTGAGCTACATGATGACATACTTTATGAGATTAATCTTATAGTTCACTAAAATTTCGTATGACAAAATATAAACAGTTTTCACATGTTCCTGAAATATCTCAGGAAACAAAAAAGCTATATTATTTGTTATCACCAAACAGTGACAGGTGAGGTTGGCTGTCTTTGTTCATGGTATCACTGTTTGATGGTGCAACTATACCTTAATCAAATGACATCTCAATGACGGCATCATTTAAAGGTATGTGCATTCGTGCCTGAAGGATAAATGACTCTCAGCCCATTAGTCACTAATAGAACCTCCACAAATAGCTTTATATGTCATGGTAATGCTGTGATGGACCTCTCTTCTCTAGCTAATACTGTGACTCCCTTGTGGACACTATAGATCCAACTCTGAATTTACACAACAGATGGAAGTCTACTGAACGACCCCAATTGGCCTCCCTGTAATATCGGATCAGAATCGCTTTTGTACTTCTCTAACTCCTGGTCCTGCTAACAAACCTCGGCAGTTAGGTGATGTAGCTAGAAAGTCACTCAGTCGCCTCCTCAAGGGCAGGATACCTTATAAATCTGCCTTGCGCTAGAATCTTGAGTAACAGAAGCAGAACCTGCACCCGGGGAGAAAACAAATGCCTCCTAAGCAGATCAGCAAACGCTTACGCTCAAGCGATGAGTCATATAAATCAGAAGCGAAAAAGCCCTGCATGGCTGAGTTTCATGTATTATCAAGTATGTTTGACTTTCAGATGCCCTCGTATTGGAAGGTTACCACGGTCATCGAGACGAGAGTCTTAATAAGCTTAGTATCGAGTAATCAACAGGAATTTCTTCAGTATGCCATAATGGCTGTCGTAGAGGATGTTACAGAAGATGGTCCACAGATACGACTCTGCACATTCCAGCCTGAATGGATACATGTTAGATGTGAGAATCAGGATAGCTTCTCTTGGGAGCGTCTCCCAAGCCATATATCTGTGTTGCTAACCTATCTGACTAACGTAGTCGCAGACTGACCGCTGATCAAGTCCTCACTAGAGTGAGGAAAATGAACCATGGTGTCAACCTTTCAGTGGATTATTCTATGTAGTAAAATTTCAGATCCTGGTAGCCTGCTCGATTAAAGTTTAAAGTATTTGGCGGAGTTTCGACTTTCTATCTCTTACCGTTTACGATATTTCTCTACACAGACTCGAATTTAAATAGCCCCCAAGTTTGAATAGTAGGTTTCAGTGACAACAACGGAAAAAGTGAAAGTTACCGCTCCAGATTCCCGGACTAGGATATCCCGAAAACAAATTACGTACCCGTCGACCGAGCCCTAATCACTCGGGAGACCACAGAGAAACCGCGTATCAACCGATTCCGAACGAAAAATAAATCAAACGCTAGCGGGTCGGAGTGATCGCTCCCCCGAATTGTGGGTGGCCAGGTAACGGTAGAACGGCTGCATGTTTTTGGTAGGCGCTTCGCTAGCTAAACTATCGCACCCCGCGGGCGCATAAGAAGCGCTCGCACTAAATTGTCCGTAATCCGCGGTCCCGCGAGCTTTGGCTCGGCCGAGGTTTTCGTTTTCGCCAAGTCCTAGTTACCTAGATGCGCATCCTTTCGATTTTTCTTTAAAGTATTGATAGTCCAGGTAATAATGTTCGTGACTGTCAATGACCCATCTATTTCGTCTGTTCAAATTTGGGAGGAGAATCCCAACTTTCTCAAGTTGAACATCAATACTTTTTTGTATAAAAACTAATAAATCCAAACATAACTTACTTGAACAATTATATACATTACTTACTTTAACATTAAGTAAGTGATGAAAACATTACATACTCAATATTGAAGAGAGTTCATGAAAAAATAAACAAAAGGCTTTTTGGAATGAGTTCTTCGTCACTGGTCATAGTTCTCATGTCAAACTTCAGTAAATTAATACTTTCGAAAGCTTCCAAAATTCAAATGTTATGAATTCAAATGTTATGTACGATTTCATCTACTTCTAGTGACGTTTCTCCCAAGACGTGTTGAGCAACCGGAAACTGTTGGTCTACAAAGTCGGGGCATCAGGGTTACCACGTTACCGCTACAAATTGTTCGTCCATTATCATAGGTCTACAAAAAAGTCCGCATTAACATATGTCTATCTTTTAGGAATATTCTGGTTTCTAGTATATCCATTTAAATATTTGAAATAATAATCCCTCATAATGCAGTAATTGGAAAGCTATTTAGACGGATACTAAATTCTATCCATCCAACAAGCAAAGTAACCCAAAGAATGATAGATACGTGATCAAAGCATGATCACATCACACATTTGCATCTATTGGGTACAATCAACAAGCCTCCTTACCCATGCCACCACATTTAACAGCAATCGACTGGCGGAATTCATTTACGAATATCGCTCCAGGGTCGGAGTGGTGAGCTACGTTTTAACGCCTGTGGTGGTCAGATCGCAATTTTGTTTTTTGTTGTCTTCAGGTAAATAGGTACGCACCAATTTCAAAGTAAAGCCGATGCTTTGACAGAAAAAATATTCAGGCATCTGTGCTGTGCTATCCGTGCGGTAACGTGACGAGTCGCTAGAATGATACAAAAACTTGTCGCGATATCTGCTCATTTGAAAAAGTATATTTTTTACAAATTTTGTTATATTGTATATTGTTGATTATCTGCTAAAATCGTTTTTCCGTTAACCAGCTATCGCCTCCTTACGAACGATAACTCTCAATAGTCGAAACTTGTACGTGCTAAGGATTAACGGGGTCTTACTCTTTAATATATTATTCCTACTCAGGTGAATCTACTGACAATATTCTACATCGTATGGATTGTGTTGATAAGTTTGACCTAATTTCAAATTCAATTTCTACCTTCTGGAACACGAAAATACAGGCTTGTTTTTAAAAATATTTTTCCAATATCAAGTCATTTTTCAGTTATCGCTGAAAATATCAGATTTTTCATTTTATTGGTTTACGTTCGTTTACCGGGTGATTTAGTACAGTCTATTTTTTCAATAAGGAAGCCTTCCTGTGATTTAGCTCTCTACTTAATACTATCTATGTACGCTTGACCAGCGGCAAGTAGCTAAGCTCATAGCTCCTCGCCGCTAGGACAATGCTTTGCTATCTTTGTACCCTTTTATCTGATATTAGGTGCAAAAAACAGACTACCGTATTCAGGAGTCCACAGGAGTCGTATTCCTCTAAGCAAACTCTTTCATTTGATAAGTATATCACCAAAGTTCATAAAAACAACTGTTCCGCCATTTTTGGTAGTCTACAATATTGGATTAAGAGTGACGTCATTTTATTTTTCATATTCCTCTCAACAATACCTATAATTTTTTTTGAGGACAGAACACAAGCACTACAGAAAATCCTTAAGGCGAAAGTAGCGATTCACATTGGATTTGAATCGCTGGAGGTTAAATCCATTTGTAAAAACGTTCTCAGGAAGTTTATTCCACATAAATACAGTTCTCTAGATGAAACAGGTCTTATAACAGAGAAGTTTGAGGTGTACTGAGTTGAACCTTCAAAACGATGAGCAGCCACAGACCGTCGTGTATTTCTGATATGTACCGCTCTTGGTGGAATCAAATGTGCCAAGTCACTTGAACACTTACCGTGAAAGTATCTATAGAAGAGAGACAAATCGACGACTTTTCTTCGATGTTCCAGACTATCAGGTGATGTTCGGGTCTCCAATCAGGCGTATGGCTCTTTTCTGGGTAGAATCGAGCAGATTCAAGGTATGTTTGGAGGCGGAGCTCCATACATGAGAACAATACTCCAAAGAAGGTTTGATCTGAGCATTATGAAGCATCAAAAGTTGCTGAGGTGTGTACAGTTTTCGGGTTCGGAACAGTGTTCCAAGCTTTTGAGAAGCAGTCTTTGCAATTTCGGCGACATGATTGTGCCAAGAAATATTGGTTTCCATTTTAACCCCCCTGCACTGACAGCAGACAAGCCCTACTAGCCTTGAACAGACAACGTATAACCTCAGGGCTAGTACTAGAGTGTCACCAAGATTTAGCCAAAGCCTCGGTAGATAATAACATTATCCTGAGGTGGGTTAAAGGGCACGACAGGAGTAAGAATTTTAGGACCCAGTGGCACCTAAGGCCTGATGACTTCGACAATTGCGGAACTAGTCAAATGTTACACCCATGCTCAATCCTTGAAGAGATGGGATGAAATCAAAGGATGCAATCTTGCCAGGATCACCTTGGGCGACCCTGGGAAGCTGGCGCCGAAGAAATATCTGGCGATGACCAGGAAAAATCTACGAATAATAGTAGGATTTCTGACGGGCCACTGTTAACTAAGGAAACATATTCATAATATGGGGCTAGTAGACACACCTCTATGCAGGATGTGTGAACAGGAAGATGAGACTGTCAGGCATGTCCTGTGCGAGTGCTCGGAGTTATCGTCAATAAGAGAGTGTGTGTTCGGCGAGTCTTGGCCTACACCTGCCGATATAACGGAGATGTGTCCCAGTGACCTGTCCACCTTCCTGAAAAGGACAGGATGGACGATGACCTAGGAGGACAACTCCTCTGGAGGATGTACAATGGGTCACATGTGGCCTAAGTGCTGTGAGCTTACACTCATCCTCCCTACTCTACAGATACAGAACCCTCAACAAACTTATCGAAACAGAAAGCTGAAATGTCTGTGCTGACATTATTATACCCGGTTCGGAGACATTTATCTTCCTGGAGAAAACCAATGCCTGGGTTCTTGTGGCATTGAATTGAACCTGGTTACTTTCATCCCAATTCGAAATCACTTCATAAAAATTTATAAAAATAACTAGGCCGACATCTTTGGGAGTCCACCATGTTAGATTTAGTTATTTTATTTTTCATCTTCCTCTCAGCAAACTCTTTCATTTGATATGCATATCTCGAAAGTTTAAAAAATAACTAGTTCACCATCTTTGGGAGTCCCACGTTTTTCATTTAGGGTGCCGTCATTTCATTTTTAGCATTTTCAATTGTTAAAAAAAGCTTGTGAATTGTATAAAATTAAAAAAAAACTTTATTCAAGTGATAGATTCGATAAACAGTAATTTTTTTTTGCCTTGAAACATAAATGAACAGACATTTTTCAGTGCACCGGACTCTTGATATATATCTGATTAGCGAGTGGATTGGTTGATCCGGTTCAGGCATGGAGTTCCTTCGTTCACCGGTAGACGTCACCGGCCCAAATTGATTTCGCCTCGTCGAGATTTATTGCTTTTATTGAGATAAATTTCCACTCGACGCCATACGTAATGCCGTCGTCCGACCTTTTTTTATTCTTCTTTATTTTGCGCCAGTGTACTCAAGGGTTATATTTATTTCACTAACACGGATTACGACTCACGGAACGCTGTCCGGCCCCTGAGTGGAAAATATGCCTCTGAAATATTTAATGAATAGGCTCCGGTGAAGATGTTGGGTTTCTTGGTGAGAAAATACAGTGAGATTCACTTTTGGTGACAACTGGAATATATTGGGATGGATTTAGTTTCACCCAAATATAACAGTACGAAAAAAGACTTTCAATTCAGAATCTTAAAACTAAACAAATACAAAAAAATGAAAAATGAGACTTATGTAACTAATGTGACTCGTGGAGCTGGTGCTTACGATTTACAAGATATTCTATATCTGGGTTGAAAGTTGAAAGCTTTAATCGCAGGTCATTTTCCACACAAAGCCGATTTTTATATTCATTTTTTAAATATAGCAAAGTGGAGAATGCTCCCTCACACAAATATGTGGCTGAAAACCCCATCAGCTCTATTAAGGCTATATTAGAAAGAACTGGTTACTCTCCTCCAGCCTTTATCCAAAATGGGAAAAACAATCCAAAAGTATTGAGTGTTTTTAATCTGTTTCCGCGACCTACCCAAATTGCTTCAGCGACCCAC
Organism: Leptinotarsa decemlineata; assembly: GCF_025532065.1. Classification (NCBI taxonomy): domain Eukaryota; kingdom Metazoa; phylum Arthropoda; class Insecta; order Coleoptera; family Chrysomelidae; genus Leptinotarsa; species Leptinotarsa decemlineata. The sequence continues at coordinate 15,037,425 of NW_027412558.1, forward strand.
TAGTAGGTCGCGACTGGGCGCCATCTGGGAAAAAAAATTAATTGGAAAGGGGGTCTAGTGATACATCATTTGAAGCTCCTGACGAATACTTCACAACCCTAGAATATGAAGTCAATATCTTCACCTACTACAAAATGGGAAAAAATTTAATAATAATTTCCTGAAGACAAGCACATTGATATCGATATTTCTAGAAATATTCATTTTTATCTGCCAAATGGCAATTCCAACAACCCGATAATTTATTTTTTGTTTATAAAAACGACAAAAAATGTCAGTACGACAATGAACATCATTGTTCAGTTAGATTAGTTAGAATATTCACTTTCAGTTTTCGGTGTTACAAGTAGAAAGACCAGCTCAACAGTCTCTAAAATGGTCACTTGTCGTCCATTGAAAGAAGAAATTGAAGCAATTTTTATTTACGGTGCGACGCGTAACTTGACCGAAAGGATTTTCAATGAACGTTTTCGGAATCGTACTATCTATATAAAATATTTGAGGGAACTTGTATCCAAATTCACAACTACCGATAGTGTACATAACAAAAAGCCCGCAGGTCACCCGTCCATTCCAGAAGAACAGCAAGTGCAAATAATTGGTGAGATGGTATAGTAAATCCTGATCAGTCTACTTATTCCGTCGCGAATGTTTGTGAGGTGTCTCCTTCTACTGTGTGGAGACTTTTGAAGAGGAATAGGTATCATCCATACAAAATTAAAATGGTACACCAATTAACCGAAGATGACCCTATCTCCACAATATTTGTTTTAGTGACTAATTAATATTTTTTTAAACGACAATGTTCACAGAAAAAATACCGTTATTGAAGTGACACCAACCCTCACGTTTTCCGGGAAACACATACCCAAAATCTAGAAAAAATTACCATTTGGTCTGGAATATTGGGAAACCATATTTACTGATCAAAAGTCAACAGGGGAACTGTTAAAATCTGTTATAAATCTGTTTCTCCGTTAATCAGCTGTCGACCCCATACGAACGATACCTCTCAGAAGTTGAGAAACTTGTGCGAGCTAAGGACTAACGAGGTCTAACCTTTTAACGTGTGATTCCTAACACGTATTCCTAACTGTATTTGAATATCTGTTCTGTCTATCTGTTTTCCGTTAATCAGCTGTCGCCCCCATACGAACGACAACTCTCAGAAGTTGAGAAACTTGTGCGAGCTAAGTACTAACGAGGTCTTACCTTTCAACGTGTGATACCTAACACGTTTGCAGAATCATCCCAGCTTCAACCAGATAAATTCTCTCGAGAAAAAATCTAGTTGAGGCAGGAATCGAACCCACGGTCTTCCTATCGTGAGTCGGACGCACTACCACCGCGGCCAATTTCACAACAATATGCTGGAAACTACTGTTGACCCTCTCATCACTGAAATCGTCGAAGCGAATCCTAATGAATTCGATATGGATATTTTACAAGTGAGAAACTATGTGGATACTAATTTTTCCGGCCGTTGGATTGGCCGTCGAAATCTTACAGACTGGCCAGCCCGCTCGCCAGATTTGACACATTTAGACTTTTTTTATGGGGCTATTCGAAGCAAAAGGTGTTTGAAACTGAACCTGCTTCAATATTGGATATACGGCAGAGAATAATAAATATTTGTAGAGATATTACTGTTACTGCGTTCGAAAATGTTCGGCGTGAAATATCGGATAGGCTGTCCATATGTCAAAAAGTTCAAGGCAACCATTTCGAGCATCTTCTGAACTGACCTCCAGTTTATTACCTCATATTATGTAGTTAAATTCAATGTATTCAGGCAATTATTAAAAGTTCCGCCATTTTGTAGTAGCTGAAGATATTGACATTATATTCTAGGGTTGTAAAATATTTGTTAGGGGCTTCAAAATAAAGTATTGATGCAATAATTTCATTATTTCAAATTTTTATTTTTTGAGTTGACCTGTTCAAAAATAAAAGGAGGGGAGGACATTAAAGAAATGCACTGTATAATACGATTAGCAACTGCTTTTTACATCGTGTATGGCGAATGCTGCAAAGTGGCGTTTTATGATGTGGATACGTCATATGTTTATTAAAATAAAAAAATCATGTTACGAAAAATATATAAATGATATTATTAAATTTAATATCGAAATATTACAATAGTAATATCCACACAGGTGGAAATTTGGAGCAGATATTGCTGTCGGAGACTCTATTGGCTAATAAACTCTAGACATTTCATGATGATTAGAAATTCAAGAAACACATTATTGTGAGATTTTCACTAAACAGTTTTACAAAAACTCAGCTCGTATTTCGCTAAAAAATACCTTCTTCAGACGTGTCTTTACTTTACTTTAGAGTAAAGACACGCTTGAAGAAGCGAAACACTTGTTGCGTTTTCGTAAAACTATTCACTGAAAATCTCACAATAAAATGATTTTTGAATACGTTATGGATTTTCGTAAAGAATCGGCTGGTAAATATAAATTTCAGCTTCAAATTGAAAATGGATCTATCTATTGTTCCACATACCGGAAAGTTTAAATTTTCAGATATCGAAATTAAATAATAGTATATATTCGTATTTAAAATATGTTTTAATATAATATTCGTAACATGGAGCTTCCACTATTGCTGATTTTCGAAAATAAAAGCAATTCTACACTGAACGTTAGTCTGTTCGTTTTCATTAGTTTGTGTCAGTGAAATGCACAAATTGATGAGGTATGCGCAATATTTCATCGACCCAACTTTATTGATTACACATTCCGATGAAGAATTCATAAAGTCACACACTACCCTGAAATGGATGTGAGTTTCAGGAACTCATAAGTGCCAATTTATTTTGAATTATATATGTTAGGTAACTCAAAATATCAACTACCATCCTCAGAGATCTGGACTCAAATAAAAAAGCTATATTTACAATTATAGAAAACGAAACAAGGTGTTTGATAATTTTTTTCGTTTGATGATGAAAATGAATTAGATTATAGTTCACAAATTTTCAGCCGCCTGAATAGAAAACTACTACATATTTGGGTGTTATCGACCTAAAGATAAAAATTTCAAATTTAATAGTATGCAGTATTATTATGAACATACACTGAAAACAGTACCAGGTCTGAAGTAGAATTATATGACTCTTCAACAGATTAGTTTTTTCGAAAATACTTTCTACTTTTACATGATTATACAAAAAATGTAGGAAGTTTCCATATAACATATAAACTCTTATAATAACTTTTCATAAAGATATGTAGGCCATGTATAATAGTTCTTTACAGATATTTTTTGCTCTTACATTACAAGTAAGCTGCAAATGAAGTTATTTAACTCGACTCTTGTTGAGTGTGATGATAAAAACTTTTCAGAAGTGGCAACTCTTGATCTAACAATGAAAAGTAATACAAAACATTATAATATTTTTATAAATCACTCACTTTGCAATCAATAACGCCATTACCATTTCGGCGTATCATTTGATCAGAAAAGCGGAACACGTGTAAGTAGTAGGAAAGCTATTATTATTTAACCCAAGGGAAACATTAATATTAATCAAGGAAAATTGTGATAAATGAACCACAACCTGTCTTCTGGAGGTGTATTTTAACGAGGAATTTTGGAGTCGTTCGGGAATTAATTCAACACAATGAAAACAAACGAAATGTGTATTTTCATTCGGTTGTTGGGTGTCATTAGGCTGATTATCTTTCCGTCAAATTACCTTCCTCTTGATACTGATTATGAACGAGTGGTATGAAATCCTTTGCTGTTCTGCTTGAACTGAGAAGTGACTTTATCATGATGAGATATTATTTATAAAAATTGCACATAATTCTATACACATGGATGCTGAGAACTTCACATGGTATGGAATCTAGTACAGCTTTCCTTTTCAAGAGAGATAGCTATGTTTGATCGTAATAATTTGAACTTTTCTAATCTCGATTTTCAGTATTATTTCCGTAATCAAGATGTTTTTTGTTGATATGTATTCATGTAGGAATCGATCAACGTTATGGTTCATAATGGACAAATTTTTTCTCTAAAAATAGGTTCTACGTTAATCATGTTATTTACTTTTTTCGAGAACAAACTACAAGCACTACAGGAAAATCCTTGAGGTACTCTAAGAGCAGTGCCTGTGCAAAAGTAGCGATTCACGTTGGATTGAATTCATTTGGAAAAACTTTTTCAGGAAGTTTATTCCACATAAACACAGTTCTCCAAATGGAAGAGTTCTCAAACGGTGAAATTCGAGGTGTACTGAGTTGAACCTCAAAACGATGAGCAGTCACAGTCAGTGCGTATTTCTGATATGTATCGCCCTTGGTGAAATCAAATATTCCAAGTCACTTGCACACCTCCCTTGAAAGTATCTGTAAAAAAGAGACAAATATCCAATCTCCCTTCGATGTTCCAGACTAGCAAAGTTGCACGTAATGTTCGCGTCTCCTATCAGGCGGATGACTCTGTTCTGGATGAAATCCAGCAACTTCAGGGTATGTTTGGAGACAGAGCTCCATACATGAGAACAATACTCCAAAGAAGGTCTGATCTGAGTTTTATAAAGCATCAAAGGTTGCTGAGGTGTGTACAGTTTTCTGCTTCGGAACAGTGTTCCAAGCTTTTGAGAAAGAAGCAGCCTTTGCTATTTCAGTTACATGATTGTGCCAATACATATTGGTGTTCATTTTAATCTCCAACAAACTTATCGAAGCAGAAAACATCCGTCTGTCTGTCTGTCCTGGCATTATTATACCCCCTTCGGAGACATTTATCTTCTTGAAGAAAACCGATGCCTGAGTTTTTGTGACATTGAATTGAACCTACTTACTTTCACCTCAATTTGAAATCACTTCAAGATCCTCATTAAAAAAAACAACCTCCTGCTGCTGGTGAAGATGTGCATCCGCAGCCGATGTCCTGGAATCCAAATGAAATGACTCTGCTGTCGTCAGCAGCAAAGCAATATATTAGATTTTTGTTTTTTTTCTAATAAGTCGTTGATATACAATAAAAAGAGGTTTGCATTAGCTTCTGATTCTGACTGAAGGGGGGTTCTTGAAACACAACGATAAATTGTATAAGGCAAATAATAATGATTGATGTTCTTATCTTTTTTGAATACCTAGATTTCACTTTCCCATTTTTCTCTCCCTAGTAGTTTTCCTCCTTTTTTTGCGATTTCATTTCAATTTCAGTTACACTTAATTTGTAATCTGTAGGGTATGAGCTCTTCTTGAGGAATATTGTATCGCCTACGAACTCATTATACCTTAGTCCCTATACGGAGACTGAACTATATAGCCTTTTACAAAGAAAACTGAAAAATAAATATTCTTCCGGCTTTGATGAGGTCCCAATGTTTGTTTTGAGAAAATGTGTACCAATCTTGATGAGGCTATTGGTCTATTTGGTGAATTTATTCTTTACCACTGGATCACTTCTCGACCCTCTTAAAATGGGAAAAATTATTCCAATCCATAAAAAAAATTGTTGCCAATCCTTGGAAAATTACAGACCCGTGACAATCCCATCTTGCTTTTCGAAGATTTTTGAATACGCCTTCTTCAATCGAATGACACTGTTCTGTGATAATAATAACGTCTTTGCCAGAAATCAACATGGATTTTTAAATAAGAAATCAACCATAACAGCAATACATTCATCTTATAAGCAAATAATCACTCGATGCAGGAGAGTGCCCTGTTGGGATATTTTGTGATCTCAGCAGAGCATTCGACTGTGTAGATCATCAAATTCTAAAAGATAAACTGTACAAGTATGGCATACGTGGTCTTCCGCTGTCTTGGTTATCGGATTACCTCTGTCATAGAAAACAGTTTGTAGAAGTTGATAAAATGAGATCTGATATAATTTCTACGGACCTTGAGGTGCCAAAAGTATCCATATTAGGCCCAATACTGTTTGTTTTATATAAATGATTCGGCAAACTCAATAACGGAAGAAACAGTAATAATGTACGCTGATGACACTTCTATTATCGTCTCGGATAGGTCTGATTCTGACCTGGAAGAGAAATGTGCTGAAGTTTTTCGAAACTTAAATTCATGGATAAAACTGTTCTGATCCGTTTCCATAACAGACAGAAATATTATACACCAATCAGTTTCAAGATTAATGAGAGGGGAGATTCTATAACGACAGGCACCGAAAGTACCAAATGTTTAGGCTGGCATAATCATTGTGAATTTTTAATGAAGAAGTTGAATTCGATAACATTTCAGTTCAGAAATGTAAGACAAGTGTTAAATATTAGTCAGTTGCTGACGCTGTATTATGCTCAAGTTGAGTCCAGACTCAGATATGGCCTATGTTTCTGGGGATTATCGTCACGTTGGAATGAGGTATTCCTAGTGCAAAAAAGCATACTGAGAACCATAACAGGATTGTCAACAAGGGATTCCTGCAAAAATGTGTTCGTTAATTTTAATATTCTAACATTGCCTTGTTTGTTTGTATTTGAACTGTGTTTGCATGTTTTTAAAAATGACAATGAAATCTTTCTGATGAATAGATGTATCCGCAATGTGAATACTCGTCAAAATAATAATTTGTTTGTACCATATGCCAGAACGAAGCTGGCTCCCCGAATATTCAACCATTAACCAATGAATATAAGGGAGAGCAGGTCTCAAGCCGAATTCAAATATCGCTTGAAATATTTTTTATGTTCTCATAGTTTTTATACTATTGAAGAGTACATGTCCCATTAGTTTGTAAGTAGTACCTAAGATTTTATCACTGACGGCCCCTACACAATGTATATTTGTCAACAGGAAAATAAATAAACAAAAAAAGAAATGAAAAAAAATAAAAAATCTCTGCTGGCACTGTTGATCAGAGATATGTCAAATATTTGGAATCATGGAAATATCGAGCTTTTGTTGGAAGACTTCTGTTACACATATTCGTCAGTGAGTAGGTAAACTGTTGCTTTTAGGTTAAAGAGAGCAAAATTTGTTCGAATGGAACCAAACGTTTCGATGCTACGGTGGCAGATGTCATCAGCTGTTTGTGTCTGAATGCGTGAACGAGTGTTAAATTTTGAAGTCTCAGCAAAGACTGACTTGAGTCGAATGTATTTATCACAAAAAAAGAGATAGTTTCCTTAATTAGTCAGAGAATCAACTCCCAATACCCCCCACCTGATGCCCCGCAAGCTATACGGTGAAAACATAGAATATTGAAATTAGAAAGAGGCACTATTTAATTGAAACGAGTTATTCGATTTTTTAGAGTAATTACCCCGCCTTCCGAAGTCATGTAATTATAGCAAGCGCCAAACGTGATGGTAAGCGATCGCGCAGGTATAGACTCTCCCAAATAAATTACTATTGGATTACGATAAGCCCATTGTCGGCCGTGTCGTACCTAAAATTAGTTTTAATTAGGGTAGCAAATAAAACGTGACTTCTTTGTAATTTCTTTTCATATTTCATTCAGTATTATAGGTAGTGGTACAGTTCATTAAAATCTTATATAATGATACATTCTTTATGACTGGTTTTTTGTTAGGCAATAACACTTTTTCAGAAACAACACAAATTTCTCCTCCAACCTCCACCTGAGTCTTTAGAAGTTATTTGGAATATATCATCAGGATTTTTTTAGGGAAAGACATATACATATGAAGTAATAATGAAGTTATTCCATTATTCAGAGTAACTACTAACTATCCCCCAACAAAGCCCTCTTGAAACCCCTTTGGAGAATATGTTATCAGGGTTCTTCTCTACCAGCAAAATATATTTCAGAAGCAGAATGTGGTACTATTCCATCTACAGAATTACACCAATTCCTGTCCAAAAAAGGGTTAATCACAGTTTCTTTCCAACCCCTATATTATATCAAGTCCTGAAAATATTGCTCACTTGTATCTTTCAAAGGAGTCGAATAACATAGCATTGATATTTCCGTAATAACCTATTCAAAAAGCAAAAAGTATTGTCATGTTTATGTGGATAATTTCACATCGGTCTCAACCGCGACATACGACTGGTTGAAAAACAACATCTTACATGTAGAAATTATATATAGTTCAAACAGTTGAACCAACTAAGATCGAACAAATATAAGTAAAATAAATTGAATCGTCTGTGAGCCCTTTAAATATCATCAAAATTATTTTCCTTCTCGGTCCAAGTGGGAATCTGGTCAAAAGAAGAGTCTGTGATTTATGTGAAGACTCACTTTTACTAGAATTTTGAATTTTTCGTATCCTTTTTGATGGCATAATGAATACATTCGAATTAGATATTGAAATGAAAATGTCATGTTCACCTCAAACGTGTACAAAGAGAAAATTATTGCATTACAAAATGCCTTTCTGCCTTCTCGACATTTCCTACAACATACATTTGATAACTGACCCAGCTAGAAGTAGTTTCTTCCATCAAATAATTTATTTTCCATACGGTCATAAACACATCTAGCCACTTTTATGACGAAATATCTTGTGGACTAATTAAAATCGTGTCTTGCAGACCAATCCCGTGCGAGTGAGCCATAAACGTTTATGTCGCGTTTTATAACAGAAAACAGTAGAAATTTACGAAATTAAACTGATGGTTCGAAATTGGAAATAAACATACAAAGAGCCATAAAAACAGGACTGTTAAACCCCTATGACCTAGCTACGGCTACGGCCATTTTTTCAAAGTGCATTTGAAGTCTCTCTTTTATTAATGGAACTATACACATTGTGATACAATACGTTCATTTTCAACAATGGCCTTTTGTTTTTTCACAAAGGACTTCATGGCATATTTGAACGATTTGATTGCTGTTGTGATATTGTTTTTGACTTGGAACACATTTTTCTACATAGAATGTAGCTGATTGAATTTCAATTGGCAAATATTTTCACGTTGATCTGTTCATGAAAAAGAGCGAGTAGTTCGACAATAACATTGTTTTCATTAAATCATTTTTACGCCAAGATTAGACTAGCGAGAAAATGGATGTTTTCTAAAATGTTTATAGTTCTCATGAACAACAAAAGTATTTGATTTCGCATTACATATATTTGATCGAAAATAACTCGTTTCAATATATTGTAAACTTTGAAGATATCATCACTAGTCTAGAGAAATGTTTCAATATTTTTTTCTCCAAACATCCAGATAATGCTGATCTAGCTTAAAATGGCTCTAAGCCTAATCCATAGCTGAAAGGCAAAAAAACAACTGCTTCCTTTCAAACGACGCGACATAACTTTGCGAATCTCGTTTTAAGAATTGGTTTCTTCATCACAGCAGGTTGAAACTTGGTTGGCATCTTCGTAAGTGCTACTTCTCATCCATTATCACAATCTGTAAAAATGTCTGTATCTTGTTTGACGACGATATTCACGATTTTCAGCTAATCTTATGGCCGTTTCGCAGAATGAATCATTATTAATTTGAAATTGAAGACCTGATTTCAACAATAATTTCTACTACTGTTCTTGAAATGGCCATCGAAACGTCTCCGATTCATTTGAGAAACAGCACCTCCTGGATATAAATAATATACCCTACATGTACTACGTTTATCCGAGCGCTTATAGAAGCATATAACATTTTTGTTATAAAAATCAAGTTATGTCATCCACTCTCTGGGAATTATTTTCACATCCATCTACATAAAATCCGTCCCTGACTACCATCATTATCAACCTTTGACTAATTGTTTTTAAATTTTGGAGACAATGCTGTCAGAAAGTTGGGGTTTTGTAAAATTTTCATGAAATACACCTTTGGTGTTGATAGGAAATACTCTCTTTCTAGAACCATATTATTTCGACATTTGTATTGTAGCGCCACACATACACGCAATTACCATTTTAGTTTTCCCTAAATGATATCCACTACCATTAGGTTTTACCACATCATCACTTGCATTTTCCTTACTTAAATGTAAAAGAAAATTCGACTTTTGGCACTCTAATATGTTCAGATGTCAATTTATACACCGTTAAAAAAGTAATAATAAATCTGGTATTATAACGCTAATGCCTTTTCCAAAAAGTTTTGCGTTAATAAAGCGATTTTGATTGAAAGACAGTAACGTTGGTTCTAGTAACATTGGTTGTTAGAAGTCCACCTTTGGGATCTCGTGTGCCTTCATAGCTTTCAAGGATATTCGGTCCATGAATTGCTTTGTAGAGAGCGTGTAATCTTGATACCTCCCTTCGTAGGAAATTCCAAACTGCGTAAAACAACTCCAATGACAAATGTTATGACGGCTATGATACATCAGCGATTCAAAACATTACCTAGAGTACACATGACAAAAGGAATTGTCATCATTTCAGCTTTCCCTACTTGAGAATCCTGTTTTATCATAGAAGAGGATCGTTGATGATATTTTTGCATACCAAAATATTTAAAACTTGGTTTCGAATAACCCAATTTTGACTTTGGTGGGTTTATTCTTTCAGAGATATTTTCCGAGGTATATCATCAAAACCATTTCCATTGTTTTTATATTTTGATAGAGAAATGAAGCAATTTATCGATTCAAAGAATTGTTACTATTTTCATCAATCCTCTTGTCTTCTAAAGAAAAGATGGTAAAAACAGTTGTTTTCTATTATACCTCAGAAATCTAAAATCATTCCACTCCAGAAATATGAGATTTAGTTTTTTATATTTGGTGAGGAAATGGTTTTAAAATGTCATTTCGATATCTGCAACAAATTTGAAAAGTGTCCCTTTATACATCATAATCAGAAAAAATTCGTTGCTACATTATTTTATCAAAAACTCTCGAGTTTTGAAAACGTATTAGATAAAAAAGCAGATATAGTCGAAATAACTGGTATTGTGCATACTTAAAGTGCCTGAGCCCTCAAAGGCCAAAAAACCAATGCAAAGAGATAAAGCCGCCGCCAACTAGTCAAGTGGACTTAGGAATTGGCGGTTCGTATTGGACGATTTTTACTAGCCGAGTTTTATGATCGACTAAAGAGTCATAAAATTCAATTTTGAAGTCATGTTACGGTGACGAACAGAATCCGAGGATGATAGTAACAGTGTTGTCAATTTTCAGTTCAGGAACTGATCGCGATTTGAGTGTTGAAATTCGATATTGGTGCAGTTATAGTTACTTAAAATTTTTGTTATCTGTTTAAAATGTGGCGTCCTTGGACAAGTACTAATAGTAATAACGAGTATGATAACAACGCATACTATTTCCTGCGTAGTGATTCCAATAGCGATGGTGAACAATGCGAAAAAGAGATACCAGTGAATAAGATTCGGATGCATTTGAATATTGAAACACAGAGATTATGTTTCAACGTATATAAAAACCTTTATCTCAAGTTTGGTTTCGAGGAAAACAAACTATTACAAGCGACATCAGATTTGACTGAAATTCCTTTCTCAACTGTACGTAAAATAGTCAAAAACAAACAAACGCAAGACGCGATGTGATACGGGATTACCAAAACCTTTAGATGTTCATCTAATAAAGTCATTGAAAAAAACAATATTCGACTGTTACAAAAGCAATGAAATTCCTACAACTGAAATCATAAGGAAGAAATTGAATACTTCCGGCCAAAACGTGAGCTGCTGTGACAAAACTCTTCAGAATTAGATAAAGAAACTACGATTTAGATTTAAAATAATAAACAAACGCCATATAATTATGGAAAGCAGAAGAATAGTGGATTTGCGTAACAGATACTCAGAACAAATAACTAAATATAGACAAGAACAACGGCAAATTTTCTATATGGACGAAACTTGGTATAACACTCACGACATCGTTCTGAAACGGTGGACTGATGGTTCGAAAATACATTGATCCCAAATTTGGATGCGAATAGTGTAATAGTTCTTGACAACGATTCTTCACTCGCGACAGCGCATCAAAGTACCTAATAAAAATTCGAGGAAAGTTTTTTAATTGATATCAATTTGTATTTTGAAAATTACTATACCAAAAACCAACTACTCACAGACAAAAACAATTGAAAAAGTGTATGCCCTTGAGAGTACGACGACAGTGATAGTGAAACAGAGAATATGTAAAAGGAATTATCACAAGCTTTCGAAGAAAGTTAGTGAAGTGTTTTGAAACGATCGATTGTATATATATATATATATATATATATATATATATATATATATATATATATATATATATATATATATATATATATATATATATAAAATGTAGAAAGGTTGATGCAGTCATGCAGTCAATCTGCTGGAAAATAATTCCATGAAAATCAAAAAATAAATAGATAACTACTCTTTGATCATTCCCATATTGATTTCAATTTAAGAGCCACCGGCAGACAGCTGTTTCAGCCTATTGGGCATCGTCAGTACCGGGCAGGCGGTCCTCGATTGAAGACAAAATGGAAAAAACCAAGAAAGTACTTGATAAAAATAGCTACGTAAACGCAAGCGAAACATAAGTGGAACCACCTATTGGTGTGACACCCAAGTCAATTTGCCAAGTTATTATGTCGGTGTTGGTGGTTTGACCAATCAACCGACAACTGCAGTAGCAGAAATTTGGAAAGATAATCTGAAATGCCATCGGAAAACGAATCCACATGTTTCTAGAAATGATATGAAATCACAATGACTATCATTGTGATTTTTATATAATCAGAGATAATAATTGAATAACGAAATTAGTTAGCTCCCTAACTATATTATTAAAGGGGAGCTGTTGCACTATATCATTTACTTGAACTACACCTCAACAGAACGCTACCTCTAATCAACAAAATTCATTAGAATGTTACATTACTGGCACAAAAACAAACAAATTAAATGAAAAATAGATGTAAATTTTTTTGTCGTCATGCACCGAATTCAAGTTTACTATAATCGCATTAAATCGATTGTTTGCAGTACCAAAAGCCATTCCGATACCATTCAAGCTTTTCTTTTCACGACCGCTGACGTAAAAAATACCTCGACAGCGTTCAATCTGAAATTTAATGTTCGAAACAGGGCGAAGGGGTGGAAACGGAGGTATAATAATAGGGTCGTGGGGAATATAAAGATAAAACAACCACGTGTTGAGAGGTAGCGGTATTTCTTTCCTTCACGGCTATCAAAAGAGGAATCTTTTCGGGTAATGAATTCGATTTGGGAGTGGCCGATGTGAGATTTTTTTTATTTACGCAGGGCGTAGGTGTTTCACTTATCGAGTTCAGAAGTTATCTTCAGAGAAAAATAACAAATAGGAAATTCTAACAAGTTCAGTTCCTTTGATAAGAGTAATTTAAAACTTGTTCATTCTGGAATTTTATCCGTTACTTCTTGGAAGCACTGTTTAAGAATATACCAATCGACGAAAAGAAATGAATGAAAAAATACTGGTCACTAAAACAAATCTGTGAACTCTATTTTTTATCTGCGGAGGCATCTAGTGTGTTGAATGCCATTTAAAAGTAGTACTATTTCTCCAACTACAGGCCACTGAACATTCTCATACAAGGAGAGGATAGGTCAGTGACCCATCCACATATTAAGCCGGGCTTCGTGGAGAACAATCAGAGTAGCTATATGGGGATCTCCAGTCACATCCAATTCCGGGAATTCCAGTTGACATAATGAACCCTCTTAATAGTTTTCATAAAATACAGGGATTATTACTAGAAACCTACATCAGTTGTACCTACCTCCATTGGAATCTAATAATCTGAACTTCAATCAGAGTTAGGATGTTGCATGTTAAAAAATATATTCCTATAACTCGAATTGATATGATTACACTGGGTAAGACTTCACAAAAAAAGAAACGGTTCAAGTGAAACAATTTCAAGCCAAGACATTTTTTAATTTTCATTCCTTTTTTATTGTTTTTATTGTATTTTATTTCATTGTAATTTCATTTCAGGGTTTTCTTTGCTCAATTTAATTGTTACTTTCAACTATTCATTTTAATTTTATTGATTCTTTCAACGATTTCAAATCATATTATATAATATTATCATAACAATGATAGTAAATACGTTAATATTCTTAACATTATTTTGGTCAATTTAACGATTTCATTGCACTACCATACATTGAATTTTAAATTTTTTAAATTAGCACTGAGCAGTAAGCATCTGTGATTTTTTTTTTTTTTGAATTGATGAATATTATGATTTAAAAGGGGTAAAATTTCATTCAGATATGAAGGGGCTATATAAGAAAAACATCCTTGAAATTTGGAAGTACGGTGGCTAGGTATGTTGAAGGAGTTAATTTCCAAATTTACCATATTCAATTGATTCAATTTTTCATATGTAGATGTGGCATGATTATTAAACAAAAAACCAAATAATAATTTTTTTTTGAAAAAAACAATTACTTTCAAACCCTTTCATATTATATTCCACTGCCCAATATAATTGGTTGATGAAATGAAATTAGTACATCAATTGTTCCACAAAAATATATCTCATGCCAATTACACAATTCTCCATCAGCAGTGAGTGCTGAATCGACGGTAATACTCGAAAAAAAGACCTCCACAAATTATTCATCGCGGAATCGCTTCTGTCAAATGTTTCATATAGCGGGCGATGCCACACAAAGGTCGATGGGATTTGCTCACCTGAGTATATAATTCAGGAGCATTATATGCGCGGCCATATTTCGAATGGTCATGTTAACATTCGAACATTCACAATACCCCCAGCATGCTATGGGGATATACGGACGGATTTGTCTGACTAAAGCTGCACCTATTTGATTGCTTGCTAATTGGTGATGTAAATATGGGATCCGGCAATCGATTTGGCTGAAAGTACGGAGAAATCGGGGCGGTAGTGAAATTAACGACATTTCTTGGTTATACAGATTTTGCGAAACACTTTGTACAATAAATCGATGCAGCAGAATTACGTCATGATGACACAAACTTATTTCCTTCATTCAGATAATTTCTTGAATGATATACAGAATACAATTGAAAATCTTCAAGACACTAACATCGTTTCTCCTCAGGTGATCACAAAACATCTTAATTATCCTAAATTTTCAAACCTTGCAGGAGGCGCGTCATTAATTTTTACATCAAAGAACGCGTTGGGTCTGATATACCTAAAAGAAGAAAAATCTAATTTTCTAAATGAATTTTTATATCTGATAAGGTGTTACATAAATCATTTATATGGACAAATAGTTATGAAGAGAACGGGAAACAAAGGTCTATTTTGAAAACAAAAAATAAAATCGAATTAAAATAAAAACGGTATGCATTTTGGTATCATTGCACTAAACACCATGTATAACATTTATTCCGAAAAATTTGCCGTACATGCTTGACTAACAGATACATAATGTTCTAGGCAATTATATTTTTCTACAAAACCGGCATATATATCTTGTTTTCCGATCTTTACAGAAGGCACATCTTTCACGTTTATTTTGTTCAATTTCGACACGTTCAACCAACACAGTAGCACTAATTCTAGCTGCAAGCTGTCGAATTTCTCTTGGCAGATATTTTAATTACTTCCATTTGAATTACTTCTGTATAAACATGGCGATTATACCATCAACTTTAAGGAGCCCATATACAACTACCATGGGCCACTTACGTGTATTTCTCGAAAGAAAGAAGAAAGTGGGTCAACTATATCAACTCCGCCTTTGGTCGAATTGTAAAAAGTAATTATCTCTGGTTTCGCCTCTGCACCAGAAGAATCATCATGATGAAGGGTTGACAATAAAATAACCTGCATATTTTTTTCAGTATATATGAAACGATAGTCATATCTTCTGTAAAACCAAACATGGTCGACTTTTCTGATCGTTTAGTAAAAAAATCATTGGGAATTTCCCACAATTGTCAGCTGATGATTTTTTAGTAAATTATTGGCCACTTCAACAGAAGTGCACCAATTATCCATTGAAACATTTCTCCTAGATTTTGACAATGGTAAACAAAGCAAACAGATCAGATGAAACTTCTTCGAACAACCGAGTCTATCTTCCAACGTCTTTTTCTTCCATTATTCTGTAAGGACTATAAATTCTATTTGAATAAAATTGAACCTTGATTACAAAAATAGAGATGAAAGTATTTCAGATATATAAAAAATACTTTAACAAAGGAACGCGTCGGGTCTGAAAGACCGAAATCTGCTCTAAAATCGTTGTTCTCTAATACACTGTGTTGAAACTACTGTAGTACATGCATCGTGGGCTAGCTGGCTAATGAGCTAATGAGGCTCGTAGCACCGTACGCGCTTTTATGTAAAAATGCCACAAGCAATTATGATTACTTGGGCCTGATAGACCCGATGCGTCCATTGCAGAGTTAATCCTATATAATATTTAATTTTCTTCAGAGATCCTAACTGCCATCACTTCATGTTATAAACCAAACAACATGCCATGTCTTCTGTCCTTCTGTCTGAACGTGATAAACTGAAAATTTACCGAACGGATTTTTGTACGGTTTGTGTGTATATTAAAGAATTATTTTGTGTAAAGAGAAATATAACAATGTTATCATTGTGAGGCCGGGGAGATGATGATACCCTTGCGAAGCCAGTTAACTGAAAACGCTGTTTTCAGTTAACTGTTTTTTCTTCTATATGACTATAGAAAAGTCTGCTATGGCATATGTCCATCTTTCAAATATAGATTATTCTGTCCGTTATAATATTTAAGATAATGGTCACATATAGTGTGATCATTGGAAAGGTATTTGAACGGATACAATATCAATTCTCATCGCTAGGCATTTCATGCACATGATAATGGAAATATCCGACTTCGCCATGACCTTCAAAAGAATAAAATTAAGTTCCTCATGATATAATTTTCAGTAAAGCCAATAAAATGTTTATTTTTCCTGGTTTAAATCTCAAAATCCCTTAGTAGTTGCGGGAAACAAACTTTTTCTGTGATCTCTATGCCAAATTCATTACCCTAAATTAAAAACAAATAACCAAAGTGATACATGTATAATATGTTACCATAAATCAGGAGAACATAAACAAAACAATATGAACTAAATAACTTCAAAAGAGAATAACAACTTGAATATTTCATCGTTCTATAAATGGTTGAAAAAAAATAGTACCACCTTGACAAGGTTGATGAAGTCATCATGCCTATCGATGATTTAATTTTGTGTCGATTCCGTAGATGGCGTTTCATAAGGGGAACATATCTAAGCAAAGTTCACCAAAATGACATTGATTACAAACCAATCAGAATAGTCCAATTCCAATGTATAATTATGATTCAAATCAAGATTTGAATCGGAATTGAAATTCTCTGCAAACAATTTAAAAGTGATGACCATTTACAACAAAAATGTTTGTCGATGTAAATATTCTTCGCAACTTCACTTGAACAAAACAAAATTCAATTGGCAGTTCACCAGTTTACCAGATTTTTTTTTGGTTCACTGTCACTAGTTGAAAACTCAAGTCCCAAATAGTAATCTCAACAGACGTTCATTGGTCCATGAACTTTAACCAGGGAAGACCAATATGGTCTTCACGACACTCTTTCAAAGTGCCACAGCCTCCGAAACACAGCACCAGCATCATCTTATTTGCTACTTATGATTTCGTCTATGGCTCATATTTTTTTTTATGATTAATTTTTTTTGTTTTTCATTTTAGTGACTTCTTTTTACCTCATATATAAAAAAAAAGTCACAAAATCTTGTTACTTCCAGACCATCTATAACTCATGAACGGCTGGATCAATTCTCATGATTTCTGATTCGTTGGAGATGTCTTCGACCCAAATAGCAGAAACTTTTCAAACATTTAAGTAAATAAGAAAGAAAAATTGATGATTCTAATTGACGACGTCCGGTGCAAAAACAATTGATGTTACGACATTTTCGATTATATGCGAATGCATAATTGTTGTCTCATGATAGAAGAAGAGTCTGAAATATCCACCACACTTTTATTTACAATGCCGCAAAACTAAATACCGACAATGCTTGGAAGTCATTGATTGCATTTTGATGGCTTGGTTGTTGTGAAGCTGCAACGGGTGGTGAGCTCGGATTTGAAGCTGGTTCTACTATCGCACTCAGACTCAAATCATTTTTCCTTTCCGTTAGTCATCTCACGTAAAGAGCGGATAGTACTGGTTGCGACGGTTTCTTTTCTTTGCAGAGCTTTTGTCTTTTGACCACTTTCTATTTTACCAGCCTTTTGGAGTAACCATTCTGTGGAAAATCGTTCCTAATCTGGCCCAGACTTACTTTCGCATTAAATGCCTGCAACAACTAGAATTTATCACATCAGATGATCACTGTCACTATGAGCGCTTTATTGGATATTGGTCTCCAATAATTGTTCGAAAACTTATGTGAATCTTTTTTAGTACTCTCTTTGTCTGATTAACAGAAAATGTTGCAGCCGTTGGGACATCATTCTCGATAAATGATATGCTTTTTGCAAAAGTTCACGAATGTTTTGTGTTACCTCCTTGGTCTGGATTTGGCTTTATATGGTTGTCATCTAGGGTGTGTACGAAGTCTATTCGAATGACATAAATACTAAATAGTTACCGAATGTCGGCAGTTTCTTTGCGGCGTGGTATTTATACCACGCCGTCCATGCCATACAAATAAACTGCTGACGTTCGGTAACGATTTAGTTTTTATGCAATTCAAATTGACTTCTTTGCGGCGTGGTATTTATACCACGCCGCCCATGCCATACAAAGAAAATTCCCACGTTCGGCAAGTATTTAGTTTTTATGCCATTCGAATTGACTTCGTACACATCATACTCACGGGGTAATTGAAAAATGCAACGAGTCACTCTCTGAATTTCATTTGAAAATAATCAATTCAAGTGATAAGAAGGATTTTATTCTGATTTGTTGGTATCGACGTATCAAAAAGAACACAAAGGATACGGATAAATTCCTATTTAGAACGAAACTTTCATTGCTCTCCATTTGTTGCTGCCGTTTGTTGCTGCTGTATTTATTTTTGAAACCAACTTGAAAGAAGTCAAGAGATATGGGTGCGAGTGTATTTACGACACTCGTACGGTTCGAATCTCTCCAGCTCCAAAATCTACTCATTCTAAGAGTGGACCACAATTCATTTTCGTTCCGTGGAGAGCCAGTCATTGTTTGTTCACAAAGATCCTGCTGTCTGCCGCTATCCCACTGCCGAAAACAATTATAAAACGCACCTTCCAAAACAATCCCTCAGCTTTCCTGGATCCCAGATCAAGACAAACCTTGAATAGATAATGGTATCGGGAAACAGGACGGAAAAGACCGTCAACCGAATAGAGAGAGAAAGAGATTACGGTGGCTGGCAAATGGAAAGCGGTCGTTCGGTCGGTCTGTACGTTCGGGTGATGTGCGGTCGACCATGTGCTGCTTTGTCGGTGACAGATCGTCGGGCACGCTGAGACTGTCGCACATCGGACCTTAATTGATGGATGGACCGCAAGGGGGGCTCTCGATATACGACGCGAGGGTTACTACCTTCGATAAAAATTGCCGACCGAGGCAAATCCAATAGATACGACAGGGTTTTTGAAATGAATCAACAATACTCCAATACGTCAAACGCAAATAATAATAATTGTCTTTACTTTGGCCCATTACTTTTCTTACTGTATATTAATGACACTAAATTGAACATCTTTGCAAAAATTACCCTCTTTGCGGATGACACCACTGTACTGTGGCACAGCAAAACACCACAGCAACTGTTTAATAAAATAGAAAAGGATATGTGCAAAATAAAACAATGATGTGACTCAAATTTTCTAGCTCTGAATTTAAATAAAACTAGCATAGTCACTTTCCGCTGCAGTCTTCCTGATATACCAATGTCAAATGAACTAATAACTAATAAATCACAAATGAAATTTCTTGGGTTCGAAATTGACAATATGAATGTCACATAAATCTTTGTGTAAAAAACTCGCATCAGGTTGTTACGCAGTTCGTATAATCTCCAATGACTTGGGTAGTTCCACGGCCAGAACTGCTTATTTCGCTCTGATTGAAACCCACATGAGATATGATAGTGATAGTGTGTTTATTCCGCAAAGAAGAGCATTAATATATCTATAAAGTGGATCGAAGATGCTCGTGTAGAGACTTATTTAAGCATCATAAAATATTAACAGTAATATCAC
The DNA here is from genome assembly GCF_025532065.1 of Leptinotarsa decemlineata. Lineage (NCBI taxonomy): Eukaryota > Metazoa > Arthropoda > Insecta > Coleoptera > Chrysomelidae > Leptinotarsa > Leptinotarsa decemlineata. The sequence goes on from NW_027412558.1 coordinate 15,057,532, forward strand.
TTTATATACTTGAGACGGTGATCCGTGAATAGATCCCTGAACCATCGTGATTCTAGGCAAAGCTCTCTCTTCAGACTACCTATCCCGTTCAGCAATTTAATAAAGGAATCAATCATCTATAATGGGATTAAAATCTACAACCATCTTCCAACAGTTATAAAGGACAGCGCATGCATTAACCGTTTCAGAAAATCGTCCAAAAAACTACTGCCTGAAATCTCACCTTATACCTTTAATGAATATTTTTCCTCCACTTTTGACTAATTATCTTCATAACTGTATGTTTACTACGTGGGCTGCTCGTAAAACATCTCAGCATGTATCCATATATGAATATAAAAATCATGTGTAGAGTTGTAAAACATGTATAAATCTTAATTTATGTATATTAGTATTAGGATTTAGATATTGAGATTTTTTACGTAGATGTAATCCAACTAATTGTTTGACCAAATCACATTGTATAACTTTGTCTACAAGAATTATGTTCTTCTGACAATAAAGCATATCTTGATTGATTGATTGATTGATACTATTTCTTATTACAAGTTTTAAACTATGAAATATGAGTCTATAAACTTTACAAGGAAAATAAAGGGCGAGCTACATCTCTGTTGATCGTCCACTCATGAGTGGAACCAAACATACAAGTTTTATTCGTCTTCTATAACATTATAGGCAGCAGTGAATTTGAAAGGAGAATTCTGAAGGACAATAACATGAAAATATGACTAAAACCGTTTGAAATCTGTTTTTCCGTTTACCAGCTGTCGCCCTACGAACGACGACTCTCAAAAGTCGAATCTTGTGCGAACTAAGGACTAACAAGGTCTTACCTTTCATCGTGTAATTCATAGCACAGGTTGGACGATAGGGACTGAATTCTGTTTAAAAAATGAGCAAAATTTCATTTTCTCCCAAAAATATTTATTTATACATCAATTTCTAGTTTGTTCCTTTCAAAGTAGTCCCCCTTAGATATAATACACTTGTGTCAGCGTTTTTACCAATCCTCGAAGCAATTTTGTGATGCTGAGCTCTCTCAGAAATTCGGTTTTTATCTTCTCAATCGTCGCAAAACGGCGTTGCTTCATGGGTCTCTTCAATCTTGAAAACAGCGCGCCAAATCTGGTGAAAGTCGCAGCGCGCCAAATCTGGTGAAAACGGAGGCTGAGGCAAGATAACGGTATTGTTTTTCACCAAAAAATTACGAACAAGCGATGACGTACGGTTTATTCGTATTGTTTCTAGCGAACGGCGCATAACTTCAAGATAGTACTCCTTATTGACCATACGATCATGTGGCAAGAACTTCTGATGCACTACGCCACGGTAATCCAAGAAAACATTTAGCAAAAACTTGACATTTGATCGAACTTTTTTGGTCTTGTCTCTTCTGGGCTCTTGGGTTGGGATGAATATACCCATGATTCACCACCGGTTATGAGCCTTTAAGGCAAGTCTCGATCACCGTTGACGTCATTCAACAATCTAAAGAAATGAACTTTAAATGTTCAAGACATTCTCGAATATACATACCTACACAGTAGTTTCAATGGACTGACGCCTATCAGAAAACAACTACTTCCCTGGCTAATACCACGAAGGGCGTTGTATTATATCTGACAGGCGTCAGTGTAGGAATCTTCACAGAAAAGTTCCTGCATATGCAATTGGCAATACAAGTGAAAGAGTTGACATTCAATTTGTTTACTGCCAGCAAGCATAGCCCACTTACACTTCTTCTAAAATTTTATATGAGCCAAAAAGAAAAATTTGAATTTACTTCATAAATGGGCAATTGATTCAGGTTGGGATAGCGTGAGTGATAAATTCTACTCAGTCAGTCGACCGCTATGTGATTCGTAACCAAGGGGCTGACGCTCAATTTTCTCTCTGCGCATCGTCCAATTCGTTCTAAGACTCATACGTTGAAATGTAAGACCTCGTTAATCATCAACTCGCACAGCTGGTAACGAAAAAACAGTTTTTGAATAGATTTTTGGAAAGATTCACCCCATCATTGTAAATAAAAATATAGAAGTTTAACACTCACAGAAAATCATTTCATTGGTTTGGATTATGTCCACGAGTTCTTTTTTTTTTATTTGGACTAAATACACTTGTGTTCTATATTCAATTATTTAAACAATTCCATATTGTTTTTTTGTATTATTGTTTTGTAATCAATCGTAAGTATTTACGATGAAAAAAGAAAGAAAATTTAACGTAAATCGGTGACATCCGGTATGTTGATGTTTCAACATGCTAATAATAATCAATGATACTATACTAACGAAGTACGTCGATAATAATTAATTCAATTGAAATATTAGTATAATTCCTGATGATCACTCACTCATTATTAACTTGATATTCTATAACTTTTCTAAAAGGTATTCAATGTCCCTGACGTCATTCGCTACAAAATCAGTAGATCGTTTGAAATAGATGAGCGGGAACTACACTTAAATTATCTATAAGGGAGGAGGGACGTTTTAAAGTCTAGGCCATTTTTTTTGTAATATGACTAAACACTAAAATTCATAATCAAAATCTAGAATTAATTAGTCATAATTCTGTATAAAGTGAATGAAATATTTGTTAAAGTTTGTATGTTTGATTCGCTGCATCAAAGAACGGCTGTATTGTATAATCATGTAGCTTCGAAACAGGTGACAATTGATTTGAATAATTCAAATTCAAGCCATCCTAATTTGTATTTCTATTCAATTTGCAAAATAAACCATTCACACGGGAGTATCTGAATCACGAGTCCAACCACCATCAATCTACCAAAAGAGGAATCATCAAAACTCTGGTATACCGTGCTTTCGGGCTCTGTAATACGAAGGAAGGTCTCGAGAAGGTCTCAAAAAAGATATTCAACAGAATGATTACTTCAAAGTGACGACAGAACAGACGTTGACTAAAAGACAGCAACAGCCTTGCAAGAAAGAGAAACCGTCACAACTAGTGATTGCACTCCCTCACATCGGAGGATTGTCGGAAAGGATGAGAAGAACTGGGTTCAAGTACAACATCAGAACCTGCTTCAGATCTGGAAACACCATCCGTAGCACTCTCACGAAAAACAGGTCACCAAACGCGGACTGCGATTCCAATAATTGCATTTATCTGATACCCTGTGAGTGCGGGAAATTCTACATCGGTGAAACTAGGAGGCTATTGAAAGTCCGCACTGCCGAGGACAAGAAACATACACAGCGACGAAAATCCAGTAAATCGGGGATAGCGAGGCATGTTAGGATCCATCAACATAACATCAAATGGTCCCAAGCTGAGATCATCCACAGGAACACTGGTTTAGGAAAAAAATCAGAGAAGCAGCATACATGTTGTTCAACGACGGATTCTGCCAAGCTAGCGTATAGATACGCAACATATGGAAACCCATAATCAAACGGAAAACGGTCAACTCCCGCCAAACAGTGAAAGTACTATAATGACCTATAAATAGTCTCTTCTCGGAGGAGTCATCACCTTAAGACGATTGTGGATACTAACAATCGACACGTAGGGCAGTAACTTGGCTTGAAATCTTTTAATTTTTATTTCATTTTGATTGTTCAATTTTTTTACTTTTACTCAATTTTTTTATTGTAATTGCATTACAGTGTTTTTTGCTCAATATAATTATTTTTCAAAGCTACCTATTCTTTTTCATTCTTTACTTTTAATTTTCATTTGTTATTTCGGATCATATCAAATTATGCAATGAAAGTCCGAACTAGTGAAATTCACCATGAAACATTGTCAAACACCTTCAAACAGACTCTTACAGACTGTTACAGCTTTGGATAAGAATCAAACAAAGCAATCATCAGTTGGAATTATCTTTTTTTTTAATTTCAGTGCTGTAATTAGATTAAATATGGACACTTGAGGCAAGTATCCCATATCCACAACCGAGGTAGCTGTGGTCGGAGCGTGGACTTTTGAGAAATAACTGAAATTTCATTTCATTTGTTCCCTTTCAGATAGCAATCAACTTCAGATTGCAACCTTATGCTAGACATTAGAACGACTTGGCCACATTTCGCACAGAGACATTTTTAGAGTGTTCCGCTCGCCTAAATGCAAGTGATACTCAGCTGAAGCGTTCGTCGGAGTACAAATAATATCCGAACGCAGTGATATATTACAGAATGTTCGTTAGAACGTCGTCATTTATTGTTACGCTGATCTCCTCTATCTTCATCTGTCATTATTTAAACGTATGACACGGCATACTAGAGAAGGGGCGTATTCACTATTATACGGGCTGATGTTTCCTTGTCAAACTATTTAATCTATAACAGAATAATCACTCTCTGGGGGCGAAGTTTTCCTACAAAGGACGATAATATCCATGATGGAAAATTGAATATAAGGAAAAATGAGCCGCCATACGGGCGATGACTGTAGTTTTTGTTTGGAAATAGCGTAAAGTGAATGACAACTTGATTTTAACTCAAATATTTGCCAAGTATATATGGAAATGAATGATTTTCAGCTCGGACACCCATAACAAGAAGTAGGTAGTTTCTGGGTAGTTTCCACAGTGGTTCAGTATGAAATTTTTACAGAATTCGCTGATGCTTAATTGCCAAATTTCAGCTCCTAATATGGCAAACGAACGTCTGTAGTTTATACATTTAAAAAAACTCATAGTACATTTGTTTTTCAATATTTTTTCACTCATTTTCTTTGTGTTTCCTACTTAAATACAGCATATAAGAAAAAAAAAAAGATTTTTGTAAATTTTAAGAATTTATGAGAAAATATGAAAAAATACGAGTTTAACCTTGAAAATGAAGATCAAGGGGTCGAATTCACAAGTCTCTCATAGTTTTTCCGTACCCTCATCATTTCAGCTAAAGAATGTTGTTGGACCTAGAGCGACAACTTTTTTGGATCGAGAGATATTCCTTTATGATTTTTTTGGAAGTTAATCTCCTTTAGTGCGTAGCAAGTACATTATATATTTATTCCATATTCATTTCAACTCCCCCACCTGTCAATTTAAATATTTCACAATGCAGAACATTGGGCAGAGCCCTAATTTGAAGTTTAATTACTATGAACTATGAAAAGCCCAGAGCTTATTAGTTATGTGTAATGTTAAACGATTGAAACCGTTGACTCTCTTCAATAAATAAAATTAAACTGTTGGGTGATCCTTGTACGTCATCAATTGCCGAATTTGAAAAAAGATTCTCTCTGATTGAAAGCAAACGGTAATTGTTGTGTCTTTGTTTTTTACATATAGAAGAGAAGAATGTTTTGATGAAATTTCATTAGTTCGGACTTCCATTATCTGATATAATATAAAATAACAATTATATAAAACCTGAAATGAAATAACAGTGAAATAAAATACAAGTAAAAACAGAACAATTGAACAAAATTTAAAATAAAAAGTTGAGATTCCAAGCCAAGTTATTTCACGGCGTTTCGATTGTTAGTATCCACAATCGTCTTCAGGTGATGACTGGACTAATTCCTCCGAGAGATGACTATTTATGGGTCATTCGAGTACTTTCACTTATCTCCGCTAGCATAGAGATAGGCAACATATGGAAACCCATAATCATGCGAAAAATGGCCAACTCCGGCCAAACGGTCATCTCCTACTAAACCGGTGAAGCGGGAAAAAGGAGAGTGAAAATGAGTGAAATTAATTGAATGACCCATAAATAGTAATCTCTCGGAGGAATTAGTCCAGTCATCACCCGAAGACGATTGTGGATACTAACAATCGAAACGTCGCGTCGTGAAGTAACTTGGCTTAGAATCTCATAACTTTTTATTTTTATTTTTAATTTATGTTCAATTGTTCTTTTTTTACTTGTATTTTATTTCAATGTTATTTCATTTTAGGTTTTTTGGCTCAATATAATTGTTATTTTCAGGTATTCTTTTTTAATTATTCTTATTTATTAGTTCTTTCAGGGATTTCAATTCATTTTATATAATATTAGACAATGGAAGTCCCAACCAATGAAATTCATCTTGAAACATTGTCAATGACCTTTAAACAAAAGGATATTTTATCGTGTCAGGTATTATTGACGCATGACGTTGACAGGAAAGTTGTATTCGACATAGATCTCCGTTTTTCACGAGTAAGTTTCAATTTCTCTCACAATAACACCCAATCAATATAATACAGAATACAATCATCAATTTAGATATCTCCAAAAATTAAATTAAATTCAATTACACAATTTTTGAGTTAATTTTTTCATCAGTGATAAAATTAATCATTATCGCAATAAAAGAATATTGAAAATGCACCTACCACCTATAAGACGAGACAAAACCACCGATATCACAAAAAAATAGCGATATCCCGAATACCACGTAACACATAAACAAGGTCCCAGCTATTTCAATCACTGTCTGCGGAGAGCAACTACATTTCTAAATAATTAAACACCCTCCGAGTATACAAATAAGAAACTTCCGTATATTAAAACAAAGTAGGCTGCCGCCGCACTGCTCCCTTTCTCATCCGCATCAAAAACCAATCTCGTAAAACTCCCATTCCCATCTAGTTCCTCGAGAGATAGGTTGAGACAATTATCTAAGCAGTCTTTCCGCTTGCCTTCTTCATTTGTTTTGCTCTGCCTTGGTTGTGCGCTAATTTCGATGAGTAATTCAATTAGTACGACTGTTGTTTTTGTTTTACCGGTCGTTTTGGCGCGTTCTTCTCTTGTTTGGCGGCCTAGCCGTGTTTACCCAGTGCGACTAATTGTGCCACTCAGATTATTAATTCAGAGAAGGCCCACTTCAAGGGTGTGTGGGGATCGACTGAACGAAAACAAAGGGTTATAGATTGAGAAAGCGTTTCTTGTGCGAGAACATTAATGCCTAAAACTAACTCACACTACAGCTTGTCAAATCTAGAAAGAGACGTGAAAAATATTTCTCTCTCTCACTCTCTTTGAACGAACACAGATCTAGTGGGTGAGGCCATAACGGAATTCAGAAAGCTCTTCCTACATTTGACAAGCTGTATATATAGTTATTTTGCAATAAATTAACGACTGAGAAAGTATGGTCCTGTCCTTTCCCAAAACGCTGAAGTCCACTCGCTGTCACATCAAGCTTTCAGATGAAGGAGCAGAGTTATGAGAAAATGTTTCGTATAAAAGTTTCAGGATTGCATTGGACTTTTTTAATTATTTTCCAATATACAGATTTCCCTGTACAAAAGTGTTTTATCAAAGTTAGATTTTTTTCATGAAATTAGATATACTGCTCTCCATATTCGTAGTACGTTTGAAAATACATTACCTATTGCATGAGGTTCAGAAGATAAAGCAGAAAGTTGATCTCTTCAATCGTCCATATTTCCAATGAGGGGTCTGTTCTGTTATTACTGAAGATATTTCAAAAATAATTTTTCCCATCTTCGCATAATAATTCAACCTCAATCTTTTTTTTATCGTAAATCGTGACTCAAAAACAATACCTGAAGACCAAATGGTTGGATCAAATGGTTTATCGACACAAATGGTTGGACCAAATGGTTTATCGACAAAAATGGTTTGTTTCTCACAAACTGAAAATATTTCTTTTTCCACCAAGCAGAATTTCATTTCATGATATTGAAATAAAAATGAAAAATTTCTAACCCATCGCACCACTTGTGATTTTAATCTTGGGATATACCGTATATTTACAAATATATTTTGATAATTACTGCATCTATATCTACAAAACTGTGATAACCAAGCTTATAAACCAATTCGGTTGCATATAAAAAGTTACCTATCTATACATATGGTGGACCTATACTGGCAACAAGTTTCAGTATTTTTTCCGGAAGTATTAAGAATGAAAAAAAAAATGCTTCAAAAATAATGATTTTTTTCAAAAATCAAATTTTGTGACTTTAATATTATCGTTTTCATATCAACCTAAATCAATTGATTCAGAGGTCTGATGGGAGAATATAAATTAAGCTGTTGTGAAATGTATTTCAATTATTTAAAAATTTACAGTTCAAATGTTTCAAAATACAGAAAGATAAATAATGTTAATGCCAACAAGAAAGAAGGATGTAATGTGGAAACTTTTCATAGAAAAAGCTGCAGAAGGGAAAAGTAAATACACAGCGATTTGCAATAAATATAAAGAAGAATTTCAAGGAATAATTACGATTACCAACCCACCATGAAATTTACAAGAAAATGCAGCTAACTGAAAAAATAGGTCTAGGCAGGTGATTAATTTCGTTGACATTTATAAAATATAAACTGCTGGTCATAATAAATGAAAAAAAATTGTCCCATCATTAGGCAGAAAGATCAAAAAATGTTTTGTTATTGTTTTTGTAAACAGAATTCGCTATGTGGTAACGGTGGGCGACATCAACAAGCAACTATTCAGTACACAATTTTGTTTCGATGTGTGACTAGATGTGACATTATTACTTCATTTGAAGTGTTAATCTGTGGTGAGTGTAAATTTCGATATCAGTTCTCCATTAATTATCATTTATCAAATCTGCCATAATTTCGGCTCTTCCATAATCTATTCGTCTTCTCAACAATTATGTCATACAGTACAGAACCACGGCTGATAGCGAGCGATCGTAGAGTTATAGACTCTCCCAACTACATTATTATTGGATTATGATAAGCCCCTTGTCGACCAGGGTCATACCTATGATTAGCTTAACTTAGGGTAGCAAATGGAACATGACTTTTTGTAATTTCTCTTCATATTTTATTTAGTATTATGAATGACTTCAATCAGTCACTATCTGAACACAACTTTTTTTCATCTCCTATGCTGCTTGTGCTGCTATCGTCATTCAAATTTATAATCACTGGATTTACGTCTGTTTTTTACCCCAATATTTACGGCTTATATATACTACATGTCGGCAACGCTTTTGCCATTCTTCGGAAGTAATTTTATCAAACTCGTGCTCCGCCAGTTTTCTCACATTTTCCAACTTGAAAGTTACATTCTTTCGGGACACGTGGTTTTCTACCAGTACCCTAAATGAGTTCAACGGGATTCAATTCCGGATGGTAAGGTGGAAGTCGCAAAACATTATGTCCGTGTTCAAGCAGAACCTCATCAAATCTGTATCTAATATGATGCTTTTTATTTACCTTGATCAACTCGTATAATTCGAGGTTGACATTAGTGGTGAACATGATGCTTTTTCGTGCAGCCACTTCACCATGTCAGCCTTCCTAGAAATTGTGTCGGGGGTTGGATCAATTTGAATATTATGAGATGGAGCATTATCCGTCATGACTACCGAATTCACGGGTAAAATTGGAATTAACTTTTCTTGTAATCTTTTACCATAATTTTCAGGATTCATTTCTGCATGATAATCCCCTGATGTGCCTTTCGCAACATTTTCAAATAACCCTTTGGTTGATTCATCCGTCCAATTCTTGGAAGATGTATGTTCACTATGAAGGTATGTTAAATCAAGAAACACCATCGGTCTATTGAACTGGCCTATTAAAATTTTTCTATTATTTTCAATCCTTCTCCATTTGAAAACTATTTTCTTTAAAATTCTACGTAGAGAAGTTTCGGAAGCCACAATTCCCAAAACGTCAATCATTTTGTGTTGGAACTGTTTTACTGTAATACGACACCCTTTCGTCTTATACAAGTGGTAAATAATCCATCTTATATTTGAATACTCATTTCAGTTACTGGTACTCTTCTAGGCTGCTTTTTTCTTGGGGTGGAAAATTTTACTTCTTCGTTATTTGCAGAAATTAAATGTTCCCCTTCGTTACCCACCCTTTCAATGGTTCTAATTAATATACCTGATACAAAATGAAGATTTGTGTTGAAATAGTTATTTTTTAAATTTATTTAATGTAACCTGTAGCGAAGGATGTTTTTTTTTCACATTTGATAATGTATCTGACTCACTTTCAACACTTTTAAAATAATTGAACACTTCAAAAATTATTTCACGTGCCTGACTTTTGATGACTGGTTTTTTGTTAGGCGATGACAGAAAACATAACACAACAAAACACGAAATATCTTAAAAATGAAATTATATATTTTTGTTCATATCATTATTATAACAGAAATCAGTGCGAGTAAAAACATGAAATAGGCTTTTCACTTCATTTCTGTACTTTATATTTAACTTTCAATTATGAAAGTTTTTTCGTAAAAATTACTTTGCTTTTTTTAGCATTTTTTTCGATAGTTTGTAGTTTATTAGTTTATGATTTTAATTTTCGTTGAAATAAAGAAAACTTGATTTTGTAGTTTATTTCAAATTAAAAGCAATGGTGAAAATTGAAAAAAATCACTAGATTTAAATCAAGCTAACCCTAATCAAAAACGAACTGCTGAGTTTCCTTGCTGAGATAAGCAATAATAGTATAAATGAATACTTCAGAACATTAGGGGAAATTTTATAACTTTGTGATATTTCATGAAAGTTTCATAATGTACCGTTACCAACAACAATTTTATAATTAATTTAATATAACTATATGTAGCAAGCGCCAAACGTGATTGCGAGCGATCGCACAGGTATAGACTCTCTCATCTAAATTACTATTGGATTACCATAAGCCCATTGCCGGCCAGTGTCGTACCTATAATTAGGTTTAATTAGGGTAGCAAATGGAACATGACTTTTTTGTAATTTCTTTTCATATTTCACTTAGTATTATAGATAGGTACAGTTCACTGAAATGTAATATAATGATACACTCTTGACGTCAGGTTTTTTGTCAAGTGATGACATTTTTTCAGAAACAACACAAATTATTCAGACAATGCCAAACGCCAACAGCATTGGAGGACAAGTAATGATACGTCTATGTACGGAGCATTTGTATGTCTTGCAAGAGCTGTAGTGGGGGTTACATTGAAACTGAGTTTGGGTGCATGGGGGCGGGCTAGCCATCACGTTTGGCGCTTGTCATCACGTTTGGCGCTGTATGTTCAGCAGTCCTAAAAGCTGAACATACAGATCTATGTTAATGAAGTACAGCAAGCACCAAACGTAATGGAGAGCCCCCTCTATGCGCACAAACTCATTTTCAATGTAACTCCCACTACAGCTCTTGCAAGACATATAAATGCTCTGTACAGAGGTGTATCATTACTTGTTTTCCAATGCTGTTGGCGTTTGGCATTGTCTGAATGATTTGTGCTGTTTCTGAAAAAATGTCATCGCCTAACAAAAGTTTATTTCTGGATAAGTGTATCTTTATTTAACATTTTAATGAACTGTACCTATCTATAATACTAAATGAAATATGAAAAGAAATTAGGAAGGAGTCAGGTTCCATTTGCTACCCTAATTAAAACTAATTATAGGTAGGAATTTATGTAGTTGTAGTTGCGAGAGTATACCTGCGCGATCGCTCGCCATCAGCCGTGACGTATACTGTAACTGTATTATTTTAAATCTACTTAATCTACCATGAAATTGTATAGGATATGAATCTTCATCAGAAACTCGAACATGTAGCAGAGAGCATTAACTCAAAACCAAGAAATCCTACCTGCCTCTCCAAGTACATTATTCATTCCACCGCGAGCCACGAAAGAAAATTTACCTTAACGAAACACAACCCATTTTCTGTTGAAAATCGCTCACAGGGCTCACCAAACTTTCCCCGCCTTCTTGAGGGTGGATCATCATAAGAGCTTTATAAAGGTTTGCGAAATTTGCGGTACGTATACCATTAACGCTATAACCGAGAGGATAAATTATTAAATTTAATAATCACGTTCAGTTCGACGCTCCTACAAAATACGAGACAGAGAGAGAGAGAAAGAGTGAGAGAGGGAGCGGTACTGTTGATGTGGTTATTTAACCTTCGCCGAGACAAACTTCCACAACTGCCGAACTCGCAAAGTTCGCTTATAGAGTTTCGATAACATTCGCCAGCCGACTACTGTTCTAATTAGTGGGCCCGGGAAATTGATCTTATCATTACCTACTTATCAAATTTCGTTTGGAATGTCCGATTCGAAATTAGCACGGAGGATGAAGAGTGGGAGAGTTGGGAGATTAACGCGAAAATGGGGGAACTTAGCTTAAAGGTCGGATTTACTATGGAAAAGTGTGTCCAAAACAATGTCTTGCTTGTTCTCCATTTCTTGAAGGTTCCAAAATACTACACCCTCATGTAATCTAATTCACAAGTGGTGGTGGTGTCATTCAATTAACGATTCGAGTCCAATTGTACTAACGAATAGTTAAGAAGTTATGAACAATTTAGTTCAATGAAAAAGAGATGTTCGTGTTTCTTGCAAATATCTCAAAAAGTACTGCAGATATTCATTCAAAATTTGATTGAAAAAAGATCCTCCTCCCGGAACTTTATAGCACCAATATTTATAAAGGAATGTAGGCATTTGTTTGGCGTCACCGTTTTGGTTGGTTTCCGGGTTTTGCCGTGGTCTTCTTTGGTTACAATCTCCAAACGTTTCAACTACAACTGCGGCAGTCATCTTCAGTGGCGAGATCGAAGTGTTCCTTTTGACGTATCAACTGACGTACCAACCAAAACACCAATACTTATAGTTCTAATTGCACAGTGAAAAACATGTTAAACAAATGGTTTGGTTCGCTCATGTGACCTGTTGAGTATGAATATTAAGGAATGAAAAAATATAGAGATATTTGGTTGGGAGTTGAATAACAATAGTGAGCCGACAAAACATTTTCTATCGCAATTTTCCTCTCAATTAGGTTTTTGTTAAGTAACACTTTTTTCAAATTTTGATATGTTTTTCAAAATAAAAGTCACGATTTTTTTCTTGGACCTATTCTTAAAAAAGGTTCCCGATTGGTTTGTTTTCTTATTCATAAAAACTGCATCAATATGATTTTTAAAATTTTCATTTTTATTTCTCGAAAAGCAAATGTGTTTATGGGATATGTGATTGTTTTTTTTGAGAATTTGGTTACATAATATTCCAGTAATGATTTTTGAAAATCGTTGTTTTTTTAAATTTAATTGCATAAAAACGTATTTAATAATTTTTGTTTTCAAATATTTCGATTGGTTTGTTTTCTTATTCATACAAGCTACGTCAATACGATTTTTTAAAAGTTTCATTCTTATTTTTTGAGAAATCAATTCATTGTTGGAGAGATAATTGAACTTTATTGAGAATGTGATTATGTTAAGCTACCGGACTGAGTCATGACCGGTGGGAGAAATCGTATTTGCGTAAAGTTTGGGTGGTGTATTACAAAGAAAGTATAAGAAAAAAAAGACACTTTTGTTTGCAATTTAATGTAGTACGTCTCGGATAATCTAAAGGAGGCCCTAGACGGTCAATCATTTTGATCAAAAGCTTGAGTCAATCGATTGACTCAAGCGTGATTGACCGTGTAGGAACCTGTTTGACGCTTGAAGCGAGGCTTGATAGTGATTGATAGAAAGTTTGAATGACTCAAGCGGTTCAAGGAGGGGGTTGACCGTCTAGGGAAATTTTCGTCAAGCATTGCGTCAGTCACTAGCGTCCGCTATGGAAAGTGAGCTTCCCGAAAACTCTGAGCGGGAATTCATTAACCTGTTGATTGAATTATATCGCGATTGTCCGGAATTAGGGAAAGTGAAGAGCAAGGACTATCATAACAGGAACAAAAAAACAGCATATTAGACAAAATCGTGGGTGCGTTGAAAGTGCTGAAACCTGATTCAACTGTGAAGCTGTTGAGGCTCACCGATATGAACCACCAGCGAACGAACAACAAGTGTGCACTAGTCCCATTTCTGGGAAGAAGAAGGTTTTGATTAAAAGATTGAAGGGCTGATTGCAGTTGATTGAAGGGCTGATTGCAATTGATTGAAGGGCTGATTGCAGTTGATTGAATCGCGCATCAATCGATTGACTCAATCGTTTGATCAAGCAGATTGATCGTTTAGGGCCACCTCAACAGACTGATAACAGATTTCTACACATCTACTGCACATCTTGAGGGCCTCTCACCGGCCATGACTCAGTCCGGTAGCTGTAATATTCAAGTGGTGATTTTGAAAAATATTTTTTTTTTAGATTTTATTGCACAAAAACGCATTCAAGAACTTGACTTTTGCCAGACATTTTTGAAGAAACGATTTTTTGAACTACCACCGCACCGTTTTCACTGCAGTTTGGTATTCGGCAAAAATATACCATTTTATCTTCGGAAAAGAAAGTTTATGGCTTTCTATTACTCCATCTTGATACAAAAAAATGTGAGAATCTTCCAAAGAACGGAAGAAAGCAATCAAATTCAACAGAAGTAACTATATACATAGATGTGTAGATTATGCGAAGAAATAACTTTCACATAAACTGGAAGAAAAAAATCCTTCTGAAATATCTACTTTTATTTTATCTATTTTTGTATTTTTCTATCTGAAAATAACTGGTTAGAAACAAATAAATTTTCACACCTATTTCTTCAAAATACAATAAGAATAACCATGTATTGATGAAAGAAAAAAAAAGGAAAACAGAAAAAGTATTACACAATAATATTATTCAATTTTTTACTACCAAAAAAGTGGGAAAATTCATTTGTTCAAGACAAATTATGATGATGAATGGACTAACCCGCTGCTTATTGAAAGTTAATAACACTATCCATGGTAATAATCAAACAATTTTTGCAAACATTTCATATGTACTGATATTTACTGAAAAAATTTAATTAAATTTCATTGATAAATACGTCAATATGCAATATATATATATATATATATATATATATATATATATATATATATATATATATATATATATATATATATATATATATATATATATATATATTCTTTTAAACGATTTTTCACATCGTTACTTGCTTATCTAGTTATCAGATTCCACACAAAAAAATTTAAAACAATGCATTTGTTCATAACATTTGTTTAGGAAAAAAATGTTACTGTAGCTTCTAATAATGAGAAAATAAATCAATGCGATGCTTCATTTATGCTTTTAAGTTTTCAACATCTGACATTGTTCATATTTAAAAACTTATGATGCACTGTTTGGAACCTTCGGTCTAGAAATGAATATTACTAGAGTTTTATCCCAACACCAAACCGTTATTTTAACACCTCGACACGTGTTTCGATCACCAAGTGATCATATTCAAAGAGGAAGATGATCACTTCATTTATGCCCACTAGGAAAGTACATATTCTTTTCTGCGCCATATGAATGATATACGAGTAACATCAAAGAGTGTCTTACCTTAGTTCCAATATGAATGGGATAATCTTGTGCTGAGCTCAAAGACGGTAGCGATTGTATGACTGGAACAACAGGGAGTGAACAGGACATCATATTTTCAACCTGAAAAAAATTATTGAAAACTTCATACAAAAGAATCAGAAAACAATTTCAAAGAGCCATGCAACAAATAACATCTACGAAAAGGAGTCTGGGAATATAATTTTTGGAGTAAAAGTACTCCTAAATCCACTCAGAGTATTTGATTAACTTTTATTGCACACCAATAAAAAAGTAGATCTGCCTCTCTAATGCAATTTCTTTCCCAATATATTTTCAAATTCCAAGTGTAAATAGTCCATAATAGGTTGAATATTCAGTCTGCGGAATTGCAAAAAACTTACTAGAACATCTTGAGTGTAAAATTTCCCTTATTGTTACAGTTTTTCAGTGTAAAATAAATAGACTGCTCATGCGTAATACGGAACTGCGTCATCAATGCAAATAACGCTGCTACTCGTCCTCGTTATACTTCTCAATTTCAATACAAATTATTGACCAAGATAGCAGAGTGTCTATGACTCGCCTGACTTCATCAGGCTCGTGAACAAAGTCCACAATAGGGAAGAAGCATTGCGTGTATGATAGGCCAGGCGTACTATGTTGAAAAATACTGATTTTTCAGAAGAATTCCTTACAGAGTAAACTCAACGGGAATGGGTTGGGAAGGTAGTCAGTAATGTTGGGACAAAAATTCAACAGCTGAATGTTTGCAGGGGCGAAGGGATGGATGTAAAATGGGTGAAAAACGGTTTTTCGTGATTTGCGGACAAAATGATTATTTAAGAGAAAAAAGTTAAATGAGAAAGTTGTAGATAATGAAAAAATCTATAAATTTTGTTTTCATACTTTTTTCACATAACCTCAAAATTTTCGAGTAAAACGCAAAAATACACTTTTTTCGTTTTTTATTTTTCATTTTAAACAATTGTACTAGTTTTTATCACAAATAAGGAGCAATTTTTTTTGCGATAAGTTAATTAGTTTCTGAGAAATTCGCGTTTTACGAAAAAAAAAACATTTTTTCAAGTTAGTCAAAAAGGTTTTTTTTTGCCTAGACAACTTTCACACCGCTCATTTTTTTCGTAATTACATCAGCTTTCAGATGAAAAAATAAAAATATACTACTTTAGGCAAAAAAAATCGTTTAAAATGCAAAAAACTGAAAAATTGTGCTTGTTAATGTATGTACACTCCCTAATGTACCTAATGTACTCCCTAACTGTCGTTGGTATTAATTCGCTCTTCTCTACCTACCTATATATATATATATATATATATATATATATATATATATATATATATATATATATATATATATATATATATATATATAATAAGTGAAACAATATTTGGGTATGCAGCAGGCCAAAACTTAGTGTACTCTTATAACAAAGATTCCAAGCTTTCGATAATCTTTATTATCATCATCAGGGATGCTACAATAAGAGTAAAAGACAGTCATATTTATAAAATGATAATTCAAAACAACTTACAGTGTATGTGAGGTTATATGGCAGGCTGAATAAAATATGGACGTAACATATATGAAAAATTACTATGGTGAAACTCAGGACGTTACAGACAAACAATATATAGTTTAGATTCTATTACACACAGATTCCATTACACATCGCATCGCATTAACATGCGATATCTACAGCCAGACATCGCCCAAAATCATTTGGCAACAGGGTTAAGATTTTATGTCACAGATCAAACAATTTTGTTGATGTCGAATGTCAATTCGTTTTTGAGCCCCGTAATTGGCTTATACAGCGCATGCGGGATTGGATTACATGTCATATGTCTTTTTTGAATCATGCACGGGGTTTCCTCTTCAAGGAACAGGTGGTTTTTAATTTAATAATACAATGATATATCATTAAATCTACTATATATTTATGATGTACTGTTTGGAACCTTTGGTGTAGTAATGAATATTACTGGAGTTTTTTCCCAACAACAAATCGTTATTTTTACACCTCGATCACCAATTGATCATCTTCAAGAGGAAGATAAAACAGTTTTATCTTCCTCTTTACACCTCGACACGTGTTTCGATCACCAAGTGATCATCTTCAATAGGAAGATAAAACTGTTTTATCTTCCTCTTGAAGACGTGTCAAGGTGTAAAAATAACGATTTGGTGTTGGGAAAAACAAACTCCAATAATATTCTACTATATATTGTTTGTCTGTAACGTCCTGAGTTTCACCATAGTAATTTTTCATATATGTTACGTCCATATTTCATTCAACCTGCCATATAACCTCACATACACTGTAAGTTGTTTTGAATTATTATTTTATAAATAAGACTGTCTTTTACCCTTATTTTAGCATCCCTGATGATGATAATGAAGATTATCGAAAGCTTGGAATCTTTGTTATAAGAGTACACTAAGTTTTGGCCTGCTGCACACCCAAATATTGTTTCACTTATTTTCTGACTAGTCAGCAAAGAGACTACCTATATACAGGGTCCTGCAACAGTGGCGCGGTGTTCCATATCTCTATATAGGAAGCAGATAGGAATCTAATTTTCTATAATATTACCTTATTGCTCGAGCTCGACAAAATAAAAATATTGGCGGTCACACAGGGTGTTCGATTTTTTCTGGGCGGATCCCAACGGTGTCTTTTTAAATGGCAACCTATATTTTTTATCGCTTTTTCGGTTTCTTCATAGAAAATAAAATAAACTTTATGTATATCTGCACTTCGAAAATATTGATGGTTTTCGAGATATCTAGCATGACAGGTTTTTTTTTTCCAATATTCGTCACTCAGAATATTTGAAATTATAAAGTGGTGCCAAGTCCAGTTGAAATTTTTTTTTGGTCGAATATTCTACATTGGTAACTCTCTCAAACGATATATCTGAAATCGACCTGTGATATACAGGGTATGAAAAACCGCTTGCCAAATATTGTAAATGAAATTTTGCAAAATCTTCCTTATATTAAATGGAACACCCTGTATATTATTGATCCATAAGAAGCGCCAACGAAACCTCTACAAATTTCATTAAGTATTCCCTATGGCTAAGTTCAATAGTTTTTCTTAAATGAGCATTTCTTTCGAAAAATGGTCATTTTTTCAAAGCGAAATCCATTTGACGACTGATAAGAATATACAAAAAATACCCTTTCCTTAAAATATCGCCCATTCCTAAAATTACCTGTTGCTAGATAAACAAGTTGCGAATTACACCACAAAATGGACGTTCTTGAATAGTTACAATAATTTCAAAAATCTCGGAATTTGTGCCATATTCTTTCGGTCTAAAACAACCTTTCAGCGAATGAAATATTTATTGGAAATCAAGTAGTCTGGCAAATGACAGAACAAAATATTTGGCTGCAAATGAATATTGAAATTTTTAGTCAATCGTGAAGTTGAACTGTCGGTATAATTTCATCAGAATGTTGTTATCAAAAAGTGATTTGATTGATATGATTTTCATATTAGGTGAATCAGACAGGAATTGTTTATTGGCAAGTAGAATTTATTCTCAACGGTATCCAGATAGAAGGCATCCAGATGAAAGATCTTTCCGAAAGGTCTTGGGACGATTCGTTGAAACTGGATCTATTAATTATTCCAAACATGAGCGCATCAAGCCAGCTACTAATGAAGATAATGAATTGCAAGTTCTTCTTGCTGTTGAAGAAGATCCTAGTAGGAGTCAACGACAAATTGGGGAAATAGTGGATATAAGTGAGAGATCAGTGCAACGAGTATTGAAGAAACATCGCTTGCATCCATACCACGTTCAGTTACATCAAGAACTACTGTATGCTGATTTCGAGAAAAGAGTGAGATTTTGCAATTGGGCCATGAACAAAATTCGTCGAAACGAATATTTTTTCAATAATATTTTATGGTCGGATGAATCGACATTCCATAAAAATGGATTTGTAAATCGACATAATTACCATTATTATGCGACAGAAAATCCTCACTTATTGAGACAGGTGGATTATCAACATAGGTGGTCGATAAATGTCTGGGGAGGCATCATTGGAGAATATGTAATTGGTCCATACTTTTTTGAGGGACATATGAATGGTGCAATGTATCTCAATTTCTTACGAAATGATTTACCAGGTTTGTTAGATGATATTCCTCTTGACCTCCGCAATAGAATGTGGTTACAACATGATGGTGCACCTGCTCACTATTCGGCAGAAGTGAGAGATCATCTAAATGAAGTATTTCCCAATAAATGGATAGGACGGAATGGGCCTGTACGGTGGCCCGCTAGATCACCAGATTTGACGAAACTAAATTTTTTCTTATGGGGATACATAAAAAATATGGTTTACGTTGAGCCACCAACTTCTCCCGAAAATATGCGACTTAGAATAACGAATGCTTTTCGCAGCATTACACCAGCTGTCTTGCGCAGGGTAGAACAGTCTTTCAAACATAGACTTCAGCTCTGCATTCAAGAAAATGGAAGACATGTTGAACATATTTTATAAAAGTTTCATTATCAACCTTAATTAAACTCTCCCTTTTGTAGTTTTGTAATTTGCCAGTTGACAAATTTGAATATCTAGAACTCAAGCTCTGAATGAATATAATAGCATGAAAAAAATAGTTATTTATAATGTTTCTTTCTTTTAACTTGTTTGGTTTGATATTGCATGATTTATGAGTGAAATTCTGCATCCAATGAAAAAATAATTTTCCATTTAGCAAAAAGTGATAGGTACATACATTTATTTCGTTAAAAAATATTTGTTTGGACACCTTCTAATGTACAAAATTGAAACAAGATATCTTTCGTATATTTTTATCAGTCGTCAAATGGATTTCGCTTTGAAAAAATGACCATTTTTCGAAAGAAATGCTCATTTAAGAAAAACTATTGAACTTAACCATAGGGAATACTTAATGAAATTTGTAGAGGTTTCGTTGGCGCTTCTTATGGATCAATAATATACAGGGTGTTCCATTTAATATAAGGAAGATTTTGCAAATTTTCATTTACAATATTTGACAAGCGGTTTTTCATACCCTGTATATCACAGGTCGATTTCAGATATATTGTTTGAGAGAGTTACCAATGTAGAATATTCGACCAAAAAAAAATTTCAACTGGACTTGGCACCACTTTATAATTTCAAATATTCTGAGTGACGAATATTGGAAAAAAAAACCTGTCATGCTAGATATCTCGAAAACCGTCAATATTTTCGAAGTGCAGATATACATAAAGTTTATTTTATTTTCTATGAAGAAACCGAAAAAGCGATAAAAAATATAGGTTGCCATTTAAAAAGACACAGTTGGGATCCGCCCAGAAAAAATCGAACACCCTGTGTGACCGCCAATATTTTTATTTTGTCGAGCTCGAGCAATAAGGTAATATTATAGAAAATTAGATTCCTATCTGCTTCCTATATAGAGATATGGAACACCGCGCCATATATATATATATATATATATATATATATATATATATATATATATATATATATATATATATATATATAGACAAAGATTTTATCAAGTGTGTATGATTTACAAATCAAAAATAGAACAATTAGTGGACAGAACACTCCACTAATATATATATATATATATATATATATATATATATATATATATTAGGACAATTTTTTATCTCATTATCATGTATAATGTATGGTTACCTGCATCTTTGTTAAATTGACATTTTTTTGAAGCTTTATTTGTTCAATTTGCCACTATAAAACCTTGATAATTAATTCAAAGCATCCTAAATATTTTATAATAAAAATTTTTCAACTGTATTGTAGTTTAAAAACCGTTTAATTACAAATCACGAAAAAACGCACAATTTTTCAGTTTTTTGCATTTTAAACGATTTTTTTTGCTTAAAGTAGTATATTTTTATTTTTTCCTCTGGAAGCTGATGTGATTACGAAAAAAATTGCTACTTATTGGTGATAAAAAATAGTACAATTGCTCAAATTTTCATAGTGATACGCTTGTTTTTCGTGAAATGAAAAATAAAAAACGAAAAAAGTGGTTTTTCGCGTTTTACTCGAAAATTTCGAGTTCATGTGAAAAAAGTATGGATACAAAAGTTATAGATATTTTTATTATTCACAAATTTCCCATTTAATTTTTTTCTTGAAAACAATTATTTTGTCCGCAAACCGCGAAAAACCGTTTTTCACCCCTTTTCACCCCCACGCCTCCGCCCCTGCAAACATACAGCTGTTGAATTTTTGCCCCAATATTACTGACTACCTTTCCAACCCATTCCCGTTGAGTTTGCGCTGTAAGGAATTTTTTCCTCAAAAAAATATAGTACGCCTGGCCTATGAATACTCTAATCAAAATATATTTGAACTCAAGCTCATTATTCACCGAGACACGGATGATTTTTATTTAGTGATAAATGTTATGGAGGGAATTAGTTTTTTAAAGTCATTTAAACAAATTCGTTATAACTAGTATTGAGTGTTTGGTATGCCGTGTTAGGAATCACACGTTAAAAGGTAAGACCCCGTTAGTCCTTAGCTTAGTAGCTAAGTACAAGTTTCGACTTTTATAAGTTGTCGTTTGTAGCTGGTTAACAGAAAAACAGATTTTAACAGATTTCAACAGACAGATGAAATATACCTTGAGTAAATAGTGAACTCTGAAGTAGAGTACGTATCGCTTATTTTATATAGACTGTTTCAACTCTACCCTAGAAAAGACTGAGATTTACTCTGCGGAAAGAGTAAACTGAAAACCTGTGGACCTGATGAGAACAGGTGTAGATTGACATTCCACTCTGAATGTTTTCCTGTGACAGTTAAGAGAAAACAAAAAAAAATCATTCCTTTACAACATACTTCAATGGCATATTGGGAAAAACTAAAAAATATTGCTTCGCTGTTTTGACAGGATGTCAGATTGACTCACTTTTACAATCTGTGCTACAGATGAGGAAATTTTCAATTCAGCACCTCTGAGATTGCTTCCTTTTTCCTAAATTTAGTCTTGCCTTCCGCAACTAAAATATCAGAATCAGAGATAGGGGTAGTTTTTCTACGGTTAGACCAACCATAAGTTAACAGAACTCATGATATGTAAAAATTCTGAAATAGAGTAGATACAAATTGGCCTGAAATAATGGTCCAAAAGTAAATTTGTTATTCCAAGTATGGATTACTATGAGTTGCTTTTCGTCATAGTCGCCGACTTGGATACCTCTATTGCAGTATTCGATGGAAGATAATTATTACTTTTATAATTAGCAATTCACCTAAAATAAAAACCTTCTCAGGAATCATGGAGATCAAGAAGATGGAATCACGGAAAATTAAATTGTCCCCATAGAGATCCCATCAAAGAATCACACCTGTCACGTTTCAAAGCTGAGCGCCGTAAAAAAACATAAATGCACTTCCTATCAAAACAGGATTACGTACCGTTTGTTTCACGAAAGTCCTTTACTGTTAGTGACAAGGACTAAGCGCGCGTATTTTTGTTTGTTTTTCATTAGGTTCGGTGAATATTTCACTATGAAAGAGCCTTTTCCAGATATCACGTAAATAAAAATGCGTGTACAAG
This sequence comes from Leptinotarsa decemlineata, assembly GCF_025532065.1. Taxonomy (NCBI): domain Eukaryota; kingdom Metazoa; phylum Arthropoda; class Insecta; order Coleoptera; family Chrysomelidae; genus Leptinotarsa; species Leptinotarsa decemlineata. The sequence continues at coordinate 15,080,358 of NW_027412558.1, forward strand.
AGTTTTGTAATTACCCCTGAAATATCAGAATCTCAAAGCAGAAACTTTTCAATGTTATGATATACCACCTACTAATTACTTGGGAAATATTCTACAGGAGGAACATATTAATTTTTTCCATATCAAGGATTTTAATAAGTGAAGTCTCGCTGGAATGAAAAGGTTGACGAGAAATGGTTTCGTTTGCGTGAAAGTTTTGATGAAACAAATCAAGTAACTTCTGAAGGAAGAGGAAAGAATTCGTTGAGCTCATTTTTTCTGTATCAAAGATTTTAATAAGTGAAGTTTTGCTGAAATGAAAAGGTTGATGCGAAATGGTTTTATCTAAGAAAAAGTTTACATGGAGTAAATCAAACAACTTTTCTGAAAAACAAGAAATAAATGTGTACATTTTCTTCAATGAGTACTACTTCTAGGAAGTTAATTTTCAAGAAGACATAATCCTAGGTAGAAAGTTGAAGCGACGAATTTATTATATTGACTTTGACTTTTCTGTTCTCGAATGTTCTTCATTAAGTTTTAATAACATGTCGCTCCTTGAATTCTTAGGAATAATTAGCTTATGATTGAAAAATACTAAGCCATCAGATACTGACAACTCACCTCTAAATTTATAAAAATGACTGACAGATAATGCAACTTTCTTTCTAGAAATTCGCCATTCTATTTGAATAAAATTCATTATAGTTTGCAATTGACCATTATTTCTAGTCATTTCTTCAATCTTTTCTTTTTAGAAAAGAAAATAATGTGGATATAAACTTCCAAAGGAAGAAAGAAAGCTTTTGTCTGAAAGTAACATCTATGCATACTTTACACATCTTTTTAAAGAGTTTATTTTGAAATTAATTGTTTTTTTGAAAGTTCTCCCTTTTTTTGAATAACGATGAAGAAGTAGAAAACCAAATCGAATCTTTATAAAAATTATTCTCTCCTACCCCCTGTCAATTCATCTTTTTCTCTTCTCCCATCGGCAACTAATTTTTGAGAGAATATACATAGTACTCTAGGTTTTCATTTGTCTCAATATTAGTAAGAAAAGCACGAGACAATGTGTCAGCAATGTACAAATACTTCTCCTCAGAGATGCTTTTTACTCTTCATTTGAAGCAAATGAGTTGTATATATCTAACTCATCTTCTTCAATTGAACTTAGAACCACAGCTGTTTCTTTGACATCTTTCAATTCCATTGCCGCCATTAACAAATCAAATCTCTGTTCAAATTTCTTCCAGTTATCAGCAAGGTTACCTTCAACGCTCAAGGGTCGGATGTATCGGGGATTCGATTTCACAATAAAGAGTTCAATTCAATCTTCCTGACACCATGTATAAGGCTGCCCGTTTTTATGAGTCTACTTCAAATTGTAATATCACAGTAAATTCTTACTCAATTCAATCGAAAAAGCGCCATATGAATCTGCACTTTTGCTAACGTAACACAAGTCGATCAATTCCGTCAGGATAAAAATTGAGTGCTCGGGATTCGATCAAGTCGACGAAAGCCATTTTTGCCTGGTCCTCATTGGCGAAGGTTCTACCGGGAGAAAAGTTATAGAAGTATTTGAAAAGATGGTTGGCGAGGGGTCTGCGGAGTATGGTGGGTGAAGCAGAACTTATTCGCTCAATTCGTTTAATTTTCGAACGGTGATTTGTCAAACGAATGGACGGGCGTTGTCTTGGAGCAGGACACGACCTCTTCTGTTGACCAGTGACGGCTGCTGCTGATGCAATTTTCGAAACATTTCGTCGATTTCCTTACATTATGAGATTCTGCTGTGATGGTTTGGCCCGGTTGTAGAAAGTTATGGTGAATCACACCAGCCGCTGACCACCATACAGTAATCATGATTTTTTTTTTACCTTCGTAGCTTATCCAACAATTCTCCTCCTGTTGTCGTAGAGGATACACTTTCCATCACACATTACGATTCGTTCTGAAAAATGATCGTTTTGGATGTGCAAAAGCAAAAAACAGACCTCGAAACGTGACAATTTTTTTCTATCGTTCAAATCGTGTGGCAGCCACTTTTCGAACTGTGTGGTCTTTCCAATACGGTTTAAACTATCAAAAACCTGACGCCCAGTTCGTTCGTCATCCCAGACACCGTTTGTAATTGGGTCAGTCTCCATCAGGATCTTCAAAGCCTATAGTCTCCGAGGCTGAAATCACCGGAACGAAATGTTGCAAACCAACGTCGAACAGTTCATTAACACCATCAATGCCAAAGGCCTCGTTAATTTTTCGGGCTGTTTCGGCAGCGCTTTCATTCAATTCGAATTCGTAGAGAGAAATTGGCAGAAAATCGCTTAACGACATCAAATAGTAATAAGCTGAAAAGATGCAAAAAAGCACATTAAGACATTACAAACGATTTTATGTTCCTCTTGTCTGCTTATTGTCAAGTGGCATGGCACTACTAAAGTACAGCCAACTATCGTGTTATGTACAATGTGGCCAACCATCCACTATTTATACAGGGTATACGTTGACGAGTTAACGCAATCTATAGAAAACTGAGAGTAGGGCGATTCTAAAAAGAAGGATGCGTGAAGAACTACTGAAGAATTCAACTGAAATATTATCGTTGAGGTGACGTTTCGGGTTTCACAGGAAGTGACGTCATCTGTTATTTTTAATGGCACACCCTGTATTTCACCTCATTTTTGAATTCTTCTCATGATTTAGATTCTAACTCATGTATCATACCCTATATCCAAAATGAACCGTTTTCGAGTTATTCGAGTTTTTTAGAAAAAGTGACAGATGCAGCCTCTCGAACATATGTCATTTTTATGTAAAATAACATTTTAAAAAATATACAGCTAGTGAATCATGATAATTGAAGGTTGAACGGATCACGCATCATTTTCACGTCCACTGAATAATCCACAGGGTGCGCAAAAACTAGTGAATGAGAAAAATTAAATATATCAACTTTTTCAAATGGCAACCCCCATTCTTTTTCCTCAAGGTTCAATTCTATTATGAAAATAATCCCTAGTTATGATACACTTCCCTATACCCGAAATTTATAATTTTGGAGATATTCCATTATATTTACATACTTTCCCGAAATGTTGATATTTCTAGTAGGCTGCAACACAATGTTTGGTGACAAATGAAATAAAGTTGTTTATTGTCAGATTCGTGCTCTCAGAAGGTACAATATGGCTCGTGTTGCTTATAATAATTACGATTTCTTCAACTTATTGGTGATTTATGGCGAATGCAATAAGGTGTTAACAAGAACATGTGATGCTTATGCTACAAGGTATCCAGAAGAACCGAAACCATCTCCAGATATCATTAGAAGATTAATCTTCAATCTTACGAACTTTGGATCATCCGAAAGGAAAATTATCAAAACTAAAACGGTGGTTGACAATGAAGATAATGCGATTACAGTGCTAGGGTACTTCACTGATTTTCCAAAAGCATCTTTGAAAGATGCGGCACGAGATTTGGGATTGAATAAAATGTCCATGCAGAGAATATTAGCAAAACATAAATGGCATCCGTATTCTCATTCTTTAGTACATAATAATAATAATAATAATAATAATAATAAATAATAAATGAATTTATTGACAGCTGAAATAAAATGATACAATATGGAGAAAAACAAAATACAAATTTGTCAATAGGTTACAAGATTGAACAGAGTTCATTCTTCCTCTTGCACCTTACAAAAGAAATGAAAAAGATGAAAAACAAAAAAAAACAAAGGACCTAAAATAAAATTTGAATTGTGATAGCGGGTACAACATTCAGTTCATGAGGCGGATATCGATACAAACATAAGAATACTACAAATATTTTAGCTATGGCTTACAAGAGCCAATGTGTCATAGAATATATTCGGGATTTATTGATTTTTCAGAAGGTGTTTTTTCAGGCAGTACCTGAAACTGGAAACAGATTTCGACCGAAAGGAAGGTGGTAGGTTGTTATAGAATTCAGCTATCGTATATGTAAATGACCTTTTGAAAAGTTCTATGGAGTGTCTAACAACATGGATCATTTTGTGCCTGATGTTCACATTATGAATATCAGTTCGATAAGTTATTTTGTTATAAAGGTAGGGATGTGTTCTATTGACAATAACTTTATGAAATAATGTCGAAGAATGAAGAGTCCGCCTATCGTACATTTTCAGCCACCTAGCTTTTTTGAGTGTATGAGAAATCGGTTCTCTTTTCTTGATACCGTATGAAAATCTCAAACAAGAGTTTTGAACTCTTTGAATTCGTTGTTGCTCATTTTTATTCAGAAAATAATGATACACTACGTCACAATGATTGAAAATAGATAATATCAACGAATCACAAATGAGTAATTTGGTTTTTAGGCTCAAGACATGCCTATGAGGGTATAATACTTTCATTTTCCCAAATGCTCTTTGAATCAATGTTGAAGTATGTTTTTTGAATTTGAGTTCATCATCGATACAAACTCCTAGATTTTTAACCTGATTTACAACCGGTAAAACAGTGTCATCAATTTTTATGATTAGATCTCTAAGCTGGCGTGAAGCTATCCCATTATGAGAGAAGAATTAACTTTGCGGATTTCTTCATTATGAAAAATCAAGGAAACGGCCAATTTCTGAGGAATATTACATGGAGCGACGAAGCGAAATTTACCAAAAACGGTATATTCAACAAGCGAAATTCTCACAACTGGAGCGATACAAATCCGCGTTCAGTTCGGGAACGTCAATTTCAAGACCGTTGAAATTTCAATGTTTACTGCGCTGTTGAAGACGACACAATAGTGATGCTTCACTTCTATGACGAAAATTTAAATGGTTAGTTGAGAAGTTGAGAATTGTATTGTTTCATTGTTTTGAAAAAAAAAATACATCACTCAAGAAAATGGCATCAAGGTATCTATTTAATAAACATTCGTAGCATCTAGAAAATACGTAACAGACCAACAGGTATTCTTATTTTCAGGTGAACGATACCTAGATATTTTTAAAAATCTCGATACGGATCATCTGGAAAAACTGACGCTCGCTGACCATCGAAAAATTTGGTATCAACTTGATGGAACACCTCCACATAATCATCAGATGGTGAGGATGTATTTAGAAGAAACTTATTACTACCAGTGGTTTGGAACCGACGGTCCTAAATTATGGCCACCGCGATCGCCCGATTTAACTCCAATGGTTTTTTTTTATTTGGGGTTATATAAAAAACGAGGTGTATTCTAACACGCTAACAACAAAAGAAGAGACTTTCAGGAGAGAGTTCGTACTGCTTTCAACTCTATTCCACAGGACATGATAAGACGAGCTGTAGGAGATGTCATACGGAGAAGTGTAAAATGCTTAAAGTTGGAGGCAATGTATTAGAACATTTGTTGCAACAAAGAAAACGGTTGACAAAAGTGTCTGTTCTTGTTTAGCATTGAAACTAAATTTGAAACTGTTATTTATTCTAATCATGATTTTTGTCTTGAATATAGGATTATTTTTCATGAGATATTCAATGGAAACCAGACAACAAAGAAATTTGATTGGACAAAATTGGGGGGTAAAAACGTAAATCCTCGCGTGATAATAATAACTTTTATTGCGGAATATCATTATAAGTTTTGGGTATAGGGAAGTGTATCGTAACTAGGGCTTATTTTCATAATATAATTGAACCTAGAGGAAAAATGGGGATTCCCATGTGAAAAAGTTGAGATTTTTTATTTTTCTGATTCACTTATTGGACCCTAATTTTTGCGCACCCTGTGGATTATTCCGTGAACGTGAAAATGATGCGTGATCCGTTCAACCTTCAATTATCACGATTCACTAGCTGCATATTTTCAAAAATGTTAATTTACATGAAAATGACGTATGTTCGAGAGGCTGCATCTGTCACTTTTTCTAAAAAAACTCGAATTACTTGAAAACGGTTCATTTTGGGCATAGAGTATGATACATGAGTTAGAATCTGAATTATGGGAAAAATTAAAAAATGAGATGGAATACAGGGTGTGCCATTAAAAATAACGAAGATGACGTCACTTCTGGTGAAACCCGAAACGTCACCTCAACGAAAATATTTCAGTTGAATTCTCCATTAGTTCTTCATCCATCCTATCAATTTTCAGAATCGCCCTAGTTTCAGTTTTTTATATATAGATACCGTTAACTCGACAAGATATACCCTGTATAATACATAAGAATGTATGAACCTAACTTTTGAAGTTTCTATTCATCCCGCATGGTACAGTTCCTCATCTCAATACCTTATCGTTACTGGTTTTGAAGCTATCAAATTACCACCTAATGGAAAATTCTCCTTCAACGCATCATCAACACAAACCACTTCATTTTATCACTTTTGGTCGTTTTTCAATATTTCATATCCCCCGTGAGAAACCGCCTAATAAAAAAGTTATTTACAGGTCACCTAATTCAATCGAGGAACAATTTTCTTTAAACATTCATAAAACTTTATCAGGGCCCCAATATAATCTCGGAGGGTCTGAATATTCATCTACACGCGCTATCGATACCGTTCGAAGGCCCTTTTTCGGGCCGCACAATGGAGGGTTGTGCCGCAAACAGCGCCTTGAAAATCATTTGAAAAAATATGAAAGGCGCTACAAGCTACAATACCCGAAGGTATTCAAAAACAAATAACGTGTTCCGAAAAGAAAAGAAAATTGAATTTTGCTGCTCGTCAAATTCGAGTTGACTTCTTTGTTAGGGGGAAATGGAAAAGAGGAATCTTGATTTAGGCTTACAGTGAGAGCGTAGGATCATGATTGGAGAAATGAGTTTAAGATAAAAAATGGCAAACGATAAGAAACGATAACGTTCTCACAGTAACTATATAAGAAAGACGCCACATAATATGTGGTCTGATATGAATCAGGAATCACACGTTTGAAGGTAAGACCTCGGTAAACTTTAGCTCGCACAAGTTTCGACTTTTGACAGTTGTCGTTCATAGGGGGCGACAGCTGGTTGAAGAAAAAACTGATTTCAACAGTTTTTTAACAGAAAACTATCCTTTCATGTTCATTTGAAAATACTCTCTTTCAGTGGATTTTCTTGCAAAAAATGAACAATTTGGATACGGATAATCCTTCTCAAATCATTCATCACAAATGATTCCGAAAAATACACACCCTCTCCAATTCTTTTCCCATTTGATTTCCGCCCTGCAGCGGGAGGTTAGAATACTCCTGTCGTGTGAAGTGTCACCCGTGTGACGTATGTGTCTCCGTGCCAAAAGGATGTATGACTTTGATTCAACTCTGTGTCACTGACGAAACCTTCAACATACTGGGAGCCCTCTCGTCGTAGCAAACGTAGCCTTTTGATGGATCTTCCTTCCCTAGCTACTCGTGGAACCTTTCATGGAACACGAAGTAATTAAAAAAATCCGAACTTGTGTCTGCACAGGAAATAAACGACCCCAACTACCATCCCTATAACAAATAATTCCAAGAAAGAGCTTCTCACTTCTGCACCTTTTGAACTGAGTTTACAGAGGAGATAGAAGTTGACCAAAACGACTCCAACTGTAACATCGGATCAAGAGCAGGAGCTACTCAGTTCTTTAACTTTCGAATAAATGTAGAAGGCATTATGGTACAGCCAGGAAGCGACTTATCGCCTCCTCGATAGCAGGATACCTTATAAAATATGTCTTGCTGAAAAGCAGTAGAAGCAGGATCTGCATCAGGAAAGGAAACAATCTCCCCCTGAGGTCCTGCGAAAGGTAAAGGTCTCTGCCCACTATACCGTACCAAACCATGACCGTAAGCGTACCGGGCACATGCTAAAAAATATTCTTTCATACGATTTACATGAACCAACTCCCACTAGACCGTTCCGTCACCGGTCCGGCCCGTAGCGTAGCATGCACGTGCCATGGCAGTATAAGAGCCGAGAATATTTTGCCCGTACTGATACGCAACGTGCATGACACGCGACGTGGGTCTTCAACACATTCACACTACACACTACACTGATGTGTAAGCCGGAAAAACAAAGGGGTATCTAACGGTAATCATACCCGTATGATGACCGGTAGATGATACGGTAGAACACGACTGATCCATTACAGTGGGCAAGGTAAACCGTGTCGTGTTATTTTTCGTGTCTGATACGGTCCTAGCATGACCATGGTTGGTACGGCATAGTGGGCAGAGACCTTAAAGCTCAAAGAATAATTCACTCAAACCAGAGGTGAAAAAGTCCGGAGTTGAATCTAATGTATCGTCAGGAATAGCTAACGGGGTAACGCATATATGCCCTCAAATGGGAAAATTGCCGCAGGCATCAAAGTCGTAATTTTGTACCATGAAAATCTAGAAAACACTGAATATAAATAAACATAAAACATTGAGGAATACCAAAGAAGAGGAATACATGGTCAATCTGTTTATAAAAAATCTGTTTTCCGTTAATCAGCTGTCGCCCCCATACGAACGACAACTCTCAGAAGTTGAGAAACTTGTGCGAGCTAAGGACTAACGAGGTCTTACCTTTTAACGTGTGATTTTTAACACGGTTGCAGAATCATCCCAGCTTCAACCAGATATATTCTCTCGAGAAAAATATCTGGTCGAGGCGGGAATCGAACCCACGGACTTCCGATCGTGAGTCGGGCGCACTACCACCTCGGCCAATTCCACAATCAGAATACACATTAGAGCAAATTATTAAAAAAAAAATTCAGATCCTGATACAAAAAGTCAAAACTTACCACACACAAATATAGACCCAAATGAAGAAAATGTCAGTTGGATATTATTAGAAAGTCAAAGTCAATAACTATATAAATTATACTTCATGAAACAACTTCAATAGAACAAGACTGTTATTCAAATTAGATTTTAGATCGTTATGTCTAGACGCCACAAATAATCCATTGATATTTATTGATACCTGAATGCAAATAGCTACCGGAATACAAGTAATATAAATAATTAAAATTCGATTTTCCAAAACTGGTGAAATAGAAAAAAAAAATTAATAGAGTTTTACTGAGATTCAATTATTTTATACATGTAATACACAGAGGGATACCTAACATACATTGAAGCAGAAATCCACCCGGATACGTCTGATTCATTGAAGTGAAATCATCATTGTTTAAAAATATAACTTTTCACGAAAAACACGAATTTCAATGCACGAGAAAACATTATCTGTGTTCCGTTCAAATTACAAAGACAATTTCGTAGATATATGATCAAATGCAAGTACCTAATGTTAGTTAACTTCCTAATTATATATTTTTGAGTGAAAATATTTGAATTATGTCGACGATGAATAGCTTCGTGTCATATTGTAAACTGCTTGTTGGAGTAGTTGATACCTTGGTGAGTGCTAGTGGTGCCGGGTATAAATCTCATCTCATCAATCACTCAATTGCAGTTCGCGTCTCACGAGTAAGGTTGCGGGCACGAAAATGACGACGGCCGAGCGATGGCGAGGCGACGCGACGGCGGAACGGTGACCTGCACATTTCTCGCTCGTAGAATAATATACTATTCTACTATTACAGCTAATTGTATGCTCTATTTTGATTAGCGTATTCTACTAATCGAATAAAGCATTATCACAAATGATGTATTGAAAAATACGTTCTAGCAATCAAATAATTTTGTTACACATAAGGATTATTTTCATTGGGAGGTAAGATACGGAGTTAATGATGCCAACAGAATGTAATCATCGTGTCTCAAATAATTTTGAATATTTTGAACATTTATACCTGACTGATAACTGTAAAAAAACAGTCCTCACTGCAGAATTGAGTAAATATCATCATTATACCGATTTAAATACATTTTGATCAAAATATAGTTTGTATTATCTGGAACTTCGCACCTGAAACCGATGTATACAAACGATGTATACAGTTTTATTGAATAAAAAATAAAATAATAATGATGTAGATAATGAACTGAAAACTAAAAAATAATTCGGAAGGTCCTAGGTAGCAGCCATCACAGCACTCTCCTCAGCAATCTACGGTATTGATTAGGTAAAAAAATAATAAAACCGTTGGACGTAGCGTAGCTTGAGTAAATATGTGAATACTAAGCCCAACGATTTCATTATTTTTTTTTATCTGATCAATACCGTAGAATGCTGAAGTGAGTGGTGGAATGACTGCTACCTAGGACCTTCCGAATTATTTTTTAGTTTATAGAACATTATCTATATCATAATCATCTTTTTTTTTCAATAAAACCGTTTAACATAATGTTTGTTTACCTAATTTATTTTCAAGTTTTTAGTTTCATATTCTGTTACTTAATTGTTCTCATTCTATTTAGTTCATTCAGTGCCTCAGTATTACAAACTGATATGTAATCCGCCATGTTGTAGTTGCGGCCATCTTGAATTTGCACATTTGTGGACGTGAACTACTATTCTATTAGTCAAGCCCTGTCATTTGATACCCATATTAATATGTATGCCACCATTTTGTATTTACGGCCATCTTAAATTTGCATCTTTTTCAAAGTACACTACTATTCTATAGTCAATCCCTATGCTTTAATACCCATATTGAGATAGTCGTTAAACAAAATGTAATAGGCCATAATGTAGCTGCGGCCATCTTAGATTCATAATGATACAAAATTTATTAAATTGTATTGTTATCAAAACTAAATGTGTGTACCAAGTATCAGATCAATCTGTCAACAGGAAAGGGGTCAAAAATAAAACGATTTGAAATATTCCTAATTCATTTTTGGTTATATTGTTTTTAATTTCAGAATAATTGTCTTTTTTGAGTCAAGAAGTACTTTTTTCGAAAGTTACACAATTTTTTCCGTCATTTCATGCAGAGCTGATGAAATTTTAAATCTTAATATATTTAAGTTCCACGTGTCGAATGGTTCAATTTTTTTTGTAACAATAAAATTGTTTGCTTCACAGTAGGAAACATTATCAACCACATCTATGATGAATGTATATAAACTTGTTCGTCATGGATACATTTATACCTAAGTGATTCATTACAAGTTATTCTTGTTTCAAGGATAGACGGTATTTGCATTTGTAATGAATTCTGGAAAAGTTTCCTCACATATTATCGCCAGTATATGTTCCAGTATTGGATAAATTGAACTGCGAACAATGAATAAATCTGATGAATTTTTTTTTAATAAAAGTGAAAATTAATTTAACCGTTAATTTCATTTTATCCTTTGAGACTTCGGAAAAGTCGTTTCTCTATAATTATTCACCATTCACCTCTGTGAATGAAATGCTGAAATGTATTGGATCTCTTTATTATTTAATAATAATAATAATACATGCTTTTATTGAAAGGTACAAGAGATACTAATCTAACCTAACAAATGGCAGAATTCAACGTCTGCGCATGATAAATCAAGGCAGAAATTGCTCTTCCACATTCCATCCATTTATTTATCAAGAGTAAGTACCATAGGTTGAGAGTTTTTGACAAAATATTTTACATGGGGAAGGGATCAAACTGATCACACCAGGGATGTTCTAGACATCTTGGTTACCTCTGTTACCACGTAGTGTTTCAAATCTGAACCATTTTAGTCTTTTTCACTTCAATTTCAGTTTCAAGTGTTTGAAATTTTCAAATTCAGTTTTGAATCATATTGTGCCTAGCAGAACTAAAAGAAAAAACGAAAAATATATAAAACATGTCTGAAAGAAACATTTGTCATACCTCATTCTCGTGAAGCGTGTCAAAATTTATCCAAATGAATACTTCAAATAATCATATTCAAATATGTACCTCCCAAATGAATGGGCTTCACTAATTGTTGGGGATGGTTATTAAAACTGTATTAACCTCACATGAGTTCATAGTGAAGACAGGGCAGGAAATGGTCGTTTAAAGCATTTCCACCCACTTCAATTCAAAACTGAAATTCAAATAAAAAATTCAGAATAGAAATTTCGACGCGCTTGTGCTTTAACAAAAATTTTCCACAGGACACAGTAAACCATTTCTTTATGAAACGCTAACTTGACTAATATATCACAAATATTCAATCTCCATTGTCAAATATCATCTATCTAAATGAAGAAGAAGAAGAAATATAAATAAGTGTCAATATTCACATAACCATACAACCAAAACAACAATATCATTTCCTGTATTGAATGAATAATAAATGAAATATTTCGTTATTACCCAGCATCAGAGATCTCCATGAACTAGTTGAACATAATTATACATGTAGGTTTTCAGAATCAAATATGATATGGTCAACAAACAGGTGATAAAAATGAATGGAAAAATTTACACATTTCTTTGTTTTCATTAGGAAAATAACTGTTGGTAATGTTACATTGCAAGAGTAAACATTTGAGGTACTTTTGTCGAGTCAACGTATGGACGTGATTCAAATGAGATTCAAGAGGAAAAAATAAAATTGTAGAAAACCATAATGACGTTTGAAATCTGAAATCTGTTTTTCCGTTAACCAGCTGTCGCACCCCTACGAACGACAACCCCCAGAAGTCGAAACTTGTCAGAGCTAAGGACTAACGAGATCTTACCTTTTAACGTGTAATTCCTAACACGGGTTGGACGAAAGCAAGTAAAAATCGATCATTCAGTCTGGGGCCCAACCGATGTTCATAGCAATTTTGAAGAGTTTGGCAAATCTATCTATACTATTATAAATGTGAAAGTTTGTGAGGATGGATGCATGTATGTTTGTGGCTGTTTCACGCCTAAACGACTGAACGGATTTAGATGAAACTTCGCATAAATACAGCTTATACATGAGAATAACATGAAGGCTACAATTTACAAAGGTTTTGTGTGATTTTGGTCACAATATAACGATAAATATTAAGTAAGTCGGAAAAATTCTTGCTTCCTGAGAGCTATCTTGGCGTGTGCTGCCTATACCGTTAGAGTTACATGCAGATAATGTACCATAGAATTGTTTATCTTGAATAGTTCTAAATAAAAGTCCATGATAGCATATATCTACCTCTTATGTGGTAGCCACTATATGGAAAATACTGAGTCAAATATACAATCAAATTGGATACCTTTTTTACAATGAACATTTTACAATATCTGTCAAGTTCTTATAAAAATTGATTCAATTGTCGTTTTGACTATTTAATCTCAGTCTTTTGCACTAAGTAATTTGGACGAATCGTTCAAAATTTATCACGATAATATTAACTTGACGCAACGCAGTAAGCCATTACGCGTCGCTTCTACTGTAAGTCGACGGGGGACGATGCGCGAGGGTAGAGAGGCGGTCTAATCTATGAAGCGGCATCGCCGAGACGCGTGAGGGCAGATGTCGTTGAAGGTTGTGTTAGTTATGCGAATTTCCTTATAGGTAACATAATTCGATTCTCGAAGCTATTCATTACTTAGTGCAGTTGACATATTTTATTAGTTATTATATTTTTGAAGTAAAAATATAAATTACTAGCTGTTAGCCCATCTAATGAACGAAGAATCTTGAAATATGCAGGTAGGTTCTTTGTATAGCGTAAATAAGCATCAAGAAAGGGAATCAGGAATTTCCATACCCAAAAATAAAGGTTCAAAGTGAATTTCTTCAGTTTTGAAGTTGGAAACCTGAAGTTTTGGGTTAATGAAAAAATATTGTCACTATTTGTTCAAAATGGTCCGTCACGAAACTTGATGCGACAAACCAAATTCTACGCGGGCTAGTAAAATTGATATTGACAGGTGAGAATTTTTTTTTTATAAAATAGGTAATAATCGCGACAAGCTTCCATATCACATAAATTGTGTAATGTAATGAATTGATGGATTTTGATTACTTCAAAACTGATTTTTTTCTTTTGTTAATGAAAGCTTGTTAGTGAATACGCTTTCTACTATTAAGTAATTTACATTATTTCATCCTATAATGAATCCGAGATCAATAGGTGTTTCAGGCATTACTGCCTAAGAACTAAGCCTAATAACCTATTCAACGATTGATATTTCTCTATATCAATATTTTTTTGTACATTCTATTCAAAAATCATGACTGTTGAACAAAGGCACTATTAGTAGTTTGAAAAGGTAAAGTTTAATTTCTTTATACATGGTGACAGATGCAAATACAGAAATCAAAATGGCGCATGCTCACTTTTGGTTTGACCAAAGCTTTTGATTGTTAGTTGAATACTGGAAACACTACCGTTGATTTTCAGAGGTTGAAATCTTGGGTTTATGATTCATTATGTACATTCCATAAACCTGATGGCATCAATTGTTTCACCTTCGATCTCATCGCTTTCCTTGCATTTGAATGAGTGTCTGTACGTTTTCTGTATGTGTCTGTTACTGAAACCAGAGCCTAGTTTATCTTTGGTATTCGTAATTTGAATCTTTTGTCGAACCCATAGAGAGTGTCTTCTAAAGAGGAGATGTCGCTTTTTCTTACTAAGTTATTAATGTTTTCACCAAGCAAAAATGTTCATCTTTGATTTACTCATTCGTCCATCACTCTTGATTACTCTAGCACCGCTATATTACGTAGATGTATGTATGTTTATGTATACAGACAAAAAAATTAAACCAAAATTACTCACATAATTATATAAAAAGCTGTCTTCATCAGTTAATGAAAGTAATTTCCCATATATCATATTATCCACGAGTCTTTTGTCTATTCCTAGTTCATATCAACAATCACTTAACCTGTTCCACTACACGCCACACAAAAACATTCAAATCCACCGGAAGAACGTACCGTCGACTGAATCGAGCGTATCAAAAAACGAATGTTTTACCTGGTATTTTGGTTACGTAACCTTGAAAAGGCCAGTGAACACCTTTGCTGCGTATATAAGGGGGGTACAGGTGGCTCGACTATGTATCACTTGTTTGGAATTGATTGTAGCATAGCAAAAAGCGACGAGTGAGAGAATTGGCGGTATTTTTATGACGCACGCTACGCGATTGTCTCACTACTGGTTTAATCAAATTATCACCAGAACAGGTACCTCGAGAGAGGTGGGGCACATTTACATATTAGGGCAATGGCCTTTTTATGCCTTGAATGCTTGTATCAAGACGTAACGTAACTCTGAGAAAAATTCCGAAGGATAAACGCAACGAATGAGAGTTACTGGATATTGAAAACTGAGTAGGAATGCCACTGGCCGATGACAAAACGACTAAAAATTGTGCGTCCTCAAAAAAATAGCAGCAGCTATTATGAAAGTATTGGAACGTGACACATGAGACCAAGAAAATATTGAATGAATCGAGTAGTGGGTTTGTTTTAGCTGTAGAATTATCCTAGAATCATTCCGAGTTGACCCAAAATCAGTGGGTTCTCATGCGGTTCTCATGCAGTTCTCACAAATTAAAAACCAAAACCGTAAAAACATATTTATTTTAGGTAAGTGAATTCATTTGATTCTCCAGTGCAACCGACCGATAATTTATTGTAGCTCACACCAACTATAATGATCATGAGTTAAACAATTGGGAATGATCCTTAGAATGGGGAGATACGCACAAGTAGACATGGTTTTTCGGTCGTTGCTTGCCAGCGTCTGGTAGATGTAGTGATAATGCATAGTGTGAGAGGGATTTATTCATTTATTCAAAATTTGGGATACAAACAGGTAAACACCCATAGAAGCATCCACTAATAGAAGTGGTTACAGAGACACACAGATACAAGAAAAAAATTATTAAATTAATAAATTTCGTACGTAGTAACCAATTTTTCATTATTTTTGCTGTGTTGAATATTCTTTTTATAGTTATTTCAAAGGGAGTCCACGTAATAGAGAAAACATCTATGCTACTACAGTATTTGTTGAAAGAATGACACATTCTAGTAATTGGAGAGTTTTTGAACAAATTTGTGTTGAAATTCGGACTGGCAAGTAATTTTCTGTTTCTAAGTGTTCCTTTAGGAACGTGATAAAAAGTCATTGATACTAGATAGAGTAGTCATAACAGTTGGTTATTATTCTTCCTTGTTCTAGAAGCTGTATTTTGTAGCAAATTTCGCTAATGCGTTATTTTGAAGTGTAAAAACCTTACAAATCTGTTCTGGAGTCTTTCTAATTTAAATTTATGTGTTTTATAATGTAGGCTCCATATATGGCACTTCCAAAATTAAGTTTACTGAAATTTGATTACTGCCTCGTTGTTGAAGTCTTTGCATATTCCGCAGAAAAATCCCAAGGTTTTGCTGCAGGAATTCATTACATCGTCCAAAAGGGGATTGAAAGTCATTTTTGTATCAAAATAGATTTCAAGACCTTTAATTTGGTCTACTCTGTTGATAATATCATTGCCCAGGAAGTACTGAAAATGTATCAGTATGTTGTTTCTACAAAGAGATATACATGTACATTTAATAATGTTGAGTTTCAATTTATTGAGGTTACAGTGTCGTAAAAAGCATTGAGGTCTTATTGAATCTTTGAGCAATCTCTAATCGTCGTTACTTTTCTGAAGATTTTCAAGTCATCAGCATATAATAAATAGTACTTGTGAATGCTTGAAGCAATTTTTCAAATACTAGAAAACCAGAATCATTTACGGATCCAGATATGAACTTTGAGGGACCCTCGAGGTTACCACAAATGGAGTAAATCTGTATCCATTTACGTTCACTAGCTGACTGTAATTGTGTAAGATGAGATGAAAGCCATCTAAGGTGATCTCCCTGTACACCAATTCCATAACCATCTCTTCACGTTATCACCATTCCTTCAAACCAAAGAATTTTCAATGCACTAGCCTCAGAGCCAGTTTACATAGAATGGACGTCGGGCGAAGAGGCGGAATTTGTATTTTGGCTGTATAAAGTGAAAATTATTTCAGAATATGAAGTCCGCAAGAAAGCGTACAGTTCAAATGTTGAAAACTTCACAATCCACATAATGACCAATACTTGTTTGTCACCAATGCTTTAGCTTCTTTCTGGCACGATTGATCTTATCCAAAAGAGCATTGAGATAAATTAACCAGCTAATGGTCTGGAAAGAGGAATACAGCAGAGAACAGAGGCAATACCACCTCGTTTATATGGACTACCAAAGATTCACATGGCGAATGTCCCTCTGAAACCTATCATCAGTACTATAGAGTCACCAACGTTTGACATCACCAAGTACTTATCAAGTCTGCTATAGCCACTAATGGGAAACGCAGAGTCGTTCGTCAGAGACTTGCCTCATTTTGTCCATTTAAAAGGTTCAGGATTGAAAACTGAAACCCATTGACCTGTTGGTATCTGTATATACAATGGTCGCGGTTAGTAAAACCCTATAACTAATCAACTTATTCTTCTTTCCAGACGTCACCACCTTATTTGAGCAAGTCTAGTAGCTGACTGTCAGACGGAACAATTTGAGTCTCAATATATTGAGACTTTCGTGGTTTTGGGTCACAAGTAGAAGAGCTGGAATATTTGGAAATCCAGTTCACTATGGAAAGAAAAGTGAAAGCGGAATCGCATCTTCAGATGTGTAAGTTTATACAAAACCAACCCATGCATTCATGACTCTACGAAAGTTCTAGATAGTAACCATAGAAATCCGTAAACATGTAAATAACTTCATCCGCAAGGAAGAGAGCAGAAATATCATAAAACATTGCACTCTCGAACACATAGATTATCCCAATAATTCAAGTAGCCTCGGGTCAAGCAGGTGAGAAAACAATCGGCGTCCAAAATCCAGGCCCATCAAAAACAAAAACATATCAGGATCATGTTCAGTATGTATGTCGCAGTTGCAGACGAAACGTCAAGCTAAACCTGCAGACCACTCTGAATATTCTCAGATATAGCAAACAATCTGTTAAATATGGTATTGTTTTGAATAGAGCAAAATAAGTCTATCAAATATATCTGAAAGAATTCCATCCCATTCTTCATCAATTGATATTTAGATAAATGCAGAATGCTGTGTAAGAGAGGGTTTGATTCTGAACATACAAGTTACTGAATACTGGCGGTGATTCTGTTATGTAAAAGTCTTTCAGCCAGAGTAAGATGCAAATAACTGTCTAACAGATACCCCGGAATTATTTACACCAAAAATAATTTGTTGTTTCCAGTCTCAAACGTAAAATAAGTAACACTGAACAGTACTTAGCAATCTATCATATGATATCATAGTAATCTATCAAATGATATCCAGTAACCTATAACTTGGAAAGTAATATAACACAAATCATTTGATTCCATTTCATATACGTTTCACATCAACCAAATTTATTTTTGGAAAACACATAATTTTAGTGATTCATTTTATGATTTTTCATCAGCGGCAAGTTTTTAAATCTGTCAGACTACCGACAGCTTCATAGCAGTTGCTGAACGCAATCAAGCCATTTTGATGGTTGCTCAAAACTGGCTGATTAGAATAATAACGTAATCATTAGGCCTCGGTATACTTTATTTTAGCCACAGTACTTGAGATTAATTAAGCGGAAGGACTTACATTCTGGAATAACCATAAATACTGAGGAAAAGGCTTTATAATTTTTCCCAGAAAGATTACAACAGGTGTTTTCCAAGCAAAGTTGAAAACTTTTCTATTTAGAGCCATTGTAAAGAATCACTTGTATTTCGCAGCAGATGGGAGATTTTATTTATGTTCTACGTCTTGCGTAACTGCCGGGATGGCGAAGAATCTTATCCTTTTGTTAGACGACGGTATACAATCAGTGGCGTACTAGGAGTAGGCTGTCAGTTGAGATGAGACACTCTCGCGTAGTTTTGCATGAGCTTCACTTTCGGAAGTTGTGTAATGAAATTCGGTCTTTCTAAAATCCCTCGTTCACACAGAGATCACAACTAGAAACAATAATTTTCTTAAATTGAAAATATTACGGTCCATCTTCAAGTCTCAAAGAGTAACTTATATATTAGGCTTTAAGCAAGGTTGCTCATAGAAGAGCACCTGATTGGCTTATTCAAAAATTGAATATACTGAACATTTGCTGCAATATTTGCCATATTCCTCTGTTCTCTCTTGGTCTTTGCCTCTAACATTATCAAAATAGTGTCGATTAAGTAGCCACGTAATTATCATGCTGAACAAAAGAGAAATGAAACTTTCTGTTTTTTACCACTTTTATTTGTAACTAACGTTACTGCAGTTTCATCCAATACGGACATTTTAAAACTTATACAATAAACCAACAATGATTCATTACGATCGCCATTATATACCACCTCTGTAGGTACTAATAGAAATAAAGGTACTTGACTTGATTGAGTAACTGAATTTACACTTCACAATGCGAATTTGCCAATTTTAAAAACCGGCGAGTAAACTAAATCGATTTGATCATTTAACAGGTTGCACCCGCAATGTTTATGCTTGTGAATTTCCAAGGATTCTAAATAATTGAGTTTCCATTCCTTCCTGACATAGTGCCGAATTTAGGTATCGTTTAGATTCGGAAACTTGTGGTTGCAGTCTGAAGGACCTTTCACGTTCAGCATACCGTTTTTGAAAATTTCAGCCACATTGTCCCACATAAACACTATTACACTCAGGACGCTTAAGCTTATAAACTCCAGATTTTCCAACTTGTCGACCTTATCTTTGGCATTGAGAAGGAAATGAGATAACCTGACATAACATCGAACTCAAATTTATTCTGATTGTGTGCAATGGCCAGGTCTAAGAAATATTCATTTTTGGTACAGATATTTAGACGATATTCTCGCCTGTTTCAGAGGTA
The DNA here is from genome assembly GCF_025532065.1 of Leptinotarsa decemlineata. Taxonomy (NCBI): domain Eukaryota; kingdom Metazoa; phylum Arthropoda; class Insecta; order Coleoptera; family Chrysomelidae; genus Leptinotarsa; species Leptinotarsa decemlineata. Next base: position 15,100,043 of record NW_027412558.1, read on the forward strand.
CTACACGACAGCGGAACCAATTTATGACATTCCTGAACAATCTCAATAGCAACATTCAGTTCACACTCGAAACAGAGATAGAGAAACAGATAAATTTCTGACACCATCAGAATGAATTTAAGTTCAATGTTTTCAGAAAACCTAACTATACAGACATCACCATCCCAAGCGATTCTTTCCATCCAGACAGTCATAAATTAGCAGCCTACAATTCAATGTTGCACAGAGCAGTCTCACTGCCTTTATCTGCTAACAATCTAACCATGAAAATTGATATAATTACACAGGTCATAATAATGGTTTTAACGTAGATACTATCCAGAAGTTAGTCAGGAAACAAAGCCGGAAATTCACTTACAGATTAATATACCCTCAGGTCAAACAACCAGGAATCAAGAAATGGGTAACGATAACATATTTTGGAAAAAGAACACAGATAATTGCGGGTTTCTTCAGAAAAAACAATGTGGAAGTGGCATACAGACCACATGCTAGGTTATCTCATTTCATTTTCAATGTCAAAGATAAAGTCGACAAGTTGGAAAAATCTGGAGTTTATGAGTTTAAGTTTCGGGAGTGTAATAGTGTTTATGTGGACAATGTGGTCGAAATTTCCAAAAACGGTATGCTGAACATGAAAGGTCCTTCAGACTAGGAAAAAATTATTCGACGTTTTCAAACCATTCCTTGGCATGCAACCACAAGTTTCCGAATCTAAACAATACGGAAATTCTGCACTATGCCAGGAAGGGTTGCAAACTCAATTATTTAGAATCCTTGGAAATTCACAACCTGTTAAACCTTGCGGGTGCAACCTGTTAAATGATCAAATCGATTTAGTTTACTCGCCGGTTTTTAAAATTGGCACATCCGCATTGTGAACTGTAAATTCAAGTACTCAATCAAGCCAAGTACCTCTTTCTCTATTAGTACCTACAGGGGTGGTATATAATGGCGAATGTAATGAATCATTGGTATTTTATTGTATAAATTTGAAAATGTCCGTATAGAACGAAACTGCAGTAACGTTACTTACAAATAAAAGTGGTAAAAACATAGAACGTTTCATTTCTTATTTCTTCATTATGATTTCCTACCACGTAGTAATGGCTATGCATCCATCAATTTATTAATTATCATGAGCCTGTTGAAGCACTATACTTATTCAATAAAATTAATTTTCACGTCAAAGTTTTACAGCTTCTAATCTCTATACATTGACCCTACAACTTAGTCGATTTGTATAATAATAATAATAATAATAATAATAATAACATACTCTTGAAGACCAGCTATTTTATGTTCTGTTGATGCTACATTAGGAAGCGTATACACCTATAAAAGAGATCAAAATCTGAAGCGGCAGAAATTTCTGGAGCTGTATTCGCCATCAGTTTGGCAACACGGAGTCAGAATCTATCATTTCGTAATGCCACATTTTATAGATTTTTTATTATGCTTGTTGAGCGGGTTTTAGTTTTTAATCATTAGAGTTATTGAATATATAATGAAATCTAAGTTGTGTAATTTTACAGTCTTCTATAAAAAAAATAATCGTTTACAAGTACCTTATGCCAAATTGTAAAAATACCATCTAGACTAAAGGAGTTCAGTGACGTCCGCACCATAAGGAATCGAAAGTAAGAATTTTATAGTGATGATAACAATGAACATATATAATAATAATAGAAATGGAACAACGCCACTCACAAGAGCAGTGAAGAACTCTATCCGCGGCAAGTATTAGCACAAACTCCGACAGATCCGTTCATCGGAACTGTCGGGGAAGAACAAAGTTGCTCCAGCAAATATACTTGGCGTCCCAATATCACTCTACTCGTTTGGAGTAGTAAAGTGGACTCGGGAGGAGCTGCATCAAGACCCGAAAAATGATGCACCTCCATAGGAGTTTATATCCCGAACTGTTCCCCGGTTGTACTTCTCCGACAACAGGGGCCGTGGACTTTTGAGTTTGGAGTTTCTAGATGACGGAATGGTTCTGGATAGAGCCTGTAAAGTCGTCAGAAGTTCGGATCCCCTTCTCTGCATGGTTCGCGACCATGATATAGCAGGCATTGGAGCATTCCTCCCAAGGACAGCTGCCCGAGCAGCTGGTAAACTCGGTAAAGTTTTCGACACTGAACGGGATGCTCACAACGGGTTGGAACCCGTTCAGCAGAAGGCCTACATAAAAGCCGCAGAGATTACTTCACTCCAGCGGCAACACAAAGATACGCCAATGCATGGGATCGTCTTCAACAAAATTGAAGACCTTGGCCTATCAAAGCACCTGACTTTCGCTTTTCTCAGGTCGAGTGGACTGAAGTCGGAAATTGGCCTGCTAGGATGCTGTCAACGACTTAGTCTGCCGCAGTCGCAGGATGGGTATAGAGATTCCTGACACTTGCTGTCAGCATGTCCAGCATATGCAGTCTCGACCTATATCCATCGATATAACACAGCCCTAAGAATGCTTTGTTTCCACCTACGGCACTCTCACGGTATTGACGAGACACCGGTGTCGCCCTACTCTCCGGGGGATATTGAATCTGTTGTGAGGAACAAGAAGTGCCGAATTTATTGAAACCATTCGTTCCCCACCTTTAGGTTCGTACTTGCTAATAATCTTGATGTAGTTCTTCTAGACCACCAGAGCAAGACGATATTTGTCGTGGAGATTTCAGCTCCTGGCAAGACGAATATCGTTCGAAAAGGAAAAATGGATAAAATATCGAGAGATTTTCTCTTCAAACTCCGCAGACTTTATCCAGACTACTCTATCAAGATGGTTGTTCTGATTATTGGAGTCCTTGGTGGAATCATGCCGGTTTGCCGCACTAAGACAGAAATTTTAGCCGGACAAATGCAGAAGGATGTCATTCTTGGCTCACTGCGCTTGCTCAGGGCATATGACCCTCGGGCCCAATGATCACATACCCCACGGTGTGGGGAGTGGTCGTTGTATCGTGGCTTTGGAGAATAGGCCTGTTCAGCGCAAGCTTGGGTTAAAAAAATTAAAATGAATGCTTTCATTGAAAGATTACTCAGTACAAGAGATACTAACTTAGGTTAGTATCTAGCAAATGGTAGGAATCAACATTTGCAACAAAATATAATTTTTCAATTAATGTAGTTACTGCTTGTGAATAACTTTTGCGCCTCTAATAACCATAAGGTTGATGCGGTTATTTTCAATAAAAAACACACATTTGCACATGATAAATCAAGGCAGAGATTGCTCTTCCATCTAACCATTTAATACATTTTGATTTGAGAGATACAAATTAACTTGTATTGTTTGATAGCAAGACATGCAAGTAGCTTATTCGTATAGTTTCTCACAGGATATTCTAATGGAGTTTTTTCAAAATTTTCATCTCATAATCAATTCCACTGATCAAGTCGTCATTTTTATCTTCGAATATTCCATCGAATGTCCTGCACTGACCTAATTCTTCATTTACGATGTGTATTCCCGTATAATAATCTACTAAAAACTCCTTCGAAGAGCGCAATGAAAACTCGGAAAAGAAAACTGACGGGGTTCGGCGAGAAGACAGAGATGAGAAAATGATCATGCAAATGAGTTGCAACTCTCCCGGAATTAGATTAGGTAACTAAAACAATCGAGGAATTAATTTTTATTCGAAAAACTTAATTTATCTTCGACAACGAGGAGGAAGTAGACGTCGAAAGTGGAAATTACTAACTTTTTAAAACAATATTTCGCCGTCCAGTGTCAACTTATAATTAAAACGGAAAACTTTTGCCAATTTAGACGTTCTTTTTCCTTTGCGAATAAAAGTATCTGTTTAAATATTTAGTGATACCTGTCTCTGTCGAAAGAGATTGATTAATCATAATTGACGTAGTAATTATCATCAAAAACAGCACAAATTTTTCTGCACTGTTGAAACCTTGAGTGATAGATTAAGTAGATATGAGAAACATTTCCGCAGATCGAACTCTGTAATGAGGGATTGATCAACTTGTATAGTGACTTATTCTTTTTTCCTGTCTATATAAAAAAATGCTAAGAGGTTTTTGGAGACGGAGGGTATTTTGGCGGATTGAAAATTTATAAACGCCATACAGCTCGAAAAGTAACAATGAGAAAGTATTTTCCGTTTTTCAGTATTTTCTTGAATGATGCCAGAAAAAAGAACGAATTTGCCGTATTCCTTTCAATAATCTACGGAACTAATCAATTTTTTTTTATGATGTCTTTGTCGATAATGTCAAAATGCCATTTGAATAATGGGCAACTGGACTGATTTTTGATGGTTTCATGTTCAGCATTGATACGCATAGACTAAAATATAAGGACTAATGTCTTTTGAAAACTAGTTTTCTACACTCGAATAGAAAACTACCGATGAAAAATATACTAACAATAAGAACGGTCATCGACAAATCTGAATAACATTTATTTCATGACACTTTTGTTTAGAAGAGAGAAATGCAAAAAGTCACACATCAAAACACATGTGAGATTGTGGTTTGATTGGGGATATCGAATAATGTGAGGTCAGGATCAAAGTTCATGCAAGGAGCTAAAAAACACTATAATATTGTTCTTTCAAAATTGTTATTGTTTATTACAGCTCCAGTGGAAGTTATGAGGTAAGATGTCATGGTGCAGCCCTGTTATATAAATTCTGAAGGACAATATCTGTGCACCCACCAAAGTATAGCCACTAAAAGAAATGCGTTTCTAGAATGACGAAAAAGTTAACCAGGAGACACTTATTTGTTATCAATAAACGTGCGGAATGCCGCGTACATTACAAAAATAGTCAACCCGATCGTAACTCAACACGATATTAATTTACTCTAACAACTTTACAGGGTCAACTAGTTTTGATGAAAAGCTTGAAAATGAATGCATCTGGCGGGAAGCCAGACTACCCGTTTTTGACTCTATTTTCAGAGCTGGGTGAAAATTATAAATAATTAAGATACAGTTTCGGGAGTAGGGACTTTTTTACGCAAATGTATTAATCTTTTTAGATCTTTTTTCAAATTTCCAAAAATTTTAAAATTTTTCGAGATATTAAAAAAAAACTGAAGCCCCATTTGTTTTCACTCAATTGTTTATAACTTTTGTGATTTTTTTCAGCGCCTTTTCGGACATTTCCGGTAACGGTAAAAATATGAATCCAATGACACCTTGGTCGTAATTTTTGGACCCATCTGTGAAATTTCATAAAAATAAGCATGTAAACCAGACTATAGGCCCCTCTCCGTCTCACCTCTACCAACAATGTGATAGCACCATTGAAAGTGGTGCATTCATATTCATATTATGTGGAATCAATCAATGAATACATTGTATTACATTCAGCTTGAGATGAAAAGAGAAATGAACTAAAAATGTTTCGTATAAATGTTTTATAGATATCAAGCCATTGGATTGTATTGATGAAATATTCTGCAATATATAGGGTACCGAGCAGAAGCGTTGCATATCAAAGTTATGTTTATTTTTTAATGAAATCTATAACTACTCATATGTGAAAGTCACTCGCTTAACACTCAAAGCATTTATTTCTGTTTCTCCGTTCTATGAAGCTAAAATTTCGTATGTATATGCTTTTCAAGTCCTAGATGCGCACTTTGGAAGGATTTTCAAATAATCATTGCTATTTCTCCATACCGCTATAATTTTGGAGGCTGAAATTTTGCATGTGGGTTCGTTTTATTTTGTAGATGTGCAATAAGAAAGGCATTTCCAATATTCCAACTGGATCGCCAGCCGCGAAGGAAAAGGTGCATTCATAAAATAAAGTAACCTTTTCATCACACCGTTTCTCCGTACCGCTATATTTTCGGAGGCTGAAATTTTGTATGAAGGTTCATTCTATGTTGTAGATGTGCAATAAGAAAGGATTTTTCAATATTTCGACTGGGGCTCCAACCGCGGGTGGAAAAGTCGCGTCCGTAAAAGTGTTTATCCTTGCCCTTAAATTTCCGGTGGGTGAATTTATGAATTGCCACCGTGAGAAGCCGGGGCGAGTCGCTAGTGACATATGTTGCTTTCCATGTACAGATGCCGCCAGAAAAGTATTCATAATAAAATAACGGTTGTATGGTTTGAATATCACGCTTTTCAGTCAACTGAAGTAAATAAAATGAAAATATATTCATACATGTATTGCAGCGGTTACTTTCTTGCTTTAACGGTGTATTTTTATTTCATTAATTGATATTTTGCAACACCTTTTATTTTATTCCTAAATATCCATCTCAACTCTCACATAAATTTTGAGTTTTTTTGAAAATTAACGGTAATTCTTGAAGATTTGCCATATAAAAATGGAACCAAAAACACATTTTCAAAGAAACATAAGTGAAAGGTATGGGAGAATGTGTATGAAACAGCCAGTTTTGAAAAACATCAAAAAAAGTTAACGTCAGGTGATGGTTATTGAATAAAATTGCTTTTTGTAAATAATTAGTTTAATAGTCATGGTTATCCAATCAAAATAAAAAGAGATACCATGACAGAAATTAGTAATATGGCAACTTAAAGAAAAAATTGAAATCGGCTCTTTCAAAGCAACATGTATATGAAATAGCTGGGCATGTGCTTTACAAAAAAAACAGTCTTTTAGCAAATAAAAATCATCTATTAAACTATTTATCTGTTATATAAATCTTATCAAACTGTAAAATTGCGCATTTCTGTGAAAATCAGTTATTTATAAGTCTTAAATCACAATCCACTCGTTCATAACTATTCAATATCTTGTTTTGGAAGGCCCGTAAACCGCAACATCTAGAGGTTGGAGTCTATGGCTACAATGAGGTGGAAATATCAGCAGAAATAACTTGTCCAATTTGTTTTGACCCCGGCTGTTTCAAAGCCTCCACAAGTGGCTCTTTCAAAACATTTTGTCATTCAAGTTGTAACCTCGAAATACAGCTATTTCGCGTAAACATTATGACATCAGTATTATCGTAAAATAATGCTAAATATATGTCTAACAATACAACATATCAATTTTATCAACTTATGCTGCACTTTTCTTTGTAAAACAAATTGAGAGAACGCAAAAAAATTACTTTTTGGTCCTAAAATCTTTGATGTAGTCTACCGACGCCATTCGTTTTTGCAGAACTGTTAAATGTTTGAGGATGACAGCTATTCAGTGTTGCTATACATACATTAAAATCAAATTATGGTAAGACTTTGGCAAAGCCTGGCTCTTTCATACACACTCTCCCCTACGTTCAAATTAATGGAACGTTCGGTATACTGACGTGAAATTTTTGAACACTGTGATACTTTGTTTCCATTCAATTATATATTTTCCTAATGAGGGAAGGCGCTACTAAATAAACGTGACAATGATAAAATGTCTGTTTTATTCAATTTCATTGCCGAATACACATTTGGGAATTATGAAAAACTGGCTGGTTATCAGTGGAATGTTCTTACTGGTTCATTCTGCCACCAGGACATAAAATAGTTGCATTTCAATTTCAGTAACAATTTCCACATTTTACCAAAACCACTCCTCAATTCAGAATGAACTAAATATACCTACCCCCTCAATTATTCCAAGAGAGAAATGAAAACATTATCGATCTCTAATTTGAAACTTTCCATGTTCCATTCCCACGTCCGACAACTTTTGATCCCTTCAATCCGTCTCGCATGCCGAAACGTCAACGGAACGTAACAGAAATATCGCAGCGTTCATCGGGGGTTATGCTCTTTAGATCTTCCGTACATCACGAGAGTTACAATGGTTGGCGCTGTAGCACCTAACGTCGACACGGTAGCCTAATAAATATGTCAAAGTTAGGCAATCAGAAAGAGATTAGTCAGCAGAAGTGACGGGAGCGATCCTTCGGGAAAGGATCGAATTTGCGACGTTGCCAATTCAAATCATAAATCGATCAAATCAGGAAAATGTGTGGACGGATACAGATTGGAAGTTTCGGCCATTTCCTATGATGTCAATATCGCCGCCTCAGTGACATCGTTATTTATGAAGCTATCTGCCTTAGAAATGAAGGAGATTAATTATTTCATACATGAAAAACCAACATGAATGTTTATTGAACGAAGTAAAAGTATAAAAAAACGAAAATAATGTTATGTGAAACACTCGTACGTTGACAAAACGCAACATCCGCCGAAAACATATTAGCTGTCTATGAGAGTGTCCAGGAGAATCCGAGGCAGTAGATTTCGTGTCGCTCATAATAACTCGCCCTTTTGCAGACCACAACTTGACGAAGTTTGCGTCGTGACTTGGACCTGCACCCTTACAAAATTCAACTGAAGCGGGAACTGAAGGTAAACGACCACAAACAACGACGTCTGTTCGCTGAATGGGCTCTGGAGCAGTTAGCAATTGATCCTAATTTTCATCTAAAAATATTCTTCAGCGATGAGGCCCATTTCCTGTTTTCCCATAACGCGACTTTGCTTTGTTGCGCTCCTTCCTTACCTCGGGCTCCTTCTCATGACCACCTCACATCAGATGTTACCTACTTGTGATCGTTGATTGTTATATTCAAGTCCATTGAAACCCCTGAGTTGCCAGTCTCTAAGGAGCTAGTGAAGCTTATAATATGTAAATGCCAGAAGGGATGTGCAAGTAACTGCAAATGTAGAAGGGTTCACCTATTTTATGTCCATTAATTTTGTATTAAACGGGTTTTCCTAGTATTCGAAAAACTAAGAAAAGTGACAAAATTTTCATTTTTTGCGATGTTTGATTCGAAGCAAAAGTCTGACGAGGTAATAAAGTTATATTTCCGATTCAGTATCTCAAAAAAACATAGATTCGATAAGAAATCTACTTCTATAATTTTTTCTTTTTCATGAGGCAAAAATGTTATGGTTATATGGTTATCGTACCCCACGACAAGCCTAAAATTATTCATATGTTTAGGAACCAATGTTCAGCAAACAGAGAAAATAGTATATCTTGTTGGAGATGGGGCTATTCTTTTCGAATGTTCTGGAATTGCAAACTGGTCTGCAGTTTACAATATAATCCTTCTAAAAAGTATATCAATCTTCCACCATGTACTCTTTATCACAAAACTAAATAAAAAAATTGACATGAAAATATGTGAGTGAAACTATCCCATAAAATGGACGAATTCAGTAGCAGAACTCGCTCATGAATTTTACACTTGCCGAATGCCGGTCGGTCGGTTGCGAACAATTTTTGATTTTACAGCAATTATTTAGCGTGAAAGGTTACTACTTTGATAAATTGAGAGATTCCAGCTGTTGCCTCGTAAATGAGAAATATCCATAAGAAATAACAGAACTAACCTCGAAGTAAAAATCTAACGCACAACGGATCAATCAGAACGACCTAGCAAAAAAATGGATCGTTCAGGAGTTAGCGTTTCTTTGTACACTACACCTCCTCACCATCATCAACACCATCAGTCGATGTAAAAAATTAAACATTTCAATATTCCTCAGCATTTGGCAACACCGCACAGACTCAACAAAATTCGTTATTCACCTGTTACGCGAGCAATGAAATTTTCGTGCCGAGCTGACATTAATCGCCCCTACAACGGGTGGAACACCCTATCTGATCGGAACGCTAATAGTGACCGGTTGTACAACATAAACCCATTTCCTTATGAAATATCGATGTCACGCAGCTACTACGCAGAAGGCCACCGGAATAAACGCCTGTTGATACTTCAATTCATCGATAAACATTCAAACAAGTGCGATTAGCTACAAGGTTGAGACTTCGCGGAATAATTACCGGAAAGAAACGTAAACTACCCAACAATGTAGGTAAATACTGTGCAACGGTCTTACGCTCAAGTGTAGTGCAAAATGAAGAATGCGCCAGGAGAGAGGGAAAGTAGGAGAGAGAAAGGCAAACTTTGCAGAAAAAAATTACATAAATATTCAACGTGTTATCGGAAATATCTCGATGTGACAAGTCACACTGTGAAATTTCAAACCATTTACAAAACAAAGGCAGATATCTGTATTCGACAGATATTTTGGACGGTGGTAATCTGGGTGCAAAAATGTTCTAATTACGCAAAAGAATCTTTTGATAACGTAGAGGTAAATTGTGTGGATATCGTCTTCAGGTAAATTAAGTTTACCTGGCTTAATCAATGTATGCATCTCGGTACTTAATGCTAATTATTAATACAAAACCTGTTTTCGTCAAATACCAATTAAGTTTTGTGCATGAACGTAAGAAAAAATCATAATTCTATTACTAAACAAGAACAATGAAACAAGAACATTTTAAAATGAGAGGGGTATATTTTTCAGGTGAGATCAGCTATTGGAAAAAAGAGTATTGATTTTCTACTTCTTCATATTAAGTCCAAAAATGTTCTCAACATTTTGTGTATAACGAATACAGAACAGATTTTGAAATATCTATTTTAGAATTTGGTTCATCGTTATTTCAAGATAGAGGATATATTTTGATAACAATCACACGTCGTTTATTCGTAAAGGTGCATATTCACCAGAAAAGCGAGCACGAGCGAACAAGAGTGAACGAACATTCTGCATCAATAATCAATAATGAGCGAACACGAACAAACATACACGAATGCTCGCTCGTGCTTAGTGGCCTAACTACTACCTGTTAGTATTACCAAACTACACCTTTCAGTATTACCTAACTATAATTTATGTATTGCCTATAAGTTAGTGATTATCTCTAATATTCATCTGTTTTTTATTTAGAATTATTACGTATGAGACCAAACAGACGGCTGTTCGAAATAGGATCTTTGTTGCTATTCATATAACTAATTCAGTATTTTTCGGTTTCCAAGCTTTCGAAGGTATCTAGAAACCTGTTGTCTGTACGGTTCTCGCGTATCTATGGTCGTTCCCTATGGCTTGTTGAGCGACAATAGATTTCTCCGGGGAAACATGTTACTTGTAGCAAGCTAATATAGTCCGTTTGGTTTGATCAACATATGTATTTCTCATCACAATCGTCGCAGCTTTTTTCGTGAATCCCACACTTTTCTTTTTTCAACGTCTTATTGAAGTGTAGGTGCAGTTTTGAAAGCCACTCTTATATCGAATTTTTTAAATTTTCTGACCAACCCGTTAGTCTATTTGGGTTCATATGAAAGCACTATTAATGTTCATCGCTTTAGGCTTTGCCAAACAAAGATTGAAGACCTGGATGGCAAAAAGATTTATGGACTTCTGGCAGAATCTTCCAGGATTGGCTCACTTCAAGGCGTTTATTCACCGTTCGATACCAAACAATTGTTGGACTACAGTAGGATGAATTACGATATCTAACAGACCTTCTTACAGGTCACTGTCATTTGCATCATCGGCTTTTTTAAGAAGCTGGGTTTATTTGGTCTAGTTGAATACGTGTGAGCCACAATAAACCCTTGCGGGTTGCGGTGGAGGGTCGAATAGACCCACTCACTTTCGACCTAACCTAACCTGACAATGACAAGAAGTCTAGGCATTACGAAGATACTCCCTGTGTGTGAAGTGTGTTTTCTAATTAATTTATTCATTATGTTTGATAGATGCCGTTACTTTCAGACACCTCCCTAACAACTTTTTCCTCAATCTCAAACCTTTCTTTACTCAAGGCGAATGTGAGCAGACTAGGGACAAGAAGTTTTTTGTTGTGGGCAATGGTGGAAGTTGTCAGGGATATACCTGGAAGTGCTCGGATTCTTTCTATATAGGGTCTGTTCATGAACCATGTGACGTTTTTTTAGCTTTTATCAACCCTCCCCTTTGGTGATACGTGGTGAGGTTTAAGACTAACCCCTCCCCACACCCAAATCACGGGTATTTTTTAGTACCTACAAAGAATACTGATCACCTAGTTTAGACATTGTTTTAATGAAAAACGTACGAGGTAACGATGTATGCATGCATGTATTCGGCGCCGAAATACCAGAATATAACTGGCAAACCGAGCCGGGCGGTCGTCGTGGTGCATGGTGACTTCGTTCGTTGCCTAGCAACGGCGAGTCAAAGTCACATTAGACGCCGATTTTCGGTTTATAAATCGCGCGTTTCACGAAAAAATAAATACACTTGGTATCTTACTACACCCTCCACCCTTATGATATTTCGTGATTTTTGCTAAACCCCCTCCTCCCCTTTCAAGCCTCACGTGATTAATCGACATTTTTGATAACTAGTACCAGAAGAAAATTTTCAAAAATATTATCTCACTCGTTCAACTTTTGAACGTTTTGTATGAGTAGCTCATGCATAACTCTAAAGGAATTTTTATGCAACCAGTAACGACTAAACCGTTAAAAATAAAGTATAATCAAAATTTCACAAAGTTCAATAACCCTTTCACTAACCGCATCTTGTACGAATAAAACATTTTTACTATTCACCAGGCAGGTACTTGAACGGAACACGGAACAATTTTCCTGTACTAAGTGTACTATAAACTGAAATTTGTCATTAGAGCTCACTCAATTAGTTATAGAGCCTATATTTATTGAAGCTCTGAAGCTTCATTAAGTACCAGATTTCCACCATACCTCTTTATTTTGAGCCGATCCAGTTTCGAATTGTTTGATTAAATCATTCAAAAACTCTATATTTTCAAAAAACGTTCAATCATTTGCACCTTTTCAAGAAGTCAGAGAAGTGAGGTTATGAAATAATTTTTGAACACTTTGCAATTTACAAGACAGACTATGGCACCTTTGAATAGAGGATTGAAGTTTCTAGTTGAAATTTAGTCTTGCTTAAGTTTTTTATTATGTTTTCCAATTTCATGTTCACCCCAATATTTCAAAATACTCCATTCTGCCTCGAATATATAATCTATACAAAAACATCCCATGCATTTAAGTTTGGACGTTTCACTTTCAATATTTTTTTGTGCAATTTTTGTTAAACATAATAACACCAAGTAACTTTTATAATTAATCCCACTTAGTTAACGCACGAACAAATTGGGCATCCTTTCTTTAATACTGTCTCGTCCGTTATTTCAAATGAAAAAATGTCCTATTTACAAGACTGCGGCTATTATCTTTTCCTTACGATGATCCAGCCTGGTTTGCCAAGGCGATGATAATAAATGAGAATCACTTTTCGATGAACAAAAGACAAACGTGTTCGTGGCAGTTGTACTTCGTGGATTCTGGCGATCATTAGTGGCTCCCTCGCTAATTTACCAGCGGCTCTATTCTGTAGGAAAGGGGACGAAAGAGGACCTAGTGGGAGGAAGAGGCGGAATTACGTTTGTTTCAAGTTCTTCTTCTTTTCGTGAACGTCGACTGCATTGCCAGATTCATCATGATCACATTGTCCGATATAATCGTTACTTTGATAAAGTAACGTTTGATGTTGAAAGTCCTTGATAATAATTATACAATTTCCACAATAAATTTTATTTAAGACGCGTTTCGCTACACGGTAGCCTCATCAGTTGAACCGGTACAATGTCTTTTAGTTAATTGAAAAACTGAATTAGTTTAGGTATTAATTCTGGTAAAACGGGTAGATTTTTGAAAAACAATTACAATACAATATTCTTTATAGGCAAACAGGTAGAATTGCCAGAATTAGTCATGTTTCTAATTATGTTTTGGCATAACATTCTGTAGCATTTCTCTATGGTATGCTGAACAGCACCAGACTTCTCTGGTCTATGAAACCGAATGTATGAAACATTCTCCTTATATAAAATAGAAGGTAAGAGTGGAACATCTGGCGAAGAATGAGTCCAGACCGCATTCGCTTGCTGGAGAAGACAACGGGACCCCTGGAGATGTGGAGGGCGTTTATTGACTTTCTCCAAAACATTAACAATTACAAGCTTCGAACTCATATATAGAGTCTTCCAACAAGAACTCAGAAACTTTATTACGACCATATCGCCGCAGCTACATCTCACAAATTAGTTGTCATTAATTCAGTCTGTTTTGCCAAGTTACCATGGACCGATATAGCATTAAACACGTGCAAATGATGAATTTTTTTTATCAAAATGGGTGTTCTGTTCGGACAACGTACCGCTTGCTCCGTCCATTTTACGGCCGCCATAATCGTCCTAGCGCTAGGACTCTTCGAGATGTGGTGGATAACTTTGAGTCCACTGGTTCAGTAAACGATCGACACCTGTGCGTCGACAAAACCGAAAACATTGCCGCTGTCTGTGAGAGTGTGCAGGAGAATCCGAGGCAGCTAATTTCGTGTCCCTCACAAGAACTCGACCTTCCGCAGACCACAACTTGGCAAATTTTGCGTCATGACTTGGGAATTCACCGATACAAAATTCAAGTAATCCAGGAACTGATGGTAAACGACCATAGACAACGAAGTGTGTTCGCTGAATAGGCTCTGGAACAGTTGGCAACTGACCCTAATTTTCATCGAAAAATCATCTTCAGCGATGAAGCCTATTTCTGGATGTATGGGTACGTGAACTGAAAAAATTGTCGAATTTGGGACGATACCAATCCGCATGAGATCCAAGAGCGTCCAATGTATCCAGAAAAAGTCACTGTTTGGTGTGGATTTTGGGCTGGTGGCGTCATCAGTTCATATTTCTTTGACAACGACGTTGGCCAGGCGTTTACTTGTCCAGTCACTTTAGGTCGAATTAGGCCTGTATTTCGGAAAGTTGACATACCCAGCTGTAAATTTGTATAAACTTTGTATTTTAGCATCATAAAAGTATTCTCAAAATTCACATATGATTCGACGGCCGCAACTTCAAAAGTCAAAAAAATCGACTTTTTGCACGTTTTTTGCATTTCCAATGGGTTTTATGCTAATTGTATTCATTATCAATATTGTAGAGAATTAAATTCTCTACAACTTTTGTTTCAAACATTTGTTCATACGTTGAATCGTTTTTAGATAGAGGGCAGCGCGAGCGCAGATTAAATATTATTTGATTGTCTCGATCTAAATCAGTTCATTTAAGGTTTATAAAAAATATAAAAATGTTTGAAACAAAAGTTGTAGAGAATTAAATTCTCTACAATATTGACAATAAATACAATTAGCATAAATCACATTGGAAACGAGATATTGGCAAAATACGTGCAAAAAGTCGTTTTTTTTTGACTTTTGACCCCCAATTTTTGATTGCGGCCGTCGAATCATTTTATGATGCCAAAATACAAATATACAGCTGTGTATGTCCACTTTCCTAGGCAAACCCCCTAAAATGACTGGACTAAACGGCGAGCACTAAACAGGGTGTAACTGAATAAGTGTTAAACATTTAAGGAGGTGATTCCTCATCGAAAAAAAGATAGGATCTTTCATATAAAGAAACTTTATTGGAGCATCCCTTGTTAAGATACAGCCCCTTAAAGGGGGTACATAAAATTTGTATAACAATTTTTTTCACAAGCACTGAAAAAGTTACAATATTGAAATTAACCTGACGTTTTGTACTACCAAAAAGACACTCAGCCAGTAATGTATTTAGTTTACCCCATGGTTGTAAGGGGTGGAAAACGCAACCCCTAAAATTTATTTCCAATGTAACTTTTTGTCTTATTATTTGTTTACCATTTAAAAATTTATTTCCGATAGCCTGTTTCATTCTAAACAAAAAATGTCTCTTGGGTTCTTTTCCCAAAATAAACCAGTTAGCAGCAAAACATTATTTTACGAACAACTACGGAAATACATCGTCATAAACGCGAACTGGATTTATTGTTATTTTGTAGTTAGTACCTGCATTAAACGATTAAAGGATAATAATCAAAACTAATTTATTAATAACAAAACACACAACATGTAGAAATCATATTAAATGTTCAATATGTCAGACATTACGCATGCATCTAGACGTCGGCGCATTGAGCCACGTATTCGCTCAAATATTCCTGAAGTCTACCTGATTACCCTGCACGCATCGATGATGCGGTTTCTTAAGTCCTCTACATTACGCATGCATCTAGACGTCGGCGCATTGAGCCACGTATTTGCTCAAACATTCCTGGAGTCTCTCTGATTACCCTGCACGCATCGATGATGCGGTTTCTTAAGTCCTCTACATCGCGAACAGGAGTACGATAAACCAAATGCTGTAAATGGCCCCAAATAGAGAAATCGAGATTGAGATCCGGGATCCTCCTCGACCTATTCACTGATTTGCATATATTTCAGTTAAATGCTGACGTGCTACTTGACTAAAATGGGCGGGAGCCCCATCATGCATAAAAAACATATCCCTTCTGACGCCCAAAGGAACGTCCTCCAGCAGTACTTGATGCACTACTCTTAAAAATTGAACGTATGCCTCACCATTTAATCGAGAGAAAACTCTTCTTGATGGTTAGTTTCGACAATAGCGTGAGGGTTTTCATCAGCCCATATGTGGTAATTATGAAAATTAATAATCTTGTCCGAGAATTCTATCGTCTGTGAATTCTATCGTCTTCAGAAAGTCACAATTTCTTCTAATCATTTCCAGTATCCAATTACAAAATTCAAGACGGTTCGGAAAGTCTCGCGGTAACAGTGCCTGTACTCGTTGCAGATGGTAAGGGTATAAGAGTTGTTCCTTTAAAATTCGAAATACCGTCATATGATCAACATTTAGCTGAAAAGCAATCTTTCTAGTACTGGTAGTAGGTTGTTCTTCAATCGAATTAAGTACTGCTTTCTCAAGCTGTGATGTTCGTACTTCTCGATGGCGACCATAATCCTGCGTTCTTTTGTCGAATGAACCATATTCTCGTAATCGTTGATGAAGTCGAGCAAATATTCTATGTGAAGGATGCTGCCGTTGAGGATACATTTCAGCATATCTTCTAGAAGCTTCTAACACATTCCCCTGCGACAGACCGTAAACGTAATGCATATCAGCCATTTCCTCATTTGTGTATGCCATTTTAATAACAAGTGAATTATTAAAGTAACAAATTAAGAACAGAACAACAACACACAATTAGTATTAATTCAATTTCGAAAACTCACAAACTGACAGCATCATACCAATTCAATTGTCACTATCTATATAGCGACCTACTAGATATATTAGTTTCGTATTTTCGCATTTATGACGATGTATCTCTGTAGTTGTTCGTAAAATAATTTTTTGTTGCGAACTGGTTTATTTTAGGCAAGAAACCCAAGAGACATTTTTTGTTTAGAATGAAACAGGCTATCGGAAATAAATTTTTAAATGGTAAACAAATAATAAGACAAAAAGTTACATTGGAAATAAATTTTAGGGTTTGCGTTTTTCACCCCTTACAACCATGGGGAAAACCAAATGAATTTCCGGCCAAGTGTCTTTTTGGTGGTTTCAATATTGTAACTTTTTTTGTGCTTGTGAAAAAAATTGTTATACAAATTTTATGTACCCCTTTTAAGGGACTGTATCTTAACAAGGGATGTTCCAATGAAATTTCGTTATATGAAAGATCCTATATTTTTTTCGATGAGGAATCACCTCCTTTAATGTTTTACACTTATTTAGTATGTCGATGATTACCAACTTTTTTGACCTAAATTGGATGATTTGGACATCAACGACATGTGGTTTCAACAGGACGGCGCTACATAATACACAACTCATGCCATATTGGATATTCTGCACGAGCGATTTGGGGGCATGGTCATCTCGCGTGGAGGTGATGTGAACTGGCCACCGAGATCGTGCGATTTCACCCCGTTAGACTTTTTCTTGTGTGGTTTTTTCAAGTCGTAGGTGTATGCGAATAAGCCACATACCACAGCGGTCCTCAAAGCCAACATAACTCATGCCATCGGTCAAATTCAGCGTGATTCATGCCCCAGAGTTATGGAAAATTGGACGTTTCGGATGCGCTCCACCTAGAGAAGCCGTGGCGGAAATTTGAACGGTGTTATATTCCACACATAATGGCAATAATAGGTCTTTCAAACAAATACAAAATTTTGACGACACCTCACACACATTTTTGTTTTAATTAAATTTAACGATAGGAGAAGCTTACTGAAATACCATATATGAGCATATGTTTGAAGAGGCTATACAAACAAACGTATCTCCATAGGCTCATTAGAAACCCGACAACCAGACTTAACCTTGTTCCAACCCGGTTTTTTGCATGTGCTTTTTCCGGGAGTCTCAGAAATAAAACTGAACGTGAGTGAGCTGACGCTAGAGGCGTCAGAAGGCATTTCAGCTGGGTTGAAAATATGTATGTATGTATGTATGTATGTATCTCACTTACTAACAACGTGAGGTCGTGAGTGTAAGTAACTAAATGAGATACAGATGCAACGTAAATAATATAATAACTTTGTAAATATTTTTTATTTTAATTGAAAGTGCTAATATTCTTCTCATATACATCAAATTTCAAACCCTTATCGGAATTTCTTATAACTAGAACATCCAAGAATAGTAACTCTATATTTTCAATTTTATATGTGAAATATATATTTGGGGATATGCTGTTGAAATTAGTTATGAAATTTTTCACATTACTCCTATTTGTGTCGAAAATAGCAAATATATCATCCATTTTCTAAACAGATAAGAATAATGTAAAGTAAATTGATTGATGTAGCCGTTACTACGTGGTAGGAAATCATAATGAAGAAAAGAGAATCGAAACTTTTTATGTTTTTACAACTTTTATTTGTAACTAACGTTACTGCAGTATAAGTTTGAAAATGTCCTTATATGACGAAACTGCAGTAACGTTAGTTACAAATAAAAGTGGTAAAAAACATAGAAAGTTTCATTTCTCTTTTCTTCATAATAATGTAAAGGATTCTGTTGACTCATTTTATTTCTGGAATTGAAGTTGAATATAACAAAAAATATTTACCAAAATAGACATCTCAACTGCAGTAAATCGAAATCTTCAGCCCGAAATTTACCTGAAACAAAAAATACTGATTATACTTTATTAAGATAGTTATCTTTATAAAAAACAGAGACCAGCATTTATATACTAGAAAATCAATAATGAGTATGCACAGGTAAAAACTGCCACTTCTGTTATTCGATGAATATTAATTCTTATGAAACAAGAGTAATACAATAGTGATAAGTAAATAATAGAAGTTTTCAACCGAGGTATGTGGAGTATTCGCTAATTCAGATTATAACAGATTTATAACAGTCAGCCAGCAGTAGTTTTGTTATATTAATTGAATGTTACAATTAAGTTTCAGAGTATTGCAAATACATTAAACCTCAAGTTTTAGAATTAAATGGATAATGATTTTGATGATTCTCTTAGATTTTTTATGATGTATTATTCAATTATTGGTTGGTAGAATACTATATGGTTTCTATGACTATGACAGGAATATTTCAAAATAAAACTTACTTGTGAAGGATATCCCAAGTCAGAATAGCACCATGGAATTTCATAACAAAAAGCACCCTACAAAATTTATTGGAAAATATTTCCGACTTTCTAACAACTACTCCAAGAAGAAGCTTACAAGTTGGTGTCAAAGAAGCTAATTGGCTTCATACTTAACAATAAAATATACTTATATACTTCGGATTCATCATCAACTGATGTAACTGCGTACTGACCGTACTGACGAAGGCTAAATAGCCAGAAACACGTGTCTGCGGTTTGCCCACCTTACTATGAGTGGTTTGTCCAATAACCTTTTTCCATTGATAATACCATCTCACTCAATATCCCTCTATCTTTTATATATATATATATATATATATATATATATATATATATATATATATATATATATATATATATATATATATATATATATATATATATATATATATATATATATATATATATATATATATATATATATATATAGAAACCATAGACACTATATCAAGACACTCAATAACTTTCATATATATATATATAGATATATATATATATATATATATATATATATATATATATCGCATTTTTTTAGTGATTTGAATTTTGTTCTGGAATTAATGAAGGGATATTATATCCATATTTTCAATTCTGAAAAGTATATTCAAGCGGAAGAAATTATGGTGATTTCCGGCCGTGAAACACGATATATTACTGTTAATGAAATTAACGCATACAAAAGAGGAAAAAGTGGGTGAAATATGAGTCACGAATGGAAAGAGTCTCTTTAGTTATGTTAACAAAAATCAATACAAATAGCAATGTTGGTAACGGCTGATATGATTCACTTAATTCGATCAATGTGAACAATGTGATTTGACGTACGAAAAATTCAACAATTTTATCAAGAAATTTGCCGCTAATTTGAAAAGTGATTTATATAAACCAGTGAATAATAGAACCTTTCATGTTCAGTTCGACTCATCAATGGAGACATTTACATTTACGTTTCATAATAAACTAGCTGAATTTTTTCACTGATAATTTTGAACAAACTTTTTGAAGTTTTTATATTACATTATTTGTTAGTTATTCTTGTTTTATGTTCTCGAATCTATATGTATTTCAATTATTTATAAATATAAATCTTCTGTGAAGTAAATTTTTATGACGACACCGTGGGTGATACATTGTACCTAATATCTATACTTCATTTACTTCATCTACAAAATCCTGAACATTTTTCATGACAAGAAAGTATACGATGATGATGACGAATCATCGACTATGTTTTAAGAAAACCCACTACTTTCCGCTTTGTCCGGGATAACGTTCTTCTCAATACCGCCCCTTTCTTTACTCAAGGAAATGGAAGATCAGTCTCCTAAGTTTTTATTGTGGACTGTAGACAATGGTATGAACTGTTTCAAATATATTTTAAAACTGGTATTCTTCCCAAACGCATAAACTTATAAACTCATGTGGGCTTCTAATTAAGGTATATAAGAATAATAAATTTTTGTCAACAACTTTTGACACTTCTTAAGTGTGTTTCTGATAATTTATCAAGAAAAGAGAAAATACCATTGTGCTCATAGTTATAATTAGTTATAATTTCTAATGATGAATTACTGCCAACGAAATTTGAAACTATTACAAAATAAAGAGCTTTAAACTCGTCAATCTTATTTCTCTTGTTGAACAATTTCTGAGAGACCAGAAGTGATAACGTACATAGAAGCATTATTAGTGTGGTATTGTTTTTGAAACGATTTCTTATGGAAGGGTGAACCGTTTCGTTACCTAACGCGTAACGGCGTCAGTTTGTCTGGCTTCCCTTTCTCTCATGCGTCAGCGGAAGGCAGGCGCCTCCTCTCTCGTCAGACAGACGTTCAGTGTTTAGTGTGCGCTAGGCGTATACTGTTGACAGTATTATGTTATTATAAAAATCCAACCAGCAAGCATGTAATATTTTTATCATGTGAAACTTGGCTCAGAAATGATGTTTCTAATTTTGTGTATGTACATTATCTATTAGTTTCATTATTATTAGATTAGAAAATGATAGCTATAATATATTTACATACACAAAATAATCAATAAAAGATTTTATTAATGAATAACCTTTCCTTAAATTATCATATTAATAGGTATTAATAAAATTTGAGTAATAACCTAAGCTTTTTTTTAAGTTAAACAGTTTCAATTTCAAATAGTTGAAATGAGATTAGTAAAAGTTATCACTTTTGCCGGGCGTCCCGAGACGCACACGTTACGTTTCTCATTGATTTATACTGCCCATATGATCTGGGTCGCCTTGCATTGATTGAATTTATTTTTCTGCTAAATTGTGTTCAAAAACTAATTGATATACGAGTGAAAAATGAATTGTGGGAATGGGAGGTTATCATGACGGATATCAATAATTGTTTATGAATTTTTTTATATTATTACTTGATGAGACCAACTTGGATAGAGAAACGCGTGCCGAAAAAATACTGCAGATCTCATATGGGAGAAGTTTTTTTTATTCTAGAGGTTTTTGTAGTACCTTTCAGAAGACAATACTGGAGAATTACCGATTGCCAGTAAAATATTCTCAATAGTAGTTATATTAATTTTTGTACGACCAATCTGTGAATACTCAGAATGAAGGCCTTCACTTGGGTACATCTTAGGATCCTTAGGAAAAGGTATGTCTCTGAATTTAAAAAAATAACTAACATAATAATTACCGAGATAACTGAATGTCTCTTATTCATCAGATATACATACTTACTTCCTTTCCTAGTTTACTTTGGTTTTATCAAAGTTGCTCGAATCGTTCACAACTTATAAATGAAATGATCTTAACTCGTTCAACGGCTCTATACAAACCGATAAACCAATGTTCTTCCGAATTTACCATTTCTTCTGGGATCACTATACGTAAACGTGCAAAAGATTTTTCTTTGATGCATAGGTCTGAATTTGGCACATTCGGAATGTTTCCGCATTTAAATCTGAATGAAGTTGGAGTGAACCAATAATATGAACAATCACTTTGCAATGGGGTCATACAAAAAGGTTCTAACGTTTTTAATGCTTTATGTCAAAGTTGCTACCTTTTTCTACTATCCGTAAGTTGCAAAATCAGTCTATGTCTTGAATGAAAGCAATTTTTGTAAAGGAAAATCAGTGGCTTATCGAACTTCTTCAGGTATTTTCACCTTCCACAATTTCCTACAAATAAACGTTTTCGTTTCTCAACATTCATCAAGCCAGATCGTCGTTACTCGGTTTCATGTATTCAGGCGCTATCAATAGAGATAGATAGATATAAAATTTTTATTACGAATAGGTTCACAAAATGTGCTGTTTAATGTTTGATTGCCAAACAAATTGAATAGACTTTCATGTATGAAGACTTTATGATATTTTCGATTTAATGGGATATAATTTTTACTATAAAAGGGACATCAAAGGTTATTTATGAACTCGTGAACTGAAGTTTTTCAAAGTATTAAAAGTATAAAATAGATACATCGAATATACCCTTTATTTTATGTGACTGAAACTTTCATAATGACAGTTTCATGAAAACGACACAAATTTAGCTTTTCTTAATTGTTTATCAAGCACCGAAGTCATATTTCCTAGATTAAAAGTGCAGTATAAGAAACGAATTGATTTTTTTGTGGCTGAAAAATTATGTTTCAATTTTGAAGAGGTTTTTTCGATTCAGTGCCAATTATAGAACATGAAGGACATGAAATATTGAAAGAAAAACCTCGTATGAAATAAACTTCAAGGAATACAAAACAAGTTTGACTTTCAACTTCTCCATTAGTATAGAAACGTCAAAAAATGAAAATACAAAAAGAAACTGAATATCATTGAAATATAATGTATTGTATAAGTTTGAAAATGTCCGTATAGGACGAAACTGCAGTAACATTAGTTACAAATAAAAGTGGTAAAATACAGAAATTTTCATTTCTCTTTTCATTATGATTTCCTACCCCGTAGCAACGGCTACATCCATCAATTTATTTAATTATTACTTGTTTACCATTATGGCCATTAATTACATAAAACAAATAATATTTCATATGCAATCACTTACAAATCATATTAACTAATTTATATATTGATTTTAAACACACCTTGAAAATTTTCAAAGTCATGCACGTCTCCCCTCACAACTATAAAAACAACCTCGGCTTGATTTTTCGATGGATTTCTTTCACCACTTGTCGCACTGAAACAGATTTCCCCCTTTCTGGCAATTCCGCAGTCCCTCGATAGGACCCTCGAAAGGGCCCAGTTGCTCAAGTGGCTGTTTGAAGTGGGCCCTAAATTACAGAGAATAAGTTACCCCTTCACTCTTCCTACCCCTTTTCTCTCAGCTGACTGCAATTAACAAAAGAAGGGATCACGAAGCGAATGAACTAAATCCTGGTCTTACTACGGTCGATATGGAGAAGAAATTCAAAAGCGATAGTTTGAGAACTAACAAATGCCCTTTAGAAGTTTGTGATATGACCGAAAAAACATATATTTTTGAAAAGTCACGACTTTCAGCTATCAACATGACAATGTTGACTAAACACAATTTTCATTCTTATCAGCTCAATGTTCAGTATTTCCAACTCCGACGATGATGAAGTTTTAAAGCAATGGAACATGTTCCCAATCAAATTGAAAACTTGATTTGGTCTCAATTTGTCCATTGTTCCAGCTGTTCTGTATTTCCTATATCATTTTTACCAGCTTTCACTCTTCTCTTAAGTAAGACCATCATATTTTTTATGTGATTGAGATGAAACCAATTGACAGATCACTACAGAAGTGTGAAAACTTCGGTAGAGTGGCATTACTGTGCACGAAAACAAAATTATGCCGGGTCAAACCTATCTAAAGTACAACAACAGGTTTCAGTAGCAAATTAATGATCTGTTCTTGCCATATAGAAAGCACAAATAGCCGCTAGAAGTCTGAATATCAGCCATGGTTTCTCAATGCTCTATTTTGACGGTGATCTGCTCTTAATCCAATCTGAATCTGCAAACAGGAATGAATTTCTGCTGCTACTTGCTGTATGAACATTTTTGTTTTATTGTTTCACCAGGAAATCTCTAGATGAGAAACAGTTGGCAGAAACAGTTCGTCCAGTTGAACGAATTTGTGTGGTTTATTGTTAATGATTCTTAACTCAACAAGTATTGTATGAGTTTTTAAAACAACGCCCTGTAAGACATCTTTAATCACTGTGATTCAGATATGTCTTGCTCAATCCAAGAAACAATTTGTCCCATGTTCACATCAGCTTAATGAATTCGATTGGTTTCCTCAAAAAATACCTCCATTTTTTGATCCTATACCAACATTTTTGATATGATAAAATATGAGAGCTGAAAATTGCAATCCTCAATTCGCACAAAGTTAAACATTTGAAGGGCGTCATTCGAATGGAGACGACAGCTGGACAACTGGAAAATCTCATTATGAAAACCAATTTTTGCAAAACCATTCAAAATAAATCAAAATACGTTATTAAATTGCGCGCAAAATAGTCATTATCGAAAATATATGTGTATGTTTGAGTATGAAAAATTTAAATAAACGATCGTAAAATCCAAGAGCAGGAAACATTCGACTTCAGTACGAAAATGCAGTTTATTTCTCTTCGAGATACTCTCTCTAGGTTTTAGGAAAAAAATACGTAATACGTTATGTCGATTGTACAAGATTCTTCAACTTTAGACTCTGCCTTTATTAATTTC
Organism: Leptinotarsa decemlineata; assembly: GCF_025532065.1. Classification (NCBI taxonomy): domain Eukaryota; kingdom Metazoa; phylum Arthropoda; class Insecta; order Coleoptera; family Chrysomelidae; genus Leptinotarsa; species Leptinotarsa decemlineata. The sequence continues at coordinate 15,125,074 of NW_027412558.1, forward strand.
TGCAAAAAAAAATACTAGTGAACTGTACAGTTCAGTCATTTGGATTATCTGAAACAGTCCTATTCATTAATGCACAAAATTTAATTAATTTAAATTTTTCCCTACAATTTTTGGCATAATCTCTGGATAATAGTTATTGATAAATAATAGGATGGGTTATCACTACCTGTGAAAAAAAAACCTGAAAATCATTCGAATTCATACTGTTTGTATTTTAATATCTGGGTTTGCCACGGTTATACTAGGAAAGCCTATTCAAAACACTTCTATAATGATGCTAGTTATGACGTAATAATAACAAAAATTCTTTGTTTGGTGATTTGTTCGAAGAGGTCTAAATTGATGTTGAAAGATTTATTTATGAGCTTGTACATTACACAATATTTCTCCTCAAACACAACGGGAATTGACATGTGACATCCTTTACCATTTATAATTTCAATGTATGTCCTCACACTTTCACAGCACTGATGTCATTGAATCTCGTCATACCTACCTCAAAAAAACCTTGGTTTCTGACATAAATCCATCCATTATTCTTGAGATGCACAAATAATTCGTACTTACTTATACTCGTATATGAGATGAGAATTGCAACTGTCAATAAAAATGAACCACCCAAAGAATAATAGATCCTGAAAAAATTCTTCTTTGAAGTTGTAGAATACGAAAGTAATACAACCCTCCTAGTTGATCCTCTCCAGAAAAATAATTTGGAGAACATCGACATCCTTGAACATCAACTTTGAGGATACCGTCAATCGGGCTTGATGAACTAATCTATCAAAAAAAACAACAATCAATTTCCATAAAAATTCATCAAATTCATCCAAGTCAACAACCTCCTCCCAACGACTTCCTTCAACGAAATGTAGTCTAATCATCAACACTGTCTACGACAGTGTTGTCTACTTATCAATATTGCCTAGCTGTGGAATCCTTTAAATTAATTTTGTTTCCAAATCAATTGTCAATCGAGATATTTGAAAGCAGAAAGTGCAAGTTTTCTGCTCTCAAATATAAATTCTTTCACAATCTGAAAAATATACAAACCTCATAAGGAATGTATGGAATACAAATTGAATAAATAGAGAAAAGTGTTTTTTGTATAATTCACTGTTCATATGAAAGGATTTGTTTCGAAAGTTTTTTTTTTCGTGTAATTCAATGTTCATATGAAATTTTATGTTTATAAATAGCTTTTTCTTCCAGGAATTCTGACAACTCTGATATACGATCACCTCTGTGAAAAATACCTCGCAAGAGATATTTTTCACATATCAATTTTCCAACAATCTGATCTGACACCACAGGAATGTTTTCATGCCCTTGTTGAATATTGAATCAACTTTACTTAAATATGTATACCTATTAAAACCTTCAGAAAACGATTGTACGAGCTGATTAACGAGGCCCTATCATACAACGTGCGATTTTTAACACGGGAGATTCCTGGTATTTGAGATCTCCATTTGAGACATTAAGTTACGCTACAGAGGAGAAATGAATTCCGCCTTTTTCACCCTCCTCAGAGATTCACTTGAACATTTTTTTAGAAATGGGAAGGTCCTCACAAGTTGAAATGGTTCCTTCTGCCACCCATCGAATCTGAAGTCGATAAGATGGGTAACAAAAGCCTCGGTTTGACATAAGCAATTTTCCAATGTTATTTGGAATTCCATCAACTGAATAATTTTAAACTCTGATAGATATTGAATTGATAAAAGTATAATTTAAAGGTCAATTTTCAAAGTTTCTTCAAATACTCAAGAAAGGAGACAGAAGAAAAATTGAGAAGGGAACATTTTTTAGGAAAGTTCAGTTTTTGGAAAAAAACTTTTTGCCTTTCTCCTTATCCATTATTATTCTACAGACATAGTTTCCCAAATATTATACAAGAGGAGTTTATTTTCATTTAAAATTCATATATTTTTGTTTTGAAATGAATAGGCAAAATGAATTTTCATTCCAAAAATATTAAAAATTATTTAAAAAAAAACAATTTATAGTGAAATTTGGCTTTGCCGAAATTTTTTTTGAAATTGTGTCTTTTTTTTCGAAGAAAAAAACAAGGTTCTCTGTATAAATTATATTGCATGTAACGCAGTTTTGTACTTCGAACTTTTTTTCTTGGTAGAAATCATTTTGTTATGCTCCTTTGCTTTGCTCCTTTAATATCATCTGAAATTATGAACTGATATATTCTTTTCTGATTTAAATTCAGAATAATTTTTCCAGGATAAATCTTCAAAGAACCTTCCATCAAATTCTAAAACGAAACTGTGATATAATAATATTGTTCGTGGAGTAAGTCTTCATGTATTAAAACCAGAAAAGTGAAAAACTATTTTGCAAAATAAGCCCAACTAGTTGAATCCCCTTTGTGAATCATAATGAAGTCTAGGTTCAATTTCTTTATTAAAACATCCGCGAAAAATTTAATAATTTCACTATTAATTACGTCTGCCATAGAGATTGGTCAGAGAGAGTTCAAAAGCAAATTGAACCTTTATAAAGTGGAGCTCGGCATGCCGTCAGATGAAAAATAGTAGGGTCCTTTCAAATGGAACGAACTGAAAAAAATTCGCTTGAAAGAGTATTGACGACAGGATAGCTGTGGATTTCATATAAACAAAGAACAAATGTCCGTGCCATCTGCATGAATGTAGATTAGTATTTTTATGAAACATCTCTTCGAACAAAAATTGCGTCTTTATGTTTCATTTTTCAATGTCGTGTGAATAAATATTATAATACCCAACCTTATTAAACAAAATATGTTTAAAGTTTCAAATGAGAGAATATTCTATTATTTTTTGGCGTTTTTGAAGCGACTTATCAATTTTCCAACGTAGCTATCTGCGAAATGCAATCTTTAGTTTGAATGAGATGAAAATGAATTTTTTGTTTTTAATGTACACACACCTTAAGATGAGGCGTCAGTTAGGAGGACTATAACCTCGAGTGATATCTCACCCAGCAGGGTATTTTAACGTGCCCCGCTGCATAACGATCAGTTTCCTGTAAATCTGTTAATAAGAGAAATCCCATAGAATGTAATCAATCAATAAGTTAAGATATACTTTATTACATGAAAAACAGTGTTCTCATAGATGAAACTATGTAAATTAGTCATGTGGTCCAAATGCTTATCTAGACGAGGCTGAGAGAAAGATAGGTATACTCTGATGAAATGCCCGTCATCGTACTTAAAAAGTGCGCAAAGAACTCGCACCAGCATTTTGGAGAGTTTTCAACTTGTCTTACAAGGAATGGGGTTTCCGTCTTCTTGGAAGATTGCTCGCGTTCAGTCTATTCCCAAAAATGGCAAAAAAATCCAAATAACTATAGAGCAGTCGCTTTGCTATCAGTGATATCAAAAATCATGGAGAAAGCCATAAAACACCATATCCCTAACAACAGGCGACCTTCTATCGTATGTCACCCATATTTAGAATACGAGAAACATGGAGAGGCAACAGCTGTTGCGCTTGATATTTATAAGGCCTTTGACCGTTTGTGGCACGAGGGTTTGTTGGCTAAACTTCGATGCTATAGCTTGTCGGATCATTTTTGTATATGGCTCTTCAGCTCCCTGAAAAAATGTTTTCTGCAAGTGGCCGTCGATGGATATTTCTCGAATACTTTCATCATCAACGCTGGTGTTCCCCAAGGATCCAAATTGTCTCTAACCATCTTTTTTTTGTATATTAATGACTTATTGGAAAAAAAAACGAAAAATTCAAAATATTGCTTTGCTGATGACAGCACACTTGTCCGTCATTCCATTTGGATTCTAGGACATCGGATATAATAATTTCAGGACAAACAATTCTGCTTTATGCTTCGAAGGAGCCATCCGCCTGATTGAAGATGCGAACATCACTTGCAACCTTGATAGCCTGGAACATCGAAGAAAGATTGGTGATTTGTCTTCCTTCCATTGATGCTTTCGCGGGAAGTGGTCAAGTGACTTGGCACATTTGATTCCACATTTGATTCCACATTTGATTCCAAATACACGACGGACTGTGGCATCCCTTTAAATTCTACTGTCCCAACATCTGAAAGAAACTGATTTGCCTCGTAGACTGGAATTTTTTGAATGGTTACTTGTCAAGATTCAAGAGAAAATGGAGTTTTCAATAGATACAATAGTCATTATTGCGCGCCAGAAAATCCCCATATCGCTCGCCAAAGAGGTTTTCAAGAAAGATGGCAATTTAACGTATTTTGTGGCATAAAGAATGTGTCAGTTTTTTATATCGAGTTTTATGATGATAATTTGAATGCAACAAAATATAAAGATTCACTTAGAAATAGAGTTCAAATTATTTTTAATAATAGGCCAGGAAGAGAACGTGTATGGTACCAAATGGATGGAGTTCCACCTGATAATTCTAGTTCAGTAAGCGAAGCTTTAACTGAAATCTTCGAACAAAGTTGGATTGGTAATAATTGACCTTTTCTTTGGACTCCTAGAACACCAGATGCAAATCCATTAGATTATTTTGAGTGGGGTTTCATTGAAAAATATGGTTTACTCCAACCCAGTAATAATAATGGAAGATATGAAATCGAGAGTTCATGAAAGTGTTTTCAGTTCATGTGTCAGCGTTAAAAGTACTTTTTTTCTTATTGATTCGGCCGTTACTTGATGAAGATCTATAGTAATTTCATAAACTACACCTCACGATTTGATCTCCACAAACTTTATTTGAAAAATATATCACGACATGTTTCGCTAACACAGTAGCTTTATCAACAGTGATACTGTTGTGATTACTGTTGATAAAGCTACTGTGTTAGCGAAACTTGTGATATATTTTTCAATTAAAGTTTGTGGATATCAAATCGTGAGATGTATTTTATGAAAAGTTAATAGAACTTTTATTTGAAGAGAAGTTACATTTGATGGTTGAAGAGTATTTAGTATTTAAATAATTATGTATTCATTGTATTATCTGTGACTGATGAAGGAACATGAAACGGAATCTGTTAAATTTCAAAAATAAGTGTGGAATTGTTGTTGTGGAATTGGCCGCGGTAGTAGTGCGCCCGACTCACGGTCAGAAGGCTGTGAATTCGATTCGAGCTGGGATGATTTTGCAAGCGTGTTAGGAATCACACGTTAAACGGTAAGACCTCATTGGTCCTTAGCTCGCACAAGTTTCTCAACTTCTGAGAGTTGTCGTTCGTATGGGGGCGACAGCCATTTTAACGGAAAACAAGAGTTTTTTCTAAAACAGAAGTGATGAATACAAGGAAACCAGTCAGTGTCTTTTCTAAACAGTTTATCTCGAAAACGGTTCGAAATCGAAATAGGATTATATGAACAAATTCAATCTAAAATCGGATGTACAGCTCAAAAATATGAAAATATACATGTACATTTTAAAGAATTGACATCCACTCATTTTTTCAAGTGATCAAAATATCTGCATTTTTTAAAGACCCTGTATAAAGCAAATAAAAATGTGACTCAAAGTGAAGATCCTCATGGTATAACTTCACTTCATTTTGAATTTGATCGTCTTTGTACTAGAGAGTTCAAGATTATCAGCGTTTATAAAGTTTGTTTGGCAAAAAAAATCGAAATAAATTTATATCTTCTAAACGGTAACAGATAGGTAAAGGGAAATAGCATGTGAAGTTATTGAAAAAAAAATAAGAAATCATGAAATGATATTATATACAGGGTGTTTCATTCGAAAAATCGAAGTAGCCGCTACTTTATAGTAGAAGCGGCAACGCCGCATCGTTTAAAATATTTTAGGTGTGACGATCAAATTAATTTATGTATACCGTAAAATTTTCAGGTTGATCCTTTGTCTGGTTTGCCAAAAACTAATCGTGAAAAGCCCTGTATATAACGTAATGTAATGAACTACGCTTTTTGGGACCGAAATTTCCGTTTATTTCTCAAAGAACACACACAAACACATTGTTGAGGTATTCCAAAGGTAAATACACCATTACATGAGAATGTTTTCATTTCTCATATCTACACATCAACCCAAATCTTGACTGTCAGGTAATAATTTGCTACATCAGGTTGACCCAGGTAGACACATATCCACATCGATGACGAAATTTTGTATTTGTACATTTTCAGTCTAACGACGAAGAGAAAAAAGTTTATTATTTAGAGGAAGTTAGAAAAATAATACAAAGAAATGAATATTTAACATTTCATTTCATACTAACCCTCACAGAATGATTTTAAATACCCAGTTCAGGACGCATTACAAAATGACACTGTTGGAATTGTAGACATATATATGTTCAACTCTTTTTTGAGATAATATGCAAATTACAATTCCAAATCACACTGAAACATTGAAAGAAATTTACTATGTGAGGAAACAAATATTATTTTTTGTAATATTTTTCTTCCTACTTCCTAAGACAAAATCAATAGATAGATGGAGAGTAGATTTTCTTGCTGGCTATGACTCGTACCGGTGCAGATTACGAATTCGGGCTTCAATACTCCTCTATTAGGCATTTTAAAACATGGCATTCGATTTGTAGCAGTTTATGGTTGAAGATCGTCCTGGCACACTTCAATACGGATCCAATTTATATGATAGTACAGTCAAATTGTATTTTCAATTTGAAATAGACTATTAACATTATTGTTAAAAAGCTGTGTTCTCGATATAGGTTAGTTTACTTTAGTTTCATTGTTGAAAAGCTGTTAATGAATGTATGAAAAAAATCTGAACATGTTTTCTTATTAATATTACAACTGGCTGTTTAAAAATTGTTTCTAATCGCTCATAAAACTTTCATCAGCAGTAAAACGAATGCACTATATGCATTTGGTTGTTCTTTGTAGCGTAACTTATTTCATTTTTTATAAATAATATTTATTAAAAAGAGATATTTTCTGAAATGTCACTACTCATTTGTTGTTAAATCTAAAATCATAAACATCAAATTCTCAATTGAAATTTACATAAATTACTACAAAAATCCATAAATTTTTTTAAATTTTCCGATTCTTATCTTTTAAATTCCTGTATCACTGGTAGACTTTGGGTTATTTCTGATTATACCGACATTTTCATCATAAGCCCTCCATAGTTTCAACACAACACAAAATAAATTTAACGATAAAAACAGAGCTGTTACTGTTATATTTGTTTTAAATGTAAAAATCTGTTATCTACTTATATAATAACAGTTTCTACTTAGCCAAATATCAATCGGCCATAGTGAATTTTGTCTGAACTATTGTAGTTCTATTAAACGAATACTTGTGTCAATGTCAGATTTCACATGACCAATTTTGTGCGTGTCACCGTAGCAGCGACGCGCAATATTTTAAAGGTCATAGACGGTAAGAAAACAAAATACCTCTACAAATACGGAATCGTGTTGCTGCCACAGACATTTCTGTCTTTTAAAATGTGTTTTTCCGTTATCACCCTTCTACCAACGACAACCCTCAAAAGTCGAAACTTGTGCGAGATACATGTCTAGATTCGCTACACAAAAAGGATCATCATCTTCATACTTGAACATGATATTTTCCGAATACTTATGTAAATTAGCCCACTGCATTCCTCTTCACCTCCGTAGGCTAGGTTAGGTTACAGGTTAAGTGAGTTTTTGATAATACAATTTTTTCATCAACTTCGAAGACTTGGTAAGGTTACAGAGTAGCTTAGTTCTTGATGAGAATATTTTCTCTTCCACTACATAGACTAGGTTAGGTTTGAAAGTTTGTAAGCCTCAAGTCTATAGTTTAGGTCCGTAGACATCAAATTTTATATTTGTATGTAACCTAGACAGTTCTGGAATGTACATAAATGAGATATATGCAATTTAAATACAACCACTTTTAAACTACGGAAGTAATTACTGTGTCAAAACTATTTTCCGGATGCTGGTTGTGGTTTGCAAATGTATATGTCCCATGTTTCGTCTACGACTACGGTAGATATTATCAAAAGTAACGGACACAGTGCATCAGTTCTCCTCACAGCAGAAACAAGATCATTATGTGCTGTGCCTTATTGATTATCAGCTAGTTGTTGAGATATGTTTTAATGTTTGACAACAATAATTATGTAAGAAAGTAACTGAGTAAATGAAGGTTATTAATCTTCAATTTGTTAGCACACCTTTGAACCAATCAGAGTTTACCATATTTATAATTTACTACCTTCAAGGTCAATCACAAATGAACCAATTCATAACTTCAGAGTCAACCATTGAACTGACAAACGGATCTAAAACTGAAAATATTGACGGAACTTATAGGACTTTTAAACAACAACAACATTTATAATTTTGATGTATTTGCTATAGTTCAGGAAACGTTAGTCAAATATTGACAAACTTTGATTTTATGTTCGAAAGATTCAAAATATCTAAAATTTCCATAGAGTAAATTTTTAGATCTAAATGAGTACTATACAAAAGACTATTATTGTGTATCTTTTCAATAGTTCAGGAATTATTTGTGAAACACTTGAGAATCGAGCAGTTTATTCAGTAACAAGTACAAGTTTTTTGTAGAACACACAGTACACACAGAAATTCAAGCATTACTTGTGTGGATAGCTTAAAAATTTCAAATCAAGCATTCACAACTGTATTCAGCACCATGATAACCAGCAAATAAAGTTATTGGATCATAGGAAGGCTAATATATTAAACCGTGTATAACAAAAATAAAAATGTACAAATCACCATCAACATACTCACTATAAATGCACCTAGTTCTGTCGAGTAGAAACCAACTAAAATATTCACTCGGAACACAAATAAAATTCCAATACAAATCGAATAACAATTCACGAAGAGGAAAACGCCAACGATGTCGGAAAATAAGCGAAACTGTCACACTAAATTTACCGTTTTCAGTTTTAGTGTTTGCAGCGTCATAACCGAACTGTCACTGTACTCGTAGAAGTTGAATACCCACTTTAGGGCCTGTGTTAGAGTTAACTATCTGTGAAGGGCTTCGGAATGGGCCTATAAGTGAAATGGGGTGACCATTCAACTAGTTGGGTAGGGTGCTACGGGCCGCCTGATCTTCGAAATGTCGGCGGACCGGTTTATTGTTCCGATTTTTTTTTGTGGCTGGCAAAGATGCGAATGGAATTCGGAGAACACCTGAATGTTTAACAACACGGTAGGTTTGATGAGAAGATATATGCGCGTTCGGGAGGCTATCCCGATATCGAAATTAATTTTTTAAGGGTCCAAACAATTTAGGAGAGATTGAAACTGTTAACATGTGAACAATCATTGTCTTGTGAACTGTGATCAGTAAAATCCATGTGGAAAACCATGTGGAGTTTATTATTCGAGATGAAAATAAAAAAAAACTTATTGACAGCCTTTATCAATAAAATTACATTAAAAACTAAATAGAGATAACTGTGAATAAAATACTCTTTGAGTGAATTAACATTTGATTCGAGACCAGTAAGCAATGAGGAATATAAACTATGTACATGACATATCAACAGTTGCAGGAATTGAAGTAAATAATAAGTATAGTCGGAAAAAAAGAATATAGACAATCATACATCTAAAAAATAGACATATCAATAACTACATTACAACACAAACGTACTAAGTATGATTTCAATAAGATATTGTTGTATCTATTATGTTATGGATATTGACTCTAGAATTATTGTTGAATACAAACAATTCGAGCTTTCTCGCGAATACTAAGCACATCTGGTAGGTTTTTCAACTCTTCGAGAAGGGAGATGTATATTATTGGTGATAAGTATGATCTCTGGCCAACTTTTTTTTCTTTTTGACATATATCCTGTTGGATATCGAGTACTTGTGCGATGTTCATGTGAAAAAATAATGCGTATCAAGTTACTAAAATTTTTGGGTTTTTTTTATCTTGATAGAAGTAGAAATTGATACCAATGACAAATTTCGAATACAGCTAAAAATAAAAATAATTCCATGTGATAAGAGTACTTTACTGGCCACACTGTATGAAAAAAAATTGTCATGAAAAAATAGTTGTCGGTGACAGTGTATAGTTCAAGTTAACGATATAGTGCAACCTACCTTCCCCTTTAATAATATAGTTAGGGAGGTAACTAATTTTGTTATTCAATAATCATTTCTGATTATATAAGAATCACAATAACTATATTATATATAATCAATAATGAATTCATTAACACCATTGATATGGAAGTGTCCAATCTTCATATAGTCTTTTTCAACTAAAATTATTTTTTTAATCCTTTTCTGCCAGTCTTCTTCGGTAATATTAGATACTACTTCTTTAACTAGCTCTATTACCTTCTCATCAAATTTTGGAAATTTATCTTTACACCTGATGCTTTGTTTCAATTTTCCCCAAATCAACTCGATGGGATTGAAAACACAAAAATAGGGGGATGTCTCAATATGTTGTGTCCATACTTTTCAGCAATACTCTCAAGGGCATACACTTTTTCAAATGTTTTGGTCTGTAAAGCTTCAAGTAGTTGGTTTTTGATATAGCTATCTTCAAAATACAAATTGTTATCCAACTTTGTATTTCATCTTTCCTCGAATTTTTATTCGGTACTTTGATGAGCTGTTGCGAATGATAGGAAGCGTTGTCGAAAACTTTTACATTATTCGCATCCAAATTTAGGATTAATGTGTTTTCGAACCATTCCTCAAAAATATTAGCTTCCATGTTCTTATGATAGTCAACATTGCAGTCCTCAAGTTTTTTCCACATGATTTCAAAGAACTCGGAACCCATCCTTTACTTTCTCCGCAATGTACAATGATTAGTCGTGATCCTTTGTTTGCAGGCATGTTAGGCGTACACATTCTCGAACCATCCATCAGTCCACTTTTTCGTAACTGTGTCATACCAAGTTTCGTCCAAATAGAAAATTTGCCGTTGTTCTTGTCTATATTTAGTTATTTGTTCTAAGTATTTGTTACGCAATTTCACTATTCTTCTGCTTTCCATAACTGCTTGACGTTTGTTTATTATTTTAAATCTAAATCCTAGTTTCTTTATCCAATTCTGAAGAGTTTTGTCACAGCAGCTCACGTTATGGCCGAAAGTATTCAATTTCTTCCTTATGATTTCAATTGTAGGAATGTCATTGCTTTTCTAAAAGTCGTATATTGTTTTTTCAATGATGACTCAGAAGAACATCAAAAGGTTTTGGTAATCCCGTATCACATCGCGTCTTGCGTTCATAAGGTTTGTTTTTGACTATTTTACGTACAGTTGAGAAAGGAATTTCGGTCAAATCTGATGTTGCTTGTAATAGTTTGTTTCCCTCGAAACCAAACTTGAGATGTAGATTCTTATATACATTGAAACATACTCTCTGTGTTTCAGTATTCAAATGCATCCGAATCTTATTCACTGTTGAACACTCAAATCGCGATCAGTTCCTGAACTGAACATAGACGACACAACGGCGATACACATCCCCACATTCTATTCGTCACCGTAACATGACTTCAAATTTAATTTTTAGACTCTTCAGCCAATCATATACCTCGGTTAGTAAAAATTATCCAATACGATCTGCCAATTCTTCAGTCCATGGGACTAGTTTGTAGCGGCATTATTTCTGTGTATTGGTTTTTTGGCCTTTGAGATGCCGATAGCTTCAACTATTCACAATAAAGATTACTTCGACTATATCTACAACGGAAACATTCACTCCGACAATGTAAAATTTCATTATTAGATTGATGGATGTAGCCGCTTGTATTCCCCAGTGATATATATTGTCTCCAACCCTCTTTTTATTGTATATCAACGACTTACTGGAAAAAAAATCCAATATATTGCTTTTCTGACGACAACACACTTGTCTCGTCATTCCATTTGGATTCCAGAACATCGGCTGCGGATGCACATCTTCACCGGCAGCAGGATGTTGCATATCTTAATGAGGATCTAGGAGTAATTTCATATTGGGGTGAAAGTAATTAGTTTCAACTCAAAGCCACACAAACCCAGGTATCGGTTTTCTCCAAAAAGATAAATGTCTCCGAACCAGATATAATAATGTCAGGTGAGACAATTCCACTTTCTGCTTCGATAAGTTTGTTAGGGGTTAAAATGGACACAAATATGTCTTGGCACAACTATGTCGCTGGAATTGCGAAAGCCGCTTCTCAAAAGCTTAGAACACTGTTCCGAACCAGAAAACTGCTGATGCTTCATAAAGCTCAGATCAGACCTTCTTTGGAGAATTGCTCTCATGTATGAAGCCGCCCCTAAGCAATCCGTGAAATTGCTAGATTCCATCCAGAAAAGAGCCATCCGCCTGACTGGAGACACGAATCTTGATAGTCTGGAACATCGTTGAAAAGTTGGAGATTGGTATTTCTTCTATAGATGCTTTCACAGGGAGTGTTCAAGTGACTTGGTACATTTGATTCGACCAAGAGCGGTACATATCGTTTTGAAGTTCAACTCAGTATACCTCGAACTTCAATGTTTAGGAACTTTTCCATTTGGAGAACTGCGCTCGAGTGGAATTAACTTCCTGGAAATGTTTTTCCAAATGGATTTGACCTCTAGCGATTCAAATCCAATGTGAATCACTACTTTCGCACAGGCACCGCTCTTAGAGAGCTTCAAGAATTTTCCTGTAGTTCGTGTTTTGTCCATAAAAAAAATTACTGCGTGGTAGATCATGAAAAATGAGAAATAAAAGTTTCTGTTTTTTTATCGCCTCAAGGTCAATTACTCATTTTACGAAAATTATAGATACAGAGTGATGCGAAGGTTTCCGATTTTCTATGCAACATATAGTATAAGTATCTAGAACGAAATCACGGCCTTTTTATTATTCAAAGCCAAATATTGAGGTTTCCTTATCTTATTTCTGATGCTAGTCGGTCTAGTTTTTGGCATTTTATGTGTATGCAATATGGAAGGATTAGAATAAGATATAATGAGAAGAAAAGGCTCAAAGATGTTCAAATATTGACAATGCATGAAACAGAAAACAAGTTAGGGTCAATTGTAGTACTGCAGTGGAATCAATCGCAGAAATATTAGGTTGTTTCAAAACGTTTGTCCGTTTCAATGTCATGTGTTTCTGAAGCTCCATATCTCAATAAATAGTTATTGCACTGTGTCGTGGTATATATACACTGATCGATAGAGGATTTTGAGAATTCAAATTGAACCAAAGCGCTACCAAAACCACTCGAAAAATCAACCAGGCATTTGGCAATGATAGGCACTGTTCGACGCTGGTTTGCGAAATTCCGTTCCGAAGATGAGCCCCGAAAGATTCAAAGTGATATTTATTAATGACAATAATGCAAAGTGAGATTTGAAAATTGAATTTTTGATAGCTGCGAAAAACTTTCCAGGTATCGACCGAAAGTAGCGAATGAAAAATATTTGTACTCGTATAATGATACGTAAGTCTTATTTGTTATTTTACATCATTCAAAATTTATATAGTTACATGAATTATTTTCACCATTAAGTTTGAATTCGGAATTTAGTATTCAAAACGCATGTAATCAACTATTGTGATATAACACAATAAGTTTACGAAACCACAACATGTATTTCATGTTGTCATTAATTATTATAAACAATTTGACAGTTTTCCGATTAGGTAATTCAAATTGTACCCATTGACGGTGATTTATGAGTGGATAATATACACAAATTTCAAATGTCTTATTTATTAGGAAACATGCATTGGTCTACGCAGAATCTAAGTTCATAGTCAAAAAATGTGCTAATAACAATTTTGAACGGAGGTCCAGAGATTTTTAGGCCCTTAACATTATGGTCAAAGTATTCGATGTTGAAAACGAGAGTAGGTATCACTGAAAAATTAACTAGGAAATATCCAAAGAGACGCCCCTTATTGAAAATTAAATGGTATCAAGAGTTCGAAGTCAAAAAATTTCTCAAGATGTCAACACCTTCTTGATTGACATTTCTGATACTAAAGTTTTGTAACTGTAGTTTTTTTCTCGAAAATTACTGAAATTTTATTCTCATTCGCAAAAATACTGCCTTGCATTGAAAAGAGGTGGCTACTTTGGGAGGCCGAACTATTTTAGGATCGTTCATAATTTCTTTTAAGAGATCCTAATTGCTTCAGTACTTGTTTTTAAAATAATGATATATATGAAAACCAAGTTATTATAATTAGTAAATATGTAATGGTGATAAAGAAAAGATTATCTATCGAAAATCGTTTCAAAAAAATGTGGATAAATGAGTTCGTAGATCAGAAAAATCTGGTATCGCTCAACAAGCTTTGGAAAACAACTTGAATTGTTTACGACTGATACATGCCACTAGACTTTTGAATAGGAAATAGAAAATAGTAGCAGTAATAAACATATGTTATGGAAAAAGCCGAAACTTGATGAAAATGCATAACTCATTCAAGTAACTCACTGGACAGTTTACAAATCCGCAATGTTTCGCTATACAATAATAGCTTCCCCAGTTCCTCAATACGTCAGTATGAAAAATTTCCTTCAAAACAGACAACTTTTTACTCTCTTTTGAACCACTTACTTTAAAGTACGCTAATTTGTACTTGGGAAATCACTGAAGTGTGACTAACAATAGTGCAAGTGAAGGTTTATACTCTTACGATATAAATAGGTCCAATTAGACTTAAAGAAGTAATACTAGTTCATTTCCTGGTGATGCCAATTCGGCTAGCGCATTGAAATGGCTTCGAAAAAGGTCTTATAGTTCTGATTTTTGATAGAAATGTTTTTTTTTCCACCTTTCATAATACAGTGCATTCCATTTAAAACGAGCCACCCTGAATAACTTTCGGTACAATGATTTGCCGGAAAAATAAAAAAAACATATCAACCATAGTGAACAGGGGGACACCCCCAGAGTATGTCACTAATTTTTTTAATGGATCACCCTATATTGTTTCACATTATCAGATGCTCTATGATGAGCAAATTTCAACAGAGTATAAAACATAGGTCTGAAGCTAATGGTTCGGGAGCTACAAATTATTTGAGTTGAAAACGAGTCACCCTGAATAGTTTTTGGAACAATAATTTTCAGGAAAAACAAAAAAATTCTTCAATAGTATACAGGAGGACAAATTTTGACATATTCGCATTTGATCTAACTTTCCCTATCGTACCCCCAGAGTATGCCAATATTTTTTTGAATAGATCAATTGTTTTGCATTATCAGATGTTCCATGATTAACAGATTTCAACAAAGTAGAATACATAATGGTCTGAAACTCATAGTTTGGAAGCTAAAAATTATTTTAGTTGAAAACGAGCCACCGTGAATGAACTCCTGTACAATCTGTTATAGTATTTCCAATACCAATTGGAACAGCACAGAGAGAAGGAATTCCCGCCTCGACATAGGCGTCGGCATATTATTTTTCAGTGGTAGTTTTTCAGTTACTTATTCTTACAATCATAGCAATTGATCACCCCATGAAAAAGTAATCTCAACTGAATTTTTCCACCATGGGTAATTATGAAACACTTCGAAATTTAAGGTAGTTCATTTCCGGGTCGAAAACTCTAAAATACAATGAAAACACAAATAATCACACCGAATTCTCGTTAAACATATATTTACAAAATAATAAAAACCAACAAAATTGCTAGAAAAATCAAAATTCTTCTTCGCTATATTCGGATGAGGTGGAATCATCATCGGGTTGAATAACGATCGGATTTATGGAACTTTGCACATAATATTTGTTCTCTTCTTTTATAACGTGGGCCACACAGTTCTTCCACACATCACTATTACCTACTTCATTCACCAATCGCCTTATATTGTCAAGCACCACAGCATTCAAAGTCGGTGACTGATTACATTTCCGCAAGCTTTCTTTCATTGTGGCCCTAACCATTCAATTGGATTGAACACACAATAGTATGGAGGCAAACGTAAGAGAATATGACCACGTGTTTCACACATCGAATCAATAATATACTATTTTTTGAAATTACGTTGTTTTATGGTTGCCAGTAATACCTTTTTCGTTGGAATCCTTTCGGGAATTTCCATGTCATAATTCGCATGAAATCAACAATATCTGCTTTTTTGTGTTATTGTGTTATATTTGGGAGAAGCTGCTCACTGAACCAGGTTTCGAATAAAGCCGCAGTATATCTTCGTAGCAATCAGCAAACGAATCTTTTATATTTTTGGCCGACAGAAGCAAAGCGTTAGGTACGAAACCACGATTTTTTTAAACTAGGGGCCACAGGCAAGAAATGTTTATGACTGTACCAAGGACGCTTTGAACATAAAAGCACTGGTAGTATATACATTTCCCATTTGTTGGGCAGTGATTATGAACACACCTGTAGTGCTCTTATTTTTATTGCCGTTCCAATTGGGAATGGATAGACTATACCTAGGTTTCATAGGTGTTAATGTGGAATATACTTCAAAAAGTCTTTTTTGTCTAGTTAAGTTTGAATTCGATATTCTCTTCATTTTGTATTTGTCTCATTCTACAATAACGATTACCTACCAGCTGAAGTTTACCAATAGGTGTTTCTGTTTATGTGAATTCTTGTGAAGCAATTGTTTATAGGCTTCGAGAACGGATTGAAATTGTGAGTTTTTACTACCAGAATGGAAAAAGTGCTAGCTGCCCGTATATTCAATGATAATCATCCAGGAAGATATGTACGACACAAATACGTTTCGGAATTTTCGAACAAATTTATGGAAACTGGATCTGTTAACAATAAAAAGCATAACCGTTCAGGAGTTGTCAACGATGAAGCTATTTGTACTGCAGTTTTAGGACACGTTGTACTGATTAAAATAATTGGAAAATTCGCAATCTCTTACTAAATTATCTCGAGAATCAGGAATCAGTCGTACGAATGTTTTCAGGATCCTTCATAAGTACAAATTTCATCCATATAAGTTAAGACTAGTTCATGAATTGAATGAAGATGATTTCGATAGACATATCGAGTTTTGTAAAAGTCTCACTGAACGGATCAACTTGCATTAGAATTTCTTGTATAAAATTTTCGGATGAATGTAGGTACATTTAGTTTGAATGGAGAGGTGAATCGGCAAAATTGTCGATATAGGAGTAATACGAATCCTCATTTATATCGTCAAGTTCATACCTAACGACCTCAAAAACTGAAGGTTTGGGCAGGAATTCTAGGTGACCACATCATAGAACCTTTTTTTATCGATGATAATTTGACGGATGATAAATATTTGGTTATGATGGAGAATCGAATAATACCGTGGATCCATAGGGCAATTGAGGAGGATATGAATTTATGCGAAAAGGAAATATGGATGGTGCACCCCCTCATTATGTAGCTACAGTGCGACAATTGGCCACTAAGGTCTCCGGATCTCACTCCTGTAGATTTCTTTCTATGGGGTCATTTGAAGTCTAAATTGTACGAGAATGAACAACATTAGAAGATTTGAGAGAGAATAGCATGAGGCATTGCAGAGAAATAACTCCCGAGATTCTCAACAATGTAAGGTTGGCAATGGAAGCTCGTTTGTACCATTGTATGAAAGTTGGTGGAAACGTTTTTGAACATCTACTATAGAAAATTTTTTTCTTCTCATTGTCCAGTCAACAGATTTTGATTCAAGAATTAATAAAAAAATCTCTTTTTCTGATTTATTGCTTCCATATTTGTTTCTAGAAAACGTATTTCAAAATGCTGTTTCCTGTATAATTGTTGACCTGTTTTTTTATTTTTCCTGCAAATCATTGTTTCAAAAGTTATTCAGGGTGGCTCATTTTGAATTCAAATAATTTGTAGCTCCCGAACCATAAGCTTCGGACCATATGTTTTATACTTTGTTGAAATCTGCATTTGATAATGCGAAACAATAAAGGGTGATCCATTTGAAAAAAATTAGTGACATGCTCTAGGGGTGCGATGGGGGAAGTAACATCAAATGTGAATATGTCAAAATGTGTTCCCCTGTATACTATAGTGGACGTGTTTTTTAATTTTTCCTGAAAATTATAGTACCAAAAGTTATGAATGTTTGTATGTTGTGAATGTTTGTCCGTTGTCCTGGAATATTAAACACATTAAAATTGCCTCTGAAATTTTTTTGTGACAAACAATTCTTCAGTTTTTATGTCGAAGCTGTTTGAAAATGAGAACGAAATGCGAATAAAAATATCTCAATTTAGTCTCCTTAATAAAATCTTTTGTGTGTCGCCCCTGAAGGACATCCTCGACATCAGAGTGAGCTATCACCTAAGAACAAATCCGAACGGTCTCCATTAATAAAGTAAGCCGTAGGTATCTTAATTAAATCAAAACAATATGGCTACGTGAGGCTGAAATTAATTTCGAGTGTGGCGTCGGAGGATGAGCACCCCTCGAAGATGATGATATAGAGAGGGTCGCGATTGAGAGCTAAAAAAGTCGTTTTCCTTGAAGTTTCAAGAGCAGAGATCCTGCGATGTATTGATGATTTGATTGATCTCGGATTTTAAAGAAAAATAAGGGTGTAATTTGATCTGATATACTCGATAGTTCATGTTCATGTTCATATTATGAATTAATTTGAAAAATTATATACGGAGAAGCCTGAAGAACAATTATGTAAAAGTGAAGCAAATAAAGTACTTACTTTCGAAACAAGCACTGTTTTCGAATACCAGAACTGTAACACTCTTCTTGACATATGGCCCACTAACCAAGATGGCGTCTTCAAGAGATTTATTCTCCAGCAAAGGTTCCAGTTTTATCTTTAGAATTACTTTAGGACTGAAGGAATATAATAGAAAAAGCGAATGACTGAATCTGAAGTATTATTGACAAGTGTTTGTATTACAGAATGTTGTTGGTAATTATTATGGATATACTTATTGCAAAAATTCATAGGCCTAACAACACAAAACTGTCTGATAAGAAAAAAATAACTTGAAACACGAGTGCACGATTTGCGTTTTCCAGTGTTACATTCCCTCTTTCAGAAACATAATGACAACCGAATATTTTTATTACAGAAGGTTGAGATGGAGTAAACTACTTCAGGAGATGGCGTCTTCAAGGAATGAACTAGACCAGAGGTGTCAAACTCAATTTTGCAGAGGGCCATATATTTAATTTAGTGTGTAGGCGGGCCAGATTCAAATGAAAAAAATGCACTGAATTATTATAACATTTTATTTATGTGATTATACAGGCCGTTTCTTTTATCATGTGGTAACATTGCTATATTCTAAAGCGTAACAGATACCAAAACGATTAAATGGGAAAAAAGGTAACTGTCATCAAGATTGTTCGTTATGAGATATTGTCCACGAAAATATAAATGCTACAGGATACGCAAAGATCATCACCTCAATGAAAGGGATTACGGAAGGAGAGTACGATGTACGATTTGCAAAGTGGTTAAGATGTAGAAAAAGGAAGTTGGAAATATTTGCAAAAAAATAATATGGACGGACGAATCAAAATTCACCAACAATGGTTTGTTTAACAGAAATATCCATTATAGGTGGAATAATACAAATGAACATTCACATAGGGAAACCAATTTCCATTTATTTGATCTCTAGAAAAAGTTTTCAACTTTCACACCAAAGGTTCCAATCTCATCGTTTAAACCGATTTTAAATATTCATGAATGCTTGAAGAAGGAAAACTGTCACACTTCACAGAATGCTATTGTGAATAGAATATGCGAGTTAAAGAAACTATCTGGTTCGACAGTTCTTCGAGTCATTAAAATAGGGGATGTCATTGACCATGCAATGAAACGAAAACAAAGGAATAAAAAATTCGCAAACGTTGATGGTGCTATAAAAGATGTGATTCGGCGAACAGTTTATTGTATATACCAAAAACATGAAGTACCAACCTTGGGAATGATTTGGTATAAATTACTCGACTATCCCGATTACAATTACAAATCTTCAGAAACTCTACGAGGTGTCTTATTGTCTTGTGGTTTCAAATATAAAAAATTGAAAAATCGGATGGTCATAATGGAATTGACACGCACTGTTCAACTCCGACAAGAATATTTGAGGCGAATGAAAAGCTACCGAGAATCCAGCAGACATATAATCTACCTCGACGAAACTTGGTTTGACACCCATGATGTTGTCAAATATGACTGGGTAGACGAAACCAAGTATTGTGCTTTCAACACACCTTCTTCAAGGGGAAAACGTGTTATAATTTTGCATACCGGGAATAAAAGTGGTTTCGTACCTAACGCTTTGCTTCTGTCTGCCAAAAATATAAAATATTCGTCTGCTAATTACCACGAAGATATGACTGCGGCTTTATTCGAAACCTGGTTCAGTGAGCAGCTGCTTCTCCTAAATATTCCTCCAAACTTGGTTATTGTTATTGGATAACGCTTCGTATCATTCTCGGTTATTGACTACAATACCAAACAATAAAACAACAGTAGATATTGTTGATTTCATGCGAAATCATGACATGGAAATAACCGAACAGATTCGAACGAAAAAGGTATTACTGGCGACCTTAAAACAACGTAATTTCGAAAAAGAGAATATTATTGATTCGATGTGTGAAACACGTGGTCGTATTCTATTACGTTTGCCTCCATACTATTGTGTGTTCAATCCAATTGAAATGGTTTGGGCCACAATGAAAGAAAGCTTGCGGAAATATAATCAGTCACCGACTTTGAATGCTGTGGTGCTTGACAATATACGGCGAGTGGTGAGTGAAGTAGGTAATAGTGATGTGTGGAAGAACTGTGTGGGCCACGTTATAAAAGAAGATATGTGCAAAGTTCCATAAATCCGATTGTTATTCAATTCAACTCGATGATGATTCCACCTCATCCGAATATAGCGAAGAAGAATTTCGATTTTTCTAGCAATTTTGTTGGCCTCTATTATTTTGTAAATATATGTTTGACGAGAATTCGGTACGATTATTTGTGTTTCCATTGTATTTTAGTGTTTTCGACTCGGAAATCAACTACTTTAAATTTCGAGTAACTGAAAAACTACCACTGAATAATAATATGCCGACGCCTATGTCGAGGCGGGAATTCTTTCTCTGTGCTGTTCCAATTGGTACTGGAAATACTATACTACCAATTCCGGGTAGTTATCTAAACTCTTGAAATATTGTGTATAAACTGTTAACCTCTCAAAAAATCATTTTGTGCTAGTATAATGCCAACAAAGCATTGTTGTTTTGCGAATTGTATGTCGGATAATCGATATTCGGAAGAAAACGTGTTTTTATACCATTTATAAAACCTAATATCAATGAGGTTAGATGTAAAAAATGGATAATGCTTCGAGGAGAGTGGATTTAACAGTGCAAAAAATAAATATTCATATGTATGCTCTAAACATGAAATGAATAAAAAAATTTATAGGTAATTACTATTGATTAGAATGAGATATAACCTCAATCGTTTATTAAATTATATTCATTTATTATATTTAATTAAATTTATGTCATTACCATCTATATTTGATTCATATTTCACTTGGAAATAAATCTGAAATTCCTCTAATTATTTTAAATTTCTTTTATTACTGTTTGAATTTACCGCTACAAGTTTACTAGAGTCTGTATAATAACCTGTCTATTAATTCACTTTTTTTTTAGTTCCTTTTAAATTACGGCATGCAAGCCAACGTTTTAATGTTAAAACATTGTTATCATTGCATTGCAAATTTTAGTTTTGCTCCAGGAACATTTTCTTCTGTTAAAAACATTCTTTTTTAATTATACTTTACCATATGTTTATATGAGGATTAGGCAGTGTTTGTCCCTACCGACTATTGCGCTGCTAGTAAATGATTTTTCGTACTTCAGGAAAAAGGTTCATTGGGTTGCCTTTTTCTAACATGAAAGCTTCAATAGGGTCACGTAATGCAAAAAATCTTTCTAAAATTGCTCCTCTACTGAGCCAACGAACGAAGATTCTATTGTTCCCAACAAAAATAATAGAATATTCCCGCTTGCTACTAAGAGACGGCGTTACTGTCTATGATTGAGTTGTTTACTAGAACTAAATAGGTACCTGACTAACACTCTCTCGCTTGTCTAGGCACGCGCTTCTTTCTGTGACACATTGCAGGCCGTATCTTTGACATGACTGAATTAGACTATTTCGTTTCCTGAAGACGATAACTCGGCTGGTGAAACGCGAGTCAAGAAGAGTGTTGCAGTTCTGGTGTTTTGAAACAGTTCTTTCAGAGTTATTCTACGCCAGAGGTTCCAGTTCTACCTTCCATTACTTGTTTTTTTCCGTTTCAATTTATTTCCAAAACACCATTGATTTTGAACACATAATTTAATGAGGTACATCGATAGAGCTTTGCTCGAGGCTTTGTATCTTGTGACTAAATACACTACTCCGGAATATTTAATCATATCACCGCATAAAGCTGTGTTAGTTCAGCCATGTAATATACAGACTTAATTAGTTTACCTGGAATGTGCCTGCCACTTGATTATAAACCATTATATCAAAGATAATGTTGTTAGAAGTGCTCAGACGGTCGGATTCGTTGACCGTCGTTGAAGGTAAACAATGCAAAGTTATGTGCAGAACTGGATCGAACTAGGCTTTGGATATAGGATGATTTTCAAAAATTCAAAAGGTGGGTAGGTACATATACAGGGCTATTCAAATTCGTTTATGTACATGAGGATCTCGTTAACGATGAGAGATACAGTGTCGGTTGAATTGTGGCAAAGTTGCGTATTTTAGAGACATATTCAATGATGTAAAGAAATCGAATATAGCTCCTTTGGTTCTGGAGGTATATAGGAAAAAC
Organism: Leptinotarsa decemlineata; assembly: GCF_025532065.1. NCBI lineage: Eukaryota > Metazoa > Arthropoda > Insecta > Coleoptera > Chrysomelidae > Leptinotarsa > Leptinotarsa decemlineata. The sequence continues at coordinate 15,147,840 of NW_027412558.1, forward strand.
CAAAAAATCCCAAATTATTTTTTTGCCTATATCTTCTTTATTCGCAGACATATTGAAAATCTGTCCACATTTTGCTATTGGCACTTGATGTGGGCTCTCAGAATATATACATGAATCTTTTATACAGGGTGTTGTAGACGTAGACGTTCACTTCATACTGAGAAATTAAATTCAATTTTATATTTCGGGATTTTTCGGTAATATTCGATTATAATTATGTGAATTATTCCCTTTTAAATTACGGCCCTGGAAATTGGTTGACTGAGTTGAATAAAAACACAATAGCAACTTTCACGTCTCCCTATGAACCGTAGGGTTTTTCGGAAGTTTTTTTCATTTTTAGGTACCTATTCATATTTTTTCCATTGCTCTGAGCGTTTTTCAACACAATGAAACAAACAAAACTTCATAGTAATCAGATAAAAGTTAGGACACCTGTCAATTTCTTCTCCATTAGTTGTTTGATGAATACATTTCAACTTAGTGTTCTATGAAACTGATTTTTTTGTTGCCTCAACTGAATATATTGGCACAACTGGTGAATTGACCTTGATGTGAAAACCGAAAAAAGTCATACATCCATAAACTTGAATTTTCGAATATTCTAGTTGTTGTTGGTTCGCAATCAATTCAACAATAATGACTTTTATTTTGAGTATTGATTGTAATATTCAAGAATGTATTGTCAACTTTACCTAAATGTTTTTTTGTACATATATGGGACGATTTTCTCCACCCTTTGCATACAACCTCGCGGATATTTTAAGTATTTTTATCGAAACTTAAGTAATATGTAAACAACAGACATTTTTACTTTCACTGATGATGACAATAAAACGTGTCGAAATATTGGAATTCATGTCCTGAGAGTATTTTTTACGTGCTGCGTACCCAATAATTCAGTAATTCTGTTTCGAACAAGTTTGGAAACATTTTAAATATTCTTCAATAAACTATATTGAATAAGGAGTTTATTTTAAGCACATGTGTTTTTTCTGAGTTAGCTACTCTTATTTTAAGCACATGTGTTTTTTCTGAGTTAGCTACTCTGTGTTTTTGTCATTTGTGTCAGTTTACCGACACGAAATGGAAAATAAACACAATGAAACAGCAAATGAAACTCCAAAATAGATCATCAACGAATACACGAAGTAACCAACTCAGAAAAAATGCATGTGGCTTCAAAACTACCATCTTTGAATATAATGTGTTTATTGATTGGAATTGGAATATCCTAGTATTCCATGTCGTCCGAAGGAATGAAAATGAGGTGAAAATATTTAAAAAGCTCGTAACATGAAAAATCGTCTTTGTACGCATACCAGAATGATTTTTGTTAGTCTTAGGATAGATTTAACTAACTTGATTGAAGGTGGTTGACAATGTTTCGTGGTGTATTTCATCAGTTCGGACTTCCATTGTCTAATATAATACTAATATAATATAATTGATTTGAAATCCCTGAAAATAATACAAGATTAACCAAAAATGACAATTTTATTAAAACAAAAAACTGAAATCATAAGGAAATAACATACAAGCTACAACCAGAAAATAAAAAATTGAAAAATTAATGAAAGCTGAAAATTAAAAAATATTAACAAAACTGGAAAATAATAAAAACAAAAATTCAAAGATTCCAAAGCAAGTTACGTCACGACGTTTCGATTGTTAGTATCCACAATCGTCTTCGGGTGATAACCAGTTATCACTTTATTTTTATTATTTTTGTTAATAATATTTTTTAACTTTCAGCTTTTATTAATATTTAAATTTTTTATTTTCTGGTTGTAGCTTGTATGTTATTTCCTTGTGACTTTAGTTTTTTATTTTAATAATATTGTTATTCTCGGTTGATCTTTTATTTTTTTCAGGGATTTCAAATCAATTTATATTATATTAGACGATGGAAGTCCGAACTGATATAGGTAATCAACTTGAGTTTTTCAGACTGTCTGAGGAGGTGAAAAAAATGTAATCAATCAATAAGCAAATTATAATGAAGGATAGTAAGTGTACAAAAGCACTGAAGAAAAAAAACGAATTGAAATTGAAAAGAAAAAAGATATGTTTCAATGTTGTTTTCTTTGAAATTAATAAACTTGAAAATTACTTAACCCATTTCACAAATTCATTCACCTATAGTAATATAGTAATATCGCATAACATTTTCAAAAAATATTTGAGATCTCTACAAAAATTGCATTAATGCAACCCAAGGAATCAAAAATTTGCTAATAAAAGTCAAATATTTGTCGAACTCCTGAAAAGAGTTCAGTTTTATAATTCTTTTCTCCAGTTTACGTTGAGATGTGGATAATTTAATTATATAATCAAAATGAGCGTAAAAATTTCAATGATTCGTCCATTTTTCCATTGTACCATAAATAGAAAACTCTCCAATATTACTAAGGAAAATAAATCGTTTCTTTACTCACTTCTTGAGTTGGTTCGTCATAAATACGAACATGAACGCCTCGGTTTATGATCGTCTTGAAGAAGTATGAATAGTTTACGATAGTTTTTTACTGGAGCAGGGCACATACATAAATTACGAAAATTTTACTGGCAATAAAATGCCAATGATCACCGAAAACATTCAAATGTTAAAAATATTTCACATGATTCACGATTATACTTGCTTAATATTTATAATCCGCGAAATTGATGTAATAGCCATTCAGTTAGATGAATCCTGTTTCAGCTGAAATTTTATATGTAAATGCTTCATTCTAGAAATTTCAGAACAACTGAAATTATTTGAATTTTTCTTGCTTTATCAACGCCCCATACTTAGTGTACCCCTTTGACTACTGAGCTCATGTTCTGAGTAGATTATCTTAGTAATTTCCTAAGCCACCTGGGAAACATCATGGTTATCTGCAGCCCTGTCAGCCATGTTGCGTAGCTCAATCAATCCACTAGTTCGGGGATTCTAAGTCACGATCTTTGCTTTAGACTCTATTATCAGCATTTTGTTTGGACAAACGAAGTGGATATAAGAAAATACGCTTTCACGGCCAGAGTCATGATAAAAGGGAACAAAATCTGGAGTAGTAGGCTGTGGTCGAATGGAACTTTCAGTCCCAAACATTTCGTGTGCTACTGCGGAGACATCATCAGTGGTATATGCATCGATTCTAGGAAGAAGGTTAATGTCACAAAGCCTCAGCAACGAGTGAGCCGCAGTAGTAGGCAAAACGTTCGATCACGGCCTACCAGCCTAAAATTTGTTCTTTTTAATGAGAGGGGCTCAGTCATATTTTTCGCGAACGCAGGTTTGACAACTTCTGCATGAAATTATGTGCTTTTCTCAATAATACAAACCGTTAGAGTTAGCAAAACTAACTCCTTTTAAAAATGGTGATTTGTGAAGAGTAAGATGGGAAATGTTATAGTGAACGTTTCTCTTAACATATTGGAAATACACTCACGGGTGTTTCAAATATTTTGAACGTTTCAGATTCAGAAAATTCAAATAGTTAACGTACTTAGTGTCTTGATAAAAGATTAGAAGGTTAGGTATCCAAAAAACAAGCGACAAAATTAATTCAAATAATTAAGTTTTACATTTTTTTTTATACAGGTTTGAATGCCGTTAATATACAATCATCAGTGTTGTTGCAGACGATGATATTTGTTTCCAAGAGAGATGGTAATTCGCTTGAATTCCAAATCCAAATTTAAGTAATCAAATAATTCAACAATTGAATAACCTCTGTGAACATAATTATTACACCTTTCATGCAAGGAGTTTCTTCATAACATGCTATTATTTAATGAGCACATTTTTTGACCCGTTTTGAAAAAAAACCGCACATGAACATGTCTTGAAAGACATTTTTTGAACTAGAGCGTACTATTCGTATTCAAGAAATTTTTTCATGATAACTTTGGTATGATATTAGATATTTTTTGTGATACATAGTTCACATCTGCTATGCACCAGAAGGTATTTTCTGTAAAACACAATTTTTATTCTATGCGAAAAAAACTGATTTCTTAATTTATTTTGATTAACCGAACGGTTTTCACATTGCCACAGCTAGATGAAAGTTTATTCAAGCACGCTATACAAAAGAAAATATTTCGATTTAAAGCAAACCAAGCATATGGGAGGGAATTGCGAAATATTCATCAGCATTGGCGAAATTATGAAGGTCCTCAAAAATACGGCAATTCGTTATATATATATATATATATATATATATATATATATATATATATATATATATATATATATATATATATATATATATATTACGATATTGGGTGAATTGATTACATATTTACTAATTTGAATCTGGGAGATATATATTCATGTTACGCCTTTCATATGGTTTTCCCTTTGTCTCACTTTTGTGTATATTTTGCTATACATTTTACGTTACCTAAGCTAAATAGATTTTTGATAATTACTTTGAAATTTATAACCTTAGTTTTACAAAGATTCATGAACTACTCACTTACCAATGTATACTAGGTAATTATTTTTATTTTTCTATATAATTCATGCTATCTACTAGGTTAAGTTGTAAAACAGCCTCGGCTGAACTTTGCCCGTTCATTGATTTTTGTATCTACTTGTTAATAAACAATGTATGTCAATGAATAAAGCCCATTTATTATTATTAGATTAGCTTCCATCATATTATGTTCACAGAACTGAGAATTGTTTTAAAGTTCTCGCTTATTCTTATGCATTTCTAGCAGCCATTGATGGATATATATATATATATAGACGTTACCGATATACTTGGTTTTTCGAAAATGGGACGAAAGAAATCTCTGAAATTGGTGCCTGAAATTACTCTGATGACACGATTCTGAAGAATGAGAACGTTTCCTAGCTAATGAAAAAATGCCTAACATGATGATGAAAAGTTACTGAAGCTGTCAAATAGTTGTTCAAATAGTAAGATATATCTAGAAAACGTTTTTCCTAACTTGTCAGTGTGAGCCGACCATATTATTGAGGAACATCCTGTATTTTATTATTCAACTACATAAATTCATATTTTATTCAAAATGTTTCAATTGTTTGAGCAGCAGCCCAAAAACCCCTCTTAGCTAGACCACTCTGTAGGCAGATGGTATAGCGATCTATCGAAGTTGCCATTTCCGCTTTGAAAATCAGGATTCAGAACTTGATTTATCGCCAGTATCGGCCGATTCGTATCAAAAGTAAAAGTATGAAATAATCCGAGCTGGCTGGCGATTCACGACCAGACGAGGTCGTCACACCGATTGATGCTGACGGAACGAATCACCTTGGGGGGCGAAGAGAAGCGATTCGTCGACCATTATGGTCTCGTGAGTAAGGTTCAGGATCGAACCTTGAACCTCGTAGGCAACTTTCAGTTTTCCACGCACAAGGAATGTGGACTTGGTCGACGACTCAATGACTGTTATGGTATTAGTTATAGGTGGCGCAATGAACTGGAAATGCATAGACGGTGTAGAGTACGACACCAGAAATATCGTTGACTGTTATTTATAGTGATAATCAGTCCTGTGAAACCGTGAAGATTTTCATGGGCAGTCACATTATCTGGATCAGAGAATGCGATCAAAAGTACTTCAAGAGCAGAGCTCGTATCATCAGGGAAACACTACATATTATAATTTCTCCATTTACAGGACTAGTCAACCTCATATTTGAGACAGGTGCTTTTCCATACGTTTTCAAATATGTGAAGGTAATTCCAGTTTTCAAAAAGGGGGATCCATATTTCCTGGACAATTACTGGCCCATATCTATCATATCTATTTTTTCCAAAGTCGTTAAAAGAATAATGAAAAAGCGTCTGTATGATTACTTCGAGAGTTACAACTTCTTTTCTCAGGGTCAATATGGGTTTCGTAAAACTTGTTCTACTTCTTTAGCTGTCTTTGATGTTGTTGGATCTACTGTTGAAGGATTCGAGAAGGATGTGCACACTGCCACAACGCTTTTTGATTTGTCAAAGGCTTTTGATTGTGTATCACAAAGTTTACTCCTTAAAAAATTGTGTTATTATGGAGTTAGAGGGGTATCTCTCTCACTCATAGAATCAATCATACCCTTCAAATAGGTATGAGGCGGTTTCGTGTAATGGTGTTACATCAATTGTTTGAAGGTAATTGACAATGTTTCATGATGAATTTCATCAATTCGGACTTCCATTGTCTGATATTATATAACATGATTTGAAATTCCCGAAAGAACTAAAAAAGAAGAATTAAAAATCAAAGAAGAAAAATAAAAATGAATAGGTGTTAGTGTTGCATCGAATTTTGAATCTGTTGAGCACGGTGTTCCACAAGGTTCAATACTTGGGTCTACGCTCTTTGTTATTTATGTTAATGACATATGTAATTTCATGTCTCCCTATATAAGTCCATTATCTATGCAGATGACACAACTTTAATATACAGCGATCAATTATCATCTAACATTTCACAAGTGATAAAAGAAGTTGAAAATCAATCTAACACTTGGTTTCTAGAAAATAAATTGAAGTTGAATAGTGACAAAACTCAAAATCTTGAGTTCACCACTGTAGGTTCAGCTAACAGAAGTGTAAAATTACTTGGCGTTACTCTCGACAGTACTCTATCTTGGCATCAACATACAGATCTCGCAAATGAACTATCTAGTGCAATATATATTCTTCGTCAACAGCTAAACATCACAAGCGGTGAGATTCTAAAAATTAAGTATTTTGCATTATTCCACTCACACATCAGCTAAGGTGTTGTTCTTTGGGGAAACTCTCCTGGTTCGATGAGAATTTTCAAACTACAGAAAAAAACTGTAAGAATATTGGCAAGTGCAGGTTTCCGGGAGCACTGTAGACCATTATTAAAAAAATTACGTATCATGCCGTTGCCAACATTATATATTTATCAGACGTTACTGGAAATCAGAAAAAATGCTCAGTTCTTGAAAACAGTCTGACATACACTAACACTTCACGAGAAATGCGGACAAGGTAAGAACATGCGTTTGAGCAGATCAAAAATGAATTCTATTGATTACAATCTTTTCAACTCTACCAAATAACTTTAAAGAGCTTAGTATCACCAAAATCAAAAGAGCCATCAAGGAAATGCTACTCAACCAATGTTTTTACTCTGACTCGGAATACTACGATCATTTTATATGTTTATTTAAGAAAGCCTATACACCTGACTTGCTACAAACATGAAAATGTAACGTAGTTAATAAACTATTCTATTCTATTCTAACCACACCAACAACAGCAATGAAATATGTCCAAATATACCCCCTTACATTGTTAAATACTAGGAGGAACAGTATTATTATACAGGCCGGAAAATTCACTGGGCTTCAAGTGATTGAACCAAATCGGAAATTCCGTAATGTGTGTTAAACCGAACACTATCAAAGGTCCCAAACTTGCGAACTTTCAGGAATAAAACGCTTCGTTATCTTTTTATAACACAACAATTCACTACATATTGTATTCCTTTTATAGGTCTACAAAAAGTCGCGATGGCATATGTCTATCTATCACCAGATCATACCAATTTCAATATTTAAAATAATGGTCAAATATAATACGAAATTAATCCTCATTCTATTGCGCAAAAAGTGGTTTCGAGGAATCCTAACAAATCGATACGATACGCACGATGAAGAAAGGGTGCAACTGCGTTGACTTACTGTACGTAGTGAATTATTTTGAAAGTAATGGTCGATGTTTTTACTTTGTGTTGTCTTTAGGTAGATAGGCGTATTTCAAAATTAAAACTTATAGTTGTGAACATATCTTGTTTGAGTGTTCATTATAACTAGTTAGCATTTGGGAAATCCGGCTTCGTTCAGGGAGTTGATTGTCGAAGTGGCTGGAATACAAACATAAATTTCAAATGATGAGAAGTTAACGAAACTTGCTTTACATATCCCTACTAATGGATAGCCCCACCCATGAAAAAAAGTATTCGAAAGGTTCACAAAGTTCCAGAATTGTTCCCACAGCATATGAGGAATGTTCCACAATAACCTGGGATGTTCCGGAATGTTCCAGACTATGCCCGAAAATTCTACAATATCCCAGAATGTTCCGGTATATTCTGTATAGTTGTGGACTGTTCCCCAATACTCTCGAATATTCTGGACCACTCTAGAAATCCCTATATATAGGGTTCATCATCAGCTAACTATTTAAAATTCTACAATAAAAGAAGAACAACATAACAGTACAACTGTTGATACAATAAATTATAAAATACTTACATGGAGAAGAAAATATTTTATTTTATAATGGAGAAAAGAAAATTGGCACATGTTATGAACAAATGGTCATAATGACAATGTTAATGTTAATAATAATGAAAAAAATATTCTCTAAAGATAGTATAAACGACGGAAGTTTATCACATCATATTTATAAAAGATTGAGCTACGGGAGGTTTGGAGCCTTTATACCCACTCATTAACATCAAAATCATCAAACGGTACATGAAAACGACGAAAGATATCCGAACTGAATTGAATGAGGAGAATCAAGTGTCGAAAGTATAAAAAGAGATAAAAATCGACATTACATGAAACAATGACAAGAAATTTGCAAACACAGAACACAACAGGAGAAAGACCATCTGAGCAAACTGATCCCATACCATCTATGCATGCGATAGTCCTTCTCTTGTTGTGTTCTGTGTTTGTAAATATCTTGTCACTGTTCCATGTCGATTCTTATCCCTATATATTATACTTTTGACAGTTGATTCTCCTCATTCAATTCAGTCCGGATATCTTTCATTATAAGTCGTTTTCATGTACCGCTTGATGATTTTGATGTTGATGAGTGGGTATAAAAGCTCCAAGCCTCCCATAGTTCAATCTTTTATCGATATAATGTGATAAACTTCCGTCGTTCATAGGTAACATGTGAAAACAATTTTTTCTTATGAAGTAAAATATTTTCTTCTCCATGTAAGTATTTTATACTTCATTGTATTAACTATATATGTTTTTTTAATTTTATTGTAGAATTTTAAATAATTAGCTGATGAATAACCTACATATGATCGAAACATGAACTGATTGATGGTTTTACCGTTCTAACATCTGAGGGTGATAATAAATTGTGGAGACGATTTTGAGTTTTCATTCCTCGAAAATCTACTGCACTCCACTTCGAGATATAATGGACTTCTTCCAGACGTTAATATTCCAGATTGTTTCGGAATGTTCTGGAATGTTGCAGAACGCACTCGAAGATTCTTGAATATTTTGGACTGTTCTGAAACTGTCTCCAAATCACGCCATGTGTGGGTGGAAACATAAGATTAATACTATCCGATCAATACACGTGTATCTTACAGGCGGAAGTATAATTCTGCAATGTGCGGGAATTAATAATTTAAGGACTCAACGAAACAAACATAATGATATTTTCACAGAAGGTGGCCGTTTGGTTAGCGAGGTTGCTTCTTTCTACTCATCCAATTAACCACTATAGAAAAGTTGGATTCTCAATTTCAAATGCGTATCATCTGACTCGTGCTAGGAATTGCACTATGAAAGTTAACATCTCATTAATGCTCAGTTCGATGGAGAATTGATCAATCCAAGGGTAACATAGATGAAGTTATGGGTCCAACTAGACCATGTACCAAGGCAAAGTGTACAAACCCAGAAAAGTTCCAGAAAATGCACAATGCTCCATGGTGAAATCAGTGAAAGGAAAAACTTTCTGGAAATGGGTCTTTGTAGTTTCACAGAATTGTTTTCACGTTCAAACCAAACATGTTCTATTCAGTACACGTGTATGTAAATGCAGGCATATGTGCAAATCCAAAAGAGTTCCAGAAAATATACAAAGGAACTAGTTGGTATCAGATGAAAGAAGTTGAGTCAAAAATCAAAAAGCCAACTATAGTTATTTGCAGTTTTGAGAAATCATTTAGTCCGAAACCAGAAATTATTTTCCAGTGAACTGTTTTGTAAAATTTGCAGATCTAGTATAGCGAAGTTTACAGAAGATAGCTCTAAAAAAGTTTCAATATACCAAGACGGAGAAAATTTCCTACCTCAACATATGACAATTATTTATATCGGTGTCTTGGGGATCGCGGAGCCCAATGGGCCCAATAGCCGTCTATGGATATCTCTCGAATACTTTCACCATCAACGCTGGTGTTCCCCAGGGATCCGTATTGTCTCCAACCCTCTTTTTATAGTATATCAACGACTCATTAGAAAAAACCGAGAATACAATATATTGATTTGCTGCACACAGTACACTTGTCTCGTCATTCCATTAGGATTCCAGGACAGCACCGGCAGCACGAGGTTGCATATCTGAATGAAGATCTAGAAGTTATTTCGAATTGGGGAGAAAGTAACCAGGTTCAATTCAATGCGACAAAAATCCAGCGATTCAAATGCAATGTGAATCGCTATTTTCGCACAGGCACCGCTCTGAGAGCGCCTTAAGGATGCTTATGTTTTGTCCTTGAAAAAATCGGTCTAGAGAGTAAATAGTCTTGCATGATTGCCCATCGGACCTCATACGCATCTCCGCTCCATGCAAGAAATCACTTCCTCATTCAACAATGCCAAACGAAAATTATCCCACAGAATAATAAAAGTCTCGCATACGAACGGTCTACCGGTCTCGGGGGAGCCGTGCCTGCTCAAGTTATGCAACGGGCGCCATCTTTTTTCAGTTTCTCCGCCGATAAAATGGGATGCAGTATGTAGGAGTAGGAGCACACAGTACATACATACCGACGTCGTAATTGATGATTTAGCTTCGGGGCACACGCCGCGGGATTTATCACGATCAAGAAACAATGCTCGTTGGTGGCGAGAGGTTGAAAAATTCAGGAGTTAGAAACGTTTCTAGACTTTGGAGGGTCATTCACCGATAGGTTTTTTCAAAATCTAATAAATATTTATTTTCTGCTGTCATGTGAGAAGTTTAGGATTTGATTTGGGAATTTGGGAATCTAGTTGTTGGTTAAACATAATATTCAGGAATGTAACAATTTGTGATTTGAAAGGGTTATATTTTTAGGAGTGATTAATTTTTTGGGAAAGAAAGTTTTTGGCTTTCTACTACTCCATCTGATACAAAAAAAATGGATGAGAGAATCTTCCAAAGAAAGGAAGGATTAATCAATTTGAAAATAAGTAACTCTATACATGGATGTGTAGATCATGCAAAGAAGTAACTTTCAGACACAAACTGAAAGAAGGTCCTCCTGAAACAGCTACTTTCATATAAACATTGAATTACACGAAAGAAAAAAATTCTTTCGAAACAAATACTTCTATATGAACACTGAATTATACAGAAGATACTTTTCTCTATTCAGTTTGTATATCGAACATTCGTGGAGGAATAAGAACTCATGTGAATGATATCTGATTCTTATTCCTCCACGAATGTTCGATATACAAACTGAATAGAGAAAAGTATCTTCTGTATAATTCAGTGTTCATATAGAAGTATTTGTTTCGAAAGAATTTTTTCTTTCGTGTAATTCAATGTTTATATGAAAGTAGCTGTTTCAGGAGGACTTTCTTTCAGTTTGTGTCTGAAAGTTACTTCTTTGCATGATCTACACATCCATGTATAGAGTTACTTATTTTCAAATTGATTAATCCTTCCTTTCTTTGGAAGATTCTCTCATCCATTTTTTTTGTATCAGATGGAGTAGTAGAAAGCCAAAAACTTTCTTTCCCAAAAAAGTAACAATTTGTATTTTTGACAATAGCAACAAAAAAACATGTTTTCAATTTCAATATCATATAATTTTCATGTGATGTCTCGTGTGCCTTAGAAATATCCTTATTTTTTGACTGATTTTCCTAAATAGACCTAATTTCAAGGATTCTCTCATGAGAAATGTTAGGTATCGGATCATGTATAAAAACAAAGGTTTTTATTGTACATTTTTTTACATAGGCTACCGACTCGTGGAAAACAAAGTTCAGTTGTTGTTTGGTTTTCGAATGAGGAATATATGTGTAGTTGTGAGCCGAAAGAGTTTTATTTCATTCTAATACATAACAAGAAATTTATTCTACAGATCAATTTACTCAAATCAAATCCGACTTGTAAGATTTTTAACCTTGAAAATGTTCATTTTTCAATCGATTTCCTCAAATCCACATATTTTTAAGGTTTCTCACCCAAGAAATTTTTATTTTTCAATCAATAACCCGAAATCGACCTATTTTCAAGATTTTTCTTCAAAGGAATTCTCATTTTCTTATTCTTTAGGATTGCCACCTGAGAAAATCTTATCTACAAATCAATTTTACTTTTAGATTTCTTACCTTGAAAATTTTAAATTTTTTTTTATCGATTTTCCTAAATAGACCTGTCCTTACGATTTCTCACATGCGAAATTGATCCGTTTTCCCAAAACTATTTTCAAGGTTTCTCAACTTAAAAATTCTTTTCTATAAATCAATTTTTACCAACTTTTCGAAATTTTTACCATGAAAATTGACATAATTTAAAGTTTTCTTTCTGCAGATAACCGGAGTAACACTCAAGGAGTGTTACTCCGATTATCTGCAGTCCTGTCAAGCGCTTTTTCAGAATCAATCCGACCTTGCAAGAAAATATCTGGTCTGACCTGTTGCCAGAAAGCCATGTGCACTACTACTATACTAGTTCGAGAATAGATATTTTTAGGACTAAAAAAAATTAGGTAAGATTGAGGTACTAAATGGCAGTTTCTGTAATATATCCTTCGAGGCAAGCCAAAATTGAAGCCTAAAACATTTCGCGAGAAACTTCTGACTCATTTCAAGCGCCTCCATTTGATGTAAATTTATTACAGACTGTTGATCAGCTAATATTCTATTAAAGCGACATTTTTGTGTACTCGCAGCCATTCGACCTAAACCCTTGAAGAGCATTCGTAGGTTCCAAGAACTATGCAGCTCAAGGCTTGAATAGCTGTCCGTAGAATTACTTATCACTAGTGCCACCTTCAGAGTTTCAAACTCATTGTAGTGAAGGGATCAATATATTTTTAATGAACATTTTTTCAACAGCTGTCTAACCTTCTGCAATTTGTATGTTACGTTTGTCGTTCTTGGTTAACTACTTCATTGGCAGTAACTTGCACAACATGAAAATAGGCCTTAGCTAACTTCCTGTACAATGACATTATTTCTGGATAGATAATATATTCATGTTAAGCCTTGCTCATATGGTTTTCCCTTTGTCTCATCTTTGTGTATGTTTTGCTATATTTTACCTTATTCAAGCTAAATAGATTTTTAATATTTACTTTGGAATTTATAACCTTTGTTTTTTCTTAGTCTCACAAAGATTCATGAACTACTCACTTAGCAATGTATACTAGGTAATTATTTTTATATTTTTATACAAAACATGCTATTCTCCAGGTTAAGTTGTAAAACAGCCTCGGCTGAACTTTGCCCTTTCATGGATTTTTGTATTTACTTCTTCTTTATAAACAATGTATGTCAATAAATAAAGCCCATTTATTATTATTATTATATTATGCAACAAAAATGTGACAATCATAGGTACTAGGAAATATGTGAAGTGCACAATTCTACTACAAGCTCTTCAGAAAAAATTCTTATTTTGCCTAACATTTCAAGCAACTAGAAAAATGTTGAATGATAGTCATTTTCTTCTACACGGTTTTCTGATTTGAAAGTATGTCTTGTATTGAAAATCAAGACTGTTCTATATTTCCATAATCATATTGGTTGGCCTGAAATACGAACGAACTTATGATCATAAGGATCAAAAAATGAGTAACTAGATGCAAGGTAAACCTGTTCTTCGACAGATATAACAAAGAAATCCGTGTAATCGTGATATCTCTGAAAACTTGATCGATAACATTAGGTCTAGATTCCAAACAAACTAGGTAACTTCAGAGGAAGTGTGATTTACTTATTCCTTTTCTCTCCTGTAACTCATCATTCTTCATTCAGTTTGCAGGAACAGCTACTCCGTATATCGAAATCGTTGATCAAGTTTGAAAAGACCTTAAACGTTATGCAGATCGTAGGTTACTACCTTTAGGTGGAACAATACTACTCACAAGAGCACAGTGAAAAGTTCCCTCTATGATTAGTATCAGCATAAAATTCGAAAATTCGGCGTTGAAACTATACTACAATTACGTTTGCAGTTCCAATCTTTCCCTATTTTTTTCGAAATATCGAGGTGGAAGATGAAGAACTAATATCTCCCCACAAATAAGCCATGTATTTTGGACTGTTCAAATTATGGATGAAGGCTCTATAATCATCAGAAGTTTGGATACCCTTGTCTTTATTGGCCATAATCATGAAAAAGCAGGAAACGAAGCAAGTATTTTTGAGGCAACTGAACATATGAAATTATCTACTGAAAATATTGTTTACATCAAAGCACCCTACTCCTAATCAAACTAACCAACTGTACAGAGTCTTATTCGACAACATCATAAGCAAAGTCAACTGACCTTTCTCCAAAGGAAATTTGTACTAGGCACTCAACGGGTGTCAATGACACCAGTCTCACGCCCAACAAGGCCAAATATGACTCGATAGTACTCAACAATTTCGGGTAAATTGACTCCACTCATTTTCGTAGAGAAAAAGACATAAACGAATAAACACGATGTAACATTTTTCAACAATAAAAGTAGACTTGATGATCAATTTTCTCATGGTGAGTCTAAGTAATGAACTTTTTTTGGTAAAAACAAATTCATGAAAATGATTCATTCACCACAATTGCTCCTTGATGTGTAGATAGGTTACAAATGTAGTAACATGCCATACAATTTGAACCATTTGTATAGAACAAAGTGAAGCCATGTAAACGCTGACAAGCATTTGATTGATGGACGTTTGTTGAAAAAAATGTTTGTTATAATCAGCATGAAATCAAAGAACAAGTTTCTTGTCACGTACCAAGTTGTTTACTGAACAAATTCATGACAACGAACAATCAGTTGGCAAGAATACAGAAGATAACAGAACAAGCATTTGTGAATAAAACGCAGACATTAACACAATCGTTATTGAGCGGCAAAATAAATTTTCTGTCGGATTCTTTCAATCGACGCTTGTAAATACGAAAATCATTAACGCCGAACAGAACAAATATAGCACTTGGATGTTTATTCAAATCATCTATAGCCAGAGTTCATACTGTCGGCTCAAAGGCAAACCCACTGTAAGCATATAACGTTTCCCTGTCAAAATTCATCGTTAATTACTAAGACCAACTAATCGATAACGTTCGATCGAACAAAGGGAATTATTAATGGATGATTAAACCATACAAATTGGATAACATCTCATTGTAATTGTAACGCATTTAAATAATTTTCCACAATGAACTACAGTTTCCGGTGATTAAAACATTCGATTAATGAAAAATGACAATGGAGATTATTACGAGCATGTAATAAAGATTCAGTACTAATTGAAAGTGTATTAACAATAATAATACAGGGTGTCATTTTAAAAACGGAAACAGACATCAATTTTTTTTCAACCTCACCCCGCTCTAATATTCCAACAGCCTATAGGGTTGATAATAAACAGATGATAGTAAAATGAACGATTCCTTGCTGGATGTATGTCATATTATTTTGGATATAATTTGGGTTCTCCACAAATTGTTTGTTTGCCTCCCGTGATCCAGTGCTTCACATTCGCATGAAATACGAGTTGTGATTAGCCGTGTAATTATTCTGAGCCAATCCGTGCTTCATTGAACCAGTTTTTCAGTTCTCTTCTTGGACGGTCCTTTTTGAAATGTTTTCCCGTGTGTTCCTGAGTATGATTTTCCTGCACTCTTTATGTTTGTCACATATCCCCTTTCTAATTGGTTCCTTAGTAAATATCTTGGTGTAACCAGAGCTGGTTCAAGGTCTATATATGTATTTTTTTTGCCTGCGATGACTTAGTGACCCAGCACCCAGCATATAGTCAATGTATTCCTGTCCACGAGTTTTCTGATTTCCTCGCGGCATTTCCAGATCAATCGCTTTCAGGTTTATCAGTGCTCCAAGTACCAAGATTGTTGAAATGCAATGAGCCCATGAGGTCTCACTGTTTCCCGAAAATTTTAGAGAAATGAAGAAGACAGACAGCTCCCAAGTGTGAATCCGTTCGTCTTTGACGTTATCAATATTACACTTGCCATATTCTTGGCCTCTGCTTGGTAGCGGAACTTGAAACTGACATTATCCTTGTTGGTGCTTTTCTATTTATACTTTACGGTAGGCAGTAGTTGTGGCGTGGAAAGTCCTGATTGTCGACGATGTGCACGCGGAAAGCGTTTCGATTGATTGGTTGGGTATTTGGTTGGTGGTGGGTAATGTCACGTTCGACTGGAGGAGTGGAGACATATTGATTATTGTGTGTTTGCTGTTGGTGGCGAACTGGCCTTGATTTTGGATATGATGGTTTTACATGCAGCTGAGAGGTAGTGAACGTCATCTTTCTTGCTTAGACAGTCGGTCTTCTCAATTTTGGTTGGCTTTCTCATGCTATATAATGGCAATGTACACCCGGAATGATACTTCAGGATGTGATACTATCCGAGGTTTCCTAGGGATCCATATTATATCCAACCCTCTTTTTATTGTATATCAACGACTTATTGGAAAAAACGAAAAACACAACATATCGCTTTGCTAATGTCATCAGCCTGATGACAGCGCACTTGTCTCGTCATGCCATTTGGATTCCAGGACATCGGCTGCGGATGCACATTTCGACCGGCAGTCGAAGGTTGTATATCTTAATGAGGATCTAGAGATTATTTTAAATTGGGGTGAAAGTAAACATGTTCAATTCAATGCCACGAAAACCCAGGCATCGGCTTTCTACGAAAAGATAATTGTTTCCGAACCGGATATAATAATGTTAGGGTAGACAATTCCGTTTTCTGCTTTGATAAGTTTGTTGGGGGTTAAATTGGGCACCAAATTATCTTGGCAAAATCATGTCGCTGGAATTGCAAACTCTGCTCCTCAAAAGCTTAGAACACTGTTCCGAACCAGAAAACTGTATACACCTCAGCAACTTTTGATGCTTTATAAAGCTTCGATCATACCTTTGAAGTATTATTCTCATGTATGGAGCTCTGCCCCTAAGCATACCCTGAAGCTGCTGGATTCCATCCAGAAAAGTTTGGAGATTTGTCTCTTTTTTATAGATACTTTCACAGGTGTTCAAGTTACTTGGCACATTTGATTTCACCAAGAGCGGAACACGACGAAATATGGCTGTTCATCGTCTCTAGGTTCAACTCAGTACACCTCGAACTTTAATGTTCAAAAACCCTTCAATTTGGAGAACTGAGTTTCTGTGGAATAAACTTCCTGAGAACGTTTTTCCAAATGGATTTAATCTCCAGCGATTTGAATCCAACGTGAATCGCTACATTCGTACAGGCACCGCTTTTAAAGCACCTCGAGGATTTTCCTGTAGTGCTTGTGTTTCATAAAAAAATGATTATCAGAAGAATGTATTAGAAAAATAAGATATTGAAGGTATTGCTGGTATGGCGAACAATTCAGAAGTTTCAAAGCAGTTATCGAAACCTAAAATTTAAGATGCCTTTTCTGTTGAAAAGTTTTCTAGATTCAGAAAAACACCATAGACTTATTTTCTTACATCTAATGATACCCATACCAATATGATTTATCATGTTTTTCTTATACACCTCCATTTGGTTGAGGTATTCCTGTGGTATTCGAGTCGAGGCAATACTTTGGAGTTTTTTCCTCAGACAGCCCTTTTATAGACTGTTATATGTATCTAGATTTATTTTCCCAGTAAATTTTCGAAGTTGGTATAACTCCTATATTCTAAGTTGTGTCTGGCCCAATTATCAGCACTTTCATTTTATGTGATTTCTCACTGTCCTGGTACCCAGTTTAATCTGACGTCAATCTGTTCCTCTTCGACAATTCTTCACGGCATTCTTGAGTTTATAAATGCACTGAAAATAATCTCAAACTGATTTTTATCGAAGTTTCTGAGGTTTTTCCAAAAGGAGACTTTTCATCTCCTGAAGATGCTAAATTGGTTGGTAAAACGCGCGTCCAGAGAAGTATTGCATTTCTGGTGATTGGTAAAAGTGCTTGTTTTGGTATCAGTAACATTCAATGATTTTGACCATCAGAAAAAGAGCTAAGAATATATACACATACTTATCTTAATATTTCAGATGCTGAAATTTGCAATGGATCTTGCAGTTTTTCCTTTGGTTCTTTTCATTTTCAAAACGACCTCGACAGATGTGAAAAAAAATTTAATTGTGAAATATATCACTGTTGTTAATTGCCTTCTAAAATATTCGCAGTAACTTGTGACTTTTGAAACGCAGTTATTTATCGGGATGAACTGATAAATTCGTCCTGCCTACACATGTAATATGTTTATATTTTTGCGAAGAATTTTTCAAAAATTTCGTGATTTTATATTTGAATTTGAAGGTTCCACATTCATTAAAAAAATACCCACTATTTTCGACTCTATTTTAATGAAAGTCTTACGATGATGAATAGTGCAAAGATTGGACTTTCATTCATACATAATTATTCAGTTCTTCGAACCATTGCCTGATTCGATATTGAGGAACTCTTCGAACTCTGACATTACGAATCGTGTCGAGACCTATTCCAATTCACGCTTCAGGATTCCATTTCTATCGAACCGGATAAATTTACGATGTTTCAGTAAATAACTTCTTCAACAAATGTCTTTCATATGCAGTTTCAACGTGTTCGACGTCGTTTGTGAAACGACGAAAGATTATTTTCGAACACTGCACAAATGGGATGCTTTGAAAAGTTACAAACATGGTTCTTTCAGTGATGAGTACGTTGAAAATTACTGACTATATTGTGGAAGGTTATAAACTCAAAAAACGGCAGAAAATATTGAGTCCTCCACAAAAAATGATATGTCGGAATTCTAAACTTTAGCAATTTCAAACCTCAGATCAATTTTCAAAATATGGAACTTATTATAATGTGGGGTGATATGGTTTCTTCTATCAATAGGAAGATAAAAGTATTTCAGGCAAATATTCTGTAGTTTATGTCTTTTGTTCTTGAGAGTTTCATTAAAATATAGGTGTAATAAATAGAATCACCGCATTGAAGAAAAAGCAGAATTACATTTATGATGGTAAGCTAATATCCTATGGTGAAATGTAAGTTCTTGTATTTTATTTGACGACGTATTTGCGGAAACACTATCTCACGAAAACCAGGCTACCAAACGCGAACTGCAATTCCAAAAATTGCATTTACCGGATAACCTGTGAGTGCGGCAAATTCTACATCGGTGAAACTAAGAGGTCATTGAAAGTCCGTATTGCCGAGCACAAAAAACACACACAGCGAGGGGTAACCAGCAAATCAGGAATAGGAGAGCATGTTTGGACCCATCAACATAACATCGGGTGGTCCCAAGCTGAGATTATACACAGGGAGAAACACAGGTTCAGGAGAAAATTCAAAGAAGCCGGATACATGTTGTCTAACAATGTATTCAGCCAAGCTAGCGAGAGAAACGCAACATATGCAAATCCATAATCAAGCGAAAAATGGCCGACTCTCGCCAAACGGTCATCTCCCGCTAAATCGGTGAAGCGGAAAGAGGAGATAAGTGAAAGTACTTGAATGGCCCATATATAGTCATTTCTCGGAGGAATTGGTCCAATCACCACCCGAAGACGATTGTGGATACTAACAATCGAAACGTAGTGAATTAATTTGGCTTGTAATCTCTTAATTTTTATTTTTTGTTCAATTGTTCTATTTTTTACTTGTATTTTATTTCACATAATTTCATTTCACTTTTCTTTTGCTTATTATAATTGTTATTTCCAGCTATTCTTTTTTGTTTGTATTGGTTCTTTTAAGACTTTCAAATTATTTTATATGATATTAGAGAATGGAAGTCCGAAGAAATGAAATAGGTACTTGTATTTCCGTGTTAGGAATCACACGTTAAAAGGTAAGACCTCGTTATTCCTTAGCTCGCACAAGTTTCTCAACTTATGAGAATTGTCGTTCGTATGGGGGCGACAGCTGATTAACGGAAAAACAGATTTTAAACAGACAGATTTATATAGGGTTTAAAATTGCATGTAAGAAGCACATTTCTTTTTGTGACGTGCACTTGCATACAGTTAATGAGAATTACCTGGGAAACATGCCTTGTAGAGCTGGATATCATTAGCATAATGATGTATCTTTTAGTCAGGTTCTAATGATAAAGGAGAATCAATTTATATTATGAAGAAAAACGATCCCAACACAGTTCCCTGTGGAACACCATTAAATGTTTGTCTTTCATCGGGTAATTCATTTCCGAAAAAGTAACCATAGAAAAGTAACCACAAATTTTTTTCGAATTTTCAGGTTATCAAGGTTGCATGTGACGTTTAGATCTCCAATACTGGAGAGAATATTGCCACTTCAGGGTATGTTTAGGGGCGGTGCTCTAGATATGCGAGCAATATTCCATAGAAAGTATAATTAGAACATCATAAAGTGTGAAACTTCTTGAAGCACTGCTCATAGTTCGGAGGAGCTGTTCCAGTATAAAGTGGTTCCGACCTAAGCCAGTATTCGTGAGTGCGGATACCAATGCAACGAGGAAACTCCAGTTTCACTATCTGATTATCACCTGCATTTTGCCCTGGAATAGAATACAGTTCAAGGAGTTGGTGACTCATTCGGCAAGACCACAAACACAACCTACGATCCAGAATCCTATTGGTTTATTCATCAAATCATTCCATTCGACGCCCGATTTGCAGCGTGTGGTTCAACGACAATTTGTTGAAGAGAGACGGTGAGTACTTGATGTGGACCTGATAGCATCAAGTGAATCAACGACAGTTTGTTGAAGAGAGAAGAAATTGAAAACTAATTATATACAAAAACTTAAAATCTAGAAATAGTTCAAAATGGAAAATAAAAATTTTCAGTTTGAAAAATAACAATATATGCTATTAAAAATACAATGATAAAAAAGAAAACAACATACAAATACTATATTTATTAATATTACCTTAAAAAGTATTATTCTATATAGCATTATGGATGGATTTCAATAACTGTTTTTGAAAAATACTTAATGATGGAGTAAATTTAATTTCATTTGGTAATTTATTGTATGCATCAAACCCTTTGAAAAATAAAGAACTCATGGCACTTCTCTTATTTGTTCTGCATAAATGCAAATTAGCATGATTTCTTGTATCAAATTTGTGCACTTCTGAATATAAACTAATAAATTCAGAAAAATATGAATCTGTTTTTTTATCTGTTTTTCCGTTAATCAGCTGTCGCCCCCATACGAACGATAACTCTCAGAAGATGAGGAACTTGTTCGAGCTAAGGACTAACGAGGTCTTACCTTTTAACGTGTGATTCCTAACACGGATGCAGAAGCATTCCAGCTTTAACCAGATATATTCTCTCGAGAAAAATATCTGGTCGAGGCGGGAATCGAACCCACGGCCTTCCGATCGTGAGTCGGGCGCACTACCACCGCGGCAATTACACAACAAATTATATGAAGGTGATCAATTATTCAAAATTTTATATATAAATGTCATAGTTAATTAATACAACCGTACAGAAACTGGTAGCCATCGCAAAGTTTGTAACATAATTCCGATTTCAGTGAATCTATTCACTTTTAGAACAATTCGCATATCGCGATTTTGAAGTTTTTGTAATTGAGATGCTTGATTTAGATTAAACAAGAAAATAATAGAAACACAGTAATCAAAATGTGGTTGGATAATCGCATTGTACACAGTAATTTTAGACTGAGTGGATAAATTACCAGAAATTCTTGCAAAGAAATATAGTTTTCTAGATATTTTTTTTACATATATAATCGAGATGATTGCCAAAAAGTAATAAATTATCTAACTAGAATTCATTATCAATTTGTAGATTTATTTTATTCAAATCAAAGTTCCATTTATATTTTGTTGTAATAATCATTCCTTTAGTTTTCGTTTTATTCAGTTTTAATTTATCTGCCATGAGGTACTCATTTACATCCTTTAATGCGGCATTAATTTTATCAATAGCTTTATCTGAGCTTGTATCGTAGCATGCCAATAGTGTATCATCTGCAAATAAAATTACAAAAAAAAGTTCATGTCATTTAAGTATAAGATAAAAAGCAGATGTCCTAAAACGCTACCCTGCGGCAAATCTATATGTAATTTCAATTCCTGTGAGATATTATCGTGAACTCTGACTTTTTGCTTTCTATGACATAGTCAGACATAGTCAGATAACCATTGGTAAACATCATCATCAATGCCATAATGCGGATTCACATGAATATTTTTTACGAAATCCAGATTGATTATTAAAATTTCATTTTTTTTCAACACCATCAAGTACCTGCTTATAACCAGCTAGTTCAAAAACATTTTCTATTGGTGGTAATGTATTCATAGGTCTATATTCACTGGCCTTGATTGTATTGCTTACCTTTTGAATGGGAAATATAGTAGGTACTAACTTTTAAAGGATTTGAAATTTCAGAAGTTTGAATAAGAGAAGTATGTACAAGGTTTGAAATTATATGTCCACATGTTTCAAAAATGAGCATTTTGGAATTCAAGATCTCATGAATATTGTTTTTGTTGTCTGAGGAGTTAACAAATAGACGTAATTCATTCATTGTTAATATGTGAAACTTGGGAAATTAGGATATACGATTAGTAAGTTAACAACAACAGGCATCTAGATGCTTATGAAAGCTCAGAAATAAGTCAACACACTAATATTATGATTGACGATGGTGGACTAATACCTAATAGTTCAACTATATGGCTTGTTGAAATAGTAATTTCAATTTAAGACAATTAAGACGCAGGTGCTCAGCAGAGGTATAGAAGTAACCGATATAGTAATTTTTAAAGCTTCGGCAAACTCAAAGGCCAAAAAAACCAATACAAAGAAATAATGCCGCTACGAATTAGTCCACGTTTTATGATTGGCTGAAGACTCATAAAATTAAATTTGAAGTCATGTGTGTCGTGTCATGTGTGTGTTTCTTGAGCGAGGAGAAACCAGCAAATCCGGAATAGCAGAGCATGTTTGGATTCATCAACATAATATCAAGTGGAAATCATCCACAAAGAGGAACACTGGTTTAGGAGAAAATTCAAGGAAGCCGCGTATATGTTGTCCAGCAACGCATTTAGTCAAACTAGCGTAGACATACGTAACATATGGAAACCTCTTATCAAGCAAAAAACTACCAACTCCCGCCAAACGGTCATCTCCCGCGAAAACCAATGAAGCGGAAAGAGGGGGAAGGTGGAAGGTGAAAGCACCCGAATGACCTATAAATAGTCAGATCTCGAAGGAATGAGTCCAGTTATCACCCGAAGACGATTGTGGATACTAACAATTGAAACGTCGTGACGTAACTTGGTTTGGAATATTTTAATTTTAATTTTTCATTTTTCTTAATAATATTTTTTAATTTTCAGCTTTTATTATTTCAATTGCATCGTCAGTACCGGGCAGGCGGTCTTCGATTGAAGATAAAATGTGAAAAACCAAGAAAAGTACTTGATAGAAATAACTGCGTGAACGCAAGCGAGACATTAGTGGGACCAGCTATTGGTGTGACGATGCCCAATAGGCTGAAACAGCTGTCTACCGGTGGCTCTTAAATTGAAATCAATATGGGAATGATCAGAATGGTACTTATATATTTATCGTTTGATTTTCATGGAATTATTTTTCAGCAGCTTGACTGCATTAACCTTTCTCGATTTAATATATATATATATATATATATATATATATATATATATATATATATATATATATATATATATATAT
The DNA here is from genome assembly GCF_025532065.1 of Leptinotarsa decemlineata. Taxonomy (NCBI): domain Eukaryota; kingdom Metazoa; phylum Arthropoda; class Insecta; order Coleoptera; family Chrysomelidae; genus Leptinotarsa; species Leptinotarsa decemlineata. Next base: position 15,171,714 of record NW_027412558.1, read on the forward strand.
ATATATAACAAATAACAAAATTAGTTAGCTCCCTAACTATTTTATTAAAAGGGAACTGCTGGAAGGTAGGGGACACTATATCGTTTACTTGAACTATATCTATGTTATGAATAAGGACAACACAGTATGTAGATTTAGTATAAATCTTCCTCTCGAAGATAATCACTTGGTGACTGAAACACGTGTTCGAGGTGTTAAAAAAACGGCTGTAATTTTCGTTACTTGAAAGCAGGCAAAAATGTAGGTGAATATACGTTTTAGAATATCAAGTTATGATTTTATAATCGCTATAAAAATTAATTTATGGTAATTTATGATAATTTTTAGAGCAGCAGCATTTTTATTCATTTTCCCACAGAATATATTACGTCCTAAAATAAACCCCTAAATGATTGGTTCTAGAAAAAAGTGCCATTACAAAAGGTATTTCCATAAAGTTTTCCTTTCATAGAAGAAATAAGCCTAAACGTTTGACAGGTCACATGGTAAATGATTGATCAATTATTTGAATATTATGATGGCAGTGGTGGTACGTAACGTTAGCTTAGGTCAGGAGTGAGTGGGCCTATTCGACACTCCACCGCAATCCGCAAGGGTTTATTGTGGCTCGAACCTATTCAAACTCGACCAATGATGGTAGTCAGAAATGGCTTCTTCCAAGGAAGATTCGCTGGTACGCTTGATCCGTGTAAATACGTTCCAGAAATGGATGTTGAAATCCCGACGATTGATATCACAATCTTCTTTTATATTTAACAGACACTGTATTTTTTTTATGCTATGCTGGAAGACTGGCAGTCTTCAAGCATAGCCCACTGACTAATAAGAAAGTTTTTCTTCCTTATTCAGAGGAATCGAGCAAATTACGGATATGCAGTTGGTTAGTACCTCATCCACTAGATGGAGTGACATTTTGTGATGTTCGCTCCAACTTCGGAAGAGGAATGAAATACTCTGAAAGAATTCCGATTTTCAATTGTGGAACATCATCGACTTTAGGCCGATGATGGTCACTATCTTGCACTGATGAGTGGCTAATAAGCCCGAAATCGGTCTGCAAGTGTGCCCGTTCCAGAATTGAAGGTCGACTCTTTCAGTTGTATTGCCAATTGCATATGCAGGAAATTTCATGTGATGATTCGTGCACTGACGCCTGTCGAGTATAATTCAATGCCCTTCGTGGTATTAGCCAGGGGAGTAATTGTTTTCTGATAGGCGTCAGTCCATTAAACCTACTGTGTAGGTATATCGAGACTGGCTTGAATGTTTGAAGTACATTTGCTTTAGATTTTAGACACTGTATTGTTCACAGTTAACGAAGAAATATCTCCGTCTTCTATACTATTAATGATTGGTCATTAGCAAGCGAATTTTCCCTACTGATTTGTTAACTGGTAATATACTCCCGTTTCCACACCTGACAAAAATGAGAAGTAATTAATTGTGCATGCACCATATATCAATGCCTTCTGTTGTCACACCGAGAGACAGAATTTGTAAGAGTAATAGAAATGACATAGTGCGAATACTCAGTTCGCAACAATACTAGCAGTATATCTTCATTATCCAAACTTTTCGCTGTCAGTTTCGTGTCCGTATATTGTGTATCTGTCGAGCTTTTAGTGATTTTATCGCGAACAAGCGGTTTCCCATATATTCGAAATCCATTTCAATTCAAGAATTTCATCATTCATCGATGAGTGATGATGTGGCTGTGCAAACGCTGATATATATATACGTGTATACTCTCCCGGAGTGATTTATCTATTCCGGAATATTCATAATAGCGCATCGCTTTCGCTTCGTTATTTACGTTTTCTCGTATTTCGGCAGTGATCCACCTATCATTCGAACTTTTTGCTGAAACATGGATCGTTAATTGGGGATTTTAATTTTGAAAAGTCTGCGATATATACGTTTGGCGTGTTTATTACAGACGGAATTGAGGAATTGTAGTTGGAGATTGATTTTTTCATTTGTGCATTCTTTTTTATCCGTGTTTGAAATTAATACGGCATGAGATATGGAATTTCATCCACTAATCCTCGATGTACACTCGTTAAGCAAAGGCCTAAAAAGGACTACCATGCCATTCAGTAGGGTGAAACACAACACACTAGAATATTTTATGAACTGAATAGAACTTTTGATTGGGAGAAGTTCAAAATCCCACTCGATATTTTTTGATTTTGTCGATTTAACAAGTGAACTCGCATGAAATATAAACTGAAAAATGAAAGATAATCGGCTGTGAGTGCAAATAGGTATGGATTTATGATGGACAAACAATCGCTTATCAATTCAGAAAAGAAGAATTTACGCCTCGTAGCAAAAAAAAATCTGTTTTTCCGTTAATCAATAGAAAATAATTTTGAAAAATGAGAAATGGAACTTTCTTTTTTTTCCATTTTAATAAAAGTGGTAACAAAAAGTTTCATATCTTATTTTTCATGATGATCTCCTACCTCGCAGTAACGACTACATCCATCAATTTATTGAAAATAATTTTTCTCATAACGTGTTAGGAATCACACGTTAAAAGATAAGACCTTGTTAGACCTCGCACACGTTTCTCAACTTCTGAGAGTTTTAAAGAGATTTTTTCAAAACAGATTCGGCTTTTACTTGACGAAGATCCATAGTAATTTCTTAAACTACACGTTACGATTTGATCTTCACAAACTTCATTTTCAAAAAATATATCACGACATGTTTCGATATCAAAGTAGCTTGTTCCTAGTGAATACACTATGAAAACGCTACTGTAATGGCGAAACATGTGATTTATTTTTTGAAAATAAAGTTTGTGAATATCAAATTGTAAAGTGTAGTTCACGAAAATAATTTTGATTGGGTTCTGTTCAAATCTTCACAATGTTGAGGTCAAGAAAGTCCACCAAAAATGATGACTTTTATATTCTTCAAACTAGCACCACGAAGAACTGAATTGGAGATGTGACTAGGCTGTAATTCTGCCTGCAGAGTCCGATAGCATTGATCATGAATCCACAACCACCAAAACTGTATTCTCTTATTAAATTACACAAAACCAATTTCCCGATTTCCTGTGGTGTCGTTTGTAACGGCACCTACTGTAAAAATCTCAGAAATCCTTATTAAACGGATTCAAACCTATACCAATTTCAAGCCGAACTTTACTATAAATAATTCTTTATCAATTAGCGCATAATATTGAATGCATAATCCTTCCTGATAACGTAAAATTAATATCGTTTGATGTCCAAAATTTATTTCCCAGTATTCCGCCAATTGAAACAATTGGACTGGTTGAGTGTCTCTCAGATTAACTTACTATTTGTCTACCTCAAAATTATTTCCAGTTTGAGGAAAAATTCTATTCATGTAGTGAAGGACTAATAATGGGGAACCCTTGCTGGCTGAAATTTTGATGGATAACGTACAATATGAAATCTATAATAATCAGTTAACTAACATTTTCTTGTAAAGGTACAGATAGGCAATTAGGCAAGTTCATTGAATATGTCAATTCCATCCACCCGTCAATAAAATTCACCACTGAGAAGGGGGTGAATGATTCAATAAATTACCTTGACTTAACCATTACGAAAAATAACAATAAACATGAATTTGCAATTTTCCACAAACCATTTTACATGGACATTATCATACATAATTCCTCCACACACCCTTGCCACCATAAAGTTGCTGCATTCAATAGTATCCTTCACAGACTATTGAATATTCCACTGCCTCAGAGTAATTTCCAGAGAAAGCTGAGTTTGATGAAAAAAATCGCGGTCAACAACGGTTATAAGGCAGATATTATAGACTCCATTATTTCCAAAAAACTACAAAAGCAAGCCATGGACCTGGTCTACCCATATTCAAGATGCCATGACGCGAGTTATAACACATTATCATATTTAGGTTAACCAACCTAAAATAATGCCCGTTTTTTAAAGAAAGAATGCGTAAACGTAGCTTACAGAACAAATGTTAGTCTAAGTTAATTTATTAAAAACAATAAAGACAAAACTTCGGTGTCGGATAGATCAGGAGTATATAAGCTGTTTTGTGGCTCTTGCCCAAAACTGTATATTGGCCAAAGAGGGAGAACATTTTTCCTAAGAATTAAAAAGCATACAAGTAGTTTTGTAAATAGAAAAACCAATTCCACATAGACAAACCACCTTTTAGCAGAAGAACGTGAGTTCAATCATGAGTACGAAGTGTTACATTTAGTAGAGAAGAGTTTGAAACTCTATCTTTTAGAATGTTTAAAAATCAATAGATTCAGGAATTCGGGTAATATACTGAATGATCAATTAGAAGTGAATAACTCCCCGTCACTAAATATTTTTTCAAATGTGGGAACCTTGAAATAAACTCAGGTAATATAATTCATTACAAACTTAGTTGAAAATCGGGTACTCAGAATGTAGGTATTTCTAATTGTAAAAGTAGATATTAACCATTGAATATGTACAATAAGTTAGTAAAGACACGCCCGAAGAAGCCATTGTATGGCGAAACACGTGTTGCGTTTTTGTAAAATTGTTTAGTGAAAATCTCACAATGAAGTGTTATTTTTTAAATACATCCGGTAGCGTAGTTGGTGAATGCGAGAACAGGAGACCTGGGTTTAGTTTGCTTTGATAATACTTTAGCAGATTCTTTTTTGAATTAGCTTCGATTATTCCTTCACATTATGGAACGTTGAGTACCAAAAAAAATAATCTGTTATTGTTTTGAGACGATTTTGATGTTTCGATTTGATGCGAAATTGATTAATAAAACTGTCACTGTTACGAGAGACTGTCTACTCATAGACTCGAAATATAGTCCACCATTTGAAAAGAATGAAAAACGTCTTTTATTGATAGATATACAAATTTTCACAAATACTCTCCTAGAATACCTATACAGTAGGCTCTGGTAAACGTCTGTCGGAAAACAACTACTTTGGTCTGCAAGTGATCTACTGTGAGGTATCTTTCATAAATGTATGTCGGATATAATTCAATATCCAGCGTGGTATTAGCCGTGGAAGTAGTTGTCTTTCGAATTTCGAAATTTATCTCGAAATATTCATTTCCTTATACGTATGGAATCTCTCCTCGACAGTTTTCATATTCAATTTACAAATACTGGTTTGTTTTCATTTACAGTGCATTTCTTTAATGTCCCCCCACCTTTAACTTTTTGAACGGGTCAACTCAAAAAATTGAAACTTGGAATAATGAAATTATTGCATGAATACTTTATTTTGAAATGAAATTGACAGATGAAACTTTCAAGATGGCGACTGGGCGCCATCTGGAAAAAAATTGAATGGAAAGGGGGGTCTTGTACACATCTTTTTGAAGCTCCTGACAAATGCTTCACAACCCTAGAATATGAAATCAATATCTTCAACTACTACAAAATGGCGACACTTTTAATAATTGCCTGAATACACGTCGAAGAAACGCCGAACATTTTCGAACACAGTAACGTCAATATCTCTACAAATTCAAATACAACAAATTCAAATTAAGTTAAGTTAAAATTTGATCAATAAATAGAGGTCCTACAATATGGTTTCTCAATATACCTGCACAAACGTTAATTTTTTCTGAATATTGGGTATGTGTTTCACGGAAAACGTGAGGATTGGTGTCACTCCAATAACGGCAACTTTGTCTGTGAACAAATATTGTGGAGATAGGTAGGATGCCTTGCAATGGTTTCCGCAGAATTCTGTTCTTCTATCAGGGCCATCTTCAGTTAATTGGTGAACCATTTTAATTTTGTATGGATGACACCTTTTCCTCTTCCTCTCCACACAATAGAGGGAAGACGCCTCACAAACATTTGCGACGGAATAAGTTGACTGTTCAGGATTTACTACCATCTCACCAATTATTTCCACTTGCTGTTCCTCCGGAATGGACGGATGACCTGGGGCTTTTTGTAATGTACAGTACCGGTAGTGTATTGAATTTGGATACAAGTTCCCTCAAATATTTTCTACGATTCGGAAAACGTTCATTGAAAATCCTTTCGGTCTCGTGAAAGTTACGCGTCGCACCGTAAATAAAAATCGCTTCAATTTTTTCTTCCAATGGACGAGAAATGACCATTTTAGTGATTGCTGATGTGGTACCTTTCCACTAGTAAAACCGAAAACTAAATGAGAATATTCTAACTGAATATTCGTACTGACATTTTTTGTCGTTTTTATAAACGAAAAATAACTTAACAAACCTTATCGGTTTGTTGGAATTGCCATATGGCAGATAAAAAGGAATATTTCTAGAAATATCGATATTAATGTGTTTGTCTTCAGGAAATTATTAAATGTTCCGCCAGTAGGTGTAGGTTGTAGTAGGTGAAGATATTGACTTCATATTCAAGGGTTGTGAAGTATTCGTTAGGAGCTTCAAAATGATGTGTCACAAGACCCCCTTTTTCATTTAATTTTTTTCCCCAGATGGCACCCAGTCGCCATCTTGAAAGTTTCATCTGTCAATCTCACTTTAAAATAAAGTATTCATGCATTGATTTCATTATCCCAATTTTAAATATTTTGAGTTGACCCGTTCAAAAAATAAAAGGGAGGGACATTAAAGAAATGCACTGTTTGTTCCATGAAACCTCCTCTTGTCAGACTAGTTTACGCCTGACAAAAAGAGGGCAAATTTGTCATTTTCTAATCCCTCGTGGATTTCAAAGGCTCTTCTGCCTCAATTATTTTCACATCAGATTTTTCGGCCGAAATCATCAAAAGACATCTGAATTCATCCCCTATGACAGCAGAATCGGATTATATTCCAGTAATTGCGATATTTCAAAAGTTGTTTTGTTCGAAGTTTTGCTTACTTGCAAAGTAAGAAGTGATTCAAACAGAAGATTAAAAGTGCGTGATGGACTAAGAAGAAGAGAATTAATTTGATCTGAGAATGTGCGTCAGAGATTATTAAGACACTTCAAGGAGTGATCCGCTTCGCTTGTCTCTTGTTTTTGTTTATGGGGTAAAAGCGGAAAATAAATTGTTTCTGTAGCAGATTTTGATAGCCTCACTTGGAGCGATTAATTATTCTTCATTATTAAATGGGAAAAGGGTAGAAGTTATATTTAAAGGTGTGATTTAGATTTTCGTGGCAGAAACGAGTGAATGGAACTAGTATGTCTATCGCAGATGAATGAATACCTACCCATGTTCTTCCTAAAAAACTAAAAATTAAAAAATCACTAATAACAATTGAAACCTTGAAGTAAATCAATTTTTTGAATAATCATATTTTAATACCTTTCTGTAAATTCGAAAGAAAGACGTCAACACTCTGCGATTTTTATGATTTATTCATTATTTTAATGTACGTTAGACAATTGGAATTTCGAAGCTTCAAAATGCTTTTTCGTTGAAATACAACATGTCGCAAATCACTGAAAATTTTCATTTTTTTTTGAGTTGTTTGTCATATTCCTACATTGACAAGTTAATCCAAGCCAACATTTTTGTTCTTTACTATTGAACCAGATACCCCTACTTACAACCTTGGAACCCCCATTTTTTTGCGCCAACGTAAACCCCCGTCGAGTCCCTTGGGAATCTAAAGGGTTCACCTGGACCACGTTGGGAACAACTGCTAGAGGAAAGAGCTATAGATAGTCATCACGATGAGGAAACATTTATTGAAAAAGATAGTGAAACAGTTTGTACAATGTAGCAAGAAACACTCGAAAATGGCCAACGATTTTTTGGATTTGGTATTTAATGAATCTAGCTGGAATCAATAGCCAACTAATTTGTGCCTTGAGCAACAAAAATACTCTCTCTGTCCTTCGATAAATGCTGTGGAGATAACTTGTATCTATGCTCACTGAAGACTCACAAGTTGACAAACATAGTTGACATATATGTCCTAAAGGACAGCGTATCTAACTAAATCTCATTGTCGAATATGTGTGAAATTTAGAAGGCTTAACACGGACCCAAATGCTTTGTACTAATTTTTCAGATGGCAATCGGTTTTCTCCAAATTAGATCAAACATAACTACATAAAATAGACAGAGACGGCGTGAGGCGTGGCCACCGCCACGCGGCGGTGCCGATAATAATTTTCAAAAAAATATTTAAAATCCGAAAGTCCCTGCCATGATTTTCTTTATGAATAATACATTAAATAACGCTCAACACAAAGATATTCAACTCTTCGGCGCACGAAAGCATATGAATAAAAAATTCGTGAGTATATTTCTTATTCTGATGAATTTAATTATACTGTAAAACTGAATAATCAAAAATTTCTCATGTTCTTCGTTTCTTATCATTAGTTTTTATTTAGTTTGGCAACATTACGTGGCGTTAAGCTGCTATCGTGGGGAATCTCCGTATACAAACGCAGTCTCGTTTCATGTTTTTTATATCGAATCACAACTTGATATCCTAAAATGTATATTTACCAACATTTTTGCCTGCTTTCAAGTAATGAATATCATTAGAGTTTTATCCCAACACCAAACCGTTTTTTTTAACCCCTCAACAGGTGTTTCGATCACCAAGTGATCATCTTCAAGAGGACGATAGATACCTCTGCTAGGTACCTGTGTCTTAATTGTCTTAAATTAATTTCACAATGTTGCCTTATCTACTATCCATAAACTAATATTACAATGTTGCCTTATCTAATAGTCAGGAAAATGAGATATCTATAGTTATTGATGGAAAACTATTTTTTAATGAGACACCCTGTATATTCGGTGATGAAACAAATAAATTGTTTAGTAGTAGCTATCAAATGTTGAGAAAGCTCTTCAAAGCATAAATTAAAACGCATAGTTGCAATGAAACTGAAAACAACTCATATTATATTTACTACAAATAAATAATAATAATGATGAAGAATAGACAATGAAATATATTTCTTCAGAAAAGGTGTTCAACATGTGTACCAGTTTCTTCTACACACTGGCGATACCTTTTCTTAACGATTTTTGTCGAATTAGTTCAATAGGAGTAAGAGAAGCAAAACTTTGCATCACTGCCGTTATCAATTCGTATCTAGAATTGGTCGGCAATTTAAAAAGATCTTTCAACCTTCCTCAGATATAAAAGTCCATACCAAAATTTTCCTTGACTTCTCTACTTCTCCGGGGATTTTGTTGTGCCCAAGTATAAGAACTGTGGTGGTTGAAAATGCCGGTACTGCTCACATAAACTTTGTCTGTTCAAAAACAATTTTATGGAAAGTCACGCACTTAGTTACAACTTTCCAGGAACGACTGGCAAAAAGCCATGCGGCGTTCAAAATATCCTGGTCTGATGAACTCTTCTGGTCCCGTATAGCTAGAATTTGTGGTTTTTTTATTCATATAATTTTGACCTTTTCTTTTCAAATTGACCACCATAAATTTGGTTGTTTCGTAATCTTGCGAAACTGTCTCTAAAAGGTTGTCTTGTCTCTGGCTACATCTCGTGCTACTTCTTTATTTTCCCTGGTTTCCCAGACTATTATATCCCATTTTTCATAATTCTCATACTTCATTGCAAATGTGTTTGAAAATTGAAGAAAAACTACTAAACAATGTAATGAAAATGAACATTTTCGAAAAACATGCTGTAACTCAAAAACGATGATAGATATCGATATGCGGTTTTCACCATTGAGTTTGTCATAAAATTTGACCCTCAAACACAGCCATCAGTTTTCATCTACCCAGGAGTTTCCCTTCTGAAAGTGTCCAATTTGGCCCACTCTGTAGACGATGGCATCTGAGAGAATGAAATTTATTTTGAATTTAAAGCTTTTCGGTTTTAAAAATGAAATAAAGTTACTTCGAGTCAGAAATCACAAAATTCACTAATGTATTTTCAATGCCAATGATAAAGAAATTTCGTGTATAAATGAAATTACCAAAACGTATTGGATTGCTTGTAGTCGTTTTCATTCGAAAAAAGGTTTTCGTACAGACCTCCAGTTTGTGCAGAAGTGTGCAGAAATGAAGTACATATTGTAACAAATTAATGAATTACCTGTCTTGAACAATTTTATTTCCAACAATATTTCACTAATCATAAACTAATTTATTTACAACACATAGCAATTAACACTTAACCCTTCATTGCATTCTGTTGCAGAAATGCAACATACCGTTCAAAGTTTCTATTCCAATAAGCAGAAGTATTCGTGCACGTTGTAACATATCTGCAACAATGTCTGTTACGGAATTTCGTACCTCAAAAAGCCTCTGAACGGCCCTGGTTTTAGTTTGAAATGTGTTTCCGTTGAGAGTGTGAGGTTAGAATTTCCCTACCTGATTATGCTGATATTTTATTTCTCTCCTAGCGTTCAAGAATACGAATAATTTACCAAACCATCAGGTAAGATACATTTTATGACATCCATAAATCGCAGGCTGTTTTTTTAAACAATTTTTTTCGTTATGTTATAAATATAGTTTGTTGCATATGTGCAACAACATGCGATAAGTTCATATGAAAGGTGTTTTCAGCATGACTGCTAAGAAATACCTCTCAGATAAGGATTTGGAAGAAATACTACAGAATCTGAGTGAAAGTGAAGACGACTATGATTTTTCTGATGACATCGCAAATCCGAATTTTATGCCGAGCGATCAGGATTTGGAGAATTTTGTTACAAATTTTGAAGATCAAGAAGGTGAAAACGAATTGGACTTGGATGATACAACCGATGAAGAAGGAACCCTTGATGAAACCCAGCAAGAAACTAATGTTGTGGAAACGACAGTATCAGTTCCTTCCACATCAGAAAGATCATCGAATGGAAAGAAAACGAATCGAAAAGGACAGCAGAAGGAAAAAGAAAATATTATTTTGAAGAAAAAAAATCTCATACTGAAACCCAGATGAAATTTCTTGGGAATTCGAGTCTTTCAGCTAATATCATGGAATTGAATACTCCTTATCAATTCTTCACATTTTTATTCACCGATGATATAGTCAGTAATATTGTAGAACAGTCAAATCTATATGCAATACAGAAGGATCCTAGTAGACCTGTCAATATAACCAGTACAGAGGTGAGACCATATATTGGAATTTGCTTCTACATGTCATTGTTTCATAATATACGAACACCCGATCCTATTGGTCTGAGATCTTGGGATTTGATGCAATAAAAACAACAATGTCGGTGAACCGTTTCGAAAAGATAAAACAATTTCTTCATTCCAACAATAATGAAACAAACAAGCCACATTCTGACAGACTGCATAAAATAAGACCTCTTTATGATGCACTGAACAGAAACTTCTCAAAAGTTCCAATGCAGCAGTACCTATCCCTTGATGAGCAAATTTGTTTTACAAAAGCAAGACATTTTCTGAAACAATATTTACCACTCAAACCTCTCGTTCTATCCTTCATATCAGGATTTGCTCATAGAGTTGAAATTTATGCAGGACAAGAAAATGGCAATTACTCAACAGAAGTTCCTGATTTGGGTGCTAGCAGCAATGTCGTGGTTCGTTTGGCACAAATGATTCCAGACAACTTGAATCACACAATTTACTTCGATAATTATTATACCTCGATTCCGTTGATATCATACTTAGCTGGAAGAGGAATACTGAGCCTGGGTATTGTACGCAGAAATAGAATATCAAACTGTAAGTTGCCAGATGAGAAAGCTATGAAAAAAGCAGATAGAGGTGCTACATATGAATATGTTGCCTCATATAAGGGCACAAATATTGCCTGGAAAGACAATAAAACTGTAACACTGAATTTTGCTGGAGAAAAATCTTTGAGTAAAGTTCAGCGTTTTGATAGAAAGAGAAAGGAAAGAATTGAAGTGGATTGCCCATACATTGTGAAGGAATACAACCGGTACATGGGTGGTGTTGATTTGTTGGACAGTCATTTAGCACGGCACAAAATATTACTACGCAGTAAAAAGTGGTATTTTAGACTGTTCTATCATCTGTTAGATTTGGCAGTGGTCAATTCTTGGGTACTTCATAAGCAGGCTTTGGTTCAGCGTTCAAGTACTGACAAATTGCCAACTTTGTCTGAGTTCAAAACAGAAATAGCTGAATGTATGTGTAGAATTGGTGCACAGCGGGAAAGAGAAAAAAGAGGTAGACCGTCCTTATCCTTCGAAACAGACATTCAAAAGAAAAAAATGAGGGGTCCCGCCCACCATGTACCTCCCAAAGACGTGGGACAAGATTCAATTGGACATTGGCCCATTTGGACAGAGAAGAGGGTAAGATGTGAAGTTCCAAACTGTACAGGAATTTCACGAACAACTTGTTCCAAGTGTGGCGTTGGACTTTGTTACAACAAAAAAAATAATTGTTTTCTTCAGTTTCATACCACCTGAATATTGATAGCGTACACATGGTGTTGCATTTCTACAACACATAAAAAAATGTATAGAAATGAAATTATTTTTTAAAATATTTTTCCATTCATTCTCATGCAAAAATAATCCTCATGAGCGATGAACAAGACGAATATGAAAAATCATGCAATGAAGGGTTAATTTATTTCCACTATTTGAATTTCTCGTTTAGCTGCTCGATTCACTTGCTGAACTGGCCTCTTGGATCGGGAATGCGTGCTTATATAATGTAACAGCGCTTTCTAGAAATCTGTAGTCGGTTCGGTACTTGACTAGACATGATTCGGCCGGCGTACTGATCAGGGGCGGCTTCAGGTTTGTTACAATATCGACATAAAGTGTCATATGTGATTTTAGGGTGCAGCGCCCTAATGCACCCCTGCAATGGATGAAAACGCTGCGGATTCGCAAAGAAGTATTTATCTTTGTACATGCAATAGCCAAAATTTCATTTTTCTATATTCACTGACATCGGAGATATTAACCCGTACTGAGAATTTTCGGATCCCCTCCGTTTCCATTTGATTTATAAAGGCACACAGCGAATGTCATTATAATTATTCTAATATTGTCAATATTAGACCGAAACTGTGACGAATTGCCGAACAGTGACATTCAATTGCATTTTGAAGAAACTATTCCGGGACCTCTGAACAGCAATAATATACACGCCATCGAACACATATAACCAAAAGTTTACATACATATAACGTTATGCACTAGCAGCTTGCACGTCAACAGGTAGATAGAAACGAACAGAATGCATAGAGATAAACGCGAAAAGCGTCGCTGGTTCGCATAAAAATTCGATTCGATTCGAGTATTGCAAGGCAAAGGTACTCGTTAAATCCATCATCCTCTATATGCACGAGTGTTTATGGAGAACGTGCCTATCTGAAAAATCATTTTCCTTCGGAGAATTCCTTTGTACGTTTACAAATGCGAAGAGAGGCGCTATGGTGGAGTGAAATGTGTATTTGAATAGAAAATGATTTGTTTAGGGTAACGGAACATAGGGGTGGGGGAGGGTCTGGTTTGTCTTATGAAAAGTGTTGATTGGCGCGAATGGACCGAATCGGTTTTTGAGTCGATTTTTCGCTAGGAATCGCATGTTAAAGAGTAAGACATGTAATACTCAGTTTTCTAAGTTTCGACTTTTGACAAAAAAAATCATATTTTTCACTCTTTGTGAAATAAGGAACAATAATTTTACTAACACTCATAGATAATACTAATATCGTCTTCATTATTTTATGCACAAAAAAGCCAATATACGTTATACAGGGTGTTTATTAAACATGCGGCTGAAATTTAAGGGACTATTCCTCGGACTATCCTAAGGATATTTTGTAATTTGATGATTACTACCTTTGGATCAGGTACAATGAGCACAAAAGGCATACATAAATCCAATAGTATATAAATCAAACCTCGCAACACACGCCATACAAAACAAATATAATTTCCCCCCACCAGAGAACATGAAACTCATGAAACGAGTTAACAAGGGAAACCGCATGGACATTTGGGAAAACTTGAACATCCATAAATTTAACAGTCATAAATCACTTATCGAGGAACAAGTACAAATCAAAACACAACAAGACCTTAACATTCAATATATTAAACAAAATCATACACATTCCTAGAGAAGATCTAACACAAGGAAGAGTCCCTGATGCAGTACGAATACAGGCAAATTCACCTGAAATACCTGAGTTGAGACGTTCTGACCGTATAAAGAGGCAGACGACAGGATACAGGACAATTAATAGAAGATAATATGAAATATATATATATATATATATATATATATATATATATATATATATATATATATTGTGATTCTTATATAATCAGAAATGATTATTGAATAACAAAATAAGTTATCTCCCTAACTATATTATTAAATGGGAACTGTTGGAAGGTAGGATTACTAAATCGTTTACTTTTATTTCGGCTACGTTAATAATTTTAAAATTAGCAAAATTGTTATTGTCTAAATTATTTCTCGTTCCGTATCTTCGAAACGAAGCGCTCTATCAAAAAACATCAAACGACAAAATATCGTTAGGAATAGTCCCTTAAATTTTTTCCGCATGTTTGAAAAACAGCCTGTATAATAATACTATCAAGTGAAATAAAGAGCGGAGTTCAAGGACTGCAATGTAATGCACCACAGAAGATGTTTCTCCACTTTACCCTGAAAAGAAAAGAGGAAAAAACAAAAATAAAACTTAGTTTGCGATAACTTTGAGTTCACTTCAGATTCCTTTATTGTCCCTATGAATATTGTTTTCTTTTCAGCTATATTTCGGTATAATCCAGTCATTTAAGCTTAAATTAGGTAAGAATTTCGGAATTCGAGATACCCAGCTGTAAGTCTGTAAATACTTGTATATTGACACCCTAAAAGTTGTCTCAAAACCTACATATGGTAGGGTGTAAGCAACTATTAAATTTCAAGGTCAATGGTCACAAAAATCGATTTTGTAGAATACAAAATTCTCTACAAATTTTGTTTCAAAAATTTTTTTATACGGTGAACCGTTTTCGAGATAGAGGGCGGAGAGCGCGCGGTCACAGCATCACTTCAGGTCAACCGGTGCCTCCGGTCGAAAACGCGCCATATATAGTTGATGAACTATCGATAAATCAATGATTATAAATATTTGTCAATTTTTAATAACTATTATATTATATTTTATCATTTTCTTCATGCATTAAATCTATATCTATTCAATAATACTGATAACCGTTTACTAAAATTAAAAAATAATTAAGAGAAAAACTTAAATCATAATATAATTACATTCCCATTTACACTAATGACATTTTAAATAGAAAATAATTTAGTGCCTCTTTAAAATCTGTTAATTTTAAAATTCTTTCACTACGTCAAATCGAAATAACAAAGATAAGTTCATTAATATGTTAATTGAAAAATTACAAGCTGCAAATATTACTACTAAACAAGCCAGAGATGATGCAGATGTTCTTATTGTTGAAACTGCAATTGAAGAATCAAAGTCTAAAAAAACTGCAGTTATAATAGGACAAGATATTGATTTACTTGTCATTTTAATTGGGCGAACACTGTCTTACGAACAAGAAATTTTCTTTAAAAAAGTTGGGAAAGGTAATGTAAAAACGGAGATATACTCGACTAAAAGTTTTGATAATTATCCTCATTCTAAAAAACATATTTTATTTCTGCACGCATTAAGTGGCTGTGACACAACTTCTGCGCTTTTTAAAAACGGAAAAAAATCATTTTTAAAAGTTTTTGAGAAACTGACAAATTTGGATGAACTAGCTGCAGCATTTGAGGAAGAAAATTGTTCGGCCCAGAGATTATTAGAGAGTGGAACTCAAACCTTATTGGCAGTCTATAATGCTCCGAAATCTGTGAAAAGTCTCGATCATCTTCGTTATATGCATTACGTCAAGTCTACAAAACTTAATAAACCTGTGCAGCTTTCAAATATTCCACCAACAAGTGCAGCTGCTCATCAACATTTCAACCGTGTATATTATCAAGTTCAAACTTGGTTAGGACATGATTTGGAACCCCAGGTATGGGGTTGGGCAATGCGAAACGATTTTCTGGAGCCTATCATGACAATTTTACCACCTGCTCCAGAAGATTTGCTAAATACAATTTTCTGCAACTGCAAGAGTGGTTGTGGTTCGCGATGCGGATGCAGGAAAGCGGGCTTGCAATGGTCTTTAGCTTGTGGCCAATGTAATGGGCAAGCTTGTCTCAATGGTCTACCATATCAGAGCGACATTAACGAAGATGGAACCTTTGACCCCGAAATCATGGAAGAACTTGAGACAAATGTCGTTGAAGACGATAATGAAGACCAGTTTTAAATTTACCAGCAGCCAGAAGACGACGATGAAGGGAAGAAGATGATTGATTTCTTTACTTTCAATAAAAATAAATGTATTCAATGATATTTTTTAATAAAAAGATTAATTCATAATTTATTTTTTTTTTTCATCATGTAAGAAGTTATAAATATTAATTAGGTTAAAATTCAAATATAATTCCTATATTTTCATTAACAATTCTGCAATTACATGGGCAGGTAAGTGTTGTTAAATAAATTAATACTGAATAAAAAGTGGATAAGTTAGGAAAAAAATGATAAAATATAATATAATAGTTAATAAAAATTGACAAATATTTATAATCATTAATTTATCGATAGTTCATCGTTTTCGACCGGAGGCACCGGTTGACCTGAAGTGATGCTGTGACCGCGTGCTCTCCGCCCTCTATCTCGAAAACGGTTCACCGTATAAAAAATTTTTTTAAACAAAATTTGTAGAGAATTTTGTATTCTACAATATTGATAATAAATACAAGTAGCAAAAAACCCATAGGAAATGAGATATTTCCAAAAAAAGCGCAAAAAACCGATTTTTGTGACCTTTGACCTTGAAATTTAATAGTTGCTTAGACCCTACCATATGTAGGTTTTGAGACAACTTTTAGGGTGTCAATATACAAGTATTTACAGACTTACAGCTGGGTATCTCGAATTCCGAGGTGAACTTACTATAATGACTGGACTAGTAATGAATTCGATAACTGGAAAACAATTTTACAAATAATGGGAAATTTAAAAGGAAAGGAACAACAGACAATCAATGAAAACTATTTGGGAATTTCCCATAAATTCGGTAGCAATAATTTTAAAATTTATAGACTACTCACTTCCTATGGCTCTTTCATATTAATCTTATCCCGTATTGTGACGTCATTAAATTACCTTTATATCACATAACAGTTTTCAATAAAAAGTGAGAGCAACGTATTTCTATCCGGCATTGGCATGCTGTCGCCTCCTAACGAATGATGTTTTAACATTTCAAAGAATTATCAGGGTTGTAATTAAGAAAATATTCATCTACGGGGTTAACAGGTAGATATCCTTGTTAAAACTCTTCAATTTTCAAGTTTTTTTAAGACAAAACAAAAGCACTATAGGAAAATCTTCAACGCGCTCTAAGGCGGTGACTGTGCGAAAATAGCGATTCACGTTGGATTTGAATCGATGGAGATTAAATTCATTTGGAAAAATGTCTTCTGATAGTTCATAAAGGCAGTTCTCCAAATGAAGGAGTTCTTAAACAGTGAAGTTCGAGGTGTACTGAGTTGAATCTCGAAACGATGAGCCAAAACAGCCGTCGCGTATTTCTGATATGTACCGTTCTTGGTGGAATCAAATGTGCCAAGGCACTTGAACATCTCTCGTTGAAGTATCTATGAAAGAGAGACAAATCTCGTTCCAGACTATTTAAGGTGTTGTCGTGTCTCCAATCAGCAGTTTCAGGATATGCTTATCACAATATATATATCGTTGTCATATATGACAACGATACTCCAAAGAAGATCTAATCAAAGCTTTATAAAGTATCAAAAGTTGCTGAGGTGTATACAGTTTTCTTGTTCGGTACAGTGTTCAAAGCTTTTCAGCAACTGCCTTTGCAATTCCAACGACATCATTGTGCCAAGACATATTGGTGTCCATTTCAACCTCCAACAAACTTATCGAAGCAGAAAGCGAAATTGTCCAATATATTGGATTCTTGTTTTTTTCCAATAAGTCGTTGGTACACAATAAGGAGGAGGGTTGGATTCCTAGGAACTCCAGCGCTGATGATAAAAGTATTCAAGAGATGTTCATCGACGGCCACTTGCAGGGAATAATCTTTCAGGAAGCTGGAGAGCCATATAAAAAAATTATCCGACAAGCCATAACATCGAAGTTAGGCCAGCAAACCTTCATGCCACACATGGCCAAAGGCCTTAGAAATACAAGCGCAAGAACTCTTCATATTTCTGGATTGCGTTATTCCAAATATGGGTGACATACGATAGATGGTAGCCTGTTGATATGTGTTTTCGAAAGCCATATTGATGATCGCTCAAGATGTGAAGTCTTCCAAATATTCAAGGATATGGCGATTCTTGATATCACTTTGTGTATTTTAAAAAAGGAAACAAATTGCCCTAAATTGACAAATACCAAAAATGCCTCGAAACAAATCATATTACCGTTGAACATACGTACTAAAACCACTCCGAATACGATTTCCACCTTAAAGCTAAGTATCTTATTGGGTGACATTCAATGCCTCATCCTGAAAAGGACTCTTTTCTCCGTCCCGTTAGGTAATTTAATCCACCCTCGTCGAGAGAGAATTTTCTCTTCAACATTAGCATGTGGGTACGGAATACGATTGATTTCGTTTCTGTGTGCTTTTATTCGGCAAATATTCCAATTTTTTTCAGACGGTAGAGAGGCTCCGCGTATATAGAGCACTGAATAAATTACTGCGTCTTCAATTCGAGAAGGTTCTTTTCATCGGATGATTATTTGAAAGGCAAGATGGGTATTTTGCGATGTTTCGGATAATGTATGTCGATTCGAAGTTATAAACGTATTTATTCGTATACGATTTAGTGGAGACAAAATGAGTATAGAATGTGCAAGTTTTCAAGAAGAAACCAAATATTTGCTTCTGTTGTCACTTTGCCAGAGTGCTGAAATATTGGAAAGGCTAATATTATTTAAATCATGGAATTGCATACATTTCTAACGATTGAACTAGTGAATTCGCGACATATTTATGGAGTACGTAGTGAAACTTTTCACATAAAAACAAATATATCATGGATCTTGCCAAAAATGTTGCATCACAAACCCTAGAATCATCATATATTAATCGTGCAGTAAAAGATAAAGAATTTATAGGTATTTTTGTGGTGTCTAATTTTAAAAAATATGCATCCACAGTATGCAGCAACATTGTAAATAAATAACGTAGTTAAAAACATAAAATGAAACTGTTTGATTTCTTCTGCCAAATAGTCACACGGCTAAGATTTTAAATAATATAGTTTTTATGAAAAAGCTCGGTATATAAATTAGAAGTAAACGAGATGTTGCCAAGAAATTCTGAAATATTAGAGTTTATAGCGCAATTATAAATATTATGTGTGTCAAGAACAGATTTATGCATTTGAATTGAAGGGGTTATATTTTAAGGAGTGATTAATTTTTGGGAATGAAAGTTTTTGGCTTTCTACTACTCCATCTTGATACAAAAAAAGGATGAGGGAATCTTCCAAAGAAAGGAAGGAAGTAATCAATTTGAGAATAAGTAACTCGATACATGGATGTGTAAGTAGATCAGGCAAAGAAGTAACTTTCAGACACAAACTGAAAGAAAGTCCTCCTTAAACAGCTACTTTCATATAGACATTGAATTATACGAAAGAAAAAAAATTCTTTCGGAACAAATACTTCTATATGAACACTGAATTATACAGAAGATATACTTTTCTCTACTCAGTTTGTATTTCAAACATTCGTTGTGGAATAAAAATCAGATATCATTCACATGAGTTCTACTTTAAATGAATGGTGATAAATTGCACTTACATGGAACACTGTCACCATCACTGGTATACACCGATGTTTCGCCTTAAGACACTTGCCACAAGGCTCTTCAGTACCAAATTGGATAACATTATAGAAAATACACACAGTTCATTCATGAATTACGATTTTTAATGTCATGGAATAAGCTTGATCTGCTTATGTCATCGATGACATCGTAATTTCATTCATTCACCTATTTGATTTAATCCCAGCCAAGAGGAATCTTATTTGAATTGAAGGGGTTATATTTTTAGGAGTGATTGATTTTTGGGAAAGAAAGTTTTTGGCTTTCTACTACTCCATCTTGATACAAAAAACAAGGATGAGGGAATCTTCCAAGGAAAGGAAGGAAGTAATCAATTTTGAAATAAATAACTCTATACATGGATGTGTAGATCATGCAAAGAAGTAACTTTCAGACACAAACTGAAAGAAAGCTCTCCTGAAACAGCTACTTTCATATAAACATTGAATTACACGAAAGAAAAAATTCTTTCGAAACAAATACTTCTATATGAACACTGAATTATACAGAAAATACTTTTCTCTACTCAGTTTGTATTTCAAACATTCGTTGTGGAATAAAAATCAGATATCATTCACATGAGTTCTACTTTAAATGAATGGTAATAAATTGAACTTACATGGAACACTGTCACCCTCACTGATATACACCGATGTTTCGCCTTAAGACACTTGCCACAAGGCTCTTCAGTACCAAATTGGAATAAGCTTGATCTGCTTATGTCATCGATGACATCGTAATGTCATTCATTCACCTATTTGATTTAATCCCAGCCAAGAGGAATCTTATTTGAATTGAAGGGGCTATATTTTTAGGGGTGATTAATTTTTGGGAAAGAAAGTTTTTGACTTTCTACTGCTCCATCTTGATACAAAAAACAAGGATGAGGGAATCTTCCATGTTCATATTATGATTTAATTTGAAAAATTATATACGGAAAAGCCTAAAGAACAGTTATGTAAGAGTGAAGCAAATAAAGTGCTTACTTGGAACATGGATTTGAAGCTTTATAACTCCTATTTAATTATATGCGAGCGCTTTCGACAGCGCTCACAACTATTTTGTAGTAGTTGAGGATATTGACATTATATTCTAGGATTGTGAAGCATTTGTCAGAAGCTTCAAAAATATGTGCCACAAGACTTCCCTTTCCATTCAATTTTTTTTTCAGATGGCGCTCAGTCGCCATCTTGAAAGTTTCATCTGTCAATTTCATTTCAAAATAAAGTATTCATGCATTAATTTAATTATCTCAAATTTCTATTTTTTGAGTTTACTTGTTCAAAAAATAAAGGGGGGGGGACATTAAAGAAATACACTCTATGTACGTGAGCGTATAACAGTTTGAGCACCTACTTGAAATAAAATTAGTTATGAATTATTATTGGTTCTTTTCTTTCGTCAAACAAATTGTAGGTTTGAATTGAAAGGGATTAATTTTTTGGGGAAAAAAAGTGTTTTCTTTTTAATTTTTTTTCAAGGACAAAACATAAGCACTACAGGAAAATCTTTAGGGTGCTCTAAGAGCGGTGCCTGTGCGAAAATGGTGATTCATATTGGATTTGAATCGCTGGAGATTAAATCAATTTGGAAAAACGTTGCCAAGAAGTTTATTCCACATAAACGCAGTTCTCCAAATGGAAAAGTTGTCAAACAGTAAGTTCGTGGTGTACTGAGTTGAACCTCAAAACGTTGAGCAGCCACACTGCGTCGCGTATTTCTGATAAGTACTGCTCTTGGTGCCAAGTCATTTGAACACTTCCCGTGAAAGTATGTATAGATGAGAGACAAATATCTGACCTTTCTTCGATGTTCCATGCTATCAAGGTTGCAAGTGATGTTCGCGTATCCAATCGAACGGATGGCTCTTTTTTGGATGGAATCCAGCAGCTTCAGGGTACATACATGAGAACAATACTCCAAAGAAGGTCTGATCTGAGCTATATGAAGCATCAAAAGTTGCTGAGATGTGTACAGTTTTCTGATTCGAAACACGTGTTCCAAGCTTTTGAGAAGCGGTTTTTGCAATTCCAGCGACACGATTGTGTCCATTTTAATCCCCAACAAACTTATCGAAGCAGAAGTTGGAATTGTTTTTGTGGCATTGAATTGAACCTGGTTACTTTCATTCCAATCAAAATTACTTATAGATCCTTATTAAAATATGCAACCTCCTGCTGTCGGTAAAGATGTGCATCCACCGCAGATGTCCAGGAATCCAAATGAAATAATGAAACAAGTGTGCTGTCGTCAGCAAAGTGATATATTGGATTCTTGTTTCTTTCCAATATATAATAGAAAGATGGTTGGAGTCAATACAGACCCCTGGGGAACACCAGCATTGATGGTAAATATATTCGAGAAATATCCGTCGACGGCCACTTGCAGGGAACGTTCTTCTCCAAATGAATTCAATTTTCAGACATTCAAATCCAACGTGAATCGCAAATCTCGCACCCTTCTTAGAGCGCCTCAGAAATTTTCCTGTAGTGCTTGTGTTTTACCTTTAAAAAATGAGATATTAATTTTTGGTAAAGAAAAGTTTTGACTTTCTGCTATTCCATCTTGATACAAAATGAAGTGTAAATCTTCCAAAGAAAGGAAGGAAGTGAAATTTCACCTCTTTAATTTACGATATTGTTTAGTGTATCAATAATTGTGAATGATATCTGATTCAATTCTATGAATACAATACAAACTGAATAAAAAAAGTGTTTTTTGGATAATTCAGTGTTCATATAAAAATATTGGTTTGAAAGAATTTTTTTGTGTAATTCATTCTTTATATGAAAGTAGCTGTTTCGAGGGGGCTTTTCTATGAGTTTTTGTCTGAAAGTTAGGTTAGGCTAGGTCCAAAGTGAGTGGGTCTATTCGACCCTCCGCCGCAACCCGCAAGGGTTCATTGTGGCTCACACCTTTCCACACTCGACCAAATAAACCCCGCTTCTCATCGAAGTCGATTAGTTTGTATGGTGAATGGTCTTTCAGGTCAGATGGTAAGAGTACGGCTCTGCCCAACTCTAAAAACCTGATTCGGTCCCCAGCGGCGCAGGGACAAAGTATGTGCTCTGCTGTTTCATCATTTTCCAAACAGAGGCGACACACAGTGTCTTCCGACAGTCTGAGTCGCTGCACATGATGATTCAAATGACAATGACCTGTAAGAAGACCTGTTAGACATCGTAGTTCATCCCTACTGTAGTCCAACAACTGTTTGGTATCAAGCTTGAAAGGGTGAATACATGCCTTGAAGTGAGCCAATCCTGAAAGATTCTGCCAGAAGTCCATAAATTTTCCTGCCATCTAGGTGTTCAATGTTTGTTTGGCAAAGCCTAAAGCGATGGCAATGACAGATTATGGTCCGATGAAGCTGCTTGCAGCACCCTCCTTTGCAAGGAAGTCAGCAGCCACATTGCCTTCCAGGCCAGTATGGCCAGGAATTCAGATCAGAGACAATCTGTTAAGTCTTCCTATCGAGTAGAGTCGTTTTCGGCAATTTGCTACCAATTTAGACGTTGCTCGATAGGAGCCAATAGCTTCCAACGCCGCTTGACTGTCCGAGAATATTTTTATTGACTTGTGTATGAGGTTGGATTCTTCCAATCTCTCCGCACATAATTCAAAATTTCTGCTTAGAATGCAGTCGCATAGGTTCCTAGGCAGGTTAATATCTCTGTCGTGGGTCTGTGACTGAAAACACCTGTACCAGAACCGGAAGGTGTTTTTGATCCATCTGTGAACCAACAACTATCTGCTCTTAATATTTCCTTGTCCCGGAGGATCCAGTCATTTCTACTCGGGAATAGTACTTTATAAGGCAGTTCGTAAGTTGACAGTTGGAGTCATAAAGTCTGAGGTCATTTCCAGAATGCTGTGATTTCCAGTGTCAACCAAAATCTGTTGCACTCTGCACTACATTGATTTGTGCAATTGACAGTCCATCTAGCCTCTCTCCCCAGAAAAATGTGGAGAGGAGGTAGATCTAGAAGGATCTCCAAGATCGCTGATGGTGTGGTACTGATGGCACCACTGATAGCCAGACAATCCTGTATCTGTTAGCTAGAGAGCTTCGCCTGGGCCGTTTTCTGTAAAGCCTCCGGCCACCAGGCAATTGCACCATAAGTGATCATTGGTGATCTCCATAAGTGATCATAAATCCCAATTGATTTATGTGATGATTTACCACAAATACTTCGACATATCCATAGGGACCGTCTGGCTTTGTGTAAAACTTTTTGTAAGTGAGCATTTCAGGTGAGTTTTTTATCAAGGACAATGCCAAGATATTTCACCTCCGTTATAAATGGAATTACCTCACTATTGAGGGAAAGTGGCGTGTAACATATAAAACCGGCAAAACCTCGGTTGAGAAACGCACGATCACGATGCACACATAAAATCCGAGTTTGTTCAAATATCCTGCATACAAAAACTTCCATCTCTTGGTAACTAGCCCTTTACTGCTTATGACTCAGAGAAAACTTCCCTTTGAATATTTCTTTTATGCGCCGACGTTCCGAAGAATCACCGAACACATCCATCATACCTATTGTTCGAAGCGTTTGTTATTGAAAATGTGGAAAATTTTCCGTGGAAAACTCAACGTCAAATCCCTCAAGTCTTTTCTGCAAATACGCAGCGATATTTTTCTTGCGTCGTTGACATATTTTATGCTTGCAAGAAAGCTAAATATTAGAATATTTCAGTCGTATCTGGACATATATCTGCAAATACTCCAGTTGAGAGTTTTTCTCCAAGGATAACGATATATGGGAAAGATATCGCATAAACGAGAGAAGTACACAATTCAATTCCGCCGAGAAGAATGAAGGTCATAGGAGACAGTTACATAAGAATGCCAAAAGAGAAATAATTGGGATCTAACAAAAAACTCGTCAGTATTGGAGTTGAAATGACTGGAGAACAGTGTTTTGCTTTCAATTCAATATCTGAATGAGGACACTGTTTTGTTTTTTATCTGCAATCCATATGTACAATACACCATTGGAGCCGAATAAAGCGTATTTTCAATGAAGTGAATAATATATAGTTAATGAAAAGTCTATCGGATATAATTCAATGTCCAACGTGGTATAAACCGGAAAAGAAGATGCTTTGTGTCAGACATTCACCAGGTTCAACTGTAAACGAACGTTGGAAGAGATGAATGTTTCGAAATTCCGAAATTTATTCTCGAAATATTTCTATACGTATTTACGATGTTTGTTCATTTCATTCATCAATTTTTATTTTGTTCCTTCGAAGTAGTCCCCTTCAGACGTCACTAAACTCTCTCAGCGATTCAGTTTGTATCTCCCCAATCATCCCAAAACGCCGTTCTTTCATGGGTCTCTTCAATCTTAGGAACAGGAGAAAGTCGCAGAGGGCCAAATCTGGCGAATACAATGGCTGAGGCATGACCAAAAAATGACGAGTGAAAAAAAAAGTGAGCATTATCGTGATGCAAAAGTTGTGAACTTTAAGATAATACTGACGCACTACTCCTGATGCACTAACGCCACGGTAATCGAAGGACACAGTGAGAAAAAACTTCACATTTGATGGAACTAGGCGTGCTTTTTTATATTAGCTCTCCTGGACTCGTCCATTGGGACGATTGGACTTTTGGTTTTGATGTCATAACCATATAGGTACCCATGATTTGTCACCAGTTATGACTATTACTGGAGTTTTTTCCCAACACCAAATCGTTATTTTTAACACCTCGACACGTGTTTCGATCACCAAGTGATCATCTTCAAAGAGGGAGATTAAAACAGTTTTAATCTTCCTCTTCAAAGATGATCACTTGGTGATCGAAACACGTGTCGAGGTGTTAACAATAACGATTTGGTGTTGGGAAAAAAACTCCAGTAATATTCATTACTACACCAAAGGTTCCAAACAGTGCATCATAAGTACCAGTTATGACCCTTTTGAGCAAATCTAGATCCCTATTGACGTCATTTTTGGAATGAACTTAGCTGTCACACGCTTTATGCTTCCAAAAAAATGACATGGCGTGGGCCATTTTCTTTCTCGACAGTTACATCGGTTGTTAATGTGCTGGGGCGTCCTGACCTTCTGTGAGAACCACTTGTTAACATTTTTCTGACTCAGAGTACAATCACCGTATGGCACCGTCAACGAGTGTACCAACAAGAAAAAATTTGAAAAAACGCGTTTATAATGTACATAGCCCGCTAAATTTAAAGATTTACCTCAATTTTTGAAGTCCTCTATTTCGACTCCATACAGTAATCAGACATATTTTGGTCTATAAAAAATTATTGAGACAGAAATTGGATTCTGAACACATGTCTGGAGAGAAATGATTTATGAAAAAAATAAAAATGCATTCTTACCACTTGCTTGAACAGGACGAGAATGAGACTCTCTCTTACCTGAAACAAAAAATTTTATATTCTTAATCGAGTATGTAATTCAATAATTGAAACCAAATAATTTAATTTCATATACACAATGTGACAGGTATATAGTGTTTTAAAATTTGTAATGTTTTTTGATAATTCATAGTTTACAACAAATTACTAAAGTTGGGTATAGTTGTGAAAAGTCAACACAAAGCTGTATAATTTCTGGAGCTCTTGTTCAACATCAATCCAATTTTTAATGTAAATGAGAACTTTCAAATTGTTAGTCAATTAACGATAGACGAATTCTCTAAAAGATCAATCGAAAAAATTCATCGAATCGAAACTAATAAAGATAAAGATGAAGCTGCGGCGGTAGACATTTTGTTCGAACATTTTTTGCATGGAAATACTACGACCAAGCGTAAAACGAACGGTAGCGCTTTTATTTTTCACCTCAAAATTCATTAGTTTTGTGAATGCTATGGCCGAACGTGAACAGTATAGTTAGTGGTTTCAATTCAACTTGAATATCACTAATATAAATATTACGACTACGCCTCCAAATTGGAAAATATTCAAGTTAATTGCATTTTCTAGTGTTTCAGAAATAATTCCTGAATTAGGAGATTTGCGTAAAAATTGTGATTTGCTAGTTTTTCCAAAGCAAACAAAAAAGCTCTTGAATGTCATTTGTTTATTTCCAATTCTTCGGGAAATATGAAGGGAATTGTCAGAAATAATTTTGAGGTATTAATCCCTACACTATGCCTTTTACGAGAAAAACTTATATGACCTTGTCTATGGGACTTGTTGGATGAACATATGGAAATTTTGAATATTTGCACTACTTTGTACGCAAAATGAGATTTGATTAAATTTCCAAATCTAAAAATTACGGAAAAAGTATACTGAGGTATTTTGTTAATCTCCTTGTGTTTCAACTTGTCTCCCGTCCACAAAAAATTAGAAATTTTTTAATTATTTCCGAATTATTATGAATGTGATGATGATTGAGAGGTACAACATTGCTCTTTGACTTTTTCCGTCGTCTCTGAAATACATTTTCGCGATATTTTCCGTATATACTATTGAAATTACAGAAAAATCGTATAAAACATTTTTGGTAGAATTCACTACAGTGTATAACTCTTCAATTTGAAATTTTCTGATACCTCTTTCTGTTTTAAGATATTTTGTCGGAAAAATCGACGGTTTTTGGAAACTAGATGAGTGGAGATGTCTTTCTTCGGAAGTATTGGTGAGCTATTCTTTTTCGGACGACAGTCAGATAAAAGAACAATGAGACGACACAAAGGTCGAAAAAATTACTAATCCGAAAGATCGTAGCATAACTTGATAAAACGTTCATAACATTCAAAAAGAAGTATATTCACTTTCCTCATCCATTTTCACAAAAAAATTAAATCACTCGAGAGGCTACACCAATCAAATTCAATGATAATATTATTTGTTAAGCGTCGAATAAAGGTTTTCATGGTTTTTAAAGTAAACAAACTCTAATGAACGAATTTCATTCAGACCATTTCTATAGAATATTGCGTAGTAGTTTAAAAACATTTGAATTTATTTGGACGTGACTATTTACAGGACTTGAATATTAAAAATCCATGATTGATTTCAACCTAATATAAAAATCATGAAAACAATATAGTTTTGATAATCATTGACAAATATAACAACGTTATTAATAATTATTTATATTTTTCATGTTGTGTATCCACTTGAGTTTTTCGTTTCGAATATTTTGAAACTATAATATTGGTATGTTTTCGAATATTAAATCATTCATGAATGTTGAAATGTATTACTACTTGTTGATTTATAAATTTTTCAAAGACCGAAATATTTCCCATATAATTAAGGAAATTATCGTTTGATATCTTTGTCCAGACCCATCTGTTACGCATCTGTTCAGCAAGGGATGCAGAAACCCTTGCGAGATGAATTGCGAGATGAACGACCATCAACACTTCAAAATCGATATTTCAGTAGGCAAGAGCTCAGACGTTGTTCTACAGTTAAGGATGTTATTTTTGCTATACGACATTTTTGTATCATTATGCAATGATGCTCAACGGTACCTTGTCAAACTTTCAAAATATTAAGCATGGCGTTACGCGATGGTCTGTTTTGAGCCTGGTATTATTTGTCATTTATGTGAATGACTTGTGCAAATATATGATGCCGTTCAAATCGGTTCTCTTTGCGGACGACACCACTTTCATTCTGTCGGATAAAAATAATGATATGTTACAGTCTCATCTCGACGAGGTATCTAATAGTGCTAATTATTGGTTTCTATCTAATAAGCTGAAACTGAATGGTCAGAAGACACAATACTTCCAGGTTTCTGCTAATAATCAAATTATCTCCAATTGTGAAACTAATAGAGTTAAGTTACTGGGCATTACATTAGACAATATACCCAACTGGTCTGCACTCAACTAAAGAGAAAACTCTCGGGTTCTCTATTTGTTCTTGGCCAATTGACGTACATCACTAGTGCAAATATATTGAGATCCTTATATTTTTCACTGTTTCACTTCCATATTAGTTATGGTGTACAACTTTGGGAAAATTCATGTCACTCCATTCAAATATTTAGGATGCAAAAGAAGGCATTGAGAGTGCTGGCTAATATTGGATACAGGGATCTCTGTCAAGAGTATTGAAAAAAAACTCAGGATTATGTCATTGCCAACTTCTTTTCTTTATTACGTTTTGATTGAAATCCATAAGAAAAAACCATCCTTGGCGAAACAATGTCATATCCACGAACATAACACATGAAACGCTCACCACATTAGAATAAATCAATTTCGTCTTCACTTATCGCAAAAAAATTCCATAGATTACTCTCTGCACAATATTTTGCCCCAATATTTCAAGGAGCTCAGTCTGATACTTACAAGAGAACATTGAAAAGTTGTTTATTGAGGCATTGCCTCTATTCTGTCGATGACTTCAGAACACATTACTTCTTTTTGATTTTCAAAGTTTTTACATATATGATTGTTGTTATTTACTTGTAAATTTTAACTTGTAAATTTTAAATATAAAGCCAAACATGACTTGCTACAAACATATTGTATTATGTAACGTAGTGAAATAAATATCTTTGATACAATTTTTTCGAAACATTAGAAATAATACTGAAACACCAGTTTAAAAATATTTTTAAATGTAATCATCAATTCAACAGATCAGTTTGGGTTCCGACAATTATAGTAGGTAATTGTGGGTAAAATCGAGTTTGGGGTACCACAAAATTCAGTCCTGGGACCACTTGTTTAGCTATTTAAATACATCCATTCTATTACAGTGATATGCAGACGATGTGACACTGATTCAGACCCTGAAATACGTACAAGATGATTTGTGAGTGGAAAAATTGTGGGAATTGATGCGAATCACTATTATAAAAATTACCATTTGTATGCCGATTACAGAATGGACAAACGAAATTAGAAAAACACAGAACGAGTACTTGTAAAAACGACTGGAATACAAAAAATATGATATTGTGCATGAGTTATAAAAAAACTCAGTACCTCTTCTTCTGGTGGCAGATTTACAATGAATAATATTTACAACATCCAAAGATATGACATCAAGAAAACGGTTATCAAGGAAATAGCCGAAAGTAACAGGTATCCTTCAGACATAATCTATAATTAGAAAACGAAAATAGTGAGAGTGCCTTTGTGAATTCTCAATTCATAAAAAATATGAAGACTTGATGTTCATAATTCTCACATTAGAAACAGAATATGCCACTGGTTTCATCCGGATATTTGGACTACCTTAGCTTTAAAAACTGCTCCCATAATTTGATGGGCAACCCGAAAGACAGAATGATGGAAACGAAAAAGTCGGAGATTCAAGATGTGAGATTTGCGACAAAAAAATGTATGTTGCTAAAACGTCACGCTATATAATAACTCGTTTCACATATTCGGTTATATAGATCAGAGAAGTCTAGTGTCGCTTAAAATTTATTGGAGAACGGCTACAGAATATATCTACAGTTTATTTTACAGACTTCCATTGTCTAATATAATATAAATTGATTTGGCAATGGCATAATCCTGAATTTTTTGAAATACTCTTGACAGAGATCCCTGTATCCAATATTAGCCAGCACTTTCAATGCCTTCTTTTGCATCCTAAATATTTGAATGGAATGACATGAATTTTCCCAAAGTTGTACACCATAACTAATATGGAAGTGAAACAGTGAAGAATATAAGGATCTCAATATATTTGCACTAGTGATGTACGTCAATTGGCCAAGAACAAATAGAGAACCCGAGAGTTTTCTCTTCAGTTGAGAAATATGTGCAGACCAGTTGAGTATATTGTCTAATGTAATGCCCAGTAACTTAACTTCATTAATTTCACAATTGGAGATAATTTGATTATTAGCAGAAACCTGGATGTATTGTGTCTTCTGACCATTCAGTTTCAGCTTATTAGATAGAAACCAATAATTAGCACTATTAGATACTTACCTCGTCGAGATGAGACTGTAACATTATTTTTATCCGACAGAATGAAAGTGGTGTCGTCCGCAAAGAGAACCGATTTGAACGGCATCATATATTTGCATAAGTCATTCACATAAATGAAAAATAATACCGGGCTCAAAACAGACCATTATGGAACGCCATGCTTAATATTTTGAAATGATGAAATACACTACGAAACATTGTCAACCACCTTCAAACAAATATCTGAAGTTGTTGTACGGGTTGTTGGAATTGCCATATGGCAGATAAAAAGGAATATTTATAGAAATATCGATATTTATGTGTTTGTCTTCAGAAAATTATTAAATGTTTCGCCATTTTGAAGTAGGTGAATATATTGACTTCATATTCTGCGGTTGTGAAGTATTCATCACGAGCTTCAAAATGATGTGTCACAAGAACTCCGTTTCTATTTAATTTTTCCCCATATGGCGACCAGTCGCCATCTTGAAAGTTTCCCCTGTCAATTTCACTTCAAAATAAAGTATTCACGCATGAATTTCACTATCTCAAATTTCAATTTTTTGAGTTGACCCGTTAAAAAAATAAATGGGGGAGGAGGACATTAAAGAAATGCACTGTATAATAATTGCTTCAAATCATTCCAAAGAGATATTGAGGTTATATTCTGGTTTTATCGAGTGAACAAGATAAAAAACCCTCGATATTCCTATTTTCAGATCTCTTTTTCAACAAGACAGTTTAGATATTCGTTGCCCATTGTGCTGGAACATTCGCAGAGTACACAAAATATCAATTTCAGATGAGGTGACACCTGCCGTTATAGCTATTTAAACAGATCGAATATATTTTTGGGAACATAAAAAATACATTATCGGTATTATGTACATTCGTTTCACGGCTAGGATAGTTTTGTCAAAAAATATAGTCGGGATGTGTTTGTTACACGCGAAACACCAAAAACCCACTAGTTGAATGTAAAATCGATTCGACTCAACTAGTCACGAGAATCGTGAATAATAAAACGTGAGTGACGTCATCTATCGTGGCAAAGGCGTAGAGATGTAAGTCCCGGAATGGGTCTGATAGGAGAAAGTGTTCACATAAAAGTAGTTATTTCGAAAGTATTTTTCATTTCATGTTTCATGTTTCATTTCATGTTCAGTTTCGGGAGGGATTTTTCGTCCAGTTAGTATCTGAAAGTAAAAAATATATTTCAAACTTAATTGTTTTTTTCCTACCTTTAGCAGTTTCACATAATTTTTTGTATGAAGTTGAAGTGATCCTCAATCGCGGTGAAAAATATAAGAGTACGTTCCAATTTTATGGAAAAAGTCAATTCAAACATAGGTCTGGAATTGCATTGTTCCCACGATACAGTTATGTTGAAAATTCACAAAAAATTCCCTTTTTGTAGTAATATTGTGAGTTTCCATCATAACAACAACTAATATTACTTAGCAAATGACATACATTACAGCTGGACGCCAAGATGTTTTATCCGAAATGAAATTAAAAGTTACAAGAAATGTATAAATATTTTGGTCAATAATATTGGCTAAACTGTATCCTGCGCCGCCACTGGACTCAGTAATTTGTATCTAATTGAGGCTAAAAGTACCTCTTATTTTTGAAAATAACGTTTCACCAAATTTCACTAAAAAAGATATTTAAAATATTATGAGTTTCCATCATAACAACAACTAATGTTACTTAGCAAATGACATACATTACAGCTGTTAGTTACACCAGGACACCAAAATATTTTATCCGAAATGAAATTAAAAGTTTCAAGAAATGTATAAATATTTTGGTCAATAATATTGGCTAAACTGTATCCTGCGCCGCCACTGGACTCAGTAATTTGTATCTAATTGAGGCTAAAATTACCTCTTATTTTTGAAAATAACGTTTCACCAAATTTCACTAAAAAGAATATTTACAATATTGAAAAAAAAAATTTTACAAATGCAATAAGTGGGCTAATGTTTCCAATGCTATATAAACAAAACAAAAAGTTTCATATGTATGGTTTATCTACGACTAGAATTCGTTTAAACAAATAGTTTATTAGCCCGAATTTCATTCAATTAAAAATGTATCGAAATTTACTTTTGCAATGTCAATTGACTTGATAAACATATTTATTTTATACTAATCGGCGACAAAAATTGCAAAAATATCATTTAATGGTGTAAGGGTCACTTTTCCAGCATATTGTTCCCCCTTTCAAATTTTGCCTGTTTGTGTTTCATTCTCATAGTGTTAATTGTACTCTTCAACTAAAAATATTCAATTTATTTTCGTGCCTTCTTGAAACCACACAATTGTTAGTTTCATAGTCACTTCCTTCAGTTTCAGACACATAAAACTCATTTGAAAGAACCTTGCTGTTTCGTAAAAAAAACATAAAGCTTTGTTTGTCGTAAAACGTCGTGACAAATATCTCGTTAATCATGAGCAAGTGGTTAATTAAAATGACATTTTGGGAATTTTACGATCGAAATAAATTTTCAAATGTGTGATAAACATCCGATGTCAATATTTTCAAGGATACTCACAAATAGTGGGAGTAGGAAAATTACACATGTTTCATTACACAACATTAATTTTTGTTCATACCTTGAGTGACTATGGCCCTGCCGCTGCTAACCATTGAGGATTGTATTAAGAATTGTTCTCTTTGCTAAAATTGAATTATAAAAAAACTTTCCACAATTGAAGTAGGTACCCCTAAAAGACACACCCATGAAAAGGCATGGGGCTGAAACCAGACATGATGTATTTGCTCTAGCATTGCGATTGAACCTATGTTGATATATGCATAAATGGGATGGTGACCGAAGATGAAACGTAACGACCACCACTAACAAACTAAGGAATGTAAAAATTATATGTTTTGGAATAAATGAGACAACGCAAACCACTACAACAGCTGCATTGGAGACACTTTCGAATCTTCTTTTTCTTCTGGAAAACTTACCGAGTTACAAGGGATCGACACGAACTTCGCGGTTGAAATCTGGAACAGAATAGGTTGTAGTTATCCCAACAAAATGCTCGGCAGACACTGGTATTCAGATGTGTCGAAAACCAGTGCGGGTGATAACATATTTTTGTTTCGCTCCAATAAATCGCTTGAAATCCGTTCTAGTGTTTATTATAAATTTGTGAAAATTTCTCCTTTGTATAGGCAAATACTTCTCCGAGTAATATCTGGAAATGTTTGCATGAATGTGTAGGTTGATTTAGTAACTTGATTGATACAATCCATTCATGAACTGTATGGAATGTGTGGGATGGCAGCACTACTAAAATGTTTAGGTTGAGTCCAAAGTGAGTGGATCTATTCGACTCTCCACCGCAACCCGCAAGGGTTTATTGTGGCTAACACTTATTCACACTCGATCAAAAAAACCCGGCTTCCTAACGAATCCGATTAGTTTGTTGGCTCTGGCGAACTCTAAAAACCTGATTTGGTCCCCGGCGAGGCAGGCACAAAGTATATACTCTGCTGTTTCATTATTTTCCAGACAGAGGCGACACACACTATCTTCCGACAGTCCGAGTCTCTGCATATGATGATTCAAATGACAGTGACCTGTAAGAAGGACGTATATCAAGATGACGACACTCTTTTCAAAATTTGCAAAACGAATGATTTCATAATTTGCCGCTATTTATTCGCTAATAAGTTGCGGAAGAAAATATTTTTTCGCCCCTATTTTTAAAAAAATACATGTTGTCTCGCTAACTTGATATCAAGTTAGCGATACGACTTTTTTATTATTAGGTTTTCCAGAAATTTGACTAGACCATTGTTTTATTATACTTATTCGCTAATTAGTTGCGGAGAAAAATATTTTTTCGACTCTTTTTTTTTAAATACATGGTGTTTCGCTAAATTGATATCAAGTTAGAGATACGACTTTTTTATTATTAGGTTTTTCAAAACTTTGACTAGACCATTTATTTAGTATATTCATTCGCTAATTAGTTGCGAAGAAAAATATTTTTTCATCTCTTTTATTTAAAAAATATATGGTGTCTCGGTAACTTGATATCAAGTTAGCGATACCACTTCTTTATTATAAAGTTTTCCAGAACTTTGACTAGAACATTGGTTTGGTATATTCATTCGCTAATTAGTTGCGGAAGGAAATATTTGACTTACTCTTTGTATGAAAAACTACATGGTGTCTCGCTGACCTAACGCCTTTTTTTATTAATCAATGTGAAAACAGCCACGAGTTTCAGTCATGGATTTGTCGAACCGATGCGATGCGAGAGATCTCCAATGAATTAACTCAATTACCTAAAATTTACCCCGATGACATTTGCATTTTTTTGTCAGATGTCGGACTTTATATGTAAGACCTTTTGTAGGGCGGAAAATCAACTTTCACCCATGTTTTTATCAATCCATTACTCTCTCAAAACATTCGTGGACGTAAATTGTTTCTCATTAACATATATTATATTACATATGTATTATAAACAAGTTACACATGTCAAATTTATTTTGTCAGGCATTAAATCATCCCTGTTTTCATCCATTTTCAACTCCTTCCAAACATTCGTGGAGAGAATAAAAAAATAAATTCACAAATGTTTTTTGGAAATGAATGAAAACAGGGATGGAGGTTGATTTTTTGCCTGACAAAGTAATTTGACTTACGAATTTTTTGCTCTTCGTTTAACGTAGATATCATGGGTTCTTCTAGCTTAACGTTAAGCTATCAGAATCCACCCTTATAAAAAAAATTTTGTCAAATCGGATTCCATCATAATTTCAGGCTCATTTTAGGCACATCTTTTCTCTTATCGCCGATCATCTAGGTGTTCTATTTTTTGAAAAAATGTTGGGTTCTGCTGGCTTAACCGTTAAGCTAGCAGAACCGAATCTAAATCCTTCACTTCTTAGAAATTTTGAATATGCAATAATTTTAGGCTCATTTGAGGCTCCTTCATTAACACATTGAAACATTGTTGAAAATATGAAAATAAAATGTTCATCCACAAATACTAAGACTTGACATTATATGACTACTTACTAACAAAAAAATTGGGGTGTTCACGAACCTTTCCTGAATTCGGCTTCAAATTGATTCATTAAGTAATTGATTCGTTTTTCGAAGGTTCTCCTACGAAATATTAAATCAGCCTGATTTAACATACACAAAAATCAATTATATTTCTACCATGATCCCAAACATTACATTGCATTACATTACAATTACATTGTCCTCAGGCCACGAAGTGGCCTGATATTTTTCAAAACTAATAAGTGGCTAAGGCAGTATAGGGTATAGGTCATAAGACAATTTGTCAATAACTTTTATTTGTAAATACACGTGATTATCTCGCTACATCCCCCGTCACCCGTGGTGATATTTCGAGAGATTTTTCGATTTGGTGTCCTGCCTCAAGGTAGATTCTGTATAGAGCTGAGGTTGTTGGTTTGTTCCGAAATGAGAGTTTGTGGTATCCCAATCTGACCGACAATTAGACTAATGTCAAAATTGCAGAAAACTCAAATGTATGCTTAAAATAAGAAAAAGGAAATATTTTGGTTGAAGTTGTCAAAAATTCAATTAAAAAAAGTTGATGTCAAGTTAGCGAGACTATGAATTTTTTAAACCAAAAGGTAAATCAAATATTTTCCTCCGCAACTAATTAGCGAATAAATATATCAAACCTATGTTATAGTCAAAGTTCTGGAAAACCTAATAATAAAAAAGTCGTATCACCTACTTGACGTCAAGTTAGCGAGACACCATGTATTCAAAAAAAATATTTTTCTCCGCAATTAATTAGAGACTGAATATAAAAAGCCAATGGTCTAGTCAAAGTTCTGGAAAACTTTATAATAAAAAAGTGGTATCGCTAACTTGATATCAAGTTAGCTAGACAACATGTATTTTTTTAAGAAAGGAGCGAAAAAATATTTTTCTCCGCAACTAATTAGCGAATAAATATACTAAACCAATGGTCTAGTTAGTGCAAATTTCGAAAAGTGTCTCATCAACTTGATATACATGTAAGAAGGCCTGTTAGATATCGTAGTTCATCCTTTCTGTAGTCCAACAACTGTTTGATATCAAGCTTCGAAGGGTGGATAAACGATTCGGAGTGAGCCAATCCTGGAAGATCCTGCCACAAGTCCATAATTCTTCTTGGCATCCAGATGTTCATTCTTTCTTAGGCAAAGCCTAAAGCAATGCCATTGACTGGTTCTGGTCCGATAAAGTTGCTGTAGCACCCTCCTTTGCAAGGGAGT
This sequence comes from Leptinotarsa decemlineata, assembly GCF_025532065.1. Lineage (NCBI taxonomy): Eukaryota > Metazoa > Arthropoda > Insecta > Coleoptera > Chrysomelidae > Leptinotarsa > Leptinotarsa decemlineata. The sequence goes on from NW_027412558.1 coordinate 15,208,721, forward strand.
CCGCAGCCTCATTGCCTTCCAGGCTACTACGGCCAAGAATACAGTAAAAGTTTAAACCCATTTCAATAAAAAGCTGAAAGGGGCCGACACATATAATTTGTATAAGGCGCCTAGGCAGTTTAGACTAAGGGACGATGAATGATCCTGCAGTACAAATAATCCTAAAGGAAATGAATGAAAATGAAGAAAAACTCAAGAATATAATGATTGCTTGTGAAACAATGATATTACTCAAAATTGAATAATTGAGAGAGACAGAACTTTCTTCGAGACTCTAGAAAAAAATAATAGATTAAATGATATTGTTGCATTTTGCCTCAAGATAGAACGGCATTGATATCACTACTCTGTATATTTGTAGTGAGCTAAATGAACTACTGGGAACCCATATTTGCGAACAGGACCTAAACAACGTCTACTGTCTAGGAAAAATTAAAAACTCCTCATTCAAGGTTGAATTTATACCTAGCTTAGCTAAGAACAAACTATTCTCGAAGGTAAAAAATCTCGAAGGGACTGACATAAGTATCGTTTACGATTCGACTCAAGGTCAACGGGCGGATTTGAAGATTCACAAAGACATCTTGCCCATCATTAGAAAAAACCGAATACTTACAATAGAGGATATCGATTGTTCGTGGGCTCAAAGCAGTATTTGGTGGGTGATCTCATTGAACTTGATACGCACGTACCGTTAAAGAGAAGCAGCGTCCCGCTCATCAGATCTCCCTAGTCTTCCCCCGAAGAAAGAAAAGAGCTTCAATTGCAAATGATTGCAGCACAGCCGTGTTGATCGCTGGTTCAAAACCCAGTCTGAACGATCGATTTTCACTTGCTATCATCCAACCTGTGTTAGGAATCACACGTTAAAAGGTAAGACCTCGTTAGTACTCAGCTCGAACAAGTTGCGGCTTCTGAAGGTTGTCGTTCGTAGGGGTGCGACAGCTGGTTAACAGAAAATATTTGGTAATATTTGATTGTAAGATGATCAATAGCCTGAAATTCGCTCACCTCAGTGTTAGGTCCATATTCACTGAATTTGATTGGCTTAAAGAATGTATCACAACGAATAATATAGATATATTTGCATTTTCCGAAACATGACTTAGTTCATACATTGATTCAAGTATCTACAGTCGGAATTCGAAAGTATTTCCTAGTTAGAGCTGATAGAGATGGTAGAGTAGGTGGAGTCGGCTTGTATATAAAATCGTCCGTGAAATTTCAAATTGCTTTTTCGCAAGTCGATCAATATGTAGAGCAATTATGGATTTCTGTGAATAGCTTTGGTTAAACTTTTTCTTTTGGAGTTATTTATCGGCCACCAAAAGCTAATGTAAAGCTGTCTCTAAGTGAACTCGAAAAAGTTGTCTCTAGCTTATTACCCAGCTGTGATTCATTGCTGACAATAAATGTCAGTCTTTCTAGAATTTCGGGAAATATGAATTGCTTTATCAATTACTTCAAATCGTTTAAAATATTTTTTACGTAGCGTTCCTTACAACTATAAGGTATTATTTTCTGGTGCCAAGGAATCCAAAAGCGAAATTTACGCTTTTCTATTTTATAAATTTCTCATCTAGGTCATAAATTTGAAATTTTGTCAAATATTTGCAAAGTTCGAAATGAATTTTTGTTAAACTCAATATGTATTAGACAATAACTGTTACTTCATCTCCATTAAAATGCTAACTATATGGAAGAGACTATATTTTGAATAAAGTCACTGAATATTTTGGCGATATCTTGAATTTATTGGAGCCTCTGGAAACACCCTACACTTCATTTTATGAAAGAGAGGTCATTGGCAGATCTAGATCTTCAAATGATGTAGTGCTGCAGGTTTTTCCGGGTTTTCCTGCAATTGAAAAAGCAAATGCGCCACAGGAATCAATTAAGTCGCCCCGGAGCGCCAATTAATTTTTGTTGTTGTTTAATAATTTGTATTACTTTATAAATAAAAATATACCATATAAAGTATAAAGAATTGAATTGCTCTCACCAAAGAAAATATTCGCTCTAGCAGCCGATGGTGAAAACTATATTTTGAACGTTTAATCTGGCATCTATCCAAACAGATTGGGAATTTCAGAAAGAGTGTCCATTGTAAAATAGATTCCAACAAATGTAATAACAGGTGTCATCTACCGAGGAAATGCATTAACAGCTTGGCAGCTGGATATTATTTTACAAAACAAAATCAAATCGGGCGAGGAACTATAATAGTTGTAATCTTTAAGAGATATTTATAAGTACTTACGAATACGAAAGATTGTTTCGCATTGGTTTATTTCGAGAATGCATATGCAGATATACAAATAGAATTCAACTGAGGTGACTGATGGAAATCTGAGGTTTAGAGGAAACCTTCAGAAATTTGAATGAATGAAACAGAAATCAAAAATAAACCAATTAATCTTTCCTGAAATTATTGTATTTTAACAAAGTTTTTTTAGAAAATGAAATTAGAGAATGCATTTCAGAAATAAGCAAACACTTTATTTATCAGAGTATCAGAGATGTCACCAGAAACCTTGCCAAATTCCTTGTGGACATTCTGCCTGAAAGTCTGTTTTTGAAAATTGTTTCAGGTTCCGAAATGACATTTCTCGTGTAATGGACAGTTGTTCTTGTCATTCAATTATTTTTCCACAGGCAAATTAAAAATATGACCAATTTTGCTACTTAATTTTCTGTTCGTTTCCTTATATCGAACATTCTTCTTCATTATTCAGGTTATGAAAAACCTGTCTATTCTGGATATCGATCATCAACTTCATATACGGAGCCTGAATCAGGTATGGAGAAACTAAAATCTTTGGTACTGGATTAGATCGAAAAATGAATCAATAAGACACATAAAGAATGGTGTGAATATATATAACCTGCCAAAATACAAAAAAATAACAGAGCGGCGATCGGAGTCGGTGTCATGAAAAGATGTGAAAAAAACCATTGATGCTCCATTGCTTTCTCGAGATTTGAAAGAAAAAATAAGTCAAAAGACTCAACAATCAGCAAACATGGTTCTTATTTCATTTATTTCAAAATGTTAGCAAAGTACTTGCACGGATGATTATGATACAATTAATATATACACTACAAGTGTGAAAATAATAGAAAATTGATAATAAGATTATTTTGTTCCATCAGAAAGTAGTATGGTTTGTGGTTCAATTATTTTCATATTCCGCATATGTCTTCACTCAATTCAACACATTCTGCAAAAAAGGAAGACAAATAATGAATGTTAAGTACTTTTGAAGTATGTGTATTCATTTAAATTAAGTTCTCTCAACTGATATTTGTCAAGTCACAAATCACCTTCATACATAAACTAATGATAGATCCGACGTTAAAAACACATAAATAAAATTATATTTCTTCAATAAAAAAAATGGATGATGGCATTAATAGTTTCAAATCATTTTATATCATGTAGCCTTGAATATATATGATTTGGAATGAAAACTTGTTTTGAATTGATTGATTTGGAAAATTTAAGTTGCAAATATCAGATGTTGATATAAAAACCAGAATAGTTTCTCAATTTGAATAATACATGGTGTCAGAGAAGCACTTGGCTACCTTGTTGACCTATACATGGAAATATCTGTTGAAGAACGAACATCTCTGAAGAGGTGACAACAGAAAATATAAAATGATGTTCTTTGGAATTCGCAATTCCAGCTATTTTAAAAACAATCAGGCGGGAACGATTTATTTTTCATCAAGCCACAATATATTCTTATATCGGAGAGAAAAGTTGATACTAATACCACCCACTTCAATATCAATAATCGCCTGTAAATTAATTACACCTCTCCAAGAAGTGTATCAAATTTGTTTGGAAGAATATAATCTAAATGAAAGTCTTAACGTTACTGAATAACACAATATCAGCTTATTCAAACTATAAAGCTCGAATTTATGGTGATCCATTTCTCTATTACTGTTAAGCTCTATCCATCTGCCACATTGGAGATAAAAACATCACAACCAACCTTGATTGTCTGTAACATCGAATATGGTTGTCTCTTTTCTACATGTTCTTTCACGGAAAGCCTCCAAGTGACTTACTTTGCATGATTCCCCCAAGAGAGGTGAATGACAAAAGTATGCGGCAAACTATATCCGACAATAACTTCGAGGTTCAACGCAATATACCTTGAACTACAATTGAGAACTCTTTCATTTGAACGGGGTCTTCGAAGAATAAACTATCCATAAGCGTATTTAGTTATGGATATAATTTACAGATATTCAAATCCAACGTAACTTGATATAAGGGCTGGTCTTGAAGCGGTTTATAAAATTTCCAACAGTACTTGTACATCTCCAAATGATGTTTAGAAACGTCAGCTCGTATTGCAGTGTAGAACGGAGTGATTCAAAAATTACTCATTATAAAAAATTTACACTGTTTTCATTTAAAAGAAATGAAAATATACACATTCATCATAAACATACTTAGGCTTGAGTTCAACTACTGTCCGAGCAAATTATTTATATCCCGAGCTACGCATAACATGAAATCATTGCATCTGGAAAAGAAGTGAGTAGGTGTACCATAGAAAGAAAGGGAGTGGCGCCATTCCAACGTATTAAGGTTAACAAAAAAATCTGCCGAGGAAAAAATATTCAATTTTTGGATTAGTTGGGAACACTCACAACTCGTAATCATAATATATCTAAAAGTAATTTTAAATAAGTAGAAACTAAGACATATTCAACGAGAGTTGCTGTTGCGAAACCGGTCCTGAAGGGTAACTACATATCAGATTCAAAGATTATATTGAAGGTATCAAAGGATCATACTGAAATATATAGCGAATATCGCGGCGACTTTTCGATATCCTTCCACTGTTGTATAAATAAATTGCCAAGACCAGTCAGTTCGAAGTAAGGCCTAGCAGTCACAATAAGTGAATTGAACTAGTGATATAGATCTTAAGATGCTTCTGAAATAAGTAGCGATATACCATTGCGCTATTTATAACTAAAACTGACTAACTAATTTCTCAACTTAAAAATATCGGCTCATTCAGAATGAGTAGAGAAAGTTTGTGCATTTCTAGAAAAAACAGACAGATGTGTGAGTCGGTGGTTCAAGCCGCATGCTGAACGATCGATTTTCACTTGCTATCGTCCAAACCGTGTTAGGAATCACATCTTAAAAGGTAATTATAATAATAATAATAATGTTTTATTTTCCATTTGAAAATTACAAATTGTATCCGTAGCTCGCACAAGTTGCGACTTCTGAGGGTTGTCGTTCGTAGGGGTGCAATAATAGCTGGTTTACGGAAAAAACATATTCTAACATATTTTTCAACATAACATTCGATTCCTTTGTATTTCCTAAACGAACCTGGTGAATCAGGGCCCGAGTAATAATTTAACCTTCCTACCCAAAAGACTTTTGATGTTGCGTTGGGCTTCTTGAGGTAATGAACTTCTTTGGGAAGATATCAGACCTAATACAATTTTCAAAATTTTATGTTTCTGACTTCGAAAATGAGCAGCAGTTCAATTTTTCAACTTCCTTTATTCAGGGAAAAAATTATTGACTGTCAGAACCATAGCATTGCTTTAAATTTGACTACTAAATAATTGATTTCAAGAATTTTGTTATAGACTATTCGAAATTATTTTCTAATTGACCAGATTTTTCACTAAACAAATATATTTGCATGATATAGAAAAGACATCAGGAATAACAAATATAAAAAGCAAAACTCAAGCACAACAAAGAAAATCAATATTAAGCAAACAACAGATCAATCATGTGAAATCTTCGACGAAAACATTGCTGTTCATTTTAACATTCATTTTAAATTTTCTGAGTGCATCTTTCAATCTTTGACCCGTTCCCCTTCAAGGATTGGCAGCCCCAACTATGAAAATACCCCCTTGTGATACTTTAATCAACATATTTTTGTACTCGATAATATAAGTATTAATTTGTCAAAATCAATTATTGAAAACGGAGAAATTCACCAGAACGAATTCAATCAAGGATTGTAAAAAACAACCAATTCATAGAAAAACGTGTGTACTTCTTCGGAGGTGCTTTACCGAAAATCTGGTCAATTTTCAATTAGATTTTATTAGCTTCACCTGTATGTATGTATGTTTGTTTGCTTGTAACACTCAAGCTCGGGATCTGTATTTGATAGGATTATCGACATTATTGCTTGATCTATTCGCGGGTAGATGGCGCTGTACGTAACCTCCTTGATATAATTCGAACTCACTTTACATGTATTTTTTTCATTTGATAAAAGTATTTTTTTATTAACACGCGCACCTGTTGCCTTATTTGTAACCCTCATTTGCACGCCTGCTGCCTTGGGCTTAGTTAAAGAAAATGACTTTTTATGTTCTTCGAAGGTGTGATTTTTAGTTTTTTAAACTATATTTTTTTCAACGATATTGAATCTGGTGATGTTGCTAGCCATGTAATACGTTCCGGTCTGCCAACCACCAGATCGAGATATTCCCAAACTTGACGTGCATAATGTGTAGGTACATACCTGCTGTGACTTTTCTGCACTAGTTTGCCGTATTGCTGAAGAAAAATACAAATCATCTCGGAGAAAGTTAAGGTACTGTTCAGTAATCAGCGTTCAATCTAGGATTAATAAATCGAGAACCTGTTATAATACCAGCCCACACAGGTTATTGGCTATGCACCTCTAATATCCATTGTGGATTTGAGGGAGCCATCAAACAAAATGATCCCTCACCAAATAGACAATATTATAATAACCCGAGAATTTATATTGCCTCATAAAAAATTACACTAGTCCAACGAAATCATCGTCGGACATGCAAAAGGTATTCAGCAAACCACTGCTATTAGCCACCAGAGAACATTCTTCCCAATGAGCCCAGTCTTCTTCATCATCTGAAGGCGACAATTTGGTTGTTAAAACGCGTGTCGAAAATTTTGCTGTCTGGGTTGAACGACTTACGTCTTCAAGATTAGGAATATTTGAGAAATGCCTTTAGAAAAGTAATTTAATTAAAACATAATTTCATTTCAAATTCATTATGCTTGAGAAGGATATTGTATAGCGAAACACCTGTCACGATTTTTGTAAATCTCTTTATAGTGAAAATCATACAATTCATTAGCTATTATTTCAAATCAAAAATGATTTGGAGGTGTCTCGGAAGAATGTTGAGAAATACACTTGATCTACGATGCGCCACTGGATAAAGACCAGCTATTTCCTGGATCGAAGATATAAGATTTCTAAAAGTTATTACGTGGCTACTTGTGAAGACTTAGAGTAAAGCGCATATGGTCAAATAACGATAAAAATTTTCTTGGATTTCTTTAATACCTTCATCCGGAGGATTGGCATTGGGAATTACAAGGAAAATGCTCTCGAGGATTCCATTTGTTTTAGAGCGGTTCCAAATTGTTATCGTTGTTTAGAAATGATCGGAAGAATTTTTCAATATACTTGAAAAGGAGGGTAATATTGATCGAATTCAGAGGGAGGATAGTTTTGGAAAAAAAAATCCAAATGACAAGATCGAAATAGTGCTTTACAATCACCTTGGTAATGAGATAATAATACGGTTTATAAAACGGTGAATTGGCGCAGTGGGCATGCTCGACCTTTTTTCAAGGACAAAACACAAGCACTACAGAAACATCCTTGGGGCACTCTCACAGCGGTGCTCGTGCGAAAGTAGCGATTCACATTGGATTTAAATTGCTGGAGATTAAATCCATTTGGAAAAACGTTTCTTCCACATAAACGGAGTTCTCCAGATGAAAGAAATCTTGAACAGTGAAGTTGTTCGAGGTGTACTGAGTTGAACCTCAAAACAACAAACAGTCACAGTCCGTCGCGTATTTCTGATATGTAGCGCTTTTGGTGGAATCAAATGTGCCAAGTCACCTGAAGACTTCCCGTGAAAGTATCTATAGAAGAGAGATGAATCTCCAACCTATCTTCGATGTTTAAGGCTATTAAGTGATGTTCGCGTCACCAATCAGTCGGATGGCTCTTTTCTGGATGGAATTCAGCAGCTTCAGGGTATGTTTGGGAGCCGAGCTCCATATATGAGAACAATACTCGAAAGAAGGTCTGATCTGAACTTTATGAAGCATCAAAAGTTGCCGAGGCCTTGCCTTCTCTAAACTAAACTATGAACTATATAAATCCAACAAACAAAGCAACCCAAACATCATCTATTGCATCTATTGGTAAAATAAACAGGCCTCTTTACGCTGGCCAATCAGAATCAACTGCAATCGGCTGACGGAATAGTCATTTACGTTTTAACGCCTGTATTGGGTACATATACGGTATTTTGAAGATTAAAATGTTTAAAATGTCAAGTGCTGATACGGCTGAAGAAACTGCTAATTTGTGTACGTTCACTCCATCAAAATTTTTTTCCATACCCAGCCGCATATTAATGAAATAAATCAGTCGTTCCTTAGTGCGACTCTGTACAAGCAGCCTTGTCTGGGAGATCACGTACACTATGCATGATAATGTTTTGGAACACTCCTTTGCTGAGATGGACAGGGTATAGTTGAATTTGGACTAACACTGAATTTGTTGTTAACAAAAGCTATAAAAATGGTGATTGAAAATTACATATGCCCTATGGGCCAAATGAAATGAAACAAAGCCAATGGCATTCAAAAAAAATTACTCGGTCTGTCAAATTCCATGCATATCTTCAACCTTATCACTTCTTTCCCCCTCCATTCCCCCCCTTGAAATGTTGAATAGAATTGGTGGTCAAGCGTTATTTGCATTTTCACTTCTTACTTTTCTCAATTTGATACATTAGCTATCACAAAATTGCAAGTTAATAAGCTTGTTACGTTCCCTTTGAGTAGAGAAATATACGATATCGAGAAAAATGTTATCAGGGACATAACTGAAACCAATGGTCATTCTTCAAATGAAGTTGATAAGACATTCAGGAAACACAAATTTAGGGAGAATTTTCGTTAATCTTAGGCCTTTCAGAAAGATATACAGGGCTTTTCATGATGAGCTTTTCAGAGTTCGTGTTTCAGCGTTAATAAAACTATTGTTTGGAGAGAAGTTTCATTCGATGGTTGAGGAGTATTTTAATAATTATCTTTTCATTGTATTATCTGTGACTAATTAAGAAACATCAAACGAAAACAAAAATGAGTGATGAACAAGGAAGCCATGTCAATTTCCGTTTGAAACAGTTTATCTCGAAAACGGTTCAAAATAGAAACAGTATTATCTGAACAAAGTTAATCTAAAATTGGACGTAGAGCTCAAAAATGTTGATCATGAGATCAAATTATCTGCATTTTTTGAAGACCCTGTATGAGGCAAATGAAAATATGACTCGGAGTGAAGATCCTTATAGTATCACTCCACTCCATTTCAAATTTGATCGTTTTGGTGCAAGAGAGTTCAAGATTATCAGCATTTATAAAAGTTCATGTTTGGTAAAAAATATCGAAATTAATTTATATCTTCTAAACGGTAATAGATAGGTATAGGGAAATAGTATATGAATTTGTTGACAAAATGATAATGGATCATAATATGATATTATATACGGGGTGTTCCATTTCAAAAATCAAAGAAGCCGCTACTTTATAGTAAAAGTGACACCTCCGCTTTAGGCGTGTAGGTCATATTGATTTATGCATACTGTGAAATTTTCAGGTTGATCCGTTAAATAGTTTTTCAGAAACGGCTAATTAACGCTCATCATGAAAAGCCCTGTATAGGTATTCAATGTTCATTGTCCTTCCGTATGAACCACAAGATACATTAAAAGTTTGAGTTTCACTAGTTCGGACTTCCATTGCCTACTATATAAAATGATTTGAAATCCCTGAAACAAGTAAAAAACAATAATTAAAAAAGAATAGTTGAAAATAACAATTATATTAAGCAACAATAAACCTGAAATGAAATGATAGTGAAATAACCTACAATTAAAAATATAATAATTGAATAAATAAAAATTAAAGGAATGAAAAAAGAAAATAATAAAAAAATAAAAAAGTGTAGAGATTCCAAGTCACGTTAGTTCACGACGTTTCGATTGTTGGTATCTACAATCGTCTTCGGGTGATGACTGGACTGATTCCTCCGAGAGATGACTATTTTATAGGTCGTTGAAATACTTTCACTTTCTCTACTTCCCATTTTCCAAGTACAATATTAGAACCTGTTTCAGATCCGGTAACACTATCCGTAGCAGCCTCACGAAAACCAGGCCCCCAAACGCGGACTGCGATTCCAAGAATTGCATTTACCGGATACCCTGTGAGTGCGGAAAATCCTATATTGGTGAAACTAAGAGGCCATTGAATGTTCGCATTGCCGAGCACAAGAAGCACACACAGCGAGGAGAAACCAGCAAATCAGGAATAGCAGACCATGTATGGACCCATCAACACAACATCGAGTGGTCCCAAGCTGAGATCTTGCACAGAGAGGAACATTGGTTCAGGAGAAAATTCAAGGAAGCCGCATACATGTTGTCCAACAACGTATTCAGCCAGGCCAGCGTAGATGTACGAAACATATGGAAACCCATCATCAAACGAAAAATGACCAACTCTCGCCAAAACGGTCATCTCTCACGGAATCAGTGAAGCGGAAAATGGAAAGTAGAGAAAGTGAAAGTATTTCAACGACCTATAAAATAGTCATCTCTCAGAGGAATCAGTCCAGTCATCACCCGAAGACGATTGTAGAAGGTACCAACAATCGAAACGTCGTGAACTAACGTGACTTGGAATCTCTACACTTTTTTATTTTTTTATTATTTTCTTTTTTCATTCCTTTAATTTTTATTTATTCAATTATTATATTTTTAATTGTAGGTTATTTCACTATCATTTCATTTCAGGTTTATTGTTGCTTAATATAATTGTTATTTTCAACTATTCTTCTTTAATTATTCTTTTTTACTTGTTTCAGGGTTTTCAAATCATTTCATATAGTAGACAATGGAAGTCCGAACTAGTGAAACTCATCACGAAACATTGTCAATCACCTTCAAACAAACATTAAAAGTTTGGATCGCATTTTCAAAAAATTGAACGTGAAAGTAGATTTCCAAAAATGAGCTGAGAGGACTGCGACAAAAATGACATCGTGCAGACTGAGACAGCTATTAAAACTCGTTTCAAAAAACACGTACCATATATCCGGTATCGTAGAACAGAAAAACTTAGTGTTGCTTAAAACGCCTTGGAGAACGGCTTCACATAACGGCTGCACCTGGCTTCACATTAAGAGGGCGTAGTGGTGATTTAATTAAATGATTTTGATAATCACCAAACCGTTAGATAGTTCCCAGAATATAAAAATAAAATAGTGTAAAAGGATTTGAAATAATGCCAACCGGTACATGGTATACTAGGAGAATTTTTACAATAAAAATTGATTTATACGAAAATTACCATGGATGCCACAACAAGAACCATTATAGTTTTCAGAATGTAAAGATGAAACAGTATAAACAGATTTTGATAGCTGCCTATCAATGCAAAGAGAACTAGTAGAATGTTAATGATTGATTCTGATTTATTCAAAAACTACCACGAGTGCCACAACAGAAACCGTAAGATTGTTTTCAGAATGTGAAGATGAAACAGTATGAAAGGATTTTGTTCAATGCCAGTCGATACAGGGTGAACTAGGAGAATCATTATGAATAAAATTGATTTATTCGAAAACTAACACTAGTGCCACAACAAAACGTTTGCTTCTTTAGCTCAGTAAGATACTGCTCATTGGTCCGTGATTCACCTTGAATTAGGTTAATGAATTTGAATGACTCCAAAGGAACGCTTCTTCTCGGTAGAAAATAGTCATCAAACGCAGCCAATAGTTCCACGAGGGTTGTTTTTTGGCTCCGTTGAGACCAAAAATCAACCCTCGTGAATGACTTGACATCTTCTTGAATTTCAGATCACTAGATTTTTGGATGCCTTCGAATGTCTGGTAAGGTATCATTCCACACAGCCCATGAATCGCTCTGTTGAAATTATCGGGAACTTTCATAGCGACGCGTTGGTGAAACGCGCGTCGTGTTGCAGTTCTGGTGTAGGTAAAGACACATTGCTTGTTTTGGATTCAGTTCGTGTTTGTTTCGGAGTCTTCCGCACTGAAGCATATTGACATTTTTTATTATTATTAGAGTTTATTGAAACAAAAATACAGTCATACAAATAATTCCCTTCATAATTTGAAATGCTTTCGTTGTAACTACTTCTTTCATAACGTGAAACACCTTGGTTATTCATTTTGAATGGTAGAATGGTATCCGTCTTGGGCATGTAACATGTCACACTTTGAATTTTTACAAATTCATGTACTTGGCAACATCATCTATTATACAACCACTTCTCAATTGTTTCTCAAGCAACTCACCTGTTCCTTCGTCTCCGCTCCTTTTCCAACTCGCAAATACATTCAATTATCCTAATGCATATTCCAGGTTCTTTTTTGTTCGAAATTTTTCTATATTGTGCAAGTATGTTTCTTTTTTTTGTTCCGTTTGTTCTTCTCCCTAGAAAGCTGCTGTTTCAAGTTTCTCTCCTTTTGTGCCGGGCTTTTATTTAAATGAATCTCCATGAAATTTCTCCAGCACAATGGATACATAATTATATACAAATTAATGACGGTAAGGGAAAGGGAACGAGTATACTAGGGTTTAAGAATGGGGTTTCGGTGAGATTGGATTAATAATGGCAGAGACATTGGAATTTCCACGGTTTTGAATACTTTCCATTACAATTGCCCGCTTCGTTCACCACGGAAAGGAAAAGGCATTTTCGCTTCAAAACTTCAAATTCGGTGAATGCGGCTCGAAGGACCACAATCATGAATATAATATTATTCTTAATCATCGGATAAATCCTTTATTAATTGAGGTAATAAATATGTAGCGGTTGGAGAATTCTCTTCTACCGAAATATTTCATTTCCGGTCTTGGATACACTACAGGATGGTCCATGTTATAGACAAATTTGAAAAATGATTGTAATGCGCAATTGAGCTAAAATAGTTTTAATATTAAATGCGAAAACAGGCTTCTCTTAAAAAATGAAGAAAAAGTAAAGTAGAAGAGTTGCAATTGATTTTGTATTCATTTATTTAATATTTGCTTACCATATAACCGAATATAAACTTCTACTGGATTGTATTCGATACACATTGTTAAGATAGTGTTGTTCTAGCACCACCAAGAGAAAGTTGAGTTGAGTAGCTCTTGAACATCGTGCGGAAGACCCCTTCTCGGGGAATGAAATTCATAATTCAACTGACGAAATTAATACTGACTCTTATCAGCCGAAAGGGTAGGGGAGCTGGACTCCAAACCTGACTAACACGAAGATGACTTTCCATACTGACTCTTTATTTACATTCGTTTCGCACACCTGCACTTTAATCTACAAACTGAGCATCATTAGTTTTGGGAGTCAACCACGACGGACTGGTTGGTAGGGTATTGACGTTCACAACAGAGTTGGACGAATTCACTAGTTTTGTGAATTGAATTCACAAGTCACAATTCATGAGAAAAACTAATTCGATTCATGAATTGGAAATTCATTCGAAAATATTTGAGGACAGAAGCTAGCTAGAAAGGTAGAATTGTCGAAAACAACGACTCACAATTCGTTTTACATATTTACCAGAAAAAAAACTTTATTGGGTTACCTTTCTCCATTTATTTATCACAACAAAAAAATACACATTAACTTTGAAAAACACAAAAAATATATATAATAACTTTAAAATGAAATCGCAAAGTGATTGTTAGCAACATAGTTTGAATGTTACATAAAAAACTTTAATTCATTTTAATATCATCAGCATTTCAAAAATGAATATGATATAATAATATATAGATATGAATTTGTATCATTTCAAGGATAATTTAATATCGTCACATAAAAAAACCACCGGTTCTACTTTTACGAATATGATATTTTGGAGTTATCTTCTTGAAACAGTGCTTCAACAGTCTAATACTCAACAAAATCTGGTCACATCTATGATTGTCAATTCATTCATTTCAATAAACAATTTATTCACAAATGAAAAATTATCAACTATTACATAAAATCACAATAATAAGAATAATTACAGCTTTGGGAAGACTTAAATGTTCAATACAAACCCTTTATTGATTTTAAGATCACCAATTTGTCAAAATTGTCGTCAGATATATTATTCCTTTTAGTAGTATTATTCATTGTCGCAAAACAAAACAAACTTTCCACCAGGATGGAGGATGGCAAGTGGATTTTATTTGTGAATTCCGAATCTACCTTCCTCCACCAGGATGGAGAATGAACATCTTTACTAAGAGAAGCATCTGTCAAATTATCTAAAAGAACAATTCGTTTAGGCCATTCTCAAATTACCTTCACTGTAGGTGAATGGACTAACACCTATCAGAAAACAACTAATTTCCTGGCTAATACTACGATGGGCGTTGAATTAAATCCGACAGGTGTCAGTGCAGGATTCTTCAGTGAAGTTATCCCTGCATATGCTGTTGGCGATACAACTGCCGCAATAGATTTTCAATAATTGGAACACACTTGCAGACCGGTTTTGGACTGTTTGGTCACTCGTCAGTGAAAGGTAGTGTCTATCATCAACATGAAGTCGATGATTTTCCAGATGGGGCGTTGACAAACATGCTGTTTGTTGTTAGCTTCAGCCCAGTTTGAAAAATGATACTCTGAAGGAATTCGATTTTCAATTATCGAAAATCATCGCCTTCGTGTTGATGATAGACACTACCTTTCACTGACAAGTGGCGAAACAGCCTGAAATCGGTCTGCAAGTGTGTTTCAATGATTAAAAATCTACTGGGGCAGTTGTATTGCCAACAGCATAAGCAGGAATAGCTTCAGTGAGAATCTGGCACTGACACCTGTCAGATATAATCCAACGCCCTTCGTGATATTAGCAAGGGGAGTAGTTTTTTCTGATAGGTGTCAGACCATCAACTTACAATGTAGGTAAGATAATTTCATTTACAGCCAGTCTCCAAGTATGCCCACTCATTTTGTGAAGAAGTGTCTGTGTACGAGTAATAGGATAGAAAATAAATTGAGTTAATTCCAAATAAATTGAAATTTCAACAACTCTGGTTCATAAGTGGACGGCAGCTGGTTAATGGACAACTTCTTCAACCCTAGCATTGATGGTCTCTCATACCGACATCAAAATATTGCTGAATAAAAACTAAACCAAAATAAATTGAACCTAATATCAGTAAATCCGTTAAACAACTGTCTTATGAACGACAACCCTCTGAAGTACAGTGCTTGCGCAGCTGGCGTTCACGACTACGTCTGTCACTGTCTGTCATGAACACACTATCGAGGCAAGCTTTATATGCAGTGAGTACAGTTTGTGTTTGTGTGATTTTCTGGTAACGTTATTTTTTGTTGAGACAAAAGTATGCAGAAGAACCAACTTATTGAGGAATTGTTCAACAAAGCACTTCTTTGGAACAAGGCTCACCTTGACCATCACAATTGCCATATAATGAAATGAACCATAGTGGTTGAATTGAATTCAATGTGAAATGGTCTACATTGAGAGGAGTATCAATATGCGCTCCTCCATTTTTACGAGGAGGTAATCTAGTATGCTAATATTATCTAAGCTTGTATGGCAAAAAGCGCTTCCCTAAGCATCGAAAATACACGCCCTACAACGACGTTTGTGCTCTTTGGTGGGCGATAGCCGAGATGTGAATACTGCCCCCATATTAGATACCCAACCACACATCGTTGCCTAAACGGTCCCTAGATAACACTTTGCGTAGAAGATTGATGATATAACCATATCTATTGGGAATACTTTCTCCATACCATACCATCCCAAGATACTACCAAAACATCTCCTCAAATGCTAACCTTGTCAGCAAAACGCGCATCAAGCATCCAACAAGAAGAAAAAACCCCTTTCTTGTAAGACAGGTTGAAAAGTCTGTAAAATACTGGTGCGAGTTCATTTCCGTACTTTTTAAGTACGATGACGGGCATTTAATCAGGACCAGACGTCTGTTTCAAAATTCGCCTCAATAGACGCTGTGGAAAAGTAATTTCCGGCATTGTGGATTCTAGTGTATGAATGGTAGTTGGTGCCTTTCCCAGAAAGTTGACTGTGGAGTGGGACGCAAATTGTTCAGCTACTAGATTTGCTTTATCTATGGCTGTTGTTGCAATTGAACCATCCGCTTGTGAAATTGTGGATTTTGTAAATTTCTGATTACCAGCTTCAGCTACCGACCAGAAGTACCTAGACCCGTTGGGATTGGCAAGCAATTTATTCCTAATTCTCTGATTGTGGAGTTCTTTGCTTTCAATTATCCTATCAGCAACACATTCTCGGATAACTTACCAACAACACTTGCTAAATTTGAACTATTTTTGGTAGACACATGAACTATAACCAATATCTTAGAGAAAGCAGATAGTATAACTTTTTTTCTATGGTTATCATAATTTTGATTTGACCGGACTGAAGATCCAGGAATTGATGCCGCTAAAAAAGTGATTGTGGACATCTCCCTTGACGAAAACGCCATTTATGGAACGAAAACTTAAACCTTGAACATATATTTTCATGAAAAATAAAAAAATCAACTGCACTCAGAGAAATTATTACTTAATGTACAATAAATACTTATGATTTTCGTGAATATTTGGCTGTTGGTAGGTCCCTTCAAAGTCTCCAAAAATAATCTGCTAACATTCGTGGACTTCATTTTCCTTGATAACGCTTTTCCATTGAGGAAATGTTCTGATGAAACCTCTCTCCTTGTTCGTCACTCACAGCACCCAAATTTGTGGGAAAGATATCCAGATGAGAATCCAACATATGTATTTTTAAAGACATATTTCACCCCGAAGCTTTATATGACATTATAAGTTCATGTATTACAAAACATTTCCAGGCAACAAACATTTATTTTATTTTCCTTTATTAGTTCTCGTATTTGTGGGCCCACAAATATTCCCTCTTTAATTTTTGCATTACTGATGGGAAATTTTTGTGTCAGATATAAAAATTCATTGCCATTTTTGCGCATAGCTTTTACAGAATTTTGTATCGGGCCGAGCTTTATGTACAACGGTGGTGAAAAAATTTCATCAAGGTTAACTAAAGGCTTATATTTAGCATTTTTTCGGGCTGGAGTGTCTCAATCTTGGGCCATGACTTTTTTTGTCTCTGCTGTCCCATTTGCAAATAAAACAGCAAAATTTTGTGTAACCAAGCTGTAGTTTTAGCAAAAGTGAAATAACTTCAAAATCACCACAACTGTTTGAAGCATGTTGATTTTTTTCAAAAAATAATCTCATATTTTCGTAAGTCTCTTTCATATCTGAACCACGAGCAACCGGCACTTAAGAGAGACTGTTTACGTTATGCAGCAACATTTCAAACTAGTTTTTGAGGAGTTAATGAACAATCGCCAGTGACTTGGATCATATTCAAAATTTTATAAATTCATCACAACAGAAATAGACTGAATCATTTTTATTTCATCGTCAAGATTTCGAAAATAAGAAACTTTCGTATCAGGAGAAAGTGAATTCCAGTCGTTTGATCTAAACCGAAAAAGCTCAGCCTGTTTTTTAGACAGATTCAAATCGTGTACTGAATCTTTTAAATCAGTTTGTGTCAATAAGTGCGGTTCTTTTGAAATTTGCGGTTCATCACTTGGATCAATATCTTCATATTCTTCATGCGAACTTATAACAAGTTCCGGACTGGAATCCCGACTTTCTGGTCGATTTGTTGGAGCCTTTGGCACAGGCAGTTCGGCATTATATAGAATGGGTCTGTTGGTCGAATACAAGCTTGGATACTGGATGATAGTATGTTTGAACTTCGTTGTAATGCTTTTTGTTTCAGTCAAACAAAAATAAGAATCACTTACATGATCCGTTGGTTCCGTCCAAATCATTGGTATAACAAATGGCAAAAGTTAGGTTCTTGTTTAGCCCAACCTAGAAGGAGTCTCACAGATGTAACATATGTTACACGAAATAGTCTAAATAGCACTGTTCAATTAATGGGGTGAAATTTCGACACTGAGATGGAAAAGGTAACTATCCACACACATAACAAAAACTGTCGGGGATATTAGAACACTTTCGTGACATATTTGCAATGTACCTAACGAAAATAAAATGTATGTTAGTTGATGCAATAGTTTTACAGCCGCCTAAATGTTGTTATTCAAACAAATACACGTATGTATATAAGGTCAGAAATGAATATATAGCTGTCACAGAGAAACTGGATGTGATTGAAACAAAATTATTATATATTCATGATGAGGGTACGCCAACATAAACAAAAAACATCACAAAGTTCATGTGACATAAACACCGTTGACCAGTGAATGAATCAACTTTCAGATTTCCACATCGCATTTCTGAATACCCCATATCTCGCAAGATTAAAACTGTATTACCTTTTCATTTAAGGAAACTGCAAACATTTTCAGGAAAGAATCAGAAAAAAACCTCAAATCTTTAAAAGTTTTCCGGAAATAACTGAATCTGAATAATTGGGAATGTTGTGCAAGTACTTATCTCACAAAAAAAACAACAAAGAAATCATTTTGATGTATATATGCAGAAAGCACGACCATATGATATCATCATTTAATAAGTATTTCAAGCAGGTAACAACCGTAAAAACTTGCAATATCTTGTGCTCCAACGCAGTATATTTCTTCCAGGAACCAGTTATGTAATGCAATAACATAATACATATTATGAAATAGTACCAGGGCTAATGACGCTAAAGAGCATATGGCAAGCCTATGTCAAGTTTAGATATCAATGAACGTGTATGTATGCATTCGGTCATTCACCCAGCCTACAGTGTGGGAACAATATGTTGTCGACAGGTTTATGTGTCGGTTTCACTTTGTATACGGTTTAGACGAAATACAAGCCGTGACTATTTTTTTCTATTTTAATTTCAGAACTTTGTTACTGCAACATGTTCCTTTGTAGTAACAAATGGAAGTACCCTTTTTGTATCTGTAATTTCCTTATGATTGATTTTGGAAGCACATCAAACTAAATATTTGTGAGGATGAGGATGGAAATGGGAATGCAGATTAAAACCAGAAATATTGCGAGGCAGTTTTTTTCCTCAGGTACAGGTAATGTCCTGCGTCCATATTTTGAAAAAAAAAGGTGCACGAAAGACCGGTTGACAATGAAAATTCATTCAGGATAACTGTTCGTAAATGAAAGACTATGTAGGGGAAGAGAGAGAATATACTTTGTTGTCTGAAAATCAACATTTCTTAGTGACAAACATGTTTTCGGGCAAGATTACATCGATACTTGATAAAAATCTATAACGTATTGGATAAACACTTTATTGTGATTGTGTATTTCGGTACACATTAGCTTTTTCAGGCAAAGCTTTATGCACCTTTCAGTTGGAGCAATTATTTTGTGTTAACCATCACTGACGTAAGGCTAAAACACATCTATTTTGCTGTTGGCTCTACTAAAATTTTTATACTAAATAGATCATTTGTTATACTGTTGGGTGTACTCCGTTTACCAAAACAAGTCTTGCTATATTATTGAAATAATTTAATTTGCGCCATTGGATTCAATAAAGTCGCCCTGGAGCGCCAATTAATTTTTCTTGTTGTTTCATAATTTCATGACTTGTATTAATTTCAAAATAAATAAACTTTTGTAGTTGGTTTTCTTATGTCCAATAGTTCTTGATAACTTTTTTTGGATACTTATTTAATTAGTCTTTTAGTTCTATCAGATGAGAAGTTCATGTTATTGTAGAAATTGGTTGTATTCGTTTGGAACTCATCAAAATTTTTCTGGATTGTCTTTCGAGAATTACACACATCGGAAAAGTCTAGGGATATTTTTATAACATACTAAATATCTTAAAAATAAATGCATGAGGTCGTTTAATTTCGATTAAATTGTACACTCGACCACCCTGTAGATTTCTATGGGTTGAACAAAGCCTGCAAAAACGGTAACTAATCTTTTATCAAGTTTTTTACAAACTGTAGGTTTTCTGCTAAAATGAATAATCTGAAAGTGTCGAGTTTGTACATTCTATGCAGTTCTTGCTCAGCAATTAAACTGGAAATATTGTGCTTTAACATGGAACGCCATCACTTACCATTGGCTGAGATGAATAGAGCTGTAGGGCTTCTTCAAGGTGGCATGCGACAAAATGATGTAGCTCTTCGTTTGGGGGTCTCCCAAAGTGTTATCAGTCGATTGTGGTGGCGTTTCCGTGAAACTGGCAGTCCAGCCGAACAACATCCAGGGCGAGGACGCGCTACAACTGCAGTTCAAGACCGATTTTTGGTCTTAACCGCAAGAAGACAACCGACAATCACAGCACCTGAGTTGGTTAACGTGTTGCAGCAGACTCACCAGGTAACCATTGGTCGTGATACTGTCAGAAATCGACTGCATGAAGCAGATCTCCACAACAGAAGGCCACTTAGATGTCCACCTTTGTCGAGAGGCAATCGCGGTATGCTAAGAAAAGTTTAATATTATTGGCAGTCGATTTGGTGAAATAAAATCCAGTTTTTTCATGATCCATTCTATTATATCTAGCTTACGAATTGTTTCCTGTTTTTACTCATCTTATTATATTTACTTACTATAAAATTCATGTATTGAAATATCGGTGTGAATCATTCATATGAAAATTATTGAATAGGTTTAATTTTTTCTATGGACTACAGGAAGTTTTGAGACAATAAAAAATGATTTCACGGTCTCTTTTAATTTTTTAAACATAAATTCAAGACTTATGGATGGAAGAAAAGAATGGAATCAAATTAGTATACAAAGTGTATTGACCTTCAAGAATATCTGTGCATCTGTATACATTTTATTTCACAAGGTGTGTCAGTACCTGTTGTCTGAAATTCTGTGACTCTTTTTTGATATCTACTCATAACATAAATTAGGTCATTCCGAATTATTTTTCCGAAAGTGAAACTAATTATAAATTATAAAATTTTTGGCAATCTATCGGAGCGATAATAAATAATTTCACTTTTCATGACACTAACACTCATCGTTGTTATATAATGCTGTAGACACCAGGTACCCTTGATTACCCACTAAGTGGTCAAGATCATCATAGTAGTTCAAAAACCAGTTTCCTTATTCTTACGTAGCTAAACCAGTTGCCAATCATGGGCGTCTTCCGAGACATTATTGGAGGGAGAAATATTTGGAGAAAAGCATAACCATTTGACAAAATGAGATGGCTAGATGGTATATGTATTTATCCGTATATCAGAATGATATTTCAGAAAAATTCAGATATGTATATCAAACACCGACATAAAAACTTGGCAAGCTAACTTAAGTGTCACATCAATAGGTAGTTTCACTTATGTGTCGCTTGCGGTTACGCAGAGATTTTCATCAAGTAGGTACTCTTTTTGATCTTCGCATTTTGTCTTCGATCGAGAACCTCCTGCCCGGAACTGATGATGATCAACAGGCTGAAACAGCTATCTACCGGTGGCTCTTAAATTGAAATCAAATTGTGAATTATCTGAAAAGTAGTAAGTACTCATCTATTTATCTTTATCTATAAATAACGTAATCATTACCTTAAATGAAATATGCTCAAATGAAATGAAATATTTTTTAGAATAATGAAATGATATGGAGAGGCAACAACAAAATATTCCATAAAACAGCAAAATATAATTCATCATATAAATCCAATAATAATAAATGATGTATATTCATGCCATCATGCCAGTACTAAAAGCACTCATATAGACAGGTTCGATAGTAAAGAACTATCAGTGGCTACCTGCGAGGAACGCTATTTGAGAAAGCTAGGGCTGAATAGAAACGATCTAATAGGTAATTATATGAAGTGTAGATAGTACCAGACACGGTCAAAATCCTTGGAAATATTAAGTGCAACAATCCAAGATGCTCCGTGCTTTTCGATTGAATTGTCCCGAAGGAGGGTGAGATATATAAAAAGGTCGCAGGTTCATTTTTGCTTCCGGTTGACAAAAGCAGTTTTTCAACAAGAAGAAATACCCTTTTCTATAAAACAAGTTTGCTATCAAACCCCCCGTTTGTGTTAATGGCAGAATTATGGACTTCAACGGTTTTAGTGGCAGGAGTTGGGCGTGTTCCGCTTGATTAGAGGTTTCCATATGTTGCGTATCTCTACGCTAGCTTGGCTAGATGCGTTGTTGGACAACATATATGAGGTTTCTTTGAATTTTCTTCAAAACCAGTGTTCCTCCTTGTGGATGATTTCAGCCCACTTGATGTTATGTTGATGAGTCCTGATTTGCTGGTTTCTCCTCGCTGTGTGTGTTTCTTGTGCTCGGCAATGCGAACTTTCAATGGCCTCTAAGTTTCACCGATTTATGATTCTCCGTACTCGCAGGGTATCCGTTAAATGCAATTCTTGGAATCGCAGTGCGCTTTTGGTGGCCTGGTTTTCATTCAGTTATCACCCGAAGACGATTGTGGATACTAATAATCGATACGTCGTGAAGTAACTTGGTTTGGATTTTTTAATTTTCAATTTTCATTTTTTGTTTAGAATTTTTCAATTTTTTTAAATTTTCAACTCGTGTTGATAGTTCAAATTAGTTTTTGGTTGTTACTCGCATTTTATTTCATTGTAATTTCAGTTTTTTTTTGCTTAATAAAATTATTACTTTTCAGTTAATATTTTTAATTTTTTTACAGATTCTTCCAGGGATTTCAAATCAATTTATATTATATTAAACAATGGAAGTCCGAACTAATGAAATTATATGGGTGTACCCAGTATTTTCAAGATTCTCGTTTCCCCTTCTGCAAGTACCGGTAAGCAAAAATAACGTCCTCCTTCGAGGAGCTCATGACGACTGATGAAAACAACTGCTCCGTTGCTCATCCTATAGGCCTGCCTATAGGCTATCGTATCGCTCTGGTGTGCACTGGAGTGTTGCGAGGATAAAAGTTGCATCGGGCGATAAAAGATTGCTCATGTTGCATGGTTTATCGTATCGCTCCAGTGGGAACGACGCCTTAGTGATAACCAGAATAACCATTTTTTATCCTCGAGAAAAAATGACTTATTTACGAAGCAATTTCAAGCAATACAGTATTGATCCTTATCCAGTTAAGTACCTTAAATACATTGTGCTTTCAATATAGAAAATGATTTTTTACAGCATGTAATTTGAATGGATATTTTCGAAGATATTACACATTTGAAATGCAGGAGCATAGTGGTTGCGGCGGTTCCGGCGGCTACTGCCTATAAATATAGCGTCGATCCCCTATAGCATATGATGATTAGCAGCGATCGCACGCGTTTATATGTATATTTAGTATCAACATTGCACTCATGCGGAGCCGGGGCGACCCGCTAGTATCTTATAGTCATGAAACAACCAGAGAAATATTTTATTTGCACAAATAATAAAATCAGAAAAAAGGCGGTCAGGATAAAGTACTCAACCGAAACTTCCCTATTTTCCGATAAAATACTCTTATGCGCCGCCTATGTACGTACCCGTAGCTGAACCGGTCTCAACTGAGGTCTTCGACCGCATTCCTCGAGCGCCGACAAAGAAACGGAAAATAATGACGGGCGATCTTGAAGAAACGAAAAGTAGGAAAGTGTTCCACAAATTCGAATTAAAGAGACTATTCTTGGTGCGTGACCTCCTCCGCAATGGTCATCAAGAAGATCATTGTGGTAGATCAAGGATGACCAAAAACGGAAGTCGACCCAACGAAATGGCGGTCATCAAGTGCAAAACCAGGTCGAAATATGAAGATTCCAAAACAGTACTTTAAAACGGAATATAACTAATCTCATCTATTTTTGATTGGTTGACCTTCTTTGCAGCAAATGGACAATTTAAGATCAAAACGAATTTATGAGATCATGGCATACCTACTCTCAAGTTCCGTATGTTACAGGTTACTCATCAATAAGACGAAAAATTCAGTTTTCACTAAAGACGAGGTTATGTAACTGAAGCTATTCTACCTTTCAGAAATACTTTTCTCAAGATTTTTTCCCTTAGAAGCTCCACGGAAATTTAGTTCACATCGGACTAAACTGTCTCTTACAAATATGTTTGAAGCCTGAAGATGTATTGAGAGAGAAAGCAGAATAACTTTGTGAAAGCTATATTCCGGTTTTTTTTTCGTGGTCTGCAGATTTTTATGCCTGCCTTAGGATAATTGACATTGTTTGTGTACCTCTGAGGACAGGTGTTCTCACAAACAAGGTCAAGTAATCTTTGATAATATCTACCGCAGTACTAGACGAAACGTCAGGCATGAAACCTGCAAACCACGACCAAAGAACCCGGAAAATAGCTCTCTTATTTGTTCAAAGCAGAGTAAACTGGATTATCGACATCAAGAAAAATACAATTGCGTTGGTCGATCCAAATTCACTTTTTCATTTCAAGCTGAATATTTCACTTGAAAATTATATTAACGACATGTGAAACCTGTTTTTCAGAGGACAATCACAGTAAACAGTTATGAATACTCCGACCCGTTACCTAATGAAAGTCATTTAAGCTACCCCGGCACACCATTCTTTGCAGCCTCATGAAAATCAAACCACTACTCGGTGACGATTCCAAGAATTGCGTTTATCTTAAACCATGAAATGTTAATGAGAAAAAGAACACTGTTTGGACATACCAACATAACATCCCATAACTTGTAGCTGAAATCATTCATAAAGTGGAACACAGGGTCAATTGGAAGTTTGAAGAAAATGCGCACATATAGAACAAGGACGCATTCAGCCAGATCATTATGGAGATCTGAAATTTTTGGGAATCTTTAAAAAAGCAGGAAAACGGGCAAAACAGCGCCACTCGGAAGGAGAAACAGGGCAGCACGTTCAATTAATGTGTGAATAGAATTATCAGGAATAATCCACGAACACGGTTGTGGATATCAAATTAAAAAACTCGAGAAGTATTTGGTTTGAACTCTTTTCTTTTCATTATTTTTTCTGTATTTTTATTTCGTATACAAATAACATTTCACCTAATGTAAATAACAGGTTTTAAATTTTTGGGATAGAAAGTTTATGGCTTTCTACTACTCCATCTTGATAAAAAAAATGGGAAACTTCCAAAAAGAAAAAGAGAAGGCAATCTATTTTAAAAGAAGTAATTTTAAACATAGATAACCAAATCATGCAAAAAAGTAACTTTCAGACACAAACTGGAAGAAAAAAACCCTCCTGAAACAGCTATTTTCATATAAACATAGAATCACACAAAAGAAAAATACTTTCGAACAAATACTTTTTCATGAACACTGAATTATATAAAAAACACCTTTCCCTACTCAGTTTGTATTCCAAACATTCGTCATAGAATTGAATCAGATATCATTCATAGGATTCCTGAAAAAATAATCCTTTCAATTCAAATGTTATGTTATATCATCATTTCATATAGATCACAATTATTCATCATAATTTAGCGTTGTGATACTTTCACGTTTTATACACATTATTTTTTCTTCATATTTTGATTTCATTTTACATTTTTTCATATTTGAAATCTGTTTCAGACAACATTAATCCGAACCTATAATACCGCACGCGTATGTTGTGATAATGGAAAAAATATACCTACCTATACCATAAATTAGTAAATATTTTCTTTTATAATATAAAATTCAATCTGCTATTGCTGGAGAAACTACACATATAACGTCACTTTGCTAACTGAATTATCAGAAAGTTGTTAATGAGAAAAGATCACCTTCACAAGAGAAATGATAAAAATTAACAGCTCGAGTTTAACGACACGGACCCAAAACTTCCTATAATATAATATTTTAGAAGCATTTTAATTTCCAGTGCGAATTTGACGGCGCGTACTAGATTTATTTTGGTAATAAAGGTCCTGCGATTCCTATTAAAGTAAATAATGGACCCAGGATCGATGTAAATAACTCAATCCTTATTAAAGGGGCCCTCGAAAGGGCCCTCCAGGCCCGATTCATTTCCGAATCTGTATTAATACGGATCCTGTGTGGGTTATTGAATTTTTACGCTACTGAAATTTATGTATAGGATATCGGTCGAAGCTGAACTAGGGATACTGCTAATTTTCCTGTAGTAGAGTGTTTCGATATCGTCAAGATCCCCACTTTGATTGAAGCTTACCTAGTTTTGATTATTGAAGGCCCTGACATATTTTTTCATGTGAAGTCGACTACCAAAAAAAATCTCAGATATTTGTTATTAAAAGTAAGTTAACTAGATCTGAAATTTTGTTCACATTAGCCTCATAAAATCCTCAAATTAAAGAAAGGTTGATTCTCATTTCCGGCAATGTCAGCTTTAGCTGACTTACACTTGTCCTCATATGAAAAGGTTGTTGCTGTCATTGAGATAAAAACTTGCACAATTGACAACCTCAATACCGAATCTATTGGAATATCTTCAGTTTGCTATAGAGAATATTCCAGAGGATGGTCCATAGGTATGATTCCAGCCTAGATAGCTGTAGGTTACCTGCGATGATGAAGAGAGCGCAGTTAGTACCCTGCAGTCATAAAAAAAGCGTCCCTGATATGCGTCATAGGCAAGCAACATATTTGTGTTGCTTATCTACCTAATGCAGGTGATGGCAGACTGGCCACCGATCAAGTCCTATCTAGAATGACGAAAATGTACCATGGTCTATCAACCTTGAAGTGGATTATTATTCACAAGGACATTTTTGTCTTTGAAAGCAAATAGAATTGTGTCTCAACTCAGTGCTCGCTTTGCTTATTTCGAGATGATTTTTCGCTATTTCACCCGCTGTTTCCCTCATCCAAAAATACGCCCAGGAACGAACTAACATTGAATGGTTGAGAGAAAAATACAAAGAATAATCAATAACTTACAATATACATACTGCTACCCAGCAGGATCCACGAAAAGGAGATGTGCTGCGTTTTAAAAAGGCTGTGGAACCGTTTCTGAAGAGTGATCAATGCATACTGCATGAATTTCTTTACACCCGTTGGCGATCTTGACCTCCCCCCCTTATTTATGAACATTATTATACTGAGGTTCCAACTTTGTTCCGACCAAGGCAAATTGCTCAATACGCATCCGTGCAAGTTTGCGTATTTGGAGATTGTTTTATATTTCTATATCCTGTTATCGTATCATGATGATGTCTATGAACTTGGAATATTAAAAGATGGAACTGTGAATACTGAGTGTTTTTGTTTTAGAATACTAAAGTTGAAGTTGAAACATCCTTCAATTCATTTATTTGCTTGAATGAAATTGAATCATTTTATGATAGAGGTGAGTCGCAATAAAACCTCGCGAGTTGCAATGGAGGATCAAATAGACCCACTCCCTCAAGACCTACCAACCTAACCACCATAGGATCAAATTTCTCAACCGCTTCTGTTTCTTCTTCACATAAATGACCTCAACAAGAACCTTTATATTTCACGACGTTACATATTCAAATTACAAAATTTTAATAAAAGTTTTCATTTATTGATCCTGCAAGCAAAAAATCAATAAGAAGAACTGAATGTGGAATTTTGAATTGGAGTTTCTGGTGATATATCATTATTGGTTTTTTTCACCTGGATTGGATAATGTTGACGAAACGGTAATTTCATGAAAAGACAAATATTAATGAAAAAGGACAAACTGAATAATTCCATCTTTCTCCCTACGGAAATACATTTTTCAGAGCTTCCGCTCAAGATGATCACCGCAACTTCAACCTCTTGCTCTGGAAAACGTACTCGGAAGTCAACCGTTTTAATTTGTTCGAAACGTTTCCGGTTAGTAGTGGAGGGGCATTCTGTTAAGACACGACAATTATTAAACCATGGTAAATAGAAAATTAGTCCAGGTCGAATCGAGAAAATCTAAATCGCTGTGAGATAAAAAAGTTTGAAATAAATGGAAGTGTATAAAACTTATTTTGAAACTAGGACATCCCTCACCATGATGTATTTTTTGTATAATGTAATAATCGGATTATTATTATTAATATAGATGCTTCCTTTCCACCTATCTATACGTTCTTGCATAATACATAGCAGGTGCACCATATTGTCGACAATTTAGAAAATTCCGTAAAATTTTCAGGAAAATATTTTCCATGAAGTCTGGGAGAATGTCTTGTAGAAATAATTAAATTGAACACTGCGATTGAACATGCCATCTTTGGTGAACCTACTTTCAACTGTCCTCATAATTATAGAATCTAATCCTGCAAATGTAGTCATCAGGTTTTAAATTATGCACCTTCCGAATTTTATACGGGCGATACATTGTTTTCTATCGATTTGACTATATACGCGGTTCATGAAATGAACCAAATTATCTTAAATTTCTTTTTAGTTTCTTGTTTAGTAATTTATGCTCCGTAGTCCACTTTTCTGGTATATTATACACTCGGCTGATTTCACATGTTTTATTATGCCTTTCGCTAGTTGCACACACACCGATTTTGGACGGCCAGTATAAAATCGGCCGATATTTTATTGGTAGCGGGTGCTTGCACACTCACCGGATTTTTATCGGTCGAACAATCAGTTGCTTTGTTGTCGTAATTAGCACGCACTACCAAAACGAAGTTGATGCGTAGTAACTACAATTTCACCGAGCATTCGAGACTGGAATGGTCGGTAAAAAACCGGTGAGTATGCAAGAGTGTATTTAGTCATGTACGCCACTACTTCCCGGTTCTGCCGGCGATACAGTGGCAGTGGACGGCTGCTCACCGGTATTTTACCGGCGACGATCACCGGTCGGCGTGTGTGCCAGGTCCCGTTCCCACATGTGGTTCACTATTGGAATTTGGACGACCGGTACAAAGTCGGCCGTCCAAAATCGGTGTGTGTGCAACTAGCGTTTGGTTTCATGGCAACCTTGGTTGTTGCTAGATTTTGTGCCAGAGGGGGTGACATTTTCTCTCAGCTTATTTCTTTGATGAACCGGGAAACCATAAAAAATTATTGAATTATTTTATTTTCCGCTAAATTAATACAATGGATAGTTTAAATTCAGTAAGTATACAATGCGTTTGTCTCACCCGCTATCAAGAGGTATAAATAAGAGACGTTTTCTCATGATTTATTGAAAATTATTTGATAAATCGGTTTCGAGATAAACATGAATTTACAGCTCTCCCTACGCATTTTTTTAATTTTTCAAGTACAAAACACAAGCATTCCAGGAAAATCTTTGAGGCGCTCTCAGAGCGGTGTCTGTGCGAAAGTAGCGATTCACATTGGATTTGAATCACCGGAGATTGAATCCATTTGGAAAAACTTTCTTAGGAATTTTATTTCACATAAATGCAGTTCTCCAGATGAAAGAGTTCTTAAACACTAAAGTTCAGGGTATACTGAGTTGAACCTCAAAACGATGGGCAGCCATAGTACGTCGTGTATTTCTTATAGAAGAGAGACAAATCTCCAACCTTTTTTCGTTGTTCCAGGCTATCAAGGTTGCACGTGATGTTCGCGTCTCCATTCAGGCAGATGGCTCTTTTCTTCAGGGAGGTATAGGATGTATATGACTAGGCCGGAAAGAATAACAACATATGTGAAGTGTTTTAAAAATTTGCATTGAAATACACCAAAATTCTATCGACCCTCATAAAATAAAAGGTATTAATCATTTTAATTCTCAGTGTCATAAAAAAACGAAGGAAAAAGAGTAAACAATTAATCGAAGTAGATATTCATGAAAGGTTGAGTTTAAAAACAGCTTTGCTGACACTCCGTCCATTCACCTCAATATTTTTTTTGTATATTCTGTATGTTCTTACTTTAGGTGAATGAAGACGTTTTACTTTTTTTACCGTAGTATGCGCTGGTCAGGCCCTATTCCCCGAAGCCCCGATACATTCGGGTGGGAGCGCCAGCATTATCAACCAACGATCTCTCTCCCCACACCGTGGAGTAAGAGTGATCATAGGGTCCAAGAATCATGTGCCCTGAGCAAGCGTAGTGAGCCAAAAATGACAGCCTTCTGCATCTGTCGCCAAAAGATGTCTGCCTTAGTGCGGCAAACCGGTATGATTTCAAGATTCGAGAGTAGAGAGCGCATCATTCCACCAAGGACTCCAATAATAAAAACAACCATCTTGACAGAGTGGTCTGGATAGAATCTGCGAAGTTCGAAGAGACGTTTTATTATTATTATCATTACAATATTCGACTGTCTAACTGGTTTTGAAGGTCACAAAAATTGGGTAAAACTGCACCAAATAATTTACCCGTCCCGAAATGCCATTGAAAGTTGTTATGATTGATTTTTTGGAAATACTAGTTTTGCAAAAAAATAGTCATTTCTCAACAAAGTTCAAAAAATAATTCCATTCTTCTCATGTTTTGACGATACTGTATGAATTCTGTTTCACGGGTCCAAGGGTCTTGTTTCAGGAAGGAGCAGAATGGAAAAATTACGGTTCGCTAAACTGTTTTCATTTCGTATTATATAGAAAATGGCATCTTCGATATCCCGTATATACAGTTTCGTAACTTCACGCTTTGCGAGGTATGAAAAATGCAACAGATAACATTTTTCCGGTCAGATGAAAATCCATCAATATTTCCCCGAGCAATGAAATGTTATTGGTTTCGGGGTGTGAATTTAGCTGAAATTTTGTACTGGTCAGTTGTGAATGGAAATTTGGCATTTCTATGGCGTGCCATGAAAGTGAAATTGGTGAAGTTGAAGTCGTAAATATTTTTGTCTTGAGCGCCCAACATATAACAGTGAATTATAAAACGAAGTTTGAATTGCCTCTTCGATACTTGTTATGCATTGTTTGGAACCTTTGGTGTGGTAATGTATATTACTTCGATACCTCGACACGTGAACCGGGGAAGAATCTTACGCGACATCCATAACCTGCCATACCGATACCCCTCCCAAGATTTATATAACACACTAAATATTACCCCAATCAACCTAAGATTTCAGGAACTTCAAGGCCGATACGCCGCAAGGACAACGAGCAGCAGCAACAACACCATAGCACAACAACAACAACACCGCAGCCATCAACACACTGACCACCCCCTGAACGCCTCGTGTAGGCTCCAGAAGGATATCGAAGAAGACGCTCCCGTTTTCCCCAACCAGACTCCTGGGAACAATGGAAGACCCGACGGAGTAGATCCAGGACATCCTCGAGTTGAAACCCATTGGTACTCAGATAGTGGACAGCAGACAGCCTGCAGTAGTCTAAAGTTTTACCCCCACCACACTCGACTTAATTTAACATGAACCTGAAGACAAAATCGATCACCGCAATGGACCCGGACTACCCGAACCGAAAACTTACAATAAGATTAATAAAACAAGATTAACATAGATAAGATAGATAAGAATAAAAACTTGTAAACTAACCCCAAACCTGAAGAGGCATGAGCCTTTAGGAGTCCCCTCATCACAACCAATGTAACAAAAAACTAATGTAAACCTACTATAAATAAACGTCTTGAACGTGACACTGACAACGGTCAGTTTACTTGGGTAAGTCCTCCTCAACAGTTACCAATATTTTGTGACAAATTATCTACTTTTCATTACTAATCCAGTGCCTTTCAATAAGTAGAAAATCTTTCCGTGTGTTTGAATTTAAAAATGTGTTCTCATTCAGTATCTACAAGATTTACATTATCAATCTAAACTTTCTTCAGTACCATTTTACTGGTTATAATTTTATTATTACATTTACACGTTATTGTACTGAAGTTTTGAAGAAGAGCCTGTTACAAGTCTCGAAAGATAAAACATAAAAAAGATTTCTCATTTTCTTGCCTCTGACTGCAAAGCTGATCCAAC
Source organism: Leptinotarsa decemlineata (assembly GCF_025532065.1). NCBI lineage: Eukaryota > Metazoa > Arthropoda > Insecta > Coleoptera > Chrysomelidae > Leptinotarsa > Leptinotarsa decemlineata. Next base: position 15,240,634 of record NW_027412558.1, read on the forward strand.
CTAATAAATTATCTATCAAATGTGCTCCTGTTCATAAATAATAAAAGGCAGAACAGGTGATGTCTTTCCTTAACCATAGAAAAATGTTAACACTTACCATAGAAAAGTGCTTGATTATTCAACGCATGCGTGACAAAATTACCGACAGTAGCTCAATAGATACAAAATCAATATTCAACTATCAATCAATTATAAAATGATTTTCACATAGCAGAATCAACGTTTATCCAAGAAACCATAATCCTTGTATAAGACACGGTTGACATTGCGTGGAAAAAAATTAAAAAGGCAAATCTCCTGATAACAGACTCATTTCAAGTTTGTATTCGAAATTGAAAATAGATAAGTTTTTTTGATTATCAGGAATCCTATTGTATAACTTAGAAACGTCATACGCAAAAAAGTTCCGCAACTCACTTCAATGAGCAGAGGTGGAGAGGGTCAAGATTTAAACCAAACATTAGGATTATGAATATCTGTACGAAACGTTTTTTGTTCGTCTACATGAGGCGGTTTTTTTCTATGAATGGCCCTATGAACTAATGTATATGCGTGAACTAGTCGCCAACTAATTTTCTTTACAAGGGCCCCGGGTATAAGATCCCATCTCTTCAAAGCATTCATTAATCGCATCGTTTTGTATAATTTGAATCCGATTGATTTGGAAGAGTTAAATGTCGCAAATCGAATCAAAAATTAGTCATTTCATTTTACGACAACTCATATTTATTTGTATTGTTAGCGAAACGGGCGGTATGATATTTACTCAGTAAAATTATTCCTCTTGTATATTTCACTATATAACTCCTGATTTTGAAAACTGCTTCTAATTTTTCGCTCCACATTATTCAAAATAAATTTTGTCCTTTCATCATTTTGAAACAAAATTAAAATCACAATTGATGCATGGCCCTGATATCAGTGAATCTGTTTAATTTTCTTTCTAGTTTAACAAATAACCATTTCATTAATTCTACATCAACATGACTTAAAATCGAAGATACTAGGTTGTTTCAAAAGTTTTGTTCATTTTTGAATTAACTTTAAACTATATCACAATGAATGCTTATTCAACTTGATCGAAATAAGTGTCATTTGAATTAGTGCACTTATGCCAACTAACACAAGTTGATTGATTCCATCAGCATAAAAATTGCGTACTCGGGATTAGATGAAATCGACGAAGGCCTTTTTTGCCTGGTCATGATTGGCGAAGGTTAAAAGGGTTTGAAAACATGGAAGTCGGTTGGCGGGAGGCCTGGGGAGTACGGTGCATGAAACAGAACGCTCAATTAACTTTTGGACAGTGATTTATGAAACGTGGGGATGGGCGTTGTGGAGCAGAATCCAACTTCTTTGTCCAGTGCCTGCTGCTGCTAACGAAATTTTCGATACGTGATGGTTTCGCCCCGTTGCAGAAAGTCATAGTGAATCAATCCAGTCGTTGATCACCATACACTCATGGTCTTTTTTGTGAGTTTTCGCCTTTGGGAATCGCCTGGGTGGCTTATCAGTATCCAACCACTGTCCCAAATATCTCCTGTTGTCGTAGAGGATTCACTCATCACACGCGACGGTCCGATCCAAAAAAGTATTGTTTTGGTTACGCAAAAGCAAAGAAGAACAGATTTCGAAACGTGACAAATTCTGTCGATTGTTCAAATAGTACGGAACTCACTTTTGGAGAAAAATTGGCCAAAAATCGCTAAACGACTTCATACAGTTATACGGTGAATTGAAACACTAAATTAGAATTTTGAAAAAAAATTAACAGCATCGATGTATAGAATACGAAACTCTCTGTTGATCACTACACACTACGACACAGTAGAATAAATATCTACTGAGATGTGGAGCAAGGGAAACACATGACATTAAAATGGACAAAACTTTTGAAATAAACTAATAGTTCATCTTTTGAGAAGAAAATTATTTTTTCGGTCACTGTTTTTTATGCTGCTTTTCTACCACTTTCTAACATTGAATTGTTAACAACTGGCGATTCAATCATATATACATTACCTATTATCAACTAATACGCAAACGGCAGTGATACAGAAAGTGTTGAAATATGAAAAAAATTTGTCTGAAATTGAAGAATTTAATGAATATGATGGGTTGAAACCTCAAGTGCTGAAAAAAAAAATAGCAAAACATACTAAATGAAAAACAGTGAAATTGAATGATTTGTTTCTTTACCACTGCTAATATTTCATTTTGGAATTATAGCATAGCACTTTCTTGAATCTTCAAATTATTATTTGAAGCTGAATTTCTGAACCCACTTTTTTAATGGATACGTGATGGAATTGAGGGAACTTTTCACATATAGCCAGTGGGCATACTTGAAAACTGGCTATAAATTAAATCATCTGAAGGAAAAGTTCGTTCAGGCCAGTCTCAACTAACTTAAATGAAATGAATAAAAACACTTTTGTCTAAATACCACTGGTACATTTTATTTATACGACCAGTTTCGGGTTTGACCCCATTATCAAATATAAAATTCAAGCTTTATACTTGATGATGAGGTCAAACCCCAAACCGGTCATATAAATAAAATCTACCAGTGGTATTTAGACAAATATGTTTTAATTCATTTCATTTAAGTGATCATGAATTACCGTAAACAAGTCATCAATCACACATATCAGTCTCAACTCCCTACACTGTAGGTTAACGGACTGAAATCTATAAGAAAACAACTATTCCCCTGGCTAATACTACGAAAAGGCGTCGGATTATATTCGACACTGACATATATCCTGCACATCTGTCGGATATAATCCAACGTCATTCGTGGTATTAGCCAGGAGAATAGTTGATTTCTTATAGGTGTCAGTCCATTAACTTACAGTGTAGGGAGTTGAGACTGGTCTGAACGAATTGTTCCTTTAGATGATTTTATTGGGAGAATTTTCGCTCGACAGTTCACAAATTCACAACTTGTTTCTTAATACAATAGTTTTCATGAAAAAGTTTGGGAAAGCTATTGTATAGCCAAACACGTGTTGCGGATTTGTGAACTGTTCAACGAAAATCTCACAATAAAGCGTTACATGAATAATTTTTTTTCATGGAGTATACATTTAAGGGGAGTTCTCTTTTAGGGACTCGTCGAAGCTAAGCTGGAGTGATTAACCACCAAAAAATATCCCATCATAATCAAAATCATTAAATTTGTCACCACAATGCGGGTTACTGAAAATTGTAGAATAAAGAGTACATTTTCAGGATGACTGGGTAGCTAACCGCACCGACAATGCCATAAACGATATCAACTGAATAAAACATGACAGAAAAGCGATGTAAAAAGCTTATCGACCAAAAATATTTAATAAACAGTTTACCCATTCGCAAAAACAACCACCCGCGGTTGTGCGGCACCGGGCTCGTTAAATTACCATGTTAATTGGTAATTAACAGGCAGTTTTTCTGTCAGTTTTCCTCTGCGGCTAACCGCAATTCCATCCTCCATTGAGAACGTTGCACGCCGTACACGAGTCAACAATAACACGATGACTTTTAAACAAAGTCGTGAAAACTTAAAGCGCGTTCTCACGGGTGAAGTTTAGTTGACCGATCAACAAAGGTTGAAGAATATGACTTACATTAGTTTTGTTCAAATTTTTCAACACAAAATGTTTCAATTTATTTCAATTTTAGTTCAATGTGATTTAGTCGAAAATTTCAATTTGAAAGGACAAGACATGTGGTTTAAAATAATATCACAGAAGATCACCAAGTTCATATGCTGCGTTTATCGACCACCAAGCGATACACAATATAGGGGCACTATTCTCTTCACTTGCAAACACCATTGACTTTTTGCAAATCAATCATTTCAGTGCCGAAATATCCATATTCGGTGACTTCAATACCCACAATATCGATAGCTCAAATTTTCGAATATTAACGACGAACAAGGTTGATAAGATTACCTTTTCGCAATAAGCAGCGGACTCACTCAGATGATAATTTTATACATTACAATCAATCCAGAAATTTACACAGTCACCGTGAGATCTTCATTGGGATCTTCTAAGCACAAACTCATTTCAGTGGTGAGTGAAAGACCGATACATATTGGGATATAATCTAAGCCGCACAAAGTTTGACATTACACATCTGTTGAGTGGGAGGATCTTCAAGACTATTTCCGAAATTTTTCCTGGATAGATGTTCGTTTCAGCTCGGATGGTCCTTCAACTTGTGCTTCCAAGTCATGGAAGTTATTCAATAATTCATGGATACAAACATTACATTTTCAATGTAACTTCTAACGACAAACCATATTTCAACAAAAATTGCGATGAAGCAGTCGCCTCCAAAAATCTCGCCTACCGGTAGTGGCGCAAAAATTCCAGTACCGAAAACCGAACCAGGTTCGTTGATGCTTGCAACATCTGCAAACTTACAATCACATAGTTAGGGATAAAGTGTTTTCCAATCTCAACGGGTCTAGATCCTTCTAGTCGGTAGCTAAGGCTGTTAATCAGAACTTTACAAAATCCACAATTCAACCACTAACATAAGCGGATTGTTCAATTGCAGAAGCCATAGAAAAAGCAAATCTACTAGCTGAACAATGTGCGTCCCACTGCACAGTCGATTTTCTGAGAAAGACACCACCCACTATTCCCACACTTGAATTCACAATGTCGGAAATTACTTTTCGGCAGCGTGTAGTCGGGCGAATTTTCAAACAGCTCAATATCAACAAGGCGTCTGGCCCTGATGAAGAGCCCGTTATCGTACTTAAAATATGCGCAAATGAACTCGCCCCAGTATTTTGAAGACTTCTCAACCTGTCTTACAAGAAAGGGGTTATTCCTTTTTGCTTGTTTTCAGTCTATTCCCAAAACGACAAGAAAAAATCATGGAAAAAGCCGTAAACCACGATATCCTTAAATATTTGGAAGGATTGAACACCTTGAGCGATCATAAATGTGACTTTCGGAAACAAAGATCAACAGGCGATCTTCTATCGTTTGTTATCCATATTTGGAAAAACGCCATCGAGAAACATGGAGAGTGAAGAGCTGTTGCGCTTGATATTTCTAAGGCATTTACCATATCTGGCATTGGGGTTTGCTGGCCAAACTTCGATGCTATGGCTTGTCGAATCATTTATGTATCAGCTCCCTGAAACAACGTTTCTTGCAAGTCACTATGCTGCTATCACAAGCCCAATTATTAGTATTTAAATCAGACACATTTTAATTTGAAATAATTGTAATATCTTCCATAAATACTTCATGGAAGGGCTCTTTACTACATGTTTTATATGTATTCGCAACGCGATTTTCTTGCACGGACAGATACATTTTTAAAAAATTCGTTTCTGTATGACTCTACTTTTTTGTTTGAGATTTGAACAATGAACATGCTTTTGGATCGAAACCAATGTCTTTTTCTGATTGATTCGGCCGTTACTTGATGAAGATCCATAGTAATTTCACAAACTACACTTAAACGATTTGATCTCCACTAACTTTATTGAAAATAATCATAACATGTTTCGCTAAAACATTAGCTTTTTCATTTGAAAAAGCTAATGTTTTAGCGAAACATGTTATGATTATTTTCAATAAAGTTAGTGGAGATCAAATCGTTTAAGTGTAGTTTGTGAAAAGAAACCAATGTCACTGCCAGCATCAACAATAACTAGTCTTTATCCTTCAGACGTTGGTTTTCAAAGACCTTCATTTTCGTCATGACTTCCATTGTCTAATATATAAAATGATTTGAAATCCCTGAAACAACTAAAGAAGAAGAATTGAAAATAAATCGCTGTGAATAATTATAATTAATTAAGCAAAAATTAACAATTATATTAAGCAAAGAAACCTGAAATGAAATAATAGTGAAATAAAATACAAGTAAAAATAAAACAATTGTACAAAAATTTGAAATGAAGAAATACAAAATGAAAATAAAGAGCGGGAGTTGGCCATCTTTCGCTTGATGATGGGGTTCCATATGTTGCGTATTTCTATGCTGGCTTGGCTGAATACGTTGTTGGACAACATGTATGCGGCTTCCTTGAATTTTCTCCTACACCAATGTTCCTCTCTGTGTAAGATCTCAGCTTGGGACCACTCGTTGCTGGTTTCCCCTCATTTTCGTCATCATTTCAAGCTTTCACATGGGTATGGGCACGATATCCTTATATTTCTTCAAAAATGTATCCTCTTCTTTTCATTGGAACTTTCTGTGGTTTCAAGAGATGAAGTCGTCAATTTTTTTTTGACATATGATGGAATTGGCCGATACTCGATGAAAATCCATTTTCAGGGTTACTGTATAATTATAATTGTATAACTTAAAAAGGCACATACATCAGTCTCTGAATCTGTCTTTGGACTGGTTCTCTTTCTTTTTCGTGGACTTGAAAATGATCCGCTATTTTATAGCTTTTTCTCTAACAATTTTGTAAAAGGTTCGAAGACGTACGCCGGTAGCAAGGCCAGTAGCTTGCACAGCTGGTTCTCGTTTGTTTGTTTAAATTTTTTATCGATTCATGAAACGTATATATGTATCGTTTATTTAGCACAAGCTAATGCAGTTACAATATTAGTCTTAATCTAGGTTAAAAATTTAAATGTCACAATTAAAATTTAAAATTTAAAATCATGTACATTGAAACATATAAATAAAAACAGCACAATAAATAAAATAAAAAGAAGAAAAAAAAACTGTATTAGCAGGTTCCTATACTAAACACTTTGTAGGTCTAAAAGGTGCACTTTTAATTTTCTTTTAAATATATTTAGAGAGGTAGCATTCTTAATATCCTCCGGTAGTTCGTTGAATGCTTGAACTCCTTTAATGAAAACTGTATTATTTGAATTGACATTACTAGTCTGACGTATATGAAAGTTATTGCGACTTCTTGTATTGTATTCATGATATTCAAAGTTATACTTTAATTTGTCACGTAGATATACAGGAACATCACCAGTTTTAATTTTAAAAATAAATATTAATGCTAAATAACGAAAGTAATTTTTTACTGATAACCATTTTAATGTATTCAACATTAATGTTATGTGTTCTTCTATCACAAGATAATATTACTCTCATTCCTCTATTTTGAAGTTTCTGGAGTCTTCCAATTTCATTTTGGTTTAGTAAGTACAAGATGGTTCCACAATAAGTAAAATGAGGTAAAATCAAGCTATTATACAAAAGTAAAAGCGACCATTGGTTTAAGTGCTTAGATTGCCTACTTGAGTAATTAATTTTGAATGCTATTGTTTTAATAATATATGAAGCATGTTCCTTAAAAAACATTCTATTATCTACAATTACACCCAAATATTTAATTTTTCTTACTAACTCAATTTTATCATTTGATATTTTAATAATGGATATTGGAATAATGTCAAATTTGATACGAATCCCATACCGAAGTACACGCTGCAACTGCTACAACACAAATAGCATTGCACTAATTCAACTTTCTTCTCTGGCTATACTTTTGAGACGTCTACTTATGACGTATCGTTTCGTTTGAAATTTGCTAAGCTGTACTAGTGGACAATCCTTTACGTAATTCAGTATGAAAAAATTAGTTTCACATCACGAAGAACGTTTTCAACAATTCAAATCTGAGTTGAAAATTGGCATTTTAAAGTTATAATAAACAAGTATTAAACCATTGAACTTATTATTAAACAGATCATCACTGCGGAGTGTTCGACAAATTGATAAGCGAGCGAACTCGAGGTCCTCTTTTCCTTCTCATTTTCTTTGCCGTCATTGACAGGGCTAATTAAGCAACCAAACATCTGAGCTTCGTTGGAAACCATTCCCTCCGACTTTTCGCAGAATAAAAGCAAGTAAAACATCGCCTAACATCAACTGTAATGATCTATTACCGCCGGCTTCTTTGTGAAAAGAGGTCTTTTGTGAAAATTCCGTCTTTTAATATAATGAAGGAAAAGCAATAGAGGGCATCATAGGAAGGGTTTGATGAAACCACAGGCGCTACTAATCTGTCGAATAGAGTTTGATTAATAATAACAGTTTTTTGATAAAGGAAAATACTTAAATTGAAATTGAATCATGTGGAATGGGTTAGTCGTTGAGAGTCGACATAGAACAATATTGAAAAGAAATGAACTTTCATTAGATTGACGAAACTGAATTCCAAAGTGAACAATTATCAAATATTATCTTGATAACAATCGAAAACTGCAGGAGTTGACAATTTCGCTGTACCCAACTTATTAGTTGATTCTTTGGTATGGTCCACATCAAGATTTGATTCCATTTGTATGTATACTATAATCAGAATATTTAAAAAGTTCAAACAAATAAGTATTCCTAATCTCCCATGATCGACTAAAGAGTTGACTCAAGTTTTTCAGAAAAAAAGTATTTTCACGAAACAAAATAAATATTTCTGAAAGAAATCTTTGGGTACTTCTCGTTTCGGAAAAGTATAAATAGGAAAAGTGGTAATAATAAGTATTCGAGATATGGTAAGTCCTTATAAATTCCTGCTATCTCATTATTAAACTTGTTCGGAAATTAATTGAATAGAACTGGCCGATACTTGATGACAATTCATATTAAAACTAATTAATACAGTTTATTGTATGATTTTCACTATGGAAGGGTTTAACGAAAACCGCGACACGTGTTTCGCTATACGATAGCTTTCTCGAGTGTAAACTAAAAGTTACTTCTAAATTACAACTATTTTATACTCTAACATATTATGCCTACTTTCTGATGAATGAATCCACCTGGAAAGGTGGAAAGGTCAGGTATGAATTCATGAACTATATGTATACATTTTTCGAAAGTATCATAAATATACTCAACTATTTTTACCTGGAAATGAACAGATTCAATAATGGCGAATTATTCAATTCAGTTAGATCGTTCATAAGATATTGAACTCATGTTCCTCTGCGATTAAATGAGTGGCATATGTGGAATTTATTTTTCCATTCTGAAAACTATTTTTATGTTCCTTCATGCGCGGGCTTTGAACGTTCTTCCAGTTTGACCTATAAAAAACATCGGACATGATTACACGATAATTTATACACTTTCGATTTTTCTGAAACTGAACTTTCATCTTTGATAGCCTTAGTTGTTGTTGGTTCTGAAAGCAATATTTACTCCTTTGTTGTGCAGAAAATCTGAAATATTTGTAGTAGGTCAGCCTAAGTAGTTTAAGATTCTTAACTTTTTTACTGTTCTCTTCGAATTGCGTAAACTTCCTTCAAAGCTTGGCTGTATAACTTTTACAATAATGAAGAATGTATTAGACTGCTATCGCAATCATTGTTGGCGGCTATTTGTTTAATTTTGTTCGGTTTTTTTATTGAAATTCGCCTTTAATAAGGGCACATTCATCAGTCTGTGGATAATATATGTGCGTAACGGTTTACGATAAATTGAACAATCATGTTTGTTGTTAACTTTTGTTATTGTCAAATTCAAAAAAATTATAGAGTCGACCTTTTCCATCTCCGTTGTGAATGTGATATAAGAGTGGAGAGAACGAACAGACAGTTGACTAAGTTTTTGATTTTCATCAATTATCTCCACCCTTCTATCACATTCACAATGGAGATAGAAAAGGACGACTCTATAAGTTTTTTTGGCTTGACAATAACAAAAGTTAACAACAAAAATAATTTTTCAATTTATCGAAAACCGGCACATACAGATATTATCATTTATTAATGCGTTCAGCCACCCGTATCCGCACAAAGTAGTAGCTTACAACAGTATGATCCACAATAGTATGATTAATAAAGAACTGAACATAATAAAACAAATATCCGTCAACAATGATTACGATAGCGGTCTAATACATTCTTTTCAATCGAAAAAATTGTAGAGCCAAGCTTTGAAGGAGGTTACCCAATTCTAAGACAAGAGATAAAAGTTATAGAACCTTTTAACCTACTTAGGTCGATCCACTATAAATATTTCAGATTTTCTGCATAACAAAGGAGTGAATATTGCTATCAAAACCAACAACAAAGAATAACAAAGATGAAAGTTCAGTTTCTGAAAAATCGGGAATGTACAATATATCACATGGGTCATGTCCGATGTTTCATATAGGTCGAATTGGAAGCACGTTCAAAGCCCGAATAGAGGAACGCAAAAAGAGTTTTCAGAATGGAAGAGTGAATTAAACATATGCCACTCATTTAATCACAGAGGGTCATGAGTTAGTTCGTTTGTGAGGACCATTCCATTCTCTCAATAATATTGACATGTCTCAGATTTGACGTGATTAAATAAAATCTTCACTTTGTTAACGGTTACTAGTTATGAAAGATACTGGTGTAGAATATACAGACATCAACCAATCAGACAATGTTTTGATCCAAAGCAAAACTAAAAATAATCATCAGGATTTCGTAGCAAATACACACTTGTTTCGATAAAACAATTAAACACATGTCGTTGTAATTACTAGAACGGTTATTTGAATGAGAATAGCGCGACATGCAAGTATCCTCTTAGATCAAGAACGAAAGAAAGTAGGAGCTACTTTTTCTCCTTTGTTTTTATAAATCAAGTGTCAACTTTGTATAAAAGTATCTAAATTTAGATAGGAATATTGTGAAATTGATTTTTATATAGCTGAAAATTGTTTTATATATAACTGTAACATTTAAACACTACATAAGGACATATTGTTAAATAATAGAAAAGGCAAATGGTAAAATTAATTTAGGGTGATATACCTGTATGGGTGGTATATCTGTATGGTTTACCTGTACCTTATACCTGTATAGCATAAATAGCGTTAGCTTACGAAAGTTTCCAGTTTAATCTTCCTCTTGAAGATGATTACTTGGAGATCGAAACACGTGTCGAGGTATTAAAAATAACGATTTGGTGTTGGGAAAGAACTCCAGTAATATTCATTGACATAGATTGTTTATAAAGAAGAAGTAGATATAAAAATCAATGAAAGAGCGAAGTTCAGCCGGGGCTGAACAACTTAACCTAGCCAAGCGATTTATTTAAAGCAGAGCAAGTTTTCACTTTTTCAACTCGTAACACTTCCCTCTTTTATTTTGTTTTTCATTCGTTTTGAAGAAAACAGTCGTATACTCTTCCTTGACCCTTGGCCACCAATCCAAATACTGAAGGAACCTTGAATCAAACAACTTTCTCCATGTAAATGTGTTTCCTTATTGTTTCCTATGCATCGTATGTTGTAATTTACAAGTATAGGATGGTTAAATAAACATATATATGTTCATTGAATTAGCATAAGGTATTGCTGTGCGAAAACATTTAAATACGTTATTTTCAAGTTGAGTTGATTGTATTCATTTACTCTAAGATTGTCGCAATTCATTGAATTCATATAATATTCACAGAGTATTAGAGATTTATTGAATTTGTGCGGAAGTGCAGAGGGCCACATATATTTGTCTCTTGGAAAATGTGATTTAAAAATAGAAAGTCTTCAATCTCGAAATTTCAACTTTAAACTCGAAATTTCAACTTTGATATAGGAATTTTGACTTTGATTATAGATGATTAAAGCCGAAATTTCGAGGTATCGATAGTAAATGCTATAATTGTGAGAACTTAGTAAGAAACTGTAGGTAAATTTGATTCTCAATAGTTGACAAATCGTAAAAATGACTTATTCTTTCGCAGTTTACTGTAGTTATTACAAATAAATAATACAGTATATTACCTTCATTTCCTGAGGACGCCAACTTAGTTGGTGAAACGTGCGTTAGAGTATTGCATATCTATTGATTAGGAAAAGTGCTTGTTTCTGAATATATTTTCTGTCGAATCAATTTCTATATTTCTATTAGTGTTTTTCTGGATCATTAGCTATTCCCAGGAAATTACCAAAATCACTGACACGCTGAAAGATAGGAAAATGTAAATATAATTGCTTCACAGAAAGTTTCGTGTCGACCTCTGATACAAAAATGAAATCTATGAATTAGTTGGGTATTGATTTTGCATTACCTACGGTACATACGCTAATATATCTGTTAGTGCCTAGTATAAACACAGTAACCACTTTAGGGACAACTTTTCTATAAAATACACCTTTTCCAAGGGATGTATTTTTGACTTATGTGTCAACTGTGCCTTATGTAATGAAATATGCCGTTACATGAATATAATCCATGATAAAGTATTGAAATATATTTCCTCTTGGGAGTTTACTGTATAATGTTATAGGATTACTCCATGAATGACTGTTTTGAATCGGGGTCTGAAACATCTTGAGTCGGAAAAGTTTAGGGATATTTTTATAATATACTAAATATCATAACAATAAATGCATGAGGTCGTTTAATTTCGATTAAATTGGTACACTCGGCCACCCTGAAGATTTCTATGGGTTGAACAAAGCCTGCAAAAACGGTAACTAATCTTTTATCAAGTTTTTTTACAAACTGTATGTTTTCGGCTAAAATGAATAATCTGAAAGTGTCGAGTTTGTACATTCTATGCAGTTCTTGCTCAGCAATTAAACTGGAAATATTGTGCTTTAACATGGAAGGCCATCATTTACCATTGGCTGAGCTGAATAGAGCTGTAGATAGAGCTGTAGGGCTTCTTCAAGGTGGCATGCGACAAAATGATGTAGCTCTTCGTTTGGGGGTCTCCCAAAGTATTATCAGTCGATTGTGGCGGCGTTTCCGTGAAACTGGCAGTCCAGCCGAACAACATCCAGGGCGAGGACGCGCTACAACTGCAGTTCAAGACCGATTTTTGGTCTTAACCGCAAGAAGACAACCGACAATCACAGCACCTGAATTGGTTAACGTGTTGCACCAGACGCACCAGGTAACCATTGGTAGTGATACTGTCAGAAATCGACTGCATGAAGCAGATCTCCACAACAGAAGGCCACTTAGATGTCCACCTTTGTCGAGAGGCAATCGCGGTTGAAGATTAGAGTGGTGTCAAGAACATCAAAACTGGGATGCAAATGATTGGGCCACAGTTTTGTTTACAGACGAATCCAGATTTGGATTTCATCCAGATTCTCGTCGAGTAAGACTGTGGAGACGACCTGGAAATAATGAACGTTTGAGACACGTCCAGGAAGTCCACACATACAGAGGTGGTACAGTAATGCTATGAGGCGGAATCATAATCGGCGGCAGAACCGATCTCGTTTTTCCAAATCGCTCCCTCACAGCTCGACAGTACCTCGACACCATTCTTCTACCTATCGTCCGTCCGTTTGCTGGTGCTGTTGGTGAAAACTTCCACCTAATGCACGATAATGCTCGTCCACATGTCGCGCGTCTAGTGACTGACTGGCTCACCAACGAAGGAGTTGATGTATTGCCATGGCCAGCAAAATCACCGGACCTGAATCCCATCGAGCAAGTGTGGGACATGCTTCAACGAAGAATTACTCCGCATATGGGGAACATTCATACAACGTTTCAATTGAGAGAGCTTTTAATCGCTGAATGGGCAAATGTACCTCAACAAGACATTGACAATCTCATTTTGTCGATGTAGATGTAGATGTAGGGCCGTAATAAACCAGCGTGGAGGCCATACTTTGTACTGATTCCAATTTTTTTTGTATTATGATTTTTTTTTTCGGGGTGCCAAAGAAGAGCCATATTTTTTTTTAGTTTTGCTTATATGCGCACTCAGTATTTTTGACCATTTAATAAATTTTGTTGTAAGTTACATTCGTTAAATAATCACCCGTCAACTTTTTTTCCCTAAAGCGATCTAAAAAAAAATTATTGCCATTTTTAAAAATATCCCTAGACTTTTCCGATGTGTGTATTTATAATCGCCAATAATTCGTCTATATATACATGTTATAGGAAATAGTACAATGCCTTATTTTCTAATACTACCTCGTAGGAATTAAGTACCATTTAGGCTACAATCAAACACCATCACGGACCTTGGATTTAGTAAGTGTGGAAATAGAACACAAAGAAGTTCCAAGAGTGGAAAAACATATCCATTAGATATTCAAAAACCTTGTTTTTTGAAACGTTACGTTAGATTTTCATTATGGTTCTGTCATATTTATCTGTTATGTGTTATAACAGTACTCAATTGTATTCAACTCGCACTCTAATAAGTCACCTACCGGAATTATACGTAAAATACTATTCCGTCATTCTAATTTCCAAAACCAATATACTTCATAATTATATTCGAGTGCCAATTCAAGAAATAATTTGAGGTGTATTTCATCAGTTCGGACTTCCATTGTCTAATCTAATATATAAAAATGGTTGTTGGTTGGTTGGTTGGTTGGTAAGTGATAAACTTTTACATCGCTCAACCGATCGTGATGAAACTTGACATGTATAAGTAGGCTATCAATTTTTCTGTAACTCGCCACTAGATGGCGCTGTAGGACAATTTTTTGAAAGTACTTTCTATAACGCTGCGCACGTCTAAGGTCGTTGATTCTGATTCCGTCAAAACATTGGAACAACAGCGATACAGCAACATATAGTATAATATAAATTGATTTGAAATCCCTGACAAAATTTTTAAAAATTAACCGAAAATAACAATTTTGTTACACAAAAAACTGAAATTACAAAGAAATAACATACAAGCAACAACGAAAAAAATAAAAAATTAAGATATTAATAAAAGCTAAAACTTAAAAAAATATATTAACAAAAAATTGAAAATAAAAATTAGTCTATTAGTTATTCTCTTAGTCGATTGATGGTGGAGGGGAATCATCAAGACTCTACTAGATGACCTTCAACGGAATGGTTACTCCAGAGTGATGGTAGAACAGGCTTTAGCTAGAAGACAGCAAGAACTCCACAAGGAAGAGAAGCCGCCACAAGCAGTACTTGTACTTCCCTATATCAGAGGATTATCGGAAAGGATAAGAAGGATTGGGTCCAAGTATAATATCAGGCCCTGCTTCAGATCTGGGAACACTATCCGGAGCAGCCTCACGAAAACCAGGCCACCAAACGCGGGCTGCGATTCCAAAAATTGCATTTACCGGATACCCTGCGAGTGCGAAGAATCATACATCAGTGAAACTAAGAGGCCATTAAAAGTTCGCATTGCTGAGCACAAGAAACATACACAGCGAGGAGAAACCAGCAAATCTGGAATAGCAGAGCATGTTTGGACTCATTAATAATAATATCATGTGGGCTCAAGCTGAAATCATCCACAAAGAGGAACACTGGCTTAGGAGAAAATTCAAAGAAGTCGCGTATATGTTGTCCAACAACGCATTTAGTCAAGCTAGCGTAGAGATACGTAACATATGGAAACCCCTAATCAAGCAAAAAACGACCAACTCCCGCCAAACGGTCATCTCCAGCTAAAACCAATGGAACGGATAGAGGGAAGAGGGGATAGGTGAAAACATTGGAATGACTTATAAATGGTCAGTTCTCGGAGGAATAAGTCCAGTTATCACCCGAAGACGATTGTGGATACTAACAATCGAAACGTCGTGACGTAATTTGGTTTGTAATCTTTCCATTTTTATTTTTCATTTTTTGTTAATAATATTTTGTAATTTTTTAATTTTCGGCTTTTATTAATATTTCAATTTTTTATTTCTTTTTGGTTGTTGCTTGTATGTTATTTCAGTATTTTGTTTAATAAAATTGTTATTTTCGGTTAATCTTATATTAGACAATGGAAGTCCGAACTGATGAAATACACCACGAAACATTGTCAACCAAATAATTTGAGGGTTAAATCAAGGACCAAGTCAAGGTCCTATCTCTAGGCCCAAAAAAATTTGTTGGGGATATTTAAAGCAAAATTTTTGGAGTACCATACCGAGGTCCCAATCGACGACCAACTCGAAAACCACCCCTATCTTCGCGGACTCTGCGGGTTTTAGCTTTGGCTATCGAGCCACGGGCCGATGACATCCGACAACCGCCGACCCCGTAGCACTATCAATAGCTCACGTTGGTGCGAGGTTAACGACCAAACTTACCAAGCCGACAACCTGAGTTCAATTCTCCGATATTTTTTTCATTCCCTATTTCCAGCCATCAGGTGGGAGACCATTGGTGCGCTTAACTAGGTGCCCTGTCTCTTAGGTATAGTCGAAGTAACCGGTTTTGTGAATAGTTGAAGCTTTCGGCGAGTTCAAAGGCCACGTGGATTGAAGAATTGGCGGTTCGCATTGGATAATTTTTACTAACCGAGTTTTATGATTGGCTGAAGAGTCATAAAATTAATTTTGAAGTCATGTCACGGTGACGAATAGAATGCGAGAATGTTTATACATTTCGTGTTGGCAATGTTCAGTTCAGGAACTGAACGATTTGAGTATTGTACTACCCGTAATAACGAGTGTGTTAACAACGCAGACTTTTTCCTGTGTAGTGATTCCAATAGCGATGGTGAACAATGCGAAAACGAGATACCAGTGAATAAGATTCGGATCATTTGAATACTGAAACACGGAGAGTATGTTTCAATGTACCTATATAAGAATCTACACCTCAAGTTTGGTTTCGAGGAAAACAAACTATTACAAGCAACATCAGATTTGACCGAACTTCCTTTCTCAACTGTACGTAAAATAGTCAAAAACAAACCTTACCGAAACCTTTAGATGCTCATCTAATAAAATCATTGAAAAAAACAATATTTAACTATTAAAAAAGTAATGAGATTCCTACAACTGAAATCAAAAGGAAGAAATTGAATACATTCCAAAACTCTTCAGAATTGGATAAAAAAACTAGGATTTAGATTTAAAATAATAAACAAACGTCACGCAGTTGTGGAAAGTAGAAGAATAGTGAAATTGCGTAACAAATACTTAGAACAAATAGCTGAATATAGACAAAAACAACGGCAAATTTTCTGTTTGGACGAAACTTGGTATGACAATTTTCTATTTGAACGAAACTTGGTATAACACTCACGACACAGTTACGAAAGGGTGGACTGATGGTTCGAGAATGTGTACGCCTAACATGCCTGCAAATAAAGGATCTCGACTAATCATTGTGCATTGCAGAGGAAGTAAAGGATGGGTTCTGAATTCTTTGAAATTATGTGAAAAAAAACTTGAGGACTGCAATGTTGACTATCATAAGAACATGGAAGCTAATATTTTTGAGGAATGGTTTGAAAACCAATTGATTTCAAATTTCGCGACAGCTCATCAAAGTACCGAATAAAAATTCGAGGAAAGATGAAATACAAAGTTGGATAACAATTTGTATTTTGAAGATAGCTATATCAAAAACCAACTATTTGGAGTTTTACACACAAAAACATTTGAGAAAGTGTATGCCCTTGAGAGTATTGCTGAAAAGTATGGACACACGATACTGAAACTTCCCCCTATTTTTGTGTTTTCAACCCCAAGAGTTGATTTCGGGAAAATTTAAACGAAGCCTCAGGCGTAATAATATAGTTATTGTGATTCTTATATAATCAGAAATGATTATTGAATAACAAAATTAGTTAGCTTCTTAACTATATTATTAAAGGGGAACTGTTGGAAGGTAGGTTGCACTATATCCTTTACTTGAACTATACTCTCGATGAAGCTTCTGTATCTAGGTAACATCTGATTGGTTGACTGGGTGATGACAAAAAGTGGACATGTGGGGGTACTCTGAAATGGATCTATTCACACTGATATGGAATAAAATGTTTTGCCCCGCAGTCATTCCTCTTTGCTGTACTTTTTGGCCTAGAAAAAGCGTTTTCAGGAATGTTTCAAACATATTCTTGGTCCTCTATTTATCGAAAACAATGCGATTAAATAACTATCAGCTTCAAACAAAGGTACTTTGCACTGGTTAATTAAAATTCGCCAGCCAAACACGAATGCCTTTTACTTTAATTAGTCAAACTTTCACATGCATGCCTCTCGCGCAGATATGGGTCTGGCAAAGGTAGAACTATCAAAGAGCCGCAAATATTCACAGATCATTTCAGAACATGTGCATTACACTCAGACGAAGGAAAACATTTCTGCTGCTATGTTCCCATTTCTAAGTTAGAGGTATCTTTTCGACGAAGAATTTGGATGGAAAACATAAGTGAATTAAGGCTTCGATGGTGAATGAAAAAGTGTTAATAAATTTTATTCATGGGAAAAAATGATTTCAGGGAGGTGCAAGAGAAAACTTTTTGAAGTTGAATTTCAGATATTCAAAAAACACTTTATTGTGAGATTTTCACTAAACGATTTTACAAAAAAGCAACACGTGTTTCGCCATACAGTAATTTCCAGAGAGAGCTGAGTTTGATCAAACAAATCGCGATTAACAACGGTTACAAGGTAGATATAGACTCAATAACTTTCAAAAGAATACAAAAGCATGGACCTGGTCTACCGAAATTCAAGATGCGATAACATCAGTTATAGGACATTGTCATATTTGGGTGAACCAACCTATAATATTGCCTGTTTTATGAAGAAAGAATGCATGAATGTAGCTTACAGAATGAATAATAGTCTAAGTAAATTCATTAAAAACAATAAAGACAAAACTTCGGTGTCGGATAGGTCAGGAGTATTTAAGCTGACTTGTGGCTCTTGCCGAAAACTTTATATAGGTCAAAAGGGGAGAACATTTTCCCAAAGAAGTAAAGAGCATAGACGTAGTTTTGTGAATAGAAAGACCAATTTCACATTTGCAAACAATCTTTCAGCGGAAAGACATAAGTTCAATCATGAATATGATGTGTTACATTTAGAAGAGAAGAGTTTGAAACTCAATCTTCTAGAATGTTAAGAAATCAATAGATCCAGGAATTCGAATAACTCCCCGTTACTAAATATTTTTTCAAATGTGGAAACTGGTACATGAGCTCAGGTAATTTATTTCATTACAAACTTAGATTAAAATGCTACAACGTTCTCTGCCTTATGACAGATTACTAAAATGGCTGCTCAGTGAATGTTTATAAATTAATCATTAATATCAATTTTACAAATGGTTATCGTTCTTAATGTGTTTTAAAATGGTGAATGAATGTTCAGTGAGTTTTCAAATACTGAGAAATTGAAATGTCTCTCCTGGATTCCTTCTATCAGCAAACAGGTTCAGTGATGGCGGTTTGAGTTTTATAAATGATTTCTAAATACCTTGAACTTTTCCTTTTTGGTGCGGTGAATTGATCTGGATGTTTCTTCTTTCGAATCCAATTTTCCCAATTGGTACTATGGGTAAGTTCAGTTGTCTGCTTTCCACTATATATATTTATTTATTCTCAATTTTAATTCAATTTTCAAAAATTGTACGTGCTTCTCGTTCCAGCGTTGATCATCCACTCTTTTCGCTTCCCCTTTCAACAAACTCCTAATCTCCTTGGCAACCAATTTTCGAAAATTCTAGATGCTGTCAAACTACACTTAGTTTATTAATCATTTGTACTCATAAACAAAATCTAATATCTAATATTTACAATATTGGTTGTCTTATAACAATTCATGTTCTGTATTTTACAAAATTAATTTTTGAAATTTGCATTTGGCAAAATTCATGAGCTCCTCTCCAATTCTCTCACCTAGTAGGCTAGACAATATTTTAGCTACATGGTTTTTTCATATACTGAGTTTTTTTCCTTTCACAAATTGAAACTTTTTCAAAATATTGATTTGGATAATTTGAATAAATTGTAATGTTGTTTTGTTTTCTAATATTGATCTAAATGGTTTTATTAATTTGTTTTTGTGTTTCAGGAAAATATATATCTGGTGACTGATCTTTTCAATACTGGATTGTGATATTTGAATTTCAATGGAAACCAACTGAAGACTGATTTAGTTGTTACATTGTGTGCGTAACCATTTTACTGAGAACAAAAGATAAGAAATTTCTAACCTATATCTTAAACGAACAAACTTATTAACTAGTCTCATTAGTCAAGATTCTTATAAACAATAAAATTTATTGTTTATATATGATATTTAATATCATAACAATATATATATATATATATATATATATATATATATATATATATATATATATATATATATATATATATATATATATATATATATATATATATAGGGACCGTATACATGTAAACTTTCACCTCAATTTATATCTTCAATTTATTGTTTTTCACTCATTTTTACTGTAAGTATGATTTGTAATGGTATTCAAAGGTGAAAATATTCAAAAATCATTAAATAAGGCACATTGAAGAAAGTACAAGAAAAAAACACTTCAATTTTATGTCTGTAGTGCCATTGAGAAAATATTTTATACTGGAGCATCTCTACATTATGAATTGAGATCCTAAAAACGATAACTTCTACAAAAAACAAGCTGATTCCGGAGTTTTGAAATTTTGACAAAGAATAAAAAAGTTCTATTCGGATTTGCTCGAACTTTTCAGAGGGTCCATGACAAAATAACGGTCTTGTAAAAAAGTTAGTCCACTGCAATATCATCAGCAGATTGACGTCTCTCTAGTGTTTAATAGTACTGAGAAACTTTTCAAACTTGAATTATGTATAAGGGTTTCAACGAGGGGTTCATTTGGAATAGACATAAATTATAAAATCTCACCGTCGCGTCGTTAGGCCGAATTGTTACATTGTGTCACTAAACTAAAACTATGACGCATCCGGATTATTCTCATTACCCACATGTCTGCGCCTTTCGGCACTACAGCACTTCCGAACTTTGTTTAACAATAGAAGCTGGACATATTTACAGTATCCCCCAACTTACCAAATACGTCAGGTTGTGTTTTCATCTTTCATCAAGGGAATAACGGCACCAACCTATAAATTAACGACCTATTGGTCGTTCCATTTATGCCTTCTGTTTGCGTCAATTTACTCGAGGGAACAAGGAAACTATGTTGCGGTATGTGTACGGTTGACAAGTGAATTATAGAACAATACGTCATCAGCAGATACATCGCATTGTGTCCACGACAGCACGGAGTTGCCAAAGTGCTGCATTCGTGGCAGATTTCAAACATTCACATCTGTCAGATTTTGGATAAAAGTTAAAATGAAGAACAGGATAATAGAAAAAAATGATTGAACAAGTTGAAAGGAAAGAAAGGTTTTGACTGTCTACTTCTCCATCTTGATACAAAAAATATGGGAATGTTCTAAAGGAAGGAAGGAAGGAAGCAATCAATTAAAAAAAAATTTATGGGTGTAACTAAATAAGTATAAAACATTTAAGGAGGTGATTCCTCGTCGAAAAAAAGATTGGATCTTTTATATAAAGAAATACCAATTGGAAAACACAACCCCTAAAATTTATTTCCAATGTAACTTTTTGTCTTATTATTTGTTTACCATTCAAACATTCATTTCCGATAGCCTGTTTTATTCTAAACAAAAAATGTCTCTTGGGTTTTTTGCCCAATATTTCACGAACAACTACAAAGATACATCGTCATAAATGCAAAAAATCAAAACTAATATATCTAGTAGGTCGCTATTAGCGATAGTGACAATTAAATTGGTATGACGCTGTCAGTTTGTGAATTTTCGAAATTGAATTAATACTAATTGTGTGTTGTTGTTCTGTTCTCAATTTGTTACTTTAATAATTCAAATCGCATACACAAATGAGAAAATGGCTGATATGCATTACGTTTACGGTCTGTCGCAGGGAAACGGGTTACAAGCTTCTAGAAGATATGCTGAAATGTATCCTCAACGGCAGCATCCTTCACATAGAATATTTGCTCGACTTCATCAACGATTACGAGAATATGGTTCATTCGACAGAAGAACGCAGGATTGTGGTCGCCATCGAGAAGTAGGAACACCACAGCTTGAGGAAGCAGTACTTAATTTGATTGAAGAACAACCTACTACCAGTACTAGAAATGTTACGTTCCAGCTAAATGTTGATCATATGACGGTATTTCGAATTTTAAAGGAACAACTGTTATACCCTTACCATTTGCAACGAGTACAGGCACTGTTACCGCGAGACTTTCCGAAACGTCTTGAATTTTGCAATTGGATGCTGGAAATTATTAGAAGAAAATGTGAATTTCTGAAGACGATAGAATTCACTGACGAATGTAGTTTTTCTCGTGACAAGATTATTAATTTTCATAATTACCACATATGGGCTGATGAAAACTGATGGGGATGATTTAATTGGGACTCATTTTCTACATCCTCGATTAAATGGTAAGGCATACGTTCAATTTTTAAGAGAAGTGCATCCAGCACTGCTGAAGGAAGTACCTTTGGGCATCAGAAGGGATATGTTTTTTATGCATGATGGGGCTCCCGCCCATTTTAGTCAAGTAGCACGTCAGCATTCAACTGAAACATATGCAAATCAGTGGATAGGTCGAGGGGAACCACAAAACTGGCCCGCTCGATCCCCGGATCTCAATCCTCTCGATTTCTCTATTTGGGGCCATTTACAGATTTGGTTTATCGTACTCCTGTTCGCTATGTAGAGGACTTAAAAGAAACCTCATCATCGATGCGTGCAGAGTAATCAGAGATACTCTAGGGATATTTGAGCGAATACATGGCTCAATGCGCCGACGTCTAGACGCATGCGTAATGTCTGAAGGTAGACATATTGAACATTTACTATGATTTCTACATGTTGTGTGTTTTGTTATTGATAAATTAATTTTGTTTATTACCCTTTAATCGTTTAATTCAGGTACTAACTACAAAATAACAATAAATCCAGTTCGCATTTATGACGATGTATCTCTGTAGTTGTTCGTAAAATAATTTTTTGCTGCGAACTGGTTTATTTTGGGCAAAAATGCAAAAAGACATTTTTTGTTTATAATGAAACAGACTATCGGAAATAAATTTTTAAATGGTAAACAAATAATAAGACAGAAAGTTACATTGGAAATAAATTTTAAGGGTTGCGTTTTCCACCCCTTACGACCATGGGGTAAACCAAATAAATTACGGGCTAAGTGTCTTTTTGGTAGTACAAACCGTCAGGTTAATTTCAATATTGTAACTTTTTCAGTGCTTGTGAAAAGAATTGTTATACAAATTTTATGTACTCCCTTTAAGGGGCTGTATCTTAACAAGGGATGCTCCAATGAAGTTTCTTAATATGAAAGATCCTATCTTTTTTTCCTTGAGGAATCAGTTTTTCAAATGTTTTACACTCATTCAGTTACACCCTGTATATAAAAGTTGCTGTTTCGAGAAGGCCTTTTCTTCCGGTTTGTGTCTGAAAGTTACTTCTTCGCATGATCTACACATCTTTTTATAAAGTTAATTTTTTGAAATTCGTTTCTCCCTTCCTTTCTTTGGAAAGTTCCTACAATTTTTGTATAAAGATGGAGAAGAAGAAAGCCAAAACCTTTCTTTACTGAAAATTAATATCTCCTAAATGTTACACGCTCAATCCCTAAAGAGATGGAATGAAATCAAAAGATACAATATTGTCAAGATCACCCTGGGCAACCCTGGGAAGCTGGCGTCGAAGAAATATCTGGCGATGACCAGCAAAAATCTATGCTTAACAGTAGGATTTCTGACTGGCCACTGTCAACTAAGGAAACACCTCCATAATATGGGGCTAGTGGAGACACCTCTATGCAGGATATGTGAACAGGAAGATGAAACTGTCAGGCATGTCCTATGCGAGTGTCCGGAGTTGTCGTCAATAAGAGAGATGTGTGTTCGGCGAGTCTTGGCCTACACCTGTCGATATAAAAGATATGTCTCCCAGTGACCTGTCCACCTTCCTGGAAAGGACAGGATGGACAGTGACCTAGGAGGACAACTCTTCGGCAGGATGTACAATGGCTGAATGAATGTCATTACGTACTTACTGTCAACGATGACATGAGTAGATTGAACTCATTCGTGACATCGAGTTGTAATTAACACGCTTTCATTAGCTTCACTTGTACTTTTTTATGTTTGTTACCTACACCTTTGGACTCGATTTTGACTAACTTGAATGGACATATGTATTTTACACTTCGTACACTCATTAAGAATCCGTGAAATTACAATAATTTCATAAGTTCATCTCATTATCTTGATCCTCACACAGTCTCTGTGACAGAAAGTGAGACAACCACACTGTTTGCGCATACGTATATATTTTATATTAAAATAAATACGCTTGAAATAGCAAGCCAACCACTGAAAAGTGTAAAATAAATAATAGATTAAAAAACTAAAAAACACGCTTTAATAGCAACACAAACTAAAAAATAATTCGAAACTAATTCAAGATATTGTTCAACATCGATAATAAGTCCTATGGCTTGATGCAACTAATGACTTTTAAGTCTGAAGTCAGAATAAATTTATTTACAAAAAAAAATTTTTTGTTGTAAGAAAGCGTGGGGTGCTATATCTCCATTGTTATAAATACGTGATTAGGAGCTGTTTGCCAGATTGGAACCTAATTAAAAATATAATTTAAAGTATCCCACGCTTCTTACAACAAAATTATTTTTTTTTTGTTAAAGATTCATTCTGATTTCAGACTCATTAAAAGTCATCAGTTACATCAAGCCATATTATTTATTATCGATGTTGAACACAATGTTGAATCAGTTTCGAATTATTTTTTAGTTTGTGTTGCTATTAAAGCGTGTTTTTTGATTTTTAAACTATTATTTATTTTATGAAGGAATTCAGTGTTTTTTTTATAATATTATCCAGATTTTACAAGTGTTTCACGACGAACCATTGGATGTTTCCACTAGTGAGCATGACAGTGTTCCTGGTAAATGAAATTTCATCTCTTTCATTTACCATATTGTGTAGCAATCCTGTGAATGATATCTGATTCAATTACATAATGAATGTTTGGAATGCAAACTGATTAGAGAAAAGTGTTTTTTTTATAATTCAGTGTATATATAAAAGAATTTGTTTCGAAAGTGTTTATATGAAAGTAGGTGTATCGAAAAGGATTTTCTTTCGGTACTTTTCTTTACCAAAAATATACCACTTTCAATTTCAAGTTGAAAGGATGTATAAACCTCTGAGGTCGCTAGCCACTCAGCTTGGCCTCAGCCATACATCACAAAAGAAATAAATAGTAGGGTATCGTGATGAATTTCCTATATATATATATATTCCGTAGGTCATTTGTCATGTTCTAATTTCAATCAGAAGCCCTGTATTAAAATCGCATTAGTATTAAAGTGGAAACAATGAAAGTAATTCTTCAACGATTTCCGGGTTCTCAGAAAGGAATAATTTGTAGAATGAAAAATTGAACTTGAGTTGTTCGGGATTTGTAGAATTATTTTCTTTTTGTGAACGAGTTTATTGTAAATAGCGCCTTTTTTAGGGTTACTGGTATTTTGTGAAAAACATTTCATTTCGTTCACTTTCTCAAATCTAATAACGAGGATAACTTTCTCAACTTGATAATTTTTAAATTTTTCAAAAAATATGTTTTCAGTTTTTAGAATATCATAATACCGAATGTAAATGGAAGCTAGCTACCAATTTCAATGAAATGAAAAATGGGGAAAAAGGGGTTCATAAGTAAGATGCGACTTTTTATTCAGGTAGAATAAGGAAGGTAAGGCTGCGTTTATCAAGTTTTTATAGATATGAGGTAAACCAAGGATGTCACATCAAATATCAACCAAATTATGACCTATTTTTTACACAGGGTGTTTCAAATTCGATCCTCACCATTGGTATCTCGGAAACTATGAGAGATACGAAGATGGTTGAATTGAGGCAGAATTGTGCATTTACTTGACTAACAATATGTCGTTGAGACAGTTCTGAAATTCCGTGTATATCCGGAGACATCCGGAAAAAACGGAAATTTCGGAAAATTGTTTTTATTTTTTTCTGGCAACTTCCACGTTGCCACTTTTTTTCAGCTACATAATGATGTTGCCAGATTTGTTATCCGACGTTTCGTCTTCCGGCCACCATCATAAACTTTATTTTTTTTATGGGCGCTACATTGAATTCTTTTTGTTTTGAATAGAACCGGATTTTACCTTTTCAAGGTATTATATTTCTTTTCCGAAAAATTGGAGATATTGAATAAAATTAATTCTTATCATAATAGGCTTCAACTTTGATATTTCTAAATTTGACTTTCAATTTGTTACACTCAATGACATTTTGTTATTGTACAAGTCATTGAATTTTTGGCGAAAAACAACTTTCACGAATGAAGAAAAAAGAGATATGATACAAATTTATAACAAAAACCATAGAAACAGTGTTAGGACCTCGCAAATATATTTAAACTTGTATCCCGAAAGATGACAACCACATCGAACTATGTTCAACTTATTGGATCAAAATCTCACCGAGTTTGGTTCGTTTGAAAAGCCGAGGAAAAAATACGGAGACACAATGGACCAGAAAACTAAAGAAAATTTGATAAATGAGGTATGTATGAGTAAGTTAGGCATTGTGTCCTTTTCAACAAACCTTAATAATTTGCAGATAAACATGAACCCGGGGAAATCTTAACGTTAAATTTCCTCCGAAATGAATATTTTTTGTCATACAAGTGCTTGGAGACATCTCAAAAAAAGCGTTTTACAATGTTACAAATTACACATATCTCAAAAATTGCATCCAGGTGACCCCGAAAAGCGATTAGAATTTTATAATTGGCTGATAAGAAGACCTGATTTTCCTGTTTTCCTGGAAAATATAATTTGGACACATGAAAGCACTTATACGAATTGTGGGATATTCAACCGAAATAACGAACACATTTGGAGCATAAACAACCCCATGCAGTTCCGAGAAATTCGACCTAAAGTGCGATTTAGTATTAACGTATAGGCAGGAATTTAAAAAGATAGAATTTTGGATCCTCATTTATTTAACGGAATTCTGAATGGAGAAACCTGTCACCAGTTTTTAATGTAGATTTTCGAAGACTATTTGTATAATCTACTTTTGGCTAACTATAACAACATCTGGTTTCAACATGATGGTGCTCCGCCGCACACTACCAGATGAGTATCTTATTACCTGACTGAAAGGTTTGGTGATGAATGGATAGGAAAAAATGAGCCGGTGAGGTGGCCAGCAAGGTCTCCAGACTTGTGTGTTATGGATATATTCTTATAGGGTGCACTGAAAAATAGAGTTTATGGTCAGAGGGAATATTAAAATATTGAGGACCTTCAACACATCATCGTTAATGAGTTCGGAAGATTGAGGAGAAGGGAAATTAATTGTGCAGTGAATAATATTCGAAGAAGAGACAGTTGTGTTATCATGAACAAGGCCAGCATTTTGAGAATTCACTGTGACTTACTTTTTTCTTTACATTTCAGTTGACTATTGTTATTTGTTCTATTTTGTTCTATTTTCATTGAAAAGGACAGAATGTCTAATTTACCTTATACACACCTCATTTATCAAATTTTGATTGTTGATTCTGTCTTCTTATTTTAACATTGGCTTTTTAAACGAACCAAACTCGGTGAGATTTTGATCCAATAACTTGAAAATAGTTAGATGTGGTTGTCGTCTTTCGAAATACAAGTTTAAATACATGTCTTAATACTGTTTTTATCGTATTTGTAATAAATTTGTATCAAATCTTTCTTTTCTTCATTCGTGAAAGCCATTTTTCGCCAAAAATTCAATGACTTGTACAATAACAAAGTCATTAAGTGTAACAAATTTAAAGTCAAATTTAGAAATATCAAAGTCAGAGCCTATCATTATAAGAATTGATTTTTTTCAATATCTCCAATTTTTCGAAAAACAATGATAACTTATGATACATCATTGAAAAGGTTGAATCTGGCTCAATTCAAAACAGAAAGAATCCAATGTAGCGCCCATAAGAAAAAATAAAGTTGATTATAGTGGCCGGAAGTCGAAACGTCGGATAGCAAATATTAAAACACCATTATGTAGCAGGGAAAAGTGGCAACGTGGAAGTTCAATTTATTTTCGAATCTTTCGAAAAATAAAGACAAAAAAATAAAAACAATTTTCCGAAATTTCAGTTTTTTCCGTATATCTCCGGATATACTCGGAATTTCAAAATTTTTTTATCAGCATATTGTTAGTCAGGTAAATGCACAACTTTGCCCCAATTTAACCATCTTCGTAGGTATCTCTCATACTTTCGGAGATCCCAATGGTGAGGATCTTATTTGAAACACCCTGTATGAAGCGTTATTCTTCTCTCACAATCAGACTCAGAAGCAATAAACTTAGTATTTTGGAATTCAAAATGATAGGCAGTTGCAAGCGAATGTTTGGTTGAAGTAGAAGCATCAGGATTTTAATTCTTTATACCCATGTCAACAGGCTTTTATATGTTTTTTTTGTCTCGTTTATGTTTTCCATAATTAATTTATCTAAACAACAGCTTGGTCGATATTTGATCAATTTACTGAGGGTGAAAGTTCTCGTTTTTTGCTTTGTTTTTATTTTATATCATTTTAGAAGCTGAAGATGCCAAAAAAACAGAAACTTACGTCATTGTTGTATGAATAAAAATTAATAGATATTATTTCGGACGAATACCAAATAGAAAAATTATTGATAAAACATAGTAAGTATTCAAATTTTGAGAATAATATACTATTCATTGAAAAAGGGAAATTTTACAGGGGATATTGGTTTTAAGATGCTTTTTGCCTTCCTACTTCTCTATTTTCACACTCAAAATATGAGAAAGTTTCGAAGAAAAAAAGAAAGCAAATAAGTTCAAGATAAACTCCTAACAAATACGTACAGATCATGTAGGTACGCAAGTTTCGTTCAGATACACACCGGAATGAAGAGGCCTCTAAAGCAACTACTTTGACATGAACATTGAATTACACGTAAGAAAAATATTACAAAAATATTGAATAATAATTATTGAGAGTTTGTTTTGAACTAATTTACATTTTTCTTTACAAAAATGAAGACGTATGAAATCTAAATGATTTTTTCCTAAAAATACATTATTAGTTATTAGTCGAGAGTGACGTATGCATAAATAGAATATCACCCTGTCTGAAAACTGATATACTGGCAAACGACCAAATTTTAATTTTTCATAAATCACACTTTATCAACGGAAGTATGGAATTTTTGTTTTCGATGCAGCTATGCGCTATTTTTGCGAAGCTAATGGACAGTTGAGAAGTCTGGCTGCTGTTTCGAAACAGCAATCAATATTTGTTATATATAGACGGCATTCGAATGATTTATATCGTGTTTTAAACCACTGGAATAATAAAATATCATCTTACCAGAACGAGAACTTCTATTTTGCGGATGCAGATAATCGACTGACCTGAAACAAAAGTAATAAATTGGTTTTTAATGATATAATTATGAATAAAAAAGAATTATTTCATTATTCGATTTTTTACTATTACTCAACATGAGGAGAAAAAACAAAAACTGAACAGAAAAAAAAAGAAATTTAGAGAATAGAGAAAATAGATCCACTTGTATAGTGAAACTTTAAAAAAAAATTAAACTTTTTCAATGAAGTTCTCACTCTACGAACTACAGAAAGTAGTCACTTGGAAATTGTGATTATTTCAATGCAGTCAATTCAGAAAATTCAGGCATTTCGGATCCAATGGTAAAATTATCCAATTATATTTCCTGTCTTACTAGAAAAATTAACGAATGAGGTTAATATGACACTGATCATATTTCTACATCAAGTCTATTTCCTCGAACAGCAGAGTGATAAATCATTTATAAGTGGCTTATCCATAGGAGTACATAACTGAGTAGGTTTTGAAGTGAAAAATGTAGTATTCATTTCAAACATTCAATGTTGTATGTTTTTATATAACAAATCTCAAAATACGTTTAATGGTTGTATGTATACAGTAACAAAAATATGAAATACCCCCATTGATAATTATTAGATTTTATTTTCAATTAAACAAACCAAATTGGTTTCACCTTTGAATTTTTTATCAATCATTTCTATAAAAAGCATTTTTTAAATGTATCACATAGTTATCACATAGTTAGCACAGGTTACCTCAATCAGGCACACCTAAGATATTTTCCATTTTCACTAGACAATAGGATGACTTCAGATCTAATAGTGCTTTAAATAGGTACTTTATGCCCTGAAGAATATGAATTGATGATGATTATGAAATTAGTAAATTATAGATAATGTGTGAATTAAAATGACTACTTCAGTTTTCTCTCCAGTAAAGCGAACTACCAACTGAGTTTTTCTGTAAACGAAAAGATTATTACTCATAATGTATATGATGCACGTGATACTCACGTGGAGTTTCAAATCATCGGTATATAAATTTCGACCAAGACCAAAGTATTTCCCAATAATAGGCAGGAAGAAAAGGTGAAAAACTTCAGAGAAATAAATTTCTGGAAAAGGAAAGCGACTGATTATTACGGAAGCGTAGAAGAGCCACATATTTTAATAATTTGTTTCTTGGAAATTACGATTTTGAATCTCGAAATTTCGATTTTAATCTCAAAATTTCGACTTTTCTCTCCAAATTTCGAGTTTAATCTCGTAATTTCGAGATTGAAGTCGAAATTTCGAGTTTGAAGTCGTAATTTCGAAATTACCAGATTAAAGTCGAAATTTCGAGATTAAAGTCGAAATTTCGAGAATGAAGTCGAAATTTCGAGTTTGAAGTAGTAATTTCGAAATTTCGAGATTCAAAGTACGACTTTGAATCCAAGAAACAATAAAAATATGTGGCCCTTCTGCGCCTCCGTAGATTATTACCCACACTGAAAGTGTTTACGGTTTTGTTGAATGCGGTTTATTGATGTTTGTGTCAAAGCACTCTGGCAATAACTATGATGACATGTATGGCGATGTGTTTGGAGAATATTTAAGCAAATGTTAGATATTATTTCTGACAATGCAATTTATCATTCCAGAAGTGTTGAATGAATCCCAACTAATGCATAGAAAAAAGCGGGTATCATTGAGTGTTTTCGGCGAAAAAACATACCATTTGATGAAAGTATTGAATTGAAAAAATATTATTGTTCATGGTATGTCAAATAAAATGTGTAGTCGATACGATGACACAGAAACGAAATATTATTATTCTGCGTCTGCCCCCTTATCATGGAGAAATCATTTCAATTGAACTCATTTGGACTAGAAAAGAAACACGACACATAAAATGAAAAATTTCAAAGTATTCTTTTGGGAGTTTTTAAAAAATGTCGAATATGAATAGTTTCACCCAGTATTTTTAATTAAAAACCCAAACAAACGTAACTGCAGGTAGTAAAAGGACCCTAAAATTTATAAAATATTTTGTTTGCTACAGCGTGGTCCTGGTGAAATATCATAAACGTACCTGTTACGAGCTGTGGCGAATCATAACGAAATCACAACATTTTGTTTAAGCGTTTTGCATTAATAATGAGCATTTATTACTTTTCACCATAACAAAACAGAGTAGAATATATATGTACATTATCAATTGAGTTCTCATCAGAATTTTGAAACAACGAAACCTTGAACAGAAAATTATATGATTTGGACCATAATTGATAGATGTAACCACGACAACTTCTGTACTGACGAAGAATTTCAAGAACGAGGTTTTAATGATGAACGAGAACGGGAATGTTCCCTACTTATTTATCAAACTCAAACACCTGTTCATGCAGCTACAGTTTCGTAAGAATGTATCATCTTTCATTCTAACAGATTTCCTGGAGTATTTGAAGTCCACTAGATACTCGTTAGAACAACAAGAGGATTGTTCCGAATTCTTGGGGTTCTTGTTGTAATACTCTTCGTGAGCAGAACAAAAGCAAAATCAATACTCCTGACCGCTCTGGATTGAATGATTCCGTACAGTCCATCTCGTCTTGTGTTTGTAAATCTTTTGCTGGAAAAATCCTCACTTGTTTACTTTGCAATAAATGTTCGAGAGGTAGTGAAAACTTATGTGAATTTCTGTAACTTCATCTAGCGTTTCCTAATATGACTAATAAGTTTATTGTTAAATCATCTGAAAATGGAATTTTTAACAGGCGATGATCGACTGTATTGCCAAACATGTGCTAAACTGACTGTTATAAGAAAACAAGTATATCTGAGGCACCAGTCAATCTAATAATAACACTGATGAAATTCAAACAAGACTTAACCTCTGACGGAAGCAAGAAACTCTTTCGAAGGTTCGAAATAGATGAACATTTCAATCTAGCAGACCACTATTACAATATTCATGCAGACATTGTTCACTGTGGTTCTGGCGTTGAATTTGGTCATTATTACGCCTTGGTCAAAGACGAAACGAACTGGTTCAAGTTTGATGATAGTCATGACGATAATCTATTGGAGCCTTTGAAGACACCCTACATTTTATTTCATGAGAGAGATGACATTGGCTGATCAAGATATTCAGACGATGTGGTGCTGCAAGTTTTTCCGGGTTTTCCTGCAGCTGAAAAAGCAAATGTGTCTTTAGAATCAACAAAGTCGCCTAGAAGCACCAATTAATTTTTATTGTTGTTTTTATTTTTATCGTTGTTTCACAATACAATTTTATATGATGTTACATTAGAAAAAAACCGCATAACATGTATAAAAACCAGCAATGAGTCTTGGTGGCTCAGCAGGGACACTACATACTTCAATTTCAAAATATGGAAAGAAAGAAACCAAAACATCAATATCTTTTCATTCGCCTTCATCATACGTATATACAAATACATACTCCTCAATGTTTCATAGTGAATATGAATAGCCTCGTAAATGGGAAAAGAATTTATCGACTCCATAAACATGAACACGTATAAATAACCAAATTCATTACAATAATCCTAAACACGTTGTCGTCAGTTACCATCTACCTGCAATTCTTTTTTTTTATTTTAGTAAAAGTGACAATTTAGTGACAATTACGAATACAACCAAATAAATAAGGAGAATCGAAATCACTGCACTGAACTTGGATTCTAATTTTTTTATTTTCATTGCCTGTAACCATACTACTATTTCTATATGAGAAGTGATGAAACAAAAAATATCAGGGGATTAAGCTGTCTTTTCAATTTTGTTCTGCAAAAGTACGTGGCACTGGGAGACACATCATTACCAACTTGTTATTAACAAAACTTTCAAACAATCAATTTTACATAATTAATCTATCACAGAAACTAAGTAATGATGACATATATTTATTATATTAGCATTCCAAGCAGAGAGCTCTTGTAAAGTTTTTATAAACAAATTATGTAATATATCAATCGTCATCCAAGTGTTGGGTAAGGCAGGGCCGATCTTAACAATCCAGGCGCGCCGGGCCAGTTCACTCCTTCGGCGAATTTTATTATGTATTCAGAAAAACTAATACTGAATTGAGTAATGTGTATTTTTTTCTATATGCAGTTCTAGCAATGGGTCTACAGCAAACGCCAAACGCGATGGCGAGCCCACCCCCATGCGCACAAACTCATTTTCAATGTAACTTCCACTACAGCTCTTGCAAAACATACAAACGCTCTGTACAGAGGCGTATCATTACTTGTCCTCCAATACTGTTGGCGTTTGGCATTGTCTGAATAATTTGTGTTGTTTCTGAAAAAATGTCATCGTCTACCAAAAAACCAGTCATCAAGAGTAAGGCATTTAATGAACTGTACTACTACCTATAATACTACCGCCAACAGACAGTGGCGCAAAAATCCCAGTCCCGAAAACAGAACTAGGTTTATTAATGCTCGCAACAGCTGCAAACTTAGGATAAATGAAAGCAAAGAACTTCACAATTAGATAATTAGGGATGAACTGCTTGCCAATCTCAACGGGTCTAGATCATTCTGGTCGGTAGCTAAAGCTGTTAATCAGAACTTTACAAAATCCACAATTCCACCACTAACACAAGCGGATGGTTCGATTGCAACAACAGTCATAGAAAAAGCAAATCTTCTAGCTGAACAATTTGCATCCCACCCCACAGTCGATTTTCTGGGAAAGGCACCACCCACTATTCTCACACTAGAATCCACAATCACTTTTCGACAGCGTCTAGTCAGGCGAATTTTGAAAGAGGTCAACATCAACAAAGCGTTCGGCCCTGATGAAGTGCCCGTCATCGTACTTAAAAAATGCGCAAATGAACTCGCACCAATATTTTGCAGACTTTTCAATCTGTCTTATAAAAAAGGGGTTTTGGAAGATTGCTCGCGTTCAGCCTATTCCCAAAAAGGGTAAGAAAAATCTTCCAAATAACTATAGACCAGTCGCTTTGCTGTCAGTGATATCAAAAATCATGGAGAAAGTGAACCACCATATCCTCAAATATTTGGAAGGCTTCAACATCTTGAGCGATCATCAATATGGCTCTCGGAAACAAAGATCAACAGGCGACATTCTATCGTATGTCACCCATATTTGGAATAACGCAATCGAGAAACATGGACAATCAAGAGCTGTTGCGCTTGACATTTCTAAGGCATTTGACCGTGTGAGGGTTTGCTGGCCAAACTTCGATGCTATGGCTTGTCAGATCATTTTTATGTATGGCTCTTCAACTTCCTGAAAAAACGTTTCCTGCAAGTGATCGTCGATGGATATTTCTCGAATACTTTCACCACCAACGCTGGTGTCCCTCAGGGATCCATATTGTCTCCAATCCTCTTTTTATTGTATATCAACGACTTATTGGAAAAACCAAGAATCCAATATATTGCTTTGCTGACGACAGCACACTTGTCTCGTCATCTTCACCGGCAGCAGGCTGCATATGTCAATGAGGATCTAGAAGTGATTTCGAGTTGGAGTGAAAGTAACCAGGTCAATTCGCTGTCACAAAAACCCAGGCATCGGTTTTCTTCAGGAAGATAAATATCTCAGAACCGGATATAATAATGGTAGGTGAGACAATTCCTCTTTCTGCTTCGATAAGTTTGTTGGATGTTAAAATGGACACCAATATGTCTAGGGACAATCATGTCGCTGGAATTGCTAAAGCTGCTTTTCAAAAGCTTAGAGCACTGTTCTGAACCAGAAAACTGTTCACACCTCAGCAACTTTTTGTGCTTTATAAAGCTCAGATCAGGTCTTCAGTGGAGTACTGTTACAGAAAAGAGCCATCTGCCTGATTGGCACATCACGAGCAACCTTGATAGCCTTGATAGATATTACAGTTTGAAGTAGACAAACGGACAAAACTTTGAAACAACCTAATCGATTCCGTGGAATTAGACAGGGGAGTAGTTGTTTTCTGATGGGTGTAAGTCCATTAACCTACAGTATAGGTGAGGCTGGCCTGAACGAATTGTTCTTTTAGATAATTTGAACAACCTAATAGTTATAAGATGAATAATTACATTTCGTTCATTCATCAACAGTTTTATAAAATTATTTTTTTTAAATAACTATTTATAAACTACAAACAATTAAGATTTGCGATTAATTTAAGATCGGGTAGCCTCCTCCTGAAGCCGACAATGGGTCAGGACTCTGAATAAAATATGTCTGCAAATAATTTTTATTATCACTGAGGAAAACTACTTTCAGTTAATATAATTCGGCTATGAATTCAGAATTTTGAGGTAACATTATAACCTAACTATAAAATCTTGCTACAAGCTGTCAAAAAGATAAGTATTGGACAATTTACTTCAAATTTATAGGGAGAAAAATGTTGGATTATGAATATGTTTTAATAAAAGTTACAATCATTAGAAAAGTTGCACTAATTAGTAGATTTAGAAATTGAAGTTTATGAAAATAGGACTTTGTTATGAGAGAATCCTAAAAAAAATTAGAAAATAACATAGTTGACATTTTTTCAAGAAATACCTAATTATGTTAATTGTTATTTCGAAGGTGCCGTTTGCCTACTCACATAACTTTTTTATTTCGTCTTCCTATCACGATTAGGTTTTATATACGAATGGTTTGTATCGAAAATATTCAATTCTTTCTTGCATTTTGCATTGTAAGTAGAGAAATGAAATAGATTTGAAACGATCTATCATTGTACGATTTTAGTATACTTTTTCCTAGCAGGTTATGGACCAGAACTGACTTTTGGGAAACGTGGTCTCTTTAACGGAATTTAATTTTTCAAGAACTATTAATGCAAACATGTTCTCCATTTTAATATATTGGACATATATTGGACAAATGTACATAAAAACATTATATTATCGAATAAATGACCCACATAAAATAAATACTTTCTTAATGGGCGTTATATAAAAACTCGTCTTTCTCATTGCACTAATGAACAAACATATTGGTGTGGGTTATTTCAATTTCTAGTCATCAATCTGTAGTTCATCGAATAATGATTATTTACGTTGGATTTGACGATGAATTTGACAGTTTTCAACTTCAACTAGATTTCACAATATTTTTTAAAATGAAATGCTAAGTCCACTTCATCAAGGGATTTCAAATAATGGACTGAAATTATGAATACAACGTGTTGTCTTGAAATGAAAACTGACATGTCCAATATACCCTTCACCTTTTCTGTTTCTCCTGCTTCCCTTGAAAAATATTTTTGTAGCATTTCCACAGTTTCACAGAAAATTACTATAGCTTTGGTATTTCATTTAACATCCATTATATTAATACATTTTAGCAATTCATGTTACATGGAAACATTGTATTTTGGTATAAAAATACTGCTAACTATTTTTTTATCACCACTAGGAGGCTATGATAACTAAAAATATTGATTTTCTTCCACGATATTTGTGAAAATCTAACTAGTTTGTGATACCCGGTCATATACCAACATTCCATAGCTTTACACACGGTATACCATAACAATTGAGTCATTTGTTTTTCAAGTACAGAATGAATTGACAATAATTTACTCTTCCTGAATATATTTACTCTCACAAAATAAAAGTAATTTCGTTAATTTTTACCAAAAAAATATCACAAAACTAATTCTAATATATCTTTTTCACTGAAATCGATAACGATTATACATCTACATGATGAATACCTGACGGCAACATCTGGTGAATTCATATAACAGCTTTCAATTTTGAACACGTATTTATTCAACGTCTATCTTCACACTAACCAAATTAGCATATATACACAATAATCATCGCAAATATCGTCTTGAAAATATCCCCCAAGGTGAACGAGAAATGAAATCATTCAGCTTGCGGCAATATTTATCATTCTACAAATTACCTCATTTTCGATTTGATAATACTTCTCGTTTACTACAGCATCTCACATACGAACCGCCTACGTTCGTTATCTAACCCATAATTAAATCTAATTTATAAGCTCAACTGAATGAAAATGTCATCACCTGACACAAGTAGCACTGGAAAATTCCAATAAACTATGAAATTTTCGAAAAACTTGACAGCAGTATGGAATATTTGACAAATTTTTGCCATTATCGATTTTGGAGCTGCTGCCTCCTGCACGAAAAAAAAACATTTTCATCAAAGAATAGATTCGGTTTGCGAAAGGGTTTCGATTTTTTATTAATTTTCATTCAAGGTCAATTGTGATTCAAAATAATTTATTTCTGTTATGGTAAGTGGAGTAAGTTATTTTAGTATAATTTTCTTGAATAACGTCGCGTGATTTTACATAAAGAAGGAAAATCATTGAGTTACACATCTCAACTCAAAAAAATTATATTTCTTTTTTCCTCGGATACTTCTGGAGTATCCTATGGCAGAAAATTCAAAGTAAAAGGAATTAAAAGAAAGGTCCTTCCCATCCAACGAACGCTTGAGCAAGCCCTGTTAGAAATACTCCTCATGCTGTTGGATTCATCTGGAATGGAACGTAATTTCAATTCAGTGGGTGAGATTTTCTCTTAGATGAAAGAAATCATATTGCTCATAGGTGTGG
Source organism: Leptinotarsa decemlineata (assembly GCF_025532065.1). Classification (NCBI taxonomy): domain Eukaryota; kingdom Metazoa; phylum Arthropoda; class Insecta; order Coleoptera; family Chrysomelidae; genus Leptinotarsa; species Leptinotarsa decemlineata. The sequence goes on from NW_027412558.1 coordinate 15,278,352, forward strand.
TGACCGTTTAATGCAAGAAAGTGTATCAGTACTATCAGTAAAAAATTGATTTTACCAGTAAATTTCAATATGTAGGTACCTAAGCCATACAAAATTCCTAGAATATAAATCACTTCACAAACACCTTTTTGCGAAGAATTTGCATTGTGCAATTCAACGTCATTTCTGAATGACGACAAATTTTCAAATCAGAGAGAAAATTGAGTTTCGATTTAAGTATTTACCAACGAAAAATATTACTGAGTGAAAACTATCAACCCAATCCTAGAATCTATAAATAGTGAATTGATACTTTTTTAATATTGATGACGGAGTTGAATATTCCAGAGGATCAAATATTCTAGCAAGTTCAGAAAGTATAACTTTTTTTGAGCATACCTGCTTTTTCCCAGACAGCAGACAGAAAGGTATTGGATACAAATAAAATGCCTGTTCTTGTATGACATCCTTCGGTAAATCCGAGAGTAGACAGAATTCATTACTAGCTCACTTGATATAGTGGTTCAATCATTTGGATTGTCATTAATGATACCGTTTTCAGAGAATCTCCTCCCAGAACTATATCATCTATATGCTTACATGAATAAACATTTTAAATTCGTGAAGCTATAGGTGAATAACTTCACAAACTTTGTGAAGATCAAATCGTTTATGAAATTATTATGGTGCCTGTGGCGAAAACGCCAAAAATCCTTTGGAATTTATAATGATGTGGATCGACCTTTATCGTGGGTCATTTTATATTCAATGAAAATGTAAATAAGATAAAAATATGTAACAAAAATTAAAATTGGACATCGAATGTTTCAGAAGTCGATCAACAACATTGACATCTATCGAGAACGATTCAAAATAAAACGTACCAAAGAAAAAACTGTATTATTCTTTAGATCATTTCCAACTAGTTGTTGTCCGCGGTTTCGCCTGGGTAGAATTTGGTGTGTCACAGTTTCGTGATAGACCATCTCAAACAAATAGTTACAATATTTTTTTATTAACCCAAAACTTAGGTTTACAACTTCAAAACTGACGAAATTCAATACAACCTTTGAATCCCTATTTTTCACACTTGGGGATTCCTGAGACCCTTTCTTGATGATTATTTACGCTATACAAAGAACCTACTCGCATAATTCAAGATTATAGGTTCAGTAGCTTCGGCTGCACATTCATATAAGAGCGGACAACAGCTAGTAATTTATATTTTTACTTTAAAAATACAGTACCTAAAAAATATGCTAACTGCACTGAGTAATGAATAGCTTTGAGAATCGAATTATGTTAATTATGAAAAAAATCGCAAAACACAACCGTCAACGACGTCTGTTCTCACGCATCTGTCCGCGTTCGGGTGGCGTTCTCGGCGATGGCGCTTCATTGCTGAAACCGCCCCTCTAACCCTGCAAATCGTCCCCGGTCGCCTTACAGTAGACACGCCGCGTAATGGCTTACTGCGTTGCGTAAAGTTGATTTTATCGTCATAACTTTTAAACGATTCGTTCAAATTACTTAGTGTAAAAGACAAATTTTATGTATATTAAATACTTGAATCAACATTTGTATACAGTTTTTACGAATCTTGCAGATATTCTAAAATGTGCATGGTAAAAAAAAGTTTCCAATTTTAATGTACTTATGGCTTAGTATTTTGAATATAATATCTACCACATAAGAGGTAGATATATACTATCACGGACTGATTAAGATAAACAATCTTATGGTACATTATCTGCATGTAACTCCAACAGTACACGCAGCGCACGCCAAGCTAGCTCTCAGGGAGCTAGCTTGGCGTGCGCTGCAATACTTATCGTTATATTACGCAATACTTATCGTTATATTATGACCAAAATTACACAAAACCTTCGTAAATTGTAGTCTTTATGTTATTCTGATGTATAAGCTGTATTTATGTAAAGTTTCATTTAAATCCGTTCAGTTGTTTAGACGTGAAAGAGCAACAAACATACATCCATCCTCGCAAAATTTTACATTTATATTACATTATATAGATAAATAGATATATTCTAGAGACGGGGTCAATTTTTAGCTTCCGAAACATTAGGAAACTCATTTTAATAATTTCTTAGCTATTTTTGATACACAAAATCATTAAATACGATAGGTTACTGATGGAAAAAAGATTTTGCGATGGAATTAATGTTTTGAATTCAGGCAGTAACTTATCGGGCTTCACTAAAATGTTTGCCCTTTCTACATTATAACCTTTATTAATTTTTTTCTTATTGTGAAAGCTGAAAAAAATTAATATAGAACCTAATTATTCAACCTCATTCTCAAACATAAACCACTGTAAATTCTTGATTGAATAAGTATCCTTTTTCGAAAAAAAAAATTTTTCCTTTCTACTCTCCATCTTTATACAAAAATGTTTAAGAAAGGAAGAAAGCAATTAAGTTGAAAATTAATTCTTCACAAAGAGGTGTAATTATACATAGTAGTTACTTTCAGATACAAACTGAGAGAAGAACCCTCTCGTAACAACTACTTTTATATGAACATTGAAAAATGTGAAAAATCAGTTTTCTCTAACCAGTTTGTACTCAAAATATTCGTTACGGAACTGAGAACACAATATAATATATGAAAGAGTTATGAGAGAAGATTTCACAAACTTGGAACACTATCATCCTCAATGGCGGACTTCGAAGTTTCTGAATTAGATACAGTGTGTCTCACTTCTCATGGAAACACCCCCGTATCTTCCGTAATATTCGAGGTAGAACGATAAACTCTCAGGACTGATGGAAATGCTCAAAATGCACCTACCACCTGAATGGGGTTGACCAAAGTGATATACACTGTCCGCCACTCGCGATGGAACACCCCATTTCTACGGTAAAAAATATTAGAGGGCAAAATAGGCTCAAAATGTCTTCAGATTCGTGATCAGGACTACCAACTTACTACGAATACACTTTTTTCCTAAAAAAATTTCAGTTCTGAAAAATCCGAATTTGTCTCACTTCTTATGGAAACACCCCCGTATCTTCCGTAATATTCGAGGTGGAACGATAAAACTCTCTGGAGAGTACTCTCAGGTATGAAAGATACAGATGCTGTGACATGCTATCATCCATTTTGAGCCTATCTGAGGAAAATGTCACAGCACCACATTCTCAGATTATCGAGATAGTGTGAAGCAGTGTATAAAAAAGTATCGATGACGGCATCTATTAAAACTGAAGAAGATTATTCGTAAAACTAATTCTGGTTGCTGAACATCCAAATTCTATCGCAGAAGTGAGAGCTCTCGATTGATGAGCAAAAACTGCAAAAAATGGAAAAAATATATATTCAAAGGTTCACATCTCGAAAACTGTACAATTCTGAGCTTTGGCTGTGGACACTTTCAATCAGCACATCAAGAACTACAACATATCAAAATTTCGGCAAAATTCAAGGCAAGCCATTTCTCAAAAGAAATGTGCGGGGTCCTTTATCAAAATATTGAGGAAACATTTTACCATCCGAAACAAAATTAATCTTCATACTCATTGCAACACTGAAACAACTGTTAATTTTTAAAGAAAAAATCGCACACGGTGAACAGGTAGAATTTAGATTATTTTACCTACTTGCTGAATTGTTGTCTGAAATTAGTTGAAGGAATTGAATTACATCAGTTTCATTGAATCATGCGGTGCTCTGAAATCACCATGGAAAACAGTTGCTCATTGATATTTACTGTCAACCTGACAATATTGTTGAAAGATCTTGTTGTATTAACCCCCAGACCAGTTTTCATTCATTTGTTGTTTCTAGTATTGTTGTTCTTTGAATCACCGTTGTTCCTGTTGTTTCTGCCGTGTTTTTGTTCCCATTGTGTTTATTATTCCTGTATTTGTGTTGGATATTGTTCCTGTGTTCCAGTTGTTTTCTGTTCGTGAATTCCTGTTCATATTTCAATATTTCTGAAGTTCCCATTTTAACTAATATCAGCTCATTTTGATTGACAAAGTTCAACATGACACGTCTGTCACTTTAAGCAAAAATTGAAATGGTTTTAATTGTTGGTAAAGGGGTGAGGTCTTATCGTGAAGTGGCCGCTGAATTTGATAGAAGACACCCGCTAGAGGTAGCTGTACACCCTGGAACTGTACATAAAATATATAATCTATTCGTGAGCGCCGGCCAAGTAACAAAGGACCGAAAAATTGCAAAACATCATATTGATGATGATACGATACGGCTCATCAAGCTGATCCTAGAATTAACTTGAGAAACTTATCACTTTGACTCGATATGAGCCGCAGTAAAATATGGAGGTGTTTAAAGAGGCATAAAATGTATGCATTCAAACCCAAATTTTTACATACTTTGCACGAAGTAGATGAAATCCGCCGTATGAAGTATTGTTTATGGATGCAGGAAAATTATCTCAATGACAGGAATTTTTCTAAGTATATCTTATACAGTGATGAGGCTACCTTTACCACGAATGGTGTTGTATCTTCCCAGAACATGAGGTTTTGGGCTGAACAAAATCCAAATTGGGTGGTGAATTGTAGAGACCAAATATCTCAGAAAGTTAATGTGTGGTGTGGTATCCTGAACGAAAATATCATCGGGCCATTTTTTTCGATCAGCATTTAAACGGACGACTATTCGTTGATTTTCTCGAAAATGCATTTTCCGATGTGTTGGAAGAACTAAGTACCTTTGGATGTGAGACACAGCATGATTTTTCAGTTATATGGTTCAACAGTTCACAATAGTGGCATAACAAGGGTTTAGTTGAATAGGAATCTACCTATGAAATGGATAGGACCCAATAGTCCTCTCGTAGTATGGCCACCACGATCCCCAGATGTAACTCCACTGGATTTTTATTTATGGGGAAACTTGAAAAATGAAATTTATAAGGATAGACCAACAAATAAGGAAGATCTCCGTGCAAGAATTATACAAGCGTGTAGAGAAATCACACCTAGAGAACTGAGAAAAGTTGGAGGAAATAATAGAAGGCTTATAGAAAAATGTGTTTGATTGGAGGGAAATTTCATAGAAGGCACGAAAATATAAAATTGTCAACAGTTGAATCATTTGAAATTGACTGTTTTGTTTTTTAATTGAAAATGTGATTTTGAAAGTAGTACTTCGAAAGAATTTTGAGCTACATAACATTTTTCGCCACAAAATATCCTTGTTTTTCTTTAAATAATGGGAAAATGAGAATATGAACTAACATTCACCATCCTGAAACCTCACTGATTACATGTTTCCGTTCCTCTTATAAAATTACCATTTTCTCTCTTATTGAGAAGGAATAACTTTCCTGACAACAAAATAAAAAATGAATTATTTATGTGAAAACAAAAGTCAAGTTTCTCTTAAACAATTTCGTTCATGTTTTGATGTCAAAACAAAAAAAAATCTACTTCAATTATTACGGAAGATACGGAGGTGTTTCCATGAGAAATAAAACAAATTCGGATTTTTCAGGACTGAAATTTTTTCAGGAAAAAAGTGTAATCGTAGTAAGTTGGTAGTCCTGATCACGAATCTGAAGGAATTTTGAGCCTATTTTGCCCCCTAATATGTTTTACCGTAAAAATGGGGTGTTCCATCGCGAGTGGCGGACAGTGTATATCACTTTGGCCAACCCCATTCAGGTGGTAGGTGCATTTTGAGCTTTTCCATCAGTCCTAAGAGTTTCATCGTTCCACCTCCAATATTACGGAAGATACGGGGGTGTTTCCATAAGAAGTGAGACAAATTCGGATTTTTCAGGACTGAAATTTTTTCAGGAAAAAAGTGTAATCGTAGTAAGTTGGTAGTCCTCATCACAAATCTGAAGAAATTTTGAGCCTATTTTACCCTCTAATATGTTTTACCGTAATAATGGGGTGTTCCATCGCGAGTGGCGGACAGTGTATATCACTTTGGCCAACCCCATTCAGGTGGTAAGTGCATTTTGAGCATTTCCGTCAGTCCAGAGAGTTTCATCGTTCTACCTCGAATATTACGGAAGATTCGGGGGTGTGTCCATGAGAAGTGAGACACACTGTACTCATCTCATTTCTTCATCAGCACCATTATTAAATCTACTCTTGTCACGAAGACAGAATGTCAGCAATAAAAATGGAGAAGTAGAAGGCCAAAAACCTAGGCTTGGTTTGAAAAAGATGGTGATAGTCTTTCTGAATTGAATTTGCATATCTGAGGCAAGTGTACCTAATTGACATTCACGCCAACTGTGCTGAAGTGTTCTTTTAAATAAAGTTAAACAACTTATATTTTGAATACTGCAGTCTGTTGAAAAATTGAATGCTGAATGTTTATTTCGAAATAACGTGTTAATCAACATGAGATATTTATCTTGTTTTTGTCGGGGTTTTCATTCCTCCATTAATTGTTCTCAAAGAAAGTATTATTATAACAGCGTAACCCATCTGGCCCAGTAAGCAACCTATTTTGTTCGACTTGACAAACGATCTACTGCCGCATGCAAAAATATCCGTGTTTAAATCTCACCCCGACGCCGACGCGACGATTTCATCATTATTTTATGTTAGAAGCCGTTATTCTCTAGGACAACAATATCTGATCTTTTAGTCTATTTTTGTTCGCGCCATCTCATAATTCCCCTTTCGTTTTTAATGAGTTGTAGCCGGGCCAAGAACTGAGTAAACACACCAAAGCCATCTGCGATTCCGCTGGAAAATTAATTGCGGTTTTCTGGTAGATGACAGCATTCTAAATAACGATTCGATTTAGTTTTATGATAAGAATTCATCAAATCTCTAGATTCGTCAGTCACAGAATCATTCAAGAAAGAAATGTGAATGTTTTTTCAATTGACTGTCTCTCCATGAAAAGATGTGTTTCATAGCCTTATAAAATTACATGAGAAAAATCTTAGGAAAAATCACAGTTTTTCAATAAGTATATCATAGGGCATGTCAACTTTCATTAATGAACCATCAGGATGCTATATGGATTCATTTTATTGCAAATTATCAAGAAAGATGAACTCGGAAAGATGAAACATTATAAAAATATGTTGTTACCAAATGCCGGAATTGTGTGAATTCGTATTGCCAGCATTTTGTATATCTCCGCAGTTGAGCCAGTATTCGAACGAATATAAGAATAAAATGGGTCAAAGATATGGGTTGCTGGATGTTAGGAGAATCTGCCGATAGGTGTACCTATAAGGTAGCACATTGCACAGCGTAACTTTTCTATAGAATCGATAGATCACCCTAAGGCATTTGATACAGCATTGCACGAACTCATCATGAATCTACTCAGATGTCTTGTGGTACTTGACCAAATAGTGAGGTACCTTGAATAACTACTATAGTCCTGAAAGACTCGAATTACTCATGCCAATAATGCTATAGTTCAAACAGAAGTTTATACAGAAGGATCTGTTCATCAGAATTATTTTGATTTGCATCATGGTTTATTGCTTTTATAATACCACTTATTTATGAAACTAATGACCTGAAACTAATAGAGGGGTCTGTATCTTAGCCTCCTTCTGTTCTGTATCACGTTTTATTGGGATTATCAGTTGATCAGATTATCATCTTTGCAAATCAGGGGCAACCTAGCTATTTAATTTTTTTTTTAATTTTAACTTTATGCCTGATAGTAGGGATATTTATCACCCCTTGAGGTTGAGAGCGAAATTTAGAATATGCAAGCCCATACCTTGTGAGTGTTACAGAAATTCGACATAAGATACACATGGAATTTCACATTCACACCCAACCAACGAAAATTTTCCCAAAAACTAACAAACTATTTCAGTGTGAAATAATTGCAAAATCCAAAACGAACACTCGAGAGCCAAGTGGTCGAACACTCGAGAACCGAGTGGTCGAACACTCAAGAACCGAAGGTCGAACCCTCGAGAACCGAAGGTCGAACACTCGAGAACCGTGTGGGCGAGGATTAATGCAATGGAAGAGATTTCCGGTTTTGGCACGTGTGAGAAGAAAGCTGGATAAGAAAGGATAGTTCTTTTTGGTGCGAGTCTTGAAGCTGTTAACATGGCATTCTGGTGAAAAGTGGAAACTGTTCACTTCGAAATTAGTTCTTCGAAGCCACATTGTACTTTCCAATCACAATCACAAAATGAAATAATTCGCAAACATTTTTTTTTTCTTATAGAATCCAATACAGTTCAATAAATTTTTGCACATTCACGTTCAAATATTCAAAAATCGAATTTCTCTCGCTTTATCATTCCATTGTAAAACTCGCGATTCATCATCAACAAGGACAGATATTTCCGATTTTGGCACGTGAGAAAAAAGCTGAAGAAGAAAGGATTGTTTTTTTTTGATGCGAGTCATAGAAACTGTTCGCTTCGAGATTAGTTCTTCGAAGCCACATTGTACTTTCCTATTTTTCGTGTTTTTTTGTCATTGTGTTTTGTGTTAATAAATTTTATCGTTGAATACGCGGAATACGAATTCACCTATCACCAGTCCCAATATTATGTTTTTCCTCCAAGAAAAATAAGTGAAATAATGCGTGTAGAATGACATATCCAAGAGGATAATGAATGAGACAAAGGACAAGCCCACTACTGCAAAAACACTAAGTACATAATGGAATAACAAGCTAAGACAAGTCGCAATGAACCAAAGTTGTGAATAACCCTACCGACAAATATATTAACGAATTATTCCTCGAGCAAGGCTCCGCGCTATGCGAGCAATTATTTCAATTAGCACACTCAACAAAGAAGGAATTTGGGAAATTGTAAACTCAATATCGTTCATTATCATGATTCAACTTCGGATTTTAAACACCCCCGTTCCAATAACATAGAGAGTCAAATCAATGAATACTTTTTCTCAAAAGTCCCTAAAAACAGATCCAATTTTAGGATTAATTTCAAGAATCATTTTTTGTCTTTATATTATTTGAAATCAAAATTTATTCATATGCGTTGCTTCTGTTCCAAAAATATTCTTGTAATTGAAATAACAATACATTGAATATTCTCATAATAATGTTAAATGTATGATTAAATGTTCATATACTTTTGAAACAACTACTTTTTCTTTCGTGTAATTCAATGTTCATGTGAAAGCAGTTATTTATTGTGTCGGGTGCGCTTTTTTTTCCAGTCTGCATCTGAAAGTAACGTCTATACATGATCTCTGTAAAGAGTTCATTCTGAATTTTTTTCTTTCCTTTGGAAATTTCCCACATTTTTTTGTATAATGATGTAGGAGTAGAGAGCCAAAAACATTTTTTTACAAAAAGTAACCTCTTCAAAAATTAAAACCCTTTCAATTTTCCAAGATGTAGTTTTTGAACCAGTCAAAAATAATGATTTACGAGTTTATTCCACAGAAATCACGTTACAACAAATCACCTCTTCGTCATTCTTGCCCTCCCTAAATGTGATACCACATCCACTTTTTATAAGTACATTCGCTGAAATTTTCACGGCTGAAAAACCACTGAAGAAGTACTCTTTAATGAAATTATTAATTGTAGTTATACAATCTTCTGTACACAACTGCCAAGAACTTGAACTTTCGAATGTACCACAACTCCGCGAATTATCGCGAATTATCGCACTCGGCTTATGCTTCGTGCTTACGATTTTTCGCTGGTGGGTAATTGGCTTCTTATCCTAATTGGCAGGTAATATACTATTAATCTCTGTTGGTTTTATGATTCAGTTCAAATTATCAATTGTTTTTGAAAACAACTTACAACTCGTTTATCACCTCCCATAGAGATGATGTAACATAACAAACATATCAACAGTGTTTATTTGCAAGTTCAACAATCGAAAAATATCTCTTGAAAATAGGGTTGGCAAAAAGACATCGACTTAAAACCTGTTGAGTTGAAGCAACCTGCTACTTTCTATTTGTTTTTTCTGCAATGCATGAATTAATCGATTAAATAATCGATTGAAGTATAGCTCAATCAATATGTTCAAGATAAGTAGGGCCAGCAAGAGAAAAGAGATAGAAAATCGGTTGAATTAGTAAAGCTTATCTAGATAACGTTTTGAAATTTAAGGAAATTTCGATCACGTGTGAAACATCAGTGAAGTCAGAAAGCTAATTTATTACGAGTAATTCTTCTTCCGATCCATATTAAAAATTAAAATTGGTGAGTGTTTCTCGGAGACGAAACGTTGGATCGAAAATATGTAAACACCTTGTACAGCTTGAAAAGCAGCAATCAGAAAGTGTTTTTGTTTTTTAACCTCTTCTTGAATGAAGTAAGAAAAAATAAAATGGAATTGGAGAAACTAATGGCAACTTCCAGAGAAATTTCCTAACTTTCAAAATCACATAAGCTCTGAAATTGGCAACTTTTCCTAATTTTTAAAATTCTGTATCCCTCACGATTTCCGATTTTCCTTCGTATCTTGAATAAACAGTATAATATCGAGTATAATGAACTTCAGTCGAATAACATCTATCTCTGCCAAACGTAGAATGAGTGATGAAATGGACAAGCCAACTATTGCAAAAAACACACTGTGTAGATGACTAAATAACAAGGTAGGATAGATAAATGGTTAGCGAAGTTGTAAATAACCCTGCCGACAAATTTATTAATGAATTAATCCACAAACAAGGCTCTTCGCTAAGCGAGCAATTATTTTAATTAGCACACTCAGTAAAGAAGGATTTTGGGAAATTGTAAAGAACTCGATTACGTTCATTACGATCATAATTCACTTTCAAATTCTAACCACCGTCAAAATTCCACCAACATATCCATATTAAATCATAGCAGCACCAGAAGTAGAATTAGCTCTCCCAAAAGGTTCACCGTGATTATAATTAAAAGTAACTCGCAAACCGTGAAACGGTTTCCCTTTAAACCGAAACTTCGTTTTAGCGATAATAAAAAGAGATGTAATTCACGCTCTTGCTATATATAATTCATTCAATGTTGATGATGAAAACAGGGGAAAATATTCATATATTTAGTTTCAATCTGATAAAATTTGAGATGAAAAAAAAAGAATTGAAATTTTTTATGTTTTTCATCACTTTCATTTGTAACTAACGTTACTGCAGTTTTGTCCTCTAAGGACATTTTAAAACTTATATATTATTATACTAAAAATGGTTGATTACATTAGCCCTTATATCAATCAATCATTTTTAGTTTAATGTATAAGTTTGAAAATGTCCCTATAGGACGAAACTGTAATAACGTTAGTGACAAATAAAAGTGGTAAAAAACACAGACAGTTTCAATTATCTTCTTTTCATTATTATTTCCTACCACACAACAACTAACGGCTACATTCATCAATTTATTAAAATTTGAGAATGCACTCGACTGTTCATAACATAAAGAGTCAGACACAGAAACGAATTGATATGAAATTATCACCTGGTACTGACTAAACAAAATGTGAGTTTTCTACATTTTGCAAATTTTAATTCGCACTACTACGATTCTTATTGAATACTTTCTTGGGGCGAGTTCTTCCACTGTTCCAAAACGGGAATTACTCCAACGAGTTTTGAACCATTCATTATTTTGACCCAGTCCAAAATGGCTACTCCTTGTGATTTTGCAGGATCCACCTTTCCAGGGCCTATCTACGGACCCTAGCACTTAGTCAACATACCTTCCACAGTTAGAGATTGTTACATGGAAATTATTTTCGAAGTACACTATTAAGGATGATAGTGTTTTCTGCAAGTGAAGTTTTTCATCAATGATCTTTCATATATCACGTTGTGTAGTGTTCCTATGAATGACATCTGTTTGGGATACAAACTAAATGGGAAAAAGTAATTTTCGTGTAATGCAATGTTCATGTTGATGTTTCGAAAGGGTTTTTTCTCTCAGTTCCTGTCTGAAAAAACTTCCGTGCATGACCAAGATATCCTGATGAGTTGCCTTTCTAGAGCTTTTGGAATCCAAATTCTATGGTCATCTGTTATTGAGAAGGTTTTTTATTTTGCCGTAATAGTTGTACAGCTTGTGAAATATAGAAAGAGCTTTCTGAATTCCGTCATGGTCCCGCCCACTAGATGTGCGTTCGTAAGAAGACTATGAGAGCGAGAGAAATAATTCTCTAGTCTCTTCCTTGATTTGACAAGCTGTACATAGTTGTTGTCCAGTTGTTCGTAGTTGTGGAATTGGCCGTGGTGCCCTCGACTCACGATCGGAAGGCCTTCTGAGAGTTGTCGTTCGTATGGGGGCGACAGCTGTTTACTTTATAAGCTGTGTACTTTATAAATGAGTACCATATAGGAAATATCTCCTGATGAGACAAACTTGTGTAGAGAAATGTGGATACAGTTGTCCTGTATTAGAAAAAAAAACCTAAAAATCAATGGAAATTTCAATTTAATTTATTTTGAGTTCAAAGTGGTACAGCGTTAGTTCTGTGAGCTGGCATAGTTCCAAATGATGATCGATGTCTTGCAAAATGCCTAGATGGCACATTTGTATATTACCATAATTACCGCTTGAGAATATTAACTGACAAATGGAATCGTTTATAGAACAATTTTGAGATGAATTTCAATGAATCAAAATATATAACGGATATCCCTTATAATTTACATAGGTATGGTCCAGTTTAAGCGAAAGTTACAGATCAATTCATTATGAATTTTCAGTAAGTTAAAGTAAGTTTCAGTAAAGAAAACAAAATTCGAGAATGTCAAAAAACTGCTTTTATTCCAGAGGATCGCTGTATTCAAATTATTTTGAGATTGTAAAATAATTAGGGTGTATCATCAATTCACTTTCCTACTACCATTACTTTTGTTTCATTTTTATTTAGAGTCATACCGTATTTCCTAAGTATAATGTTCCAGGTTTCTATGTTACTAAATCTACTCCTTTCTTAGTCATTATGACATAATGCTCAGCAAACGTTCCTTATAATATATCTTGTTATGTTTCTATATCCCACATGTGGTTTTTTGGTTTTTATCATCGAAGTATATGGAGAATAATATTGTCGATTCCTCTGAATAATATTTCACATAACTTTTTCATAAGAACTTCATCAAAGGCTATCTCCAAATCTATAAATACCATAAAACCCCTCTTTCTCTGTTGTATTTATTTCCCCTTAAATGTTTTTTGGTATAAATATGATCTTCCATTCATAAATCCGCTTTGTGACAATGTATTTTCTATTACTGGTCCAATATTTGCTCGTAGATTTTCATTGCAACATTAAATGAAATACTTCTATAATTATTGGTTCTGATATATTTTTAATAGTATTTTCATCGCATTCTATTTTATGTTCTTTATCATTTTTTATGTCAATTTTTCGAATCCTGCAGCTTTTCCATTTTTGTTTTTCAATTGTTTCTCTCAGTTCTTCCATTGCTGGTATTATTGTTTTCTGGTATCATATTATTTCAAGTATCACTCTCTCTATGTCTGTTTTTGTTTTCAGGAATTGTTGGAAATACTCCTTTCACCATTCCATAATTTCAATATCTTCAATTAACATGTCTCTAGTTTTATCTTGGATGTGTTTATCCTTTTCTAAATCATTTGAGTGTTCTATATAAGTAATAATATTTAATCAATTTACTATCCTTCTCCAAAGGACTTGAAGCTTTTAGATACTCATTGCTCAAACTAGACTGTGGAGCTATTTTGAATGTGAAAACATCGAGGTAAATCTTCTGTCTCAATCTCTCCTCGATATTTTTCTAACTGCTATCCAAACTTCTTTTCATACAAGCATTTTCAGTAACCAAAGGATAATGCATTGGAACAAAAGACAAATAAAGTTGAGGCTGCAAAAACCATGGCAGAAGTATCCCAAAACCCTCACTGATATACTCGTAGTGTCTTTAACATCGATAATAAATCAAATGTATCCAAATGAAATATTTCATGATGTTTTTCAAATATCCAGGGTCATACCCTTGTCTAAAAAGGGCTGCAGAACTTCACCGGATTACCACCGCCTTATTGGCATTGTTACAATTATCGGAAAGGTGATAGAGATTTCAGAAAATCGGTTGTGGTCTTATTTCTAAAGTCACTTCTATTTTAGCGAATCCCAATACAGTTTTCGCAAAAATCGATCCATTACTCAAGCTGCTTACCAAGTCGTGACGAACATAGTCGAGGGTCTTGATCAGGGTAAACATACTCCAATAACACTATGTGACTTGACCAAGGCATTCGACAGTGTTTCCCACTCTATCCTCATTCAAAAAATGAGTTATTATGGCATAAGAGGCACTGCTCTGGATCTGGTATGGTCTTATCTTCAAAATAAATATCAGTGCGTCGCCGTCAACAATATCAAGTCAGATTTGAAGTAATTTTGTCATGGCGTTCCTGAGGGTTCTGTCCTCGGCCCTTTATTATTCATCATTTATATGAATGACTTATGTAGCTTTATTTCACCAACAAAATGTGTTTTGTTTGACGACGACACAACCGTATTGTGCTCAGACAAATCACATACCAGTTTACCTCTAATGATGGACAGAAATAAAAACTTAGCAAACATAAAAATCCCAGAATATTGTGATATCCTCAAACACCAGTCAGTGTTACTCTAGGAGACAGTGTTGAGTTTTTAGGTATTTATTATGATGCTAGACTTAGTTGGTCCTGCCATATTGAAGCAACTACTCGTAAACTGTCCTAGTGTTTTATTTGTTCTTAGAAAGTTGAGAATTGCGTAGGTTTGATGACATTGAAGAAAGCATATCATTCACTATTCCACGCAGTTATTTCATATGGAGTCTTGATTTGGGGACATTCCACAAACTCAATCACAATGTTCAGATGTCAGAAAAAAGCCATGAGAATTATGGCAAACGTAGGATATAGGGAACACTGTCGTCCTCTTTTCAATCAATTTGAAATCATGCCACTTCCTACATTATATATTTATGTTGTGTTGTTGAAGATTCAAAAGAATATTGAGATATATAATTTTATATTTCAAAACTTCTTTGACATCTGTCGAAGAAGTAAAGAAATAAACTATTAAAAAAAAGAATAACTGCGAATATATTCGAATTTTTTATCCATTTCTGAAGACGGAGGCAGATTTTGGCCTCCGAAACGTAAAAGATTGTGGAAGGTAACAAATACCCAAAAAAGGTCGATAAAAAACTAATATTGAGATGTTTCCGAAACACTCTCACAATCATGATTATTCTACAAGATCTGCTTGTTTATTGAATAATACAAGACATAGCTTAGCAGTCAGTCAAAAAAACTCCCTAATTCTGAATTTATACAACTGTGTCCATCCCTTAGTTTAATCTTTGGATTTCAGAAATTACAAAAATAATATCAAGAGATTATCTTCTCAACCACTGTTTCTACAAAATTGAAGAATATGGTGCTGTAGTTCTTGAAGAATGATTCATGTTGTAAAGCTGGCATATAGTCTTATGTTTGTTGACCTTTCTATATTGATTTCTTTATTTTATTGTCATTCATGTGACACTGTGGTCATTTTGAGGAATTTTGATATGCCAGTTTTATTTTATTTATTTATAAAATTTATTACTTCAATCTAGTGACGTTGTTGCTAAGTGGTCAAATAAATTACTCTACTCTACTCATTTTTTTCCGAATGTACCCTATTTTCCTTCTTTTCTTTATGTTATCAAGAGAAGTGTGATCTAAAGATGAAAGTTTCAGTGAACAAAGATTGCGTTCATATTGTGAATCATAATTATTGTAATATCATATCCAAAACCCCTAAATTTACTGTTGTTAAGAAGGGGTTAGTTTCCTCATTATTTTGATGGATAATAGGTACGAAGTTCATATTGTAAGATGATAAGGGTCTTAAGCCCGAGGCCAAATTAACCTTACACCCATTTGAAAGATTCAGTCATCAAACTTCAGAACAACTTTCGGTTTGTTACCGAAATAAATTTAATACCGTGATCCCGAGAGGTGTATAGGAAGTTGAGGGTTATTTTAAATTATTCATCAATAGTGTAGGCGGTTGATGAACGAAACTTTGGGATACTGCATGACTTTACATGAATAGCGAATCTTGAAACTTGTGATGTGAATGTAAAAATAGGAAGTAGATATCTGAATGGACTTGAATGGAGTTTGACTTACAAATGAAAATATTTCAACCGTTACACAATAACTTCATTCGATCGAAAGGAGATTGATTTTAGACGAGTGGGTTAAATAATTAATGAATTGTTATACAAACATTTTCAAAAGAAAGTTTTTTTTGCATGCTATAAAAAGAAGAAAATGAACATTGTATTGATTGAATTTTCAAATCTGGCTGGTATCTTAAAGTCTTAGAAGCATATCTAGAGTGAGGTACTGAACCAGCCAGTTGGTAAATCTAAATTTTTAATGCTGCTATATTTCCACTGCAAATGTCACTAAAATGTCTCACAATCTGAAAAAATTGTCGAATATTTTCTAATTCCAGATAGTTGGTGTTTGAGGAGTGTTTTTTTTTTTTCATTCGAAAGACACTGAAGTCTAATGGGCTTATTGCGATTTGCCTGAACTGTACGTTCGAATACGTCAATGAAAGTTTTCCACTCGTTTTTCAACTATTTGAAATCACCATCAAGTGTAATGGAAATAATTTTAGATAATTAAAAATGACTGCTTGAGTATTGAAATTTTCGACCTTTTGTTTATCGCGTTTGAATCGAATAACAGTTAAATTGATTTCGTAGTGTAATAACTTTCAAAGAAGATTCTAGAAATTACCATGATTTTTTTCTAATCACAGGTGTCTAGATGAGAATATCTAGCATTGAAAATAGTATGGAGATTGAGTACGTTATGGCAACCTCTGCTATTTCGGCTAAATCACTCATATGATCCATGCAGATTTGTTGTGAAATTTTCAATTATTACATATTATTTACATAATTCATAATTAATCAATATTTTGCAAAGAAAAAGATAATTTGATTATAGATGGAATAAACTGGGAACCATAAATTTAAAGGTCAATATTTCCATTGAATTGTTCCTTCAGTTCGACATGTTGAAACATCTTCAATTTAAAATAAAAAAAAAATTAATTGCAATTACTGATATTAAACTGAATTTTTCAATTTTTCAGATATACAAAATGAATAAATATTGTCAAACAAAAAAAAAAGATATATTTCTTCATGAACAAGGTATTCAAAGAACGTAGAAAATAACTTTATCGGATTATTTCGTATTTATTAGATGGATATGAAATCACCGAGATAAGTAGATGTAAAACAATCGGCAAAGATGATAAAAAAGTACAAGAGTCATAAATATTCATAAAATAGCCGAGTGGTGTTCGTCCAATTATATAAAAGGGACAAAACAGAACGATAAAGAAAACCATCATGTTTTCACAGAAAGTAAGAAAAATCCGGCCCGAAGGACCATTCTCAGTTTCCAGTATAATAGTTTATTGTAAACGAATGTTACAAAATTTCCTTTCGAAGGGGAGAGAATGCACGACACTGTGATTTCCTACCACAACGTGTAGATCTAGGGGAGGGCAAAAATTGACAGCTGCAGCTATGTCATTGTCTACGGATCGACTCTTGAAATTTTCACTACTATATTGGGATACGCGAAACTATTCATTCGGAGAAAGGTAGTCACAGTCGTATCCGCGCGATAAGAGTATCATACAGAATGGGGGGATAAGTGTAAAAGAAGGGTTATCATTCCATATAATCAGACAAACATATTTAAATACTTGCATTTAATTAATTATGTACAAAAAAAAGTTAAGACGATACAATAAAGTTCGTTATCCTTTCTCACCTCGTTTGGCTTGTTTAATTCATATTTGTTCTAATCTGGAACGACAAACAACAATAAATGTCCACATACACGTGTCAGGAAACTTCAGAATAACGGGCGTTCTATTGTTAGAGTCCCGTATCATTTGTGAAGTCTCGTTTCCATTTGTAATATATGACCCGTATCACAGATCAATTGTTAAGGCGCATATCTATTTGTAACAAATGACCATTAACGAATCGGTGAACATATTACGTTATTTCATCAGTTCGCCAAAACCAGTACTTGTATTTCCCTATATCAGAGGATTATAACATCAGGACCTGCTTCAGATCTGGGAACACTATTCGAAGCAGGCTCACGAAAACCAGGACACCAAACGCGGACTGCGATTCGAAGAATTGCATTTACCGGATACCCTGCGAGTGTGGAGAATCATACATCGGTGAAACTAAGAGGCCATTGAAAGTTCGCATTGCAAAGCACAAGAAACACACACAGCGAGGAGAAACCAGCAAATCCGGAATAGCAGAGCATCAAGTGAGCTGAAATCATCCACTAAGAGGAACACTGGTTTAGGAGAAAGTTCAAAGAAGCCGCGTATATGTTGTCCAACAACGCATTTAGTCAAGCTAGCATGGAGATACGTAACATATGGAAACCTCTAATCAATCGAAAAACGACCAACTCCCGCCAAAGGGTCATCTCCCGATAAAACGAATGAAGCTGAGAGAGGGAAGATGGGATAGGTGAAAGCACTCGAATGACCTCGATTTCGGAGGAATAAGTCCAGCACCCCGAAGACGATTGTGGATACTAACAATCGAAACGTCGTGACGTAACTTGGTTACGAATCTTTTAATTTTTGATTTTTGTTAATAACATTTTTTAATTTTTTTCTTCAGCTTTTATTAATATTTCAATTTTTTTATTTTTTTAGTTGTTGCTTGTATGTTATTTATTTGTAATTTTGTTTAATAAAATTGTTATTTTCAGTTAATATTTTTATTTTTTTTCAGGGATTTCGAATCAATTTATATTACATTAGACAATGGAAGTCCGAACTGATGAAATACACCACGAAACATTGTTAACTACCTTCAAACAAATATTACGTGATAGGAATCACAAGTTAAAAGACAAGACCTCGTTAATCCTTAGCTCGCACAAGTTTCGACTTCTGGGGGTTGTCGTTCGTAGGGATACGACAGCTGGTTAACGTAAAAACCGATTTTTTTTTAAACAGCTACCTGACTGAGTCATAGCCGTTGGGAGAAATCATATCGTATCTTCACGAGTTTGACTATTCAAAATATGTTTATGCAATATACTTTTAAACTCCATCACTAACTGAATTCGGTCCTGAATTTGGATGTTTACAGACTGATAACATGTTTCTACACATCTACTGCACATCTTGAGGGAGGGGCTTCTCTCCGGCCATGATTCAGTCCAACAGCTGTACGAATGGATACACCAATTCGTATACGAAAAATATATTGAAAATTATTATGAACTGAGTAATTCATGAAATTCGTCATGATAAATATGAATGTTTTATATTTGTGGATTTTTTCGGTACATTAAAGTGTGAATCTAATGAAAGTGTGAACGTGTGACCCATAATTGGTACCTCCATTATTGGTATATTCCATCTAGTGCTCAGATGTATTTACACTTATATAGTCCAATTTTTATTATTGATTTCCTCACATTATCATTATACAACCAGTCTAGGTTTTTTTATGGCTACGATTGCCATTTTATTACCAAACGTATACAAAGGTTTAGTCTTATCTACATAACTCACTAGTTATTCAACTTCTGGTTGTTTGTTGTTTCTGTAGGTGTCGATATTCCTATTACGAAAATTGATTTGACCTTAAAATTTTTAATTTATATCTTCCTGTTTCATTTCTTTGCCCCCCGTTCGTTGGTTCTATTGATTTTTGTTACATCATATACTTTCTCTGTTCTATTCAAAGATTTTGTTTTCGGATTGTTTTCTTCAGCTTGTTACTTTTCTTGCGAATTGATGGGTGTCTGTATTTTTGAAGAATCAAATTACAAGTTACTAATCAGACAAATGTTAATCTGTCTTTGTCCGTTATTGCTTCTTATCTTTTGTCCGTATACCTCGATTGTTGCTACTATTTATCATTTATCCCTAACCGCCTGTTTAAAAGTTCTATTGCTAGTAGTCTACCGCTAATATTTTCTATTGTGTCGATGAAGCAGAAGTCTGCTTTTATTTATATTGTTCCATCGTCGATTGGTCTATATATTCTCTACATGTTTGCTTCGTTACATTACTATTTTCATTTATACCGGTCCATTTGTATGCAGTTTATTTTGCATCCAACACCTTGTCCTCCGTTCAGTAATACTTCGACTTTTTCTTTTTTTTTCTTTGCTCTTTTTTTTTGTTAAGGCCAAAGTTGGCCTTAACGTACATTATTAGTTTGTTATATTTCGTTTAAGCGTTGATGCCGCCTTACAATAGAAATGAACAATGGCGTATCTCTGAAGTATTTATTTCTTACGCTTTGTATATCTCAATTTCGACGTATTATCGCTATGCAATAAGAAAATTGGACTTATTTACCAGCGATATCAGTCACTAAATCCGCACGTATATCTATTCAAAACTTCGGACATTGATATCATATCAATATTTCAATACACCACAGAACCAATATGAAATTTATCGAAACTGATGGAACCGGACATAGTAAACTCTCGAGAACAACTGAAATTCCTAAAAATACCGCCACATTTCAAAACGAAATCTGCAATCACCTGCCGCGTTACCGCTTTCATGCACGCCGAAAGAAACGAGCGTTACGAGACGAAATTTAACGCAAAATTATCCTGCAACTGGCTCCATTTAGCAATTAACTTTCTCTTTGCATCAATACGCAAATTTGTCATCGGACACATTACGAGGCGTCGAGGCGTCCTTTTGTGAAAGGCCACCTTTTGGAAGCGGGCCAGCCGAATGGATCGCTCTGTCAAAACACCGAGTCGCTTTCGGAAAATGAAAAGTCTGGTCTATTTTTCTCAGCGAGCTCCTACTCCCACGCCGTAATGCGCTAATTCCTCGCGCCCGTAAATCATTTTGACAATGGGGTTATTTTCTCTCGTAGATGGCTCGTGAATTAACTTTCGACGATATTTTTTGGTTGTTGTTTAGGCTAGGGTGAAATACAAGGTGAACGTCTGTGTAGAATCGAACAGATAAGAAACTTCAATTCGGTAGTTTTTTCCAAAATCCATGAAAGAATTTATGAAAACTAGAGAGAGAGAAAGAGAAAAATATATTTGAAACTTTAGAGTTAGTCCCACTTTTAATTTTTTTTTTCAAGAAGAAACTTTTTGAATAAATTATACCTCCAAAAAAGCTTGCATGGAATTTTCATTTCATTAAAAAGAAAAAGATATTTATTATCCTTATTAAACGATCCTTTTTGAGTATCGTGTTTACTAACTCCAGTAAAAATAATCAAAACTCTAGAGTACTCTAGACTATTCCGAGTAGTGATGTACCGAAGGTTCGGCTTACTTACTGACTCCGGCCATATCCGGCCGGATGTACTGGCTCCGGCAATAAAGGCACCGGATGCAGGCCGGAGGTATTACTTTATTTTAAAAATAAATGAAAACTAAAAATGATGCAAAACTTTATTTTACATATTTACATGTTATATAAACAAACAGTCGTAACTACTTACTAGTATTCAAAATTCAAATGGGCAAGATTATGGTGTATAAATAATAATTTTTCAGCATTTCTTGGAGTCAATCTATTTTTTTTATCTTCGTAAATGTTTCCCGCTTCAGAAAAGCTTCTCTCTGAATACACACTGCTTGGTGGACATGAAAAATACTTATTTGCTACTTTGGCCAAATCAGGAAACGCGTGCTGGTTATCTTTCCAAAATAATAAAGGATTAGATTTTCTATCGTTCAATGGAAGGGTTAAATACGCCGAAATATGTCTTGGGAATAGCTAATGCATCGCCTGATGATGTGCCTGCTATGTTTAAGTTAGATTTCGATGTCGATGCTGATTGAGCAATTTCTGAGTAACAGTCGAAAATAGATTTCCGTTGCCTCTTCGAGGGGGGAAAATCCCCAAAACTTCAACTGTTGCTGGATTCACTTGAATATCCATCATTGGATTGTTCATCTTCTCGAAGTTTTAGTGCCTCTACTAAGAGCAAACGTTTAACATATCCGACACTTCCTTCATTTGAAAAAAATGCCACTTTGTAACGTGGATCTAAAATTGTAGCAACCGAACATTTTTCTTTTTTTTTCATATTCGCCAAACCTTTTGTGAACTTCTTCCACCAATGTTTGTTGCAGAGTGCCCAGACCAAATGGATGCACTTTTTTTAGATATTTTTTGAGCATAACAATTGAAGGTATTACATCGGATAAATAAGAATCTGTACCGCTGCTAAGTTGTTTAGTTAGTTCTTCAAATGGTCTTAATATAGTCAACAGTGATCCAATTAAATCCCATTGGTTTTTGGTTAAATTATCAATATTGTTTTCATTGGCGTAGATTGATATGCACCTTTTATGCTAATAGAGACGCTCTAGCATATAAAACGAAGAATTCCATCTTGTAGTCACATCTTGGATCAATTTTTTGTTTGGTAAGCGGAGGTCACTTTGAATAAGTTTTAGTTTGTCACTGATGATGATGAATGATGAAAATGACCTACTATTTTCCTTGCCACTGCCATTGCGTCAATTACGGCCCTTTGCGATTTTAAAGACCACCAAAACCAAAACCACCAATTGTAATGAATGTATAAAGCATGAAAAACTTTCAAAGCCTAAGTCATTGCACCCTTTCACCATATTTGATCCTCCATCTCTAATTATCAGGAGTATCTGAGATTTCGCTAAATTCCATGATTCTAGTAAATTTTCAAACTTGGCACAAATATTTAGACCCGTGTGATTCCCGACACAGTGTTCACAATTTAAAACAGCATTATGTTTTGTAAACATAATTGGATCTATCCAATGACCAGTTAAACTTGAGAAAACTTTCGTTATTTTCCTGGCAAGTCCAAATATCAGAAGTAATCGAAATGTGCTCTGCTTTTCCAACTAATAAACTTATTTTGTTTATCAATCGGGAATAAATATCCGGAATTATGCTTTGTGAAAAATTTTTATCTATATGGCAAATTATACTGAGGTACAACATGCGACATTAATTGTTTAAAACCCTGATTGTCAAAAATTGAGTACGGTTGGTTATCTAGGCACATTAATTCAGCAATTTTATAATGTAACTTAACAGCACGAGTGTCGTTTATGTCCCAAATCGATGATTTGTTCCAATGATAATTGTGTGTTGCTTCCTTTTTTTACGTTTTCAATATTGGTTTTTTCTTTTTCATTCTGCTTAAGGTTTTTTCTTCGAATAATTTATTGAATTCTGGAGGGTGCACACTTTTTAAATGTCCAAAAAGAGGTGTAGTTGACGCTACTTTGCCCATGCCTCCTCTTGAAATTAATTTTTTGCAGTAATTGCACTCTGCTTTGCTTTTATCATCTTCACTTATTGTGAAGTGACTCCAGATGATGCTCTGCTTTTGTCTTGACATTTGTTTTTAAGTTTTTATTGAAAATTAACTTTTTATGCTTTTAGTTTAGGAAAGAAGTGAGTGAAGAACAACTTTTATTTTAGGTAAAAAATAAGGTTATTATGTTATGTTATTAAACGCCGGTACAATGAAAGAAAACAGTGTTGTCACATCTTTGGTGTGAATCAGCTGATAGATTATATGTTTACATGGAGGTGTAAAGAACTATTGTTATATTTAATACATCCAAATCTTGATTAAATTGTTTTTTCCACTACTAATGTAACTAGAAATGTGTAAATGGATAAGATCCAAGTGAAAATTGGGGAATGTATTGCCATGTAGAAGATATTTGTCAAAATATCTTCAAATTATTTACGATCATCGTGTAAACGAAGATAGGCATTCACACCAAAATATTTGACATTTCAGCGCCCATTATTTTTGACGTTCAGGCACCTGATTTAATAACAATTGACAGTCTCTGGCCTACCTCCGGCAGTAACTTCGGCCAAAGAGTGCCGGAGTTACTGACTTCGGCCTCCAGCTGAATTCCACCTTCGGTACATCACTAATTCTGAGTACATCGATAGATGTATAACGCAGGACTCGATATAATATAAGCGTAAGCTCTCTATGGCCTGGATCGATTACCGTAAACCGTAAGGCATTTGATACAATTTCTCATGAGCTCATCTTGCATTTGCTCAGATGCCATGCGGTACCCGACAAAATAGTGAGATGCATTGAACAACTGATACCACTTTGGCGAACTCGCTTCACCATAACATCTGGTCAAGCAAGAGTCCAAACAGAGTGGGTCACTTTCAGAAGGGGTTTGTTTCAGGGTGATTTACTTAGTACCTTTCTCTTCTGCATTTACTATTGCCATTATCCGTTGCGCTCAAAAATACTCGAGGGTATAACTGTGGCACCCTCGGAAACCGGAGGCACAAGGTCACCCATTTGTTTTATATGGATGATCTTAAACTTTATACCTCTGGAGAGAAGGATCTCCATCAGTCCTTGAGGGTGGTGGAAGAGTACACGCATGCTATCGGTATGAAATTCGGGATAGACAAATGTGCAGTGGTTCATCTCAAAAGAGGACAATGCGGGGACTACGGAGAGGATGTGCAGCTCGTAGATGGAAGCATCCTACACCATCTGGATGCCGGAGAGACGTATACTTACCTCGGGGTGGAACAACGCCACTCACAAGAGGTAACAGCAGTGAAAAACTCTCTCCGCGGCAAGTATCAGCAAAAACTTGTTCTGGAACTGGTCATCGGAACTGTCGAGGAAGAACAAAGTTGCTGCAACAAATATGCTTACAGTTCCAATCTTACTCTACTCTTTGGAGTAGTGAAGTGGACTCGGGAGGAGCTGTATCAACTCGACGTAAAGACCCGAAAAATGATGCATCTCTATAGGAGTTTGCATCCCAAATCGCCCGTTCCACGGTTGTACTTCCCCCGACAACAGTGAGGCCGTGGACTTTTGAGTTTGGAGTTCTACATGACAGAATGGTACTAGATACAGCCTGTAAAGTCGTCAGGAGTTCGGATCCCTTTCTTTGCATGGTCCGCGACCATGAGAGAGCAGGAATTGGAGCATTTCTCTTTAGGGCAGCTGCCCGAGCAGCTGATGAACTCGGTATAGTTTTCGACACTGAACGAGGTGACCACAACTCTGTCACTGAGTTGGAACCCGTTCAGCAAAAAGCTGAGATAAAAGTCGCAGAGATCCCCTTACTTCTGCGGAAACACAAGGATAAGCCAACGTATGGGGTCTTCTACAATAACATTGGAGACTTTGGCTTATCAAAGCGCCTGACGTTCGCTTTTCTCAGGTCGAGTGGGCTGACGTCGGAAACTGAGGGGTTCAACATGGCTTGCCAGGATAGTGTCTTCAACACCTTAGTCTACCGCAGTCGCATGATGGGTATAGAGGTTCCTGACACAAGGTGCAGGGCCTCCTGCGAGGCGCCCGATACCCTAATGCACTTGCTATCAGCATGTCCAGCATGACCAGCATATGCGGTCTCGGCCTATATCCATCGACATAGCGCGGCCCTAATAGTGATATATCACCATCTACGGCACTCTTACGGTATTAACGAGACACCGGTGTTGATGGAAGACACTCTCTTCACTACCAAATTTCAAGGTCATGCCGGATTGGTTCATGGCATCTACTTAGGGCACACGATTCTCAGACCCAATTATCACGCATCTCACGGCGTGGGGAGTGCTTTTTTTTGTTGGGGACCGTCCGGTACAACCTTTACGAAACAGAAATTAAGTCAAAAAAAGCAATCACCGATGCTCAAACGCATGAAAAAGCTTTTTTATTTAAATTGAATAGATTTTCCATATTTGTGAATACAAATACATTCTTGTGGTTGAACATCTGCAGTATCAAATGGCTTTCATAGAGGAAATTTACCTCACTTACTTTCAGGAGAAACATTTTGGTCAAATGAAGTATATTTCGGCGACCCAGCATTATGAAAACCACTTTGCTTGAATTTTTTTTATAGCAGTAGAATTCTATGAGGAAATTGTTCGAAAATGATTTATTAACGTATATGAAATGAAATGGAAAAAAAAATTTTATATATTTTTATGCAGACTCTGAATTATCTGAATAAAATAGAACTATTGACATGCAGTAATTTTTTTTATACTTCTTCGCTACTCACATCGGTTATCTTCTCTATAACACTAAACGACCTTAATTGATGAAATAGATTAATTCATGCTGAAGAACATGGCATCATAATCACTTAGAACTCTCCGAAACGACTTCCAGTATAATTTCACCGTATTTAAAGTTTCTACCGTTTGTTTTCCAGTATTTCTACCGTTTGTTTTTCGTATTTACAGAGGGGAAAAGAGTTTTATAGAATGTATTCGTTTTTTTCCTGAAGTATACAAATAATGGATTCATCATCACTCGTAATATTTCTCTAGAAAGCCTAATTCCACATGAGAAAAATATCGAACTTGATGTCAAATTATATCATATCGATATTAATCTCATAAGTAGTCGCTGACCTAATCATTTGTGGGCTAATTATCTTGTATGGCTCAAATTATATATATATATATATATATATATATATATATATATATATATATATATATATATATATATATAATATATATATATATATAATATATATATATATATGTATATATATATATATATATATATATATATATATATATATATATATATATATATATATATATAGTCTTGACTGACTAGTTAAGGAGAAATACGAAATAATGTTGGGGATGCAGTCAAAAATTGCTGGGCTGTTGTTATGTTGTTATATGGTCGAGCTTTCGAGAATGTTTATTCCCTTTATCAAGACATTAACTTGAGGTTATATTAAAAAGTCGAAAATTTCACTGAGAAACACAAAAAAGTCCTTTTCATTATGTAGAAAAGTGTCACACATTAAAATTTTTATGGTTTAAAGAAAATATATATATAAACTTTATTCAGAAATAACATTTAGAGGATTTGAAATTTTAAATTTTATTTTAACGGCCATGCATGGCACTTACTAGTGGCGTGGTAGCAATTTCAAATCCTCTAAATGTTATTTCTGAATAAAGTTTATATATATATATATTTTCTTTAAACCATAAAAATTTTAATGTGTGACACTTTTCTACATAATGAAAAGGACTTTTTTGTGTTTCTCAGTGAAATTTTCGACTTTTTAATATAACCTCAAGTTAATGTCTTGATAAAGGGAATAAACATTCTCGAAAGCTCGACCATATAACAAAGAGTATTCTTTAAACAACAGCCCAGCAATTTTTAACTGCATCCCCAACATTATTCCGTATTTCTATATATATATATATATATATATATATATATATATATATATATATATATATCACTTCCTGTAAATAATCATTATCAAGTTATGGGTGGACCAAATAAAAAAACATACCAATCATCAAGTCAAACGAAATTAGTCTTATAAAATGGCCAAGATCAAGAATTTTACCGGAAACAACAGACTAACTTTAACAACAGACTAATTTAGCAGATTAAATCTACAGGAACGTCCCTTCCCGTTGCAACTTATCTTTTTCAGAGACAATTTTTCTAATACTTATCATACGAATTATAATATGAATTCCGCATAGTAGCTGTAGGTGGACTAAATGTGCATCCAAACAATGTATTGACCACTCCCGCGGACTTCTATTTGCGAGTTTTTTCAAATTTCATTCATGTTGGGAATTTGTATTTCTTCCTTCCTCTCTTGTGGAACACCTTTTTTTCTATTGCTTTCTTGCTACCTAAAGTATTGCCAAATTTTAATTAAGCACTGTACAACTTGCGCAACTGATCTTACTGTTGAAATAACAGATCTGCTACGAATATTTTGATCTGTGTATTTGTGCATACTGAAGTTTTCATTCAGCCAATAACATGTTACAAACTTCTTTCTGTTGTTGTACTAAATTTTGGACGTTGCAAGCAATGATCATTTTATAAATCTTCGTATATTACGAATGGACATGAAGAAAGGGGTTCTATTTGAAATAACTTGGACTTGATTGACAAAAAAATAATAGTTGAAGAGACTGCTTGCGACAGAGTTTTTGAACAGCACCAGAAGAACAAAACACTCACTCACTGAAAAAAGTACTTAAGTACATTTACCAATGCCAGGATTTTTTACATTTCAAGTATTACTCAGTTCTGGTTCGGACTGACCGTTCTGCTGGTGGTCACACACTAAAATAATATTCAATCCACGCTACTCTGTAAACAAAAGGCGATGTCAATACGCAGCCTTCCACCGTACAATCCAATTTAACCCTAATAAAACTGATTTTGAGAGCATCGAGTGCTCTCCTCATTCACACCCAATTGATTTCGAATCCAATATAGTATTTGACGAGCGTAGCACTGGAAGTCTCCCCACCCCCCGTCGTGGCAATTGTCAGCGTCAGTCGAGACGTTTCATCTAACATGAAATCAACAAGTGCTCAAATTTGAACAGACGCCAACTCGATTTCTGATGAAAACAATTCAATGTAGTGTGTCTGTTTCTTTCTAAACTATAATCAACTATTTTTCAGTCACCGTGAAGTTTCGCTTGTTCGACAACGTAGGAAAAGAGACAATTTGGTGAAAGTCGTCAAATCTATGTGGATTTACAAAACGAAAAAGTAAAATGTGTCGTCATTGATAACAATGGGGGCTTGATCGGAAATGAATGATACGACGCCTCTTAGGAATAATATAACAAAACATTTTGATATGTTTCGTAATTATATCCTTTCAACGATTGAAATATTGTAAATCACTAAGTAAACTTACCTACTCTATACAAGTATGTTCTTCATAATGATTGTACAAAAAATTAATATTTTTTCAATGGAACCTCCATCCAACTAACAATTTTAGTTGATACGTTTTCAGTCATCATGTTGTTACTCAGAGCGACTGCAAAAATGTTCTAAAAGCAAAATATAAAATATCTACGAAAACAAAATTGTGTAAATGTTCATGCAATAATTTACATCTGACACTATAACCATTTCAAGTAAGTCATTGACTTCTCAAACAATTCTTGAACGTATTTATTTTTTTGAAAGAAAGTAATCTTTTTGTGAAGGAACTCTGTCTGTAGTGGAAGTTTGAAAATAAAGCGAAACGAAGAGAAAACTGCAAGTTATTAGATTTTTCAATTCTGCAAGCGGACACATCAGAAACGTTAAAGAGAAGAATCTCTACAATTTCCCTACTCGTTTTACGATAAACAAAATTATTAAATACAAATGATTGATAAACAGAACAATTTTCTTTGCGAAAAATACTTTGAATTCATGAAGTAACTTATAGGGGTGAACTGAAAAGGTTGCGATTTCTTGAAACATATATAAAACTGCTAATCACTCGGCAACGGCTAATCCGATATCCAAAAATAAAAAAAGTATTGGATTGAGAATTGAAATACCTATAGAAAGGTGCGTCGTGAGACACCCTTTTCCTTAGGAAAAAAGTTAGTAGCGCCCTCTCGACGACGAGTGATGCAACGCTATTGTTCTCTTATCCAAAAGTACTTAAAATGATACCTGTTTTCGAAAACTTTTTCCGACCATGATATCTATTTACATAGGAACTGTATACACATTATCGCAATTGAAAATTTGATGGCTTCATGATACACACTTTATTTTTTATTAATGTCGGAGCCATTTGGTCGCTCGAATTTACTCATTTTTTTTATACAGCTAATGGAAAATGGATTTTTATGACTAATGTGAAGCTTTCCACATAGGGAAAAATTTTCATGGCATGCCATATCTTTCAATGAGTGATTCATGTGATCCGATTTCACAAACAGTGAAAAAAAATTTAAATGTTTCATTATTACTTATTGTATTATTATAAACTAGCCAGGTTCAAACTTTTAGACTGATTGAAATTCTTGGTTCTTGTGGTTATACAGGGTGTCCCTGGACTTCCTCTTTTTCTCTCGGGAATGTATAGATGGGGTCAAAATATCACCAGTACTTCATATAACTTTTTTTCCTAAAAGTCTTCGTAACCAAGTTACGGGCCCTCGAAGTTACAAAATGAAAAATGTTTTTCTTTGATAAATTTTCAAGTGAATATTCAAAATCATCCAAATTTTGGTAATTGACTAAACAAATGAATTCCTTCGATGAGCTTTCATGCAGGAGTCAGTTGTTTTGCTACAAAGTCAGGAACGGACTACCCTCGATGGTCCACACCCCAAAACTTTGAAATGACAGATATTTTTCAATATTTTTCAACAAATTAAGGTTACTTGGACAATTTTATGAATAAAAGTACTCGTGTGGAAAGTCGATCGGAGCAACGAGTCTTGATAAAAATGTAGTTTCACTCGACGACATCAAACCCGCTCGTCCACCATTATTTGAAATGAATAATTATTTATCAAAGCAGAAATAATAATGATAACGTTAATTCAACAACATTTATCCTGAGATGTCTAACATTATTCGAAAATATTAGTTTTTAAGGAAAATGGAAATGATAGGTAAAATGTTAATAACAAATTTTTATAATGCAAACACGTTTAACTAACGAAACTCAAGAGCCTCAAGAGCAAACAGAAATGAAAAATCCGCTACAGAAACTGTTCGATATGACCACCTTCTCTCTCTATACATTTTCTTAGTCTGCAAAGACACCCTCTCTGTACTTGAAATAGCATTCCAGGGTCGTTTCGTATGGCTTCACAATGTAATGTTATTCTATTCAACAATTCATCTCTTGTGTGAATAGGTGTAGCGTAAACAAGGCTTTTTAGATGCCCCCACAGAAAGAAATCCAATGGATTTAAATCCGGAGACCGCGATGGCCATGAATATGGCCCACCTCTACCAATCCATCTATTGTGGAAAATATGGTTCAGATGGTCACGCACAATCAAACTAAAATGAGGAGGAGCGCCATCATGCATAAACCACATATCTCTTCGGGTTTGCAATGGAACATGTTCCAAAAGTCCATTCAAATCGTTCTGAATGAACTCCAAATAACGTTCTCCATTCAATCGGTCCTGTAGAACGAATGGTCCTATAAGATGGTTTCCTATGATACCAGCCCAAACATTCACGTTGAATTTCCGTTGGTGTTTGGTTTGCAATATCCCATGGGGATTTTCTTCGGCCCATATATGGAGATTATGAGAGTTGATAACTCCATCTCTACTGAAACCTGCTTCATCAGTGAATAAAACTCGATTAATAAAAGTTATATCCTCTCTTTGCCTATCCATGAACCAATTGGCATATTCCAGTCGTGCTGGAAAATCTTGAGGTGTCATGGCATGTACCTTCTGGTACATGCCATGGTACATGGTACATGGGTGGAACAGTTGTTCCCTAATTATTCTATGAATAGTGGACTTGGATGTATGGAACTGTTCTGATAGATTTCTGATGCTCATTGAAGGATCATCAGCGACGGCTTCCAAAATATTTTCCTCCAATACAACGGTACGTACAGTCCTAGGAGCGCCCTCACCACCTCGTTTTGGCAAAACTGTACCTACAATAATATCGAAATAAAACAACGTGCTCAAATTAATTATGAATTATTACATACCTGTCTCCCTCAAGCTGTGATCGACACGCTCGAATGTTTCTCTTGACGGTACCGTTCGATTGGGAAAATGCTCGGAATACAGACGACGAGCTTCTGCAGCATTACAAAATGCTCGTCCATAAAATACATGCATATCTGCATATTCATTGAATGTAAACTGTTCGGCCATATCAAAAAAATTCAAAATATCCTATAGAATATTGACAATACAATGATAGTCATATGACAACGCACCACTCAACAAATCAAAATCGCATTCCAGTTTCTCATTTTTTATCAAAACTTTCTAAAAGGTTTTTTTGTCAACATCTGTGAAAGAAATGGAACATAATTATTCCCTGGATATTTTTCAACTGATCATTTTCAGTCGTTTTTGTAGTTCATTCGTTTGCTTTTTATTAGTATAGTAAATATTTTTTCCGATGTGCGTTTTTTCAGCTAAATTTAGATTCGTGTTAAAGAATTTCTCCCATAAAATTATAATTATCAGTGAAACTCCTCAACAGTTTAGCTGTGAAGAAGAATTTGAAACATTCGAATGTTGAGTTCCATGAGATTCAGATAACTGATCAACACGAAACGTGATTATTCCACACGTATTATGTAGGTACATACAAAATATGGAATAAATTCGATATTTCATAGTAGAGTAGCTTGTTAATTTAAAAACACCACGAATCTACAGAACTTGATATTTCTTTTGAAAAAATATCTGCTATCACAATTGTGACTTAAACTTCCATATAGGTACTGTACTTTTTGTTTACGACTTCATTTTAGCATACTTTGTATTATTCCTGTTATAAATGTTGTTGAATTAACGTTATCATTATTATTTCTGCTTTGATAATTATTCATTTCAAATAATGGTGGACGAGCGGGTTTGATGTCGTCGAGTAGAACTACATTTTTATCAAGACTCGTTGCTCCGATCGACTTTCCACACGAGTACTTTTATTCATAAAATTGTCCAAGTAACCTTATTTTGTTGAAAAATATTGAAAAATATCTGTCATTTCAAAGTTTTGGGGTGTGGACCATCGGGGGTAGTCCGTTCCTCACTTTGTAGCAAAACAACTGACTCCTGCATGAAAGCTCATCGACGGAATTCATTTGTTTAGTCAATTACCAAAATTTGGATGATTTTGAATATTCACTTGAAAAGTTATCAAAGAAAAACATTTTTCATTTTGTAACTTCGAGGGTCCGTAACTTGGTTACGATGAGTTTTAGGAAAAAAAGTTATATGAAGTACTGGTGATATTTTGACCCCATCTATACATTCCCGAGAGGAAAAGAGGAAGTCCAGGGACACCCTGTATATATAGTATACTGTTACGTTTTTCCCCGTGGGTTCACCAATAATTGACTACACTGAATAATTAAATTCAACTTTATTTCACTTTAAATACACAAATACTTCAACTATTATTTGAATGTCTATCGCCTTACTAGGTCACTTCGCGTGCCGCACTGTAACGTCCACTTGACTGACGGGATATGCCCGCCACCAGCGCTTAAATATAGTAATCGAACATCGTAAAATGTTCGCCGAAGTTCCATCGACATCGGTAGCATGACTCTCGCTGCTTCTCGAGCGACAGAGAACATTGGGCATTCCCGCGCTCTTGGCTACGTCACGTTTGGTTTATGGTTACCAGTGGCGGCGGGCGTTATTTCCTTTCTGGCATGGTTTACAACAATACTATTGGGTTAGACGCTTTTTATCTTTAAATTTGAATAAAACAAAGTGTGTGTGAGAAATTATTGAAATTTTTTATTCGTTTGAAACACGTAATAATGCCATTATGTGTGGAATATATCATCGTTCTAATGTCCGCCACGGCTTCTCTGGGTGGAGCGCATCCGAAATGTCCAATTTTCCATTACTCTGGCGCGTGAATCAGGCATGGGTTATGTTGGCTTTCAGGACTGTGTTTTATGGCGTATTCGCATATACCTGTGATTTGAGAATATCCCACAAGAAAAAGTCTAACGGGGTCAAATCGGACGATCTTGGTGGCCAGTTCACATCACCTCAACGTGAGATGACCATACCCTCAAATCGCTTGTGCAGAATATCCAATATGACATGAGTTGTGTGTCTTGTAGCGCCATCCTGTTGAAACCACATGTCGTTGGTGTCGAGATCATCCAATTCAGGCCAAAGAAGTTGGTAATCGTCGACATAAAGTGCTCGCCGTTTACAGTGATGGCCTTGCCAACGTCGTTGTCAAAGAAATATGGACCGATGACGCCACCAACCCGAAATCCACACCAAACAGTGACTTTTTCGGGATGCATTGGACGCTCTTGGATGTTATGTGGATTGGTATCGTACCAAATTCGACAATTTTGTTTGTTCACGTACCCATTCATCCAGAAGTGGGCCTCATCGCTGAAGATAATTTCTCGATGAGAATTAGGGTCATTTGCCAACTGCTCCAGAGCCCATTCAGCGAAAACACGACATTGTCTGTGGTCGTTTACATTCAGTTGTCAAAGTTTGGAAGTCCCTATTGGGAGACCCTTTGCAAGACAAAATCCTCGAAAAATATATCTATTCAGCTGTAATGACGAAGCTTCCATAACACTCTGTTTCCTAGGTTATTACAGAAAATATAAATTGCTGCGTCTTCATTATAAAGTAAAGGATTCAAGGTGTGTTTGAAGGTGGTTGACAATGTTTCGTGGTGTATTTTATCAGTTCGGACTTCCATTGTCTAACATATGGAAACCTCTAATCAAGCGAAAAACAACCAACTCCTGCCAAACGGTCACCTCCCTCCAAAACCAATGAAGCGGAAAGAGGGAAGAGAGGATAGGTGAAAGCACTCGAATGACCTATAAATAGTCAGATCGAAAGTCCGAACTGATGGAAGGATTCAAGGTTACAACGATCAGAATTGTCATAATTGGATTTCTGATTTATAAGGTCCTCACTGGGAATCCACAATAGAAAAAATAGTTCCTTCTTCAAAATAAGACACATTTTGAGTCAGACAACAATATACATAGAACTTGCTACATAGTATGAATGGATGGAGAATGGATATGAAAAGGTATATTATATCCCTAAGGAATATAGGGTAAGGAAATTTCAAATAGAGGTAAACTCCAAAACGCCAGTGAATATGATATATCCAAAGTCACAGTATTTCAACCGTTGAAATTAGTCATTACATCATCTATGATACTTATAAACAACATCCTACCGGAAACGAAAAGTTCCTTTCAAGATAGCGAACAAGTACATACCTATCTCTTTTTCTTTCCATCTTGAAACGATTATTCCGTCTAATACATTCAAAAATTTATTATTCAATATTTCTCGTTTCTTTATTAGCCACCCGTCAAGAAGAGCATTTAATAACTTTCCATTTAGCGTGTTTTATATTTCTTGAATGAATGTCACCTTTAGCGACGTCAGTTGACAAAGAATGAATTCACAATACTTTTGCTGTCATATTACAAAAGGGATTATTATATCCAGTTCTAATCGAATCGGTCTTTTCATTTGATAAAGTCAGGATTATATTACTTGAATAGAAGAAACGGTGAACACGAATAATGTATCGGTGCACAATTATGGAAACAGAATCTTGTTAAATTCTGATACTTGGGGTTACTTCATATCTCGGACTTCATTAATAACGTTGAATTCAATCATTTCTGTTGAAAACCTGTTAAAATATGTTTTTCCGTTAAACAGCTGTCACCCCCCCCCCTACGAAGGACAACTCTCAAAAGTCGCTACTTGTGAGTTAAGGACTAACTAGGTTATACATTTTAACGTGTGATTCCTAGCACGACAAAGTTTGAAAGACCCTGTTGGAAGACCCTTTGTAAAATTATCTAGTATTGATAATATTAAGTATTCCTTTGTAATAAAGAAGCTTCCATAACACTCTGTTTTCTGGATAACGGGTTAAACGGGAGAAAGATCGGAATAGTCATAAATGGATTTCTGATTTATAAGGTCGACAATAAAAAAAAGTTCCTTCTTGAAAATAATACGCATTTAGGGTCAGAGTAATCGTTCACATTGGGGTTCACATTGAGACTTGCAGAAAAAATGTTATTATGAGGATTTGTAACATCAAGTAACTTCAATACCCTCTCAATACCAATTATAATAAATACATTTCAAAAAGTTCGAATTAGTATTTAGAATAAATATTCTTGGTTTTCTAGTACTCCATCTTTATGTGAGAAAAATATGGAAAACTTTCAAATTGGAAACATTTTTTGTTCCTGTTTGTACCTAAAAGAAACATCCTTTCTTTGACAATAATATATTTATTTAAACCTGTTATTCAAATTTTCTTGATATTAAATTTGTTGCTTCTTTTATTATTTATCTCATCCTTTATTCGTTATACAGAAATAGACGTTATTGATTGCCAAAAATTATTTTGGAAAAGTCATTAAAATTTTGTTT
Source organism: Leptinotarsa decemlineata (assembly GCF_025532065.1). Taxonomy (NCBI): domain Eukaryota; kingdom Metazoa; phylum Arthropoda; class Insecta; order Coleoptera; family Chrysomelidae; genus Leptinotarsa; species Leptinotarsa decemlineata. The sequence goes on from NW_027412558.1 coordinate 15,314,268, forward strand.
AAGTGAAATATAGTTTCATTAGCAATTTCTGAAGAATCCTGAAAATTGAGCACCAATTTATCTCCAATAAAGTCATCATACACTAACAAACTACGTCAAGGAAACTAGTAAATTTCAATAGCGGAATTGTTTCCACGGCATTCGATTTTTATTAGAATGTACCTACCCATTTTGCCTTGCCTTTCATTTATATTTAAATTTCTTTCACTCTCCATTTTAACTGAAGAAGTAATCGAGACCACTCCGACCTGAATTACCTTTCAATTTTCTTTTTTTAGCTGAAATATTTTTGCAGCTCGACTAGAAAATGTAATTCCGGTGCAGATTGGCCGATTGCTACAGGTACGTGAGTCTCATTTGAAACAACTGATTATTTCCAGCACGGGTGTAACAGGTAGTATTCCAATACTCTCACTGCAGTCAGAGGTGTATGCACTTACCGTCGATTTTCTATCTTGTACAGAGTGTTATTGAAAACACTAATAATGAAGGAGGTGTGATAAGTCTGAATATTTTTGGGAAATAAAACACGCACCTTCTATTTGCTTGCCAATCTCAACGGGTCTAGATCCTTCTGGTCGGTAGCTAAAGCTGTTGATCAGAACAAAATCCGCAATTTCACCACTAACACAAGCGAATGGTTCTATTGCAAGAACAGTCATATAAAAAGCAAATCTTCTAGCTGAGCAATTTGCATCCCACCCCACAGTCGGTGGGGTGGGCGCGAACTTTCAAACAGCTCAATATCAACAAGGCGTCTGGCCCTCATGAAGTGCCCGTCATCGTACTTTGAAAGTGCGCAAATGAACTCGCACCAGTATTTTGCAGACTTTTCAACCTGCCTAACAAGAAAGGGGTTTTTCACTGGTGTTGTAAGATTCCTCGCGTTCAGCCTATTCCCAAAAAGAGCAAGAAAAATCTACTATATAACTATAGACCAAATTATCTAAAAGAACAATCCGTTCAGGCCAGTGTCAACTTCCTACAGTATAGCTAAATGGAGTGACACCTACCAGAAAACAACTACTCCCCTGGCCAATACCACGTTGGATTATATCCGACAGGTGTCAGTGCAGGATTATTCACTGAAGTTATTCCTGCATATGCTGTTGGCGATACAACTGCCGCAATAGATTTTCAAGTATTGGAACACACTTGCAGACTGGTTTCGGGCTGTTTGGCTCTTCGTCAGTGCAAGGTAGTGTATATCATCAACATAAAGTCGATGATTTCCGATAATTGAAAATCGAATTCCTTCAGGGTATTATTCCTCGAACTGAGGTGAAGCAGACAACAAACAATAGGTTTGTCATCGCCCCATCTGCATGTGAACGAGGTAACCAACTGCATATCCGAAATTTGACCAATCAATCAATCAATCAAACATTTATTGAATCAGTTTTCATTTACAATCACATAAGGCAAACATCATCATAAAATACTGGCTGATGCAACAGGTCAAACTATTATAGAAAGCATAACTTAAATAAAAATAAAATTAAGAGTAGTATGCTTTCTGCAATAGAAAAACCTTAAGCTTCCTTTTAAAGACATTGATGTTTGAGGACTTAATGTCATTACTAAGCTTATTATATAGTTTAATCCCACAGCACATGGGGTGATTCTTCGATACTGTCAATCTACTATAAGGCTGATGAAGTTGAAGGTTATTTCTGGTGAAATGTTCATGGATTTGCTCATTTCTAGGAATAATTGAAATATTGTTTCTTATATATATCAGAGTTTGGTAGATATACAAACTAGGCATTGTTAATATACTTTAACGAATGAATAATGGCCTGCAGTTTGCACTTGAAGATGCCCCAGCCAGAATTCTGATTACCTTTTTCTGAATAACAAACACTTCATCAGTTTTAGCTGACAAGCCCCACTGTATAAGGAAAGAAAACTTCTCACATATATTCGCTTTGCGATCAGTGATATCAAAAATCATGGAGAAAGTCGTAAACCACCATATCCTCAAATATTTGGAAGGCTTCAACATCTTGAGCGATCATCAATATGGCTTTCGGAAACGAAGATCAACAGGCAACCTTCTATCGTATGTCACCCATATTTGGAATACAGCAATCGAGAAACATGGAGAATCAAGTGCTGTGGCGCTGATATTTCCAAGGCCTTTGACCGTCTGTGGCATGAGGGCTTGCTGGCCAAACTTCGATGCTATGGTTTGTCTGATCATTTATGTGTATGACTCTTCAGATTCCTGAAAGAACGTTCCCTGTAAGTGGCAGTCGAAGTATGTTTCTCGAATACTTTCACCATCAATGCTGGTGTTCCCCAGGGATCCATATTGTCGCCAACATTCTTTTCATTGTATATCAACGACAACCAAGAATCCAGTATATTGCTTTGCTAATGACAGCACACTTGTCTCATCATTTCATTCGGATTCCAGGACACCGGTTACGGAGACTCCTCTTCACCGGCAGCAGGAGGTTGCATACCTTAATGAGGATCTAGAAGTGATTTCGAATTGAGGTGAAAGTAACCAGGTTGAATTCAATGCCACAAAAACCCAGGCATCGGTTTTTTCCAAGAAGATAAATGTCTCCTAACCGTAAGGTCAGACAATCCCGCTTTCTGCTTAAATAAGTTTGTTGGGGGTTAAAATGGACACCAAATGTCTTGGCACAATCATGTCGCTGAAATTGCAAAGGCTGCTTCTCAAAAGCTGGGAACACTATTCCGAAACAGAAAACTGTACACATCTTAGCAACTTTTGATGCTTTATAAAGCTCAGATCAGACCTTCTTAGCTTTGCCCTCAAACATACCCTGAAGTTGCTAAATTCCATCCAATAAAGAGCCATCCGCCTGATTGGAGATGCGAAATCACGTGCAATGGAGATTTGTCTCTCTTCTACAGTGTGTCTCACTTCTCATGAAAACACCCCCGTATCTTCCGTAATATTCCAGGTAGAACGATGAAACTCTCTGAACTGATGGAAATGCTCAAAATGCACCTACCACCTGAATGAGGTTGGACAAATTGATATAAACTGTCCGCCACTCGCGATGTAACACCCCATTTTTACGGTAAAACATATTAGGGGGCAAAATAGGCTCAAAATTCCATCAGATTCGTGATCAGGACTACCAATTTACTACGAATACACTTTTTTCCTGAAAACATTTCAGTCCTGAAAAATCCGAATTCGTCTCACTTATTATGGAAACACCCCCGTATCTTCCGTAATAATTGAAGTAGATTTTTTTTTGGTTTTGACATCAAAACATGAACATTAGTCCTGAGAGTTTCATCGTTCCACCTCGAATATTACGGAAGATACGGGGGTGTTTCCATGAGAAGTGAGACAAATTCGAATTTTTCAGGACTGAAATTTTTTCAGGAGAAAAGTGTATTCGTAGTAAGTTGGTAGTCCAGATCACGAATCTGAAGGAATTATGAGCCTATTTTGCCCCCTAATATGTTTTACCGTAAAAATGGGGTGTTCCATCGCGAGTGGCGGACAGTGTATATCATTTTGGCCAACCCCATTCAAGTGGTGAGTGCATTTTGAGCATTTCCATCAGTCCTGAGAGTTTCAACGTTCTACCTCGAATATTACGGAAGATACGGGGGTGTTTCCATGAGAAGTGAGACAGACTGTATAGATACTTTCTCGAGGAATGTTCAAGTGACTTGGCACACTCGATTCCACCGAGAGCGGTACATATCAGAAATTCTCGACGGACTGTGGCTGCTCATAGTTTTGAGGTTCAATTCAGTACATCACGGACCTACTGTTCAAGAACTGTTTCAACTGGAGAACTGCGTTTCCTGAGAACGTTTTTCCAAATGGATTTAATCTTCAGCGATTCAAATCCAATGTAAATCGCTATTTTCGCACAGGCATCGCCCTGAGAGCGCCTTAAGGATTTTTCTGTAGTGTATGTGTTTTGACTTTCTCACTCCTTTCTACGGAAGCACAGAAGGGTCACATACGTTTATTATTTGTTTCTTGAAAATTACAACTTTTGAAACCCGAAATTTCAACTGTAATTTCGAGTGAGTAAAGTAAATTTGCATAATCTTGGATGCATCTATAAATTGGTAATGAAAGTTATGACCTGTCACAGCTGGAAACTAAACTGACAAAGATCAAAATGGAAGTTTGAATTTTCACAATAGAATTTGAAAAAAATCACTTCTATCCTCTGTTTGCTAATTCAGGTTTTATTCTTTGAAAAATCTAGAGGGAAACAACGACAAAACTTCATTTCAAATTATTTCTACATTACTACGTTCATGAAATGGAATAGGCTACCATTATACCCGATTATAAAGAACGTAATTACCAACATATTAGACTCAGAAACGGAAATATGACAATTCGTGTAATAGGCCACTTTACCATTATGCGAATGAAATGGTTATTAGACCAACTCGCATAAGGAAAAACAAAGAAGAATTTTATTGGAATGCAGGAGTGTGAATGTTTGTACAGGACGAGTAATTCAATTTCATAACTTAGTGAAATCACCCGTAAAAAGTATTCAATTATAAAACTAACGGAATAAAAAAACAGAGATGGGTTGGTTCTACAAGGATCATCCGAATGCATTTCTCCACTATATTTTTTTAGAAAAAAAAATTAATTTTCAGTATACCGAGATGATTGATAAAGAACCTAAATAAAAAACGCCGCGGTTTGAATCCAGATACTAATATGTATATTTCAATGACTAAACCCAATTAACTATTGACTACAGTGATTTCTTTCAGGAAGGAAATGAATCCTTCGTAATTTTGAAATATCTAGTGTTAAATTCTGAGGGACCCGAAAGCACTTTCCAGCCCCTGAGTAAGCCCCGACTTTGACATGCTGGGTTTTCAATAAAAAATATAATAAAACAATAATATTCTTCTTTTGCTCAATGGTGACTTGAAATTGCAAAACAAACGTCTTTTTTTATTAGGTTCCTCCGTCAACGAAGGAATCGCTATACAATAGTTATGTTGTCGCTGGAGTCTGAGTGTACACCTGGTCAAATAAAAAGTTATTACACATTGTCGTAGCCACACTTCTGCTAGAGGCAATGGGCTGCAGATTACGAATACGGACTTTTCAGTTCCACCAAATAGATATTTGGTAATATCATAGGTACTTAAGGTGAGTTGTTCTATTGATGACTTATTTATTCTATAGAAATTCCTATAGTCCGGTCAATTTAGACATTCGAAGTTACTGAATTCCCAGCAAGCTGAAAATCAGTAAGACTGTTTGAAAAAGGATTGAAAATGATATTTGAAAGTTCCCCATCTTACCCCAGTATGGAAAAAAAATTATTCAAGGTCAGAGGTCAAAAAAAAGTTTATCGCGATTTTCATCAAAACGGTAAGTGCTTGTTTGAAAGTGATTGACAACGTTTCATGATGAATTTCACTAGTTCGGTAAGTTTTATCAAAAAAATACTTCAGACAAAAATTGTAGATCATAAAATTATCTACAAAAAATGTATTAATACTTTTTTTCTACGGGCCACCGTTTTTGAGATATAACGATTCAAAAAGTTGCAAGAGTTGTAATCGTCATAATATGCACACGATTCCACGTCACCTATGAGGTAGTGTTGAACGTTTTTTCACCGTGGTTTCCCCAGTAGGCCTATTCCACGGGTCAGTTGTGATCCTGTTTAATTTGAAACTATTGCAAAATGATGGATATTAGCAGAGATTGAAAAGATAAAAGGAATTCAAGTTAAAAAAAGTTGTGAAATTTAATCGCCCGAGTCGCAACTTTCAAATTCTTCTTCTTGTTCTTCTTGTTTTTGTTTCCCTTGTTGTTCGTCATCTTCATCCTGAGTACAAGTAAACTGCAATAATAGTGATGTATCGCATGTCGCCTCGTTGGAATCAAACGGATCCTCCTCTGTTGGTGATTCAATATTAGAGCACGATCGGCCTTTACAATGTGTACATGCCAGAGAACAAAACAGTCCGGCTTTTTTGCAACCATATTTAGCACTGTACCCATTTTTGCAGTTGCAAAAAATTGTGTTCAGCAGTTGTCCCTGCGCAGGTGGAAGTAAAGTTTGGACTGGTTCCAATGAATTATTGACCAACTTCCAACCCCAGTCTGTAGGATAACCAAGCCACACTTGAACTTGGTAATATACCCGAAAAAGATGTTGATGAGCAGCAGCAGTTTTTTATTTGTTAGGACCGGTTTCGGTTGTTTACTTGAGAATGGTTTAACGAACCAAAACCGATCATAACAAATAAAAAACTTAGTAGAAATCATACAAAAGTTATTTTCATTATCCTATATTTAAGGTAAGGGAGAGAAAGTGCGTGGTGGTTTGCAGAGTTCGATTTCAACTTAACTTCGAAAATAAACCGTTAATGTAAATGCTATTTTGGTTCTGGATACCTCAGATTCCCCTGTATATTGTTAACATTATGATAAAAAAGGATTTTCAAATGCTTGCTTCGTCAAAACAGGATAAATGCATAACTGACCAGCAGCATAATGCTTGAATTTGCCTATTATTTTCACCAGGGCTTCCGTTCATTTCCCATCTCGAAATTTCAGTTGGACAAAAATTCGCCGAGTTCATTAGGCCAACACCCGAACAAAAAAAACATAATGAAAATACCAAAAACAATGCCAATAAACTCCATTTCATCAAATCCGAACATGAGAGTAAATGAAACTTCCATTGTATAATAAAGTAGAAAGAAGACTACAGGAATATAAAAACTAAGTACTTTATACAATTCATAGGAAAAGGAATAGAGTAAATGAAACTCAAAAAAGAAACAGGAGGGTACTTAAAACTTGAAAATTTTTATTTTACGGCCCCCCTATTTCTGGGGGAGGGGGAATTCAACCAATGTCTTTTTTATTGATATAATTTATCTTTAATTGTGATGAATATTTCAATACCATAAGTTGTCCATCATTCCTCTACTTTCTCATTATTTTAATAATATTAATAATAATTATAATATATTCTCCTCTTATTTTACATTATTGTATATAAATATGACACAGTGCAGAAGCCAATATTGATTTGAAAGGGTTATATTTTTTTTTTTTTTTTTTTCAGTTTGTGTCTGAAAGTTATTTCTTTGCATGATCTACACATCCATGTATAGAGTTACTTATTTTCAAATTGATTAATCCTTCCTTTCTTTGGAAGATTCTCTCATCCATTTTTTTTGTATCAGATGGAGTAGTAGAAAGCCAATATTGATATTAATGAAATGGGAGTATAGTTAGCCATATTCAATTTCTACTTTCCTCCATTTCTGTAAATTGGGCTAACAACCGATTTTTTGAAGGCCGTTGGACAATACCTTGTTTGAAAGACTTATTGATTAGATAAGTTATTCGAGTATTTTTGGAAAAGCCAGTTTTGGCTTTCTACTGCTCCATCTTGATACAAAAAAATATGGGAATCTTCCAAAGAAAGGAAGGAAGTAATCAATTTTAATAGAAGTAACTGTATACATAGATGTGTAGATCATGCAAAGGAGTAACTTTCAGACACGAATCTGGAATAAAAAGCCTTCCTGAAATAGCTACTTCCATATAAACATTGAATTACATGAAAGAAAAATTATTTCGAAACAAATACTTGTATATGAACACTGAATATATGAAATTAAATCAGATATCATTCACAGGGTTTCTTCACGATATACTAAATGAAAATAAAAATTTCACTTACATGGGACACTGTCATTCTCACTGGTAGACATCGATGTTTCGCCGTAAAACACTTGCGATAATACCAATCTGGATAAGATATAAGAAAAATCACACAATTCATTCATGAATTACGATTTTTTATGTCACGGAATAAGTTTCATTGAATGATTCAAAGGTCTCTTTTTTATAAATTGTTATGTACCCTTTGCTCAGTTTTGTTTATGCTATAGTTTGGTCATGTGTTTTTTTATTTGTCAATTTACTTATTGATGTCCATAATTTCAATGCATCCGTTTTGTTACTGTTCAATTCTTTTTCGTAATAGTCTGCTTTTGCTGTTTCTACAAGTTTCCCGAAATTTTTTTGTACTAATTATATAATTTTTATTTTCTAGATTAGGATAATTTTTCATGTTTCTATAAAGTTCCTCTTTTTTTCTGTCACTTTTATTAGACCTTTGTCATCCAAAAAATTCTTTTGATTTTTCCGCTTTTAATTCTCACTTTGTTTGTGGCTCTACTTCATATTTTCAATTTTATGTACATCGTACACTTTGATCAAGTTTCTTCTTATGCAAATCTCAGTAATTCTTTACCGTCAACAAAATATTTATATATCTCATGACTACCATATTGTTTTTGTTTTCCAGATATTATTTGTAGTATAATTATTGAGAAATGGTCAGTAACATCAGATTCTAGTATTATTGGGTTGTAACTGAACATTTGTAACTAAACATTTTTGCGAAATCTTTTATAAAATAATAATTATTTATACATGAATTTGTATCTCTTCCTATTCTACTGTATCCATTAATATGTGATCTGCATCCATAACTACTCGTATTTATGATGTTCAGGTATTCATTAGTGGTATGTGTGTTTCTTGTTATGTCTATGTTGATGTCACCAATTAAAATATTATTGTAGAGTTATTATTTTCATTGTTATTTAAATAATGATTGATTTTATCAATAAATTCATTTTCAGGTGTTGTTGAAGGTCGACGATATAAAGGAGGTATTTTAAAATATTTATTTTCAAGTTCCAGTTCGATATTTATTATATTCATTTTATTGCTTAATGTTATGATTCTCTTTTCATGATTGATTATATATTATATATTTGATCATATTGGTGTCCCTGATCAAATTAGATGACTGGTCCTAAAAGTTTCGACCCCAGGTACCTACTGACAACTCAAGTTGATAATTAGCATCAGAAAACCTCGGAGGAAGGCATGATATTACGCATCTTCCCATGTAATCGATATCGAAGAAATTATTATCAATGGAAGAATCCATTTAAAAAAATTACGTTCCATACTTTCGTCTGTAATTGTGAATAATTGTGAAAACCTTGTCAAACGAATACCAAATAAAATTATTAAGATCACATAATATCAACAAAAATATGGCAAAGTTGAAATATAATCAAAATAATGTTACAATTAGTATCTATCATCTAGAATATAAACCACAGTAACCAAATAAATGCAATCTTTTTCACTAGAAGACCCTAAAATCATTATTCAGATATGAGACTGATATGTCTCCCACAAGAGATGAAACCTTCTGCTGAATTTAACACTGCTAACGTAGCTATGATATTCATGTCTAGTCATCTCCTGATGATGCTAACTTGGTTAGCCAAACGCGAGCAGACAGTCGCTATTTTCGGTCTGGCGTGGAAAAAATATTCACTAAATATTGTTACCGCCTACAGAAATGTGAAAATTTTGAATATCAAAAGCAATCTGATTGGATGAAGGCATTACATCCAGTCAAAAATGTTCCTCATATGGCACTTTGAGGCTCCATGATTATTTAAATATATATTTGAAATAAGTTTTTTTTTCGTTAACCATCTATCGCATATCTACGAACGACAACCCTCAGAAGTCGAAACTTGTGTGAGCTACGGACTACCGAGGTCTTACCTTTCAACGTATGATTCCTAACACGGGTTGGACGATAGCAAGTGAAAATCGATCATTCAGCATGCGGCTGGAATCACAGACTCACACATCGGTAGATTAACTGAGTGAACAAAGCACCCACGTTGAACCGCCCGGCTACCGACCGGCATGTTCGAAAATAGGGTTCCTAGAAAAACCCATTAATGTGCACCAAAGTTCTGAAACTTCAAGGTCACACGTATTTTTAGATCTCATATCTAGTTAACGTGAAAATAAATATACCAGAAACAGAACCATACTCAAATGTGTCGAGAAAAATACGGATCAAATATTCCTTGCAGTGTTCATCGTTTCTTCAAGGACGAAAACGAATGCACCATCAACATGAATAATCAGGACGACTCTACTTGACTCAGCAGATATGTGCACTCCTAGACTGTGTCTGTGATGTAATCGAGTCCGGGTGTTATTTTCCATAATCCATTAATAGATTAACTTACTTGCTTGTATGAATTGGCCAATTCGTCATTGTTTAAATATTCGATGGATTAGTGAACTGCTTCTGGATAGTGGAAGTAACGTCAAATTCAATCTGTCTCGATTCAGTTTTTTCTATAATTTGAAATATGGTTTGGTTTTCTCAATCTCCCTTTCGATATCTTTGCGAATATTCAATAATACTTATTGGTAGTGGCTTTTTTATTTGCGAATCAAGCACTATTTCCAAACACTATAATTGCAACTCTCTTCTCGAAGCGCGTTTCGTCAATCAATTTAACGTCTTCAGGAGTTCCTAACTCTGAACTTGGTCTCTATTTCTATCTAACAGGGTACACCATTCGCATAAAAGTAAAAAATGGGCTTTTTGAAATAGGGTCTTTGTCTTTTTTTACAGTTGTCATGCCACCCATTACTATTTCCAGTTATTAAAAACATCAAAAAATCCTGGCGTGTTTTGGATCCTTGTAAATGTACAATAAAATCAATAATGAAATAGTAAATAGTTTTTTCCGTTAATCAGATCCCGTGTCCACACGAAAGACAACCTTCAAAAGTCAAAACTTGTGTAATTGAATAGAATTGGCCGATATTTGATGAAAATCCACATTAAAATTAACTAATACACTTTATTGTATAATTTTCACTGTAAAATGTTTTATAAAAACCGCTGCACGTGTTTCGCTATACAATAGCTTCCTCAAGCGTAAACTAAAAGTTACTTCTAAATTACAACCATTTTATACTCTAACATATTACCTACTCGTATGTCTACTTTCTGATGAATGAATCTACCTGAAAAGGTCAGATATAAATTCGTTAACTATATGAATACATTTTTCGAAAGTACCGAAAATGTAATTAACTATTTTTAACTGGAAATAAACAGATTGAATAGTGGCGAATTATTCAATTCAGTTTGATCGTCCATAATAACAAAGATAAAAGTTCATTTCAGAAAAATCGGAAGTGTATAAATTATCATGTGGGTCATGTCCGATGTCTTATATAGGTCAAACTGGAAGAACGTTCAAAGCCCGCATAAAGGAACACAAAAATAGTTTCCAGAATGGAAAAATAAACGCCACATATGCCACTTATTTAATCACAGGGGGACATGAGCTCAACCATGAATACAAGCCCCTTCATTTCCAGAAGAAAGGTTTGAAATTTGTTAAAACCTTTATAGTGAAAATCATACAATAAACTGTATTAATCAGTTTCAAAACTTGTGCTTTCAATGTTCGATTCCTAGAAAAGAAAAAAAAATTGAAATAAAGCTACTGACTATTTTTACTTTTTTCAAAAATTTTTATACAGATTGCCGCCGAAATGTATAAATCCGGGAAACTATTCTATACCGCCAATTAGGTTTTGAGCCAGAGAGAATATCGACGCAGAGAATTAATGGGTATCCACGAAATATACGTGGGCTCTTAAAAAAATGAGCTGAATGTTCAAATTTTGCGAACTACGTAAATTCGATCAGCGATCTTTTTATTTCTGTGTGTACACTGTTTAGCAGGTTTAGTTTGTTGGTGCGAGGCATAACAGTTAGGAGTGTTTTACGTGTTCGACGGTTTTCTGCCATCGAACGAAATAGATGAAAGATATTTCATCGAACTTTGTATGAAAAATGGAATCAATTTGACAATGGCATATGGTGATTGGTCAGAGTCAATTAATAAAAGTGGAAATGGTTTGTAAAATATCTGTTTTTCGTATAGTATACCCCTGAGAAAACATGTAGTGAAATGTTGAAACATTTCAAACAAATGAAAAAATACAGAGTGTTCCATTTGAAAAATTTGAATTATGTCTGTTTGAAAATGAATGAAACATGACCGGTTTTAACGAGCACCCTATATATTGTTTCCGAAAGTTCAGATTCCCGCGATGTTGACTAACTATTCCTAGAAAAAATCCACTTAATTGCTGTTAACATGCGGGTGGTGAAGTAAAAAAAATTGTCTGCAAAATAGGTTTTCCTGAAATAATTTGGCAATGCCGCAATGGAAATTCGAAAACAAAAATTCCTTAGAAGGCTAAAAAAGTATGGAATCGAATGATGTATTCATTTACTGGGTGTTCAGTTTAAAAAAATATAACACTGGTTGGCCACGCTCGACTGAATCACTCAGTATGCGAGAAAATAATTTTAAAAGATAGTATTTATCGATATGACTGCGAAAAAACATTGAGCAATTCGTAAAATTCTTTTCCCTGATAGCAATCGACCGAGGGAATCTTGTTACCAAGCTTTGAAAGTCAATCTTCTTGGGTCTGGCACTACGAAAAAATTTAGTTTGAACAACAGCAAGGACCATACAGTAAAGCTTAATTCAACTCAGGATCCGAAAACCAACCAAACTCTGTCGAAATGAGTCATTGTAGGTCTGGTGGAAGTACTACGATCGAATCTGCGTACTGACTTCCAAGAAATAATGAAATACAACATTGGCTCCTTAATATCACTAAGAATTGAAAAAACATCTATTGAAACCTGTTCTGAAGCAAATTAAAATTGATTCCCTGGTTGGAACTGCAAGAACTTATATTCACCGATTCACAAAAAGGTTTACATAGGAGATATCAGATTGATTGATTGAATAACGCACTTAGAGCTGAACACAACAAGCATAGAGCTAGTGACGAGACTTCAGGGCAAGGGAGATTGCGACCTCGTCCTTGTCATGTAAGTACTGTTCCAAGTGATTCTTGAAAATAGTAAATTTATTAGCATTTATAATAAATACTTCGTTTTTATAGATGAGTGGGAAAGTAGAGATTCAAATAACAGGGTTATATTTGAAAATACTTCTCAATACTACTTACTCATATCGAATTTTTATTCGGTATTTTGATAAGCTATCGCCAATGATAGGAAGCGTTGTCAAAATCTATTACACTATTCGCATCTAAATTTATCAGCATCTTGGATAAATTTGGGATCAATGTGTATTCACACCATTCCTAAAAAATATTACCTTCTATGTTCTTATGATAGTCAACATTGCAGTCCTCAAGTTTTTTTCCACATTATTTCAAAGAATTCGGAACCCATCCTTTACTTCCTCCGCAATGCAAAATGATTTGTCGCGATCCTTTGTTTGCAGGCAGGTTAGGCGTACACATTTTCGAAACATGAGGCCACCCTTTCGTAACTGTGTCGTGAGTGTCATACCAAGTTTCGTCCAAATAGAAAATTTGCCATTTTTCTTTTCTATATTTAGTTATTTGTTCTAAGTATTTGTTACGCAATTCCACTTTTCTTCTGCTTTCCATAACTGCTTGACGTTTGTTTATTATTTTAAATCTAAATCCTAGTTTCTTTATCCAATTCTGAAGAGTTTTGTCACAGCAGCTCACGTTATGGCCGGAAGTATTCAATTTCTTCCTTATGATTTCAATTGTAGGTATCTCATTGCTTTGGTAACAGTCGTATATTGTTTTTTTCAATGATTTTATTAGATGAACATATAAAGGTTTTGGTAATCCTGTAAAACATCACATCTTGCGTTCATAACGTTTGTTTTTGACTATTATACGTACAGTTGAGAAAGGAATTTCGGTCAAATCTGATGTTGCTTGTAATAGTTTGTTTCCCTCGAAACCAAACTTGAGATGTAGATTCTTATGTACATTGAAACATATTCTCTGTGTTTTCTTATTATTATTCACTGCTACCTCTTTTTCTCATTGTTCACCATCACTATTGAAATCACTACACTGGAAGATTGAACAATGAAAATCTCGGCCTCAACAATTTATCAAAGTCTGCGTTGTTATCACACTCGTTATTACTATTAGTACTTGTCCAAGGACGCCACATTTCAAACAGATAACAAAAATTTCAAGTAATTATAACTGCACCAATATTGAATTCTAACACTCACATCGTGATCAGTTCCTGAACTGAACTTTGACAACACGACTCTTATAACCATCCTAGAATTCTATTCGTCACCGTAACATGACTTCAAATTTAATTTTGTGACTCTTCAGCCAATCATAAAACTTTATTAGTAAAAATCATCCAATACGAACCGCCAAGTCTACAGTCCACATGGACTAGCTGGCAGCGGCTTTATTTCTCTGTATTGGTTTTCTTGGCCTTTGAGATCGCCGACAGCTTTAACTATGCATAATACCGGTTACTTCGACTATACTCATTATGAATACAAAAAAGTATACTCAATATTAAAAATTCAGAGAGTGCTCTGCAACTGGCCTTCAGTATGTTATACCTTCAAAATCACCAAGGTTAGTCAATTAAAAAGTGACCGCCCAAATGCTTCTTGTATTGATATTAAACAAATCAATTACCATTACGTCAGATTTTCAAGAAGTCAATAAAAATGAAAACGATATTTATATTATGACTGCTTTCATTCATCGCTTGCTAATTTCGAAACCTAATAGCGAAATGAAAATAAAATCCAATCCTTCATCAAAAAGCTCATCAATCTTGTAGGGTCATATTTTTTCCGACTAGCGAGTCGTCGAATCGAACTAATTTACAAACACATCTGAAATATTTCATTCAGAAATAGACAGTTATTACCATTCGAATTTAGAATGATGTTCTGTTTTGTTTCATGAGCTGAAATATTATTTCATTTCACTTTCGTTCACTACCAGAAAATCCTTCAATCGCCATCTGGAATTAATGAACTAAACGGACATGTTTGAAAAGTATTCTGAATATTATGAATGAAAACAATTTGAGAAAAATAATATTCACGACAGAATTGTAACAATATATTTTTCTTGGCGTATGTTTCGACCAATGTTGTGATCATCAGGAAATAACTAACTCAACTTATCAATACGTATTATTGAATTATTCCAATTTTTCCATCTCAGAAGCAAAACTTCAGAGAGTATCGCAAAATACTTTAAAAATATTTCTATAGTAATAAATACATTGGTCACATTTTCATCAAAGAAAAAACTTTCAAATGTAATAGTCTAACCACAATTTCGGCGAACCAAGTTCTTGGTTCGTCGAACAATTTTTCGGAAATTGCTGGTCGAAAAGTAATAAATTAGGGTACTCTTGGAAAAATAATTGAAAACTCTCTAAAACAATGTGCCATTTACCCCCATACTATTAAAACTTCCAAGAGTGACATCTATCCCTTATAGAGTGTTGAGACTTTCTTTGGAACATGAAATTAAATTGTTGTGTAGTATCAAGTTTCCACATTATTCCTAAAAGAAAGATATTGAGGATGAAAAGTTTCCAAATTCGTTCAATTTATAGTCATAGTAAAAATCAACCAGTAAGTCCACTCCCACGACTTTCATTAATAAATTCACAAAGTTCTCGGTGACCCCCGTCTCTCTCTCTCTCTCTCTCTCTCTCTCTATTTTGGATGGTCGCATTTGACCAATGCTCCTCCCGTTACGTAACTGGCTGTTACATAACAAAAGATTCGTCGGGGGACAAAGACTGTCTCTTGCAGTTTGCAAGTCTTTGTCCGTAATGAGGTCTACAGTGCTTAGAAATAAAACTATCGTCTTCTTCATAAAATATTATTGTTGCGATCCTTCTCACACGTAGACATCCGGTCCACCCCGGCCTCCAACCGGCGTGAACGGGAGCAGGTATATATATATATATATATATATACGTGGACATCCGGTCCACCCGGCGTGAATGGGAGTAGTACTAATTATTTTAAAACACAAACAATTTTCATCAACACTATTATTAATTTACGATTGCTGGCTCGTTATGAAACGGCGGACATTCACAACACAAAATGAATTCCGTCTTCAACAATGGCGTCCGCGTACCTTCTTTGTGGACGGTCGCTATCAGCACGTCCGTCCACCACCATATCGGAAACAGAACCCACTCGGTGACCTCGAAACGAAGTGCGGAGCCAATTTCGTTCTTTTTCCATAGGAGTGCGCTCATATAAATCGAAATTTAAGGATATTATAGAAGATTTTGTGGTAAGTTACTTATAATCAACTACAAAAACTCAAAACAATAATAACAACAGCGAATAACCTAAATACAATATCAATTTACGACCGTTCATTATAACTAATCCGATGCCCGTGGTACCATCGAATCCTTCGATACTACAGCACTGAACGCGTTGGGTGAGAATCTCACCCTAATAGCGGTTGAAGGTCCCCGGCAACTCGGGCGGTTCACGTAGTAAGAGAGCCTACTGGTTGTATTATTCCACTGTGGTATAGTTAGGAAAATAGTAATGTCATATGGATTCTTTGAACCAATTCGTGTCTACATATTTGTTCTCAAACTATTTAGTTTCCTTGAAAATGTCTGCTTCAAAATAATCTGAAGAACTTGAAGAACCCTTTTCTGTCATTACTGTTCAGAAAGTTATTTTCAGTAAGTGATTCAAGGCATATTGTTTGATCCGGAAAATCTTCAAAATTCAATAATCACACAAACTATGTGATTGGTTTACATACTCTCTGTACATTCGTCAACAACGACTACACGATCTTTTCGTATCATCTTCAGCAAACAACTTTCTTATTACGAAAGACCTCGTAAACATGAACGTAACCTCTTACAAAGAGTTATGGATGTAAGATATGGAGTTGGGTTCATCACGACTCACGATCCGAACGTAAAAAAAATCCTGACAATCAATTATTTCACTACGGACTTGGATTCTGTTTTGTATTTGTTGTTAAGCATGGGAAATTTAGTTTTATCTTCAATTTGGGCTTCAGATAATAAGAGAGTTGATGATGAATCTGTTATTTTGGCAAGTAAAAAAACAAACTATATCGATGTAAACCCGAAATGGAGGATCGGGGTAGAGAAAAATCTTGTATTTGGGGTGTATGCGGCGTGGGTGGACAATACCTACTTTTCTATTTTGAGATAGGGAAAAGTGTCTGAAAAAAAATTTTATAAAGCCATGTTATGGAAAATATGGGGTGTCTAATGAACGTGGGATTTATCTACTATGATATTTCAAATAAATCACCCTATCATTTCCACTTGATTATATCCTTCAGAAGAGTTAAGGAGTCGTTCTCGAAAATAAGGGGTTGTTGTTCGGGGTGGTTCGAAAATTATACTGGGATTCATGTTACAAAATGGGTTAATTCAACACCAAGCATCTGTTACTCGAACGAATGAAACCAATTAACTTCGAGAATGAATGGACTAGAATCTTCGTTGTCCAAAAACGCATAACAAGAATTATATATAATATGAAACCTTTTGACTCATGCCGAGAAGTATTTAAACAAAAGGGTATATTGACATTTCCCTGCATATATTTTAAATATATTACTGTATATTCATACTAATAAAGATTGCTATGCTAGAAATGGTGATAGACACAGGTATGAAACAAGAAACAAAGATAACCTTCGCATCGAAAAATTCAACCACACATATTATACAAAATCACCACAACATAATGGACTTACACTATATAATTATATATCAAATAATGTGAAAGAATTATCGCACCCTCCCTGTCAAGAAAAAAATTTAAAAAATGCTGGCAATGAATGCTTTCTACAGACTTGAAGAATTTGTGAACTATTGCAAAAGTACCTAATTTATGTTAATACTTGTATGTAAGTATGTCCCTGTATGAATATTGTACTTTCAAAATAATTTATTGAATTTCTAATTTAAAAAAAAATGATTTGCATAACATTAACAATGTGCTACTAAGTGTAATATGACTTGCCATATCCAAGCACAGCTTGGCTACAAATGGTTAATAAAGAATCTGAATAGTGTATTATCATTTCCGATTCAGACTTACACTGAGGGACAATCTCCATATATGGCGTGGCTATCAATACATCAACCAACCAGGGAAAACAAAAAAAAACTTATGAATGTGTCAGTATTACATGTAGAGGTACCAAATTCATTGGTACGGAACCATTTTTGTAAATGGACCAATGAGAAACAAAGACAGTATAAATACGGATTCAGAAAAATTACAGTGTTACGCAGTAGATACTATTCATTCATATACGACAGCTGAAAAAAGGGGCTATATGGAGGAGACCTACAACGAAAAAAGGGGGGCAAGCAATTTACCGACAACCAAAACATAGTCAAAAGAAAATGAGCAACATCTAAAAAAGGATCTGACTAATAAGTACAAGAAACAACAATGTTGCAACTGAAGATGGGAGAGAATGTAATGAGCCATTTGTCCATTTCTTGGGGTAACTGGACGAATCGGACAGTTGCCAAAGAATAAGAGGAAAAGTGAAACCCAACCGAATGAAAGCTAGACAATAGCCGATAGATATATGCAAAGCTTTACTATTCAATTTATTTTTTTAATTAGTGATATATATCCCAAGTTTCGAAATTTTCTGAGGCCATTATAGAAAGGTTGACGGGGCTTTCTAATCTCACAACCCAAAAAAGTTTATGAGGTAACGAAGGTATTAAAGAAATATACTGGTATATATAGAGTTTCTATACAGGCTAATTTTATAGCTGATCCCACTCAAGCTATGTAGGAAACGGTAAGACCTACAATGTCGGTTGAATTGAAAAGAATTTTCCTATTTTGGGAAACTAGAAATATCTCTTCTCAGTTCCACGAAATCAGTGGTTATTTTTTTAATATTTTGTCTCTACCGCCACCATTTCGGATGATATCAAGAAAAGGCAGAGAAACTTTCAATATCGTTTCATATTTGTTATACTCTGATATATACCAATTAGCATTGCGACGTTTTGTTCATTAGAATCAATCATCAACTCATGGTTTTTTTATCAAAAAAAAATCCCAAAATAACTCTATATATACCTGATGAAATTTGTATTTAACAATTAAAAGCCATGGATATGCTTATAGTTGAAACATCAGAAAGTTATTTTATTTATTCAAGTTATTAGTGATTTCGTCATCGACAGTACATCACACCAAAGTGTGAGAACTGAACAGAATCGTATCGTAACGCAAGAAGCCATTGCATGGCGAAACATGTTTTGCGTGAAAATACACAAAAAATGTTTTTTGAATACGTTAGTCACGGATTTTCATAAAATATCGGCAAATTCCATCATATATCTCAGCTATACTTCCTGTTCAATACACTCACAACCTAATTTTTTTACTCGCTTTTTTATGTAATACTCCGAACTTACAGAATTTGTAACTCATTTGTAAAAAACATTTTTGTGAAAAAGAAAATCCTTTTTTGATTTTCTGCAATTCCATCAACTCATGGAAAGTGAGGGCCGCACAAATATAAAAATTAAATAAAAATATCAATGATATCACTAATTTCACAAACATTGGATAACACGGAAACCACCGTGATACATGAAAGTGGCCATCTTAATACGAACGATTACCCTCAGAAATATATACAACTGGTAACTGGGGATCAACGAGGCCTCATCTTTCAACGTTCGATTTCTAGCACGTTTTAAATGATACGCAGTGATCACTCATCGTCCGACTCACACTAACCAACCGCCTACTTACTATCTGACCATCTGGCCGGCTATTCATCATATATTTCGTTACGAGGCGTTCTGATCAATGAAATATGTTTCGATCCGATAAGAATGTGTAACAGTTAAATTGCCTTGTGCCTAAAGTGGTCGGCATCCTATTTAACTACCCAGTGGTTTAGTTAATGAGTTAGTTATTCACTTAGAGTCAGAAACGGTTGCAACAATAGTTAGGACAGTTTGTTGGGAATCCATAGTTTGTTAGGAAAGAATAGTTGATAGAAAATCAATTGCAGCTTTCTTTTTTTTATAGTTGAAGGGTGGTATGTGAGAGTTGAACTGTTTTGTTAGAAATCAGTTTGACGTGCATTTCATCCATCCATAGTTAGTTGGGAAAGTATAATTGATAAAAAAAATTGGTGCAAGTTTCTTTTTTTTAGTTGAAGGGTGGTATGTGAGAGCTGAACTGTTTTGTTAGAAATTAGTTTGACGTGCATTTCAAATTCGTTATCATTGACAATTTTGTGGGTTATCTTAATTAACTGAAGGTAATACTTTTTCCAAAGTCGTTTAAGTCTTTTTCTTGTGAAATTATATATCAGAAAAACCTAAACGGCGGTATTTGCCGTTTATACCGACAGAAAAGCATTGGAAGTGGATCGCTAACTGTACTCCAAAAATAACGAAGCTTGTTACTTTTGTGATAGTTTTAGGTGTGCCAATTTTTGACTCCACGGTAATAAGAATAGGGAAAAACGTATTTACGAAATTAAACAGTTGTCGAATCTACAGACGCTGCCTTCAGATATAAACTATAAGAAAGATACTATCTGAAATAATTATTGATACTAAACGACACAGAAATAAATTTTTGTTTCTAGTTGGATAGAAAAGCAATAGTTGTCCAAGTAAAGCTCGAATCTTTCCATTAGATAGATCAACAATCATAATGAAATGTGTGTTTGAATATATAACTTCTTTTCATTTTAATGAATTTACGTATGAAAAAAGTTGCGAACAAATGTGAAAAACAAACAAAATGTGAAAAGGTCAGAACCAAAAACAGGGAAGACTGGATCGTAAAAATGATAATGGAAAATATAAAGTCTACTGAGAAATATGAAGGAAAGAGAATAATTCAAGTTGATATCTTAGGTCGATATATTACATGCAAAGTTACCGAATTCTCGAGAATTACTCACAAAATAAATATTATAAGGATTTCCATGACGTACATCAAGGCTTGCTCCGTCATTTCAGCAAAATATATCTGGCGGAAGTATTAAAAAGGAAAATAAATCATCAAATGCATATTTACGACTGAAGTTATGGCCAAATAGTACCAGCACTGGCTAATTATAACGTCAAGGAAGTCGATTAAGACATTTTTCCAAAATAGCATAATGAGTTATTTGTAGTACAGTTTGTTGACACGACAACTCTAATTCTAGGAACCATATTTCATACAGGGACATTCCTGAAGTAAATTAATGACGCTTGTTTAGATACCATGTGACATGTTATGGTTTGGAAAAAAATATTTCTGTGTTTATGTTATTTAAGTCTTGCGACGCGCATTTCGATAATCAAGTTAGCTTCATCAGGAGATATCTAGAACTGATTGCCTGAAATAATGTTACCATATAATTATTGGTATATGTAGAACAAAGGACAAAATACTGTTATATATATAATTTGACTGTCTCATGTCAGTAATGTGCCTTTTTTTTCAAAGACTGCGAAATCAAATTGTGATATTTTAAAATGTAAATAAATTTTGGTAGGTTCGCAAAAATAATCAAACGATTATATAACAATGGAAATCTGACAATGCGCTAAATTACGTCACACTTTGTTATAATCTTCGACTAGAAATTTTTATGGGTCTCTATGGAAGGACTCAACAAAAATAGCTCAAAACTAACAAAAATAAATATAATGTAGTGAAATTTCGATAGTTCTTCATTCATCTGTCCTTATTCAAAAATAATATTTCATTATTATAGCTGAAATTACAGACAGCCTCCTCCTTCAAACCTCTTGAGAGGTAACGATGTCTCTATCAACTCTACTTTGAGTTGAGACATCGTTAATCTCTTGGACACTCAATTTTTTAAAGTCGGCCTTTTTTTAATTAAAGAATGCCAAATCATTGATGTAAATAAGTTACAGATATGTTTCGATTCGGTATCAACTGTAGGGTTTTTCCTCAGTTATAGCAATAATAATACTTATAATAATATTTTTTCACGTAGGAAAGAAGAATACAGAACAATGTAGTAATAAGATAAAGGTGATAATAGGGGAGCCCAAACGGAAATTTCAGGATTTACTAGAGCGGGGCAGATTAATATACAGGGGGATACCTTGTACCCGGTTGAGTACCTCCACCAAATATGAGCCCCATATATAAGGCCACCTGTGAGGGATGAAGGATCAGATTAGTAAGAAAAATTGATCATCAGAAATTCTCGAGCGCGTCAGATTGAGGTAGGGTGAGTTAATTACCTGTCAAAAAGTTTATATTCCAGTAATCTTACGATTTGAGAGTGACGTAAAGAAAGGGAAGGGTAGCAAAGTTGTAAAACAATAACGTCATTTCGACAATCTCGAGCGTAGCAAATTTTTTTTTCATTTCGAAGAAAATAATTCAAGGATAACGAAAAATATATAATCTGACGATTTCCGCAAGCCGAAATAACAAAAATTTGTCTATATAGTTTAATGCGTGCAGCTGTGTGACACCTATATTTCCCTCCCCTTCCCTCCCCGAGTTTCTATTCCTCTATTCTCTATTCACTTTTTCTCTATCTATTACTCTCTCACTCCGTCCACACTCTAAATTCTGTTGCCATGACGCCATCACATGATCACAGAGACTCGTTCGTGATGAAGATGATGATTAATTAATCAATTAATTGGTGGATGTAGCCGTTACTAAGTACGTGGTAGGAAATCATAATGAAGAAAAGAGAAATTAAACTATGTTTTTTACCACTTTTATTTGTAACTACGTTACTGCAGTTTCGTCCTATAAGGACATTTTCAAACTTATACAATATATAAGGACATTTTTAAACATATACAATATATAAGTTTGAAAATGTCCTTATAGGACGAAACTCCAGTAACGATAGTTACAAATAAAAGTATAAAAAACATAGGAAGTTTCATTTCTTTTTTCTTCATTAATTAATCAATTGATTATGAAAAATTAAATTTTTTTGAGCATTAAAAAGAAATATTTTCTTATAAATACAAGTATTCTACTTAAAAAACATACACTTATTTATTTGCATGCCATTTCCTGAGTTTTTCAATTGATTAAGTTCAATGAATTAAAAAAAAAATAAAAAAATATTGTTTTTGTCAGATTGAGTGAATCGCACATTATAATAATGGCCGCGAGTTTGCGTCAGATCGAAATCGTCAGATTATTGAATGAGACCTTTTTTTTGTTGCGCTCAACACCCCCTTAGAAAATCTGACGCGTTCGATTAAATTTTTTTTCTTTTCACTTTTAACCCTTACGTACAACCACATCATGCAAACGATCAGATTAACATACCAACGTTATCAAAAATACGTAGGACATTGATGCTATCAATATCTGATGCACTCGAGTATGTCCATGCAATAGTATTTTTTTACATTTATTTAAAAATTTATAGCTGCTTCCCCCACCGATAAAAAGTTATATATTATATAACATTTTTTTCTTCTTATCATCTAAGCTTTGCAACCTAATATGTCTCAATGACGCTCGAGTAAATCCCCATTTTGCATCGTGGGCTCCCCTGCTATGAATAAATGAGTACTTGATAAGTGTTTTTCACACTTGTTTCGATGCAATAAAAATTATAAATAATAAAGATACTGACTGAGAAATGCGGAAATATGAAAAAATCCAATGAGTATCAGTCTGAGTCTTAATCGAAAAATAAATATTTACAAATCATTCGCACACACGCATATAAATGTGTAACTATTCATTAATACAATGGTTGATGCGTGTGACAATTATAAGATTGTTTGTATGACATTTAAATGACGCAAATGTTATAGGCGGTGTGTTAGAAATTATAATGAATAAATAGGGTAAAATGGACAATCCTTATATATATATATATATATATATATATATATATATATATATATATATATATATATATATATATATATAACGTGAAGTTTTTCTCGTCAAACCGGGTGTCAAGAATAACATACCTTGATCTTGTAGGTGTACAAAGTCGATTTTTCAATATATGATTTTTTCAAGATTCCACCCCATTTCCACCCCCTCAGACGGCCTGGAAAACTATGACGTGAAGTTTTTTCTGTCGGGTAGATCATCAGGAATAACATATTTCAATTTTGTAGGTGTACAAAGTCGATTTTTCATGTTACGCTTTTTTTAAATATTTACAACCTATTTTCACTCCTTCAGACAGTTTAATAAACTAGGACGGTTCTGTTTTTTTACTAATTTAGTCAATAAGCGTATCATATTGAAAAATGGTAGGAGTGCAGAGTCGGTAAAGGAAAAAATAATAATGCGATATTTTTTTCTCAGTGTACGTTGTGGATGTGGATAACTTCACACCCGTATAAGATTATATATCTTGTAAAAAATATATAAATATGGAGAACTTCATTGGTGCATCCCTTGTTAAGATACAGCCCCTTAACGAGGTACATAAAATTTTTGTCAGAAGCACTGAAAAAGTTACAATATTGAAATTAACCTGACGTTTTGTACTACCAAAAAGACACTTCGCCAGTAATTTATTTGGTTTACCCCATGGTTGTTAGGGGTGGAAAACGCAACCTCTGAAATTTATTTCCAATGTAACTTTTTGTCTTATTTTTTTTACCATTAAAAAATGTATTTCCGATAGCCTGTTTCATTCTAAACAAAAAATCTCTCTTGGGTTTTTTGCCCAAAATAAACTAGTTTGCAGCAAAAATTTATTTTACGAACAACTACAGAGATACATCGTCATAAATGCGAACTGGATTTATTGTTATTTTGTAGTTAGTACCTGCATTAAACGATTAAAGGGTAATAAACTAATTTATTAATAACAAAACACACAACATGTAGAAATCATAGTAAATTTTCAATATTTCTACCTTCAGACATTACGCATGCATCTAGACGTCGGCGCATTGAGCTACGTATTCGCTCAAATATTCCTGGAGTCTCTCTGATTACCCTGCAGGCATCTATGATGCGGTTTCTTAAGTCCTCTACATCGCGAACAGCAGTACGATAAACCAAATGCTGTAAATGGCCCCAAATAGAGAAATCGAGAGGATTGAAATCCGGGGATCGAGCGGGCCAGTTCTGTGGTCCTCCTTGACCTATCCACTGATTTGCATATGTTTCAGTTGAATGCTGACGTGCTACTTGACTAAAATGGGCGGGAGCCCCATCATGCATAAAAAACATATCCCTTCTGACTCTCAAAGAAACTTCCTCTAGCAGTGCTGGATGCACTTCTCTTAAAAATTGAACGTATGCCTCACTATTTAATCGAGGAGGTAGAAAATGAGGCCCAATTAAATCATCCCTAATAACTTCGAGCCACACGTTAAGAGAAAACTGTTCTTGATGGTTAGTTTCGACAATAGCATGATGGTTTTCATCAGCCCATATGTGGTAATTATGAAAATTAATAATCTTGTCCCGAGAAAAACTACATTCGTCTGTGAATTCTATCGTCTTCAGGAAGTCACAATTTCTTCTAATTATTTCCAGCATCCAATTGCAAAATTCAAGACGTTTCGGAAAGTCTCGCGGTAACAGTGCCTGTACTCGTTGCATATGGTAGGGGTATAAGAGTTGTTCCTTTAAACTTCGAAATACCGTCATATGATCAACATTCAGCTGGAAAGCAATGTTTCCAGTACTGGTAGTAGGTTCTTCTTCAATCAAATTAAGTACTGCTTCATCAAGCTGTGGTGTTCGTATTTCTCGATAGCGACCACAATCCTGCGTTCTTTTGTCGAATGAACCATATTCTCGTAATCGTTGATGAAGTCGAGCAAATATTTTATATGTAGGATGCTGCCGTTGAGGATACATTTCAGCATGTCTTCTAGAAGCTTCTAACCCATTCCCCTGTAATGCATATCAGACATTTCCTCATTTGTGTATGCCATTTTGATAACAAATGAATTATCAAAGTAACAAATTAAGAACAGAACAACAACACACAATCAGTAATAATTCAATTTCGAAAATTCACAAACTGACAGTGTCATACCAATTTAATTGTCACTATCGCTAATAGCGACCTACTAGATAGATTAGTTTCGTATTTTGGCATTTATGACGATGTATTTCTGTAGTTGTTAAAATAATGAAATATGAACTGGTTTATTTTGAGCAAAAAACCCAAGAGACTTTTTTTGTTTAGAATGAAACAGGCTATCGGAAATAATTTTTTAAATGGTAAACAAATAATAAGACAAAAAGTTACATTGGAGATAAATTTTAGGGGTTGCGTTTTCCACCCCTTACAGCCATGGGGTAAACCAAATAAATTTCTGGCTAAGTGTCTTTTTGGTAGTACAAAACGTCAGGTTAATTTCAATATTGTAACTTTTTTAGTGCTTGTGAAAAAAATTATCATACAAATTTTATGTATCCCTTTCAAGGGGCTGTATCTTAACAAGGGATGCTCTAATGAAATTTTTTTATATGAAAGATCCAATCTTTTTTTCGATGAGGAATCACCTCCTTGAATGTTTTACACTTATTTAGTTTATTTTAGTTTTTTATTGTATTGGAAAGAGTATTGAATAATTTTGGAGCCAGGTAAGTATATGTATGCTGCAAAAGTGATTTTTGTGTTAATGGAATTACATGATGATTTTTTTTTCGGGTGTTGTAATTGTGTGACGGTAAGAGATAACTTTTCTTCTTGTGGTACGTTAAGATTACATTGAAATAAAAGAGTTGGCGAATGTCAAAAACACCGGCTTCAGAAATTAAATTGTCTTTTCGAATGTATCAGTTTTAGAAATTTGTTTTGTAATACTTCAAGAGGACGAAGGTGTATTCGAAATGCTCCGCCTCAACATGCTATCCCATAGCGTAAATGACTTTCTACTAGTGCAAGGTAAAGAATTTTAAGGTGATGAGTGGACAATGTTTCTCATAAGGTTTTAAATTTGTGTAGAATACTTCGCAGCTTTCTGCAAATGAAGTTTATGTGCTCATTACATTTAAGATGTGAATGAATAATTGATTTGATTTTTCAAAGAAAATTAGGGGTTATTATTTCCGATAACTGGAAAACTATTCTCACGTACTGATTGTTAATTACAGAAATTTTTTATAGCAGGAATTCAAATACCGCCTTCACTAGGGCCACTTTTTTACTGTCTCAAATATTTGTCAAACTGTAAGCTGCAAAAATAGAAAAGTTGAGAGCATCCCATAGACCAGCATAATATTTCGAAGACATAAGAATATCTTTCTAGGATAAAATCGATTCTTCTGAATTCCAATCATTCGATTGGTATTTTTGTTGTATCAATACCAATTGAATCATTGATTAATTCTAAATTGAGAATTTGATTAACAAACTTGAAACATAGTTATAAGCATTTATGTTATTTTGTTAGTTATTGTTGTGGAATTGGCCGCGGTGGTAGTGCGCCCGACTCACCATCGGAAGACCGTGGGTTCGATTCCTGCCTCGACCAGATATTTCTCTCGAGATAATTTATCTGGTTGAAGCTGGGATGATTCTGCAACCGTGTTAGGAATCACACGTTAAAAGGTAAGACCTCATTAGTCCTTAGCTCGCACAAGTTTCTCATCTTCTGAGAGTTGTCGTTCGTATGGGGGTGACAGCTGATTAACGGAATAACAGATTTTAAACAGATTAGTTTTTTTAAACAGATTTTCTCTTTTGCAATAATAAAGACAAACACATCAAACAACTAAGGTTAATCAGAAAGGTAATAAGAGTAATATTATTTAGAAAAATTATCCACTGCATTTTTTCACACCGACAATTGTTAAAAAAGTTCCAGAATCAGACCAATGAAACGGATGTCATACATCAATTCAAATGCAAACCGCCATTCATACACATACACACAACTGAAAAGAGGTCAAATATCAAAATACATCCTTTGAATTCAATAATCCACTTCTTGGCTTTTGATATGGCACTCTTGATACCAGAATAGAGCTTTTCATCAAATGCTCAAATATTCATTCAGCTGCTGAGCTTTAATAAACTAAGTTGTCGAAGGGTGAGGTAGTCATGGTTTTATTTCATTCGGTATAATTACAAAACACGCTTTGAATGGAGGGATGTATGGGTTAACTTTAGAATTTCCTTTGAGTGAGAAACGATATTCAAATAAAGACGGGATTCTGGTCGGAACAAGATTCTACGTGATTTTCAATCTACTTTTCATATCACCCCACCCAGTGAAATACTCCAAATCCATACAAATAACAGAGTTCCTAGACCAGAGAAACATGAAGAATAATCCAATGATAGCTTTTTGAAGGAATTTTCAATTAAGAAACTTCAAACGAATAAATGTAAGGTGAAATCTAATAATCGTCAAGATATTATCTAGGAAAACAGTTGTTTTCTCGCAAGTATTTGAAAGATATTTCCATATGGGCAAGTTGGAAAAAATGAATTTTTGGAATGTTCATTCGAAATGATCACAGAATTAAAACCCCGTCAGCTTTTCGTCTATTATAGATACAAGTTTATTTAGTAACAGAGTTGTAGATACATGAATTGTTAATACAATTATATAAATGAGTATTTATATCCTGCAAAATATATCTCAAATCCGGGATAAAACGACTAAGTTTTATCCCGGATTTGATTGAAAAGAGCCGTGGATATGTATTTTGGGTCTCTCTAAAGAAAATGAGAAATTATTGGCTAGAACCCAAAACAACCGGCTCCGTTTATTTCACCGCCTTTTAAAAAATAAATTTTAGTTTCGAACTCCTGAACTGACCAGTTAGCCTAAAATTTAAGTACTTAATGTTCACAACGTCAATTATTTCTTTGACAGCCTAGAAAAAGGTGATGGAACCCTCATTACTTTCAAGCATATGATATATGGAATGAGGATCACCATCAACTGATAGTATCATTGAACAGGTTCCAAACAAATTGACAAAATCATATAGTTCATTTTATGAACGATGCACCCCAAGAAGTGTCGGTTTAGCCGAATGCAAAAACTAAATTTTCAGAGATTGTTAGGTGTTGGAAAGAACAGCCAGTATTGTTATTATCAGAAAACGTTGAAATACCAGATGGTGGAAGATTGACAAATCTTTTAATGTCACTCCTGGAGGTCCTTAGGCTGCTGCTTTAACTTCCGACTCCTCAAAGGAAAAATGAAAAAAGAAATAACAAAAAGAGACGACCAACAACTGTACTAAAAGATAGTCAGATGAAAGATGCTATGAAAGAGGAAACACTGCTGTAAAAAAGTGAAGTGAGAGAAAATAAAATGAATGAAAATAAGTGAAAACAAAAGTCGAAAAAATGGACCGATGCATGAGTAATCAGACAGTATCAATTCATGTACTATCGACGAAGAAGATGTAGATATTTCAGAAATTAAACCTGACGGAAAAACAATTCTGTTTTAGTGAAATTTGTGAGCGTTGTTCTAAAGGAAAATATTTTATTACTGAACAGGAGTTGGAACTGCTAGAGCCGCAGGCAACCATGGATAAATATGAAGAACAAGGAATTTGTTCTCCCAATTGTTGCTCAGGGGACAATGGTCGAAAACTGGAAGTTCTATTTTTTGCGTGAGAGTGACATTGAAATGATATTAACCCCTCCTTTATTTTCTGGGGAACTGAAAGTATTCAGTCAATGCAAGTTCAAAATAAACCCTATTTTTGTTGAAAATAGGATGTATTCTCTCTCATCTCCAAAACCTGTGACAACCTTCTCCAGAAATCAGACAATACAGCTCACTTAATGCATAGCTTCATAGTTGAAGCATGTTTATTTTCATAGGATATTACCGGAGCTTTTTTCCCAATACCAAACCGTTATTTTAACACCTCGACACGTGTATCGATCACCAAGTGATCATCTTCAAGATCATCTTGAATCATCTTCAAAAGCACGTTAAAGATGATCCACTTGGTGATCGAAACACATGTGGAGGTGTTAAAATAACGGTTTGGTGTGGAAAAAACTCCCGTAATATTCATTACTACACCAAAGGTTCCAAATAGTGAATCACAAATTTTGATATAGTTCTTTTCGATTCTTGCACAAAATTCAGATATTAATTGATGTTGGAAAAATTATTCAACACTACACTGCAAAGAATGTCCAACAAAAAAAAATCTAAAAAAGATGTTGAATCATCCGCGGACACAGTAACTGATAAAACAGATAAGACAATAAGAAAAGTCTTTTTCAGCATTTCTTAACGACCAAACAATGACGTTATTGATGAAAAAAACATATCATTATTGAAACTGGAATGATAAAATCAAAATCGATTTATAACTTGTAAAGTGGTGGAGAATGTTCATAATAAATACTTCATCTAATATGACCCCTGACGACCCGACTCTGATTTTCCAGCATTGAAAGTCACCAAAGAAATTCCATATAACATTAATATATTGAAACGAGGTAATATTTCTCTAATCTCGAGTCAGTCAAAATAAAATAGGATTTCAATGAAAACTAATAATACATATTAAATTCAGAAATTTTTGTTTGTTGTATTTCAGCAGTCGAAAAAACAAAATGACTCCATCATAAAAATGGATTAGCAACAAACAATATAAGCATGCGTTCTGCACAATATGAGAAGTTTACAAAAACTTTCGAAACATCATTGCATACGGCCAAATTATGAAACAAAATAACTATATATTTTCATAGGACTCAAAATTTTGAACGTGAATGATTAATTTCACCTATGGAATGGAAAAATTATAAATTGACTGTTCGAATATACCTGAATTGAATCCACATTACTAATTGAAACTAAAAAACATACTAATCAATACTAGCATCACTCACCCAGTCTCAAAATGATTGCAATAAGAGAACTCACCTGAAACAAAAAGATAATTTTAGGAATATTTACGTTTCGATGTATGTACAGTTTTAATTTGAAATTCAAAGGATATATATTTTTTTCAACTGCAAATCAAAAGGTTTTGGTCCGTTTTTGTCTGAAATATGGACAATAGAAATGTAGTTCATTCAAAACTACATTGATATCAGATCAACCCCATCCATGAACGATTTTTAAATACATGAAACTTCGAGAAGTAATTTAATAAAGATGCTAGTTTCCTATGGAGGTGAAATGTTCTATGTACACTTTTTCATATATTGTGTTGTGTATCGATAGAGATCCTATAAACTGTACAAAATGAATAAGAAAAAGTAATTTTCGTTTTCTTCCAGTTTGTATCTGAAAGAAAGGCCTGTGCACGATCGACAAATACTACCTGGCATGAAAAATTTTGGGCCTATTACATAGATGGCGCTAGTGTTACTGTATTCACCGCTCTTTTAGTTAGTACTAACCTTCAGAAGAAAGCTGTTGAAATTTCATGATATTCTACTCACAGTTTTCTGAGTTATTGTCCTAAGAGTGACGATACTAGTTTTGTTATTTTCAAAACAATGGATGAAAAACAATTTCGTGATAAGAAAAAATACCGTTCTAGCGAAGCAATGGCTTGAAAAATATTATGAAAACAAAAAAATGCACATAATCGTTTTGAAAGATCGAAAAGTGAAGTTGCATGAGTTAAATGACATTGTTAAGATATCAAAAGAACGTGTTGACTATATATTGCATGAGCATTTGACTGTGAGAAAGCTCACTGCTCACTGTTGACGAAAAACAAGAACGTCTTGATGATTCTGAACAGTGTTTGGCCATGTTTAAACAAAACAAACTGGAATGCGTCGATATGTGCATGACAATGGATGAAACATGAATCCATCACTTCACTTCGGAATCAAAACGATCGTCATTTGAATGGAAACCAACTGGTGACCTCGTCCAAAGCACCTGAAAGCATAACAATCGGCTGGAAAGTTTATGTTTTGGTTGGTTTTCGGGTTTTGCCGTGGTTTTCCTGACTAAAACTGTTTCAGTTGATACGTCAAGAAGAGTACTTTGACCACGCCACTGAAGATGACTGACTCAGTTGCAGTCGAAACGTTTGGAGATTGTAACCATAGGAGACCACGACAAAACTCGGAAACCATTCAAAACATTGACGCCAGCCGTGAAGGCCTACATTCCTAAATTGGAAAGGTTATGACCTCGGTATTTTGGGATGTGCGTTATGTAATATTCAACTATCTTGAGAAGGGAAATACTATCAACAGTGAATAGAGTTATTGGAGCGTTTGAAGGCAAAAATTGCAAAGAAACGATCGCATATGGCAAAGAAAAGAAAATTGTTTCATCAAGATAACGCACCATATTCACCAGATTTGACTCTCAGCTACTACTGGCTGTTAGCAGACCTCAAAAAATGCTCACCGGTTAGAAATTTTGCTCGAATGAAGAGGTTATTGCTGAAACTGAGGCCTATTTTGAGGCAAAAGATGAATCTACAAAAGTTATATTGAAATTTAGAGTGGCCCTGAATGATTGTGTGGTTATTGAAGGAGATTACGTTGCTGAATAAAGCTAATTTTGAACAAAAAAAAAGCTTTTTTTTCGAATACTTTTTTTGATGTTACATACGTAATCGAGTCGGCAGATTCTCAATTCGGGGTGTTCTTTTTTCAATTGTCTGTATAGATGTTTTTGATTTCCCAAATTTTAATTAATGAAATCTCTGTAATCATCTTTTAAATTTCCTTATAATTATTGCTTGGATTCTTTGGTAATCTGCCAAAAAATTTTCCTCGAGTTCCTTATGATTCAATTATTCAATGATAACAAAGAAATGCTTGGGAACTTACATAGACAATCATTTACGATGGAACCATCATATGAAATATTTTTTAATAAAAAAAACTCCGTAATATCTTGTTTCGATTCAAGTCACCCCTTAATTATGGCATTATTTGCTGGGGAGGAATTTCAAAAAAAAACTAACTACATGCCTTCGAAATGATACCTACCCAACAAACCTACACTATATTGAAGTGCTTTAGTTTACACTGAAACGTCAAATATCAGATACAGTGTGGTCCAACGAAAACTTAACACCTCGAGTTTCCGGCGTTAACATGAAAATGTGGAAAATCGCTCGAACCCGTCAATTTCTGATTCGAGGGGGAACAACTGTTCCACTGTTTTCATCCCCGTGACTTCAACCCCCTAACGGGGGTGAGCACAACCCCTTGATTTTGAATAGGGATGAGGGGTGTTGAGATACCTCATTTTGAAGATCTTATCGTGTACTATCTGACCGTAAAATTTCGCTCCAAAATATCCATCGATAACGACATGACAGGTAAAAGAGTGGAAGAGTACGTACTTTTGTGATTACTTTATTAAATGTTCGAAATGGGCACCATCCACTTCCATGCAGTAATATAAGTTTTGCTGAAAACGTTCACGTACATTACTCAAGATGTCTGGTGTAATTTGACGGCATTCATTAATGATCCGAGTTCGCAAATCATCCAGTGACTCAGGCTGGGTAGCGTAAATCTTGGATTTCAGGTGACCCCATAGAAAAAAGTCCAGTGGAGCCAGATCCGGTGATCTGGGTGGCCACTCAATATGTCCCCTTCTTCCAATCCAGGCGTGAGGAAAATTGTCATCTAAAAACTGACGCACCGGTTGAACAAAGTGAGGTGGTGCGCCATCTTGTTGGAAAATGATCGTTTGATGGTCTTCTGCATTCTCCAATACTTGCACGAGGGCTGGATAAATAGCGTTCTCCAATAGATCGAGATAAAGTTGGCCTGTGAGATCACCGGGTAGAAAAAAAGGGCCGATTATGTGATTTCCATAAATACCCGCCCAAACATTTAATTTTTGGGGGCGCTGTGTATACACCTCACGAAATAATCGTGGATTTTCATCTGACCAATACCGACAGTTATGCCGGTTTACAATGCCGTTAAGGTAAAATGAACACTCGTCCGAAAAACAGATATCGAACATGTAGTTTTGATTGCAGTTAATTATTTCACTGATCACTTCACAGAACTGGAGTCGGCGATCGGGATCATCCTCATTCAGTTCCTGAACCAATCGTATCTTATACGGATGGAATTTATGTTGTTTCAGGATTCTCATGATTGTTGTGCGTGAAACACCAGATACCTCGGACAATTTCCTAGTACTAACGGTCGGATCCATTGCTATATGACCTAAGACAGCCACGTCCCTCGCTTCGTCTCTTTCATGCACCCTCTTTTTGTTTCCAACTGACCCAGTAGCGTCAAATTTGGCAACCAGTTGCACAACGTAAGCAGCGGATACATTTTTTCCAGGATGTCGTTCGTTAAATAAAGCCGCTGTTGTGCGCGCAGAGTCGTTATTTCGGAAAAATAATTTTATCATTTCCACCCTTTCTTCTACGGAATACACCATTTTAATTCCACTACAAATTTACAATCGCTTGTACACACTTGTACCGTTCTTAACAATTCACGATAGACTAAGGTACAAAAACAAGGTCCGTCTACTTTTTTGGACAAAAAATTAACCACTCAATACCTTTGAAATGCGTCGGATACGAATAATATTCTCGAGATAAATTCCATATTGCCTCTTTCACTATTTTCGCTGTTATTTCATTATCGATGGATATTTTGAAGTGAAATTTTACGGGCAGATAGTACACGATAAGATCTTCAAAATGAGGTATCTCAACACCCCTCATCCCTATTCAAAATCAAGGGGTTGTGCTCACCCCCGTTAGGGGGTTGAAGTCACGGGGATGAAAACAGCGGAAAAGTTGTTCCCCCTCGAATCAGCAATTGACGGGTTCGAGCGATTTTCCACATTTTCATGTTAACGCCGGAAAATCGAGGTGTTAAGTTTTCGTTGGACCACACTGTATAAGACAATTATTCATTATTCAGATAGGATGCCAGCAGTATAAAAATTAAACCTGTAGAGTTTTTCCTACAACTACTTAGTTTAGAAACATTTTATTTCTATATTGATTTTTTATTTTGTATTATAAATTTTTGTTAGAAAATTAACTTTTCATAACTGCATAATCGAGCAGTCGTCCGAAATATCCATCTGCTTGGGTTTTTATGTTAATTCTATTATTTTTATTTTTACTTATTAATTTCGTATTTTCTCATCGCATATCATTGAAATGCTCTCTTCTCTCCAAACGAAAGATTGCCGAAAAACAGATGAATATTTAGAACGACACCACTTGGGATGTTTCGAGTAGATACTCATGGTTAACACATTTATGGATTAACACAAAAAATTTGGGTACAAGTGATTGACTCTTCTCGACTATATTTATGATCCCGACCATTTTGTCAGTGATGACTGTTCGAGAGTGACTCCGAACACATTTCTTAGGCCTCTTTTATGCACGTGCATTTGTGCAGTTTGCAGTCGAACGGCACAACGTTCGACGTTTCGGTGTGGTGCCGTCGCTACCTTTTTATGCAAGTTGCAACCGTCCATGCGGCTGGTAGATCTATTAATAGAGTGTTGTCATACAAAAGAAGTAGAATGGATCCGTGCGTGTTATATTACTTATTAATATATCGTAAAAAGCAAAGAAGACAAAAACGGTGGGCTGTCCATCCTATTATTAGAACACGATATATTGATGGAGGCCTTCCAAAACTTGTACATAAAGTTAAGAGAGGATCGACAAAAATTCTTCAACTATTTTAGAATGTCTATTCAATATTTCGACGAGCTTGCTATCAAAATAAGAGAAACTATCAGACGCCAACCGGAATTGGTGCAAAGTTTATTGTTTCTATCAGAAGAAATGTTCGAAATTACTTCGAAATCTGGATAAAATGTCAGACGAATTTCCATCCACAGATTCTTTTTGATATTCCTGTCTTTATAATATTCGGATGATACATCCCAAAAAGCCGTCCGACATCTGATTTCCCCAATAAACTGTTCTGTGTTGACGTCTGTTCGTCTGAACTCATTTTCAAAACTATTCACTGGGACTCGGGGGATGGCAACAGAGCGAATAGCATCAACAAAAACGTTGAACGTCTGCATAAAAACCTGCATCTGGATACGTGTATTTAAAGATGTATAACCACAAAATGTGGTCGGGCGTCTGCGGTCCAAATCTATATTTTCGACGGCATGGTTAGACGAAGAACGGCACGTTTGCCACATCCGACCGCAAATTTCTTGACCGCAAATGCATAAAAGGAAGCACTTGCTCCTACGTATATAATTTTTGAGCGTTTTATGCCGTTCGACTGCAAACCTCATAAATGCACGCGCAACGTGTAAAAGAGGCCTTAGTCGATGCATTCATTCTGTTCTGACATTTCGGCCGAGAATTATTTCTTGATTTGTCTCCTTGCTGATCGAGAAAAGACTTAGCATTAGTTCCTCGAGGTTACCCTGTAATTTTCTTTTTCGTGTTTTATTTATCGTTATGTTTTGTTGTTGATAAATTGTGTTCCTGATACACGCTGTGTTCGTCTAAGTAATAATTCACATATCACCAGTCCCGACAAAACAAACTCACCACTCAAAGCCATAGGAACCCGAAAAGATCAAAGAATGCATACTGTAATAACTTCAAAAACAATAGGTCAAAAAAGTTACTCTTCCCCGAAAAACCAACTATCCTTTGTTGAAGAAACGGACGAAACGAAAATACACAAAATAATAGAGGGCTGATTGCGACTGGGCGCCATCTGGAAAAAAAAATTAAATGGAACGGGGGGTCTTGTGACACATCATTTTGAAGCTCCTGACGGATACTTCACAACTCTAGAATATGAAGTCAATATCTTCACCTACTACAAAATGGCGGAACATTTAATAATTTTCTGAAGACAAACACATTAATATCAATATTTCTAGAAATACCTATTCCTTTTCATCTCCCATATGGCAATTCCAACAACCCGATAAAGTTTGTCAAGTTAGTTTTTGTTCATAAAAACGACAAAAAATATCAGTACGACAGCCGTTATTGAAGTAACACCAACCCTCACGTTTTCTGGGAAAAGCATACGCAATATCCAGAAAAAATTAACGTTTGGGCAGGAATATTGGGAAACCATTTTGTAGGACCTCTATTCATTGATCAAAATTTAACAGGGAAACTGTATTCTGATATGCTAGAAACTACTGTTGACCCTCTCTTCACTCAAATTGTCGAAGCAAATCCTAATGAATTCGTTATGGATATTGTATTCCAACAAGATGGAGCACCGACACATTACTCCAGACAAGTAAGAAACTATTAGGATACTACTTTTCCCAGGCCTATAGAAGGGCCTGCCCGCTCGCCAGATTTGACACTTTTGGACCAATTAATTTTCCCCAGATGACGCCCAGACGTCAAATTTCAATTTTTGAGTTGACCCTTTCAGTAAAAGCTGTAGAGGAATGTGAGGAAAATTGAAGGGAAATTTTAAATGAGGTAAAAGTCGAAAACAAGGTACAATTGGTACATAGAACATACAACAAAATCTATAGACAAATATCAATTAAAACATTTCAAGTCGTGGAAGTTGTCAATAATGGGATCTCCACCTGACCGCACACCATTATTTTTGTGTTTGTTGATGAACACACAAATTAATCACGACTAAGTGGAACAGCCGCGTTAACACGAGTTCAAAAAATTATAGTCAGCCATGAATTTAAATATATTAAGGGAACCGTAAATCACTCTGGCGTGAATCTACAAAACCGCCACTATCAAAGCAAACTTCTAAAACCCACCATTAATCCGAATAGTCGTTTATTCAACAGGAAGCTTACAAAATATTTATAGTCCATTCGCATTATTAATGACAATGCTAGTCGGCCGATGACACCGTATCAGCAGATATTTAAATTGTTATTATAGACAGTTCTTGTGATAACAATTCTGCTGACAGTTTCCGTTGCACGTGGGATTGCCGACGTTTTTGATTTACAGGATTTGATTTTACTGGAATTAAATGACACCAGAGCTGACAGATCAGATTACACTAGCGAAGGCTTTCAAAACAATCTCTAATTATTTGGGATATTTATGTCCGTGTGAATGAGTTGGAATCTCAGGCAGGAAAATATGATAATGCCACAGAAGCTGTCAAAGGTGTTCATATTACGAATAATATGGTATGTACTCATAGTTTTACGTTAGAAGATACAGAGTAAAATACATGAAGAAGTGATAAATAATTCGTTATTTTGAATGATTTTCTTTTAACGGGCTCAGCTAATCTGTTTAAAAAAATCTGTTTTTCCGTTAATCAGCTGTCGCTACATAATACTACATTATATCATTCAAAATTACTTCGATATTGAATATTTTACAAACCTAGTCAGCTCTCTTCTTTTAAGGACAAAACGCAAGCACTACAGGAATTGAATTGAACTACATTGAATTTGAATTACTGGAGATTAAATCCATGTGCACGATATCTTATAAAGCTATAATTTTTTAGTCGATTTCAGTGTTAAAAATCCAGTGCTTCTGTTTCAAGTTTTTCGGGCAAGAAGTTGTTTTTTTTACGCGATGGTACTGAAAGTCATAGTGTTTACTCGTACTGCCGCTGGTATTGAAAGTAATCATTATCATTTCTGACTGATTAATCACAAATACATTTTCTAGTGATATCACATATTCAAGTAACAACACTTTGTGATATTTTCACTGAACAGTTTACAAAACCGCAACACGTGTTTCAAAATACAATAGCCTCCCCAGTTGTGGTCATACTGCAAGAAAAATTGATAAAATAGATGTTTATGAATAAAAATGGAGAATTTTCAAAACTTTATAATTAGTATGGACAACTTACAGCTCTCAACAAAAAATATTTACTAAGAAGAACACACTTTTTATTACATTCCAGTCGAATCAATGAAGTCCTCACGAAAAACGTTTGTTTGATGTTTTTTTTATTATTTGAAACCAGGAACCTTTTGAAGCGGGAAGTTGATTTTATAATTAATAATAATATTAACCCATAAGAGACTGGCATCTATAATGTTTTTTTAAAAAAAACATAATCCATTTTTACATTTTTCTGCTATAGTACAGTTCCCGTATATTTATTTATATGATTCTTAACTTCAGAATCGCCATATGGCTTCACAGGCTTCACAGGCTGCATGTTTATATGATGTTTCATTTTGTTGTTAGAGATGGATTAACTCTGGAAGAAACATTGTAAATGGCTTATTCAGACGACATAAGATTTGATAATATCGGACATTACCTGACTTCTGTACCAAATAATAAGAGAAAAATTGTCCTGGTGAACAATGCAAGTCAATAATGAGAACAATGTGTATCAAATGTGGCATAGGGCTTTGCCTAAAATGCAATTTATTGTTCCATACCCGTTTGTAAATCTTCCTGACAATTCTGATACATTTTTCAATAAAAACATTCCATTCAAGACGTTATTATACTTATTCTGCAACTTATTCTGTTTCAAAAGTTTCGTCCGTTTTGATGTTATAGTTTTTGTAGCTCCATATCGCGATAAATATTCATTCAACTGTGTCGGGGTAAACTCGTATACTGATTGATGAAGAATTTTGTACTCTATATACATCGATGAGGTTCATTTTTTCCAAATTCTAATTTTTTGCCCCCCTTCAGCCTATTACTATATGATATCATTGAACAATTTTTGTCGGGTTTTGATGGTCCAAAACGTAATAGAAAGCTTAAAAAGCTCGAAAGGTGAGTGCTGCACGATTTAAATGGTCGATAGAAATTACTTTTCTGAAAAGTAAACTATCATTTTTTTATCCTATCGTCACATGTGATGAAAAATGGATCCTCTACGACAGCAGCAGACGTTCAGGACTGTGGTTGGACACCGATGAGCTACCCAGGCACTTCCCTAAGGCGAAAACCTGTCCAAAAAAACCATGGTTACTGTATGGTGGTCAGCGGCTGGTGTGAAGCACTATAACTTTCTGCAACCGGGCCAAACCATCATAGCAGAGTTTTATTGTGTGGAAATTGACGAAATGTATCGGAAACTAGTAGGTAGCAGCCGGCACTGGTAAAACAAAAAAGTTCCGATTCTGCTCCACAACGACGTCGTGGGCGTCGATGTTATACCTCACCCACCATTTTCCCCAAAACTCAGGTCAATCGACTACTATCTTTTCAAAAACTTCTACAACTTTTTCACAGTTAGAACCTTCGCCAATCAGGTGCAGGCAAAAACGGTCTCCGTCGACTTCATCAAATCCCAAGCGTTCGATTAATCGACTCGTGTTACGTTGGCAAAAGTGCACTAATTCAAATGGCGCTGGATGTGATACTCAATCTGCTTTTCACAATAAAAGGAAAAATAACTTCAACTTCAACGGTGTTGATATGAACTGTAATACAAATAAATGTTTCATAGCATCATCGAAGGACAAGAGCGTTAGTGTTTTCAGAGACTGTGAAGTGAATTAAGCGGCCTACACACGTTACGATTTTTCGTACTGCATGTTGAACTGCGAATTGTAAAGAAAATCATACGGCATGCAATACAGCTATGTTTCATCCACACCTCACAACAGCTCATACTGCCGAGGTTTAGATTTCAATCTTTCCAAAGTCACGTCTGAAGAAAGGTCTTATATTGTTTTTTTTTTTCATTACTTCTTGAGATTCGTTTGGGAACAACTCTTAAAATTTTGCAAATAAAATATCGTAACTTAAATTTCTTTTTGTTTTATTCGCGTAATTTTTTTATTTTACATCCCACAGGCAGCTGTTTTCTTTATATACAGCAATGAACTCTTCCCAGAACGTCTTATTTTTCATATCCATTATAATGGTATGAAATACAGGCTGATTCACGGTGGATGGCACATTAGACGTTTCTGGTGAACCAGACAACGCATCACTTTGAAAATTTAATGGAGGGCATATTCGGACATTCTCTAGCCAACTAAAATATTTTCGACAATGCGGTGTTGCCGCTTCTATTAGAAAGCAGTAGCAACTTTGATTTTTCAAATGGAACACTCTGTATATAATATTATTTTTGGAATCTCCAACAATTGCCCGACAACTTTTCTTGATATTTCCCTATACCTATCTGTTACCGTTTTCGAAATAAAAATTAATTTCAATTTTTTTATTCGAAAATCATGACTTCTAAAAATGCCGATATCTTTTAGTTAAGAAGTACTATGATATCGAAATTTGGTTTGGAGTTAGGTGATACTTGGACACTTCCCACACGTCAGCCTATTCTCCGTTACTTCAATACAGGGTGCTAAAAAAATACAGTTTTTTCGTTTGCTTGAAAAAGTTGCTGAAATTTGATTATTTTAAATGGAGCATCCTGTATATTATTGAAAATTCGGAAAGCTGCTGAAATTTGCTTTCTTTCTATGTATATCATACCTATACCTAACTAGTCAAGTTTCGGACTTATGAACATTTATTTGTGAAAATGTCCCTTCAGAATGGTATTTCCAATCGGTATTTGGTAAGCAGGCCATGATTACTATTTGACAGTAGCGTTGTGACATTCTCCTAATAATATCGACATTTTCGTCACTTCAGAAGTTGCAAATACCTTCAAAACGATGGAACAAAACTATTCAAACGAAGTTCTTATGAATTTGTTTATTATTTTTGGGCAGTGTGACAAAATTATCAGCAGAACATGTAGAAAGTTCAATGAAATGTATCCGAATCTACCGCCAATGAACCTCAAGAAATTTATACGAATTCAGAACAATTTCAATATGTTTGGATAAACTTTAAAAAAGCACCAAGAAACTTGAAATTGGAAATATTGATATGAATAATTATAAAAAAGTAAAACAATCATGTGGAATATTTCAAAATATGTTCGAATCACTGGCCGTTCACTTCCAAGCACTTTAAAATACGGGTGTTGACTGCTTTCGTGGTGGAAGATCTGATTTCATTGGGATCCAAATCTTCAAATGTTTGGGCAATCCTTTCTAACAATTCATCTCTCGAACGCACGGGTATTTTGTAAACTTTTTCTTTAAACATTCCCCACAAATAAAAATCTAATGGATTAAGATCGGGTGATCTCGCTGGCCAATTCCATGGTCCCAAGCGCCTCATCCACCGATCGTCAAATAGTCTATCCAGTTCTGCGCTCACTTCTCTTGTGCAATATGCAGGAGCTCCGTCTAGTTGGTACCAACAGTTTCGATAATCTTCGAGTGGCAGATTATCCACGAAACTGTCTACAGTATTCTCCAAAATATTCAGGTAGCTTCTGGATGTTAATGACTCCTCGTATATCACGTACCTCAATTTGTTGTCCATCAACATGCAGAAGACATTAAAACTAAATTTTTCTTGAAATCTGGCTTTTTTTGTGACGTGAGGATTTTCACTGGACCAATAATGACGATTTTTTCTATTGAAAATCCCTTCTCTCGAAAATTTCGATTCATCAGTCCAAATAATTTTATTTAAAAAAAGTGGATCTTCTTGAATGCGTGTCAACAACATTTCAAGAAATTCTACTCTCTGTTGAGGATCTTGAGGCTTCATTGCTTGAATTTTGGTGAATTAATAATCATGCATTTTATGTCTTCGCAAGATTCTTTGAACCGATGAATATTTTATACCCAAATCTTCTTCAGCACTTCTTATCGATGACTCGGGAAATGCGTGAAAATATGCTAATACATTAATCTGGTTGTCTTCGAAAGTTACGGGTCGAGGCAAGTTTCTTGGTGCTTTTAAAGTTGATTCAAATGTATTGAAATTGTTCTGAATTCGTATAAATTTCTTGAGGTTCATTGGCGGTAGATTCGGATACATTTCATTGAACTTTCTACATGTTCTGCTGATAATTTTGCCACACTGTCCAAAAATAATAAACAAATTCATAAGAACTTCGTTTGAATAGTTTTGTTCCATCGTTTTGAAGGTATTTGCAACTTCTGAAGTGACGAAAATGTCGATATTATTAGGAGAATGTCACAACGCTACTGTCAAATAGTAATCATGGCCTGCTTACCAAATACCGAATGGAAATACCATTCTGAAGGGACATTTTCACAAATAAATGTTCATAAGTCCGAAACTTGACTAGTTAGGTATAGGTATGATATACATAGAAAGAAAGCAAATTTCAGCAGCTTTCCGAATTTTCAATAATATACAGGGTGTTCCATTTAAAATAATCAAATTTCAGCAACTTTTTCAAGCAAACGAAAAAACTGTATTTTTTTACCACCCTGTATTGAAGTAACGGAGATTAGGCTGACGTGTGGGAAGTGTCCAAGTATCACCTAACTCCAAACCAAATTTCGATATCATAGTACTTCTTAACTAAAAGATATCGGCATTTTTAGAAGTCATGATTTTCGAAGAAAAAAATTGAAATTAATTTTTATTTCGAAAACGGTAACAGATAGGTATAGGGAAATATCAAGAAAAGTTGTCGGGCAATTGTTGGAGATTCCAATAATAATATTATATACAGAGTGTTCCATTTGAAAAATCAAAGTTGCTACTGCTTTCTAATAGAAGCGGCAATACCGCATTGTCGAAAATATTTTAGTTGGCTAGAGAGTGTCCGAATATGCCCTCCATTAAATTTTCAAAGTGATCCGTTGTCTGGTTCACCAGAAACGTCTAATGTGCCATCCACCGTGAATCAGCCTGTATATAAAACCCTTTTTCCTAAATGATTTGCTTTAAACGATATCAAACGTAACTGCCGCAGCAATAAGCTCCACACGTTCCAACTTGTCTACAACCCCACCCCAAACACGACCGTTGATACGATATTTTATGGAAGCTCCGTACTGCGAACGATTCGACGACTGCATACTGCACAACACCCAATTTGCCTACACACCTTATGATTTATCGTTAATGAGGCAGTACCGATGCATATCGTACTGCAAGCAGTACAAAAAATCGTAATGTGTGTAAGCAGTTTAACTGTCAGATCATTTGTGACACGCATTATATTCATCTGTAAAAAGCGCAAGTATTTACAATAATATTCAACTTCAATCTCTATCAAGTACCTACCTGCTAACTTAATTACCCTGGATTGAATTTTTGAAGAAGTATACCTCTGACAGAGGAAGCAGAATTGTAGGTCAAGTAAACGATAGTAAACCTACCTTCCAACAGTTCCCCTTTAATAATATAGTTAGGGAGCTAACTATAGTAATTCCGTTATTTTCATTAAAAATATTTACGCTATTTGTTTTTTTCTTCATCTGGCGGCACTTTATTGTTGAAATCATAAAAAAATGATATATTGTGACTGTTAGCTGTGTGACTTTTCGAATTTTTGAGTTGTCATAACTTTGTTAATAATGAATAATTTTTTCATGAAATTTTGGTCACACCTATTTAGAGGCACTCTGAATCCAGTGGCGTAGTGATTTTTTCAATAAAAAAATCGCTAATAAAAAATCCCGATTTTCGACTAAGAAAAAATATCGTAGTATGCCCTGAAACTTTAATAAACATTCCAAATTTTGTCCCAAGATAGACCTTTTAGTACTTGACATTTTAAAAAAATATTAAATTCGATTTACAACTTCAAATTTTAGGGGGGTGTTTCCATTAAAAATGGGTCACACTGTATATCTCTGTATTTTACGTTTTTAAGGTTAATGGTATAGTTGGTACGACTGATGCTGTCAATATTGTTAAAGTATTTCATTCTTTGTGTTTTTCTTATCACTCACGTCAAACTAAAAATACAAATCTACGAATTTAAAATAGTAGGAGGCGGCAAATACCAACCGCTTTTTTCTGAAATGTCCCTAGTAACTAACAGAGAAATAGAAGAATGTCACCAGAAAAAGCATTCGTTTTTAAATTAAGTTTTTTATAAGAAAACTGTTGATTGTTGAGGAATAAGGTGTAAAGGTGACCTAGTGAATAAATGCTTGTGTTTTCAAATAGTTTATCTTGTTGAAAAGAAGGCTGAAAAGTTGCCCTTTTCTGAACTTTGAAGGACCGTAACTTTGTAAATAAGGGAGAGGGCCGCTATTTCCCAAATCAACTCGATGGGATTGAAAACACAAAAATAGGGAGGAAGTCTCAGTATGGTGTGAACATACTTTTCAGCAATACTTATTATTGGAATCACTACACAGGAGAAAGTCTTCGTTGTTATCACACTCGTCATTACTATCAGTACTTGTCCAAGAACGCCACATTTTAAACAGATAACAAAAATTAATTATAACAAAAATTAATCATTACCACACCAATATCAAATTTTAACACTCAAATCGCGATTACTTCC
This sequence comes from Leptinotarsa decemlineata, assembly GCF_025532065.1. NCBI lineage: Eukaryota > Metazoa > Arthropoda > Insecta > Coleoptera > Chrysomelidae > Leptinotarsa > Leptinotarsa decemlineata. Next base: position 15,359,209 of record NW_027412558.1, read on the forward strand.
TGAAGTAAACATTGACAACACGACGACTTGCATTCTATTCGTCACCGTAACATGACTTCAAATTGAATTTTATGACACTTCAGCCAATCATAAAACTCGTTTAGTAAAAATTATCCAATACGAACCGCCAATTCTTCAGTTCACGTGGACTAATTCGTTGCGGCATAATTCCTTTGTATTAGTTTTTTTGGCCTTTGACTTCGCCGACACCTTTAAGATTACTATATCAGTTACTTCGACTATACTAGCAAATTCAACAATGAAAGAATAATGCTCTAATACCTCCTAATTAATAAACCAGACAAAACTGCATTTCTCATTGAAATATTATAAATATTGTTTAAACACTATAAAAAAATCTGTTTTCGCTTCAGGTTTCCGATTTCAAATAATTTAAAAAAACCTTCAAATAAAAAAACATCAAAATCAAAGCCGTTTATGAGAACGTTAGAGGATTGCCTATGTTACGGATACCTAGACGCGACTATTCACTAATTATGCACAAATAGAATACTCAAATACTTATTTTGAGAAAACTATTCCATTTCATTTTTCAAGAAAGATATTTTACTTCATTCCTTTTACGGTGCGCCCTAGTTATATGCTACAAAATCAACAATCACTTCAAATTCCAGTCTCTTACCTTACACTTTATAGATTCACAACAATCGTCTTTTGAACAGCTCTTCCACATAAACATCGACAAAAAAATATTCAAAACAAAATACATCAGACGAGGCCACTCAAACTGTTGCGCCACGGCTACGTGATCCGCATAGCCTTCTATATCAGTTAAGCAAGCAACCTGTGGCAAAAGGACGCGTCGCATCGGGCGCCAGGGTGCACAGACCCGCCGAACAGGGGATCAACAGTTGGCCCTGATGTCTGCATACGGTATAGTGTAACACGCAATATCTCATGTGCCACAAAAATAACAAAGAAATATACGTATTCAACAGGACCGCTTTATGTGTGTTGAACTCGTATATATATGTACAGCGTTGCAGGGGGGAGGTATCGTGTTGACCCACCTAATGGTCGTTTTTTATTCAATCGATAATTCTTTGTTGTCGCTGACGCGAATGTTTCATTCATTTCAAAGCCAGAAGTTAAAGTTGTATGCGGGTTGTGAGGGAAGTGAACTCGGAAACAGCAAATGATTCACACGCAATGAGTTCGTTGAAGATCGGTGGACGAAACTTCAATTTCTGGTGTCCAGTCTGTCCCTCAGATGAAAACATTCCTCTGTGTCAAACTGAATCTCACGATTTTCTCTCAAATTCACTGCTGACATGTGATCTCTTGGCGGGTAAGGACCTGAACTTGGCCTTCAAAAGAGAACAGGCACATAATAAACCTTCAACAATTAATGCACAAACCTACACCCATCTCTGATCACACTTAAAAATTATCAGATGTTTGAAAATCTGTTTAAAATCTGTTTTTCCGTTAAGCAGCTGGCGCACCCCTACGAATGACAACCCTCAGAAATCGAAACTTGTGCGAACTAAGGATTAACGAGGTCTTACCGTTTAACGGATGATTCCTAACACGTTGTGTCAAACGCTGTAATAGTGTTTTTCAATAGTGTTCGTTGTTGGGCCATCCAATCACCTGGTTGTCACTTTCGTGACCAGAGCCTGTAGATTCGAGAATAGGTTCAAAACAACCAGTTTCACATACTTTCGATAAACTACAATGATCCACCATTGAGTTGATATTTTCACAATGATTAATGTTAATGGGTACTAAATATACACATTATCTTACTGTCAAGAACGACTCTCCTCGATAGGAAGACTAAACAGATTGTCTCTGGTCTGGATTCCGGGCCATACTGGCCTGGAAGGCAATGAGGCTGCTGAATCCCTTGCAAAGGAGGGTGCTGCAAGCAGCTTCATCGGACTAGAACCTGTCATTGGCATTGGATTGAACACCTGCATGGCAATAAGAATTTTGGACTCCTGGCGGAATCTTCCAGGATTGGCTCACTCCAAGGCGTTTATTCACCCTTCGAAGCTTGATACCAAACAATTGTTGGACTACAGTAGGAATGAATTACGATATCTAACAGGCCTTCTTACATGTCACTGTTATTTGAATCATAATATGCAAAGATTCGGACTGCCGGAAGACAGTGTGCGTCGCCTATGTTTGGAAAATGAAACAGCAGAGCACATACTTTGTACCTGTCCCACCGGGGACCGAACACAGTTCGGCAGAGCCGTACTCTTACCATCTGACCTGAAAGATCACTCACCATACAAACTAATCGGCTTCGTTAAGAAGCTGGGTTTATTTGGTCGAGTGTGAATAGACAATAGACAATAAACCCTTGCGGGTTGCGGTGGAGGGTCGAATAGACCCACTCACTATGGACCCAACCTAACCTAACGTACTGAGGACTTGATAGTGTGTCGTAGCGTGATTTTGCATTCTTCGCACTTGCTGAGTTATCACTGTCAGATATATTTTATTTTTGATCAGTTTTAAAAATTAATTATTTATTAAAACACAGGTTATGTATACTTAACTAAACACAACTGTTAACATACACTATAGGTATCCGAGCTCAGTGTGGCGAGAGAGATAGCGTAAAGCCGAATCAGTGGGAAGAGAATTGCACAGTCGCATACGTAAAGCGACCCGTCGCCACGGCATGCGTCGTCACGCCAGCAATCGGTTTTACGTGCGGATGAGTGTTTCACATCAAAAAGTATTTTCGTATAATTCAATTTTCATTTGAAAGCAGTTGTTTCCAGTAAAAAGTTGAAATCTTTTTTCTCCCGAAAACTACTCTTTCCTAAAAACAAAACCCTTCAATTTATTTTCACATTACTGTTTTTCCAGGCCATACAGAATGTTCACCTGTGATGAATATATTCTGTTGTTGTTTGCAAATCACGAATTCATTTCAATACATCAAGCGAAAACATCAATTACAGCAATTGCTAGCTGATTGAAAGATATGAAATTTGCGAACTAATTGAATTATGTTGGATGCAATCAATATGTTTCCAATAACCCAAGTCGTAAATGCCATCATGAAAATAATTTTATTGATCATGCACTTGGTGAAATAGTAGCCAACAAAATATTTTTCATTTGCTAGACGTTTGAAATCAAATCTAAAACTTTTGAATGAGAGAAAAATTATATGAATGGAAAAAATTGTTTGATATCAAGTACACACCTTTTTTATGGGGGGATATCAATAATCACTTTTATTCATCAGGAACTTTCTACATCAGTAAATGAGAAACACTATAATCATTACATGCTTTGTTATACTGAGAAGAATTTCAACCTTGGTTTTGACTGTGGAACCTGATGAGTCATTTTATTGCTGAAATCGTTCAACTACTATTAGCTACATTTTTTCAGTGTCTAGCATATATTATGACGAAATAAATTTTATAAAAACGAATTGTTTTTATTACTGTTAGTTACTATGTTAACGAACGTTATCAACAATATTATTTATTTTACTGTGATATATAGATATGTATTATTAGAGGTTTTTTGGAGATGATGAATGTAGCCGTTGTTAGTACGTGGTAGGAAATCGTAATGAAGAAAATAGAATTGAAACTTTCTGTTTTTTAGCACTTTTATTTGTAACTGCAGTTTCGTACTATAAGAACATTTTCAAACTTATACATTAAACCAACAATGGTTCTCTATCTCTCACGTTTATTCACTTTTTTGGGTTAGTAATCTACAATTTGTTTGAATATTTGTTAGGAACCTGCTATAGGCTCATGCCTCTTCAACAATGTTTTATTACATTAGCCTTTATATAGCACCCCTGTAGGTAATAATTCAGGTACTTGGCTTGATTGAGTACCTAAATTTACAATTTACAATGCGGATATGCTAATTTGAAAACCGGTCAGTAAACTAAATCGATTTGATCATTTAACAGGTTGCACCAGCAATGTTTATGCTTGTGAATTTCCAAGGATCCTAAATAATTTAGTTTGTATTTGTAACCCTTCCTTGCATAGAGCAAAATTTCCGTATCGTTTATATTCATTTAGATGCATACCAAGGAATGGTTTGAAAACGTCGAATCATTGTTTTCTAGTCTAAAGGACCTTTCATGTTCAGCATAGCGTTTTTGGAAATTTCGACACTTGAGTTTATAAACTCCAGATTTCTCCAACTTGTCCACCTCATCTTTGGCATTGACAAGGAAATGAGATAACCTGGCATGTGGTCTAAATACCACTTCCACATTGTTTTTTTCTGAAGAAACCCGCTTTTATCTCTGTTCTTTTTCCTAAATATGTTAGAGTTACCCATTTCTTGATTTCTGGTTGTTTGACCTGAGGGTAGGTATATTAATCTGTAAGTGAATTTACTTACGGCTTTGTTTTCTGACTAACTTCTGGATAGTATCTGCGTTGAAACCATTATTATGACCTATCTGTGTAATTACATCAATTTCCATAGTTATATTGTTAGCAGACAAGGGCAGTGAGAATGCTCTGTGCAAAATTGAATTGAAGGCTGCTAATTTATGACTGTTTGGGTGGAAAAAATCGCTTGGGATGATGATGTCTGTAAAGCTAGGTTTTCTGAAAACATTGAACTCAAATGTATTCTGATTGTATGTAATGGTCCGGTCTAAGAAATTCATCTGTTTCTCTATCTCTGTTTCAAGTGTGAACTGAACGTTGCTATTGAGATTATTCATGAATGTCATAAATTGGTTCAGCTGTCGTGTAGTACCTTCGAAAATTTCGTCTACATATCTGTACCAAAAATGAATATGTTTTTTACCCAGGTCGGAATTTACTATAGTGGTCTCCAAGTTGTTCATAAATATGTCTGCTAAAAGTGGACTAAGGGGTGAGCCCATTGACAAACCTGAATCCTGTATATAAAATTTGTTGTTGAACTGTAAGTAGCTCTGATTTAGGCACACATCGAAAGTTGTTGAAACTTTAAAGAAAGTGATATGGTAAACTTTGGCTTGATCTAATATGTCTAAAATGAGGGGCTTTCATTCGTTGTACGAATGTACAACATACTCATACTCTTTACATCGAATGAAATTAAAATTAAATTAAATGGCGTGGTTTGGTTTCTTATGTTTTCGCCTAAAGTCAGTGAATTTTTAATGCTGTGAGGTGGGACGAAATTGGTAATACTTTTGAACAACTTGTAGAGACGTATTCCTAGTTCTTTTACCGGACTATTTATATCCGAAACTGCCGGTCTTATAGGGTTATACTTTTTATGTGTTTTTATCAGGCCATATAGTTTAGGGCAAGAGGGGTTCATGTTGGTGATTCTTCGTTTCTTTGATTCCGTGAAAATGATTTTAGTATCTAAGAGGAAATTTTTCAGTTCATTTCGACTATTTTATCGTTGGGCCTTTCTTGATGACAGTAAGGTTTTCATTTCGAATGACTATAATGCGGTATTAATCCTTGTTCCAATTAAGTACCTCAAATACATTGTGCATTCAATATACATCAATGTGACCCTTCACAGCATATAATTTCAATGAATATTTTTGAACATATTACAGATTTAAAATGCACCCGTGCAGGGCCGTAGCAAGTCGCTAGTAATGATGATATTTTAGGATCCATTGGAAAAATTCATCCATTCCATTATGTCAGAAAGATCTTCGATTGAATAAATCATTACATTTTGATCAGAAACAATGACTCCATTAATTACTCGAGACGCAAATTCTATTTGTTGAACAGTTTCTCAATGAATAAATTCTCCTTAGTAAATATTCTTGAATATATTATACACCCATCAAATTCCGTGATAGTTCCTACTAGATCACCGGTATCAATAGCAATGAAAACCCCGTATCTGGATATATCAATATGATTCATATTCCTTCATCTACCTTTGGCAAGATTAGTTGTAACTAGACTAGAACCTAAATGTCTCGAAATCCAATACAATACAGCGCTGACCTACCATAGATCTCATCATCTACATCGACCGCCGCGCCGAACGAAATTCGTATCTTTCTTTGTAACTTCCACTGCAACCAGCTAAAACCAGAGCCCTAGAGAGAAAGGGGCAGAGAATGACAGAGGCCGAATCTCGCTCAGCGTTAGATTTTGAGTTTTTTGTTGATTCCATAGATGACATCTTCATAAGAGATGTTCTTTCTTGGATAGTGGAGTTCAACAATGGATTCATCGTTCAGCCTAGACCCTCTAATTCGACCTGTGGTGATCGAAAAAGATCTGCCTGGTGTTGGATCACGAATACTTCGTTTCCGGCCTCTTGTCTTGCAGTGAAAGAAAACTTCGGAGAAAAATAGAAGACGAATCTCATGTGGCGATCAATGTCAAAGCTTGACTCTGCATCAAGGAATCACTTCAGGAAACCTTGTATATCATTGATATTGGTGGTTTGTCTTCTGTCCATCTCATAGATGTCATCTTCATGCTCATCTAGGCATCAGAAGAAACTTGATAAGATCTAAATGTAGGTGAAAATATAATTTTTCCCATGAGATCTGGGGTTATCAATCTGTTATTTCGTCACACCTCGCCTTCTCCTTGTGGACGAGAGCATTCCATTGAATACACAGACCAACTGTAATATGATTCATCTAATCAATAACGTTCTTTGTTTAATCCTTTTATATTATTTCATGTGACGAAAAATCAGGACTTCGGAAACGTATTCTGAACACATATTGAGATACTGAATAACATATTCAAAATTCACAAAAACCTTTCATACGTACTTTCAGAAACGTTTCAACGCAAACGAATACAAATTTTCTTTTCTAAAGGGCGCTAACACATAATTTTGTTTCACCAAAACGTTTCAAGATTAAAAAAACCGGAATCAGAAATCATGATACAGTTCTTTACGAAATCATTTGGGAAATGAATTTAATTGGAAAACAAAAAAACTACTTATGTCTATTACATCTGTTGTAAATCGCAGATAATTCATTTTGGTATGTCTAACATTTATGTGACAGCTGTTCATACATATGCTGTCTCTTTATACCTCTAAATGTGTGAAATCGTATAAACAAAAAAAAATAAAATATTGGAATATTTCCAGAAATATATCAAATTGCCTTTTTAAACGTTAATTATAAAACCAAGATTTCGGAAAGGCTTTTTTTCACTGAGGATACACTATAAAAACACACTTATGTTTATTTTCCATGATAACTTTATATTTGTTGACTAGTTTCGGTCATTACACCATTTTCAAAACTAAATAGATTACATTCAAATCTGAGTATCTATACCTACATTGCCTATACCTATCGTAAATAATTTGATACCTACTTTGTGTATACCTGGGATGACCTCAATTAATAGCAGTATATCAATGAACATAAAAAAAATTTTGATAAAATGTAGGTCTAGGGAACTGGATTATAGGTTTGGGAGAGGACTATTATTTAGATTAAGTTGTTCGTTGGGGATAATAGAATCGGGATTTTTCTTAGACCTGTTTATTTCCATAGATTCCAATAGTCATCATTTTCCCTTTATCGCATGTGTGGAGGATTCTTAAATCATCTTTAACTATTTTATGATTCGAATTTTGAAGATGTTCATATACTAATGATATTTTATCCGAAATAACATGTTCATGGTACCTTATATCAAAATTTCTACTAGTTTGGCCTATATATATGGCGGGGCGTTTACCACATTCTAGTCGATATATACCAAACCTCTTCCCTTTAGGTTTGGCAATAAATAATCTGTTTCTTAAATTTCCGTTGGATGTGTAGGATGTTTGTAGATTGAAATTTTGAGTGGTCAATCAAAGAAGTAACTTCTATGCAGTTTAGACATCTTTGTGAAGAGTTTTTAAACTTAACTGCTTTTTTTCTTCAGGAAGTTTCTCACATTTTTTGTATAAAGCTGGAGAAGTGAAAGCAAAAAATCTTTTACCCAAAAACTTATTTCCTCTAACAATATACCCCTTTCAATTATAAAGATATAGTAAAAAATGCATTTGAATGTTTAAGGAATCGGACAGACGCTGTAACTGAAATATCGATTTTAACATGGTTCTCGAAGACATCCACATCTGTAATTACATACAATGTGGAAAAATCCAAGAAATATTGGACAGGCAGATCAGAAATATTTATCGCTGGAATATCATCCAGATACCGAAGCAAATTTATTTCAATATTGGATTACAAGACAACTGATTCTAAATATACCACTCAATAGTGACTTAGTTTATGGATGACTTTTCTTATCATAATTAATAATTATCGAGAGTTCCTGGAATTTCCAGTACAAAAATGTGGATTCAAAATTTCTTGTTCGAAAGAACATATAAGAAAAACCACCTACTTGAAATAGAAACAAATTTAAGATTTTCTGGAGTTAATATTTCTACGTTTTTAATTATTTAGCTTCAGAACAGAGACATGTGGTGCTAAGATTCCCTTCAGGTCATTCTATTTTATAGCACTTAAGTTTCTTTGGCATGATTGTAAATCGACAGTACCCTCTGAATATCACCAAATTCAACGATCAACTCGATAAAAAAAGAACTGCAAATATATTGAAATTCAGTAATAACAATTAGTCAAATCGAAAATTTATATAATCATTTCGTTACCGTTACTGATCCAATAATATAATTCAATGGCAGTAATTCAAATTCTGAATTTAAAACATATGCGTTTTTTTTTTCTTAATACTAGGTTTATTTTTTAGCAATATACAGTAAAGTATGCCTTTAAAATGTGTTAACTGCATCTCTCCTTAGGTACATATATATGCTTTTTTGCTACTAGGAACATATCGAGTTTATTGAATATATTGAACGTGTAAAGAGTAAGTATATTGAAAAAATATTATTGGTGCAATAATATTGAAGAAAATGAAAACAGTTCTTTTTTTACCCATCAATATATTAAGACGGCAACAATATCATTGACGGGTGTGATGGCTATATTGATTGCCATATAATGCAGTAATACGTTTATTTATAGCACCATTTTGATATTTTTTGAAGTTATACCTCTTCTGGCAAGTTAGGGAAAAATGATGTGAGTAAATTTTACGATGCTCGCGCTCACCGTCACAAAAAATCGAAACCCTGAAGGTAGCTCCGTCTTCAATTTATATGGCCGTTGCTTCTCAGTCGCGCGCATTTGGCCAGACTTCTCCTGTCCATAGTGAACAGAAGCTTCGTCCGAGGGCGCAGTTGTCTTGCTCAAGGCAATGCTACCACCCTAAGTTTTCTCATTCAATTTTTCTTTTATGAAAACACTTTTCCACAGAAATAACATATCTGTCATCGCACTGACGACCTCGTCGAATCCGTCGACATCCAGCCTGGTTACTGGCGTAGGGAACCGCCAGTTCTCTCAAATTGTCTTTCACACCAATATTTATTCGAACATGACTTTAAAAAAACACTTCACTTTCGGATTCCACTCCGACCACGACATCCACGTGCAATTTTTGAGAACAATCGTTATCGGCACAACCGTCCTCTGTCGCGATCGGAAATAAAGTCCCTGAAATTCAGTAGCTAGTCAACATTTTAGTTTTTCAAAAAAAATTACCAACAAAGTAATAGTGAAGACATCTACGTATGTTTGCGTGAACAACTGGCAACTATATTTACGATACTTATTCAAGTGTTTTTGAACCTAAAACACGTGTTTTGTATCAGTCCCAATGAAATATATACAGGATGTAACATAAGTACGTTAAAATATTCCAGTGACGTATTCCTGATACAATTTTAAGAAAAAAAGTCAATGTGAACTTTTGTCTGAAAATACTTCGTTTTGGAGATACGCGGTGTTGAAATTGAATTTTTTTGTTCGTTTTTAAAGATAACTTTTGCAAAAAATAAGTTATCTGCACGAAATTTGGTAGCCGGGGATTTTGACGTGGTAAATCATAATTTCGTATCAATTTTCATGTAACATCTAGAGGGCGCTGCGTACGCTGTCATTATTTATTTCAAATTGTCCTAACTTTTTTGACAGTAAACTTTTGGTACTTCTCATAAAAAAACCTAATTCCTACACCTTTGCTAAGTAAAAAAAATACATCTCCTCAACAACGCTGAAGGAGATCGTTTTCGAGATATTTACAATTTTCTATATCGATGCATATTACTTTATAGCCAAATTTGATTTCAATAATGTTTGTCACTCTCCACTTGCAAATTAAGTTAATTAAATCGAGTAGGCTATGAAAGTTTGATTATAAAAATAGAAGTTTGCTGTCACATTTTCAACTATTATCTGACAAATTCACAGTTCGGAGTTTATAAAGTGTTTTTTTGACTTCACGAATGCTATCAGGAAAGGTATCCCCAACGCGTGACTCCTTGTGCAGCGACATTTGCGAATCTTTTCCGGCGACTTTCCGAATATGGAAGCTTTGAAACGAAATCTGCAGTGGGACGGCCACGGACTACAAGAACTGTAGAATTGGGGGAGGCGGTTCTCGAAGAAATTAGTGAACATCCAGAGACAAGTACAAGAAAAATTAGTCAAACTTTAAATGTGAGTCACATGACAGTTTACAGAATTTTGAAGGAACAGCAATTATATCCTTATCATATTCAGCGTGTCCAGGCACTTACGCTACGTGATTTCCAACCACGTATCGAATTTGCTTAATGGCTTCAAAGAAAAGTCGAACAACATCTGCAAATTTGATCGAAAATCCTCTTCACAGATGAGGCTAATTTTTCAAGAAATGGTATCATGAACTTCCATAACAACCACATCTGGGCGAAAGATAACCCACATGCGATAACGCAAACTCATTTCCAAGAGAAATCCTCTTTCAATGTATAGGTAGGCATAATTGGGGACTATTCAATTGGGCCCTATTTTTTCCCCTTACGTTTGAATGGAGATGCTTAGTAACATTTTTTGGAACACGAGCTTCCCCAACTTATGGAGACCATTGGTCTCCGAAATCACTCCTGGTTTATGCACGATGGAGCTCCTGTTCATTTTAGTGTGATAGCAAGAAATTTTTTAGACGTAGCATATCTCCAACGATGGATAGGAAGAGAAGGCACTGAGCATTGGCCCCCGAAGTCATCGGACCTGAATTCCGTCGATTTTTTCTTTAAGGGACACCTAAATCACTAGTTTATGCTAGCCCCATTGAAAACTAGGAAATGTTGATGGATCGCATCATAGCTTGCTGCGAAACGATGGGTTTCCATATGTTGCGTATTTCTACGCTGACTTGGCTGAATATGTTGTTGGACAACATGTAAGCGGCTTCCTTGAACTTTCTCCTAAACCAATGTTCCTCTCTCAAGCGAAAAATGGCCAACTCCCGCCAAACGGTCATCTCACCAGTGAAGCGGAAAATGGAAAGCGGGGAAAAGTGAAAGTACTCGAACGACCTATAAATAGTCATCTCTCGGAGGAATCAGTCCAGTCATCACCCGAAGACGATTGTAGATACTAACAATCGAAACGTCGTGAACTAACGTGACTTGGAACCTCTCAACTTTTTATTTTTATTTTCTTTTTTCATTTCTTTATTTTTATTTATTTTTGTTCAATTGTTCTATTTTACTTGTATTTTATTTCACCATTATTTCATTTCAGGTTTATTTTGCTTAATATAATTGTTATTTTCAGCTATTCATTTTTAATTCTCTTTTTTAGTTGCTCCAGGGATTTCAAATCATTTTATATAGTGGACAATGGAAGTCCGAACTAGTGAAATAATATGACAACGTACGCAACGCCCTCTAGATGTTACATGAAAACTAATACGAAATTATGATTTCCCATTCCAAATTTCGTGCAAATAGAATAATATATCGTGGTGATTAATATTTATTAACAATTTATTGATTTAGAGATAATTTACTGTGATTATGAAAAAACTAAAAATCAAACGATAACGTTAGTGCCGAACCAATTTTTAATATCGCTATATCTAATATCTAGCTTGGACAATAGCTTCCACTTACCGTTCGAATATATATTCCTGGAGCATTCTATTCGACTCCTCTATGACCGCAAAACGACGTTAATTTTTTTCATGTGTGGGTTTTCTCTCGTACAATGTGTGAAAATTGAACCATATTAGGAAATCTGGTTAATGTGAATTAATATGGGATGAATTTCCTTCCATTTATTGAATAAGTTAACAAAACCGGACCAAAAACAAAGGAGATTTTAAATATCAAAATTTAAGCGGCCGTTTTTAATCCACCCGAGTGAAATTCTCAAATTTTGAAATTAATCAATGTTATTGAGTCATGTGAAGGCTACTGTTTTTTCATCATATCTTGCGTCAATAATATTGATCGTGAAAGGGCTGCCTTAATGTTTTCTGGATGTTATCCCATCAAAGTTTTTTAATTTTCGACATATGTCACGATCTAGAAAGAATAACGATTGTTCAAAAAGATTGAAAAATATGATGTTGGAAAAAGGGTAATGAATAAACACTCACAAAAACATTTCAGCATATTTAATCATTCGTAAATCGTAAAAACCTACACTGCAAAATTATGTGTGCGACCACGTTTCATTCATTTCATGGTTTCCGAATAAATTCCCTGGTACAATAAATAAAAAGACGATAATCCGCTGGAAGATAAACGAGATCGTTAATATTTCTCTCGTCTCATCTAGCGATAAATATTTGACTAACATAAACGTCAGCACTGGGTCTTGCCGTATTATTAACCAGAACGTTGGGACGTTTCCAAAAACGAAATCACAAGCGAACATGAGGCTCAATCATTAAACCGATATTTGTTTATTTAATGAGATAATAAGGCAGCCGCGTTTCTCTATGTTCGAGGGACGAGACAGACATTGCTGCTCCAGTTTAATTTTGGAAAATGAATACAATTGGGGCATTGTGTTGCGTGCCAGATTATGTCGGAAATATTGACAGATCGCTACTGATAAGTATGATTTAACACCGAGGCGATTCTCGAGTGTAGTAGATAAAAAAATATATACAAAGAAAATCTTTTGGAAAGTTTTTTGAATATTCAAAAAACTACTTGTTATACACCACATGATCAGAAATGAATATCAATATAGATCTTGAATCTATGTAAAATCTTGTTTATCCAGAGTTTATGATGCCGGGAAAGAAAGTTTTTGGCTTTCTACTACTCCATCTTGATACAAAAAAAATGGAAAACTTCCAAAGAAAGAAAAAACGCAATTAATTTCAAAAATTAACTCATAGTCTGGGTCACAAGATCTTTTTTTTGGAACTTCTCTCCAAGGGCAATGAAAATTATGATCCAGGGCACATTCGATTTAGAATGACCTCTAACAACTTTTTGAAAAAATTTCAAGAGGGCCTCAAAAATTGCAAAAGTTATTAACAATTTGTAAAAAGGGGATTTGGTTTTTTGCAAATATCTCGGAAAATATTAAAAATATAAGAAATTTGAAAAATGATCCTTAAAGAGAAGGAAATTTACTAAAAAAAGTCACACCTCCCGGAATTCTATCACGAATATTTATAATTTTAATTTACAAGCGATACCGATACAGACCGATACGCTGACCACTGACCGATACGCACCTTTGAACGATAAAAATTATTTTAACCCAAATATCATTATTAAGAAGAAAAATTCAAATATTTTTTAGAGTTTTGAGTAAACGAAAATGCAGGAAAAAATTTTTTTCTCGTGATTATTTTATTAGATATAATTTAGTTGACCAACTACTTTTTACAAGTTTTAAATTTACATAAAAACTCTGATAATTTTTCAACTGAAAACGTAAACATTTTTTCACTTCTTGGAGCTTTTCTTGAAAGTCTTCAAAAAAGATTCCCGTTGGAAAAATTGAAAAATTTTGATTTTCACTTTGTTATTAATAATATAATCAAAGATTAAAGATTGAAGCAAATGTACATTCAAATTTGTTCGTATTCTTATCTAAAGTTACATAAAAATGATTTATCATAATTTTTAGCTCTATTTGTTTAAAAAATTGTTATAAACAAATGTATTTTCTATAAGATATTTGAAATTTTTTTGGGGGATTTTTATCAGTGATGAATATTGTGATTTATAAAAAATCATTTCTCAAAAAAAAATGCCATTGCTCAAAAACTCATTTGTTGATTAATAATTTTTTTTGCTACTGAATATGAATATTGAGGAACAATTTTTTTAAATCATAACAAATAACATTTCGAACAAATGCTCTAACACTCTTATTTATCAACTTTTTTGACAATGAGGAATTGCCAAACGCAAAATGGAAAAATATGTGAAAAATTGAGAATTTTTTACACAAAAAGTGACACATGGTTGTTTCTCGAATAGTTTATGAGTTATAAATTATTTAAAAGCCATAAAAAACAGATTTGGGGGTATTTTAATGAACAATTCTCAAAAAATTTGAATTAAAACATTTGTCTGAAATCTTATTTGTTTATTACTAAAACTTATTACTAACTATTACTAACAGAAAAGACAAAGTATCTTTGTCCTATCTCCATTAGTTTATGAGTTATTTTAATAACAATGATTGAGAACCATGAGGAAAATAGAATAATATTAAAAACATTGTAAAAAATAGAGAGAAACGTTTTACACAAAAAATGAAAGAAGGTTGTTTAGGTTTTTTTGGTGGTATTAAAAAAATATATCGCAAAAATTTTTGTTTAAAACAAATTGTTTATCAAATAAATTAAAATATTTTTTTAGAATATCGAAGAGAAATAAAATTTATGATTTTAAAAAAATCGTTCCTCAATATTCATATTAAGTAGATTATGCAAAGAAGTAACTTTCAGACATAAATTGGATAAAGAAGCTCTCTCACGAAACAGCTATTTTCATGTAAATCTTGAATTGTACGAAAGAAAATGACTTTCCAAACAAATACTTTTATATGAACGCTGAATTAAAACACTTTTCTATATTCCATTTGTATTCCAAACATTCGTGATGGAATCGAGTCAGATATCAATGCCCTTTTGAGAACTTTCACAACCTGAAAAAATTCAGAATGGTAATAAAGAACTTTATACGGCTGTAAAGAGGGTAAGCTTTTAGTTCTTCCCGATTAGTAACAGCACATATCAATTTGTTTTCAAGAAAAATTGTGCTATTCAGGGGAAAGTAGTCTCATTGATCAGTTCCGTCAATCAAAATAAGGGCTAACTATTTTGAAAATACTTATCTTGATGTTTAGGAAACTGAAATCTATCTCTGTTATCAGAATCAAACAATGAATATTACTGGAGTTTTTCCCAACTTTGGGAAAGGTTCCAAACAGTGCATCATAAGTAAATTAGAATCAAACAAGTTATTATATTATATTGAAGTTCTTTTCTCAGAATTCGTGATCTTCCAAATTCCTATAATAAATATCAATGGCAATTTAAACTGATGGAGACTGATGGAATGGGTGTCATGAGAAGATGGGAGAACAAACGCAATAAGCCCAAGAGGCTGCAGTGTTTCCTGGAGACTTGGATTAAATGGACAAGTCAGACAGCTCCCAAGGTATAAAAAAAAAACTATGAAAAATGTGAATATGGAAACATTCGATGTATTGTCAGATGTTCTCTAATATTAGTTTCTTGTCATTCTGCCACTTTCAACGTCTTTCTTCCAACACAAAAATCGCCGGGACCGAAAAAAAAAAAAGTATACAGTAACGCTCCAAAAAATTTATATACTCGTAATAGTTGTCGTCTAACAACTTCATAAAATTGATTACTTCCTTCCTTTCGTTGAAAGATTCCCACATTTTTTTGTATCAAGATGGAGTGGTAGAAAGCCAAAAATTTTCATTACAAAAAAATTTGTCACTCCCAAAAATATAACCCTTTCACTATAAACTTCATAATATATTAATGATTTCAGCCAGTTTGGTTTCAGGATACAAACATAGAACATTCCATAAAACATGAAGTCTGATTGGCGAAATCTTCGTTCCGAAACGTGGAAAAATAGGACAGGATTCTACGTGGGACATAAGTTCAATCATTAGTATGTTATTCGCATTGAAAACACTAGAGAAACTACTTATAAGCCTTTTGAATGAATCATCCAGGCATCGAGAAAAATTATAAGCATAATGAAAATGATGACCTGTCATGTGATGCCAACTCATCAGTCTACCGTAATCGCGTGATGAATATAGAGGTTCCTGACACCAAGAACAGGGTTTGCCGCAAGACCCTAATGTACTTGCTGTCAGCAAGTACATTAGGGTACATTAGGGTTGAGACCGCATATTCAGCATATGCGGTCTCAACCTATATACATCGATATAACACGACCCTTAGAGTGCTTCATTACCACCTACGTCATTTTTACGGTTTAGACGACACACTTTTGTTGCCTTTTATTCTGAGGATGTTGAATCCCTCGTGGAGAATAAGAAGTGTCTATTTTATTGAAACCATTCATTCCCCATCCTCAGGATGATACAAGCTAATAATCCTTGTGTTTGAAATATCCACTGGAGATTTCAGCTCAGTGAGGCGAATATTGTGCGAAAAGAGAAAGTAAAACGTATAAAATGTCAAGATCCTCTCTTCCATCTCCGCAGACTTTATTCAGATCACTGGTAAAATGGTCGTCCTGATTGTTGGAGTCCTTAATGGAATATGCCGTCACTACTCTCGAATCTCAAGATCATGCTGGTTAGCCGCAATAGGGCAGAAAACTTGGCCGGACAAATGCAGAAGGATGTGATTCTTTGAACTTACCGTCTGCTAAGGGCACATGATTCTCGGGCCCAATGATCACCCACCCACTGCACGAAGTGTGATCATTAGATAATGCTGGATCGCCCTTGGAATGTATCGTTTCGGAAACAGGCCCCGACAAGCGCAACCTCTTCAGATAAAGAGAAATTATATTTCAGGAAATAATCTTTACGAATACCACTCGACCTGAAAGTTTTCTCCATTTTTCCTTTTTTCAAACTCAAACTTTTTTTTTTTTAATGGAAATTAATCGATAAAATGTTCATTTCTTGTGTTTCGATAAAACACTATTTCCGAAAATCGATAAACTATTTTTAAGTTCTATACTTAGCAATACTTTTCATACCGTAAAGAAATAACTAACACTTTTTGTTAATTACTCCAGGGCTACCACCACCCGCTCCACTAGATCGATCATTGCATCTTGTATAGTCTAACCGAGTCTGTTTATTGGAAAATCAATGAATTTGAGTCTGTTAATTTTCATTCAAAGACAGGATTTTTCATTGAGTCTTTCCGTTTATCTGGTATGTCACAATTTTCAAAGTAGAAGTTGATTTGGTATATGGAATGATTGCAACAAGTGTACAGGAATGGACTTGATCAATTTGACTTATTAGAGTACCTCCTCAGAAAATATTTATTTGAAATCAAAAATTTACATTTTCTAATTCCTAATATTGATTTTTTCGAAAATTGCAATACCCAGTAAGGACCATAACTAAATTTTATGACCTATTATTCTGAGAACACAAGGCATAAGGATATTAAGATATAACAATCTCTAGCGAGAAGCAGGTGATTCGCATTCGTATGTATGCTATTAAGATTAAGATTTGGTGCAGTTGCCATCGTAAATCTGTAGTTTACTTTGAATATTAAATGCCGAGGTGTGTTAATGGTGTTTTGTTTGAACGATCAATTATAATGGAAATCTAAGCGTGTATGTTGATTTAGGTTATGGTTAGTCATTTCACGTATTATTAAGATGACCAATAAACTTTTCGAGTGTGATGAAGTAGATAGTTATTTTCCATCGGATTGTTGGATGTGAACCAAATAATTGGATATTCCTATCACTCCAATTTCAAGGATTATGCTTCATTCCTTATGTATCTGATGCACAAAATTAGAAATAAATAACATTTTTCACAAACAATATGAAAGTTATAAGTAGGTACTACGAAAACCCTTTGGAGGGTGAGACTTTCAAACGCTATTTGGATTTTTCACTTAGTCACTTATTTACATGAAAAAAAAACAAAAAATTATTGGCACGAACACCCTTCTAGTATTTATATCATATTAAATGAATTTAAATGAAAGTATTTGAGAAATGGGGGATCACTGGCAAATTAAATAAATAAAAAAAACAAAAATGTTCCAGTTACAATGCTTGCCAATTGATCAGAAATTGGCAAAAAATCAATATAATTTTATACTGAATATTACTGAAGTTTTTTCTCCCAACACCAAACAGTTATTTTAACACCCCGACACGGGTTTCGATCACCAAGTGATCATCTTTAAGAGGTGTTAAAATAACGGTTTGGTATTGGGAAAAAACTCCTGTATATTTTATAATGCTGAAAATTTGACAGAGATAAACTTTTACCGATAACCTTTCAATATTTTCAATAGCTCCACTTTTGACAAAAATTAAAATTCAACAGACAGGTATTGCTGATTACGTTGTTATTTTTTGGATTTCTTCAAGCTCGATCAAAGTAGAAATTTATTCCTGAATCAATTATTAAATACTGACTGTTGTCGCCCTGTACAAGGAGTACTATTTATAGTTAATTTATATGAAACACGACTTGAAAACCTATTATTCAGCAAAACATATGCAACGATTTTGTAAACTCTTTCGAGAATGTCTCACAATGATGTATCGTGAAATACTTATCATGAATTTGCATCATTTTTTTGCCAATTCTTTGACAAAACTGAGAAAAGACTCACAATAGTTCCCTAATTATGAAATGATAAATCAAAATTGTGTTGTTTCTTTCGAAAGTAAATTCTTTAAGAATGTCATTGTGTAACGTGTTGACTAACTTGTTAAAAAAATTCTTTTCAGCAATCATAGCGATAACAGCAATCATTCAAAGTTGTTTTCCTCGATATTCCATGAGCAAGCATCATCGGAGAATTTCAATTAGTCATGTACTCGGGTAGATAAGAAATAGTTCGCAAGTATTAAATTTGCAAAACATTTTTCAACAACACCTAGTTTCCCAACTAGTAAACAACTCAGTGTCGTCGGTGATATGATGAATATCTCAATAAATACAGTTTAAGAAACTAAAAAAACACGCTTTCAAAGAACATCGAACTGAAATGTTAAAAATATTTTTTTTACAAATAAGTTTAAAACAACGAACGAAAAATACTAGTATTGATGTGAAAAAAGCGACGGGCACTTGATATACAAAAAAAAATGGCACAAAGCTCCCCACGCTTTTTTCACAATAACACTGGTATTTTTCGTTCGTTATTGTTTTAAGCTTATTAATATTATTAATTAATAAATGTTGTCTTAAAACAACGATAAAAATAAAATAAAAACAACAATAAAAATTAATTGGCGCTCCGGGGCGACTTCATTGATTCCAGTGGCGCATTTGCTTTTTCAGCTGCAGAAAAACCCGGAAAAATCTGCAGCACCACATCATCTGAAGATCTTGATAAAACAATTGAATTAATTAATTAATTGTTTGAAGCTTATTAAAAAAATAGTTTTAACTTTTTAGTTCAATGTTCTTTAAAAGCGTGTTTTTTAGTTTTTAAAACAATATTTATTTTTTACTTTTCAGTTTCATATGCTATAAAAGCATGTTTTTTAGTTTTTTAAACTATATTTATTTTTCACTTTTAGTCCGATTTATTGTCAAAAATTTTTTTTCAAGTTCGAGTCACTAGTATTATAAATCTTTAACAGACGGCGAATGTGAAATTCCACTCAAACAACATAATAAAGTTTGAGGTCTTAAATTCTATAGTAATACTGAGATGCAGGTAGTATAGTAAATCTTCAACAGAGGGCGGACAGTTGTAAAATTTGTTTCGAAGTAAAGAGAAAATTTGCAGTAATAATTTCAAATATTTTTTTTTAATAAGCTTAAAACAATAACGAACGAAAAATACTAGTATTATTGGGTTTTTCAGTTTTTTAAACTATATTCATTTTAATCTAAACTTTGGGATCAATCAGCCGTATATTGTTTAGAAAAATGACCATCGATATTTTCCGATTCCGGAGAGGGAGCCTGATCAGCGACCAAGCCCAAGGAAGGCAGCAGGCGCGCGTGTTAATTAAAAAAAAAATACTTTTTTCAAATGAAGAAATACATGTAGAGTGAGTTCGACCAATTATATCTGTCAAGTCAATCTAATAATATTTACCATGCTATCACCAGGATGAACTTGGATTTAGAAAAAACATTTCTATTTTCTAAAAATCATGGCCTTCGAATTAATCCAAATAAAACAGTAGCCCTATGTTTGGGATCTGATCTACAAAGAAATGAAGTTGAAACAAATTTTCATCTTTTTCTTGACAATGAACCGATTGACTGGGTGAGTTCAGCAAAAAATTTAGGGGTATATATTGATAACAATCTCTCGTTCAACGAGCACGTTAAACACATTTACAAAACTTGTTTTTTTAAACTGAAATCCTTATACAAGTTTAAGTTCCAGCTTTCCCAAGAAACAAAGCTGAAATTAGTTCAATCATTGATTTATCCCCATATTGAATATTGCAGCTCAGTGTATTACAACTTCTTACCAGACTATAATAAACACAAACTTCAACGTATACAAAATGCTTGTATGAGATTTGTGTGCTGCATAAACTACCGTAATCATGTAACTCCATATTTATTGAAATTAGATCAGCTGAATATTGAGTTTAGAATTCGTTATCTCATATCTGTATTCTTATATAAACTATTGGAAAGCAAAACTCCTAATTACTTGTTCAGATTACTTAGTAAGCGATCTGATAATCATTCTATCAATTTAAGAAAAGATACATTTACCATTCCATATCATGTTACCACCAAATTTGAGGGATGTTTTTCTTACTTTGCACCAAAGTATCTAAATAATTTATTACCGTATATGCATTTGTCTATATATCAATTCAAAAGTACTTTGAAAATTAATTTCTTAGATGTTCAAAAACGATTGTAATCTTTTATGTTATCTTTATAATCTCATAATAGTTTGTTTTATATTATTTTTGTGTCTATTGTAATTGTTATTGTTATAGGTAGTCTTTCTTACTGTATGCTTATTTTTTTTCCTAATTATGGGACGGGTGGAAGATAGCCTCCGGCTAACCCTTTTCCCTTTGTGTATAAAATCTGTTTTTGCACAATAAACATTATTATTATTATTATTATTATTATTATATCAAGGAGGTTACGTACAGCGCCATCTATCCACGAATGGATCAAGCATAATGTCGATAATTCTGTCAAATATACAGATACCGAGCATTCAAACAGGAAAAAAGAGTTACAAACAAACTTACAGGTAAAATTTGTGATATTGATGCTTATTTATTTTGTGGAGATTCAATCTTCAATTTAATGATATAGAGATAAAATACTTTGTCTAATTTCCACTTACTTAATGTATTGATATTAATACGACCAAGGTTTCGGTTTTTACACCATTCTCAAGTATTCTAACACACATACAGGTAAAGCTAATAAAAGCATGGTTATTAAAATGTAGGGAAATATGTGAATTTATAGCGATATGAAAATGATGAAATGCTTTCAAAAATAATGAAGAAAAATGTCGAAAAAATAAATTATGGAATAGACAGATAAATAAACTCAAAAAGAAAACATGCCAATAGGTCGGTCGGTAGCCGGTCGGTTCGACATGGGTGCTTTGTTCACTCACTCGAATTGACCGCCGTGTTGGTCAGTGGTACAAGCCCCAGGCTGAACGATCGATTTTCACTTGCTATCGTCCAACCCGTGTTGGGAATCACACGTAAAAAGGTAGGACCTCGTTAATCCTTAACTCGCACAAGTTTCGACTTCTGAGGGTTGTCGTTCGTAGGGATGCAAAGCTGGTTAACGGAAAACATATTTTGAACAGATTGTTTTTAAACAGGTAAATGTTTCTGAATGGAAATAGGCAACGTTATACCTTCTGCTCATAAGTTACCACTACTTGGTACGAGATTTCTTTGAAGGAGACCTGTTTTTCCATACTCTTGAAAAACTTGGGACCAAGAACTGGGATGAAGTATTCATGAACGAATGTCTGTAATTTCCTATGTACAACTGAATTCATGTGGTCGGTATTCGGATTCGGTACTGATAAAATTTTTATGTGAAAAAATATGTATGCACATTCATTAAAGATAAACGTTTTCTGAACATAAACAACGATAAAAAATAAATGCATTTTTTATATAATCATTTTTTCTCATTGAAATTTGAGATTATGAAACATATGAAAATATACCTGGCGATTTCATATGCGTTTTGATCTCGGTTTTGTTTGTGTTTAGAAAATCAAACAAAAATTAACTTCACATTTGTCAGAAAGTATAGCGTGTTTTTTAGAGAGGTACAGAACTTTGAAATGGAATAAAACAAAGATGAATTTTTGAATTGACATGAAATTTACCTTATTCCAAAGATAATCTTCTGGCATTATAATTAGAATATGACTTCTAGCATATGACCGCCACAGCTGGCTCGGACGTGTGGTCTAATGTGGAGGTCCAATTTTCGATGGCATTTTCCAACATTTGTGGCTGTATATTGGCAATAACGCGGCGAATGTTGTCCTCCAAGTGGTCAATCATTTCGGGCTAGCGGTGTTGAATCCCACGATCTTGGAGGCCAATTCACGGGTCTGAAACGTGAAGTTATGCGGTTCCTTCAATGAATCAATTGTGGCACTAGCTATATGAAATGTTGCGCCGTCTTGTTGAAACCTCATCTTCTGTACATCATCGTTGATCAATTGATGAACGAAAAATAAGTAATCATGTCTCTATAGCGGTCACCATTAACTAACATTACGACCAAGATCGTTTTTGAAGAAGTACGGAGCAATTATTCCACCAGCCCATAAAGCTCACCAGTCAGTTTTTATGGATGTAACGGTGTCCCAACATACACTTGAGGTTTATCATAACTCCATATACGGCAGTTTTGTCTACTGAAGTATCCATTCAAACAAAAATGAGCTTCATCGCTGAACAAAATTCGCTTATGAAAATTAGGATCAACGGCAATCTTGTTTTGGGACCATGCACTGAATCTACGCCTTGCTAGGTGATCGTGAGGATTCAATTCTTGCACGAGCTGGATTTTGTAAGCACGCAAACCAAGATCTTTCCGCAAAATCTTCCACAAAGAGGATGGACAAATATCCACTTCCTATGCACGATGGCGGATGGACTGATTCGGGTCTTCCTCTATACGCTATGCTCCTTAGCAGCAATGATTTTCTGTACGCACTGTACGACGTATTATCATTTAGAGTAAACGTGATGCGAAAACGTTACATTGTTAGTCAAATTAATTGCTCTGATGGACGATTATATTGACCGTAAAATGGACATAGTGTGCGATACGTATTTCGAACAGAACGATGATTGTTCTGGCGTCAGTCTATTCATGACAAAATGACCGTCAGTTAAAAAAGTGTTGCCAATTTAAAGTTCTATACTTACCTCTATAAAAAACACTTTTTACTAAGACAGGTTCAGATATTTATATAACAAATTTGAAAAAGTCTAAATTATTTCATAATATGTTACACTAAGTGTATATAAATAAATGTCCATGTATACGATCATTTTGAGAAGATGACAAAACAGAAAATGAACAATCCAAAACAATCCCTGACGTACACAATATATTCCCCTGAATTCTGTAAATTATCCACTGACCTTAATAACTCTCCGCATTACGGATTCGTAGCTTGGCCTCGACATTATAAATATTAATACCCAACAAATTCCTACAGGGCAATATATTACTGCTATTGCACAATACAAATGTAATTGGTAAATTCTACAGATGTTAAGAACGCAATTTCTTCGCGTGAGTATTGTTATTATTTCCATATCGTGAATCATGTGTTGGTCATTATAGTGGCAAATAGAATAATGTGTACTAGAACTATTTGAATCTGGGAAACTCAGCTTAACATTATCTCATGAACTGTTTATCTGCAGGTCCTCATCAACGAAATAAAAAACCAGCAGTGTGTTATGAAGGTGAACATCAGAAAATTGAGGGATTCAGAAATAGTAAATAAAATGATAAATATGAATTTGAGTCTCGTTACGGAGACTCATCATTCGGCGTCGACAGAAAACTCTATCCACGAATATTTCAGTTAAACGATAATACCAACGGCCCGTTACTTCCATGATCCAATTCCGCATAGCATCATTTCGACCTACCATAGGTCTCATCAGTGTTTGCCACCGAATATCCCTGACTCCTCTCAGATTCAAACAGAACCAAAGTGACTACTGAAGTTTTCTGGACTACTTATAATCTGTTCACATTGTGATGCTACGCACCGTGGCCCATGACAATCGACCAAACTACCTGACACTGACAAAACCGCTAAAGCAGCGTGCGTGAAGTCATCGGATATACATTACTCCACGAAAGGCCCATAAAATGCCGTCGAACAAACTACGAATAAAGTATATATAACTGATCGCATCGGCAAACAATCAGTTTTAAATGAGAGGGTTGAATTTTAAGCGAGGAAAGCGAGAATCAAGTGCGATTGATGTATTGTGTTTATTCAGTGCAATTTGCGTGATCAAATAAAGTTACTGAATTTGAATATGCATACCACTCATTTATTTGTTTATTAATAACCACGCCGAGATCAAACTCATTAAAATCTCGAAATGGTAACAATGTTTCCCTCAAAAATGTGAGAGAGGGGCTTGTTAATTTTTGTATTTTATAAATGGAAACACTGGGTAATTCCAAGAGATTCATATAAGTGAATATAAAAAGACATACCGTAATGTTTTCATTATTCAACAAATGTCAGAACTATAAAAAAAAGTTAGTAAAATTCATTTTCAATTCTCACCGCATCAGTAAGAACTGTGTATATATTATTCGTCCATGAATCCATGACTA
Source organism: Leptinotarsa decemlineata (assembly GCF_025532065.1). Taxonomy (NCBI): domain Eukaryota; kingdom Metazoa; phylum Arthropoda; class Insecta; order Coleoptera; family Chrysomelidae; genus Leptinotarsa; species Leptinotarsa decemlineata. The sequence goes on from NW_027412558.1 coordinate 15,384,065, forward strand.
ACCTAATATCGCCTCGAATGCGGAACACGTGAACATTCGAAGTAGTAAACATGTACTTATATTACACAAATAAACTGTCGATGAATACTTAATTTTTTAAACACACACAAAAATTCTTTAGAGGGAAAACTGAATTCTATTCGATATTTAAATCATCAAGCCTGACGAAAGAACTGATGATATATCATACAGCACGGATTACCAAATTTTATGTTTTTCCGTCGGTTTTTCCATACACTAGTATTTCAGACAGAACTGCTTTGAAAGTATTTTAATGTCGACAGTTGTACATCAACCAATGATTGATTTATTATCTCAGATTACACTAGAATTAGGTACCTTCATGCTTTTCAACTAGCGTTAGCCAAGGTTAACGATTAAACAATTTGAAATTTTTGCTAAAATATCTATACAACCTATAATTAACTCATTCCTTTGATTAATACTCGTGTCTATTTCACTTTTATAACACTGAAATAATTTTACTGAAATATAAATATTCATGAGATATTATAAATGAATATACAGGGCTTTTCATGATGAGCGTTAATTAGCCGTTTCTGGCAAACTATTCAACGGATCAACCTGAAAATTCCACAGTATGCATAAGTCAATATGACCTACACGCCTAAAATATTTTAGACGAAGCGGCGTTGTCGCTTCTACTATAAAGTAGCGGCTTCTTTGATTTTTCAAATGGAACACCCCGTATATAATATCATATTATGATTCATTATCACTTTGTCAACAAATTCATATACTATTTCCCTATACTATTACCGTTTAGAAGATATAAATTAATTTCGATATTTTTTTTACCAAACATGAACTTTTATAAATGCTGATAATCTCTTGCACTAAAACGATCAAATTTGAAATGGAGTGGAGTGATACAATGAGGATCTTCACTCAGAGTCATATTTTCATTTGCCTCATACAGGGTTTTCAAAAAATGCAGATACTTTGATCTCATGAAAAAATGAGTGGAACTCAATTTTTCAAATGGAACACCCTGTATATTTCAACATTTTTGAGCTCTACATCCAATTTTAAATATAATAGATATATTCTAAACGGTGATAGATAGGTATAGGGAAATAGTATATGAATTTGTTGGCAAAGTGATAATGAATCATAATATGATATTATATACGGGGTGTTCCATTTGAAAAATCAAATAAGCCGCTACTTTATAGTAGAAGCGACAACGCCGCTTCGTCTGAAATATTTTAGGCGTGTAGGTCATATTGATTTATGCATATATTATATGCGTATATATATATATATATATATATATATATATATATATATATACATATATATATATATATATTTATACATACATATATGTCAAGCGGCAGTTATGAGGAGGTAGTGTGGGATTTTTCGTATATTATGGGGACATTTGGTGCTTATGAGGTCGGTCCTTGCAACGTTTTTTTATCTAACGTATTTTGTAGGGACAGTCCCCGTAACAACTTTTTATAAATTGTATTTTATCAGGACGGTCCTCACAAAATGGATCGGTTGTAATGAGGACTCCATTTCGATATGCTTCAATGTTGAGAATATTTTCATTTAATAATATTATAGATCCTAAACTAGTCGCAAATAGTTCAGTTTGCGAATCAAGAAATACAGCCAAAGCTGTGATCGAAAATAATTCCAAAGCAGTCGCAAATATGTTTTTTCGATGATTATTTAAGTTGCGCATTGTCAAACCCAGATTTCTATCATCTAAGACTGTGTTGGTGGTAATGGAACAAACCAGCCCAGAAAATTTAATTGAGAACACATTTTTACGGTATTTAGGATGATGATAAAGGCTAGGGCGGTTATCATAGAAAAACTGCTTAAGTTGGAATGACCATTCAGAGTATGACCATGGTGAATATTCATTGTTTTTATCATGAAGTTTGTAAACTAGAAAGCGAAATCTAAACTGTGATCATAAGGCCTGACTTTTCTTCAATTCAATTGTTTTTTTTATCTATTGAATCTATGTTAATACTAAATATATCTCCGCTAGAGAGGATCAGTTATGATTCATATTAATAATTTTTATTATTGACATCATTGAATCTACAAGAGATGTTGACAGACACAATCTCTAAGTTACATTACTTAACAGTGACTTAGCACAAATATTGTTACAACAAAATTAACACAAAAAAGTCTTTTTTATTAATTAAATTACATAAATCAGGGTTACCTATATACCAATTTGAATTACATTCTCTATTGGAATAATTACAATTCATTCAGACAGATACTCGGGAATAGTAGATAAACTTTTTTGCTTTTTATGAAAATTTGTTCCGTGTGGAGTTAGCGGATATTGGAATTAGACAACTCAAATATCAAGGAACATAATATTTTTCAATGAAATAAAAACAAAGATTAAACATCCTTCTTTGTTGTCAACCGGGAGATAATTGAATAATTTGATGGCTCTCTACCCAGCTCCTCTATCAAATCAAAAATTTATTAATACATTGTTAAAGATTAATTAAGAAAGTGAGCTATTTTTGGAAAAGAAAGTTCTTTGCTTTCTACTACTCCATCTTGATACATAAAAATGAAGGATGAGGGAGTCTTCCAAAGAAAGGAAGGAAGTAACTCTATACATGGATGTGTAGATCATGCAAAGAAGTAACTTTCAGGCACAAACTGAAAGAAAGTCCTCCTGAAACAGCTACTTTCATAAAAACATTGAATTATAGGAAAGAAAAATTCTTTCGAAACAAATACTTCTATATGAACACTGAATTATACAGAAGATACTTTTCTCTACTCAGTTTGTATTTCAAACATTCGTTGTGGAATAAAAATCAGATATCATTCACATGAGTTCTACTTTTAATGAATGGTAATAAATTGCACTTACATAGAACACTGCCGTCCTCACTGATATACACCGATGTTTCGCCTTAAGACACTTGCCCTAAGGCTCTTCAGTACCAAATTGTATAACATTATAGAAAATACATACACTCCATTCATGAATTACGTTTTTTAATGTCACGGAATAAGCTTGAACTGCTTATGTCATCGATGACATCGTAATGACATTCATTCACATATTTGACTTAACCCCAGCCAAGAGGAATCTTATTTGAATTGAAGGGGTGATATTTTTTATCTTCTGTATAATTCAGTGTTCATATAGAAGTATTTGTTTCGAAAGAATTTTTTCTTTCGTATAATTCAATGTTTTTATGAAAGTAGCTGTTTCAGGAGGACTTTCTTTCAGTTTGTGTCTGAAAGTTACTTCTTTGCATGATCTACACATCCATGTATAGAGTTACTTCCTTCCTTTCTTTGGAAGACTCCCTCATCCTTCTTTTTTATATATCAAGATGGAGTAGTAGAAAGCCAAAAACTTTCTTTCCCAAAAAATTAATCACTCCTAAAAAATATAACCCCTTCAATTCAAAGTGAGCTATGTTTTGGAAGTTGCAAACCTTTTGAATAAAGTACGGAAGACGCACATTTTTAAGTCACGTATCTTGAAAACGGTAAATGCTATCAATAATAAATTGTTTGCAGCAGATGTCAATCACTATGATGAAATAAAAAAGGCATACGATTTCATTGAACTGTATGATCGTATTCAACTAAGATTATAAACTACTCTCTCCACACCAAATTCATGCATGTATCCCTAATAGCCCAAGCAATTATGTAAATTTTCCCTCTACAAATGACGTTTTGTCTTATGCGATTGTATTTCAGGATTTTTACTTGGATTTCTGCATTTCAGATGAGATTTCTAGATTTTACCTCGAAATTCTAGATATTTCATAGCATTCAAGATGTTTCATAAAAGGCAGAATAACAATGCAATTGCCATGCAGCACTGAGGGTAGTAACATATTATCAAACTTTTAACCTGATATCCAAAATATTTTGCTTGAATTAAGTTTATATTTGGTAGCGACATTGGATATCAATTTGAAATGACAAAAAACCCTTCAATATACAAAAATGTAGTAAACGAGGATTTAATTTAATAAATAAGTCCTATGCTGATTTTGTTCTAGATTCTCCGACTTGGCCAGATTTTATTGATTGTGAGACAAGTTGATCAGATTTTTATATATTTAAATGTTAGTTTAGGGAGGTTTTGCCAACGACATTTCAATTCTAGTTATTTTTGAAAAGCTTGAGTAAATAATTATAGACTTTTCAAAGGGTTATCTCAGGACATCATAGCCAAAAAATTTACTCCTATTGATAAAACAAATATCTTTATTACGAAACAAAACAAATATAAAACAACATTAACAATGAATACTTTCCATAATGACACAGATTTTACATCTTCCAATTATATATACAATTCTATATAGAAGAACGGAAATCAATTGATAGCCCTACAACCATAGGGCTATAGTTTTATCCATGTCCTCCCTACCAATGGAAAAAAATGGCTACAGTAAAAGTCTCACTTCTTAAATTATCATCAAAAAAGATAATTTTTGAAATATCTCCTACATTTGCACGGTTTCATCTACAGCATATTCACAAATTAATATGAATAAATAAATTGAAAATAGATAATCAAAAAATTGGAATTTATAAAATGGAATGAAATGTCTGAAATATTCCAAAAATGTACAATATTTTGTTACTAGAGCATGATAGTTACTAGATTATCCATTCATTTCCGGAACACATTGCGTATTCTTCAGTTAGAAACAAAACTGTGTACATAAGAATCGAAAAAATAGATTAACAAGTAAGAAAATTGCATAATAACATAAAATGAGAAACATCTCCGTGATTACAATATAGTGAAAGTTTGATTGAGTGGATTTTACGCAACATATTCAATAGAAACTTCATCCAATAAACAAACATCAACAAAATTCCTCTTCGGCTTCAAGCACGAGACATTCACCATCTAACATAATGAAGGCATCAAAAAAGATAACGCAAGGTGAAAATATATTACTTTATAATACCTGACAACATGCAACTGAAACGAGTGTATATGTACTCTTGATTTTATCTTAACAATAATGCCAAATCTCAGTTTCGCTATTAATAATTTAGAATCTCAGTTTCGCTATTAATAATTTCACTAACAATATGTACTGTGCATTTGGCCAAAATTTTTGTCTCTCTAACAGGGCCGTCCAAAAGTTTTGATTTCTAAGACAAAAGCATAATGGTTTGAGGTTAGAAGAAGCTGAAAGACCGATATCCAGCGGATATTGAGCTACTGTCGAGATTTGAAAGTGTGAAATTACTGTATTCTTAAAAAAAAATTGCAATCGTTTTCGTATTATTTTATATTTAAAAAAAAATGTTTTAAATGGCAGCAAAAAATATGAAACTAAATCATTTCTGCATCCAGACCATTTCATTAAGTGGAATCTTACAAAAGGGGCATCTTTCGAATATCTTAATTTTTTTGGAGAATTGGACATCAGGCACGGAAAGTAAACGTCTAAAAATTATCTCAAAAGTATATGAATGTGGCCAAGTAAAATTTAATTATCATCCAATGTTCTGAAATTAGTTTATCAACTCAGCCATGACGAACAGAGCGGACTGCTTAGGTGGGCCGCATTGTTCGCAGAGTCGTTCTCAAGACCAGAGAAAAGATTCAAGCTTTATCTCTTTTCCTCATAACTGAAGTTCGACATTGCTCTATACAACAGCCCAGGGCTAAAGGAAAGAGATAATGAGATTGGAAGGGATCTGAAGGGAACAAAATTTTAACAGAACCTCGGAGAACCGAAGAACGTTTATAATTGACCGAAAAGAACTAAATATACTGCCACTGAGTAACTGCAATAAAATCAAAGAAGGCTGGTGAAGAATAGCCATCAGTGAATTAGCGTACTGTCCCTCACAATTCTGGAACCGTTACCTGCCAACCAACCATGTGGAAGAGATATTGACGACCTGCCAAGCCTGCCTACCCTCCTGACTTAGTGCACTAACATAAATGAAAGAGGTACGCATTTACTGAAGTTTTTCGGACAGATACGTTTTAAATCGTACCCCGATTAGATCTTATCAAATTCTCACGAAAACAAACTGTAACGCTAGTTGCACACACACCGATTTTGGACGGCCGAATTCCAATAGTGAACCACATGTGGGAACGGGCCCTGGCACACACGCCGACCGGTGATCGTCGCCGGTAAAATACCAGTGAGCAGCCGTCCACTGCCACTGTATCGCCGGCAGTACCGGGAAGTAGTGGCGTACATGACTAAATGCACTCTTGCATACTCACCGGTTTTTTACCGACCATTCCAGTCTCGAATGCTCGGTGAAATTGTAGTTACTACGCATTAACTTCGTTTTGGTAGTGCATGCTAATTACGACAACAAAGCAACTGATTGTTTGACCGATAAAAATCCGGTGTGTATGCAAGCACCCGCTACCAATAAAATATCGGCCGATTTTATACTGGCCGTCCAAAATCGGTGTGTGTGCAACTAGCGTAACGCTAGTTGCACACAGTTGCTTTGTTGTCGTAATTAGCACGCACTACCAAAACGAAGTTAATGCGTAGTAACTACAATTTCACCGAGCATTCGAGACTTGAATGGTCGGTAAAAAACCGGTGAGTATGCAAGAGTGTATTTAGTCATGTACGCCACTACTTCCCGGTACTGCCGGCGATACAGTGGCAGTGGACGGCTGCTCACCGGTATTTTACCGGCGACGATCACCGGTCGGCGTGTGTGCAAGGTCCCGTTCCCACATGTGGTTCACTATTGGAATTTGGACGACCAGTACAAAGTCGGCCGTCCAAAATCGGTGTGTGTGCAACTAGCGTAAGGCAGATCTGGAAACTTGCCTAGACCGGATGGATTCCGAAAAGGAATCTGAAGAGCCTTCAAAATTAGGCTCATAGTTATTCTAATCCAGGACAAAACTATTATAACAAAATAAACCAACGAAGAAGGGCTTCACATAGGCCCACCCAAATCGAGCAGAGTAGCATCCACCTGGAGTAGGTGTAGATTCGCAGTGAGTGGATATATTAGAGGTGTAGATTCGCAGTGAGTGGATATATTAGTCCCTCGCTGTAACCCGCGAGGGTTTATTTCAGTCCACACCTATTCAAAATAGACCAGCCTCTTGAGAACCTGGATAGTTTATTTGTTGAGTATTCCTTTAGGTCAGGAAGCACTGAAAACCTGATCCAGTCAGCGGCAAATTTCCTTGTGAAGTCCACTTCAAGGTTAGCAGACCATGGTTCATTTTCCTTAATTTAGATAGAGAGTATACAATGGTTGAATATTACTGGAGTTTTATCCCAACACCAAATCGTTATCTCAAGACCTCGACACGTTTTCGATCACCCAGTGATTATCTTCAAGAGAAAGATTGAACTGTTTAATTTTCTGTTTGATTTCTGTTTAATCTTCCTTTTGAAGATGATCACTGGGTGATCGAAACACGTGTCGAGGTATTAAAATAAACTGTGTAATTTTCTGTTTGATTTCTGTTTGATCTTCCTCTTGAAGATGATCACTGGGTGATTGAAACACGTGTCGAGGTATTCTTTTTAATTTCTGTTTAATCTTCCTCTTGAAGATGATCACTTCGTGATCGAAACACGTGTCGAGGTGTTAAAATAACTGTTCAGTGTTGGGATAAAACTCCAGTAATATTCATTTCTATACCAAATGTTCCGAACAGTGCATCACAGGTATACAATGGTTAATGAAAACCATTTTTGGACCCAAATTTCAACGCCCTAAAAATATGTTCAACGCGATCACCAGAATATACAACTCCACTCCTCCTCAGATAACCTAAAAAACTTGTAGGTGAAGTTCACCTTTTGTTTTCGGCGACCACGGTATTCTAATTTAACATCCGTTATCTTGCAGGTATTCGCCACTTTGCAACCATGTTATTTATGACAATAATTTGAATATCTCATCAAGGTTTTTATAATCATCGAATTCGGAAAGTTTTTCGAATAGGTATTACAGTCCCGTCTATTGATTTGTCACACTTATGATACGTAGGTAGTTATTTTAAAATAATGACGTATGTAAAATAAGAATGTCTCGTCTTATTGCTGACAATTATGTTAGTAAAAACTATTTAATTATCACTACTCAAAATTACATTCAACTTCTCCATTAAACCTGCATAATATATTAGGTATTTGATCATCTTGATGATACACTCAGAGAGTGAAAGGGAGATGGAATAATTTTCAATTAAGGATTTAAAGGAACATAAAGTAGGTTATGTTACATGAAGTTGCTAGTTTCTAGGAGGGGGAGCGGCCAATTACTTAAAGAAACAGCTAGCAGAGAAAATGGATAGAGAATTTGTCTACAAAATAATTCATTGAAGTACATAGGTTTCATCAAATACATACCGGGTGATTCTCTAAGGTGGTTCACCCCTACAACTTTTTTATTATTAGAGATATAGAAAAACGAAATTTGGAAGTTGTGTATTATTGTTCAATTAACATTTTTTAACATATTTACTTGCTTTGCCACACTTCCGGTTTGACCTGAAATGACCCCAACTTTCGATTTTTAAATGGGACATCCTATATATTTTTACTTATTTCCATCAAGAATGACATTCTAATTCCAACAATACTTCACTTGTCAATATTTGACGAATAAAATCATTTTTATTCCAATTTTTATTTTTTGATCTAGAATGCCATGGATCGTGTAAATCGCTTCATTCTTGATTAAGTGACATAAGAAAACTACGATTTAGAGGCTTATGACTTCACAGTCATTTTAAGAATTATTCCACAGTTGCAAATATGAATTTTTCCAGATAACTTGATTTTTTTAAAAGCTAAGGGGGTGGCTCGTCGGCTTTTTGTGAAAATGTGTGGCATCAAATTATTCGTAAGAAAATGATCTTTCACAAAAAGCCGACGAGCCACCCCCATTCCATTTGAAAAAATCAAGTTAACTGGAAAAATTCATATTTGTGACTGTGAAATAATTTTCAAAACGATTGTGAAGTCATAAGCCTCAAAGTCGTAGTTTTCCCATGTTACTTGATCAAGAATAAAGCGATTTACACGATCCATGGCATTCTAGATCAAAAAAATATAAATTGGAATAAAAAAAATTTTATTTGTCAAATATTGACAAGTGAAGAATTGTTGAATTAAGAATGTCATTATCGATCGAAATAAGTAAAAATATATAGGATGTCCCATTCAAAAATCCAAAGTTAGGGTCATTTCCGGTCAAATCGGAATTACGGCAAAGCAAGTAAATATGTCAAAAAATGTAAACGGTAGGGAATCACCCGGTATATACCTGACACAAATAATAGCTAAATTAAAATAATGTAGGTTTTACAGTATCAAGAAACAACCGCTCAATATTTATAAAAAAATATGATATTTCTTATTCCTCTTTATTGAAGAAAAACACGCCGATACACAATTGTGTTTAGTCTACGAAAAAAACTGATCAAAATATTATTACTATCGAAGTAGGTAGGTGTGCAATATTTGAAGAAACAATAAATACGGAGCATTGAACAGTTCAATGGAAAACAGTCACACATATGTGTTATTTATCCTCCTTATCTATTTACATATTTACACTTTCTAATGCCTGAATTAGTTACACAAATAACACCTTTCATATCACAATCGATGATGATAGGTTTCTGAGTAGGTTGGTCTGAAAATGCGAAATAAAATTTGTAACGAGTGTGATTCCAGGTGTTCATATGAAATCTATTTCAATATTCAGTGCATTTGAAGTAAAAAATACATGTATGAGTACAAAGAGTTATACAGTTTGTTTCAGCCAAATGGAAGAAATTAGATAATGAAAAAATGGTAGCTTATTCATAAAAAAAACCGCTTGAACTCAGTTACAATTTTTTTTCAATAAAGACTTATTACACATGTTGTGATTTGTGAAAATACCAACTTTTTTGTTTCAAATGCAACACCTTGTACAATTTTTGAATTTTCAAATATTTTACTTATAATGAGTTTCGTAAAAAATCAATGAAAATAAATCTAATCCTCTGTCTAACAAATAGAATCGAAAAAACTAGTTCATCACTCAATAAAACAAAAAAAATGTACTGTTATTGGAAAAATATTCTGATGGAAAATTATTTTCCAGAAAAATCACTTACGAAATTATTTTTATTTCTATCAGTTAGACAGAAAGTACAAATGATAATGCTCATGGTCGAATAGAAGACAGAATGATAATGATAATTAAAGTTTTTCACAATGAAAAGGATATCGAAATTTCTAACAAGAATATTGAAGTTATTGGAAATATCAAAACACAAAATGGTTCACACTTTCACGGCTGGGGTTTTTAGTGTCATTGCTTTTCAAGTTTGAAAGCCGTGGATTTTTGGAATTTCTTCCTGACGTTTCGCTGGCGCGAGTGGCTAGCTTCTTCAGAGGTTTAACCATCATGGCTTGCTGTCCGATGACTACCTTTTAGTCTTCGTAAAGAGTATTTATTCCTTGTCAGGTAATCCGTTGTATTTGTACCTGCATTTCTACCTGTATTCGTACCTTAACTTGAACCTAGAACAATCTTGCTGCCTGTTGTCCTGTTCGTTATTCTCTAATTCCTTAAAATGGGGTTCCATATTTGATTGATGTTCACCGCTTCTTCTTTTCTGTTAAAATTATCCGTGTGTTTGTGGATCTCTATTGCCTCCCGTACCAGTCGGCTATGGTATCCCTGGTTGGGGGCAATTAGTTCTGTGTTTTCAAACAAGATTCTGTGTAGTATATAATCAGCCTATTATTCAAGTTTCCAATTTTAATCCGTATATAGGAGTAGAAATTCCATCATGTTATTTGTGTTTTTGTCCATAACTTTGATTTCCAAGGTACAATAACGCTGACATTTTTTTCAGTTGTATTGGGGTATGGTTTTGTGCTGAAATCTGTAGGTAATTAAAGATTATGACAATAAGTTAGTCAGCAGCCCCTAGATATCAATATTTATCGTATATTTTCTGAATTATAACTAGTTTGTTTATAGTAACTTGAATACTACTACCGAGCTTGAAATCAAACATTTCGCGAATATTACCTATATTTAATAGCAGGTGTTGAAGTATTGAAATGATGCAGTCTGCTCATTACAACAATTTTTCATTTTTGGCAGAATTGCATCCACATTCATATTAGTAACACCTGAACCGACTTACCTATAATAGCAGGGGAGCCCACGATGCACGATGGGGATATACTCGAGCGTCATTGAGACATATTAGGGTGCAAAGCTTAGATGATGAGAAGAAAAAAATTTAATATAATATATATTATTATATAATATATACCTTTTCATCGTTGGGGAAAGCGGCTATAGATTTTTAAATATATAAAAAAATACTGTTGCATGGACATACTCGAGCGCGTCAGATATTGATAGCATCAATGTCCTACGTATTTTCAATATTGTTGGTATGTTAATCTGATCGTTTGCATGATGTGGGTGGTTGTACGTGAGAGTTAAAAGTGAAAAGAAAAAAAATTAATCGAGCGCTCAGATTTTCTAAGGGGGTGTTGAGTGCAACAAAAAAAAGCTCTCGTTCAATAATCTGACGATTTCGATCTGACAAAAACTCGCAGCCATTATTATAATGTGCGAAAAAAATTCGCCATTTTGAAATACTCAAGCGCGCCAGATCAAGATATATGTGGTTCATCTTTATGTTTGACGTACTGTCTCATAATCTGACGAATCTGAGGGATTCGCTTAATCCGACAAAAACAATTTTTTTTTTTCAATTCATTGAATTAATTTTATTGAAAAGTTCAGGAAATAGCATGCAAATAAATAAGTGTATGTTTTTTAAGTAGAATAGGTACTTGTATTTATAAGAAAATAATTTTTTTAAAATGCTCAAAAAAATTTAATATTTTATAATCAATTGATTAATTAATGAAGAAGAGAGAAATGAAACTTTCTATGTTTTTTACCACTTTTATTTGTAACTAACGTTACTACAGTTTCGTCCTATGAATACATTTTCAAACTTATACAATATATAAGTTTGAAAATGTCCTTATACGACATTAGTTACAAATGAAAGTGGTAAAAAACATAGGAAGTTTAATTTCTCTTTTCTTCATTATGATTTCCTACCACGTAGTAACGGCTACATCCATCAAATAATTGATCAATTAATCATCATCTTCACCTTCATCACGAACGAGTCTCTGTGATCAGCTGTGATGGCGTCATGGCAAAATAATTCAGAGTGGGGACGGAGTGAAAGAGTAATAGATAGAGAAAAAGTGAATAGAGAATAGAGGAATAGAAACTCGAAGGTGGAAATATAGGTTTCACACAGCTGCACGCATTAAACTTTATCGACGAATTTTTGTCATTTCGGCTTGCGGAAATCGTCAGATTATATATTTTCCGTTATCACTGAATTGTTTCCTTCAAAATAAAAAAAAATTAGCTACGCTCGAGAATGTCGAAATGACGCTTGCAGCTATATTACTTTTATGTTTAGTAAAAGGCCCTCAACAGGATCAGGTTTGAGTTGCAGTTCGCATTCAGTCTGGGCACAAAATATTCTCTTTTTTCTGCAGTTCAAATGATATTTTTGTTCTACAGAATATTTATCATTTCAACCTAATTCAAATTGACCGATATAAGAACATAGGCTTTCACGGTCGGAGTCACGATCAAAGAGAACAAATATTACTGAAGTTTTTTTTCAACACCAAATCGTTATTTTTAACACCTCGACACGTGTTTCGATCACCAAGTGATCATCTTCAAAGAGGAAGATTAAAACTAGAAACTAATGCAAGCTAACCCTATTTATGCTATATAGGTATCCCATACAAGTAAACCATCCAAGCGTACCACCCATACAGGTATACCATCCTATCCATAATATTTTGCATCGCAGACAATATTATGGACAGACAAAATATCTATTACAGTAAGATATAAGGAACACATAGCACACTTAATATATGGAAGATCTGAAAAATCAGCAGTCGCCCATCATATTTTGCAACAAAACCATTCCATAGACTTCATTTCATTAAGATTAGTTAGACAAGTTAATAACAACAGGCAACTAGATGATTTTACAACTTTGCTGCCCTCCCCTTTCTTTACGTCACTCTCAAATTGTAAGATTACTGGAATATACACTTTTTGTCAGGTAATTAACTCACTCTACCTTAATCTGACACGCGTTCGAGAATTTCTGATGATCATTTTTTTTTAATAATCTGATCTTTTATCCCTCACAGGCGGCCTTATATATGGGGCTCATATTTGGTGGAGGTACTTAACCGGGTAGAAAAATCAAAATTCTTCTTCGCTATATTCGGATGAGGTGGAATCATCATCGGGTTGAATAACGATCGGATTTATGGAACTTTGCACATAATATTTGTTATCTTCTTTTATAACGTGGGCCACACAGTTCTTCCACACATCACAATTACCTACTTCATTCACCACTCGCCTTATATTGTCAAGCACTACAGCATTCAAAGTCAGTGACTGATTACATTTCCGTGGCCCAAACCATTTCAATTGGATTGAACACACAATAGTATGGAGGCAAACGTAAGATAATATGACCACGTGTTTCACACATCGAATCAATAATATACTCTTTTTTGAAATTACGTTGTTTTATGGTCGCCAGTAATACCTTTTTCATTGGAATCTTTTCGGGTATTTCCATGTCATGATTTCGCATGAAATCAACAATATCTGCTTTTTTGTGTTATTGTTTGGTATTGTAGTCAATAACCGAGAATGATACGAAGCGTTATCCATAACAATAACCGAGTTTGGAGGAATATTTGGGAGAAGCTGCTCACTGAACCAGGTTTCGAATAATGCCGCAGTCATATCTTCGTGGTAATCAGCAGACGAATCTTTTATATTTTTGGCCAACATAAGCAAAGCGTTAGGTACGAAACCACTTTCATTCCCGGCATGCAAAATTATAACACATTTTCCCCTTGAAGACGGTGTGTTCAAAGCACAATACTTGGTTTCGTGTACCCAGCCATATTTGACAACATCATGGGTGTCAAACCAAGTTTCATCGAGGTGGATCATATGTCGTCTGCTGGATTCTCGGTAGCTTTTCATTCGCCTCAAATATTCTTGTCGGAGTTGAACAATGCGTGTCGATTCCATTATGACCATCCGATTGTTCAATTTTTTATATTTGAAACCATAAGACACCTCGAAGAGTTTCTAAAGATTTGTAATTGTAATCGGGATAGTCGAGTAATTTATACCAAATCATTTCCAAGGTTGGTACTTAATTTTTTTGGTATATACCATAAATTGTTCGCTGAATCACATCTTTTGTAGCACCATCAACGTTTGCGAATTTTTTATTCCTTTGTTTTCGTTTCATTGCACGGTCAATGACATCCCCTATTTTAATGATTCGAAGAACTGTTGAACGAGATACTTTCGTAAACTCCCATATTACTGAGATTTTCACAAAAATCGGTTCAAACGATGAGATTGGAACCTTTGGTGTAAAAGTTGAAAACTTTTTCTAGAGATCAATTACTCTAACACCATACTGAAATTTTTGCACTCGACGCGCGTTTCGGTAACAAGATTAGCATCTTCAGGATAAGCAAATTGATACTGAATCTAAAGACACGGGTTAGCTGTTTATATACCTAAAGTTTTTTGGTCCGATGTGGACTTTGTTTGTTAAATGATGATTATCCCAATTGATTTTTCGGTAATTAACTAGTGGAACCACTACCTGCAAATTAATTTGTCCGCTTTTTAATCTATTGTTGATAAATTAGGTACCGCACAATGAATTTAATTAAATATTGATTAATTAGACTCAAGCCAGTCAGGCTTTTTTTGAAGTGATTATTTTCGTATAAAAGTACAAAGTTAGTTTTTGGAAATAAGTATTGATCATTTTCTGATGTCACCAACTTCATTGGCAAAACGTGGAACGGGAAATTTGTTTCAATATTTGCTCGATGAAAACATTTTTTTTCGTTCTAGAGACTTCATTTGTGTATATTGAAGAGCATATTATCAATAAAGAGACGCAGTTTTTTAAACAGCCGAGATTTGTCAGAAATGGCAAAAACCAATCTATCTCCTGTATGAAAAGGCTAGATCCGACTGTGATCTTTTTCACATGAGATAAATCAGTTCCAAGTTTTCTTCCAAATTAAATCCGCTATTGCTAGATTGAATAAAACAGACATGGCATCGAAATCAAATATACAATTATATACAATACAATTACTTTTCGACGTCTAGTCAGGCGAACATTGAAACATACTTTTCAACCTGTCATAAAAGAACGTGGTTGGTATATTGCTCGCGTTCAGACTATTGTCGAAAAGGGCAAAAAATATCTTCCAAATAACTACAAAACCGGTCGCTTTGCTATCCAATGATATCAAAAATCATAGAGAAAGTCGTGAACCACCATTTCCTCAAATATTTGGAAGGCTTCAACATCTTGAGCGATCATCAATATGACTTTCGGAAACAAATATCAACAGGCGACCTTCTATCGTATGTCACCCATATTTGCAATAACGCAATCAAGAAACATGGAGAGATAAGAGCTGTAGCGCTTGACATTTCCAAGGCCTTTGACCGTGTGTGGCATGAGGGTTTGCTGGCCAAACTTTGATGTCGGATCATTTTGGTGTATGGCTCTGCAGCTTCCTGAAAGAACGTTCCCTGCAAGTGGCCGTCGATGGATATCTCTCAAATACTTTGCCTCCAACTCTCTTTTCATTGTATTCTCCAAAGCTTGGAACACTGTTCTGAACCAGAAAACTGTACATACCTTCGCAACTTTTGATGGTTTATAAAGCTCAGATCAGACCTTCTTTGGGTATTGTTCTCATGTATGGAGCTCCGCCCCTGGGTATATCCTGAAGCTGCTGAATTCCATCCTGACAGGAGCCATCTTCCTGATTGGAGATGTGTTCAAGTGACTTGGCACACTTGACTTCACTAAAAGCGGTACATTTCAGAAATACGCAACGGACTGTGGCTGCTCAATGTTTTGAGGTTCAAATCAATACACCTCAAACTTCATTGTTTGAGAAATATTTCATTTAAAGAACTGCGTTTATGTGGAATAAATTCTCTGAGAGCGTTTTTCCAAAAGGATTTAATCTCCAACGATTCAAATCCAATGTGAATGTGAACAGACACCGATTTCAGAGCGCCTTGAGGATTTTCCTGTAGTACTTGTGTTTTGTTCTTAAAAAAAGGAGCCACCAATAACTCTCTTCATCTAACATCTACTGTCGTGAAAATTTCGAAAACATAATATCTAACCAAGGTCAGAACTTTGTGAATCAGTGAAATACTTAGCATATCTTCCCTGCTATCTTTTTAAAAATAGACTAGAATATATAACATTTACTCGATTGTCATAAACAACCAGCCCACCTCATCGACGAAAAATCCAATTTGTCCAAGCTCGATACAAACAACTTAAATGAAGATATGAAAAATGATCTGCATGAAATCAGAGTTTGAGGATGAGAGAATCTAGCAGACTGAACTAACGAATAATACAAGTATTGGACCACCACCAACAGTGACCAGTGAAAAGAAAGAACAAATTACAAAATGGGTGAATGGTCTGGCTGAATAGTAATAATAATAATGATAATGACCTTTATTGACCACACGTGTATTGACATAAAATGAAAAGAAATGTATGGTTGAGAATGGAAGTAAGTGAGTCTTGGAGTTTTTGGCTCGATTTATTGTTCATGATGAATGCATTCCTTGGTGAAATAAGCAATAAAAATACCTACCCAAAATCTTGTAAACTTTTTTGAACGAATATCGAATCATCGAGAAAGAATCAACTCAATACAAGTGCATTTGATTGAGGTGCATTTTCCGCTAACACACAACTTTTAGGTTTGAACAAATAAAATACCTACTCTGAACCTAATCTGTTTTTTGCACTCTAAATCCAAATCGGCTCGACGTAATCCACCAGTATTAATCCCATGGAATGAAAGGTCCTAAAAGCATTTTCAATGAAGAAAAATATTCTGGCCATGAAAAAATTACAATGAAAACATACAAATACTTTTGATCGTTTTATAACAACAGATAATTAAGGATGCTTTTTTGGGAAAGAAAGGTTTTGACTTTCTATTTCTCCATCTTGAAACAATTATGCTTTTCCACTAGTTCCATTATTTATAGTTGTAAGACGATATTTCTATGCCAGAAAAAGTGCGCCGACATTATTTTGTGTATTTCTAAGAAGTGAACTTCTTCATATTCATATGTCTTGTTAATGATAAAATAATAGGAGTGTTGGTGAAATTAATAATGCTTTGACTAAAAAATTACTGAAATCGTATAGATTATTGGCCAGAAGTTTGTGAAAGAGAGATATGACACACCTTTCCTGCTACCTTACCAACAACAGCCTAGAAGTATAAAATTAACTCAATTGTCATAAACAACAAGTCGACCTCATCGACAAAGAATCCACTTAAGCCAAGTGCAATGGAACAAGATGCATTTCCCGCTAATGCACAACTTTGAGGTTATAACAAATAAAAACTGAAAATACCTTGATTTCGCACTGTAAATCCAAATCAACAGGAGATAATCCACCAGCAAAAAACTACACTAGGCACAAAAAAACTTCAAAACCGTGTATCACTGCCGAAACTGAATCGATTGTAGTTTCGCGACGAGATCTGATGAAAACGCATACACGACAGTATTTAGTAGGTAAAGTACTGGATGGTCGGTCGGATTTTTGAGCGAGAGACGCGCCATTCAAACTCAGACGGGCAACGTGAGGGCGACGAGCCGAATCGGAATTCGCCGAAATGCGACGATCATAAAAAAACGGTTGGCCGCGAGCATCGTGTGTTTACCTGTTGTTGGTCCTTTGACGGGACCGAAATTTTGGGATCGCGATGGGGCGGAGTTGTCAGTTTTGGATTTTTCTCCTTGGATGGGTAACTTCTAGGCTAACTGAATTGTGTGTGTAATTTTAAGACATTCGATGTCGATGAACATTGGGTTGCTGCTGAATAAACAGAACGTCACAAGGAAAGCATGCTCTGAATATTTCCGAAATAAAAAAATTCCCGAGCTTTTCGGTTTGTGAAGCAGCTCATTCCAGTTTTTCAAAAAATTTCAATTAGATCCAAGCATTTTTGTCCGATATCTAATGATTTTGTTTTAACGAATCGCGGCCATTTTGAATTTATTTCAATTAGACTTGCGTAGATATATTCGCCCGCTGATCACGAATCAAACGTCACAAGATATCGCTCCGGTGTTTTTTTCGAAAATAAGGCCACTGAAAACTGTAAAAAATGGACATTTTGATGATAAAAATTTGTAAAATGATACCTTTTTTCACGATCTCTTACTACTAGCCAATATTCACTTAGCACTACTATTTTCTTCCATACAAAATGTTTAATTTCCTCAAAACTGTATCTTCTCCAGAAAACTACCACTACTACTACTTCTACTACTAATTATTTATGAGAATGATACTTTTACTAGAGATTATTGGCAGTGTTACAAAACTGAACTAGAATTGAATGCGATATAAGAACATGGGCTCCCACTGCCGAAGTCACGATTAGAGAAAAACAAATATTGCCAGGGTGGTAGGTCGTTGTCGAATAGAATTTGCGGTACTAAACGTTTCGTATACTTCTGTGACAGACATGAGACATCACCCCTGGTGATGTGAGCCACAGTAGTAGACGAAACGTTTAGTTCCGTTAGTAATGAATGCGATATTGTGAAATTATTAGTTTGAGTAGAAATGAGGCTGAATTGATAACACAAATACCATTTACATATTAATGAATAAGAAATATTTTAAAAAGCGTTGATCTTGTTGCTTTCTGCATTCGAAACTTGACACAATTACAACTCTTTTTATTTTGATTTCCAGTAACACAAAAATTCTTATTCTGTAAAAATATTCGAAATGGGTAAATGAAGGCCCTTGGCATGAAATCGTGATTTTCCAAACACTTTTTTCACACTCCCGACGCTAATTCCGCTAACAATGTAAGTATCTTCAGGATATGACAAAACCTAAATCTTACAGGAATATTAGAGCTTTTATATACAGGCCGTTTTTCAACTGATCCTACTATTGCTATTTTGGAAACGGTAAAACCTATAAAGTCGGTTGAATTGGACAAAAATTTCCAATTTTGAGGAACTACAATTTCTTTTTAGATCGCGAATGACAGTGGAATGGACAATTGGAATACAAATTTCAGCGTAATTCGGATCTCGAATATTGACATGCGACAGTGATACATATCTGAAAGAACTGATTCTGATCAACCTACTCTATAAGTTGGTTGATCCTGAAGCAAAATAAAAAAGTTCCAAAATGAAACAGTTTGCATCTGAAAATTCATTTCAAAATTCATATAGAGACTCTCTTGTCTATACTTTCATTTTCGTCATGTTTAGTCATGTTCAGAAATCAAAGTCTCAGTACCTTAATACGACAACTTACTGATAAATAGAACATTTTTGGACCTTTCTTCACTTTTTTCACCATCCACAATCTGCAAAATATTTAAATTGTGATGAAGGACTTCACACAGATGTAGTAAGGGTCACCACAATTTTATTTCGAAAGCTCCTTGGAAATGGATCGTACTTGGTTAACATTTTTTTTTATTTAAATACAAAATACAAACACTACAATAAAATTCTCAATGCACTCTGAGACGGGTGCCTGCGCGAAAGTAGCTATTCACTTTGGATTTGAATTACTGGAGATAAAATCCATTTGGAAAAATGTTCTCAGGAAGTTTATTCTACATAAAGGCATTTCTCCAAATGAAACTAAAAGAGGGAAGTTCGAAGTGTATTGAGTTGAACCTCAAAACAATGAGCAGCCACAGTCCGTCGCATATTTCTGATATGTACCGTCTTGGTGGAATCAAATGTGCCAAGTTACTTGAACACTTACCGTAAAAATATTCATAGAAGAGAGACAAATCCCCAACCATCCTTCGATGTTTCAGACCATCAAGGTCGCAAGTGATGTTCGCGTCTTCAATCAGGCGAATGGCTCTTTTCTGGATGAAATCCAGCGGCTTCAGAGAATGATTAGGGGCGGAGCTCCATACATGAGAATAATACTCCAAAGAAGGTCTAATCTGACCTTTAAAAAGCATCAACAGTTGCTGAGGTGTGTACAGTTTTCTGGTTCCAAGCAGATTTTGACAAGGAGCCATTGCAATTACAGCGACATTATTGTGCCAAGACATATTGGTGTCCATTTTAACCCCCAACAAACTTATTGAAGCAGAAAGATGAATTGTCTTACCTGACATTAATATATCCGGTTCGGAGACATTTATCTTCTTGGAGAAAACCAATGCTTGGGTTTTTGTGGCATTGAATTGAACCTGGCTACTTTCACCCCAATTTGAAATCACTTCCAGATTCTCATCAAGATATGCAACCTCCTGCTGTCGGTGAAGATGTGCATCCGCAGCCGATGTCCTGGAATTCAAATGGAATGACGAGACAAAAGTGCTATCGTCAGCAATGCAATATGTTGAATTCTTCGTTGCTTCCAATGAGTCGTTGATGTACAATAAAAAAAGGGTTGGAGACAATATCGATTCCGTCTTGAAGGAAGAGTGTTGAAATTGCAATAGACTGAGAGAAAACAGACAGAGAAAATCTAGTATACCACATGACATGTTTCAGAAGTCAATCAACAATATTGATATATTTCACATTTCAATACTCCTTTCACATCTATCTGGAAAGTTTCAAAATGAAATCAAACAAAGAAAAATTTAAGATTGATTAGATTTTCCAATTCTCCAATTCCAAGACGGAAGCAGATTTCAGTATCTGAAACGTTAAGATAAGTATCTGTATAATTTCTTATCTCTTCGAAATTAATAAACAGCTTGATGATGAAAATTACATTTTTCTTGCGAAAAATACTTTAAATTTACGTAGTTACTTATCACGGTGAACTTAAAAATTTACCCCTTCTGCACCTGAATGAAGTTGTTCATTACAATTTTTATATTTTTCAGATCGTAGAGAGTGAAAAAAAAACAAAAAAGTCGTTAAAAAATTATGAATAACAAATAATGAAGCGGAAGGCATGTTTTTCCAATAGTTTTCAAGTTAATATTTGACTCATTTTAGAATCTGGATGCCCGCTTACTGAAATATAGTTTGCATCAAGAGATAATCGTAACGCCAAGAACGGTAACACAGGTCAGCAAAAAAACTTTTTAAAAAATTGTTATGATTTCGTTAACTGATCTTTATTTAGTTTTTTGCGCTGATTGCAAAAATGACATTTGTTTTTATCTATCACGTAAGGTATGCCTATATACAAAATAAGGATGAAATACTTGAAAAAGTACAAAAAAACTAGGAATTGTGGATTAATTTTTATTATTTTAATATGGAGTAAAAGCAAAAAAACAATGCTACATAGCTAAACTAAGCATAATAGTGATACATAAGTGTTTGCAAAGTGATTGAAAGTATTTGTAAAAACGTTTTCTTTTTCCGTCAAAGCTTCTTTTGTTACTTTTTCGGCTATGTTCTTGTGAATTTTCCCTTTTTAACATCCAACAGTATTCTGCCATCATGATAACATTTCACCGACCTTGGTATCTGCGTTCCATTTCTTTTATGTATTGATGGAACCGTTCTCCTTGTTCCTCACTTACAGCCCCCAAACTTTCGGAAAAGTAGTCCAGATGTGAGTGAAGGAAATAGACTTCAACACTCATGTTGCAGCCCAACATTTTGTTGTTTTGTATCAATTCTGCAATCAAAGTTTTGTAGTTTGGGTCTTTTTTGTTTCCAGGAAAGCCTGTCATAACAAGTTTAAATGAATTCCCAGCATTTTTTTCTCTCATGTCCATTTTAGTGACAAAGACTTCATCTTTAAAAAGTTTTTTTTTATGTCAGGCCCGATGAAGACTCCTTCTTTTAGATCAGCATCGGATAGACAAGGAAACTTTTCAGAAAGATACTTGAAACAATCTCCTTCTTAGCCCCAATTTGATATGGAGTGGTGGAAGTAAGATTTTTTTAGGATCCACTAAACTTTGTTTTCCAACATTTTTAACTCCAGAAATAAGACCCTTTCTTATTGGCCACACCTGCTTGACATAGTGTTGTTTCCTGTGACGGCTATCCCAATCACATAGGAAACATGGAAACTTAGTGTAACCACTTTGTTGGCCTAGTAACATTGAAATAACTCTCAAGTCTCCAGAAATGGTCCATTTATGATCAGAGTAGCTGAGCTTATCAAGAACAAATTCAAGCATTCTTTCAAATGGACTAGTGTCCAACAGGCACATGATCATATTGGTTGCCTTTGTGAAGAAGTACAGCTTTCAAACTTTTTTTGATGAATCGATGAAAAGTCTCCACTTCTCTGATTCATACGTTATGTTGAACATTTCCATGACGCCGGGTACATTGTTGCAGAACAAATTCCCTTTCTCTAAATCGGTACCATGAAAATTAAACACCGGAGGCTAGCATATGTCTTTCTTTAAGTCTAGACCATAAAATTTCTGCTGAGTCCTTTGGGAGGCCCAGGGAGGGGGCAGACAGACTGACACATACATGCCTTGTTCCAGTAAGAACTGGATTTTCCCAGTTAAGATTCGTTTTGTTTTTAAAACCGTACACATTGTATAGTAACTTGTTCATAAAAGCTCCATAATTCAGACTAAATTTACCGCTTATATAGGCCATATAATACAGAAACTTCGAACTCATACTGAACCTAAAAATCCATTTAATAAGAAAATTTCAGGTGAAATTTGTTACTTATTTATAGGTGATATAATTGTTTTACTATTTTTCCGTAATCTGCACACAAAATACTGGTAAAATCACTAGTTAAATATCCTACAATTTTTTCATCGCAGACCTGTGGAATTATTATTTGTCTGTAACAATATTATTAATTAAAAAGGAAATTCTACATATTTATCAAATATTTAACTAGTACTGGCAACACTGCTATACGAGCCCGGTCATTCAGAATATAAAATATTTTGAATAGGTGTTTTTGCGAACTGTCTACTGTGTTATTTATCTGAGAGAACAATAGCCACATTGTTCATTTTTTGCTCTTGTTTTTCACCAAGGCCTAGACCAAACAAGATATTCGTTTGCATTTTTATAACTTCTCGGAAACAGTATAGTTTTTACAAACGACGTAGGTATTGAAAAGTTTCTTATACTGTTTCTAGTGAGAAAATCAAATATTACTTTATATGTCGATATTCCTGAAAGTATATCAAAGTATATACGAGACGTACCATTCATACAAACGAGTGTACAAATGAAATCAAAATATGTATCTAGAAGGTACTTGGGAGTTATACTACCAATAACCAACCATTTTCAGTTTACATTTCATGTCACATTTCGCGCTAATGAGGTTTTGATTTTTCTAACGCATCTCATCAGTATGTGATAATTTTACCAAATATATTCACTTTTTGCATTTAATATTTGTTTCTGTTCGAGAAATAGTGATGACGACTCCCTTCTCAGAAGCACCCCCTATGAAATTAATGGACTACTCAAATCGACCATATCAAAATGAATCAGAGTTCCAATGAAAGCCATTGAAAAGATAAGCTTCGACATCGACCACTCTTCCATTCTCTGCAGCTTTCATAGCAAGCAGACAACTAGGTGACTATTCACAACACCGAGAGGTAAGTGTTCATTGGGTTCGGGAGCCATGTTTCCTGAGTAGACGTAGACACAATAAGGCATGAATGACAGGTTTCTGTATTTTTTCCGTATTTCAGCAACCCGTTTTGAATAATGATGAAAAATGATGAATAATAATGAAAACAACTATTTCAATAGCCTGGATGGAATCTGTGGAGTTCAAAGCAAAATATTTCATACTTTATCGTTTTTCCACCCCCTCTCTAACGATATTCACCTCACCCGTAGTGGAAAACTATACACGATGAATATCGCCTTACATCATTAGGCGGAGAGAATCAAAACAGGCTGAGGGTAGAGGGCAGAGAATAAATAATTTCAATAACTTTCGCAAATCGTATTGAATTTTACCTTGGGGGTATAATTCAACATTGATGTCTTGTTAATAACTCTTAGGGTCTGTTAGTTGATGGATACGCTGGACATATTGACAGCGAATGCAGAGTCTCAGTCTTTGTTAAAGGAGATCTCATGCAAAAGCGTATCCATGTGAAGCTGAAGGAGTGATCTATACGGTTTGATATAGGCTTTTTGGAGAACGGATAGCAACTCGCTGACATGAGTTGTGGTCACCTCGTTCAATTTCGAAACCTAAACCATCAGCCGCTCGATCAATTGCCTTGAAAAACAATGTTCCAGTTTCTATTCTCTCATTACCGCGGATCATGTGGAGAAATATATTTGAACTTCTGTGGAGACGTCATAATAAGCTCCATTCAGCACTATTCTAATGTGTAGATAGGTCAAACTCAAAAGTATATGGCCTTCCTGTTATCACAAGAGAAATAACCATGAAATAATTTGTTCAGCACCGTGAACAGGTACTAATTACCTCCCAAACGTTCGTTAAATTAAATTCTCACTCCAATAATACACTCTGCGCAGACGTCACTTATCAATGAGTTAAGCCTGCCTTTTGAGTTCCGTATCGTCCTTCGTTCGTGTTGGAGTGATATACTGAGAAGTGCTACCTATTTTGGTCGATTAAGTGATTTTCAAAATAAGATCTCATCTCAAATTTATATAATTTCAAATAGTAGTCACATAAAAATAGGTCGGTAAGTTTTTTATTGGTAATGGATGCGGAATACAGCATTAAAAAAGATATCATAGATATCATCTCAGCAGGAAGAAACAGAGTGAAGGTTTTGTTTGAAACGTATTCAAGAGCAAACTCTTTAGTGAATCATGACTGTATACTTCGTTATAAATTAGTTGCCTACATTCCCAAATTTTTCACTCACCACAAGGGTGTCATCAAAGAAGTTGACACTTTCTTTGATGAAGATTATCTCAAATCTGCAATTGAATCTGATATAAAAGTGGTAAACGTTCAAAGAATGAAAAGAAAAATAGTGGATTCAGAAGGCAACATACATTATGTCCCCCGACAAATTATCATTATTACATTTTTGGGTAATTCAATACCAGATTCGGTGAAAATAAACTTGCCAAACTTTCCATTGGAAAAATATATACAACCCGTAATACAATGTATTCGATGTCTCAGATTTGGTCATACAGCTAAGATATGTAAAGCTGAAGAATCCCGATGTGAAATTTGCTCTGAAAATCATGACATTACAGTATTTTGCGACTCTAATAGAACCTACATGCTTATTCTGTAATAGAAACGATGATTCTCCAACCTCAAAAGAATATCCCCAATACAAACTGCAGTATAAAATAAAAGAAAAAATGGCCTAAGAAAATGTATCATTTAGATATGCCGAAAATATGGTAAACAACCCCTCTTACGCCAAGGTCACAACTTATAATAGATTCAACTTACTGAATAACTTGGACAATTTCCCTGAATTGCCAACTCCTTCTCATAGTCATAACCACTCACCATTCAATAACCTATCAACCAAACCCATACTGAATAATCCCCTTGGATAGAAACCAAAAGCCATATCTCCTCCACAATCCCTCTCCTCATTTCGCAAAGAAACGTATCACCCTGAAACCCAATATTCCCAGTCCATACAGGAAAGATTTTATGGAATACAAGGAAAGTATTATTGAACGACTATGTAAATATGTACAAAACCTTGTCACTTCACTAATCCCCACAGTTAATATTCAACTAGATAAATCAGCAAAAATACTCGTAGATATAAGCAGTTTTGTCTCTAACCTGATAAACCCAGAGTTTACATCAGATCCTATAGAAATACTAAGCGACAGTGACTCAATCTACTAATAGAAACTCATTATCTGTCATTCGCTGGAACTCAAGATCATTTAATAAAAACGAACCAAATCTTCTTCTTTTTAAAAAAACCTGTTAAGATGTGATTAATGTTTCAGAAACATGGTTCAAAGATGGTGGAAATAATTCCATCAAAGGTTATAATCTTATATCGAAAAATAGAGCCGACGGATATGGCGATGTTCATTTATTTATTTATTTATTCAACGGGTAACCCCCAATTTTTAGGAAGTAAACTATTCTAGTATCTACATATCTAATAAATCAACCTACATAGAGAAAATTAAAATAAAATTGTAATAAAAAAAAGTCTTATAAATCTAAACCACGCAGAGTATATCTAAGAGTGCTCTGAGAGATATGAAAAAAATCAATATTGGTCCCATTAGCATTCGATAGAATTCTGGACAAAGGAGAATGTTTTCATAATTACACCTGTGAAAGTCGAGACTGAAAGTTTGGTTGTTATGTGTCCATCTCGGGGGAACATGCAGATTGACTTGACAGACAATTTATGTAGGAATATTATGTCTGCAGGTGCCTGTCTTGTACTGAGTTTGAACAATTCATGTTCATTTTGTAGGCAACATATCTAAGAAATTTATTCTGAACTTTCTCAATATCATAACTGTGATTGAAGTATGTTGGAGACCAGATACAGGTGCAATAACCAATGCAAAGTATAGTATTTTAATAGAAAAAATGTTGGTGAAATTTTTTGTTGATCTGCATATGAATCCTAACATTTTCATCGCTTTGTTAGATATGTGTTCAAACTGTAAATGTCCATCTTGTCATCCATCATAATACCCAGATCTCTTATAGATTGTACACGTTCCAACTTCTTTCCTGCAATACTATAACC
Organism: Leptinotarsa decemlineata; assembly: GCF_025532065.1. Classification (NCBI taxonomy): domain Eukaryota; kingdom Metazoa; phylum Arthropoda; class Insecta; order Coleoptera; family Chrysomelidae; genus Leptinotarsa; species Leptinotarsa decemlineata. Next base: position 15,410,902 of record NW_027412558.1, read on the forward strand.
AGCTGTATAAAGGTTTAATGACTTTGAAAAGGAAATACTTTTACATCTGTATCAAGGTTTAATGACTTTGAAAAAGAAATACTTTTACATTTTACCACATTGACATCCATATAATTCATCTTACACCAATCAGAAACAGATTTAAGGTCCATTTAAATTTTCGCACAATCCTGCAACGAATCACTTGCTCTAAAAAATTTTAGATCATCTGCAAACATCAGTATTTCACAGTGAGTGATTTTTTCTTTGATATCATTTACAAAGATAGAAAAGGTCCCAAGTGACTCCCTTGAGGTACTCCTGAGGTAACAGATATCTCGTCAGAGATAAATCCTTTAATTTTCACAAACTGTGATCTATCACAAAGATAACTTGAGAACCAGTCCAGCAAACTCCCAAATAAGCCAATTGCCTTTAATTTTTCACAAAGAACTTTATGGTTCACGATGTCAAATGCTTTTGAAAAATCGGTGTTAATTACGTCCACTTGTTGTTTATTTTCCAGAGCATTCAAAATATACTGGGTGCACAACAGTAGATTAGTGTTGGTAGATTTACCTTCACTAAATCCGTGCTGTTCGTCGATAATCACTTGTTTTAAAGGATTCTTTATATTATCACAAATGATGTGTTCAAGTAGTTTGGGCATTGTACTTAATATGCTGATCGGTCTCAAATTATTTATGTCAGTGCAAGATAGTCACCATCATCGACCTAAAGTCAATGATATTCCATAATTGAAAATCGAAATTCTTTCAGAGTATTGCACTGATGAGTGGCTAATGAGCCCGAAACCGGTCTGCAAGTGTGCCCGTTCCAAAATTGAAGATCGACTTTTTCAGTTGTATTGCCAATTTGCATATGCAGGAAATTTTCTGTGAAGATTCCTGCACTGACGCCTGTCGGATATAATCCAACGCCCTTCGTGGTATTAGCCAAGGGAGTAGTTGTTTTCTGATAGGCGTCAGTCCATTAAACCTACTGTGTAGGTATATTTGAGACTGGCTTAAACGTTTAAAGTTCATTTATTTAGATTTGTTTACTGCCAGTCTTCAAGCATAGCCCACTGACTAATAACAAAATCTAATTGTTCTTAACGATGGTTCTCCTACTCGTGTCACCGTTCTGAACTCTCATACCTCGGCAGTAGACCTCACTTTAACATCTCCAACTCTTGCTACAAGATGTGAATGGAAAATTCACCATGATTCATTGGGCTCGGATCATTTTCCGATATTTATTAAAATAGCAAACAACAGAGATTAAAAAAAAATATATGGATTGAAAAAAAGGCTAACTGGAATACTTTTCAAAACTGCCTCAATAATAAACATGAAACACAATTAATCACCTAAATATCATTTTCACAATTCATTGAGGACGTCTCTTTCGCTTCGGATGCTTTCATAACAAGAAACAAGCCTTTCATACCTTCAAAGTATTCCCCCATTTGGTGGGACACAGAGTGTTCCGAGTTAGTGAAAAGTAGAGAGGTGGCTTTGAGAAATTTCAAACAAATTTCTAATTTAGAAAAGATTAAATTAACTTCCAAATAAAAAGCTAAAAATAGCTGGAGAAAGTTTTTAAATAATATTAATAAAAATACACCTATATCTCACATTCAGAAATTTGTCAAAAGTATTTCCAATAAATATGAATTTTCAAATAAAATCATTATTCCCCCGGACCTGATAGAAAAATTATTTGATTGTGTAACACTCCTTTTTGTCAACCCTGAACCCAATAACAATATCTTGAATAATATAGAAAGAGAAATCTACATATCCTCTAAATTAACTTCATCCGAATTAGGTATAGCACACAAAAATACTTGCAACACCGCACCTGGTAAAGACAGTTTCACATATTCTTTAATTAGGAACTTACCAGAAAAATCAAAATATCTGCTAATTCAAATATATAATCAATGGTAGCAGGCAACAAGGTAAAATACCCCAAGCACTCAAAGACGTGATAGTTATATTCATTCTCAAACCTAAAAAAGATCCTGATGACCCCTCATCGTATCGACCGATTTCGATTCTTTCATGTCTTGTCAAAATGAAAGAATTATGAAAGAATTGTAAAGGCGAGATTAGAATGGTTCTTTGAACTTAACTCCTTACTTCCTAAATCTCAGTACGGATTTCGCAGGGCAAAAGGCACTATGGAGACATGTTACCAAATCTTTTCAGACATACAGTGTGCTTTTTCAGATGATCATTATTTAGCAGGACTGTTTTTGGACTTAAAGGGGGCATATGAATCAGTTGTTTGGAACATACTCGAGTCAAAACTCAATAACTTTGGAGTTAATGCGAAAACTCCAGCCAATATTGCTGAACTATTCAGAAACAGGAGTATTTATATTAAATACCATAAAAGTTTTTTGTATGGACCCAGAATTGTCAACCAAGGGCTTCCTTAAGAGCCGTATTGAGTCCTATCTTATTTAACATCTACACAGCAAACTTGCATCAAGTCTTCGATCATCCCATAAAATGTATTCAATATGCGGATGATATCTGTATTTTTATACAGTCTGTGAGACGTATTCCAAATGTGTAGTCGACCTTACATACATAATGTATTGCCTCAAAAATTGGTTAATCGAACATGGCTTCTCCCTTGCTCCAGAAAAATCAGCTATGATGTTCTTTACTCGGCATAGACTAAGAGCCGAAGACAACATCAATCTTGGCTCTCTGTCTATCCCAGATGTACCCAATTGTAAATATTTAAGGTTAATTTTAGATAATAAGCTTACATGGAAGAAGAATATCAACTATATTCAAACCAAATGTGAAAAAGGCATAAACATTGTCAAATGTATCTGTAGAAACCGATGGGGCAGATTCCAGAACTTCATTATTGTTCTACAGGTCGTACATTCGATCTATACTTGATTACGGATGTATATTATACGGATCAGCCGCAGATTCGAATCTGTTACTAATAGACCGAGTGCAAGCAAAACTTTATAAAAATTTGTATTGGCGCCTTTGAATCATCTCCAACCGCAGCTATACTTGCGAAATCTCAGGAACCTCCTATCCTCATACGCAGACATTTTCTGGCCTGCAAGAAATTAGTCAATATCAAATTATATAGTAATAACCTAATGGGGGCCATTGACAGTATATCAATTGAAAATCTTGTTAATCAATACTAGAACTACAAAAACAATCCTCCTTTAGCTGAAGCCTTCGCCGCAATATCAGAGAAGATGAATGACATCAACTCTCAGAACATATTGTTTCAGTTTCAGCTGAAATTTCCTATGTTGATGTTCAACCCAACGGTCATATTCCCCAACTTCTCAGTGAATTCTCAACGCAATCAAGCTCTAACAAAATCGGTACTGGGAACAATTGAATCTTCCAACACACTATACTGTGATCGGTCTAAAAGTGATCATGGCACTGGAAGTGCATGCATTCTATATACAAAACAAAAAATTATTTCTCAATTCCACCTTCCCAATAAGACTTCGATTTACACAGCAGAGGTTTATGCTATACTTCAAGCTCATATGTGGGTTAAACATAATTGCGAAGCTAGTTAAGTCATTTTATCGGATTCCAAATCTTTCATTCTTTCCCTTACTAACTACAAAAGACATATCAAAATAAAAATTCACTTATTTTTGAAATTATAAAAACTTTAGAGTACTTCCTCAGTTATAAAATTGACATTGTTTTCATTTGGATCAAAGGGCATTCGGGTATTGCCGGAAATGAAAAAGTAGACGTGGCAGCGGAAGAAGCCACCTCTCTAGAATTGATAACTGATATCAGCTCCCCGGAAGATATAGTCTCAGACGTTAGATATGAAATACGACTAAATTGCGGAAGACTCTGGAAAGAATTCTCTTCTAAATCAAAAAATCATTATTCATTAATCCACCCACTATCCCTAAAAGTATCCCCCACATAGGCAACTTATACTTTTCAAGATTTTACGCCACTACCATCACGAATGAAAATGAACCATTGTAAGTTCCCAGCACATCTGGCAAAAATAGACATTGATGTGAATCCATTATGGCCTTGTGACAATTTTTCTTTAGCGGATATAAATCACATTCTACTCACATGTCCCAACTTCGAACTGTACTGGACGGATTTCTTAAATAATTTGCTTTCCTCGAATGTTTCGTTTCCAACTAATATAACAGTGCTTTCAGCTATACTAAGTGAAAAAATATACGACATAATTCTAAAATTCATATTTAAATCTAAAATATCAATATAAAAAGTAGTAACTCGATTGATTAATTGATTAATGATTAATTCTGTGGCAAAATAAACTCCGGTTTGATGCCGGGGGGGGGGGGGGTTATAAAAAAAAGCCTAGAAATTTGATGACTGCTGATACAACTCCAATATTTGTTTTCAATAAAATAAAAAGCCAGGGCACATCCTTGGATGCAGACCTTCCGAAATGAAATAATCGGAAAACGCTCACGGAGGTATGAATATGTCAATAAATCTGAAGATTCAACAAGATTCCAATACAGAATGCCTCTTTCTAATCATACTCACACACCTGGAGATGAAAATGTATCTCTCCTCGATAGAGTCACCAGACTTATATAATTTCTGTAAATAGTTTTGGTACCTCAGATAATGTTTTCCATTCGGGACTTTGTCCAGGAGATGAAGAGTATATACAGTGGAGCGACGTCGAAATCAATCGAGCACCAGGCAGCAACGCTGCCTTGGTTAGACCAATCGTGCGTTAAGTAATCCTCCCAAAGTGGTCTGTAAGCGATCATTCGATTGATTTCAGAGAGGTTCAGATGGTGGAAACTTGCAAAAATCTGTCATATATAATAGAATGTCAATTATGGTATTAGTCAGAGAATTATTCGTTCCTGACAGACAATGGCCTGATCCTAGTGTGTAGGAACGTTGGAAAATGAGAATGATTCTAATTTTTATACATTTTTCATGATCTGCCACCTGACTACAATTTAGGAAATGGAAATTAATTGCTCCAAAAATCATTTGAAGTAGAATGGCAAAAAAATATCATGAATAATATATTGAAATGATTAATTTTTGGTGTCTAATGTGATAGGAATTTTTTTATAATTTGAAGAAAAATTTTCAAAACTTCAACATTTATTTCTTCGTTTTTCTGGGATAAAACACAAGCACTACAGAAAAAACCTTGAGTTGCTCTAAAAGCGGTGCCTGTGCGAAAGTTGTGAATCACATTAGATTTGAATCGCTGGAGATTGAATCCATTTGGAATCAACAGGAAGTTGATTTCATATAAACGAAGTTCTCCGAAGTCCGTCGCGTATTTCTGATATGTATCGCTCTTGTATCTATAGAAGAGAGACAAATCCCCAACCTTTCTTCGATGTTCTCGACTATCAAGATTGCAAGTGACGGAATCTAGCAGTTTTAGGGTATGCTTAGGGGCGGATCTTCATACATGAGAACAATACTCCAAAGAAGGCCTGATCTGAGCTTTATAAAGCATCAAAAATTGCTGAGGTGTGTACTGTTTTCTGGTTCGAACCATTGTTCCAATCTCGTGAAAAGCAGTCTTTGCAACTCCAGCGACATGATTGTACCAAGATATATTGGTGTCCATCCCAACCCTCAACAAAATTATCGAAGCAAAGAGCGGAATAGTCTGTTATTATAGCAGGTCCGGAAACATTTATCTTTTTGAAACCGATGCCGGGGTTTTTGTGGCATTGAATTGAAGCTGGTTACCTTCATCTCAATTCGAAATCACTTTCAGATCCTCATTAAGATATCCAACCTCCTGCTGCCGATGAAGATGTGCATTCGCAGCCGACGTCCTGGAATCCAAATGGAATGACGAGACAAGTGTTCTATCATTAGCAAAGCAATATATTGAATTCTTCGTTTTTTTTCAATAAGTTGTTAATATACAATAAAAACAGGGTTGAAGACAATATGGATCCTTGGAGAACACCAACGTTGGTGGTTAAAAGTATTCGAAAGATATCCATCTATGGCCACTTACAGAAAACTTTCTTTCAGGAACCTGGAGAGCCATACCCAAAAATGATTCGTCAAGCCATAGCATCGAAGTTTGACCAGCAAACTCTCATGACACACACGGTCAAAGGGCTTAGAAATATCAAACGCAACAGCTCTTGATTCCCCATGTTTCTCGATTGCGTTACTCCAAATATGGGTGACAAACGATAGATGATTGTTTGTTGATCTTTCTTTCCGAAAGCCATATTGATGATCGCCCACGATGTTAATTGATACAATGAAATTCTCACGATGGTCGAATCAGCCAGAAATGTTCGTGATTTTTGGACTAGTGTCAGTAACCTCAGAGTGGCACGAAAAATGCTGTGAAATATTTCGACCCGTGTACAATGAAAATGTTGAAAGTTGCTAAAAGAAACGTCCAATCTCTAATCCAGTGGTACCAAACCGAAGAGAATGGATTATTTGAAGTAAATAATAAGTAAAATCTTTTACATTTTCAAAAAATAATAGAAAGATACTAATCCAGAATATGAAATTTTCAATCAATTTGACATACTTTGTTAGAAATAAACCAATACAAATCCCGAATGAAAAATTTCTGCTGAAACGCTACAACTCTTCTGAATCAATATTTTTACTCAACCCAGTTCTATCGTAATAGTCCCCGATTTTTTATGTCATTATGTGAACAATAAGGAACCTGAACAGGAATGAGAAATTAGTAGAATTTAATAACAATATCGTACCTTTCATTGAACTTTGAGACTATTACTTTTTTATGCAGAAAACATGGAACAAGTTGAGTAGTGCTAGAGTATACGATAAACTTTACAGTGCCAGGACTGCAGTAACAGTGAAAAAGAATTTTTCTGCATCAGTCACATTCATTTTTTATCTTGATCGAGTTCATATTTCGTCTACACCTTCAACATGAATATCATTTCCATTTGAGAAAAGGGAAACAAAAGGCTAGCAAGGGCATTATTGTGCTATTAAAAATATATTACGTGCAAAGTGATATTATCTCCCTAATATTAGAAAAGAGCATGAAAGGCTTGAGATATTGCATTAAAAATTCATGCAGGAATAAAGTGAGCCATAATTACCTCATATTTCATAATTAATTTCACTGGATCCAAACGGCACTACAATGACTTCTTACCTGGAACAAAGGAATTCAGTTTCATATCATTTTATTATACTTCACAAAAGAAAAAGACGTTTCGGCATACTTTCAGACAACGGAACTATGGAAGATATGAATCATAGTAAATAAATACTTCATCTTTTGTACATAGAAACAAGAGAATATTTTATTTCAATTTGGAAGTACTTGAATGATACGAGAAATTGTTTTATATTTGAGATTCACAACACATGGCAAAAGACAGTCTATAAAATTGGATATAATATCATAAATCGCAAATGGGACATATACCTGGGGTCAATAAAGTAATGAAATGAATAAAACAAAAATCTAATAAATTTTGCAGTTGTTTACAATACAATCGATAGAAATGAATTGAAAGTGGGTTTTTTAGAAGAGATTTATCGTTACTTCTCTACTTGGAGAAGTAGAAAGCCAAAATCTTTTTTACCAATAGAAATAATATGGATGATATGGATCTCCATAAACAATATGTTGACATATTCTTTGAAAGACATTTTGTTGTAGAGGATCAATACTTCTTACCGTTTTTTTGGCATATAACCTTCCACAATCTAAAAAATAAACAAAGCTAAATCAATAGAGAATTTGATGAAGTGTAATGAAGGACAACTGAAAAGTTCACCACGAAAAGTTACTGCGAAATATAAACTAGTGAATAATTCAATTAGTAACTTCTGCCTACAAATTGAAAAAAATTAAATTCTCATATTTAGTTTTCTTCAGTGATCGACGTTAACGAAAACAATCTTTTTTCGTTTTCAAAACCTGAAATTCTCTTCAAAATTTTCGCGTCAAAATGTGTATAGCTCTAATTCTTTGGACATACGTCAAAATAATGAAAAGTCCAGATGTCATATGCGATAGTCTTCATGAATACATATACTGGATGTTTTTTGTGAGTTCAGTTAAGGTTCATATTTCGTTTTTCAACCTCTCTTCTCAACCTCTCTTTGCAACCTGTCTTACAAGAATGGGGTTTTTCCTTCTTGTTGGAAGAAGAAGAAGAAGAAGCATATTCCCAAAAAGGGCAAGAAAAATCTTCCAAATAACGATAGAACAGTCGCTTTGCTACCAGTGATACCAAAAATCTTGGAAGGCTTCAACATCTTGAGCGATTCTCAATATGGCTTTCTTAAACAAAGATCCAGGTGACCTTCTATCGTATGTCACCCATATTTGGAATAACGCAATTGAGAAACATGGAGAATAAAGAGCTGTTGCGCTTAATATTTCTGAGGCCTTTGAACGCGTGTGGCATCAGGAGTTGCTGGCCAAACGTGAATGTTATGGCTTGTCGCATCATTTCTGTGTATGGCTCTCCAGCTTCCTGAAAGAAAGTTCCCTGCAAGTGAGTGACCGTCGATTGATATCTCTTGAATACTTTCACCATCAACGCCTAGTGTTCCCCAGGGATTCATATTGTCTTCAATACACTTTTTATTGTATACCAACGACTTATTGAAAAACCAAAAATACAATATATTGCTTTGCTGACGACAGCACACTTGTCTCGTCATTCCATTTGGATTCCAGGAAATCGGCTACAGAGGCACATCTTCACCGGCAGCAGGAGGTTGCATATCTTAATGAGGATCCAGAAGTGATTTCGAATTGGGATGAAAGTAACCAGGTTCAATTCAATGCAACAAAAACCCAGGCATCGGTTTTCTTCAAAAAGATAAATGTCTCCGAACCGTATATAATAATGTCAGATTTGATAATTCCGCTTTCTGCTTCGATAAGTTTGTTTGGGGTTAAAATGGAGACCAATATGTCTTGGCACAATAATGTCGCTGCTTCTCAAAAGCTTGGAACACTGTTCCGAACCAGAAAACTATACATACCTCAGCATTTTCCATATGGATTTAATCTCCAGCGATTCAAATCCAATGTGAATCGCTACATTTGCACAGGCACCGCTCTGAGAGCGCCTTATGGGTTTTTCCTGTATATAGTGCTTGTGTTTTGTCATTGAGAAAAATATGATCGCCAACTGAATTTTCAAAAACCATCCAGCATGTGTATTCATGTAGACATCTGTATGGCATTCGGGCAAACATACCAAGACGTGCAAGTAGTTTATTACGATGGAATGTTTATTTTGACTGAATCAACATACTTTTTTCAGTAATGACTGCAAATAAATGTAAACAATAATATTTTTTCAATGACATGTTGAATCTGGCTTTTGACGATGGGCAAGTTTGATGGGGTAGTATGAACGTCGGCAACACACAGATAAATATTTTGTTTCCGACAAACCCATAAAAATTTTATAAAAATACAACCGTTTCATTTTTGTAACCAGTTTCATTGCTGGATCATCAATTTTCTGCAAATTTTGTTCCTGAGGGATGGATAATGAAAAACTAGTACGTATGTATAATTTCCAATTACAAATCAACCGAAATAAATGAACCAATTTGGTTGAGAATCATTTGAAGAGCATCAAAACGGCATAAATTTTGATAATGAGGTTGTCCGAATCCAATGAAATAAAACAATAATTAATCAACTCAAATTACCATTCATCCAGAAAATGTTATAGCGCGCTTCAAATCATCCCGATACATTTGAATTTTTAATAAATTTGCAAAGAATAAATTCCCATATGAAAACCAAACAGACTAATGGTAATTTCCGGGGGGTAATTTTATATTATTGTTAATAGCAGTTATTAAATTGAGTTACGTCAAAGTTCGATTATGATTGATATTGTGGATCATTAAATTGAATGATCCTTGATGAAGTATTGTATTGTATAGTATATGTCGGATGGATACCGGGAATAAGCAGATAATTAGAGTTCATGAACATACACGAGTAGATTCATCCAGAGCATCAAATTATTGTTGCGAGGATCGAATAATCAAAATTTATATATGAATATATCCAATTTTAATGATAGAAAAATAACAAAATGGTATTTAATGTCGTATAGTGGTGCATTCGTATAGTGGTGGTAGTAAAAATAATAATAATAATGTTAATTCGTTTTTCTGAATTAAATGTCTGATGGTTTATCACAATACATATATGAACAGTTAAAAACCACAAGAACATGTGATTACTTGCAAGTATTCAAAAAGAAAAAAAACAAACAAAGTAATTTTCTACTCATGAGAGGGAAATGAATGGGATAGAAATGGATACAAAATTGACAACAAATCCAAATAACTATGAAATTTTTCATAATTCTTTCAAGAAAATACAAGTATATTTCATGGAAATACATCACTGAAGATTTGAATTTTCTATTGAATTAAACTTTTTAGATTATTTTCTGAGTGTATAATAAGAACCTGAATGTTTTGTTTATTTGGAAAATTACTGAACTGAGTTGAAAGCAACCTTAGTCAACTCAACGAAGTATTTTCCTCAGAATCAGCTTTCAATGTTTTTATATTACCATGTGAATATCTAATTATCTTTTGTTATATTGAATTGACATACAATTATTTTTAAAAAAAGCCACCTTATATAAAAGCCAGTAATTTAGCTTAATCTATATACATATGTCGCATATTTTCCTAGTTATGAAAAAGATATTCACAAGTCACCATTTTTACTACTTTTGGTGTTTTGATGATCTAAGTGGTTGACCATGTTTATTGGCCAATTTTAGAGGTTCGCACTTTCATCATTTAAAAACAAGTTGTACCAGAAAGTAGATACATGCTAATAATGATACAGTTGAGGAAGAAAATGATATTGATAAATAATTAATGAGTATAAAACATAAAAATTAAATATTTCTATTCCACTAGATCAAAGTAAAGATTGAAATCCCTTCATACATTATTAACATACACTTTTGAATGTATTCGTACTAACTTGAAAGCTTGGGTGTTTGTAGAGATATCTGGAGATCAGCCATACCTCGGACACTGCCCTTTGTTTGGCTGCAAGGCAGCCCTTTGACTTGTTCGTTTCTTAGACGTCTCCAAAAAATATGGCAAACTCATTAGCTTATTGCGTATTTTCTTGTACGTACGTATCTCTCTATAGTTAATCGGTTGAATCGGTGAGGTGTGTTTTATTCTATCTATGCAATCAAGTTTTTACTCTTCATATGAATTTTCGATAAATGACCTGTGACGTCAATACCAACGACGACCAGACAACCGCAACAATTAACCCGTTTCATGGAACTGAGCAATAAAACTGACTAGATAACAAGTTGACATCAATTTGAAAAAAGGAAATCATTTCTTCAACATCACGACACATGGCTACAGCTGAATTAAGTGAATACTATTATCTCTTCGAAATATTTGTTTTTGTTCGTGACTTTTGTTAGGAAGGCTGCAACCCAATAGCCTCCTACTGCTTGTGCTAATGTATGTTATTTCATATATTCCGAATTGTGTAATCATGGTTTCAACCACCAATGAGTATAGCTAATACATCATTTGGTATCAGCCCTCATGTTTTTTCTAGAAGGGTCTGACCAGCATTAATGATTTTTGTTTTCATTTTGTCCTGAAGATCAGGTCTAGGTTAGTCTGAGATCTAGTACTTTTCCAGATATTCCACCTGCCAAGACTTCGGTGTTGTAGAATTCCTGATCTCTCAATCTTTACTATAGTTGATTTAACCAGACGTATGCTGAGCCTTTTTTCTTTGATACGTCTTTTTGAAACATTGAGGGTCTTTATTACCATATTCGCAATGCATGACGATATCGTCTGCCCACTACATTATTTGAAGATAGTGGGATCGACGAAAACCTAATCCCTGAATATCAAGGATTAACGACACTACCTGAGGTATTCCGTTGCAAAGCCAACTCTGACATCGATCGTCGAACAAGATTCGTCCTGACTTTCACTGCAAGGCAACTCGATGAACTTATGATCCAACATCAGACCCGCAATGATGTCATCAGTGCTGCGAGGCTAAGTAAGTGAATGTCATGAACTGAAAAGAACAAGCCTTCTCAGGTTTGTTCCCTTTGGGAACCTCGTTTGTCTTTAATATTCGGGAATTGAGTCTTCTGTTGATCCCATAGATGGCCTCTTTATTGCACCACTAATGAAACCTTGGCGAATTGAATAAGCGCTGCCTGGTGTTGGATCGTAAGTTTATCCAGTGCTTTATATCGTTATTGGTACAAAATAGATAGTAAATCCTCCACTAGAAGGTTCTATAGAATTTTCCTCCCCTGGAGCAAGCCCTTGCTAGCCTTGCCACTTCTGTATCTTTCGTAATAGGCGTATGTGATTGAATTTTACTCAATAATACATGTAGGAAATGAAAATATTCTGAATATATCTCATGAGATCAGAAATGCAACAGTTATAATTTTGAAGTGAATTGAATCGTAGCAATATATATCTCCTTACGATAGAGTGAAATGTGAAGCATACATTTTGAATAAAATTTGCAAAATATTCAAAAAAATATCTTCTCTACTTTCATATTCAAAAAACACTTTATTGTGAGATTTCCACTAAACAGTTTTACGAAAACGCAATACGTGTTTCGCCATATAATGGCTTCTTCATGTGTGTGAAGATACGTTTCATGTGTGTGAAGATATGTTTTTTGAATACGTTAGTTATGGATTTTCATCAAGTATCAAGTATTTCCTCATATATCTCTACTTTCAAATTTGATAATTACTCACATGGGAAATTCGAATCTCATTCATCAAACTATATTCAAAAAGATAGCTGATATTCGAGATTACAAATTTTAAATTCTTAAAAGAAGGACAAATTGACCAAACCTCATAACCTACCAAAATTATATTTGGAATTCCAAATCGAATGAAATGAAATTTTACCTAAATCGTCACTTCCATGACCAATAGAGAATCAACCACACACGGCATTTTAACAAATCAATTCCAATTCCCTTTGATTAAGTGAATTCAATCTTGAATCCAATTCTCGCTGTCAATGATCCCGCCAGGAATTTCATTAGGTATTGCCGTGTGTGCATAAGTGTTATTCAAACATATAAGCTTCGGTCTGTGTGTGTGTGTGTGTTCCTTTTGATGCTAGCAGCGCCGAATATGCGTTTATGAGTGTGTTCTAAATTAGTTGACAATTAATTCTAGTCCACATGGTACACCGAGTTATTCGAATTCGCTTCTCTCTATTCCGAATGTGGGAATATCGCGGTATGTCTTGGTAAACTTCGAGAAAGTTCTCAATTTTTAAACAAACACCTCATAGTCATCGCTAACCCTGCGTGAAAATATTTATGGAAGTATGCAAAAACAAAATGAAATCGAAACCAACTCATCTTATTTAAATTGAAATAGTATCTTTTTTGGGAAATAAAGTTTTTGGCATTCCAGTTTTCCATCTTGATACAAAAAATGTGGGAATCTTCCAAAGAAAGGAAGGAAGCAATCAATTTCAAAAAATAACTCTTCCTTTCTTTCTAGGTGCACATAACAGAAAATTTTCTGATTGATTCGGCCGTTACTTGATGAAGATCCATAGTTATTTCATAAACTACACCTTAGGATTCTATCTCCACAAACATTATTTGAGAAATATACCACTCATGTGGTATCGTAAGGTGTAGTTTATGAAAAAAATAAAAGAACTGCTTCTAGCGTTTCTACATGCAATCCTCTCCGTTTACAGTGTGTATTATTTGAAGTGTACAATCATTTGTCAATTATGATTTCAACCAAGTTGGTATCATCAGGAGATGACGAATTGGCTGCATTTGTAATTTACGATTTTTTGATACGCGTATCGAAAATTTTACAAGAATATAATGCGATGAAGCGTTCATTTTTGTCTCGAAAAAACATTGAAAATTTCGCAAAAAATATAATGGGTTGAAACGGTCTTTTTGACACTTTAATCACATCAAAAAATATTGGCGTGAAGTTATCCAAAGATTTCTGGCCATACATGCTGACGTAGAGGAAAATAAAAATCTGTGGTTGGGATACGAAATTATTAGCACCCGTACTAATATCTGTGGCTGGAAATACCTATTCACTATAGGTTGAACGTGGAATTATTAGGACTATTTGGTGTTTAATTTTTTAATAGAATCTTGAGTAGATTGACGCGTTGATAATTGTTTTCTCATCAACAATACAGATTTAGGGAATAATAAAATTGGAAAAAATATTAGACTTACTTTCCAATACCCCATATAGAAATGATGTCCGATGATGTGCGTCCATCAGAATCACACAACTTCCATAGTTTCTTGAGTAGATTAACTTGGTTATAACAGTTTTCTTGTCATCTAAACAGATTTGGAAAAAAAATTGTTGAAACTATCGGACTCATTTTTTGAGATTCCTTGTATTCATGAAAATCACACAACTCTTATAAAATCTTGGGTCGATCAACACAGTGGAAACAGTTTTCTTGTCACCCATACGGATTTCGAGAATAAAATTGTTGAAACGATCAGACTATCTTTTTAAAACCACTTGTAGAATTGAAATCAGATGATGTGCGTGCATAAAAATCGCAAAAGTCTTATGGAATCTTGGGTAAATTGACGTAGTGATAACAGTTTTGTTGTCACCCGAACAGATTTCGAAAACAAAAATATTGAAACAATCAGACTCATTTTATGAGATTCCTTGTAGAATTGGAACCAGAAGATGTGCGTTCATGAAAATCACACAACTCTCATAAAATCTTGGATAGATAAACACAGTGAAAACCGTTTTCTTGTCACCCATACAGATTTCGAGAAAAAAAATTGTTGCAACAATCAGACTCACTCTTTAAAACACCTTGTAGAATTGAAACCATATAATGTGCGTTCATGAAAATCAGACAACTCTCATATTATCTTGGGTAGATCGATAAAGTGAAAACTGTTTTCTTGTCACCCATACAGATTTCGATAAAAAAATTGTTTGAAGGTGATTGACAATGTTTCGTGATGAATTTCACTAGTTCGGACTTCCATTGTCTACTATATAAAATGATTTGAAATCCCTGAAACAAGTAAAAAAGAATAATTAAAAAAGAATAGTTGAAAATAACAATTATATTAAGCAACAATAAACCTGAAATGAAATGATAGTGAAATTACCTACAAGTAAAAATATAATAATTGAATAAATAAAAATTAAAGGAATGCAAAAAGAAAATAATAAAAATAAAGTGTAGAGATTCCAAATCACGTTAGTTCACGACGTTTCGATTGTTGGTATCTACAATCGTCTTCGGGTGATAACTGGACTGATTCCTCCGAGAGATGACTATTTTATAGGTCGTTGAAATACTTTCACTTTCTCTACTTTCCATTTTCCGCTTCACTGATTCCGTGAGGGATGACCGTTTTGGCGGGAGTTGGTCATTTTTCGTTTGATGATGGGTTTCTATATGTTTCGTATATCTACGCTGGCCTGGCTGAATACGTTGTTGGACAACATGTATGCGGCTTCCTTAAATTTTCTCCTGAACCAATGTTCCTCTCTGTGCAAGATCTCAGCTTGGGACCACTCGATGTTGTGATGATGGGTCCAAACATGGTCTGCTATTCCTGATTTGCTGGTTTCTCCTCGCTGTGTGTGCTTCTTGTCCTTGGAAATGCGAACATTCAATGGCCTCTTAGTTTCACCAATATAGGATTTTCCGCACTCACAGGGTATCCGATAAATGCAATTCTTGGAATCGTAGTCCGCGTTTGGGGGCCTGGTTTTCGTGAGGTTGCTACGGATGGTGTTACCGGATCTGAAACAGGTTCTAATGTTGTACTTGGAACCAATTCTTCTTATCCTCTCCGATAATCCTCTGATGTAGGGAAGTGCAAGCACTGGTTGTGACGGCTTCTCTTCCTTGCGAGGCTCCTGCTGTCTTTTAGCCAAAGTCTTTTTTACCATCGCTTTGGAGTATCCATTCCGCTGAAGATCATTTTTGATGATGTCTAGTTCCTTCTCGAGACCTTCCTTTGTATTACAGAGCCCAAAAGCACGGTCTAATAGAGTCTTGATGATTCCTCTTTTTGTCGATTGATGGTGGTTGGATTCGTGGTTCAGATACTGTCCCATCCTCAAAATTGAAAAAATTATGGACAGATAATTGAAAAGCACTTAGGATATTTGAAGACCCCCTAAAGCGCCTTCAGTCAGTTAGCATCATCATGCCTAAGAATAAACAATCTTAGATGTGAGTAAATAAAACTGGAAAAATGTACAGGGTGTCTTGAAATACATTGTTTACTATATATACATGACACTTTAACGATGAAGTGATCTAACGTTTCAATGTGCGATTTCAATCAGGAACGTATACCGGGTATGAATGTGTGTGTGTGTCTGATCCCAATTAGTAACGTATACGCGATGCGTCAAAATACACCGTTCGAAAAACATTAGGGACGTCTCCGGAACGAGGAAACTGAATTTGCTAATTTTTAGAGATACAGAGACGTGTGTGGATACTGTCACTTGACAATTTTAGTGGAGAGCATGAGAATAAAAAACGTTTATATTCAACGAATTTAGGGAAGTCAACATTGTTATAACATTAAAATCAACAGTTCAAAAATAAAATTTCAAAACGCTCAAAGGTGGGAAATCGTTTCCGTCTTTTCATTAAAGAGGATGTATGCATCTCCACTCAAAAACGATTTTGGTGAATTTGGTGACACGTGTGAATCATTGTTTTCATGCCACGTACCAGAGTAAGGATGCCTGCAGTCTGCTGTATAATGTCCGCTGTAAGTAGACCCACTGTCAGTATAAATGCATATAGACTATAACAAGATCTGCTGCATAATTGTTCATATCTAATCCATCTAGAGGAAATTCGATGGCAACATTCAACTTGCCTCTAAATCTTTCTGTTGAAGAGAATCTTTTGAAATGAATGACAAAAACTGTGGCATTGAGATAAACTCAATTGGCCTGTTCTTTGTGGTATGGGAGTGACAAATCCCAGAAAGGATCGAAGTTCTCAGGTTTCGCAGGTATCAACATCTCATTCAAATCCAGCTTCCATAAATATTTGTTGTAACCTACATGTAGTCTGTGATTTGGAACTTCAGAAGCTTTTGCCAAAAACATAAAATCTGGAATTTTCACATAATAAAGTTATTTTATTTCAGTTTGAGGGGTGTCGGATGTTTTCTTTTGTTATTTGAGGAGTATTTGTCGTTGATGTTTTTATTGTTGAAGTAGAACGCTGACTTATTTTTACTGTGGTGGTGGTACGTCGGCCATTCAAATGCAATTTCGTCATCTCTTCCTAATTTGATTGTTTTTTGTAGGTACCAAGGAAATATAGTGGAAGTTTCTTCACCGCTATCTCCCAATCTAAGTTCATGCCCAATTTCGTGTGTTAGGGTCTTGAGAAAATTCTTACCTACGTTTCTATCAAGATCTCACGATTCGTCCTTGTCTAGATGAATTTCTCTACATGCATCATTCACAGGTGGATAAGCATAAGCTAAAATTGTCCTGGAGCCATCAAATTCAGATCGATACACTCCATTACCTATGCAGTCTCGGTGGAATGGATGTCTTCTTTGTACCTGCGATATAGTTAGGTATAATTGGAAATATTTTCCCGTGAACTGAATGTTTTCTCAGCATGAAGCTACATTTTGGCAGATGCTTGAGGAAAACTATCATTTGATATATGTTTTTTTTCCATTTACCCTGAATCGTAAACACTTTTTGAGCGATTACATATCTTGGTCTTTGAATCAAACTCAGAGCATATGAATTCATTGTACCATCAACGGCAAGATTACATTTTTCTCATAAACTACACATAGCCGATCCAGAATCCACGAGAGAATTGTTATCAATGTATCCATATAGATACAGAAATTGCAAAATTTCTTCTTTTGTCACAGTTTCACAAGTAGTGAGGTATGGAAAAAATGTGAGTACCCACCACAACATTTTGAAACAATACTGATTTCCCAAGTCATTGTTCATTTTCGTAAATATGATCCTTTTGAGTATATGTGGGCGAGATGGTAATGGCGCCAGCCTAGGGTTGCAGAAAAAAAAATGGTGCACTCAGCCGCAACTTCGTTAATAATGATCTGCAGAAAACACATTTTTCCGGTTACATTGCAAACGGTGTCTGAACCCTACGAGATAGATTAAAAAAAGGTACTACAGTATTGTACACCTTAAAAAGGTCTACAAGAAAGTTCGTGATGGTATGTGTCTATCTCTCAGAGATACCCACAATAACCATTTTTTTATCCTCGAAAAATGATGACTTATTTACGAAGAAATTTCAAGGAATACAGCAATAATCCTTATCCAATTGAGTACCTTGAATACAATGTGCATTTAATATAGATCAATATGGCCCTTTTCAGCATGTTATTTGAATGAATATTTTAGAAGATATTAGATTCAAAATGCAGGGATATAGCGGTTGCGGCGGAACTGGTCGGGGGGCTGACGGCGCGTAGCTATAAATAACGCGTCGAAAGCCGCGCTTCGACCTATAGCACTTTATGATTAGCAGCGATCGCACGCGTTTGTATATATATTTGGTATCAGCATAGCACCATTTTCGATGAAATATATGCAAAGGAAGTACTGCCAACTTACTCATATTCAATGAATCCTTGGTGAACAAATATTTTCTATATGATCATGATGAAGCCTAGGTTATTTTTTCTGTAAATGAAAAACGATGCTCTGGATTACCTACGACGTTCTTTTTCATGTTCTGTTATTTCATTGATACATACATCATGTTGGTTTTCATTTTTATTTTTTATTTGAAGTTAGGTTCTCAAATCCTCTGGGACCTTTGATATTTAGGCCAGAAAGAGTAAAAATGTTACACTGGTTTTCTTGAAAAAGAAAATGGAATCATGGAATCAAGGTCATAGTAAAGTCGACCCCATTGGATTTCTAGGATATATTCCCTCAATAACATAAGCGTTCGCTGAGCAAACAAAAGATCTGTGTTGGCAGCCCTGAGAGATTTCTCAGTGTTTCCATGTCCTATAAGATGCCACTGATGAACTGAACCAGGTCAGATTTGATTCATCTAACGACCGATTCAGTATTGAGAAAATATTTTGAAAGCGTGTTTTAAATAGTGACTGTCTGGAATAAAAGGGAATATGCAAGGGAAGTACCGCCAACTTACTCATATTCAATGAATCCTTGGTGAACTAATGTTTTTTATATGATCATGATGAAGCTTAGGTTATTTTTTCTGCAGTTGAAAAACGATGCTCTGGATTACCTACGACGATACATACATCATGTTGGTTTTCATTTTTTTTTTATTTGAAGTTAGGTTCTCAAATCCTCTGGGACCTTTGATATTTAGGCCAGAAAGAATAAAAATGTTACACTGGTTTTCTTGAAAAAGATAATAGAATCATTGGGTACTTTCTGTTTTCAAGGTCATAGTAAAGTCGACCCCATTGCATTTCTAGGATATATTCCCTTAATAACATAAGCGTTCGCTGGGCAAACAAAAGATCTGTGTTGGCAGCCCTGAGAGATTTCTCAGTGTTTCCATTTCCTATAAGATGCCACCGATGAACTGAACCAGGTCAGATTTGATTCATCTAACGACCGATTCAGTATTGAGAAAATATTTTGAAAGCGTGTTTTAAATAGTGACTGTCTGGAATAAAAATGGGTCTTACTTCTTCAGGTAAGTTTTTTTCCACTTGATATCCGTTTGAGAGTGTAGTTTGACTAATCCTTGGGAAAAAATTATTACATTATCACTTATATTTTCAGAAACGAAATTTCCGAAATTTCATTTCAATTCCTTAATACACAATCAATGAAAATTGTATGGTTTCTAAAAACAAGGTTGTATCATCTCTTGTTGATGAATCTTTCTCATCAACATTCGAGGGTAACATCCCAAGTGCACCAAGTTTAATCGGTTAAAATCTGCAAAATAATAATTTTTCAAAATTTACTAAGCAAATGTCTTGAATATATAATAATTTGATGAATTTCTGACACCTTAGAGCGAGTGGCAGAAATAGTAAACGATATAAAGTCAAAAAACGCTGCCTAATAATTACCTGTTTCATCGTTTTATATGCATTGAGGGAAATAATCAGATAAATATACTTAATAATGATGAGTTTCATTGATATCACTGCCGTTTGATCGCTCATGTTCTGTTGATCAAGGCTTCGGATCATGGTGAAAATCAACAGAAAACCGAATTAAATATTTTTTGGAATTCCTTTATTTTAGTTCAGAGTGATTCAACATATTTCTATCCACCTAAAGCATATAGAGCTTTGAAAAAATGAAATACTTTGTATATATATATATATATATATATATATATATATATATATATATATATATATATAGTTGAGAATCTTAGCGACTGGAGAAATGTACAGTAAACTGGATTAACGGGGTCTCTCAGTCAAAAAATCAAAACTCTGCTCTACTTCTCTGCTTATAATGGAAAGACAGTTCAACATGTATGTTTTTTTTGGTTTGACAAATGTCATACATTCATATGAAGGTGATCATTGTAATGAACTTTTCATTCAACAAAATAGAACCATTTCCGATAAAGTATTCATCTATTTGTACCCCCGCGGGCGGCAAAGCATCCTGAATTATGAAATTATAAAATATATTCTGGCAGGATTTTTTAGTACTTTGTTCAAAAGAATATTTGCAATGCACCAGTGCCGAATATTTTTATCCTACCATCAAATGAAAATTTCAATTATTGAAAATTGATACGAAAAAATACATTATTTATAATATGAATGAAAATACTTCATTTATAATAAAGTATTCATTGATATTAAATGAATGATATCACTCCTACATACTGAGAAAGACACTGATCCCGTTACTTGATGAAGGTCCATAGTAATTTCATAAACTACACCTCACGATTTGATCTCTACAAATTTTATTTTTCAAATAAAGTTTGTGGAGATCAAATCGTGAGGTGTACTTTATGAAACCTTTCAATTCCGTTCAGAGTCAGGTAATAATCCTTTACAATAATATAAATCCTAATCATCAGAAATTTCAATTCATTCAACCGAATTATAAATCAGAAGTCTTTTCGAGTTCATATCTATCTTTCAATAATGTTAATGAAATAGTGAAAATACCCCTTAACTCTCTCAAGGAAGTATTTCCAGAAAATAGAAACTTTTACCTATTCTTAAGTTGCGAATAAAGAAAGTACATCTTTATTGTCACTTAAATCTCGATGCAAGAATTGATTTTCAAAACCATAATCCAGTGGATATTTCTCTTCACACCAGTGGTGGATATTTTCTCTTCTGACTAGTGATTAATATTTATTCCAAATCAACCATTTTCTACCATATCCAATGATTGAAAATGAATATAAACATTTTATACTTTATTGAATGTGAAATATTCACTAAAACAAATTTGAAAATTGAAATAAAGCAAATTATTCAAACGTATAAAGGTAGAATGCTCCAGTAACCCTAAATCCGTAAGTACCTGTCTTCAAACCGTTCTCGTACATTTTGGAGCACTTACGTTGTCAATTCGTCTCCACAGGACTTTCCAAGAGTCAGGTAGAGTGTGATACATTTCATTTTGCAAGCGGCTCCACTAAAAAATTTACTCGACTTATGTCAAGTTCCTGAAGAGACCATACAATTACATCTATGGCCCTATCCAGGATTGGCTCACACCAAGGCGTTCATTCACCCTTCGAAGCTTGATACAAAGCAGTTGTTGGACTACAGTAGGGATGAACTACGATGTCCAACAGGCCTGCTTACAGGTCACTGTCATTTGAATCATCATATTCAGAGAATCGGACTGTCGGAAGACAGTGTGTGTCGCCTCTGTTTGGAAAATGAAACAGCGGAGCACATACTTTGTGCCTGCCCTGCTGGGAACCGAATCAGGTTTCTAGAGTTCGGCAGAGCCGTAGTCTTACCATCTGACCTGAAAGACCACTCACCATACAGACTAATCGGCTTCGCTAAGAAGCTGGGTTTCTTTGGTCGAGTGTGAATGGGTGTGAGCCACAATAATCCCTTGCGCGTTGCGGTGGAGCGTCGAATAGACCCACTCACTTTTAACCTAACCTATCCAGTGGAAGTACTGGATTTTCAACCCGCTTTTCTATTTTTATCCGATTTAGTTTCAATGTCCAAATGCCGTTGGTAAATAGTTCGAAAACTCGATTTCCCTATTCATGATTTTTGAAATAAAATGTAGACATTTTCATCTATTTGGAGTACCTACCTCATGACCGATACATTTGAAATGCTATGAAATAATTTTTGAATACTTCACTATACAGACTATATAGGCATAGTCTGTATGAATCATTGGGGAAGTAATAACCAGGTACTCGCTAAACTGTTGCTTCTTTTATCCGAATTTCATAGCTATTCTTCCACCATTTGTACAAGATTCCAAGTATCCTTATTTTTGATTTGTCACAGTTCTACAACATTTTTATGATCTATAATCTTTTATTTCCTATTTTCGGAAGAAAAAAATACATCATATGAGGAAACACGAGAAAAACTTGAAATATGTATTACTTCTAGTATAATTATTATAATTTACCAACTCTCATTTTCACAGTTAAGAAACCTAAGGAGATAGAACAATTCAGTGGTTGGGCTCACCTACCTTCCGTAGTGTTGACAAAAATTTTCATTAAGCTGGACGCTAAGGACAGAAGAAATGCTTCTTTGGCCTGTAGAACGTGGAGGGAAACATATTTTCATCCTAGGTAAGTTTCTGATAAGTTTATGTGTAAACTCATGTGAAGTTATTAGTCATTGTGGTTTGAAAAAGTTATATACTCCAAATTATGGGTTTATATGAATATTAACAAGCCTGAAGAAGCTGTTGTATAGTGGAAAACATGTTGCGATTTTGTAAATTGTCCAGCAAATATCTCACAGCAAAGTGTTTCCTAAATGAGTTCTCTAAAAGCATTCAATATGCCTACATCTAATTTTTAATCTCTATTACCGTTTGATGACATACCGACAATCTCAACTATATAAATTGAAAAGTTTCCCTTACGACCTCCCTATCTTTCAGTTTTCGAATGACTCCAGAGAAAATGATTTCTGGCCATTTATCGAATAATTTCAAATTTTTTTTTCCCAAATCTGTTTCAGTATCAAATGATTTATAAATAAACGGTACTTTAGGATTTGAATTTTCCAGCAGGATTTATTAGCCATTATAGGTAGAGGCGACAGGAAATGACAATTTCATGTACGAATTCAGATTTATAACAAATGATAACATGATATTCTATATTTTCTTGGTATTTCATAGTAGGTATTGAGTATTACTTCAACGGAAAAATTAAAATTCAATGAAAACATTTTTTCAAAATCATGTTTTGTACATATTTTACTATAAACAACAAATATATCATTTATGGAGGAAAGTAATCTAGACGTATTTTTATATTCAAAATGGTTTTTGATCTTTTGTATATGAAAGGTCAGTCACAAAAAACTGTAGGCCCTGGGCCCTGGTCAATAACTCGGAAAATATATTTGACGTGGTTATCTCCAACCGTGAAAGTTCACATTCCTTGGTAAAAATTGATGTTTTGGAAATATGGGAGCCAGCTTAATAATTCTATGTAACTGAAGTATTTCCTAAACACTAACTAATGGACAAGTCATCCTCTCCCAACGAGGGAAAAGATGAGGAAGTTTCCGAAATTAGTGATTCAATTGATATTATCCCCACCGAAATTGCATGATGTATTTGATGAAAACATTATAAGAATGAACGAATGTATTGAGATTTTACCATCATTCTCCATTATTTTTTCAATTATAAATACAAGTTCGATTTTTCCAGATTTTGGCCATTTATAAAGTTTTCGTTCACACCTGGAAAACTTGATGAAGCTAGGTGGTTCACTAGTTTATTTGGAAGGAATCTAAAAAATGCAAAAGTGACTTTAGACACTTCATGCCAACTTTGTTTGAGAGCATTTATTCAGCTGTTGCAACATTTGGAGGAGAACAATAATCTGAAGAGTCTGTTCATTTATCCTGATCCTCGCACATTCAAAATGCCAGCGAAAATGTCACATCAACTACGGTGAGTCTAATAATAGTTTAATTTCAAATAGATGTATTCAGAATCAAGAGACATTGACAAATCTTTTGAGTATTATTTCCCTTGCTGCTCACAGCTGATCCCAATAGTGGTTCAATTTTAGTCTTGACCAGTCTACAAAATATTGCGTGAAGAATGAACGTAATGAAATAGTCAAATGAAATTACGTCATTATGCAGCTATTAGATAATAATTGAAAACGAATAAAAAATAGAATTCATATTGAATGCTCAATGTTCTCAATTGACACAACTAGGAAGTAACCTACTCGTCCACCTGAATTCTGTACGATGCGGAGATTATCTACTCGTAGAATATTTTCAGTATCTTTCTTCGAAAGCGAAAGGATTCTCAATCTTTTCGCTTTCGGATGAACTCATTTCCAAAGAACAGTTATGATATAGTAACTTTTTTCACGTTAACGTAACCTACATTGAAACGTTAACAACTTAGAATTGAATTTCGAAGTTTTTGATAGTATTTAACTACGAATAAAAAAAACAAATCGCAAAAAAAACTCCAATTGATATATATTGTTTAAGAACTCTTTCATTTGGAGAACGGCGTTTATGTGGAATAAACTACTTGAGAACGTTTTTCCAAATAGATTTAATCTCCAGCGATTCAAATCCAATGTGAATCACTACTTTCGCACAGGCACCGTTTTAAAAGCGCCTTAAGGATTTTCCTGTAGTGCTTGTGTTTTGTCCTTAAAAAAATATAACAATTCGAACAATATCATCAAAGTCACACACGGTATCTCATTGAAAGTTAAAATTGTCATTCATCGTTTCTAAAATACATATTTGCTCTTACAGTAGTATTATTACGTCACTTTTTCAGAATATCTTCCAATCCAACAATATTATCAAAAGATGTCAATGTCAAAAATCAACTAACTCTCCATCTCTTTTGGAAATTTCCACCTCATGAAATAATGGATATTTCTGAAAAACCATCCGTTATTTGTCCATCTACTCTCGTCACCCCACAAAATTTCAATATAAATTTCATTATCCCCTCGAAATTATCTGAGTAGTCGCCTACAAAAAAATATTTTCCTCCTGTCGTAGTCTAATGAATGCAAATTGTGAATTTTCATTACTTTGTATGGTCTGTATTTATTTCTTGTCAACTTTTTTTTGAAGGACGTAGTCCATCACTCTCTGATATTTCTCAGTTCTCCACTTGAATCAGTCGTTTGTGAAACCGCACTTGTCCGCAAATTGAAACTGAAGGAAACACCAAAAAAATTTTTCTAAACCTGCGAAATGTTGATGAGAACATTTTATCAAATTTACAATGTTTTCTTGAGCCAGGACAGAAAGGTACGTACATCTGCATTACATTAAACAACTTTCTAAAACTTTCCCTCAACATTTTTATTTTCCACAAAACAGTAGTCATTCTATATAAATTTATTTTCTAAACATTAATTGTATACTCGAAAAAATGCAAATTTTATAGAGATATTTGGAGCTAACGTATGTCTTCGAATTTCAGTTCGCTTTCCTTTCGAGGTACTTCTGATTGGAAATGGTATAACAAGATGATTTTCCGAAAAGAAACGTCAAAAATACATGTGTTGTGATACATTGCTGAATTTGTTATGATAGTGGATGAAAAACACTATACACCCGTTTTCCAAAAAAAACCTCGATGAACGAAACGTTTCATTGAAAATTGATTCACATCCGGTGATAATGGACATGAAACTATGAATCGTTTCTCTCCGCTGAACCAACAATCAAAATCCAACAAATTAGGTTTCTTGCGAATATTTCAAAAACTATCATTGATAGTTGCGATGTGGAAAATGATTTGTATCGTCCTCCCAAATTTGCAACTTTTGCCTAATTCAACCAACCTTGTGAGTCTTACCATTTTCAGCACAGCAATAGTGGGATCAGTCAGAAAAACCACATTCGACGTTTCTCGTGTGTCACATTCTAGTTTAGAAGCAGTTCAATGTTTCACGCGTGGCTATCTGGTGCTACAGTACACTTCCAAAATTTTTATCAGCCTTCCTCGGGTATGTCAACTTACCACAATAAAAAAAAATCAATGGAGAACTTTATACACATGTAGAAAAGGCAAACTTTCAAGTTCACTCTAATAAGTTACTGCGTAGATTCAAAGTATTTTTTACAAAGAAAAATGTTTTATTTGTCGTATCTATTAATTTTGACTATCAGAAAAAACTGAAGAATTATACATAAACTTATGTTAACGTTTCAGATACTACAATCTGCCTCCGTCTACAGAATTGAAAAAGTTTTTTTGGTCCTGAGTCACAAAAGTGAATCGGGAGTGCACAATTACTACACAAAATTGTAGTGAAGGCTTCTATCAAGGTAGCAGAATCAACTCTCCGGAACCGTTTATTTTTTATAATCATAGTCTGAGTGAGCTAACGATCAGATGATCTCTTCTTGAGGGGAGTCGTCATTCTCAGTTGAGAGCAGCTGCTAATTCTATATTTTTATTTTTAGTGTGAAATTGGTCGACGAACTACTGGCTTCGCTACATAAATGTTTACCAAGACTTGACGAATTCGGTATGGGTTGTGGACCAAACCTGCCAAACTGCTCTTTGGACCAATTATTGATGAGTCTGAATACTGCTGTATTGAAAATAAGTCTTTGTTCTTACGAAAAAGACTGTTCTGAATTACACTTCAATCCTGTCCTTTTACGGCGCTTCTCAAAGTTACAGGTAAACCAAATTCACACTTATATATTTCTGTAAACATTTCATTACTTTCACATGATGTGTTCCTGATTATACAAATATTTCATTAACGAACTAGTTCTCCGGAGAAAATGACATCATATCGTAACAACCTGTCAATTTTTTCAAAGACGTATTTCTGTTTATCTGTTGAAATTGACCTCACAATAGGTGCACTAATAATAAAACTCACATATTAATGTGAACAGAAGTTATCAAACTGAATATACACTGTCTGTTGAAAAAGTAAGGTGAATTTTGATTTTTCTCAAAGAATATTAATTCATTCATCAATTTAATTTTGTCCCCTTCAAAGTAGTCCCTCTCATAACATCGTTTTTTTCAATCCTCGAAGCATACTGAAATTGTGTTTTTTTGAATGGAACACCCTGTATATTGTTACAATTTTGAATAGGTCGGAAAAAGTACTATGATTTTATTAGAGGTACTCTTTACCTTCCTAAAACCGTTCTGGGGTTATTGATTTTTTTTGCTAGGTACAATTGGAAACTAAATAATATCGGACTGTGAATAACACAGTCCGGTTATTCACACAGGTTTTTGGCTATAGATTTCGATAAAACCTGTTTTTCAATATCATATAGAATGTTCAAAAGTCATTGTCACTTTTTATATTTTCTAACAAAGATAACTTTGCTATTCCAAATAGAACACCCTGTATTCTTTCGATCTGAACAATATAAAATTCAATTATCTTCCATTTCATGTCGGGGTTCTCTATACCTAACCTAAATAGTTTTTCAGATATTGCCTTTTACAAATAGTAGTTCTTATTTCAATGCATTGTTTGAATCAAGATAGTTTTGAAACGACATTTGATTTGCTCACAGAATTCTCATTGACAGTTGTTATACTTCATACATCACATAAATTTACAGTTCACAAAAATTAATTTATCATTTACATTTCTATTCTGACAGTAGTTCATTAAACAGACTATACAATTTTTTTATTATTCAACCAATACAACAACAAAATATTGAACACAAATTTATTCAGAAAATTCAGAATAGGTGCTCGAAATAAGGACCATCCTGTTGAATAAACAGATCCATTCTCTTTATGAAAGACTGCTCAACATTCATTATTATTTCGAAAAGCAGCTCTCATTCTCTCCTTCATATTTTTCAGTGTGTATGGGGGAGTGTCGTAAATCTCATTCTTCATGTATCCCCTTGGGAAAATATCGAGGCAAAGCAAACCTGGCGATCTCGCTGACCAATTTTGTGGTCCTCCCCTACCAATCCATTTATTCGAAAAGCACATTTCAAAAACTATCTTACACTGAATTTGAAAAGTGCCAGAGCTCCATCCAATTGTAAACACATCAGTTGTTTGATATTTTGCGGCATATAGTCCCGAAGCTCAGGCAGATCATCTTGTAAAAGTTGTGAAAAATTTGGACCATTCAAGATTCCATCAAAAAATTATGGTCATATAACTCGCCCCCATACATTATCAGACCATCTATTCTGGTGATCTGGAGTACGGAAAAAATG
The DNA here is from genome assembly GCF_025532065.1 of Leptinotarsa decemlineata. Classification (NCBI taxonomy): domain Eukaryota; kingdom Metazoa; phylum Arthropoda; class Insecta; order Coleoptera; family Chrysomelidae; genus Leptinotarsa; species Leptinotarsa decemlineata. Next base: position 15,439,345 of record NW_027412558.1, read on the forward strand.
AGGATTCACATCACTATATAATAATGGAATTATATTTCTTTGGTCGTGATACTCAGACGGTTCAAACCGTTCAGAAGAGACCATGCCCGGTACTGATGATGGGGCAATCACCCCAAAACCGGTCTATCGGTTGGTCGGATCGACCAACCGATAGACCGGTATATATATATATATATATATATATATATATATATATATATATATATTTGTGTGTGTGTGTTTGGATAGTTTTTCGTGGTCAGTAATTTAATATAATGTTGTACGAGTTGAACCGCGTCTGTAATTTTCATCTTTTCGACGTTTCGGCTCCTGCTTTGGAGCCATTTTCAAGAATCACTTGGAATTATACTTAGATGACTCAAGGACGAGGTCGCAATCTCCCTTGCCCCCAAGTCTCTATGCTTGCTGTGTTCAGCTTCAAGTGCGGTTCAACCCGGATTATTGAATAACGAAATTAATCAGCTCCCTAACAATATTATTAAAGGGGAGCTGTTGGAAGGTAGGTTGTACTATATCGTTTACTTGAACTATACATAGTACGTCCTATGAAATCATATTATATTTTCCTGATCTGTTCAAAAGTGTTACGAAATACAGAGTGTTTCTTTCAAAAAAACACAACTTCGATATGTCACACTTTTTTGAGTCACCCTGTAGACTCCTTTTGCAGCCTCTATCAACAGGCATATAATGAAATGGAGAAATTCTCGGAGAAATCAGTAATGTGTTTCACAGAAACCGGGTCGTATGGGGTACCCCACCCTGTATATAGTTTTTGAAAAATTCTGGTTTGGATCGTAAATTACTCTGTGTGAAATTATCAATCAATTGACACCTCAACTACAATTATCGATGAAGGCGACTATCCGCAGCACTATCCGATAAACACTTATCTATAGAATATCTAATTTTGGTTTTTCACGTTTGTCAATTTCTTAAGTTATTTTAAGTTTCTCTAAATAATAATTTGCACGTATAATCATACATTTACGTATGATGTGGATGTTTTTTTTTTGAAATTTAAACTATAAAATAGTTATTTCTGTTACTTGGCGTATAAATAACGATTGAATTTTTGGGCCCCACTGAATAGATGAGAGCTATTTCATTAGACACTACTTAATATAGACAATTTACTGCTTCACTGCTTTTACTTTAAATTCAGGAAAATATTCAAAAGTTTTTTTGACAAAAAAAATATAACGTATAACATAAAAATATAACAAATGACTGGTGGAGACCTGAAATTATGATATTCTTATGAGAACACGATGTTTATGGAATGTATATTACGGCAATTTTTTTTTATTTTTTAATAGTATTGTATTAATATGGAATTGTTATTTTTATTTTCAGATACTACGAATCAATTTGTCGCAAGTATCTGAAAATCTAATTACCGTATTACTTGATTTAGAAGCTTTACAAAAAATTATACTGCACATGGATAACTGGATTAATGGAAACGTATCAGAAATATTTGAGAATTTCAAACTTTTAAAACGCAAGAAAGGCAAGCGAGTGTATATTGTTTATAAGTTTTGGTGGTGGTTAGATAAGCAGAACACAGATGTACTTCTACTCCATTACCGCCAGATGAGTAGCCTTTTCTGCCAAATTGCCATCCCATTTAAAAACTTTTATTTTGATATTTTTCATCTGGAGTTACTAATATTTTATTATGAGCTGAAATTTCATTTTTTCAACACCTTTTAATCAAGATTGTGAGTGACAATATAAGAATAAAACCGTAATGTTTTCTTCACAAAAATTACTCTCATTAAAAAGTGTAATGTTTATGTTTCATACTATCAGAAAGTATTGTTGATATGTAATTATTAATTAGTTAAGTTTATTCCAGTTATTTTATCATATAATAAAAATATATATTCATGGATACTGTAGATTTTAATCGCTTCCCGCTGCCTAATTTTGTATGCTTTTTAACACTACGCAACGGATTTTGATGCGGGTTTTTTTAATAGATAGATAATAGATGGAGTGATAGAGGAAGGTTTATAACGTATATAACATGCATAATATAGGAAACACTGGTAATTTAAGAGGTTTCTAATGTGATGTCGTAAATAAACACAGTAAAGACACGCCTGAATAAGCCATTGTATGGCGAAACACGTGTGGCGTTTTTGAAAAATCGTTTAGTGAAATGTTTGTTGAATACGTCAGCTATCGGCCAATTCCATCATATATAATAAACACAGTTTTCTGCGCTTGAATTGCAAACGCAATACTACAGTATTGTAAACCTTAAAAAAGTCTACAAAAAGGTACTCGATGGTATATGTTAATCTCTCAGGGATAACCCCAATAACTATTTTTCATCCTCGAGAAATAATGACTTATTGACAAAGCACTTTTTAGCAATACAGCATTAAACCAAGTACCTTGAATACATTGTGCATTTGATATATATGGCCTTTTACAGCATGTAATTAAAATGAACATTTTAGAAGATATTACAGATTTCAAATGCAGGGACAAAGCGGTTGAGACGGTACCGGCCGGGGAGCCGAAGGCGCATGCCTATAAATAGCGCGTCAAAGGCCACGCTTCGCCCTATAGCACTTTATTATTAGCAGCGATCGCACCAGGCGGAGACCTGGTGGTTCGCTACTATATAATAATTTCTGTCAGTGTAAAGCATGGCCCAACAAAAATACAACTAAGTTACAGAAAACGATGTTGAGTTATACACATGAATTTTTTTCTTGACCCACTCCCTTGGTTTTTGAGTTTAAAGCATTCAGACATACAGACACGATAGACGGATGCGACTTATTCATATTCAATGAATCCATGGTGAACAAATATTTTTTATATGATTATGATTAAGCTTTTTAAGTTAATTTTCTGCAGTTGAAAAAAGATGTTCTTTTTCATGTTCCGTTGATACCTTCATCATGTTGGTTTTTTATTTTTTTAAATTTGAGGTTAGGTTCTTAAATCCTTTGATATTTAGGCCATAAATAGTAAAAATATTGAAAAAGAGAATGGAATCATTGGGTACTTTCTGTTTTCAACGTCATAGTAAAGTCGACTATCTCCATTGCATTTCTAAGATATATTCCCTCAATAACATGAGCATTCGCTGAGTAAACAAAAGATCTGTGTTGGCAGCCCTGAGAGATTTCTCAGTGTTTCCATTTCCTATAAGATGACACCGATGACCTGAACAACATCAGAACAAATCGACCGCGATTCTAGAATCCTTAGACTCACTGAGGAACGCTCGACATTAATAACAATAGCCGCCGGTTAGTTTTTGGGGGCCCCCATGCAAAAATTCAGTCAGGAATAGTCATGACAAAACAATTTTTACCGATCGCGAAAGAATAGCACCTAAAGGCTGACTTTCGACCAAAAGAGGTCAGATGTCAATCTTGCTGAAGTGCCCATCAGTAAGTTGAAGACCGCTCGGAGAGCGGGGGTGGATGGAGTGGGGTAGTAGATTCTCCTCGCTAAATAAATGGGGGGAAGCTCCTACTTCAGGGCACTCCATCCGGGAGGGGGCATGGAGGGAACCATACAGATTTGATTCATCTAACGACCGATTCAGTATTGAAAAAAAATTTAAAAGTGTTTTGAGTAGTGACTGCCTGGAATAAAATGGGTCTTGTTTCTTCAGGTAAGTTTTTTCTACTTGGTAACCGTTTGAGAGTGTAGTTTGACTAATCCTTAGGAAAAAATAATGATAGAGAAACTTTCCATTATCACTTATATTTTCAGAGACGAAATTTCCCAAGTTTCATTTCAATTCCTTAATACACAATCAGTAAAAATTTTATGGTTTCTACCTGCTATAGCTACCTGCGTGACATCCGGGTCCAGGATATAAATACAAATAGAGATTTTATCGAGTGTGCATCATGAGGCCAATATCCAGAAACACGTGTCCGCGGTTTGCCCTCCTTTTTTGGAGTGTTGTGTCCACGAATTGTTTCATTTTTGATTTGTATCATGCACACTCGATAAAATCTCTATTTATCTCTAAATATACACAAATAGAGATTTTATAAATAAATGAATGAAATAATCAGCAATTAGTTCAGTCCAAGTAAAATGTCAACGATATACAAAAATATAAAGACAAAAATGAAGAGAAAATGGAAAAAAATAAAACAACTCTCAGATGAGAGTAGTTTCTTTTTTTTAGTATTTAAAATTATCTAGAGTTGCGCGGGCGACAATGGATCCAGAATATTGAAATTGTTTCTCAAACTAATCACTAAAACAATATTTGCATATTATACATATTAATTGGCAATTTCCATATCTGAAAATTTACATAAAAAAGATGATATACTTCATTTATAATAAAATTTTTATGACTCCTTCATTCTGAGACAGACACTGATCCTTTTTAATTTCGTTCAGTCAGGTAATAATCCTTTACAATAATATAAATCCTCTACCTGTACAACAATTAGAATCAAATATAAATTCAATTCATTCAACAGAAATATAAATCAAAGACTTTCCTGGAGTTCACATCCTTCAATAATGTTAATAAAATAGTGAAAATAACCCCTACCTCGATCACATAATCCTAAATCCGTAAGTACCTGTCTTCAAATCGTTTTCGTACATTTTGGAGCACTTACGTTGTCAATTCGTCTTCACAGGACTTTTCATTTGTCAGGTAGAGTGTGATACATTTCATTTTGCAAGCCCCACTAAAAATTCACTGGACTCAAGTCAAGTACCTGAAGAGACCGTACAATTACACTTATCACCCTATTCAGGATTGGCTCACTCCAAGGCGTTTATTCACCCTTCGAAGCTTGATACAAAGCAGTTATTGGACTACAGTAGGGATGAACGACGATGTCCAACAGGCCTGCTTACAGGTCACTGTCATTTGAATCATCATATTCAGAGACTCGGACTGTCGGAAGACAGTGTGTGTCGCCTCTGTTTCGAAAATGAAACAGCGGAGCACATACTTTGTGCCTGCCCTGCTGGGAACCGAATCAGGTTTCTAGAGTTCGGCAGAGCCGTAGTCTTACCATCTGACCTGAAAGACCACTCACCATACAAACTAATCGGCTTCGCTAAGAAGCTGGGTTACTTTGGTCGAGTGTGAATGGGTGTGAGCCACAATAAACCCTTGCGGGTTGCGGTGGAGGGTTGAATAGACCCACTCACTTTGGACCTAACCTAACCTATTCAATGAAAGTACTGAATTTTTACCTCGCTTTTCTATTTTTATCCAATTTAGTTTCAATGCATGAATGCCGTTGGTAAATAGTTCAGAAATCCGATTTCCCTATTCATTATTTTTGAAATAAAAATTAAACATTTTCATCTTTTATGGAATTGAGTACCTGTCTCATGACTGATACATTTCAAATGTTGTGACATAATTTTTGAATACTTCACGAAACAGACTATACAGACATAACCTATGAGTCATTGGGGAAGTAATAACCGGGTATTCGCTAAACTTTTGTTTCTTTTATCCGAATTTCAAAACTATTTGTCACCATTTATACAAGATTCCAAGTATCCTTATTTTTGATTTGTCACAGTTCTACAATATTTTTATGATCTATAATCTTTTATTTCCTATTTTCGTAGGGAAAAAATACAGCATATAAGGAAACACGAGAAAAACTTGAAATATGTATTACTTTTAGTATAATTATTATAATTTACCAACTGTCATTTTCACAGTTGAGAAACCTAAGGAGATAGAACAATTCAGTGGTTGGGCTCACCTACCTTCCGTAATGTTGACAGAAATTTTTGATAAGCTAGACGCTGAGGACAGAAGAAATGCTTCTTTGGTCTGTAGAACGTGGAGAGAAACTTATTTTCATCCTAGGTAAGTTTCAACTGAATAATGTGTATTCTTACCTGATATTTAAATTGCTAATAATTTTATGTGTAAACTCATGTATTGTGTCATTGTGGTTTGAAAAATGTATATAGGTATTCCAAATTAAGAGTTTATATTATACATATGAATGGATATCAAACGTTATATAATGAAGGCTTCTTGAAAAAAAATGATGACGTTATCGTGTTTATAAATGAATCACGATTATTCTCATAATATTAGAAAATCGCGGAAATGAAAACTATACAGATCCATTTTAATGAAAATAAAATATCAGTCACTGCAATATATGGATAACCAAATTCCTGCACCATACAATTTAATAGAGAATTTGATTGCATGGAAGATTATAAAAATATAATGAATTATACGCTTTGATTAGCTTCACCTGTATGTATGTATTTTTGTTTGTAACTCCAGAATTATCAACATTATTGCTTGATCTATTCGCGGGCCGATGGCGCTGCACGTGACCTCCTGATACAATTTGAACTCAATTTACATGTATTTCTTTATTTGAAAAAAGTATATTTTTTTATTAACTCGCGCGCCTGCTGCCTTATTTGTAACCATCATTTGCACGCCTGCTGCCTTGGGCTTAGTAGCTGATTTTCAGGCTTCCTCTCCGGAATCGGAAAATATCAATGGTCATTTTTCTAAACAATATACGGCTGATTGATCCCAAAATTAAGATAAAATAAATATAGTTTAAACAGACTAGAAAACTCGCTTTTATAGCATACGAAACTTAAAAATGAAAAATGAATAGTTTAATAAACTAAAAAACACGCTTTTAAAGAAAATCGAACTAAACAGTTAAAACTATTATTTTTTAAACGAGCTTAAAACAAAAACGAACGAAAAATACTAGTATTATTGTAAAAGAAGCATGGGCGCTTTGTGATATATTTTTTGTATATTATACAAACAGAAGACTTATTAATTTCAACCATTTCAAGAAAAAGGCGTTCAGAAATATTTTTTCTGTATGTAAAACTTTGATATTAGAGTAATTTGGTTTATGTCCTGTTTCTATAGAATGTTGTGCTAATGCGCATGATTTTTTTTATTAAGCTTTATACCACGTTTATGTGAAGTTATTCTATCATTGAGAATTCTAGATGTTCTGTCTGTTTTAAAATATGTTTTTCCGTTAATTAGCTGTCGCCCCCATACGAACGACAACTCTCAGAAGTTGAGTAACTTGTGCGAGCTAAGGACTAACGAGTTCTTACCTTTTATCGTGTGATTCTTAACACGGTTGCAGAATCATCCCAACTTCAACCAGATACATTCTTTCGAGAAAAATATCTGGTCGAAGCGGGAATCGAACCCACGGTCTTCCGATCGTGAGTCGGGCGCACTACCACCTCGGCCAATTCCACAACATGTTGTTCCAATATAATCTAAGTTACAGTTGTTACAAAGAATGTTATAAATCACATTTGGCTTCTTGGTGGTATCCGTTTCATCTTTCAATTTAGTATTCAAATTATTTATAGTTTTAATAATTTTTTGACATATTTTGATATTTTGTTCATTATGAAATAGTTTTATGATATGTGAAGATACATTTCCAAGGTTAGGTATAGATTTATAAGAAAAATTGATAGGTAAACTATCATTACATACATTTCTGTTGATTATATTGGAATTTGTATTATTGCCAGTATTGAAAATTATTTTATTGAGAAGTTTTCTGGGATAAGAATTTTCGATCAATTTGTCTCTAAGAAGTTTGAGATTTTTTGCTTGAGGGAAGGGTGTACTAATTTTTCTATTATTTCTTTCAAACAGAGTATTAAATTGATTTTACCTGATTTTTCATGAAAAGAATAGTAATTAATATATCTTCCTGAATTAGTAGGTTTGACATACCAATTAGTAGTAATCAAAGAATAATCAGTTTTACCGATAACTTTTGTATCAAGAAAAGGAAGGGTCTGATTATTTTCTATTTCGATATTCACTATCGAAATAGACATGCTTGTTTTGTATGGCGTGTGTTGCGAGGTTTGATTTATATACTATTTGGTTTGGCCGATATAGAATTTGTTGCAGTCCGAGCATTGTATACTGTATATCCCATTTTGGTGTTTGTCTTCTTCTTTTTCATAGCTGTTTATTTTTTGTGTTATTTTCGTGTTTGGCTTGTATGTATATATATATATATATATATATATATATATATATATATATATATATATATATATATATATATATAAAATCTAGAAAGGTTAATGCAGTCAAGCTGCTGGAAAATAATTCCATGAAAATCAAAAAATAAATAGATAAGTACTCTTTGATCATTCCCATATTGATTTCAATTTAAGAGCCACCGGTATACAGCTGTTTCAGCCTATTGGGCATCGTCAGTACCGGGCAGGCGGTCCTCGATTGAAGACAAAATGAGAAAAAACCAAGAAAGTACTTGATAAAAATAGCTGCGTAAACGCAAGCGAAACATAAGTGGAACCACCTATTGGTGTGACACCCAAGTCAACTTGCCAAGTTTTTATATCAGTGTTGGTGGTTTGACCAATCAACCGACAACTGCGGTAGCAGAAATTTGGGAAGCTAACCTGAAATGCCATCGGAAAACGAATCCACATGTTTCTAGAAATGATATGAAATCTAGAAAGGTTAATGCAGTCAAGCTGCTGGAAAATAATTCCATGAAAATCAAAAAATAAATAGATAAGTACTCTTTGATCATTCCCATATTGATTTCAATTTAAGAGCCACCGGTATACAGCTGTTTCAGCCTATTGGGCATCGTCAGTACCGGGCAGGCGGTCCTCGATTGAAGACAAAATGAGAAAAAACTGCTACCGCAGTTGTCGGTTGATTGGTCAAACCACCAACACTGACATAAAAACTTGGCAAGTTGACTTGGGTGTCACACCAATAGGTGGTTCCACTTATGTTTCGCTTGCGTTTACGCAGCTATTTTTATCAAGTACTTTCTTGGTTTTTTCTCATTTTGTCTTCAATCGAGGACCGCCTGCCCGGTACTGACGATGCCCAATAGGCTGAAACAGCTGTATACCGGTGGCTCTTAAATTGAAATCAATATGGGAATGATCAAAGAGTACTTATCTATTTATTTTATATATATATATATATATATATATATATATATATATATATATATATATATATATATACATTGGAAAAAATACAATAATCATAAGATCAAAAAATAAAGAACGGCCTAGATCCAAATGGATTACATCTGAAATCATCGATATGGCGAATACAAAAAATGAAATATATACAAAACTCAGACATTCATATGAAAACACAGAACTCGGAGAAGAATACAAACAACAGAAAAATAAATTAAATAGACTGATAAATATGGCTGAAAAGGCATATGTAAATAAAATCATCAAGCAGAATAAAAACAATACAAAAGGTTTCTGGAACATTGTCAATGAAATTTGCAATAAACAGAAAGTAACTACAAATATAACCCAAATTAAAGTAAACGATCAAATAAAACATAACAAAAATTAAGTCTCTAACAGTTTTAATAAATACTATAGTGAATTAGGAGAAAAATAAAATCATCGAACCAAGAAAATGTTTCAGCAATGAGACAAAAATTGAAAACACTCTGTATTTATACCATACTAACGAAACTGAAGTTGAACAAGCAATAATAGAGTTTAGGCCGATATCCGCGCTGAAACACTAAAACAAAATGCTATTAACATATTTTCAATAAATAGATGCATGGATACAGGGTGTTTTTCAGAAATTCTCAAAACAGGAGTCATCAAACTATTGTATAAAAGCATGGAAAAAACAAAAATGACAAATTACAGACCACTTTCTCTGATCTCAAATGTGTTAAGAATGAGAGAAAAGATACTGAAACAAAGGATATTGATTTTTATTGATAAATATGGAGTTATTTCGACCAGGCAGTATGGCTTCAGGGAAGGTAAATCGATGGAAGATGCAATACTTGCTTTAACTCCCTACATTAATGATGCAATCTTTAAAAAAAATCCACTCTATGTATATTTGTCGATTTATCCAAAGAATTTTCTCTTGCTATCGCCCAGCTCGTGTTAGGAATCACACGTTGAAAGGTAATACCTCGTTAGTCCTTAGTTCGCACAAGTTTCGACTTCTGAGGGTTATCGTTCGTAGGGGTAAGATAGCTGGTTAACTGAAAAAATATATTTTAAGATATTCAAGATTCGATACTGTTTGTCACCAGAAACTCCTTAAAAAATGTCATTCTATGGACTGAGAGAAAAAGTATATAATATACTGAAAAGCCATTCAACTGGAAGTGAACGAGTTAGTATTGATGGATTAGTAGGTGTAGGACTAGGACTGTTTCCTATGGAGTCCCACAGGGAACAGTACTAAGGCCATTATTATTTACAATTTACATAAACGATCTACTCGAAATAAAAACTAAAGGTTTCTTGATATTGGAAATTTAAGAACATTATATCATGCACTAGCAGAGTCTCAATTGCAGTACGGAATAATTGGATGAGGAGGGATGACTCATACTCATCTAGAAAGTCTGAATATTGTGCAAAAATATAACTTAAAATAATATATCGAAAAATACCTACTTACCCTAGTGATAACTTATATAAAGAATCTCTATTGCTTAATTATTTTGAAACATATTGAAAAGGTTCCATAACTTTACAGCCTATGAACCATTGCCATGTTACAAGGAACAAAAATAAAAATGTATTTCATCCTCGCTGAGAAAAATATATAGGAAAACATAACGCATATTACCTTGAACTTTGGCTTTATGACATTCTACCGATACCTATAAAATACACTAACAATGAAACTAGGTATAATCAGGTATAATTCTGATATTCATCAATGTTCACTACTGGATGTAATAGAATTATTTATGTTTTTATGAACCTTGAATTTTATTCAATATCACCTTAAAATCTTGTGTATCTATACTTTTTTTTACCTAATTTTAATGTCTTAAATATATATTTATTTCTTGAATTTTGTAACCAGTCAACCTCAAATATCTGTATGTATTACTAATTGTGTACTACTGAATGCGTACCTATATATTTCAATATTTTACTACATTTTTTAAGATTATACCGATCTCCTGTACCTATTTCATTATTCAACATTTTTTTGCCTGAATGTGATAATACATACGTACTACTGTCCCTGTTTTTCAAATATGTCAAGATTTTTACCAACTCCGTTTATTTACCTTATACAACCTCTGTTTTATTATTCAACATTATAAAGAAAGAAATTATAGAGATAGAAATTATAGCCATAGAAATTATAGAGATAGAAATAAGTATGCTAATACATTCACAATGACATGAGAAGTCACACACAAGTGGTGTAGAAACCTACAGTTTTTTATACACACTTCAGTGACACATTCATGTTTATTCAAAATATTTTTAATAATACACACTCTTTTGGTAATCCTGTCTACTTACTGTTTATTTCATTGTTTATTAGTGAATAAACATTATTATTATTATTATTATTATATGAGTGTTAACACGCCTGAAGAACCTGTTGTGAAAACTGTTCAGCAAAACTCTCACAGCAAAGTGTTATCTAAATGAGTTCTATAAAACCGTTGAATATGCCAACATCTAATATTTGTACACCTACCATTTTTAGTGAAAAACAAAAGAAACCGTCCTAGTTTATTAAACTTTCTGAAGGGATGAAAATAGGGTGGAAATATTTAATAATATCGTAACATGAAAAATCGACTTTGTACATCTACAATATTGCTGATGATCTATTTGACAGACTGACTGACAGTCTGTGGGGTGATTGTGGATACTAACAATCGAAACGTCGTGACGTAACTTATTTGAAGTCCTTTAGTTTTAATTTTTTCTTAATGTTTTATTGTTTTTTAGTTTTCAGCTGTTATTAATATTTCAATTTTTTATTTTTTGGTTGTTGTATGTTATTTCTTTGTAATTTTAGTTTTTTGTTTAATAAAATTGTTATTTTCGGTTAATTATTTTAAAATTTTTTTTAGGGATTTCAAATTAATTTATATTATATTAGACAATGGAAGTCCGAACTGATGAAATACACCACGAAACATTGTCAACCACTTTCAAACAAATGGGGCGGAAAGTTGAAAAAATCGTATCTTCAAAAATAGAATGTGTACATATATGAGTTTGAGATATGTTATCCATTCTATTCGACAAAAAAAACTTCACGTCATAGTTTTCCAGGAGGTGAAAATGGGGTGAAAATAGATCATCAGGAATAATATATCGCAATTTTGTAGGTGTACAAAGTCGATTTTTCATGTTACGATTTTTTAAAATATTTCCACCCTTTATTCACTCCTTTAGACAGTTTAATAAACTAGGATGATTCTTATTTTTTCACTAAATCAGTCAATAAGCGTATTATATTGAAAAATGGTAGGTGTACAGAGTCGGTAAATGAAAAAATAATAGTTCGATATTTTTTTCACAGTGTAATTTGTGGATGTGGATAACTTCACAACCGTTATAAATGAATGGTACTTTGGGATTTGAACTTTCCAACAGAATTTATTATTTTATTTTCTTGGTATTTCATAGCAGGTATTGAGTATTACTTCAACGGAAAAATGAAAATGCAATGAAAACAACAAGTATATCATTTATGGAGGAAAGTAAACTAGACGAATTTTTGTATTGAAAATGTATTTTTGGTCTTTTGTCCTGTAGGCCCTGGTCAATAACCCGGAAAATATCTTTTACGTGGTTATCTCCAACCGTGAAAGTTCACATTCCTTGGTATAAATTAATGTTCTGTAAAGATGGGAGGGTATATATTTAATCATTCTGTATAACTATAGTATTATCTAAACACTGAATAATGAACAAGTTATCCTCTCCTAACGCGCAAAAAGATTAGGAAATTTCCGAAATTGGTGATTTAATTGATATTACCCCCACCGAAATTGCATGATGTGTTCGATGAAAACTTTATAAGACTGTATTGAGATTTTACCATTATTCTCCCTTATTTTTCAATTATGAATACAAGTTCGATTTTTTCCAGATTTTGGCCATCTATAAAATTTTCTTTCACACCTGAAAAACTTGATGCAGCTAGGGGGCGCACTAGTTTATTTGGAAGGAATCTAAATAATGCAAAGGTGACTTTAGACACTACATGCCAACATTGTTTGAGAGCATTTATTCAGCTGTTGCAACATTTGGAGGAGAACAACAATCTGAAGAGTCTGTGCATTCATCCTGATCATCGTACACTTAAAATGCCAGCGAAAATAGCACATCCGCTACAGTGAGTCTTATAGTTTAACTAGTTGTTGCCCGCGGCTTCGCCCGCGTAGAATTAGGTAGTTGTAGTACTAATTAGTACTATGTTGCTGTATTGCTGCTGTTCCAACATATAATCAATATCAACGAACTTAGGCGTGCGCAGCGTTATAGAACAGTGCTTTCAAAAAAATGTTCTACAGCGCCATCTAGTGGCGAGTTACTGAAAAATTGATATTCTAAAAACCGTCTCTATAAAAATTACTAATACTTGTCAAGTTTCATCACGATCGGTTGAGCGATGTAGAAGTGTATTACCAACCAACCAACACAAACATCCATTTTTACATATCAGAATTCAAATTAATGTATTCAGAATCATCAAGTGCCATTCAAATACCCAAAGAAGATTGAAGGAAAACTATGATTTCCTACACCTACATAAACAATGACTTTCTTTCAGCATTGCCGGAGTTCTGCTCGTGGCGTAGTTAACGAACGCGGCGTGAGAGTAGTACTTGTCTTAACTCACAAAAAGTGACTCAGTAGTGCACAATCACTAAACAAAATTGTATTGGAGAATGCAACGTGCATATTCAGTTACATATCCTCGCAGTCCAAATAACAGTGAGTCACCTCTCCAGAACCGTTTATATTTCATAATCATAGTTTGAGTGAGCTAACTATTAGATGGTATCTTCTTGATGAACATCACTATTCTCAATTCTTGGGCAGCTGCTAATTCTATATTTTTCTTTTCAGTGTGAAATTAGTCGACGAACTACTGGCTTCGCTACAGAAATGTTTACCAAGACTTGACGAATTCAGTATTGGTTGTGGACCAAACCTGCCAAACTGCTCTTTGGACCAATTATTGATGAGTCTGAATACTGCTGTATTAAAAATAAGCCTTTGTTCTTTAGAAAAAGACTGTTCTGAATTACAGTTCAATCCTGTCCTTTTACGGCGCTTCTCAAAGTTGCAGGTGAACCAAATGTACACTTATATATTTGCGTAAACATTTCATTACTTTCACATGGTGTGTTCCTGATTATACAATTATTTCATTAACGAACTAGTTCTCCGGAGAAAATGACATCATATCGTAACAACCTGTCAATTTTCAAAGACGTATTTCTGTTTACCTGTTGAAATTGACGTCACAATAGGTGCACTAATAATGAAACTCATATATTGATAACTTCAGAAGTTATCAAAATAAATATACACTGTTTTGTTGAAAAAATAAGGTGAATTTTAATTTTTCTCAAAAAAATCATTTATTCATCAATTTCTATTTTGTCCCCTTCAAAGTAGTCCCTCTCATAGAGGTTTTTGGCTATTGATTCCGATGAAATCCGTATTTCAATATCATTCAGAATGTTTAAAAATTATTGTCACTTTTTTATACTTTCTAACAAAAATAACTTTGCTATTCCAAATAGAACACCCTGTATTCTTTTGATATGAACAATATAAAATTCAATTATCTTCCAGTTCATTTCGGGGTTCTCTATACCTAACCTAAATAGTTTTTCAGATATTGGCTTTTACAAATAGTAGTTCTTATTTCAATGCATTGTTTGAATCAAGATAGTTTTGAAACGACATTTATTTGATTTGCTCACATAATTCTCATTGACAGTTGTTATACTTCACTTCGTCGAAAAAAGTTACTGTTCACAAAAATGAATTTATCATTTACATTTTCATTCTGACAATTGTTCACTGAACAGACTATACATTTTTTTTATTATTCAACCGAAACAGCAATATGAAACACAAATTCATTCAATTCAGAATAGGTGCTCGAAATAACGACCGTCCTGTTTAATAAACAGATCCACTCTCTCTATGAAAGACTGCACAACATTTATAAACATTTAGAGGCGTCGAAAAGCAGTTATTCTCTCCATATTTTCCAGTGTGATTGGAGGAGTGTCGTCAGCCTCATTCTTCAAGTATCTATCCCCTTAGAAAAATATCGAGGCAAGTCAAATCTGGTGATCTCGCTGACCAATTTTGTGGTCTTTCCCTGTCAATCCATGTTTTTCGGAAAGCACATTTCAAAAACTGTCTGACACTGAATTTGAAATGCACCAGAGCTCCATCCAATTTTAAACACATTCGTTGTCTGATAATTAACGGCATATGCCGCAGAAGCTCAAGCAGATTATCTCGAAAATGTTGTAAAAAATTTGGACCATTCAAGTTTCCATGAAAAAATTAATGTCCTATAACTTGTGTACCTATAACTCCCTCCCATACGTTAACAGATCATCCATTCTGGTAATCCAGAGTGGAAAAAATGAAGATTCACATCACTATAATAAAGGAATTTGGGTCTGTTCACTAAGCCATTGTTACGATAATGGAATCCAAAAAATGTTCATCACCACTAAACTTGTCCAGAACCCATAGACAAAACTCGATTCGTCGATGGAAGTCTATTTCTCATAATTCCTGATGCATCTGAATACGGTACGAGTGAAATTTGTATTTTTCATTATCCTAGGAATGCTCCGTTTGCTTATCCCTGTATCTTTCTCGATCTTACGTGTACTTGTATCATGGTTTTCTATGATTGATACCATAATAAGAAATTCATTTTCCTCATTTTCAATTTGTTTGGATGATTCCACACAACACACACACAACATCGATATGCCACACTATTTTGAGTCACCCTGTAGACTCCTTTTGCAGCCTCGATCAATATACATATAATGAAATGGGGAAATTCTCAAAGAAATCAATAGTGTGGTTTACAGGGACCGTTTCGTATGTGGTACCCCACCCTGTATTTAGTTTTTGAGATATTGTGGTTCAGATCGTAAGTTACTCTGTATGAAATTATGAATTGAATGACACTTCAACTACAATTATCGATGAAGGCGACTATCTGTAGCACTATCCGATAACCGACTATCCCATACAATATTTAATTTTGTTTTTAGTTCCTCTGATCATTAATTTGCACGCATAATCATGCATTCATTTTATCACCAAATTATGATGAAGATGTATTTTTGAAATTTAAACTATAAAGTAGTTATTTCTGTTAGCTGGCGTATAAATAACAATTGAACTTCTGGACCGCATTGAATAGATGAGAGTTACTTCATTCCATACCCAATATAGATAATTTACTGTTTCATTGCTTTTACTTTAAATTCAGGAAAATATTCAAAAGTTTTTTGACAAAAAGAATATCACGTATATATATATGACTGGTGGAGACATGAAATTATGATATTCTTATAAGAACACAATGTTTATGGAATGTATGTTACGGCATTTTTTAATTTTTTTGATAGTATCGTATTAACATGAAATTATTATTTTTATTTTCAGGTATTACGAATCAATTTGTCCCAAGTATCTAAAGATCTAATTACCGCATTGCTTGATGCAGAAGCTTTACAAAGAATTATATTGCACATGGATAAATGGATTAATAGAAACGTTTCCGTTTCAGAAATATTTGAGGGTTTCAAACTTCTGAAACGCAAGCGAGTGTATATTGTTTTTGAGTTTCGGAGACGGTTAGATTATCATGAGCAGAACACAGATGTACTTTTACTCCATTACCGACAGATGAGCAGGTTTTTTTGCCAAATTCTCATCTCACTTAGAAACTATTTTTTTGATTTTTTTTTATCTGGAGTTATTAATATTTTATTTTGAAGTAAAAGTTTATTTTTCCTCCTTTCAATCAAGATTGTTAGTGACAATATAAGAATTAAACAGTGATGTTTTCTTCACAAAAATTACTCTCAATAAAAAGTGTACTGTTAATGTTTCATACTATCAAAAAGTATTGTTAATATGTAATTATTATTTAGTTAAGTTCATTGAAGTTATTTTATCGTATAATGAAAATATATATTTATTTATTCATTCATTTATTTCATACACCATTCTACAGGATGAACCCAATTACAGAATAGGGAGTAACAGTGGTATTTTCAAATATGTACTTACATAATATTATTTGTCAACTGTTAGTTAGCTAAGAAATGTCTTTTGATTTGTATAATCTGGAAGTTGAATACATCTAGGATATGACTAACAGAATTAGAGGTATCGCACATTGTATAGATTGGAGATTTTTTTCATTATATTTGTACGCGGAGTGTTGAGATAAAATTTGACACTATTTCTAGATGACCGTCTAGGAACCCAAAAATTCAACAAATGTCACAGTTGTTTTAATTATTTTCAATAGCAAATGAGCTTTGGGAATATAATTACCTTAAAATATGTTCCCAAACGTCAAACATAATCACTGACACTTTATTTTAAAATATATGATTTGTAACGAAAAACAAGAATGAACGCATACAATTGAGAATTGAAAACGAGTGTGCCACACCAGAAATTCGAAAATTGACAATTTTTTATAGAACTGTATTTACAATTCAATGGAAAACTATTACCGAACCTATCAATAAATCTGGTGTGCATATGAAATTTCAGATCTGAGTACCTATATGAAAAATGCACAATCATTTTATTTTAAGAAAAAATCGCATCAGCCGTAGTTATTAGCTTCAAACATATAAAATATATCTAAAATATCATGTAATTGTTTAAATCACCTACATTTCAAAAATATGTGTTTGACATATGTTTTCCGTTAACCAGATGTCGCACCCCTACGAACGACAACCCTCAGAAGTCGAAACTTGTGCGACCTAAAGACTGGCGATGTCTTACCTATTAACGTGTGATTCCTAACACGGAATGTTACATTCTTTAAAAATTTCAATGATATTTTTCGTGTTGGTATTTTGGAAAATTCCATTTAGGTTGGAGGGGATTTTATTGTTCACTCTCTCAACTATTAGGAGCGGGCACTCTACCAGAACATGCTTAGCAGCCACAGGCACTTCACACGCGAAACATTTTGAACAACTTATTTTCAATAAACAAAATCAATATTGTAGGGTATTTAATAAAAAAAAAAGATTCACAATTGTTTCTTTTTCAATAACTCATGATTTACTAGGGATTATTATGTATTGAAAAGTGAGAGACTGAAGTTGCACGGCAGGAATGATCAAAATAAAGGTGGGAAAATGTGCATAGACAATTTCAGATTTGACCATAAGAAAAATGCACAATCAAAAAATTGTTATATCTCACTTTGGAGATATAGGTTTTTAAAACATATTTATTTTGAACTCTGAAATCCCCTGAGTTAAAATTGAACAGACACTGACTATAAAAGTACTTTAATCTGTTTTTACAACTGCCATTATCACTTAAAAGTAACAGAATCTGAACGTAACTATAACTGATTCATTTCGCCACGCAGGACATATTTATAGCAAAATAAATGATTACATGTTCTAAAAATTAAACAAAGGAAATAAAGATCCATTGTGGTCGTTTGGAGAACTGCGTATTGCCGAATGTCGATTCAGCAAAGTCAAAATTGGCATTGATCTTGTTTATTCCATGTTACCTTGGGTATGAATAGGGAAGGTCAATAAACAACATATAACAACTCTCTTCATATTCAAAAAGCTGGTGCGATGCGGCACCTTTTTGTAACTGGGAGTGGAATGGAAAATAACGGGACATTTCACATTGCGTTGAGGTCGATTTCTTCTTTCTCTGGAATTTCGTCTCTGAGACTGAATCTTCTTGTTGGGAAAATACTGGCCATACGTTTCAGCGGTCTGAAAGGTCTGGGTAGTGGCGCCTTCTTCTGCATTTACAGAAAATGTACAAACTTATTAGTACAACCATGAGTGTAATGGTAAAGTAAATCGTCAAGAATTTTTGAATAAAAATCCAATTTATGCTTGGCGATATCCAAATCGTTACATCAATTGTATGGAGTTAGAACTGGATGGGATCCATACGAAACGTTCGACAATTTTGAAAATCTGGAACCCGCCTGATTTTTTGTGATTCCGATAAATGCACTCGGTGCAATCGATTTCGAGAATCCCTACGGAGTTTTTGTTGATTAAATCCGTTCTTGGGTTCTTTCCGAGACAATTCACAGTCACTTGTAACGGTTCGGAAAGTGTTTATGCCCTTCATAACTTTGACTTAAGAAAAGAAAACTTTGAGAGTCCATTGGAATGTTTCCTGAACTTTTGAAGATTTGAGCTTCACAAATTAAATTTTGGTCAAATGGTTACACGAAGACATCGTAGCACAATTCAGTTCGGTGTATCAACGGTTTACAATGACTCATGTCTGTATTTGGTAAGAACATCACTTTCTCTAGTTTTGGTGATGGTGGAAGGGAAAGCTTATTCCTCCTTATATTTTAAGATATTTTCAACAATGCATTCGCCAACTATTCAGGTGTTATGATTGAAGAATGAATGATATTCAATCATGCAAATGTAATAGAATCTAAGACGTCATCTTGTAAATAAATTCTCAAATTGATGTTCATCGTTATTTAGTCTTATAAAATTGGTGTAGAATTCACCATCTGAGGCGTCCGATGCCATCAATGAGACCTCTTTTATATTTTTTGTATCAAACGTAAGTTCTTGATATTCAAATAGTATTGATTTTTCAATTTAAGTGAGTGCTATGGGAAATTAGTACAAATTGACTATGAAATATATGACCGCTGTCTCACAGGCTTTTATTAAATAATCGCACTCGCTTTAATGAAGGCGGCTATGCATGTAACGTCAAGTAATACAATACACTGCCCGAAAAGATTTACACAGCGTACACATTTTATGATGAAAGCCATGAAATGTTGCGATTTATCTAGTAGAGCCAAGAGACCAAGTAATTAATCTTGAAATATCAGCATTCGCGGTATATTTGTTCGTTGTTATGAATGAATAATTTTTACAATGTAATGAAACTGATCATACATCACAAATAAAATATGTCTTTCCGTTTTCCGTCAACCAGCTGTGGCACCCCTATGAACAGAAACCTTAAAAGTCGATACTTGTGCGAGCTAACGACTAACGAGGTCTTACCTCTTAACGCGTGATTCCTAACACGGAGTAAACTGAATAGTTCACTCCGAGATGAAAAGTTATAAACCATTGAAGAGTCAAGTTAGTCTCAGTATTCATACATTTTAAAAAAATATAATTTATATAGGCACATCAAAATATAACCGCTGGGCTTGCTGCAATCAATTATCCAATTATTCGTGCCAAATCAATTATTATTCAGCATTTTTTTTATATCGGAAGTGAATTATTCTGATTTTAGTCATAGTCATTTATTTTCACCCTTTGTCATACCAAAGTACATAGGCACGTCTTACAAGTAACATTTCATAAAGGAACACATAAATATGTAGGTAAATACAAAAAACATAATTATAATTTGTCGAAAAAATAACACAGAAGTATTACATTACCAACAATTTAAAAATATAATTTAACAATTTAAAAATATATAATTGGGCAAAATTACCTGTTTAACAATTCTTTCACACTATAAAATCCTTCCGACACCAAGTACCTCCTAACGCCAGTTTTGAAAGCCTCATAAGTTCTCAACATTTGTAATGGTTTTGGTAGTGAATTGTACAGAGTAACTGCCGCATAGTGCGGTGATTTTTCATAAAATGATGTGCGATGTATTGGTACAATCAAATTATTGTTTCTATTACTAATTGTATGTTGAAACTCCTCTTGAACACTTTTGACCAAAGTGACACATTTCAAAATGTAAATGCACAGAAAAGTCAAAATTTTATTTTCAGTGAAACAATTTCTACAACTTTCCCGATAATCTAAGTGGAAGATCAACCGCACTGTAAGCTT
Source organism: Leptinotarsa decemlineata (assembly GCF_025532065.1). Taxonomy (NCBI): domain Eukaryota; kingdom Metazoa; phylum Arthropoda; class Insecta; order Coleoptera; family Chrysomelidae; genus Leptinotarsa; species Leptinotarsa decemlineata. Next base: position 15,460,260 of record NW_027412558.1, read on the forward strand.
TTGATCACAGAAAACTCTGTTCCAGTCGCATGCCCCTCCCCACGATGCCATATTATGAGCTAAGTGACTGTAGACGAAAGCGTAATACATATCAAGAAGTCCCTCTCTATTTAGCACATACTTCAACTGCAAGATCATATAAAAAGCCTTATTTATTTGAGAACATATATGGTCTATATGTGAACTGAATTTTAGGTCACAATCTAGATGGGTTCCAAGAAGCCTCACACATTTTGCAAAAGGGACATTTGGTATAACCAGGTTTTGTGGCATAGATCTAGAATAAAAATGTATGTACTCAGTTTTTTTAGTATTTAAGACAAGACGATTTCATTTGCACCAGATGTCCATCTCTTCTAATGTGGAGTGCACTTTTTCCAGAAGTTCCTCTGTGGTTTGGCTTGATATAGTGACGGTGGTGTCATCAGCAAAAATAACTACTCTACCACTACTGATATGACACGGCAAATCGTTAATGTATAATAAAAAAATTAGCGGGACTATAACAGATCCCTGCGGAACTCCCAACGGAAAATTTGATCTACTAGACAGATGTGTGCCCATCTTTACAATAAGAGATCGATTTTGCAAGTAAGATTCTATCCAATCCAACATGCTTCCTCTACCTAGGTAATAAAGTTTATTCCTGACAATTGTTAAATCAATACTGTCGAAGGCTTTGGACAGATCGAACATAACTTAGACGACATATTTATTCTGGTCAAATTCTGAATACACAAAATTTAGGAGTTGATTTGTAACTGTTTCCACAGATTTATTTTTTCTAAAGATATGCTGAGAAGAAGTAATTATCTGATACTTCTCCAAAAAAAGTATTAATATGTTATAAGCAGCTCTCTCCAAAATTTTTGAGAATGTGGGCAGTAAGGAAATTCGTCTGTAATTATCTATCATAAGGGGGTCGCCTTTTTTGAACAATGGAAATACAACAGCAGTTTTTGTTACAGTTGGAAATTTTCCCAATGTAATGATAAATTAATCAAGTACGTAAGTGGAGATGAAACAGATTCACAAATAGTTTTGAAAACCTTCGGAGATATCCCGTCTATACCAGAACTAGGTTTGTTCTTCAGAGAGACCACAATATTTATTATATCTTTTTCTGATAAATATGGTATAAAAACACTATTTATTTGACTGGATAAATAACTGTTTACGATTTTATCGTTTCCAAAAACATTTGCAATCATAGCAGTACCAGCATTTGCAAAATGCTTTGCAAAAGTATCTGCTATAACCTATTTATCAGTAATCACCAATTTTCTTAACTGCAAGCAAATTTCTGAATTATCTCTTTTTGTCTTACCTTTTATACTATCTATTATTCTCCACGTTTCTTTCATTTTATTTGTAGCCTTATTGATTTTATTAGTATAGAAAGCACGTTTCGCCAATGCCAAATCTGAAAGTTGTCGCCCCATAGATAAAATGTCATTTGAGATCCACAAATTTGCTGATACAGTTGTTTGTTTGATATCTGTGAGGGGAAAGCTGGCCTCTAAACACCATTTGATATTTTCAAAGAATTCACGGTAGCAATCGTCCAGATTTGAGAGTAAATAACGTTTCGACCAATCTATCTTGTTAACTAGAAATTTAAACTCATTTGAATTTGAATGTTTCATATTGCATATTTTCATAGTGTAATTGCTAAGTAAATTTTTCCGCGAATAATCCAGTTTCTGACCAGTGACCACAATGATCACCCGAGTTGAAATCAATTATTTCGCTGCTATAAACATCTGATGAAAAGTTAGTTATCAAGACATCTATGGTACCAACATACAAGATTCCATTTTTGTCCCTAAATTTACGGGTAGGAGCATTTGTTGTCATAGTAAGGTCAAAACAAGCCAAGATATCATAGAGAGACTTGGTGTCAGAAGAATTCCCTTTATCATAATGTATATTAACATCCCCACATAAAACAATATATGAGTTTTTGGAATATAATAATTAGAGTGCGTGCATTAAACGATCCTTGAAGCAGTTTAAGTCACCACTTCCTGGTCTGTACATATTGAGAACAAATACTTTTTTGTCACCATACTCTAAACTAATTGCACACATTTCAATATGACATTTAACAGAAAGATTTACAATTTCTTTGATTTCTGTCATTTTATAATTCTCATTCACAAAAATGGAAGAACCTCCATGAATGTGATCTTTACGAGAAAAATGGATCATTACCAATTTTTTTAAATTATATATAAACCTTGAAAATTGTAATTCTCAGGTGGATTTAAGTTTACTTTTATTCAAATTCATAAGAAAACCCAAATTGATCAATGAATAGTTGATATTTTTCAACTGCCAGTTGACAATTTCTTGTCTTTGTCAAAGAACAAGAAATCATCCAAATTATTCATCAATATTCCTCATATATGAAGCGACAGGTTTGAAAATATATGATTCTGAATTAAGACCTATTGGAAATCAATTAATTAATATGCGCGAAAGGCCGCTTAGGTGTACAAATTGACATCAAAAAATACAGTTCTTTTTTCGTTCAGTCATTGAGTTGTTTTTCATATTGATCAAAGTAGAGTGAGAAGTGAGGCTACTTTAAGCAGTCATATTTAGAATCGGTAGACTCCCTGTGGATGTTATTGAATTTCCCTTAGTTTGAAGTTACTAAATGAAATCATCTAGTGATTTTGACCACATGGTCAGTAAAGATTTTAAATCGCCTCTCTTGAAAATAAGAACGAAATCATCACATACTTTCCGTTTTCAAGGTCATAGTCAAGTCGAAAATTTCCTTTGCTTTGCATTCCTAGGAAATGATTGCTCAATAACATATTAATTCAATAAGCTCACAATCTCAAAAATTAACTAGCAGATCTGTGTTGGCATCCCTGAAATGTTTCTCGATGTTTCCATTTCCTATATAAAGCCACCGATAAACTGAACCATATCAGATTTGATACATCTAACAACCGACTCAGTATTAAGAAAATACCTATTGTGAAAGTGTGATTTGAATAGTGACTGTCTGGAATAAAAATGGGTCAGATATGTTCAGGTGAGTTTTTTTAATTGGTACCAGTTTGAGGGAAAAAATATGATAGAGTAACTTTCCATTATCACTTATATATTGAATTTCTTAATTTTCCTTTCAATTCTCTAATACATGATCAGTGAAAATTTTATGATTTCTTGAAAAAAAAGGATGTATATGGAGAGTACAAAATTCAAATAATCATCACTTGTTGATGAATTTTGCCTATCAACATTCAAAGGCTACGTCACAAGTACACCAAGTTTAATCGGTTAAAATCTGCAAAGTCATAATTTTCGAAAATCTACTAAGCTTGAGCATATAATAATTTGATAAATTTCTGGCACGTTAGATCGAGCGACAGAAATAGTAGACGACGATATAAACTCAAGAAATGCTGACTAGTGTTGAACTGTTTAATCTTTCAGTATGCATTGAGGAAAATAATCAGATACTGAGAAAGATACTGTTCCCTTTTAATTTTCTTCAGTGACTTGATAATCCTTCATAATACTGTTAATCCTCTACCTGTTAGAGGTACAACTATCGGAAATGAATAGAAAGTATCAGAAATTTCTACTTATTCAACAGAATTCATATTCTTCAATTATGTTAATAACATAGTGAAAATAACGTTTACTTCTTTCAAAGGAGTATTTCCATAATATAGTAACCTATTCTTGAGTGGCGGGTTAGGAGAGTACGTCTCTGTCGTCACAAAATTCTCTATGCAAGAATTGATTTTCATAAGAATAATCAAGTGAATATTTTTCTTCACACTAGTGGTGGATGTTTTTTCCTCAGACTAGTGGTAAATGATTATTCCGAATAACCATTTTCTCCAATAATTGAAAACGAATATAAACATTTTGTAAATTACTTGAAGTAAAATATTTGCTGAAAAAAAATTAAAAATAAAATGGAGCAAATTATTCAAATTTAAAAAGGTTAGAATACTCCAGTAACCCAAAATCCGTAAATACCTGTCTTCAACCCGTTGCCGAACATTTTGGAGAACTTACGTCTTCGCAGGGCTTCTAATGAGACAGGTAGAGTGCGATACACTTCATTTTGTAACGTTCTATTTAGTGAAAGTACAGGATTTTTACCCCGTTTTTCTATTTTAATCCGATTTAAATCCAATGTCTGAATGTCGTTGGTGAATAATTCGGAAACCCGATTTCCCCATTCATTGTTTTAGAAATGAAGGTTAATCTCCTTTGAAATTGAGTACCTCATGACTGGTGAGTTTGAAATATTATAAAATCATTTTTGAACACTTCACGATACAGAATATTACAGACATAGTCTGTATGAATCATTTGGCAAGTAATAACAGGGTACTCGCTGAACTTTTGCTTTTTTCATCGGCAATTCAAATATCTATATTTTACACCATTCTTGGCCATTTATGCAAGATTCCAAGAATGCTTGTTTTCGATGTGTCACACTTCTACAACATTTTTATTATATGTAATCTTTTATCCTGTTATTGTAAAAAAATAACACAGTCTAGATGGTTTGCTAGATGTAAGGAATGAGCAATGACACGTGAAAAACAAGATGGCATGATAAAATATATACTAAATTTGATATGATTATGATAATCCATCAGCTCTCATTTTTACAGTTAAGAAACCTAAGGAAAAAGAAGAATTCAGTGGTTGGGCTCACCTACCTTCCGTAGTGTTGTTCGAAATTTTCGATTATCTGGACGCTAAGGACAGATTAAACGCCTCCGTTGTCTGTAGAACGTGGAGTGAAATATATTTTCATCCTAGGTGAGTTTCAAATGTATCTTCTTATTGGCATTTTAGGGCAATGTAACAGTAGTGCTAGATAGAAATATTTTTGTTGCGAGAAATGTTGCGTGCCAGAAAAGTATATGAAATTTCATCTAATGACCCTACCATAAAAATACAAAATGAGTCCAATAAAATGATTAAAGGATTACTAGATCATGAATATATTGATAAAAAATGTGCTGACTACCTCACTACAAAAACTGGAGTGTTTCCCAAAATGTATTTTCCACCTAAAATCCACAAAGAAGGGATGCCTTCAAGATCAATTGTCAGTTTTATAAATTCCCCTATATATATTGTTGTTATAATTATTGAAAGATGGCCCAAAATCTCAGAATTCACTAGTTTACCTCTATATGAGTTTATTAAAGTATTTGAATTTTGCATTAATTCGAACTATTTCAACTACGACGGAGTTTTGTATAAACAAATATCCGAACTAGGAATGGGAAACTGTATGTCACCTATACAGTGCTAGTCAAAAGTCCCCTCCCCCCCTCGTATCTTTGGAACGGGTATACTTATAATAATGAAATTTGGAGGGTGGCAATAAACGGATGTAGGCTTCTTAACTGGTCATAACAGGTGACGCAATAGTCATAAATGACGTCACAAGGCCACTGTGACCAAAAATTTTAAATGGGACCCTATGGCAAGTGACAGCTCGTTTGAAAGGTATTGAAAATACCTATTCAGTCATACCAATTTTGTTTGGATTTCGGCTGATTTTGATTGATAAATTGAAGAAATACGAAAATTATTGTTTCGCATTTAATTAATAAAGATTTTAAAGTACGCCTCTGGTTCATTGTCAAAAAAGTTGACGTGTTTGAATTATCTACTTGTCAAAAGTGTTTATACCTTGAAAATTTACCTAAGCTATTGTTTAACGAGACGTTTAAGTGTTTACATAGGCAAAATGGTACGTACTGTAGCCGACAAAGTAGCAGCTATCTTAATAATTGGTGAATGGAGAAACAATTTCCATGCAGCGGAACGACTGTTTAATGAGAGGTACCCCGATCGCCCTATATCGAGGGTTTATTTGAGGGAGCTTCTTCGGAAGTTTGAAGCATCAGGTAGTGTTCAAGATGCCAAACGATCTGGTCGACCAACAATTAGTGATGATAAAAAAATTGACATACTTGGAGAAATGGTAGTGAACCCTACTTCTTCCACAGCCCAAGTTGCGTCTATCTGTGAAGTCAGTCAAAGGACAGTACATAGGGTGTTGGCTAAAAACAAATTTCATCCATACAAATTAAAAATGGTGCACCAACTTTCAGATGATGACCCCGACCGAAGACTAGAATTCTGTGAAACTATGTCCGATAAAATGAACCAACAACCAGGCTACATACAGACAATTTGTTTTAGTGACGAAAGTACTTTCTTTCTCAATGGAAATGTTAATACTCAAAATGTGAGGTATTGGAGTGACACAAATCCTCACATCTTTCGTGAAAAACATACTCAATTTCCAGAAAAAGTAAATGTTTGGGCAGGTATTTTGGGAAACCACATAGATGGGCCTCTTTTTCTCAATGCTAACTTAACCGGTGAATTGTATCTGGAGATGTTACAAAGTGATAGTGAGGCGTTAATTCTTGAAATTCTAGAAGATAATCCAGATGAATTCGACAACTTGGAAATAACGTTTCAACAAGATAGTGCTCCTCCACACTATTACGGTGCAGTAAGACGTTACCTAGATGAAGAATATCGTGGTAGATGGATTGGACGACGAGGTTCGATCGAATGGCCAGCTCGGTCACCGGACCTTACACCATTAGATTTTTTTCTATGGGGGTACTTGAAATCTAAGGTTTACGCTACAGCACCTGACAGTATTGCCATTCTGAAACAACGAATTGTTGAAGAATGTAGGGCAATTTCCGCTGACACACTGGGACGAGTACGACAAGAGTTTAGCAATAGGATGCATTACTGCCAGGAAGTAGATGGAGCACATTTTGAACACTTATTATAAGAACTGGTTCTTAAATCTTTATTAATTAAATGCGAAACTATAATTTTCGTATTTCTTCAATTTATCAATCAAAATCAGCCGAAACCCAAACAAAATTGGTATGACTGAATAGGTATTTTCAATACCTTTCAAACGAGCTGTCACTTGCCATAGGGTCCCATTTAAAATTTTTGGTCACAGTGGCCTTGTGACGTCATTTATGACTATTGCGTCACCTGTTATGACCAGTTAAGAAGCCTACATCCGTTTATTTCCACACTCCAAATTTCATTATTATAAGTATACCCGTTCAAAAGATACGAGGGGGGGAGGGGACTTTTGACTAGTACTGTATGTGTAGATCTAGTGATGTGAACTCCAACAACGATACTAGAACAATTGTCTTTTTCAGTTCCGTTTTTCAAAAGATACGTTGATGACATTTTCGCTTCAATATCCAAAAATAAAATAATGCAAATTATTGATATTTTTCAAAGCTTCCACCCAAATTTGAAATTTACAGCAGAATTGGAAAAAGACAATTTTCTAGCCTTCTTAGACAGTATGATATCGAGATTTTAAAAGTTCACTGGTACCACAAAACTATTTTTTCAGAAAGGTTTATTAATTATTTTTCACAACACAGTTTTGACAATAAAATTAATATCATTAGGAACTTAAAATCAAGAGCACTCACAATTTCTGATACTCAGTTTTATAACAAAAACATCAGAATTATAGAAGATTTTCTTATTAAAAATAATTACCCTCCTTCATAGGTGAGAAAAATTATAAATGAAAATAGACAACCTACACTGGACATCAACAATTCAAAATATAAATACTGCGTTTGCAAATGCTAACATTGTAGGTAAAAAGATTTTCTTCGAAACAAAAACTCCGATTAATATGCAATCAAACGTCGTTTATAAAATTAACCATTGTCCATAATGTTATGTAGGGCAAACGGGACGTTACTTAAAAAACAGGTTGTCTCAACATGAAAGAGATACAAAGAAGTTGAATGTTGCCAATCCAACAGCCCTCGTTGAACACACAATGGAATACAACCAATTTTGACTTTACAAGCCCCAAGATTTTAGATATTCAACCTTTATTAGGTAAACGACTGTTTAGTGAGATGATCCACATTTTCAAACAAAAAAGTGTCAACACTAGAAGGGACATAGAAGGACTGAATAGTGCTTATTTTAATTTACTGAATCGTATTCCTCAATATTTTAATATACATAAGTTTCCACCATCTGTGTAATCTGATATCCTTCTATTGTTTACAATTTTTTTTAGAGGCAAACAAAAACGTCCATTTCTAATCAGATTGTCTCCCTTGATATCTTTTTTATTTTTAATGTGTCTGTGGTGTATGTGATTTCATTTGGCTGTACCTATGTTGTCTGACATATATATTTTAAACGTTTTTTGACATGAATAACTCATTTTTGGTAAGTTCACCTATTTGTTTCTTACTTACATTATGTGAGATTGTATAAAATTTATAAATTTTGCCAGACAAAGTTATATTTTGTTCATTTCTAATTTCCACTTCCCCATTTATATTTAAGGAATAGAGACCAGAATGTACCGGAATGTATGAAAATTGAAAATATTACTTTACATTTTTCAATTCGAAAAGCTTCCATAATAGAAATGTGAACATAACGTGCATAACGTGAAAAAAAAAACTGATACAAATGATGAAGAAAAGAGAATTGAAACTTTCTATTTTCTTTACCACTTTTATTGGTAACTAACGTAACTGCAGTTTCGTTCTGTAAGGACTTTTTCAAACTAATTTATTAAACTAACAATGATTGATTACATTAGCCCTTATATATAACACCACTGTAGGTGATAATAGAGGTACTTAGTATCTGCATTTTGTTTAGTTGGGACAATGTGGAACAACCGTTCTTTGCATAGTGCAAAATTTCCGTTTCGTTTAGATTCGGGACCTTGTGGATTCATTCGTATGTCAAGGGGTTTGAAAACGTCGAATCATTTTTACCTAGTCCGAAGGACTTTTCATGTTCATGCTAAACATGAGTTTTTTTTAATGATATGTTCATATGAGTGTTTACACGCCTGAAGAACCTGTTGTAAAGTGAAATAAGTGTTGCGGTTTTGTAAACTATTCAGCAAAAGTCTCACAAGAAAGTGTTACCTGAATGAGTTTTATGAAACAACTGAATATTCCAACTAGTTATTACAGTTCATCATATGATTTTCACTATAAATGGTTTTACAAAAACCACTACACATGTTTCGCTATACAATAGCTTCCTCAAGCGTAAACCAAAAGTTACTTCTGAAGTACAACTATTTTATACTCTAACGTATTACGTACTTATATGCCTACTTTCTAATGAATGAATCTACCTGATAAGGCCATGTATGAATTAATTAACTATAGGAATGAATTTTTCGAAAGTACAGTAAATAAACTTAACTATTCTTACCAGAAAATAAACAGATTCAATACAATTCCGAATACAAAAAACATCTAGTATATTTTCACAGGAACGAACAGACAGTTGACTAAATTTTTGAATTTCATCAATTCTCTCCACCCTTCTATCACATTCACCATGGAAATGGAAAAAGACGACTCTATGAATTTTTTGGACTTGACAATAACAAAAGTTAACAATAAGCATGATTTTTCAATTTATCGTAAACCAGCACATACATATTTCATTCATAATTCGTCCACCTACCCGTATCGTCACAAAGTAGCAGCATTCAACATTATGATCCACAGACTGATAAATGTGCCCTTGTCAGTGGCGAATTTCAATGAAGAACTGAACATAGTAAAATAAATAGCCGTCAACAATGATAACGATAACAGTCTGATACATTCTTTATTATCAAAAAATTTAAACAGCCAAGCTTTGAAGGAAGTTTGCCCAATTCGAAGAGGAGAGGATAAAAGTTATAGAACATTAACCTACTTAGGCCAACCAACTACAAATATTTCAGATTTTCTGCACAATTAAGGTGTAAATATTGCTTTCAAAACTAACAACTTAGGCATGCACATTAAGAATAACAAAGATAAAATCTCAGTTTCAGAAAAATTGAGTGTATAATTTTTCATGTAGGTCATGTCCAAAGTTTAGTAAAGGTCAAACTGACAGAACGTTCAAAGCCCGCATAAAGGAACACAAAAATAGTTTTCAGAATGGAAAAATAAATTCAATATATGTCACTCATTTATTCACAGGGGGACATGAGTTCAACCATGAATTCAAGCCCCCCATTTTCAGAAGAAAGATTTGAAACTTAACCTGTTGGAGAGTATGGAAATAAACAAATCCAAAAACTCTCAATTTCTTATGAACGATCAAACTGAATTAAATAATTCGCCAGCATTGAATTTATTTATTTCTAGGTAAGAATAGTTTAGTTTTTTTTTTCTACACCCGTACCTACTCTAACAATACACTTATATGACCATAATCGGTTTCATAATGATATCCATTATGATACAGATTTTTCATAACGATACAGATTATCAACCAATAGAAACCCATAATTTTTCAATCAAGAATCCTGTTCCTTTGTCCTAGATTCTAACCTAAGTAACTAATTCCTTTATTTGTCAAAATCAGTTTTCATATCACCTACCTATATTATCAAAATGTCTGAAAACAGCGATATAGAAGGAATACCATCGACTCCAATATTTTTAAAAGATCAGATTAATTACAGTTGTTATATTCAATATAAATATAATTAGAATCTTTATAGTTTTCATATATCCATGATAATACCATTAATTTTGTGTTTTTTTTTTAAAAATATGAGTTAATTATTGTAAATGTGTTCAATACAAATATAATATTTATAGTTTTTCATTATTTATCGGGTTTAGAAAAAATAGCGTATGCAACTCTCATGTAAAGGTTATTAATACACTCGCATATACCATACAAAACTCGCCTTCGGCTCGTTTCGTATCCCGGTTAATGCTCGTGTCTTAATAACCATCATTACATGATCGTTGCATAATATACTATTTTGGTATTTTCCAAAAATTTATTCATATAGTTAATGAATTCATACCTGTCCTTTTCAGATAGATTCATCCATTAGAAAGTAGACATACAAGTAGGTAATATGTTAGAGTATAAAATAGTTGTAATTTGGAAGTAACTTTTAGTTTACGCTTGAGGAAGCTATTGTATAGCGAAACACGTGTCGTGTTTTTTGTAAAACCCTTTTTATAGTGAAAATCATACAATTAACTGTATTAATTAGTTTTAATATGGATTTTCATCAAGTATCGGCCAGTTCTATTCAATTAATTGAATACTCCGACATCTAATTTTCAACTGCTATCACCTTTCAATGAAATACCGACAATCTTAACATTATAAATTCAAAAGTACCCTTTATGAACCCCCTAGTTTTGAAATGAATGATAAATGGTGAATGAGCGAATCTGACCATGTATCGAATAAATTTAACATTTGTTTCCTAAATCTGATTTAGTATCAAATGGTTCATAAATGAAAGGCACTTTGGTTTTTGAAATAGCAATTTGATAGAGGAATTCAAATTTGTAAGGAAAATAAACTAGACGTATTTTTGTATTCGAAATGATTTTTGCATTTGGAGGTTTCTAAAATTGGTGACCTATTGCCCGCACCGAAATTGCATGTTATGTTTGGAAATTTTTTAACAATGTATTGAGATTTTACAATCATTCTGCTTTATTTTCAATTATCTGCAAAGCTTGACTACAAGTTCGATTATTTCCAGATTTTGGCCCTCTTTGAAATTTTCATTCACACCTAAAAAACTTGATGAAGCTAGAATGCTCACTAATTTATTTGGAAGGACTATAACGAAGGCAACAGTGACTCTAAACACTACATCTAAGCATTGTTTGAGAGCATTTACTCAGTTGTTGCAACATTTAGAGGAGAACAACAATCTGAAGAGTCTGTTCATTTATCCTGATCCTCGCATATTCGAAACGCCAGCTAAATTAGTACATCGTCAACGGTAAGTCTGTATAGTTTAATTTCAAATAGATGTATTCAGAATCATCAAGTGAATTTGACAGATCTTATGAGTATTCTTTTCCATGTTACTTACAGCTCACCCCAATACTGGTTCAACTTTGGTAATGGCTAATCAGCAAAGATTAGTTCACAAAATATTGCGTAAAGAATGAACGTAACAAAAATAACCAAATGAAATTACGTCAAGCAAGTACTAGATACTAACTGAAAACGAAAAAAAAGAATAGAATTCACATTAAACATTCACTGTTCTCGGGTATTCGATTCGCCCCTTTCTACTATCGTCCATCTGAATTCCTAGCTAGCACTCACACTGTACAACCTTACTTTTCAACTGCCGACGAAACCACATCTCGTACAGTATTTTCAGGAACTGTAGGAATCCCTTGCTTCGGTGTACATATCCAAATTATCTGTATTTTCACAATCTGGTTGCATTTGCATCACACCAATAATTGAAATATCAACACCAATTATTAAAATCTCAAATCCTACCGCTTTCAGATGGAGCCTTTTCCAAAAAACAGTTTCAATAAAGTAACTTTTCAACAGTTTTCCAGTTAACGTAACCTTCATTGAAGGGTTAACAACTCAGAATTGAACTTTGAAGTTTTTGATAGGATTTAACGTCGAAAAAAAAAACAAATTGCATGAAATATCTCCAAACGATATCTGAATGATTTAAAGGGGTTAGTTATAATTAGAATAATATCATCAAAGTCTCACAGGATATCTCATTAAAAGTTCAAATTGTCATTCATCGTTTCTATACTACATATTTTTTTTATATACTCTCACAACAGTATTATTATGTCAATTTTTCAGAGGATCCTCCAATTCATCAATATTATCAAAAGATGAACTGAATTATTTGATAAAGTTTTCCAATGATGAAACTATATGGATGAAGTAAGGTGAACGCGGTGGCCATTTAATACGTCCACCATTCCACATCTCTTTTGAACATTTCAATCTCGTGGAACAATTGACAATTGAATCAGTCGTTGATGAAACCTGTATTACATAATATAAAATAATCGAAAAAACGAAAATTGATTTTTGGACAAGAGTGGTTTCTTAAACAAGTGATTCAATTTCAAATGTACAATTTCTATTCAAGTGTAAGTGTAAGTCAACATGTCGTCAAGTGAACATGTCGCTCTTGTTGCGGAACTCAATAAGCTTAAAAAAAGTGACTTAATAGATCTTTTCATCTTGAAAGCTCTTCCCGAGAGTGCTTCTGAAAATCCAATACTACAACAGCTTGTGAAAACAATGTGAAATGTGTAAGTTGTGAAAATGTTACTCCAGTTGATGCATCAGATCCTGACAAACACCAGTCACAGTTCAACGTTATAAAAAGTAAGCAGATTGAAAGGGAGCTCCTATTGACCGAAAATCTAAATGATCAAATGGTAAAAAGGCTTGATAATCAGGAAGAGATTATATTTTTATTGAAAAATCTAATCATGAACCAAAATAAGGCGGTCGATACAGCCATCTCTACCAACAGAGATAAAAACTGTGTGACAGTTGATAGGCTCCGCTATCGGCAGCACAAAAACATAAACTAAACATAGCATCAAAAAACCCACTTCTCCGATTCGGGAGACTGAACTTTCCCATATAAACGAACAGAATGCAGACACCAGTGTTCGTCGACAACTCACCGCAAACGCACAAAGAATACTGAAAATGGGTTCAAATACAAATAAAAATTTTAAAATCCAGAGTGACGCCAAAGACTTGGAGTGGTTGTACATTGGCAGAGTATCAGGTCATGTTGAAAATGAAGTGATGCAGGCATTCCTGCAGGAATCCTTCCCCAATCAAAGAATTAAATGTTACAGGTTAAACTCCAAAGGTAATAATAGTTCATTTAAAGTGGGTGTCACAAAGGAGTGCGATGAGCTCATGCTCGAAAGTGATTTTTGGCCGAACAATGTACTTGTATCGTCATCCCAAATTTGCTACTTTTGCCTAATTCAATCAACAGTCATAGCAATAGTGGGATCAGCCAAAAAAACACATTCCACGTTTCTCGTGTGTTCGATCACTTTCTACTTCTTCTACATTCACTACTCAGAAGCAGTTCAATGTTTCAGTACATTTTCCATGTTTTTCATCAAGCTTATTCGGGTATTTCCACCTTCTACGATAAAAAAATATAATGGAGAACTTTAAACACGTGTAGAAACGGCAAACTTTGAAGTTCACCCAGATAAGTTACTGTCAAAGTATTTTTCACAAAGCAAAATGTTCTTACTAACATTTACTTATCTTATCTGATCATATTGACTATCAAAAAAAGCTAAGGAATTATACACAAACTTATTTTCGCTTTTCGGATTCTGAAATCTGCCTCCGTCTTCAGAATTGAAAAAATAATAGCAGTATAATAGCAGTTTCATTTGGCTGATTTCCCTTATGTTTCCAAATTTTTTCGACAAATGTTAAAGGAGTATTAACATTTATTAGTAACTTATCATATTTGATAATTCAAATACCCAAAGGAGACTGAAGAAAAACAGTGATTTCGAACACAAAAAATGAATTTCTTTCAACATTGCCGGAATTTTGTTTCGATGGCGTAATTAACAGACGCGGGGTGAGAGTAATACTTGTCTTAACTCACAAAAAGTGACTTAGTAGTGCACAATCACTACACGAAATTGAAGTGGAGGATGCAACAGTACATTACACATCCTCACAGTCCAAATAACAGCATCTATCAAGGTCGCAAAATTAACAGAACCGTTTATTTTTGATCATCGTAGTTTCAGTTAACTGTCGATCACATGGCGTCTTCTTAGGAGGAGTCATCATCATCAATTCTTAAGCAGCTGCCAACTATATATTTTTATTTTCAGTGTGAAATTGGTTGACATCACGGAGGAACTACTAGATTCGCTAAAGAAGTGTTTACCAAAACTTGACGAATTCACCATGGGTTGTGGACCGAACCTGCCAAGCTGCTCATTAGACCATTTACTGACGAGTCTGAATACTTCTGTAATAAACATAGGTCTCTGTTCTTTCGACAAAATGTGGTCTGAATTACCTTTCAATCCTGCCCATTTAAGGCGCTTTTCAAAATTACAGGTAAACCAAATACTTATATATTTATATATTTCCGTAAACATTTTATTACTTTCATATGATGTGTTCCTGATTATACAATAATTTTATCAACGAACTAGTTCTCTGGGGAAAATTACCTCTCAATTTTCAAAGAGCTATTTGAATTTATCTGCTGAAATTAACGTTACAATAGGTGCACGATTAATAAAACTCATATATTGATGACTTCAAAAGTCATCAAAATAAATATACACTGTCAAATTTCGGATATGCAGTTGGTTACCTCGTTCACAGGTAGATGGGGCGACCACAAACCTGTTGTTTGTTGTATGCTTCAGCTTAGTTCGAGGAATGATACTCTGACGGAATTCGATTTTCAATTATCGGAAATCATCGACTTTATGTTGATGATATACACTACCTCGCACTGACGAGTGGCCAAACAGCCCGAAACCGGTCTGCAAGTGTGTTCCAATAATTGAAAATCTATTGCGGCAGTTGAATCGCCAACATCATATGCAGGAATAACTTCTGTGAAGAATCCTGCACTGACACTTGTCGGATATAATCCAACGCCCTTCGTTAGTATTAGCCAGGGAAGTAATTGTTTTCTGATAGGTGTCAGTCCATTAACCTACTGTGTAGGGAGTTGAGACTGGCCTGAACGAATTGTTCATAGATAATTTGATTTATAGCCAGTCTTCAAGTATGCTCACTGACTATATGTGAAATCTGGATTGCTGTTGACGTCATTCAAAAATTCCTGAGCGATGTCAAAATTCAGCAATTTTGGTACGAACTTCGCTGCCACACGCTTCATGCCCAAAATTTTCAAAAAAATGCATGGCATGAGCCAACCGATATGCCGACATCGCCAGCAACTTCTCTTATAGTGATTCGACGATTCTTTACCACAATTTTCTTCACATTCTTAACATTTTCATCGGTTGTTGATCTGATGGGGTTTCAAGAGCGATCTTCGTACTTCACATCTTCTCTATCTTCTGTAAAAAGCTTTAATCACTTTTAAATAATTTGTATGACTCGGAGTATAATTATCATATGCCACTGTCAACATATGTATTTTGGAGCACTTAATTCCGTATTTTACATAAAATTTGAAGCAAATACTTCGATCCATATTATTGTTAGCAGAAAATCGTCAAACACGCAAATACGTCTAACTTTTCTGCCTTTCACCCACAAACAAAACATGCTAAACTGCTGAAACTGTGAACATATGTTCGAGATGAGTGTACCAACATGAACAGCAGCCCCACAAATTTGAACTTTCATCTTATCTTCTGAAACAAATGTGTAAGGAATGCTCCCTCGCTAGTAACATAATACGAACAGACTATAACAGTAATTACAATATATTTACTCATCCACTCTCAAATAATCTCGATATCAGAGTAAATATTTCCAACACAAAAAAATCACTTCATTTAACTACATAATATGAGGTAATAAACTTGAGGTCAGTTCAGAAGATGCTCGAATGGTTGCCTTGAACTTCTTGACATATGAAGAGCCTATCCGATATTTCACGCCAAACATTTTCAAATACACTAATGTCAATATCTCTACAAATATTTATTATTCTCTGCCGTATATCTAATATGGAGGAAGCAGGTTCAGTTTCGTACACCTTTTGCTTCAAATAGCCCGGGAGGACCATTCAGTAGGACCTCGACGGCCAATCCAACGACCGGGAAAAGTGGTATCCAAATAGTTTCTTACTTGTCTGGTGTAATGTGGTGGTCCTAGTGTTGGAATACAATATCCATATCCATTTCAGTAAAATACAGTTCCCCTGTTGAATTTTTATCAATAAATAGAGGTCCTACAGTATGGTTTCCCAATATTCCTGGCCAAACGTTAATTTTTTTGTTTTTGTCGTTTTTATAAACAAAAAATAACTTTATCGAGTTGTTGGAATTGCCAGATGGAATATTTCTAGAAATATCGATATTAATGTGTTTGTCTTCAGGAAATTATTTAATGTTCCGCCATTTTCTAGTAGGTGAAGATATCGACTTCATATTCTACGGTTGTGAAGTATTCGTCAGGAGCTTCAAAATGATGTGTCACTAGACCCCTCTTTTTATTTAATTTTTTTCCCAGGTGGCGCCCAGTCGCCATCTTGAAAGTTTCATCTGTCAATTTCACTTCAAAATAAAGTATTCATGCATTAATTTCATTATCCCCTATTGAAGAAATGCACTGTATATTTACGGACTTCACTGCTTTTACTTTGAAGTTTGGAAAATATTTAATAGGTATTTTGAACAACAATATATAGTAACAAATGACTGCTGAAGACATAAAATTATGTTTTTGTCATAAGAACACGATGTTTGTACTGTTTGTATAATGAATATTACGGCATCTTTTGTTTATTTTGTAACAGTATCATATAAATATGAAATCGTTATTTTTTTCAGGTACTACGAATCAACTTGTCTCAAGTATCTGAAGATGTAATTATGGTATTGCAGCATGCAGAAGCTTTGCAGAAAATTATAATACACGTGGACAAATCGATTCTTCATATCAGAAAATTTAAAGAATTTCAACGTTTAAAAAGCAGGCAAGGCAAGCGAGTGTCTATTATTTTTAAGTTTTGGTGGTGGTTAGATTATAATGAGCAGAACACAGATGTACTCGATTCAGACATTGGATTTGTGTTATCGCCAGAAGAGTAGGCGTTTTTACCAAATTGTCATCGCTCTTATTTTTTTTTACTTTCTGATTTTCTATCTGGAGTTAGTAGTGTTTTATTTTGTACTAGAACTTTTTTTTTCAATTGAGAGTTTAAGTGCCAATATAAAGATCAAACAAAACAATGTTTTCTCCACAAAAATTGTTATGTATTGTTAACAGATTTTATTTAGTAGATTTAGTATATTTCAAGTAAATTATTTTATTACATATTTATATATTAAATATTTATATATTAATATTTATATAAAAAATATATTTATCGATACAATAGACTTTCCTATTTTTGAATACCTAACAAGTCCTTCAGTGTAAAGCGTGGCTTTTCAATTCCCAACAAACATTTTTCTTGGAGAATACTTTCAGGAACTGAAGTATTCACCATAGATTCTCTATGGGAATACTGAATGAAATTCTGAAAAGGAGGACCAAGAAATGCATTGGCGTATTCTAAAGATAGAAAAAATACACAAACACAATAACAAACGTTATTTGAAATGATATATTTTGAAGAAAAGCAAAAACGAAAAGAAATTTTTCCTAATCATCAAGCAATGTTATTCTTCCTATATTTTCTGAATTTAGGAAATAATTTGGTAGATCAAAATATCACTGGTTTTTTATCGACTTTTTTGAGTATTTTCACCTTCTACAATCACAGAATTATGATAAAAAAAATTGTTTCCATGGGTTTTGGGGGTAGGGCGATACTTTAAAATATCAATATACGGTATCGATGGTTCAAATTGTATCGATGCACTGAACTATCTAGTGCTGAACTATCGATACCTACGAGACATACATGTAAGAAACAATGCTGGAAAAGTATTGAATCAAAAATGAAAGTTGTGAAATACGCTTTTTATGACAACTGAAAATAGCATTGATTATGTAACTGTTTCTTGTTACGTAATGAGGCAATGATCCCATAACTCACACTTTCGAACCATTCACAACTGATTACTGATTCATAACTTATTACTGAATTGTTGCAAATCACAGATGAGCAAATTCGTAACTTCACAGTTGTGTTTTATTTATTTTCAATAACAAGTAAGCTTTCCTACCCTAAGGCTAAGCGAAGCTGAGCTACTATAAAATATGTTTTTAACGTCAAAAATTGAAATTTGGCTATTTTTATTAGAACTGTTGAGTCAGAGGTATATACAATTCAATGTAAAATAACTATTACTAAACCTATCAATAAATCTGGTGTGCATAGAAAATTTCAGATCTGATTATATGAAGAATGCACAATAGAAAAATTGTGTACAATGAATTTTCAATAAACCATATTAATATATGGTTTATTGAAAATTTTACAAAGTTTTTCAATAACACGACTTCAAAATAAACAAATCTATCAACGCCAATTCATTTATTATCGGAAATGAAGCATTCAATGTATTTGAACAGAATTGCCAAACAGATTTTACTAATTTTCATGTCACTGAGTGTTCTGGCGAATTAATTGGAGCCTCTGGAGATACTCTACATTTTGTTTTATGAGAGAGAGAGAGAGGACATTGGCAGATCAAGATCTTCAGGTGATGTGGTGCTGCAGGTTTTTCTATAGCTGAAAAAGCAAATGCGCCATGGAAATATATGAGTCATGTAGTCATTTTCGGAAAGCATTCAATCATGCAGATTATGACATTTTGCGGAGAAATTTATGGAAGTTTGGACTATTCGATGATTTTGTTAAGCCACTAAATAGTTATTTGTATGATTTGTCGCGCAACGATAGTGACGTCTCTGGGATGTTACGTGGCAACTCAGGAGTCTCGCAGGGATCCAATTTGAGAGCTCGTTAATCAATAATATTTATTAATGACCCTCATAACATTGTACATAAATCTGAATATGGATGGGATATTAGTACAAATACTTGTTAATTTATGATAAGTGAAATACAAACAAAAAACAACAATGATGCGACATCAGACGAAAAAATTCTCAAGAAAGTATTCATGCAATTTTCCTCGCAAATTGCAAATGTATCATGCAAAGTTCTGCATTCATTTCAAGAAGATAAAAGGTATCTTATAAGTAGAAAGAAAGCGTACAATCACTTGTGGATGATCATTTTCTATATGGTCGATCCGATGCAGTGATGGCTCGTACATTGGAGAACAGGGGGGCTAAAGTCATAAAGGCTATATTCACACAGAAAATCTTGCCGGAGGTCGGAAAATTTTTATGCCTAAAATTATAGGTGTCACACGTACGAATTGAAAAATTAAACAAATCGTCAGCCGTGCGCCCAGATGAAACATCATGGAAACCCATAAAATGTTCTACCACATTACCATCTTCGACATATCTAAAAACAATTGAAAGTGGTGATGTACAGGTAATATAGGTAGTTTCATCAATTTCCCATGCAAAAATAGAAACACTTAATAATATATGCCACACTGTCTATAAGCTGATTTTGGATGGTTTTTGAGGTGCCCGAAAAAACGCTACCGTTTAAAAAAGTGACAAATTGTGAATCATATTTGCCCCATAACATTAAAAGTTCCTTGTTATTGCCGCGATTAATCGAATCTTCGGTTTCGGCGTGTCCACGAAAAGCTAATTCTTGAGAACCCAAATAAATCGTAATATCGATAAGTCTTTTTAAATTCGACCGATTTTCCCTAACCTGATTATTAAAAGAAACTATGGCCTCTTTTTGAGCTGTATCTAAAGCTGTCGCTATATTTTGTTTGCTAAACAATTTTAATTTACGAGACGAAAATATATGCTCCTTAGATTTGAAATGTCTTTCTGTAGAATGAGGTAAATTTTTTAAATCTGAGTATCCTATTTTAGACCACGTTTGGTATTCGGTTTGCACGAAAAATAAAACACAGGGCCAACAAAAAATTTTTCTCGTTTAATGGAGCCGGTTAACCAATCGCATTTATTGTACCAACTAATATTAAATCCTCGATTTTGTCGATTATCTGACGTTTTAATTGAAATCAAATTTGGTTGAGGCCTTCCCAGAGTTTTAATAATGTAAAATTTATTATCATAAGATAAAGACTTAAAATTATTTGTCAGCAACCAATCGACTATATCTCAGATTTTTTAATTTCGTCCAACTTATCCATAATAAATGAAAAAGAAAACCTACCGAGAAGTGAAAACCTGAAAACACCTTGAAATTGAAAGAAAACACCTTAAAACACATTAAAAATATTACCAAAAAGCACTGCTACAATACAATACTGCCTGTTTTATACACAAATAACAAATATTATCAAGAAACACTAAAACGATTTACCGAAATATTTTTCAGTCCCGGTCCGTCACGGCATCCCTTCCGAATAATGAAATAAAAAACAAACGCAGTCGTACACTAACGGAGACCAACTGGAGGTTAGCCACCTCTAACGCTATAATTTCTGCAATCGAAATTACAACTCGGGACGTATTTCGCTGGTTGGATCGGTCTCGTGCAGCCTGTGTATTTTAAAGCGGTCGGAGGCTTGGCTCCCTTGCAAGGTATGACATTTATTATTTCGGGTTGATGGTTTATTCGTTATTCGTTCAAGGGCGGTGCGTTTGAGTTTTGTTGATGCAGGATACAGTGTGGTACGTACTACATAGTGAGTGAGTGAGTGTTTTTCGGGCATATTATGTATTTATATTGAAAATTAATGGTAAAGTAATGATAACCAAGAATTTTTAGAAAAAAATAATCATAATTATTTGTCAATATCTTTAAATTTATTGCGATGAATAGCCTCAAATTTTATGGGGAGGCTAAGCCTCCTCTGACGAGCCGCCGCTGATGCGATGTCAATGCTTTGATCATCTCATTCATCGTCAAATAACAAGCTAAATTCATCGTTAGTTTGAGGATCTGCGTTCAAAAGAAATTCTCCAATTTCTACTTTCCTTTGATCACATACCAGTCGGAGGCCCAAACTACTACAACTATAGGTAGGCACTGATGACTCCAGATGCTCCACACAGAAGATAGATACACTCTCCATTTTCAAATGAAAACTTGCATACTGCGTGTCATGATCGAATAATAGACAAACAAATGTTAACACATTTTTTGTTAAAGATTTAAATATTGAAAAAATTGGGAGAAGTAACGTTTCATGATCCACAATCTAAAAAAACAGATCAACACATAATCTGCCCTCAAGTATAATGAAGCCTAAGCTTAAATGTTTACTTCGAAACGTTAATGTGTGACATACATTTTTGAAAAGTCCAATTAGTAACTTGTATTAAAAAAATTTACCTATAAATAAAATAAATGATGTTTTATTCATAACCTTTATAAATGGTCACTTTTCATTCATGTCACCTCATGATTGTTTTGCTTTCGCCGATGATACTACTCTTACAACATCCGGAAAAATCAAGGATAATTTTGTGCGCGATATAAATCTAACTCAAAAGAATGCTGACATTTGGTTCAAAAGAAATAATTTAATGTTAGACGAAAATAAAACTCAACACATAATTTTTACATCAAACACTTCTTGGGTTGACACAGTGTTGAACTCTTAGGCATACATCTAGATGATACTGTGAACTGGTTAGAGTACATTGAACAACTTAGCATCAAACTGTCGAATCACACATTTCTTCTTCGTTTTTTTCCATTCTCAGATCTTATATGGAACAATTCTCTGGGGAAATAGTACTAACGCAAATAGTATATTTTGTTACAAAAAAAGACCGTAAGGATATTATCTGGGGCTGGTTTCTTAGACTCCTGTAAACCTCATTTCCTTTCGATGAAACTAATGACAGTACCTTCTATTTATCTGTATCATCTTTTGATAGATATTCATAATAATGAATCAACATTAAACAGAAATGGTAATTTTCACGATTATGAGACTAGAGGATGTGATTTGTTGAGGACCACTAGATTCGGACTGAAAAAGTCAAGCAGAAACTCTATCGATGTCAACTTATACAATATGCTACCTCCCCATGTCAAAAAGTTAAAATCAATACTTTTTCAAAAAGTATCTGAAATATCTATTAATTACAAATTGTGTTTACTCTACTGACGAGTATATAACTGTGTTATCCAAAGAAACACAAATGAACGGCGAAACAGTAATATTGTATGTGTGTATATGTGACCTATCTTATTTATATATATATATATATATATATATATATATATATATATATATATATATATATATATATAAAAGATCAATAAATTATTATATCTTATCTTATATTTTTCAGACATTCTCTTACATAAATTAGGATGGTTTCTCAATATCTTCTTATGGAAATAAGTACAAGTGCTTTTTGTACAAAAATTGAAAATACAAAAAACTGTTGCATTTAACGATGAAATATATAACACTGACTTTAATGAAGGCGGCTATGCGTGTAACGTCAAATAATACAATGCATTTCCCTAAAAGATTTACAGCGTACACATTTTATGATGAAAGCCATGAAATGTTGCAATTTGTCTAGTAGAGCCGAGAGACCAAGTAATTATTCTTGAACCACTGAAGTCTCAGTCAGTATTCATAAATTTTGCCTACAAATGGATTTATCAATTGAAAAAATTCAATTTATATTTTAACCACTGGGCTTGCTGCAATCCAAATATGCCAATCCAAATATGCCTCCAAGTAAATTACTGAGCATCTTCTTTTATGTCAGAACTGAATTATTTTATTACACGAATTTATTAAATCATTGCCAATTTTTTTATCACATATAAACCCTGAAATTTGTAATTCTCAGGTGGGTATAACTTTATTTTTGTTTGAATTTATGAGAAACCCTAAATTAATCAATAAATAGTTGGTGTTTTCAACTGCCAGTTGACAATTTTTTGCTTTTGTCAAAGAACAAGAAATCATCAAAATAATTAATCAATATTTTCCAGATATGAAGGTTTGAAATATATGATGCTAAATTAAGACCTAATGAAAGTCAATTAATACCATATATATAATATGCGTCGTTAATGTCGATACTAGCCATTATCAACAAGTTTTCATAACTCCCAAATTTAAAATGAAAGTTTTTTGTGAATTCGTTCAAATTCAAGTTCACAATGAAGCTTTGCTCACTGTCAGGACTTTTGAATTTTCAATCTAAAGATACGTACTTGTTACTTTTTGAATAATAAAATGATTCATTCTACCAGAATGAATGTTGTATACCCAGTAAATATCGATGTTTCAAAGATCACTTTTTTTTCTTGTCGGTTTTTTTGGCATTATGGTGTACTTCCTATGTGTACTTATCGAATCTATCTATACTATTCTATACTAATATGAATTTGAAAGTTTATTAGGATGGATAAATGTATATATGTTTGTAGCTCATTCACGCCCAAACGACTGAACGGATTTTATTGAAACTTCACATAAATACAGGTTTTGCATCAGAATAACATATAGGCTACAATTTAAGTTTTGTATAATTTTGGTCATAATATAACGATAAGTATAAAGTAAGTGGCAAATTGGCCGCGGTGGTAGTTCGCCCGATCGGAAGGCCGTGGGTTCGATTCCCGCCTCGACCAGATAGTTTTCTCGAGAGAATTTATCTGGTTGAAGCACAGATGATTCTTCAACCGTGTTAGGAATCACACGTTAAAAGGTAAGACCTCGTTAGTCCTTAGCTCGCACAAGTTTCTCAACTTCTGAGAGTTGTCGTTTGTATGGGGGTGACAGCTGATTAACAGAAAAACAGATTTTAAACAGATTTAAAAGCCTTGCTGCCTGAGAGCTATCATGGCTTGCGCTGGCTATACCGTTCGAGTTACATGAAGATAATGTACCGTAAATTTGTTCATCTTGAATAGTTCTGAATAAATGTTGATAATAGCATTCATCTACCTCTTATGTGGTAGCCACAATACGCAAAATACTGAACCATAAATACAATTAAATTGGAAACTTCTTTTACAATGCACATTTTTAAAATATCTGTCAAATTCTTATAAAAATTGATACAATTGTCGTCTTAAGTATTCAATATAGATGAACTTTGTATTTAACACTGGGTAATTCGAACGAATCGTTAGTTGAAAAGTTATCACGATAATAATAACTCAGTAAGCCATTACGCGTCGCGTCTACTGTAAGACGCCGGAGGACGATGCGCGAGGGTATGTTTTTGTAATGAACGAAAGAAAAAAATTAAATAAAATAGGCACCTTTGACAAAATTCACTCAAACAAAAGTATATTTACCCCCATCAATTTTGAAATAGGCGAGTAGCTTTACTTCATAACGGGACTCTACACGAATATTTTAAAGAAGAGAACAATTTTGATGAGGACGTGTTTCTCGGTGAAATTAATATAAATTTCAACAAAAATGATTCAAGTACTTTGGACTACCTGAAAGTTATGAGCGAATGCGACTTTACTGTCTACAATCAATTTATGTAAGCTCTCGAAAACTGGAAAAACGTTAAGAGCCCGCATAAAGGAACACAAAAATAGTTTCCAGAATAGAAAAAATAAATTCCACATATGCCACTCATTAAATCACAGAGGGACATGAGTTCAACCTTGAATTCAAGCCTCCCCATTTCCAGAAAAAATATTCGAAACTTAACCTGTTGAAGATTATGAAAATAAACAAATTCAAAAACTCTCAATATTTTATGAATTGAATAGTTGAGTATATTTGCCGTACTTTCGAAAAATGTATTCATATTGTTAATTAGTTAATACCTGACCTTTTCAGGTAAATTAATTCATTAGAAATTAGACATACGAGTAGGAAATATATTAGAGTATAAAATAATTGTAATTCAGAAGTAACTTTTAGTTTACGCTTGAGGAAGCTATTATATAGCGAAACACGTGTCGCGGTTTTTGTAAAACCATTTATACTGAAAATCATACAATAAACTGTATTAGTTTTAACTTTTATTATATATAGAAACCACTTATCAAATTTAATTACGAAAACAGAAATTGATTACAATAAACGTCATATTAAAATGAATAAAGGTAATGCCAAAAAATGATAGCAAACAATAAGTGAAGACATACCAAAGAAAACAATATAAAACCAAGTCTTGATGACTCCAACAATACATTAAAAAAATATTAAATAGCTGACATTTTCAATGACTTCTTCATTAAAATTGGTCTAAATCTCGCGACTAAGATACTGAAACTATCTGCGGCTCCACCCGGTATAGAAAACCAAAATCGATATTTTTGAACCCCACAAATGAAACTGAAATGACCAATATTATCAAATGGAAAGTCACCAGGCACTGACAATATAAAAACGGAAATATTGTCAGAAGTTGTCGAATTGACATCACCTCTCATTTTGATCATCAATAAAAAATCTTGTGGATGTTTTTACCCCCTTGAATACAAGACAGCAATCGTAAAGCCCTCACTCAAAGGAGGAGAAAAAATATCGCATCCAACTGTAGACTGTAACATTTCATTTTTCCGAGATAATCTGAATACAAAGAAAACTTTTTGCCAATTTTAACTTGTGGATTTTAACAAACAAATTATTCAAATTTCTATTTTATAGGAAAGAAAGGTTTTGGCTTTCTGCTTCTCCATACAAAAAAAGTGATTTTCCCAAAGATGAACCTCTCCTAAAAATATACCCCCTTCAATTTTAACAAGATTCTATTTGATATTTTCACAGATCTGAGATTCTTCTGAGCAGTCAACAGTGATACTCCAAATGAATTATAATCAGAGTGCTGACACCTATTTGAAGTGTATATTGTTTGTTTTGATTATTTTCATTCATGTTACAGTTGCTATACAAATTGACATCAACAAATACTTTTCTTCATTTGCTCAGTCATAGAACTGTTTTTCATAGTGATTGAAGGAAGATGTGAGGTACAGACAGTGATATCTACTTCAAGTACTGTCATTTTTGAAATCGGTGGGCTCCCTGTGGATGATGGGACGGATTTGAAAGGTGGTAGTATTGCCTGAACTTCAAACCGACGCCAATTCAATGTGTGAAAAATGAAATTTTGAAAAGATCTTTTCTGACTTCGTATATAGAACACCTACATTTCATTAGTTCGGACTTCCATTGTCTAATATGATATAAATTGATTTGAAATACCTGAAAGAATCTGTAAGAAATTAAAAAAAGAGAGATTAGCTGGAAAATAACAATTATAATATACAAAAAAACTGAAATTGCAATGAAATAAAATTATTAACAAGAAATGAAAATTAAAAATTAAAAGATTTCAAACCAAATTACTTCACGACGTTCCGATTGTTAGTATCCACAATCGTCTTCGGGTGATAACCGGACTTATTCCTCCTATATCTGTCTATTTATAGGTCATTCGAATGCTTTCACCTATCACCTCTTTTCGCTTCATCGGTTTTAGCGAAAGCTGACCGTTAGGCGGGAGTTGGTCGTGTTCCGCTTGATTCGTGGTTTCCATATGTTGCGTGTCTCTACGCTAGCTTGGCTAAATGCGTTGTTGGACAACATATATACGGCTTTTTTGAATATTCTCCTAAACCAGTGGTCCTCCTTGTGGATGATTTCAGCTTGAACCCACTTGATGTTATGTTGATGAGTCTAAACGTGCTCTGCTATTCCTTTTCTTTATTTAAAATCATCCGCATCAACCTGATGGTTATTAGCGGCGGAGTGTATTTGTTACAAATCATTGAGTAGTATTTACAATTTTATAATGAGGTTGAAAGCAGTTAAAAAGTAAATAATATTTTTCACTTGATGTCGTCCTAGAGCTTCTTTCAAATCTTGAGGTATATTGTAATTGTCTCTTTCTATTTGGAACATCGGACATTCCTTTATGATGTGTTTTACTGTGAGTGGCATTTCACAAATTTGACACTGTGGTTCTTCTTCTCAAGATATCAGGTATTCATGGGTAAGCCTTGTATGTCCTATTCTGAGTCGAGTCATTATCACTTTTTCTCTTCTTATCAGATTTCCACGTGTGCTTCGGTCGGTTGTTTCGTTGCCTCTTATTTCCTATATGAGAGGGGATCCAAAGTAGGACAACTTGCTTATTCAAAATTTGCAAATTTATTTGATAATTTAACCGGTTGGATGTTGGGACTTTTGATCGAGTCTGAGATTATTATAAATTTTTCAGCTTCATCTGCTTTTGCATAAAGAAGTGCTTGAAGAATGGCAAAAAGTTCCCCTGTGAGGATTGTTACCGTTTTCGGAAATTTGAAAGTTAAATTCATCTGATCAATTACTACTGCGGCACCAACTCCTACATCAGTTTTTTAGGAATCTGTGTACATTTCTTTGTAGCCCTTATACTTAATGAGCACTTGCCTGAAGTTCTGGATAATGATGTTAGTATTTGTGGCATAATGGACTTGGATAGCTGGTAGTTGAATATTGGTGGGTTTATCAGCCATGGTGGTGGAGTACTAATATTTGTGGGATATACAGAAGGAAATTTCTGGATTTGGATCGAGTCAAGATATTGTCTTATCCTATCGTAATGGGGAGTCTGTTCTTGGTCGATCGTATGAGGTAAGAAACCGATTTGTTATCGTGTTCTTGTAAGTTGGATGGTGATGCAACGGCTGATGCATACGATATACTCAACTGCATTCTGCGATGACTCAGTGATGGTTCCCCAATTTCGCAATTTAAACTCTCAACTGGACCCGTTCTGTATGCTCCTAAAATGATACGTCCGTCAGAATTATGTATTGTGTCCAGGGGCTTCAACGTAGTTTTCTTGGCTGAAACATAAGCAATACTTCCGTAGTCTATTTTTGAACGTATCAGTGATCTGTAAAGTAGAAGTAAAGTTGACCCTTCCGCCCCCCATTGTCTACCAGCTAAATGTTTGAGTAAGTTTAAACCCTTTTCGCATGATAAAATTAGGTGCTCAATAAGATGCTTCCAATTCAGTGTTTGGTCGAATATCATTCCCAAAAATCTTATGGTGGTAACAGAAATCAAAGTTACATTGTTCAGTTTGATAACTGGGATTGTTTCACTTAGTTTTTTTGAAAATAATAGGCATTTGGTTTTTTCTGGCGGAAATCTGAGACCCGTGTGTTTGGACCAATTTTCAAAGAGTTTTATTTGCTGTTGTAAAAGAGTTCCTAGGTTATTGATGTTCTTTACTTTTGCAAACAGTATCAAATCATCGGCATATAGCCTCGCCTGAGCCGGTTTTTTTAGTGATTGTAACAAATTATTGATTGCTATCAAGAACAAAGTTGGGCTAATAATGGACCCTTGTGGAATGCCATTATATTGATCTTTCTGTTGAGATAATAATCCATCAACTCGAACTCGAAATTTTCTGTCACTCAAGAAGTTTTGAATGAAGGAAATTTGGTTAGGATATGGTGACGCCATGCTGTGTCGAAGGCTCTATTAATATCAAAATAAATAGCCATACATTTCTGTTGATTGGCAAAGGCGTCGTGTATGTGACTTACTAGATCTAAGATATTATCTAGAGTACTTCTGTGTGGTCTGAATCTGGATTGCTCGAGGATGATTTGGTTTTTACTTTCGAGTGTCCACATCAGTCGTTTATTCAAGATTTTCTCCAACAATTTGCACATTGTACATGTCAGAGAAATAGGTCTCCGTTCGTATTGCAGATTGGTTAGGCTTTAAGATGAGAATGATTATTGCTTCTCTCCATATTCGTGGAAATTTCTGTCTAGTCCATATCAAATTGAATATTTCTATAAGTATATTTTTCGCGATTCTAGGCAAATTTTTCAAGAATGGTGGTGGAATATCATCTGGGCCTAGTGAGCTGGCTTTAAGTAAATTCAGCGATTCAATGACTTCCGATTCAGTGATAGGAATATTTATTGGATCTTGAATATTTTGAATTATAAATGGGATGTGTTCCTGTTTCAGTTTCCTCGAGAGGAATATTTTGTCGTAATTGTCATTGGAAGAGTATTGCTTGCATTTTCCGCCAATTCTTCAGCTATTTCCTCTCTCTTGGGTGATCATTAGACCATTCTTCTCTAATGCCGGTATTCCTTTATATGCATTAATTCCTGATATGTTTCGAACCATTTTCCATACTTTTGATATTGGGGTATTACTGTTTATAGTTTGAACATATTTCCTCCACGAAATAGTTTTAGCCTCTTTTATTATTTTGCGCGTTTTTGCTTTCTGTTTTTATATTCGATCATG
The DNA here is from genome assembly GCF_025532065.1 of Leptinotarsa decemlineata. Taxonomy (NCBI): domain Eukaryota; kingdom Metazoa; phylum Arthropoda; class Insecta; order Coleoptera; family Chrysomelidae; genus Leptinotarsa; species Leptinotarsa decemlineata. The sequence goes on from NW_027412558.1 coordinate 15,490,052, forward strand.
AGTTCCTCCGTTTTAAACCTTTTGAATTGCTTCAGAGCATGTTTACTGGCATTTATTGCTGCACAAAATTCATTATTCTACCATGGTACTGGTTTATATTTTTGTAAATGTTTTGTTTCACCAATTGCTTCATTTGCAGCCTCCTTTATCAAATTATTGAAGTTCTCTATTGTCAAATCGATATCATCGGAAATTTCCATTTGGGAAATATGGTCCTCAATGAAGTTGGAGTATTGAGACCAGTTTGCATTTTTCGAATTCCATTTTGGAGGTAATTTGCAATTCTCTGGTCTAATGTATCCTTTCCTCATGTCAGTGATTAATATGGGATAATGATCGCTTCCATAGAGATCTTCCATAACTTTCCAGTTCAATTGGCACAAAAGATTTGGATCGCATGTTGATAGGTCTAGTACCGAAGAATTTTCGTTGGAGGAGTTGATTCTGGTATTCGATCCATCATTCAAAATGGCAGATTTTGAATTATTGAAAATATTTTCCAATTTGTGTCCCCTACCATTTGAGGAATTCGATCCCTAAATAATGTTGTGTGCGTTGAAGTCTCCAAGAATTAAACGCGGTGTCGGAATTTGGCCCAACAATTGTTCCAGTTCTTGTTCGTCTAGTTCGACGTTTGGTGGTATATAGATATTGCATATATGGATTTTTCTTGGTGTGAAGATTTCAACTGCAATAGCCTCCAAATTTGTGAGTAGGTTTATTTGGCTAACAATTATATTAGATTTGACATATATTGCTGTTCCTCCACTAGCTTCTCCATCAAAAGTGTGATTTTGAAAGAATCCTTTGTACTGTTTTAAGTGGTGAATATTATTTTCATGAAAATGGGTTTCCTGTGGGGAAATAATATCTGGGAAATGTTCTGCTAGCAATATTTGAAGCATACTCAAATGGACATGATATCCATTCAAGTTCCATTGTAGTATTGAATATTATTGGAAGAAAACGTTTTAAAATAGTTGATCTGTTGATCTTTTCGGATTCGACTTGTCTCTGTAATTTTTTCCTCAATTTCGTGCACCTCCCTTTCAAGTTTCTGTCTTCAATACTTGGATGGATCTCAAGTAACATGTCTATCAGTCCTTGGATATTATCTGTATTGTACTTTGCTGAACTCAATACATCTTTCGATCCATGTGTGTTCTCGAACAGGTCCTTCAGTTGTTCTGAATTGATTACAAACTCTCATTGTTGCTTGTCAATGTAATCCTTGATAGGTTTAATAAGTACTCGACTAATTGGTTTCATGTTTTGATCTGTATTCTTGGGAGTTAGGAATTCTTAATCTTCTGACGTTGGAGTCAAGATTTCTGAAAGGTTCCTCTTTCCGGTTTTCTTACTATTCTGCTATGTAGAATTGTCTACATTTTCGTTCGTTTGTTAACTTGTAGATGCTTGATTTGGTATTTCCTTTGGAGCTTCTCTAGTGTCCAATGGATGTGATAGGATGGGTTGGTTCGGTACTGGAAAGTTGTTTTGGGAAGGGGAGGTAGTCTGGGTTGTGCATTTGGAGGCGATATGACCTATTTATTTACATTTGAAACAGGTTTGGTTATCTCTGATAGAAACACACGATATGTGACATCATCGTGAAATATCTCAATTGATTCTGGAATATCCAGATTTTCCGGTTGTGTTATATAAACCTGCCTTCTAAAAATGAGTATATGGCTATATTCAGGATTGGTAGCTCCGATTCTCAGAAAGTTTACTTGTGACATAATTGTAAGTCCAATTTCTTTCAGTTTGGTGATGAGATCGTCGTGTGGTATGGTAGTGCTAATATTGGATATTACTAGTCTTTCTGCTGGAGATATTAGTCTCCGAGCTTAAATAATTTCACCATTTATTTTTATAGAGCCATAGTAGTTGAGAAATTTGTCTACAAATTGCTTGCTGGACAGGTATATACAGATTCTGTTATTAGAAATTCTGGACGAGAAAAGTATGTTTCTAGGTTGAACTAATGGAACGAGTTGTAGAAGATAATCTTGTAATTTTGCATTCTCGATAGCGCTGAAAACAAATGCTTAATCTTTTGTAGGGAACTTGATGGGTGAAGATTGACTCAATGGTGAAGAATATGATCGACTGATAGAGTTTTGACTTGCTTGAGTGGTAGGGTTACTTGTGGTTTGGGCTTCTTGGATTATTTCGCTCAATATTTCTTCGTTCATCGTTTTCAGTCGTTCAATTTAACCATAATTCCAATAATTATGCTAAGTACGGGCCTGATCCTAAAAAAGTAAGGCAGCTGGGTCACTTACTTTCTAAAACCTCCCGAAAAAAAGAACAACTAGAATATGAATAAATTTAAATACACAAATACGATAAGGTTTAGAAAAAGCGGTTAACACTTTTTAAAACAACACTCCTCTGCTATTTTTGATTTGCTGGTTTCTCCTCGCTGTGTGTGTTTCTTATGCTCAGTGAACTTTCAATGGCCTCTTAGTTTCAACGATGCGATGTATGATTCTCCGCACTCGCAAGGTATCCGGAAAATGCAATTTTTGGAATCGCAGTCGACGTTTGGTGCTACGGATGGTGTTCCCAGATCTGAAGCAGGTTCTGATGTTATACTTGGACCCAATCTTTCTTATCTTTTCCGACAATCCTGTGATGTAGGGAAGTACAAGTACTGGTTGTGGCGGCTTCTCTTCCGTGTAGGTCTTGCTGTCTTCTAGCTGAAGTCTATTTCACCATCACTTTGGAGTACCCGTTTCGTTGAAGGTAATTTTTGATGATGCCTAGTTCCTTTTCGAGACCTTCCTTTATATTATAGAGCCCGAAAGCATAGTCTAGTGTTAATAGTTCATGATAAATTGCTGGTTGTTGCTTGTATTTTATTTCTTTGTAATTTCAGTGCTTAATATAATTGTTCTTTTTCAGATAATCTCCTTTTTTTAATTTTTTTACAGATTTTTTCAGGTATTTCAAATCAATTTATATCATATTAGGCAAGTCCGAACTAATGAAATGCACCACGAAACATTGTCAACTACCTTCAAACAGAGAACAGGTAGTTGTGATTTGAGAAAAAAATTTTGAGAATCAACTATCAGAATATATTTCATATTTTCAGGGGTTATAGATATTAATTTAAAAGTGGATCATATAGAGTCGTATTTTGAAACTGTTAATTTCAAAAAATCGTAGAGTCATCAGGATTTTTTACAATAGTTTTATTGTATTATTGTTCTGCCAAGCAAAATCATAAAAAGGAGAATCGAATGACATTATTATCAACATTAAAATGGTTATTGTGAAGCTACCTTTGAAGTTAGATACATGTCATTGCAGACTCTTTTGTAGACATATAAAAGAAAAACAAAGTTTGTAGCGAATTGTCTTGTAATATTTCGAAGGAATTAGGCAAAGTTTTCCGTGATTAATAATTTAATTATCGACCCACATATTCTGCAAAAACTGAATTTCAATGTACCTAGACCAACCTCTGGAGTTGTTAATCATTTTTATCTGACAACACCACGTACAAATATTCTGAAACGTTCACCTCTGCATAACATGTGTGTCAAATGCAATTCTGCAAGTTGTCAGCTCGACATTGTTTAATGTTTCATATCCTAGATTAGATCTTTTCACTTCAGCTATCTCTGTTCTATAGTTGTGTGTAACCTGTAGAACAGTGTGTAAATAAATAAATGAATCATTTGGTCAGTAATAACCGGGTACTTGCCGGACGTTTGCTTCTTTCATCGGCATTTCAAAACTCTATATCTTCTACCAAGAATCCTTATTTTTGATTTGTGATCTATTTTCGGAAAGAAAAAAAGCATAGCATAGCTGATTCACACGGTATAAAAATGAACAATCAATCACAAGTGAATAACAAGATGGTATTAAAAATGTACTACCTTCGATATGATTATGATAATTCACCAGCTCTTATTTTCACAGTTAAGAAACCCAAGGAAACAGAAGAATTCAGTGGTTGGGCTCACCTACCTTCAGTAGTGTTGGTCGAACTTTTCGATATACTGAACACTAAGGACAGAAAAAACGCTTCAGCTGTCTGTAGAACGTGGAGAGAAGCATATCTTCATCCTAGGTAAGTGTATTTCTTGAAATATTGGCATTAGGAGGAACCCATGAAAATATATAGTTATAGAAATCAGAACAAATTTATTCGTGCATAACGTGAAAAGAGGAAAATATACTGATACAAATAAATTCAATTTGAACCGAAGCGTTGCTAAAAAGAATATTCATACAAACAGTTTTAATCTTCCTCTTTGAAGATGATCACTTGGTGATCGAAACACGTATCGAGGTGTTAAAAATAACGATTTGGTGTTGGGAAAAAACTCCAGTAATATTCAAACCATCATAAGTACAAACAAGTAGTTTTTCTGGAAGAGCTTCGTCCTGTGTCTGATATTCAAGGCGGTTAACTTATTTTGGTAAAGATTATTCGATATCCTTCAACATACTTTTCTTTGAAAACATTCTATTAGTATTATATATTATTCTCTGAGAGTATATTTTTGATCGAGAGTTTAAAAAGGTCAATGAAAAAAAAGTATATTTTTGTTTCGATATCACTTTTTCTGTCATATATATCATTACTGAGTCACCAATTTTCTCACCAAAATCATTCTGTAATTTAAAATTTCAAAAAGCATGATTCTAGTTTTGATGAAAATGCTTGACAAATGAATGCTTCCGAAAATAACGAATTTTATCAAACATGCAATGGAATTGGTCGATACAATGATAACGTATTCCATTAACATTTCATTGTGAAATTTAACTGAAGAGTTTAAGAAAACCCCGACAGTTGTTTCGTTAAACAAAAACCTTTTTCAGCTTTTATTGTAAAATCATTTTATTTGTCGATTTCCTAACGTTTAAATTTCTAATGAGTTCATGTGTGAACACAGGTAAAGTTATTAGTCATTGAGTAGATGGAAAAACTTATTTTATTACAGCTAGTCAAATCTAGGAAGAGACTTGAGAATTCTTTTTCTCTCCATATCTAGTAGCGGGACCTTAACGGAATTCAGAAAGCTCTTACTACATTTGACAAGCTGTATATTGAGAACTACAGTACAATTCCATAATACTAGTCACTAAATTCTCAGAATTATTGCATTAAAATGAAAACATTGTTGCCAAGGTTGTGATTCTGTATAATTTAACATCATTTTTTCTCATCTGTTTGGTACAATTTTCGTACGCCACTACAAGAGATATTCAGGCAAAAACGTTCAGTCATTTCTGAGAATTTAGTATCTACTATTCTGGAATTATAGTGTAGTTAGGTAGTATTAAGACGCCCTAAGTATTTCATTGTAAGTATTCCGTATTACCTGGTCGGAGAAATGAAAATATTTTCTTAAATTCATGTATTTTGAATATTTTACTGTCTACAATAGGTATACTAATTTATGGAGGAAAGTAAACTAGACACAAGGTCATTAAGAAGATTTGCCAAACAGGTAGATTAGGTTAGGTTAGGTCCAAAGAGAGTGGGTCTGTTCGACCCTCCACCGCAACCCGCAAGCTTCTCACCGAAGCCGATTAGTTTGCATGGTCAGGTCAGATGGTAAGAGTACGGCTCTGTCGAACTCTAAAAACCTGATTGAGTCCCCAGCGGGACAGGCACAAAGTATGTGATCTACTGTTTCATCATTTTCCAAAAAGAGGCGATACACACTGTCTTCCGACAGTCCGAGTCTTTGCATATGATGATTCAAATGACAGTGACCTGTAAGAAGACCTGTTAGACATTGTAGTTCATCCCTACTGTAGTTCAACAACTGTTTGGTATCAAGCTTCGAAGCTTGGAGCGAGCCAATCCTGGAAGATTCTGCAAGAAGTCCATAAATCTTCTTGCCATCCAGTTGTTCAATGTTTGTTTGCCAAAGCCTAAAGCGATGCCAATGACAGGTTCTGATCCGATGAAGCTGCTTGCAGCACCCTCTTTTGCAATGGAGTCAGCAGCCTCATTGCCTTCCACAGACAGTCTTCCTACCGAGGAGAGTCGTTTTTGGCAATTTGCTACCAATTTAGATGTTGCTCTATCTTCATTGACTTGTGTATGAGGTTGGATTCTTCCAATCACTCCGCACACAATTCAATAGCGTAAATTTCCGCTTGAAATACAGTCGCATAGGTTCCTAGGTAGGTAGATATCTCTATCCTGGGTCTGCGACTGAAAACACCTGCACCAGAACCGGAAGGTGTTTTTGATCTATCTGTGAATCAACAACTATCTGCTCTTAATATTTACTTCTCCCGGAGGATCCAGTCCTCTCTACCCGGGAACAGTACTTTATAAGGCAGTTCGTAGTTGACAGTTGGAAGCATAAGGTCAGAGGTCATTCCCAGAATGCTGTGACTTTCAGTGTCAACCAACAGTCTGTTGCATTCTGCATTCAATTGATTTGTGCAATTAGCACTGTGCACAAGTGTACATGCAGTCCATCTAGCCTCTGTCCCCAGAAAAATGTGGAGAGGAGGTAGATCTAGAAGGGTCTCCATAGCCGCTGACGGTGTGGTACTGATGGCACCACTGATGGCCAGACAAGCCTGTCTCTGTAAGCCAGAGAGCTTCGCCTGGGCCGTTTTCTGTTAAGCTTTTGGCCACCAAGCAATTGCACCATGAGTGATCATTGGTCTGACAATCATGATATAAATCCAATGGATTTGTTTGGGACCTAAACACCAAGTTTTATCACAAATCCTTCGACATGTCCATAGGGACAGTCTGGCTTTGTGAAAACTTTTTCCAAGTGAGCGTTCCAGGTGAGTTTCTTATCGAGGACAATGCGAAGAGATTTCACCTCCGTTCCAAATGGAATGACCTCACCATTGAGGGAAAGTGACGTTAGATCGTCCAATTTTCTCCTCCTGGTGAAGGGGATTATCCAGTTATGCTGGGGTTGACAGACATCTGCTCCCTCAGGCACCAACTATCCATCAAGAGCGACCACTGAAGTGGAGATAGTACCTCACCCTGAGGGCTGCCTCTGGTGACCGGAGGCCTCGCCTTGAAAAGTTCCGGTTGCAGTTCTGTTTACCAGCATGACATAGAGCCAGCCAGTTATGGTCGATTTTATACCTTACCTAGCAATAGACGATCCTATAGATTCAGGTAGTGCATTGTCAAATGCTCCTTCAATATCGAGAAATACAGCAACCGCAATCTCTTTGTTGTCAAGGGATTGGGAGACTTTCTCTACAAGGTTGTTTGATGCTAAATCTATCGATTTGCCGGTTTGATAAGCATACTGGTGGTTATTCAGGGGGATGCATATAATGCCACCCTCCTGATGTGTCCGTCCAGTATCCTCTTAAGTCCTTTCAACAGGAAGGATGTAAGGGTGTTTCGATTCAGGGTGTGGGTCTTTCCGACCCACTATAGGTATATATACCACTTTTGATGCCAACCAACTGGGTGGTATATAATTACACGCCAGACTAGCTCTATAACATTTTATGAGAATAGGTGAAATTATTCCTAGTCCGTTTTGAAGAAAAACTGGGAGTATACCATCCTCTCCAGGAGATTTGAAGGGTTGAAACGACTTGATAGCCCATTCAACTGCAGGTGCTCTGATAACCTTCTTGACGACCTCCCAAACGTTCTTTTTTGAGCGTTTAACGCCATCGAAGATGGGGAGGCCTGTTGTTATCAAGAGTCAGATTTCCTAGGAAAGTGGTTTTCTATCAACAGGTAACGTGAACGAGGATAATTTGAGGAGTTACATGCATTCATCCTAACAAATGACCAGAAGTTATCAAATATAATTGAAATATTGTCCTTGCGGCTTGGATCAGCATTATATATTCCAAGCAGTTTTTTAAATCTCTTCATCTACCATTACCTGTCGATTATTGATGCACGTATTTTTGTATTCAATATGGTTTTTTGATCACATGTGGGTTCAAGATACCTTTAATATTGCCTACCGCAGTTGTATATGAAAAGTCAGTTATGAAAACGTATAGGCCACGATCAAAAACCGAGAAAATACCTTTGACGTGGTTATCTCCGACCGTAAAAATTCATATTTCTTGGTTGAAATTGATGTTCTGAAACGCAATAAACCTATATGACCGTTGTATTTTTCAAAGACCAAGTAATGGACAACGAGGGCAATGAGGACGTTTCTAAGATTACTGAATTCATTGGTATCACCCGAACCAAAATTGCATGTTGTGCACGATAAGAACTTTATAATAATGTATTGAGATTTCACCATCATTGCCCCTTATTTTTTAATTTCATGAAAAGCTTGTATACAACTTCGATTTTTTCCAGATTTTGGCCCTCAGTGAGATTTTCGTTCATACCTAAAAATCTTGATGCAGCTAGGATGCTCACCAACTCATTTGGAAAAAGTCTAATAAAGGCAAAAGTCACCTTAGTCACTACATCCAAGCACTGTTTGGAAGCATTTATTCAGTTGCTGCAGCAGTTGAAGAAGAACAACAATTTGAAGAGTCTGTTCATTCATTCTGATCCTCGCACATTCAAAAAGCCAGCGAAAATAGTATATCATCTACGGTGAGTCTCGTAGTTTAATTTCGAATTATTATATTCAGAATCACCAAGTGACATTGACAGATCTTATGAGTATTATTTTGTATGCTGCTTACATCTTACTCGAATAGTGGTTCAACTCTGGTCTTGACTAGCCGGCAAAGATAAGTGGTTGATTAGTGTAATATTTCTTCTCTTACTGGAGAGCATCACAACAACATCTACAACTTTCTGGTTCTTTCAATACCGAATGTTTCCTGGTGATTGTACACAATTACATTTCAGGTGAGTTGAAGTATCGAAAAAAAAATCAAGTTGATTTACAGACAAGCGCCAAATCAGTCCGAAAGTCGAGTATTAGATATCTTTTTTATAGTATATATATTATGTTCATGCCACCACTCGGGTATATAATTCGCCTCTTTTATCTGTTGTCCTTCTGAATTCCTAGTTGGTCCCAAAAAATGACTTTTGTTCAACATTGCCGTCTTTTGCTCCAGTGGCGTAAGTAACGGAAGCAGCGTGAGAGTAGTACTTAACTTAAAAAAGTTACTTAGTAGTGCACAATCACTACACAAAATTGAAGGGAAGGGTGCAACCGTACAGACATAATTACATATTCCTGTAGTCCAAATAACAGCTTCTATCAAAGCGCAAAATTAGCTATCGACAACATGGCGTCATCCTCAAATCTAAAGCAGCTGCTAATGCTATATTTTTATTTTCAGTTTGGGATTGGTCTACATCACGGACGAACTACTAGCTACGCTGAAGGAATGTTTACCAAAATTTAACGAATTCAGCATGGGTTGTGGACCAAATCTGCCAAGTTGCTCTTTGGACCATTTACTAATGAGTCTGAATACTTCTGCATCATACATAAGTCTTTGTTCTTTCGAACTGAAGTGTTCTGAAATACTATTCAATCCCGTCCATTTACAACGCTTTTCAAAATTACAGGTAAGCCATACTCAAGAGTATACTCGTATATATTTCCGTAAAAATTTCAATACTTTTATATGATGTGTTCCTGATTATACAATAATTTCATCAACGAACTAGTTCTCTGGAGAAAATGACGTCTTATTGTAACAATCTGTCAATTTTCTAAAAGGTATTTCAGTTTATTTGTCGAATAGGTGCATAGTAATACCTTCAAAAGTTTTCAAAATGAATATACACTGCTATAATTTCTTTTCAAAATTAATTTTATTTTTCATAAACCTTCACAGAATTTTGTTATTATCAGTAAAGAGTAATGTACAGAGTCTTTTATTTAGCTGTTTCTATTTATCTATTGAAAATAAAATTACATTAGCTGCACGATTAATAAAACATACACATTGATAATTTCAGAATGACGATCAATGTGTATAAGGAATGCTTCCTGGCTAGTAACAAATGAACACACTATAACATTAAGTATATAATATTCACTCACTCACTCTTGAATAACCACAATTTCTGACTCACTTGAATATTCCTAACACAAAACAATATTTATTATATCAACATTCCGCCATCTTGGCATGACCATTTGCTCACAAATTGGTCATCCACCAGGGAAATCTTGGTCCAGTTCACATACTTTTAGTTCGCCTTCATCGAAAATTATGATTGAGGATATCTCAATCGTAATTTTACACAAAGTAATTGAAGATTTGATTCAAGTTACGCTAATACATAGATTGAAAGTTATAAACAATTTGATTTAAGGAAAGAGAGGGGTTCGATTTTGCGAATATCTCAGAAACTATTGCAGATATTCCAAATTGACAAAAAGCTCATTGACGAGCAAAAATTACCGAAAACAATCCTTACAGGTTGTTATTATTATATACTGATTGAAACGGGTGGACCGATTTGCGTTCGAGATAAAAACATATTTTGACACATCAAATGTGATTATTAAGAAATGAAAAATATGGTATTTGATGAGTAGAGTAAATGGTAATCCAATTATGCTTTTATCAAATAATCAATCTTTCCAAATAGGAAGTTTACATAATGACCTTTGAAAATAGTACTTCTTTTTTCCTTTTTGGAGTTGTTCTTTCAAGACTTCTGAAAATATCTTCACAGGAGAAATTGAAGAAATGTAATTTCCCTTTCATTTATGAACAATCGGAGATGTTGAAATTTTAATCGAAATTTTTTTGAGGAATATGGTAATCATATGGTTGGAAAAAATTTGTTTTTGACTAAATGTTTAATGCATAAAAGCGCATTCATTAACTTTTCATTTCTGCAAGTCAATATCAATATTTTGAAAAATTAATATTTCTAGTGTTCTTTTGAGCTCTGTGATTTTTTAAAAATTTCTCATTTGTTCAATAAACAATTTGATATTTTCACTTTTTATTTTTTTCAAAATATAAACCTTAGTGCATCGTTTCAGCCATTTAAAACATGGCATTATGAACAATACATGCTTTTACGAAAATACTGGATGGATCCCTGAAAAGTAGGATCAAGAAATACATTAGCGTAATCTGTAGATGAAAAAATTTCACAAACACAATAACAAAGCTTATTTCAAACAATACTTTTCGAAGGAAAGCAAAGACGAAACATCACTGATTTTCTCACATAAAAAAATTGTAGAGCTACTTTATTTGCACTTCTCTTTGTAAAATGCTTTGTTGTTCTACACCAAACACACTTACAATCACAGAATCACAATGATAAACAAATATGCTTCCATGGATTTTGTGTGTCGGGCGATATACTTTAATAAGCAGTTTCTTCAGCCGTATCAGTATTTAACATTTCAAAAATTTCAAACTTAAAATACCGTTCTTATATCATCAACAAGCAGTGAATTTATGTAATTTATTTGTTCATAAGCCTTCTATTACTATTTCTACATTAATTGTTTCATATATTTTGTGATACGATTAGACCAATAAACATTATTATTATCATTTTGGAATGATGAATGCTCACTTCCACATCATTGGTTACCAATTTTCTTTCCAATCTCTTTCCGTTCGGAAGATATCCAGGTGACTCATTTTTGACATCTGTTTAAAATGTGTTTCAAATCTGTTTTTCCGTTAATCAGCTGTCGCACCCCTACGAACAACCCTCAGAAGTCTAAACTTGTGCGAGCTAAGGATTAACGAGGTCTTACCTTTTAACGTGTGATTCCTTATACGAAATATGACAGACAAATAACAGTTCTGCCAGACGGACAAACAGATACGTCAGAATTTTCCAAAAAACAATATTATTCGATTCTGAACAAGTGGGTTTCTTTCTTGTCAAATAAAAATGTTGAGATCCGTTTCGAAGACCGCATATACCACTAAAGGTCAAAAGTGAGTGGGTCCATTCGGCCCTCCACCTAAAGATGGTGATATAATAAACTTTGAGTAAATATCATTCAATTTCGTGCAGTAAAATAAAAAAAAGTTATGAGACTATGATGAAGAACATAGGGCAAAGAAAGGGATCGGATTCACGGTCTCCTCTCAAACACACCCCTCCTTTCCTGAGCTTTCTTATATGAAATTTATCTGGGATGTTATTAATCTAACTAAGTAAATCGCCCGCAGCAAAGATCGCGTTCGGTTAAATTTCACAAGTTGATCCTCATGAGTCAATACGCGATTCTCGTGATTAGAGGTCGAAAGACCCCAGTTCTGGCGTTGGTTGGTAATTATATATGGGTTTGATTTAGATCTAATTGCCAGTAGGATATTTCACGGTGAAGTTTTTGTTTTCGAACTTATCGGCTTGTTCCAAAGCTCAAATTTTACAGTACGAAAACCAACTCATTGCCAATGAAAATATTTCATTTTGGTATAGTTTAATTCTATTTGTACAATTATGAGGTGTATTAATAGGTGATGTTGAACGGGTCATTTTTTGTGGAGGACTTTTTTGGGTTTTTCCACCATCATATTCTGAGAAAAATAAAAATTATAATGAAGAACTTCAAGGAGATTTCGCCTTCGCAGTCAACTCACATACCACTGCGCAGTAGCAGACGAAACGTTCCTTTTCAAAATTCAGAAATACCAATTATTTCGTCTCTTTCAAGTTTCTTACACGGTTTAAATGTTCAAATGTCATTTTCATCAAAGAAGAAGGAGGAAAAAGGTACATTTTGTCAATGAATGTCAATGAAAATGTCATTATAGTAGTCCTTATATTAAAAATGTCTATTAATGCAGGAACTAGAATGCCTTGTAACAATTAGACATGCATATATATATATATATATATATATATATATATATATATATATATATAGATAAAGGCCATAGATTCCTGGCCATACATTTAGCATCTCAGAATGTTGACTATGAACTTCATGAAATCAGTATGAATTTTCAACAGATCAATATCGACAGGTATGATGAATAACAGTCCCGTTTACAAAATACAGGAACACTCATCTCAGAAACAAATTTTCAGTAATCAAATCAGATCAAATCATCTGACTGTTTTTGCACTCGTCAGTGCAAGGTAGTGTCTATCATCAACATAATGTTCCTTATTCGAGGAATTGGTCAAATTTCGTATATGCGGTTGGTTACCTCGTTCACAGGCAGATGGGGCGATGACAAACCTGTTGTTTGTTGTCCGCTTCAGCCTAGTTCGAGGAATGATACGCTAAAACAAATCGAGTTTTAATTATCGGAAATCATCGACTTAATGTTGATGATAGACACTGCCTTGCACAGACGAGAGGCCAAACAGCCTGAAACAAGACGAAACCATAATGCACGTGAGTTCCAATGATTGAAAATCTATTGCGGCAGTTGTATCGCCAACAGCATATGCAGAAAACACTTCAGTGAAGAATCAAGCACTGACACCTGTCGGATATAATCCAACGCTCTTCATGATATTATCCGGGGAAGTAGTTGTTTTCTGATAGGTGTCAGTTTATTAACCTACAGTGTAGGAAGTTGAGGCTGGCCTGAACGAATTTTTCCTTCAGATGATTTAATTGATAGCCAGTCTTCAAGTATACCCACTGATTAAAGTGTCTGCAATTAATTCATACACAAGATGAATTTCATAGTGGGGGAATTTCACAATTATTCGAATTCTATTGCCGGAAACTGAGAATAAATGTCTGGTACTTAACATATCATCGACACTGACGTGACACAACACAGCAACTATCATAACATCGTTTCCGATTATTTAATTTGGGGATTCCTTCTTCGATTTGCCACCGCTCCTGTCTTTCTGAATTTGGCTACGAATTCAAGCACATACGTTCGGTTGAGATCATTATCTGCCTATTGGTCATTAAACATCTGTTCTGTAGTGTTAGGGCATCTACCATTTTTATAATATAGTTGAGAAAATTAATAACCCGAAGTAGTCACGGTCAAAATCTATGAGCTACTTTATCTAGATTTTTGGGAAAAGAAAGTTCTTGGCTTTCTACTTCTCCAGCTCCATACAAAGAAAGGAAGGAAGCAATAACTCAAAAAAAAAAATAACTTCATACAAAGATGTGGTAGATGATGCAAAGAAGTAACTTTCAGACACAAACTGGAAAAAAGCCTTTTCGAAACGGATTGTCAACTGGTCACACATCCCACACATCCTGCAAAGTTTTGATAAAGATAAAACATATTTGTTGATGAGTCGAAACTTGATTCTTCTCATCTTTTATGCTTTATTTCAGAAAATTATGTCATAAAATAAAGCCACAAAATATCGCTGAACTAAAATGAACTAGCTTATTCACCTTTCAAGAGCTCTTCAGTATGAAATTGTACATCCATTATTAGTAATGTTTTATCTGTGTGGATAAACCATCTCTTGTATGAAGTATGAAGTAACGCGATATGCCATTTCACATCGACTTACTCGTCATAACATTATTTCAGCTTACGTTTTACATCAGTGGTATGGAAAATGCAACTTCCTGCAGGAATCAATTACATTTACAGTATGTGGAAACGGGATCAACTCGCAGTAATTGATTCCATTCAGAATCATATTATGGCAAAGGTGTGGGTTTGACTGCGTAAATAAGCCAATATAAAGCCATTATCACTAATTGATGCTTTCACGAAAAGAGTTTCGTGAATTATTTTATATTGAATGTTGTGTTTGTATTAATAACCTCATAACTGTTGATTGTAAATAATATTTCATTCGGCATTTGAATATACAGGGTGGTCCAAACAGAGACATTCAAAATTTATATATATATATATATATATATATATATATATATATATATATATATATATAGTTTTTGAGTCATGAGTTCTTCATTGTTTTTATGAGAATTTCCGGCCGGCTCAAATATTTTTTAACTTTTCTAGAGAGGTTTTTTCGTAATTTTTTTATAACATGAACATTGCTTTTTTTATAGAATGAAATAAGTAACTCTATAAAATTACAGAAAGTTGGGACAGGTTTCAAAGATATTAAAAAATCATACCTGAAAAATATTCTACAGTTTCTTTGCGGAACCCTAAGCTTGCAAAATTACATAAACAAGCGGCTTTTTTTTGCCGAAACAGGCCTGCAGCTAAGGTACCGAAATGAAAGTTTTAGAGGATATCAACAAGGTGTCTGTTTCTGATGAAGTGCCCGTCATCGTTCTTAAAAAGTGCGCCAATGAACTCGCAACAGTATTATATTGACTTTTTAACCTGTCTTACAAGGAAGGAGTTTTTCCTTCTTGTTGGAAGATTGCCCACGTTCAGTCTATTTCCAAAAAGGGCAAGAAAAATCTTTCAAATAACTAAAGACCAGTTGCTTTGTAATCAGTGATACCAAAAATCATGGAGAAACCCATAATTCACCACATCTTTAAATATTTGGAAGGCTTCAACATCTTGAGGGATCATCAATATTGCTTTCGGAAACAAAGATCAACAGGCGACCTTCTATCGTATGTTACCCATATTTGGAATAACGCAATCGAGAAACACCTAGAGTCAAGAGCTGTTGCACTTGATATTTCTAAAGCCTTTGACCGTGTGTTGCATGAGGGATTGCTGACCAAACTTCGATGCTATGGCTTTTTGGATAATTTTTGTTTATGACTCTCCAGCTTCTTAAAAGAACGATCCCTGCAAGTGGCCGTCTCGTCGATGGAGATCTCTCGAATACGTTTATCATCAACGCTGGTGTTCTCCAGGAATCCATATTGTCTCCAACCCACTTTTTATTATATATAACGACTTGGTGGAAAAAAACCAAGAATCCAATATATTGCTTTGCTGACGACAGCACTCTTATCTAGTCATTTCATTTTGATTCAAAGACATCGGCTGCGGATGCACTTCTTCACCGGCAGCAGGAGGTTGCATATCTCAATGAAGATCTAGAGGTGATTTCGAATTGAAGTGTAAGTAACCAGGTTCAATTCAATGCCACGAAAACCCAGGCATCGGTTTTCTCCAAAAAGATAAATGTATCCGACCCGGATATAATAATGTCAGCACAGATATTTCAGCTTTCTGTTTCGATAAGTTTGTTGGAGGTCAAAATGGACACCAATATGGCTTGGCACAATTATGTCTCTGGAATTGCAAAGGCTGCCTCTCAAAAGCTGGGAACACTGATCAGAACCAGAAAACTGTATACACCACCTGTAGTGCTTCTGTTTTGTTAAAAAAAATATTATTCATTTTTAAAAATGCCGAATTTGCCATTCCCAATGATAATTCAGATAACACAACGATTCAATTGAATTATCGCTTCGAAATTTGAATGTTAGTTTAAGCGAAAAACGAATTAATCGCATCTCTGCTTAGGGCGCTCTCTTTCCTCAGTTTCAAACAAATACCCTATATAATCCAAAACAATCACTGCTACCACATGCAAAACCGCAACACTCTCTTCGACACACTTTCTCTTACAAAGTTGCCGTCATCAGGAGATGAACCAGAGTCATGTCAAAGACTAGAATGGACCAGAGTCGGTTAGTCTAATCTAGTCTAAGTTAGACACTTATCTTCTAATGACGCCAAGTTGATTGATGAAACGAGTGTCGAGAATAGTGTTGCAGTTTTGATGCGTGGGAATAGTGATTGCTTTCGACCCAGTATAACATTTCGAAAGGATTCTTTTTTTCAACTACTTGTCCGAAAAGAAATTTCAATGATTTCTATCATCATCATCTTTTAGAACTTATGAAAACGAAAACACGAATCTCTTTCTCTGAAAGACATTTTTCTTGTGGAGGACTCAATACTTCTTGGTGTTTTTTGGGTATATAAACTTCCACAGTCTGAGAAATAAACGAAGCTGAATCAGTGGAGATTCTGTTGAAGTGTAATAAAGGGCAAACTAAAAAGTTCCTTCCGAAAAGTTACGACAAAAGAGTCCAGTTAGTCAGTAACTAGAAATCGATTGAAAAAAATTAAATTTCTATACTTGGCATTCTTCAGTGGTCGACGTTTCGGAGAATCTTTATCAGTTAGCAAAACTCAAATGCTGTTTTTCGTTTTTTTCGAATGGAATTGTTATTTCGGAGAATATCAAAAAATGGAAAAGGAAAATGTTATTGAATTCGAAGTGTACTATGACGATGTAATAATGAATATTCGACAAAACGTTTCGTGTCAACGTGGCCACCATCACCTTTTTTATCAAATAAGGACATGTCTTTTTTATTACAGATATTGTTAAAGCAATCAATTCACAATCCAAGGGTATATCACATTTGATATTTTTATAGCGTTTCATTTGAAATAACTATCATCATCAGTGACAACAATTTTAAATTACGGTTCTGTCGTTACTTTTTTTGTAAATTGTTTCGATTTCTTCAAAATATAATTCAGACAACCCAATAAATACGACAGGTAGGTACCCTAATACAATGAAAATTCGCACTTTTTTGTTTTGTAAATTTTTATATTGCCGTAATCCTTTTTTCAAGGCTTATTTCTACCTATTTAATTATAATTCGTAATATTTATATAATTCTCAATCCTGAAAGTAACGAAAATATCAGTTTTTGGTTAAAATTGGATTTTTGTATAATTTGGTATGATCAAATAGCATCTCAATTCATTTACCATCTTAAACGCGTAGGCTTTGCTTGGTTTCTATGGCAGGAAAAATTAATGCGTTGTTGATATCTGTTGAGAACTGTCAGACGTTTATGAACATATCAAAGATGTATTCAAATGATGAAAGGACTGATATGCTATTTAGTTATGCAAAATCAAATAGAAATCCTCTTTTGGCAAGGAATATGTATGTTGAGCTATACCCGAATCGTCCTATTCCGAACATCCAAATGTTTAGACGATCAGAAAGAAATTTGAGAGACTATGGTGCATTTGACAGAAAGAAAACAAGAAAATGTGTGGTTACTGGAAGTGTGAGGAATCAAATAAATGTTATGGGTAAGCAAATATTATCACATAAAAATTTACATAGTGAAAATATTTTTTTTTGTAATTTAGGATTAGCCAGTTACAAAAATTATGTTAATCTAAATTGTTCTTCACGAGAAATTGCCCACGAAATGGGGATTTCTGTAAAATCCACCGGAAAAAGAACAAGTATAAATCCTACAGAATACGCAAAATTTATCACCTCAATGAAAGGGATGATGGAAAGAGAGTACGATTTGCGAAGTGGTTAAGACGTAGAAATAGGGAAGTTGGAAATATTTGTAAAAATATGATATGGACGGACGAATAAAAATTTACCAACATTGGGTGGTTTAACAGAAATATCCATAATAAGTGGAATAATACAAAAAATGAACATTTACATAGGGAAACCAATTTCCAAGAAGGTTCGGAATGAATGTTTGCTTGGGAACTGTGGGAACAAACATCCTTGGCTCTTTCTTTTACGATGATCATTTGAATAGTAAAGGGTATCTTCATCTTCATTCAATGAATTAGATGGCTACTCAGATGAATTGCCACTGAATATCTGCCATGAAATACAATATTTTCAACAAGACGGCGCTCCTCTCCATAATGCAGCAATAGTAAGGGAACATTTAGATGCAATATTCCCAAGAAAATGAATTGGAAACAATGGACCAATTAACTGGCCAACTCGATCCCCAGATCTTACACTTCTAGATTTTTGTCTGGGGATACATAAAGGATAAGAAGTTTTATCAACACTAAGTACAGATATCGACCATCTCAAACAAAAAATAAGAGATTCATGTATTAGACTTACACCTATTATGCTAGAAAATTGCCACAGAAATTGTCTGAACCGACAACTTAGATATGTGGTTTCAACAAATAGGTCGTCAATTCGAGCATTTAATGTAGATTGCCATGTAGCTTTGATTTTCCGTATTGTTTTCATTTTTCTCAAAAGTTCATGATAAAATACATTGTTTTTCTGTTTGATTGTTGTCAGCAATGATGGTGGTTATTTCAAATGAAACGCTATAAAAATATACCCTTGGATTGTGAATTTATCGTTTTATCAATATCTGTAATAAAAAATACAGGTCCGCATTAAAAAAAAGGGGGTCATGTTGACATGAAACGTTTTATCGAATATTTATTATTACATCGTTATAGTACACTTCGAATGTTACCACATGATAAAAGAAAGTGCCTGTATACTGAATGTTTTATGATAATTCAGTTAGGGTTCATAATTCTATCGATTTGGCTTTGTTCGTTTTTCTGATTGTGGAAGGTTATATACCCAAAAATGAACAGTGAAAACGAATCTCACATTTCTCAAATAATATTTCTTATATTTTGTTTCAAATGATTCATAGCTTGAGGAACAATTCAACAGTATGAAAATATTTTCTACACGACATTCAATAACATGCACACTATTAAAATATTCTTGATTTTATAGGCCAAGGTTTTCACAACAATCCCAAATATGACTTCAACCATAACGAACGCACCAGCATCCAATCTCCTGTTGAGCAAGAGAAAACTTATTTGCTTGACAATCAATATACATGCTTATTTTGTTTTACGACACATTTTATGTTGATGTATCTGAGTCTTCAAACTCCAGCTGTATGCATTGCTGGAATAGCACTCTCATGGTTGAGACTTTTTTTCTGTGCGAGTTTTAAAGTCTAGGATATACGAAGTGAAACATCCAATGTAATGGTCCTGTAAATTTTACAACTTTAACGTATCTTAAATACAGAAACAGGTTATTTAGCAGAAAAAAAGGATCGAATGTTTTTCACAGTCAAAGTCTATTCTATTAAACTCATTTAATTTAAAAACAAATTTAAAAACAAAGTTTGTTCATTTGAGGTTCCAAATATCTATCCCCGATGCGTACAAGTCGCCGATGCGTACAAGTCGCCGATGCGTATTCAGATACGCATCGGCGACTTGTACAAAATAACCCTGTGATACTTCCTTGTTCCAAGATAGTTTTTGTTGGAATGTGATCAAGTCTAGAGGTGACACAGGGCCTACATTGGGCTCATCACGCTCATAACGCTGTGATTCTCATTTTAGTATCGAGTGACATTGATTTATCTACGTTCAACTGGTAACGATACGTTTGAAGGTGATTGACAATGTTTCATGATGAATTTCACTAGTTCGGACTTCCATTGTCTAATTTATAAAATGATTCGAAATCCATGAAACAACTAAAAAAAAGAAGAATTGAAAATGAATAGCTGAAAATAACAATTATATTAAGCAACATAAACCTGAAATGAGATAATAGTGAAATAAAATACAAGTAAAAATAGAACAATTGAATATATAAAAATTAAAGAAATGAAAAAAGAAAATAAAAATAAGAAGTGGAGAGATTTCAAGTCACGTTAGTTCACGACGTTTCGATTGTTAGTATCTACAATCGTCTTCGGGTAATGACTGGACTGATTCCTCCAAGAGATGACTATTCATAGGTCGTTCGAGTAGTTTCACTTATCCCCGCTTTCCATTTTCCACTTCACTGGTTCCGTGGGAGATGACCGTTTTGGCGGGAGTTGGCCATTTTTCGCTTGATGATAGGTTTACATATGTTGCGTATTTCTACGCTGGCTTGGCTGAATACGTTGTTGGACAACATGTATGCGGCTTCCTTGAATTTTCTCCTAAACCAATGTTCCTCTCTGTGCAAGATCTCAGCTTGGGACCACTCGATGTTGTGTTGATGGGTCCAAACATGGTCTGCTATTCCTGATTTGCTGGTTTCCCCTCTCTGTGTGTATTTCTTATGCTCGACAATGTGGACTTTCAATGACATTTTAGTTTCACCGATGTAGAATTTGAGGCACTCACAGGTTATTCGGTAAATGCAATTCTTGGAATCGCAGTCTGCGTTTGGTGGCCTGGTTTTCGTGAGTCTGATATGGATAGTATTCCCGGTAATACATTCTCAAACAAAATACAAATACTTACATTTCATCTTAGGATGTTAGCTTACCATCGTAAATGTAATAATCCTGCTTTTTCTTCAATGCGGTGTTTCTGTTCATTACACCTATTTCAATGAAATTCCTCGCTGTGTGTGTTTCTTGTGCTCGGCAATGCGAACATTCAATGGCCTCTTTGTTTCACCAATATAGGATTTTCTGCACTCACAGGGTATCCGGTAAATGCAATTCTTGGAATCGCAGTCCGCGTTTGGTGGCCTGGTTTTCGGTAGGCTGCTACGGATAGTGTTACCGGATCTGAAGCAGGTTCTAATGTTGTACTTGGAACCAATTCTTCTTATCCTCTCCGATAATCCTCTGATGTAGGGAAGTGCAAGCACTGGTTGTAACGACTTCTCTTCTTTGCGAGGCTCCTGCTGTGGCCAAGTTTTCTACAGAGGCAATTTGGATATTTGGCTAATTCTATTTTGAATTACAGTTCTGGATACATTTCATGTCTAGTTCGTATTCAGCAGATTGATCTGCTGAAGTTTCTACTCATTTCATATTTATACCACGGACACCTTTGCGGTATCTCTTGAATTATCCTGTATCTCCGACTAGAAGTTGATACAGACTATAACTCCAGCCAGTTATACAGGGTGTCCCTGGACTTCCTCTTTTTCTCTCGGGAATGTATAGATGGGGTCAAAATATCACCAGTACTTCATATAACTTTTTTTCCTAAAAGTCTTCGTAACCAAGTTACGGGCCCTCGAAGTTACAAAATGAAAAATGTTTTTCTTTGATAACTTTTCAAGTGAATATTCAAAATCATCCAAATTTTGGAAATTGATTAAACAAATGAATTCCGTCGATGAGCTTTCATGCAGGAGTCAGTTGTTTTGCTACAAAGTCAGGAACGGACTACCCCCGATGGTCCACACCCCAAAACTTTGAAATTACAGATATTTTTCAACAAATTAAGGTTACTTGGACAATTTTATGAATAAAAGTACTCGTGTGGAAAGTCGATCGGAGCAACGAGTCTTGATAAAAATGTAGTTTCACTCGACGACATCAAACCCGCTCGTCCACCATTATTTGAAATGAATAATTATCAAAGCAGAAATAATAATGATAACGTTAATTCAACAACATTTATCCTGAGATGTCTACCATTATTCGAAAATATTAGTTTTTAAGGAAAATAGAAATGATAAGTGAAATGTTCATAACGAATTTTTATAATGCAAACACGTTTAACTAACGAAACTCAAGAACCTCAAGAGCAAACAGAAATGAAAAATCCGCTACAGAAACTGCTCGATATGACCACCTTCTCTCTCTATACATTTTCTTAGTCTGCGAAGACACCCTCTCTGTACTTGAAATAGCATTCCAGGGTCGTTTCGTATGGCTTCACAATGTAATGTTATTCTATTCAACAATGCATCTCTTGTGTGAATAGGTGTAGCGTAAACAAGGCTTTTCAGATGCCCCCACAGAAAGAAATCCAATGGATTTAAATTCGGAGACCGCGATGGCCATGAATATGGCCCACCTCTACCAATCCATCTATTGTGGAAAATATGGTTCAGATGGTCACGCACAATCAAACTAAAATGAGGAGGAGCGCCATCATGCATAAACCACATATCTCTTCGGGTTTGCAATGGAACATGTTCCAAAAGTCCATTCAAATCGTTCTGAATGAACTCCAAATAACGTTCTCCATTCAATCGGTCCTGTAGAACGAATGGTCCTATAAGATGGTTTCCTATGATACCAGCCCAAACATTCACGTTGAATTTCCGTTGGTGTTTGGTTTGCAATATCCCATGGGGATTTTCTTCGGCCCATATATGGAGATTATGAGAGTTGATAACTCCATCTCTACTGAAACCTGCTTCATCAGTGAATAAAACTCGATTAATAAAAGTCATATCCTCTCTTTGCCTATCCATGAACCAATTGGCATATTCCAGTCGTGCTGGAAAATCTTGAGGTGTCATGGCATGTACCTTCTGGATGTGAAATGGGTGGAGCAGTTGTTCCCTAATTATTTTATGAATAGTGGACTTGGATGTATGGAACTGTTCTGATAGATTTCTGATGATCATTGAAGGATCATCAGCGACGGCTTCCAAAATATTTTCCTCCAATACAACGGTACGTACAGTCCTAGGAGCGCCCTCACCACCTCGTTTTGGCAAAACTGTACCTACAATAATATCGAAATAAAACAACGTGCTCAAATTAATTATCAATTATTACATAACTGTCTCCCTCAAGCTGTGATCGACACGCTCGAATGTTTCTCTTGACGGTACCGTTCGATTGGGAAAATGCTCGGAATACAGACGACGAGCTTCTGCAGCATTATAAAATGCTCGTCCATAAAATACATGCATATCTGCATATTCATTGAATGTAAACTGTTCGGCCATATCAAAAAAATTCAAAATATCCTATAGAATATTGACAATACAATGATAGTCATATGACAACGCACCACTCAACAAAACAAAATCGCATTCCAGTTTCTCATTTTTTATCAAAACTTTCTAAAAGGTTTTTTTGTCAACATCTGTGAAAGAAATGGAACATAATTATTCCCTGGATATTTTTCACCTGATCATGTGCATCCGTTTTTGTAGTTCATTCGTTTGCTTTTTATTAGTATAGTAAATATTTTTTCCGATGTGCGTTTTTTTTCAGCTAAATTTAGATTCTGTTAAAGAATTTCTCCCATAAAATTATAATTATCAGTGAAACTCCTCAACATTTAAGCTGTGAAGGAGAATTTGAAACATTCGAATGTTGAGTTTCATGAGATTCAGATAACTGATCAACACAAAACGTGATTATTCCACACGTATTATGTACATACAAAATATGGAATGAATTCGATATTTCATAGTAGAGTAGCTTGTTTGTTTAAAAACACCACGAATCTACAGAACTTGATATTTCTTTTGAAAAAATATCTGCTATCACAATTGTGACTTAAACTTCCATATAGGTACTGTACTTTTTGTTTACGACTTCATTTTAGCATACTTTGTATTATTCCTGTTATAAATGTTGTTGAATTAACGTTATCATTATTATTTCTGCTTTGATAATTATTCATTTCAAATAATGGTGGACGAGCGGGTTTGATGTCGTCGAGTAGAACTACATTTTTATCAAGACTCGTTGCTCCGATCGACTTTCCACACGAGTACTTTTATTCATAAAATTGTCCAAGTAACCTTATTTTGTTGAAAAATATTGAAAAATATCTGTCATTTCAAAGTTTTGGGGTGTGGACCATCGGGGGTAGTCCGTTCCTGACTTTGTAGCAAAACAACTGACTCCTGCATGAAAGCTCATCGACGGAATTCATTTGTTTAGTCAATTACCAAAATTTGGATGATTTTGAATATTCACTTGAAAAGTTATCAAAGAAAAACATTTTTCATTTTGTAACTTCGAGGGCCCGTAACTTGGTTACGAAGACTTTTAGGAAAAAAAGTTATATGAAGTACTGGTGATATTTTGACCCCATCTATACATTCCCGAGAGGAAAAGAGGAAGTCCAGGGACACCCTGTATAGCATTTCTTCCCTGAACACTTTCGTAAGATCCGTGCATGGCATTTTGATATCAGAAAAATTGTTCCCAACTGCTATTTTATTCGCAATTTCAATTTCCCGGAATTCCTGCATGGCCCTCAATCCACACAATTTGTACAGTGCAAATTTTCGACTTCTCAGCGAATTTTTTTCCTGAAGTAGATCATAGCACCAAGTTTTAACATCTAATTCAAGATCAGCTTACGAAAATACGTGAGGCTAATTACATTTTTTTATGAAAAGTAGCCAGTGTCTAAAAAAATCACCCAAATATATTTTCAGTTCCAATTTGTGAGAAGAATGATTTCACGTGAGTTTTTATTTCATCGATTTCAAATGAGATGTGATACGAATCACTATGTTTTTATTATCTTGATGAGAAAATAAAAAGGCGAATGATTCATGATCATTTTATATCATAACGACAACATCACTATCAAAGCTTTTTCCATTCCGTTTTCTGCCGCAGAATTTGACGCGTTGTACACATAGTGAAAATGCCAGGAAGTGGGGTAACTCAAACTTCATGACTAAATTGAGATAGTTCCGGCACACTTAGTAGAATAATCCATCATCGCACATCCTCACCTGCTAAGTTCTTCGTAAACCTCGTACTAAATTAATTTTCACATTGTTGGTAGAGATAATCAACCAAAATATTTCAGTTCCATCAGAAATCATAAAAAAATCATCTATAATCAATTGCATTTCATATGAAGTTTTTTTGCCTATTAGGTATAGCCTGTTATTGAGATGAAAGATAAATATACTTTATTGTCCAAGAATGAATTCTCATTGAAAAAGTGTGATGAAAGATGAAAATATTTGTGAAGTTATATATAAAAATATAAATAAGTAAAACAGTAAGTTAAAAAGTATGTAAAACATATTTGTCAAAAAAAACAAACCTTACATGTTCATTATAAATGCTATTGTATCACAATTCAATTTACACTTACGAGTACACATATTGATGTGAAATAAAACAAGAACATATGTATAATAATAATAATGATAAAAACATGATCGTTTATACATAATATTGTTAAGCTTATCTTGGCAGAACACTGAGAATATTTACAATTTGTCATCATCATATTCCTGCAGGCTATAATAAGCTTTCATTAGCAGAATATTTTTGACCGACTCCCTGAAACGTCTCTGATCTATTATATCCCCCTAACTACCTGTGGTAAATGGTTGAACATTTTTTCCCTTCGTACATGTTAGAGTGTTTTGTTAGAGTTAATCTGGGTATTGGCAGATGGATATAATTACTACTGTTCTGTTTTGTGTTGTGGATTCTTTGTAGATCTGGAGTGTATTATATCTTTTATGAATCAGACAAACAACTTTGAGAATCAAGATGCTGAATAGAGTGAGGATTCGGTATTTAACGAAAAGTTGTCTACAACCATATCTATGGTTTGCCCCACATAAAACTGCAAAGATCTCTTTTGCAAGACCTGATTCAATAGTTGTTTACTACAGAATCCCCAAAATGCTATGCCATACCTAAGATGAGACTCTACTAGGGCAAAATAAGTCGATCTAGCAGTGAATATGTCAAGTTCATTGGAGACAATTCTGACAGCAAATGATCCTGAAGCCAATTTTGTGCATGAAGATATGATATGTTCTTTGAATTTTAACTTATTGTTAATATGCAGACCAACAAATTTAGTGCAAGTCGTTTCTTCTATCTTCCTACCATCTAATAGCAAGTTGTCATAGCTAAATTCGAAGTTTATACTTTTGGTCTTGTCTACTTTGAAGGAGAGTAAATTAGAATCACACCACTGTTTGACTTTTTCTAAATCTAATGATATCATTTGTTTCAAGTTGTTAGTATTTTTTTCATGCTATAACAATGTGGTATCATCGGCAAAAATTGTGAATGACCCTTCAATATCGACTGTAGCAAGATCGTTGATGTATAATAGGAATGAAATGGGCCCTAGAAATGGGCCCTGAGGCACTCCGCAATCTATAGCCGAAATGTCCGAATACGCATGTCCGAATTTCGTCAGCTGGGATCTACCTTTAAGGTACAATTTAAACCATTCAAGACATGTCCCTCTTATGCCATAACAGTACATTTTTTTAATAAGTAAAGATCAAGGGGCCGGGGTTAGGGTAATTAACCGTGAATGACTTTTTATTCAGCTCGCTTTGTGAACGACGGATGTGTAAAATTGATTAGTGTACAACAAAAAATAGTGTCATTTACGAAAATAGTATAGTTTTATAATTATCTTTATACTGTAGTGCTGTATACTTTCTCTTGGTATTTGTGGACGGACCAAATAGATGAATTAGGACGACCTCAGATTGCCGACGGTACATGATCCGTTAAGACTGGCTACAGAAAGTAAAAAGATTTTTCTTTTTGTTGTTGCTGTTAGTGATTCTGCCCTCGTTAAAAGGGTTTATTTAGTTCCCACAATGCGGGTATGATGAAATTGATTCTCCAGTTTTTGGGTCCTCTTTTAGTAGTTGACTCATTCCGATTTCAGAGCCCCCTCATCAGTTGATCTTGAAAATGGCATTGAGCTACGTCACACGATCTTGGTATGGCGATTTTCAGAGAGTGTTTTTGGGTGTGGCATTGAACCGCTTTCAACTACTTCACACCTCCCTAACACGATGAGTTTTGAAGTGTGCTTTAGGCTTAACCTTATACGAGATTTGTTAAAAAAATAAAGCGAATTTTCATTTTTCTCAAAAGATATTTATTTGTTCAACAATTTCTATTTGGTTCAAAGTAGTTCTCCTCGGATATGACACACTTGGGCCAGCGTTTTTTCCAATCCTTGAAGCTGTTCTGATAAGAACTTTTTGGTATGTTCTTCATCCCCTCAATCGTCGCAAAACATCGTTCTTTCATCATGGGAACAGAAAAAAGTCACAGGAAACAAATCTGGAGGATACAGTGGTTGAGACATGATTATGGTGCTGTTTATGGCAATGACGACTGAACAGATGCATCATCGTGATGCAAAAACCATAAATTGTTGTTACACAATACCGGACGTTTTTTCCGTATCGCTTCTCCCAAGCAGCGCATAACTTCAAGGTAATATTCCCTATTGACCGTACGACCATGAGACAAGAACTCCTAATGCACTATGCTACGGTTATCGACGAAAACAGTGAGCAAAACCTTCACATTTGCTTGAACTTGGCGTGCTTTTTTGGTATTGGCTTTTCTAGTTCTCTCAACATTTTCATCGGTTGTTAGCGTTGTAAAAAGTTTGCACCACTTATGAACATGTCTTTTGTTAGGAACATTGCGTTAGGATCAGTGCTTAGTACAGCCCTGTACATTACTTTTTGTTAGGACTACTGGATGGGACAGCCCTGAACAACGCCTGACGAGTTTACATAAGAGTATGATACATTTCTTTGAGTTGGAAATATTCCAAGTCAGGCAGTCTAGAACTGACATTGTTGTTGGGTAGATCAATAAATATTGTAAAGTTTGTGGTACAGTGTTTTATACTGTTCTTAGCCAGTGAGGTTTACATCTCATTAGTGGGATACAAGTCGTTTTTTTCCCTTCATCTTTGAATAGCGATGCCTCGCGCAAATGGTCAGGTGGAACGATACAGCAGGACAATTGTAGACGCTGCAGCAGCAATAGGTACTATTTGGAGGGAGAATCATGGGACAAAAATTCATCTAAAATTCAGTTAGCATTCAATATTAATAATAATAAT
The DNA here is from genome assembly GCF_025532065.1 of Leptinotarsa decemlineata. Taxonomy (NCBI): domain Eukaryota; kingdom Metazoa; phylum Arthropoda; class Insecta; order Coleoptera; family Chrysomelidae; genus Leptinotarsa; species Leptinotarsa decemlineata. Next base: position 15,518,198 of record NW_027412558.1, read on the forward strand.
ATGACAATACAAACGAGATCAAGTGTAATTTTAATTGGATTTCAATGGAACTTGGGAAACAACCAGTATGTCACTCATGTCTACGAACCCCCAGCGATTGACGTAACAAAATTGATGCAGGATGTTGCAAAAAGACTGACGAAAAATCGAGAAAGGCAGAATTAAATGTTCGAAATAGAAGATTTGGTGCTTGTGAAAGTATCTAGTTTCAAAAACGATAGAAACAGTAAGAAATTAGTGGAAAAATATAAATAAAAACAGAATTCAGAAAATGATATACATAAAGTACGTGAAGAATTATGGTCAGGAAGGTGCCAAAATGCCAAAACGCAAGGGTAACTTGGAATTGAACAAAGTTATGAAAAGAAATTCAGTCATAATTTAGAGAGTGAACTGAATTGATGATTAGGATGTAACGTTGGGGATTAAACCAACTGACAAGGATAACTTCCGGATTGACCCAGTTATGAAAAAAACAGTCATAATTTAGGGTTTGAACTGAATTCATGATTAGGAGTTGAAGTTGGGGATTCAACCAACGGACATAAATAATTTAGGGATTAAATAAGTTATGACACATACACACACACATACAGAATATGTTATACAGATAGGTTTTTATTGGAAAGTTTTGTTACAGATGATCATGATGGGTAATTGAACCCATTTGAGGCCAAACGGAGTAGCAGGATGGCCGAATGTTAGGGACATTGCGTTAGGATCTGCGCTAAGTAAAGCCCTGTGCATAACCTTTTGTTGGGAGTACTGGATGGGACAGCCCTGAACAACGCCTGGCAAGTTTACATGAGAAGATGCTATATTTCTTTGTGTTGGAAATATTTAACAGTTTTGAACTGACATTGTTGTTGGTAGAGCAATGAATATTGAAAAGTATGTGGTATAGAGTATTTTATATTGTTGGTAGCCAGTGAGGCATACTTAATACTTTGACTCAGAGGACAATCACCGTATGCCACTGCCAACATCTCAAGTCACTGTCAACAGTATGTCACTGTCAACAGTATGCTACTGTTAACACTTGAAGCACTCAATTCCTTTTTTACACATGATTTGAGGCAAATTCTTTGATCAATATTTTTCAACAGCAGAAAATAGCCGAAATACTTCAAACTTTTATGCCTCCCATCAAAAAACTAAACGTGCTAAACAGCCGAAACTGTGAAAATATGTTCGGGACGAGCGAACCAACGTCTCATGTCCTTGAATAATGCTTCCTCCTTGAATAATGCTTCCTAGATTTTCACCTTAGAAGAACTTGAATCTCGTCACTCGACTTCCTCAAGGTGACTGAAAAACTGATATTTTACCTTAAATAACGACTATTTGAAATGAATTGCTAATTTTCAACTGAACATGATCGACTAAAAGTGAACAAATATTTCTGAAATGAATATTAGTACACATATCGTTGCAGAAAATCATATGTATAAAAACTTGAAATGATAAGTATACAAGACGCACACGACCTCAGAATAATAGAACATTTCAATGCTACACATTACACATTTTTGTGAATTCCCGATATCTCATTCTTATATTCAGTTTCTTGTACGTATGAAATACTGTAAACATTAACAATTATCGTCCATGGTTAGCCCAACAAACTGAGGAATTCCTTCACAAATTATTGCCAATGACTTTTTTTATGGTAGCACATGTTAAGCTTATTTTCCGTTAGATTCTCGTAATTTTTCACCGGAAACATGCTGATGAACCCTTCGAAATCACTCCGCATTTATATCTGGAAGAAGAAACTTTCAAATCGGTAAACCAACTCTCTCTTCAAACTCGTTTATCCACCTTATATTCATCTTGTACACGATTATCAACTACAAGTTGTCCACCTTGGTGTGATATTCACTTGAGTGGAATTCTCTCCAGCGACCTGAACGAATTAAACAACCGGAACACGCTCGTTCCAGCTACCTCAGAGTCTAGCTACGAAATTAGCCAACAACCTCCAATATTAATGCTTTGAAGTATGCTCGTGCCGACTTCTCTAACAAGACGAAAAAACTGAAACGAGCTCTTGACGGAAAGTCGTTCTCGTTGTAAAGACGGACGGCCTCAAGGAATGGAAAATTCCTTCATTATTTTCTTACCCCGGAGGAGTAAATACCCACATGACGTTTTCAATTTGCCTGCCTTATCTGCTTAACCTGCTCTCTCACGGTCGAACGGAGGAGAGACCCCGATTCAACGGACCAAAAAGGAAAGACTTTAGTGGCCCCTCAAGACGAGCCGGTGGAATCAAAGGGGAGAGTGAGTGGCTCGTTCTCGGAATGGGATGTTCCATGTGTTACGTGCATCTCGGCGGAGAGGAATATTTATGGACCTTTCCGAAGAGACGATGACGGGAAATACTAGTCGAGCGATTTTCTAAGGATATTGTTACATACTCGGTTCAGAAACGAAGAATGAACGTTACAGATAGTTTGTTCAGATTAAACTATATCCAACCAACAAACAAAGTACTCAAACAATAATAGATGCATGATGAAAGAATGATCACCACACTCATTTGCATCTATTGGGTAAAATGAACAAGCCTTCTTACGCTGGCCAATCAGATTCAACTGCAATCGCCTGGCGGAATTCATCGTTACAGTACCGGAATGGGAAGTTACGTTTTAACGCCTTCACATATACGGCAGGTTAGATTAGGTTAGGTTAGGTCCAAAGTGAGTGATTCTATTCGACCCTCCACCGCAATCCGCAAGGGTTTATTGTTGCTCACACCTATGGGGCCATCCATAAAGTACGTCACACGTTAATGGGGAGGGAGGGTATCACCGAAGTGTGACATCGTGTGACAAGGAGTATGGGGGGTCAATAGTTTTGTGACGTCACATGTTAAAATTTAAAATACTAAAACGCAAAGTTTGGATGTGAATTGAAAATTTTAAAAATTTACGAACTTGATATATATTTATTAATAAGTTAGCATTCTTGCTATGAGATAATCTCTCATGCAACGTCATTTAACTTCTAGAGCGGCGTTGTAATACAAGTGAGATTCTCAAATTCACGAGAATTTTGAATTTGATATAATCGTTTATTATTTTCTAACTAGTCGTTTGTTTTTTCGGTTTTATGAAATGTTGGACTTTATATTGATTTTATTAGATTATTATTTAATAAAAATAAGTAAAAAATGAAAATAGCTGTTTTCTCTCGATTATTTTTAAATACATACATAAATTTAAAAAATGTGTGACGTCACATCAGGAGGGGGGGGGTTATAAAAATGTGACAACCTGTGACAAGGACGGGGGGAGGGGTTCAAAAGTCCTAAAATTCGTGTGACGTACTTTATGGATGGCCCCTATTCACGCTCGACCAAATAAACCCAGAGGGTGAGAGTATGACAGTGACCTGCAAGAAGGCCTGTTAGACATCGTAGTTCATCTCTACTGTAGTCCAAAAACTGTTTGGTATCAAGTTTCGAAGGGTGAACAAACGCCTTGGAGTGAGCCACTCCCAGGTGATTCTGCCAGAAGTCCATAAATCATCTTGCCATGCAGGTGTTCAATCTTTGTTTGGCAAAGCCTAAAGCGATGCCAATGACAGGTACTGTTCCGATGAAGTTCCTTGCAGAACCCTCCTTTGAAAAGGAGTCACCAGCCTCATTGCTTTCCAGGCCAGTATGGCCAGGAATCCAGATCAGAGACAATCTGTTAAGTTTTAGTCTAGTTCACATGTACTTTTTTTGTAACATTTTTCAGCCCTGTCCAAAAATTACGACCAAGGTGTCCTTCGATTCGTATTTTTGCCTAGAAAGTTTGAAGACAGGTCCGAAAATGCGCCGATGAAAATTACAAAAGTTATAAACAATTAAGTGAAAAAAAAAATGGGGCTTTAGTTTTTTCTTAATATCCCGGAAAATTTTCAAAATTTTGGAAATTTGAAAACAGATTTGAGAAGATCAATGAATTTGCGTAAAAAAAGTCCCGACTCCCGAAACTGTATCTCGATATTTATAATTTTTACAGAGCCCTGAAAATAGAGCCAAAAGCGGGTAGTCTGGCTTCCGCGCGCCTTTCGTCACTCTTACATAAAAACAAAAAAAAATAATTTAAACATATTAAATGTAAATATTAAGGATTGAAAAAATTCATGTAATGTTGGGATACATCAATAAACAATAATCCGCAGTCAAAAAACTTTTATCCCAATTTTAACGTTAATTCTAAATTTGTTAATTAATAACTTTTTCAGAATTGAAAGTTGATATAAAAATCCCTATAATTATTATTAAACTAAAACCCTGGCATTTTTTTTTCTTCTTTGGTGAAGTTATCCTTAATAGGCAAAAAAATAGATTACCGTTGCCAAAATACAAAAATTGTTATTTTCTATTTTTTTAGTGACAATTGAAAATTATGATTTTATAAAAAATACATTACAAAATTTTTTTTTCTAATTTTTTATTGTTTCAATGTCTCATGGCTAAAAACTTATTATTAATATATTTTTTTAATTTTTTACAGCTATTGTTAATAAATTTATTCCAAACAAATACATTGCTCGTAAGCAATTCGAAATTTTTTTTTGCATTATGTTAATGGAAATAAATTATGATTTTTAGAAAAAAAATGGTTTCTTAAAAAAATGTCTTTCTTGCTTAAAAATGCGTTTGTTAATTAACAATCGTTTTTTGCAACTAAATATTAAAATTAAGGAACCTTTTTTTTTAAATCATAAATTCTATTGTTCTTTGAGGTTTTCAATTGTTTATTTAAAAAAAATTGTTATAAACATTTTACATTTTTCACATTTTCCAATACTTTGTTCTATAATAAAAGTAACTATGTGTGTTTTTTTTAATTTATTCAATTTTTTGTAAAACTTTTAATAATGTGATACCTTGATACTTGTCTTTTTCATTCGCTCCTTCGTTTTTATAATTATAATAACTTTCAAACTATTGCAGTTATGATAAATATGCTTCAAGTCTTTTCTATTCATTATGAATTTATTAACAATTTAAGCCTTTTACTGAAATTGTAGTCCTATTATTTATTTGATTATTGATCGTTATTTATTAAAAAAAAAAAAAATTTTAAGTCTTTTCAACATAAACTTCGTGTCATGTAACAATAAATCTTAAGGATTTCATTACTTGCACTTTTAGTAGTTGTAGGATCATTAATATTCACTTATTGTCATATTTGTATGTGTACATTTACACTCATTTAGGACATATTGCCAAGTTCAGTTTCGGATTGGTAATTATAATTTGAATCCGGAAGATTGGGGTTGGATCAAATCTGAAACAATGTTCCTGCCGATAAAAACACCGGAAAAACTGGCGCCTGACGACTTACTTAAGCTGTTTAATTGTGCCTGCATAAAAGAGTGTAATAATCGATGTAGATGTAAAAAAGCTGGGCAAAAAACCATTGTCAATTAACAAACGCATTTTTAGCAACAAAGAAAATTTTTTGAGAATCCATTTTTTTCCCTGAAAATCATGATTTTTTTCAATTACCATAATGCAAAAAAAAATTCGAATTGCTTATAAACAATGTATTTGTTTATAATAAATTTATCAACAATAGCTGTAAAAAATGAAGAAAAAATATTATCAACTATTTTTTAGCCATGAGACATTGAAACAATAAAAAATTTGGAAAAAAAATTTTGTGATGTATTTTTTATAAAATTATAATTTTCAATTGTTAATAAAAAAATAGAAAATAACAATTTTTTTATTTTGGCAACGGTAATCTATTTTTTGCCTATTAAGGATAACTTCACCAGAGGAACAAAATTCCAGGGTTTTAGTTTAATAATTGAAGGGAGTTTTATATTAACTTTCAATTCAGAAAAAGTTATTAATTAACAAATTTATAATCAACGTTAAAATTGGGATAAAAATGTTTTGACTGCGGATTATTGTTTATTGATGTATCCCAACATTACATGGATTTTTTCATTCCTTAATATTCACATTCAATATGTTTAAATATTTTTTTTGTTTTTATGTCAGAGTGACGAAAGGCGCGCGGAAGCCAGACTACCCGCTTTTGGCTCTATTTTCAGGGCTCTGTAAAAATTATAAATAATCGAGATACAGTTTCGGGAGTCGGGACTTTTTTTACGCAAATTCATTGATCTTTTCAACTCTTTTTTCAAATTTCCAAAATTTTGAAAATTTTCCGAGATATTAAGAAAAACTAAAGCCCCATCGTTTTTTCACTTAATTGTTTATAACTTTTGTAATTTTTATCGGCGCGTTTTCGGACCTCTCCTTAAACTTTCTAGGCAAAAATACGAATCGAATGACACCTTGGTCGTAATTTTTGGACAGGGCTGAAAAATGTCACCAAAAAGAGCTAAATCGAGTACATGTGAACCAGACTATATTCCTATCGAGAAGAGTTGTTTTTGGCAATTTGCTACCAATTTAGACGTTGCTCGGTAGGCGCCAAGAGCTTCCAACGCCACTTGACTATCCGAGAATATTTTTATTGACTTGTGTATGAGGATTCCTCCAATCTCTCCGCACACAATTCAAATGGATTTGTTTGGGACCTAAACCCCAAGTTTTACCACAAATCCTTCCATAGGGACAGTCTGGCTTTGTGTAAAACATTTTTTAAGTGAGCGTTCCAGGTGAGTTTTTTAACAAGGACAATGCCAAGATAATTCACCTCCGTTCCAAATGGAATGACCTCACCAATGAGGGAAAGTGACGTTAGATCGTCCAATTTTCTCTTCCTGCTGAAGGGGATTATCAAAGTTTTGCTGGGGTTTTCATTCATTCTTCTGTATAACAGAGTCGTCTGTTCCGCAACAGAAGCAATGGGTCACTTTGGGTCTTCACGGCGCTTCACGGTCAGCTCTGCACCTCAGTTTCCACTGTCTGATTTATAATCATTATTATAGTTTAGATACACCATCATTTTAACGAATTACAACTATACACCTGCCTTTCTGACCTTTCTGCTGTTCATAAATTTCTTAACTTCAAACCACGCAGCTTAACTTCTATTTTAATTTTAGATTGTGAATCATTTTTATCAATAAAATAAATATAATTATAAAAGTTATATTAAGTTATAGTTATCAGATACTAATCGTTTGAGACTCCCCATGATTGATCATGGGGAAATGAAACTTCACCTCGTCTATGTTTTAATTCGATCAAATCGTTTCGAATAGGGTCAAACGTCGTATCTTACTTGGGCAATTTATATCTACTCAACCTGAATTGATGCGTCATCTTGAACAAATACACTAGGCGTATATTAATTGAAATAAATTGGTTGATTGAGTTTTATTAGGAACCGTCTGAAAGTGACATCACCCCATTGAACTAGACAAGGAATGTTTTGGCTGGAAAAGAAAGGTTTACACAAGAGTTAAAACAGAATTCAAGTAGTCGAAAATATAGCGAGAAAAAATTTGTAATATTCTGCGCACTGAAAGATTTGACTACACCATTTTGAACAAGATCTAAGTTATGGTTTCTAATGAATTGCTCACACTGATTCTATGTTATTTATCCAACTGTTATCATTGCACAATTTCTTTCGACCAGATATTAAAACAAATCATTATTTAAGAGAAGTCGAAGTATGCCTAGAACGAAACCGTTTGTCAAATTTCGAAAGAATCAAATTTAGGAGGTACAACTTGCTGAATGCTAGAAGAGACTTGATATTTCTCACCACCATCACGTTCCCTGATAAAATATGAGGGATAATGGAATCTATTCGATGTATACACTACGAGATTATTATCACAACTGAATTCTCTCACCGTCTTCTAACGAGCATCTAGTTGGCACGACCATATCAAAATTTGGATAGCTATTTCAATATTTGTCAAGTGTTAGTAGACCACGAACTGGATCAAGTTTACTTCCAACAAAACGATTAGCTCGCCATTTTCTCGCCATGAAATATTGTGGTTGGTGAATCGTCTACAGTTATATTTTTTAATGTGAGTCCTAGGTTAGATAATATTTTGATAATGCCAGTCAGTTGGTGAAATGCAATGGGAAAAGTGTTACAGATCTGTGGTGTGCTGCTGAAACTGCCTTCATTAGATGAGACCAGATACCGATGCTGTGAGAGAATCTGACCGGTTAACATCGTCTGCTATGACGATATGTATGAAAAATTAACTATTGATTATGGGTATTCCTCACCTCTAGTTGATGGAATATTTGTTTCATCACTTTGCATATGACGCAATACCGAAATGCGTCATCAAGTTATGTTCTTTTTCCCTTACCGTCCAATTATATACAAATTTAAACTATTACAATAGGGTCTTAGAAAATTTATTCCGAAATTTCATTGTAGATGTGAAATTTTATACTAATAGTTGTCTGTTAATCGACAAAGGAATTGTCAACTGTCATAGAATTACTGGCATGCAAAGTCAAATTAGCTCAATGGAAAACTAATGCGTACCGGAGGACTATCGGATCAAAAGATCCGATAGCCGGTAGACGCGGTCAAAATGGTAATAAGTATTGCACAGGAAGGCGCCGCCCATCAAAAACTGTGTACATTAATCACTTGTAGACGTAAAAAATGCCTTCAATCGTGACAGCTGATAGTGGAGTCACTAAGGAGCAGGCACTTCCTATCAAAAATGGAGATCCCTCTGGAAACTAAAAAAGGGGCAAAATTTGTTAGTGTTAACAGCGGCATGCCTTAGAGCTCAGTTCTTGGCCCTACCTATGGAATATTCTATACGTTCGTTAGAAATGCCCGAAAGAGTCACATTGGTAGGCTTTGCTGATAAGGTGGATATCTTGGTTGCAGAAAAAAAAATTAATGAACACTGCATTGTTATTGGTAGCAGACTAGATATAGACTCATTAGTTCAGCTCCAGAAAAGTCCGAAGCAGTACTGATTACCAAAAAGGACAAAACCAAGACCAATAACTTTCGAACTGCAAGGCACGAATATAGTACTGAGCAAAACTGTTAAGTATCCAGGGGTATGGCCTGACACGAAGATTACCTTTGCCGAACACGAATCCCCAAGCATCCTCAAAGAAGAGAGAACGAATTCTGCGTTACTCAATCTGATGCCAAATGTTGGGGGTCCTAGGTCTTCTAAGGAAAATATTGTGTCTGGAGTGGTTCACTCTCAGATTTTGTACGGTTCATGCACACAATAACTCAAAACAAAAAACTAGCCCAAAAACTCATCGGCATACAAAAGAAACTAACAATTAGAACATGTAGTGCATATAGAACTATATCTGAAGAAGCAGCATGTATTATTGCTGGAATTCCATCAATAAAGCTTCATATCATCGAGAGATAAAAACGAAATGTAGGCATTTCCAAAGGAGTCGCCACGAACAATTTGATAAAAAGGTGGCAATGAAAATGGGACAACGGTCAATACGGAAGATGAGCCTTCCGACTAATTGGTTGAATCGAAACCATAAGAAAGTGGACTATTGCCTCAGCCAGGCACTATCGAGACACGGCTATTTCCGTATGTATATATGATCGCAGGAGAGCAGTATCTTCAGATTGTATTTACTGCAATGCAAATGATGATGTAGAATACATCCTACCCCTTTGTTTGTTTAAGATGGAAAAATGAGACTTCTGTTTACACGTGAAATAAATATGATATCCAAAGCCGAAAATATGATGGAAATCCTCATATGTGGTGAATAGACTTGGAATGAAACCTACAGAACGATAAAAGCAGTAATGGAAACTAAGGAGTGAACAGGTGATGAGAAACTCAAATGTAAGTATTTCTAGTATGCGAGAGGGGTTTCCGGTACGTATTGCTAAGCAACAGGGAAATAATTTTAGTCGGTAGGAATCCGGCACAGAGTCTATGAAGATTTTTCCTTCTTCTTTATAGAAAAAGATCATCAGTTTGCTCTAATTATTCGCTAATTGGTTGCGAGAAAAACTATTTTTTTCTTTCGTTCAAAAATACATGGTGTTAATTAAACCTAGGTACAAGATAAATAAAAGATCATTTTTGAGTATAATTATTAGGCAGGCATATTAGGAACTATATCAAGCAAATTTTATGAAAATAAACTATGGCTTTTATAGCATGTTATTTGGACGTTCAAACTAATGTTAAATGAAACAATTGAACATTACTATTTATCGAACGTGTACTGCAAAAAGATTCGATTGAAAAATTCAAAAACTAATTAGCGACCCTTTGATGATTCCATCATATATCTACACCAACAATCATTTTTCACGGATCATGAAATAGGAAATGCAGATGTCTACCCAAAAAAGATGCTGAATGAATAATATTTTCACGAACGGAGATTCTCCCATATCAAGAAAACTGCTCATTTATGAAAAGGCGTTCCGTTCAATGAATAATTTATTGTGACTTCTCACCAAAATCGATAATCGACGCCCATAACATAAACCAATAAGTACTCAATTAACTGTATACGCATTCACGCTGAAACTTACATAATATGGTATCAGGAGTGGGACAAAAGAGATAGCGTCACGATGATTGTCAAACACGAAGTTACAGTAATACCGCGACTGAATAGAACAAAACGAACCCCTATCAAAACGTTACCATTTGATAGTGAACTAAATGTAACGCAAAATATCATTCGTATAGCAAACAATCGGCCGAAATCAGTGGAAAACTTTTCGAGTAGATTACAGTTTGCTACCGGTAGTTCATTGTTTCGTTTTGCAGCTCTTCATTCGTTTCAACATAACTGTTCCGTTCATTAACGAAACCAAATGAGAATGAAAAAGGATAGCTAATTAAAACTTTGGGAATTTGAGCTGAGTATATTGTTTTTGAAACGTTTCATTCACAATATGTTTCCTCTGTTCGAGAAACCTCTTAATTAATTCGAGATGAGGAACAATGTTGAGAAACTGTGGTCAGATGTTACAGCCGTCTTGGTATAAAGTTTTATATGTTAACTTGACTATATTACGTACAGAAGTAAACAGATTGAAATACAATACGGGTGTACGGGAATGTATTGAAAAATTCTCAGTCTACTATGGAAGCGAATGAAATTTTGAAGTCAAGATTAATTATCAACATACATACATTTATTACAGCGAACCTGTAACACATTCAAACCTGAAAAAAAATTGCTCTGCAAACTAGGCCTTCACAACTTCTATCACCTTGTTTTTAAGGTCGAAACACAAGCACTACAGAAGAATCCTCACGGCGCTCTAAGAGCGATGCCTGTGCGGAAAAAGCGATTCACGTTGGATTTGAATCGCTGGAGAAACTTTCCGCGTCTTCTTTCTTTTTTGTTTCTCGAATTGTGATTAATAATGACGAATAGTAGGTGATTCATAGGTATTTTTCAACCATTTTCTAGAAAATTATCATTACTTCTTGGCTGAAGCAAAATCTTTTCAATACAGTTTAGAACATATTTCGCAGGCCTTGGAGAACTAGGGTGTGACCATTCCATCGATTGCTGCTTTATTTCTGGGTCATAAAAATGTACCCAGGTTTCATTTACAGTAACAACACAACTTAGGGAGTCTGCTTGATACTAGATTTTTCAATTCACACATTTTCGGTTAATTTTTTTCAAGTTTCTGAGCAACTCTAGTTTGGCTTTTTCACTTCAGTCCAACATTAAATAAGTAATTTATTTTTCGTTGCTATGATAACGCAATATGTGATTATCCACAGAACGGGTCTAGCTTAACTAGATACATACTAATTTAAGAGCACCCTGATCAAAAATTTTATTTTGACAAAATTGTTTTTTTGAGGAGTGAATTGAGGTTTTTAACGACCTTTGGAGATTTTCATCTTCCACAATTTGAAAAATACAGGGCGTTCCAACGAAAACTTGACCCCTCTGTAAGTCAGAAACGGACGTGTAATCGAAAATTTCAAAATCACGTCAATTTTCATTTCTAGGAGGACTAATTTTGATATGGAAATCATACCCAAAACTTCACCCCCCTGCGGTCAGCAACTACCCCCTCTATTTTTTCAAGGGCATGGGGGGTAGAGTGATACATCATTTTAAAGGTTTCTGTCCCTCTATTACTTCTGTAATTTTTTTCAGAATTGGTTCATTCGTTATTGAGAAATTGAATGTTGAACGTTTCATTTAAGAAAAAACAAAATTCGCTGTTGTTCATTTTATTGAGGAAATCAACAAAAGTAATATCAATCGCAACACAATCAACGGATAAAGTGTTCGAAATGAACTCCATTTGGTTCCATCCAATAATACAGTATACTTTCGAAAGCATTCCTTAGATTATTGAAGATGTCCGGAGTTAAACATCGACATTCCCGAACAATTCTCTGTCGCAGGTATTCTAGATTTGTAGAATTTATTTAGTAAACGCTTTGAAATGAACGACACTGTTAGTATTTTCTGCACTGGTAGTTCTTGTTGAATCTAGTAGTCGCAGAACAAAAAGTAGGCAGTCAGTTCTTCACGAATTATTATTCAGTCATCCTTGTTCACTGTGTTCCAACATGATTTATTCTACTGAAGGAAGAACAGACATTGTTGCAACCTATTATCGAAATAATGACTGTGCTAAAGTGGCTGCAAGAATTTATAATACGATTCATCAAGACCACAAATTGAGCCATCAATACGTTAAACATTTAATGGATAAGTTTCGAACTTCAGGTTCTGTTCACAACAGAAAACATGAAGTATCCCGTCCTGTCAGAAATGACGGAGTTGAAGTTGCAGTTTTAGGACATGTACAAATGGATAATCGACAATCTATCAGACAAGTTGCCAGAACGTCTAGTGTATCAGCTACTAGTATTTTTGGGGTTTTGAAAGCTTACAAATTCTATCCTTTCAAAATAAGACTAGTTCAGGAATTAAACGAAGATGATCCTGATCGTCGACTTCACTTTTATGAGGTGTTCAGCGAGAAATTGACCAATAACCCAAACCAATACATGTTTTTCATACGAAAGTTGAATGGTGAAGTGAATAGACATAATTGTTCTTACTGGAACGATATAAATCCTCATTTGGTGTTGGAAACACATTCACAAACTCCAAAAAAATTGAATGTCTGGGCCGGCATTCTTGGTAATCATATTGTTGGACCGACCATTCTTCGTTGAAGGTAATCCCAATGGAGACACATACTTAAAGCTATTAAAAGACTGTGTAGATCCTATAATTATACAAAAGATGACAATTTAGTAGAAAATGGAATAATAATCCAGCAGAATGGTGCACCCCCACATTTTGATGTTCGTGTGAGACATTTCTTGGGCGGACGCTTTCCAATACGTTGGATCGGCAGGAGGGGTTCAGTAGAGTGGCCAGCTAAATCACCTGATCTCACACCGATGGTATTCTTTCTGTGGGGACACCTGAAGTCGAAAGTGTACTATACTAAGCCTACAAATCTAGGAAACCTGCGACAGGGAATTGTTCGGGAATGCCGATTGCTGACTCCGGACATCCTGAATAATGTTCGGAACGCTTTCGAGAGTAGGCTGTATTATTGTATGGAACTAGGTGGAGGTCATTTTGAACAATTTATCCGTTGATTTTGTTTCCACTGACATTATTTGTTGTTGATTTCCTGATTGAAATGAACGACAGCAAATTTTCTGTTTTTTCTTAAATAAAACGTTCGACATTTAATTTCTCAATAACGAATGGAACAATTTCGAAAACAATTGCAGAAGTAATAAAGGGACAAAAAACCTTTCAAATGATGGATCACTCGACCCCCTATGCGATTGAAAAAAATAAGGGGTAGTTGCTGACCGCAGGGGATGAAGTTTCGGATATGATTTCCATATCAGAATTAGTCCCCCTAGAAATAAAAATTGACGTGTTCTTTGAAATTTTCGATTATACGTCCGTTTATGACTTCTGGGGAGGAGTCAAGTTTTCGTTGGAACGCCCTAATATAAAAATTGTACTGGAGAACTTCATACAGGTGAACTTAAAAACGCTCTATTCATCACTACCTTATCGTATTTGATAAATTTGCCAGAAAATTTGCTGGAATCCACCTGCGTTCACAGAAATGAAAAAATCAAATGTAACATTCAGTATTTTTTCATCGGTCTTTGACAGATGTCAAAGGAGTTTTGAAACGTAAAATATTATGTAAATATTATTGATCCGCTTCTGAAACATTCGATGTAGTACAAAGTGTTCTCTGATATTGAATATATGATAAAGCGAATAGCTTTTGTCTGATTTCTACTGTTTGTTACGACCGGTTTCGGTCGTTTAGCAAACCATTTAGATTTATGATAAAGCACACAATGGATTTCAATAATATATAATCAATAAAACTTCTGTATTATAACACTGACTAAAACAAAATTGGAGTTTACATCGATAATTTCACCGTGGTTTTGCTGCTGAATGAACGAGAAATACCTGAGAGACTAGCCTCTGTGAGGTATAAATGTCTGTCGAATATAATTGAATATCCAGTGTGGTATTAGCAGGAAAAGTAGTTGTCTTCCGGCAAGCATTTACCAGAACCTACTCTGTAGGTAGTTGGGAGAAATGAATATATGGAAATTTCATTTCAAAATATTCATTTTCTTGTACCTATATATCTCTCCTCGATACAGTCTTCAGGCACGTTTTGACAACTTTCAGAAATGAGTTGAAATTTCATCGCTAAGAAATCAGCATATCAAGTCGATGTCACTCTTTCCATTTGAAATTATCCACTTCAAAATCAATTCCCCAGAAATATTAGGTTCAATCTCCCGCGTCGTTTTATTAATCTGCCAGGTTCAATTTTCCGATATTTACTACAATCAGCCATTTGTAGCCATGTTTCAACAAGCTTACGACGTGCTGCATTATAATCAAAACCTACTAATATGACAGATTTTATGAATTATTCAATTTTCCTGATATGTTATAAAACTATTTATTGTGATTTACAGTACGTGATGATTTTACTTGTTCTTGTAATGTGGCCTTCGATTTTCGAGGTATGTTTGGATATAAATGAACAAATGAATGGATAATCCAAAATTACTTCAACTCTATTGCACCATCTTCCCCCATATGTTTGTTATAATCCGCAAACTAAGAAATTCGTTTCCAAACTTCATATACGATTAATTAATGTCTATAAAATCATAACGCGAGTATACCACCCATATACTCATATATCATCAGTTTATGGAGCTGTAAAACTAAATTATTCACGAGACATTGGGAAAACCCTCAAAATTTATTAATTTCAAACGACTTGAACGAGACTCTTCTGCAAAATATGAATTATCTGAGAATATAGTAGATTAGTGAGCGTAGAGGTTTCGAATGCTCAATGAGGGCCACCATCGGCGGGGCTGGAAGGCGAAGGGTCAAAACGACTTCAACATTTCAACAGTGTCTCACAGGTGGATATCTGATTTTGGCTTATTTTAGGAATATCAGCTTCATTTTGCGAAATTTTGACATACAAATAATCCGCCCTCTAATTAGTCAGGGAACCTTTAATCCGTGAGTACCTCCGATCAGAAATTTCCAAATGATGGACATATCTGAATTGAATTGTTGAGAATCACACGTTAAAGGGTAAGACCTCGTTGGTCCTTAGCTCGCACAAGTTTCTCAATTTCTGAGAGTTGTCGTTCGTATGGGGGCGACAGCTGATTAACGGTTAAACAGATTTTAAACAGATTCAAACAGATCCAAATTAAATTGAAAGGGGTATACAGTGCATTTCTTTAATATCCCCCTCCTTTTATTTTTTGAACGGGTCAACTCAAAAAATTGAAATTTGGGATAATAAAATTAATGCATGAATACTTTATTTTGAAGTGAAATTGACAGATGGAACTTTCACGATGACGACTGGGCGCCATCTGGGGAAAAAATTAAATGGAAAGGGGGGTCTTGTGACACATCATTTTGAAGCTCCTGACGAATTCTTCACAATCCAAGAACATGAAATCAATATCTTCACTTGGAACCTCCTAGTGATCGATTCTCGATCGGCCCGCAGACATCTTCATGCACAAGCTCCAACAGGGAAGTTGCTCTTGTGCCCTGATGCTTGAATGGATGTCGCGATTGTTTTGCCTTCACAGCAAACAATGCATTTTTGCTGTCAAATTGTAATGTCAAATTTGGTCTTGAAAGTCATTCCTTCAACAATACCTGCCTGTATCTTGCACAAATTTCAAAAATACTGCACTAAAAGCATTTGAGCTCTTATTTCTGCCATTTCTATTCATTTTGGGCACTGATTTCTGTAATGCATTTGTTGGCATCCAAAACATTTCACATTTTTGAGGTTAACTTCTTTGACATTGTCGGATGTTACCAGTATATTTGAACTACTCGCCGAATGACGCTTTCCATGCAGTCTGGTTTCAATGATTATGGACATAATCGTTGGTGTGGTTGCACTTACAAAAGCGTTTCCTGTATTACCGGCCAGTCAATATCCAACAACTTAATTTTGATGCCATCTGTCGTTAACGTTTGTTACGATAAAATTTCTGATAATTATAATCTTGGTCTGATCGATGATATTTCACCTTTATATTCGATAAGTAACACATTTATTTATATGGTCACTTCTAACACAAAATATATGTTACTGTGGTGATTAGTTAAGAACGACCACTCGGCTAGCTTAGCGGTTATGTAGGGGGTGGGTAAGGTAAATGAATCCACCACTAGGGTGATATTTTGAAATTAACCTGATTTATTAATCTATAAATGAATAGACAACAATAGTATGGAAAGGCCTTCTGAATCTAACTGAAAAAAAATAAGAGCTTATGTGATCACACCCTATCTACACTGGCAGATACAACAGTTGTATATAAAATTGTTATAAATATGAAACATATGAACAATATGAAACCAACAATTACTAATTCGGTGAGATGGCTGTCTGCAAAGCGGATATCACTATTATGTGCACTATAGTCTATGCAAAGCATGCATGAAGCGATCGGTGTGATCAAGCTAACTGGAAATTCTTCGATGATGGCTATTACTGGTTGTTATTCACCTGTTGACTGTCGCATAAGCAACACGCAAGGTTGCAGCATGCAGGAATTGAAAGATATGATAATTCGCCCCAGGCGTTACCTAGCACTTATCTTGTTGTAACTTATTCCTGCAATATGGAGGGCTGCTAAACTGCTATATATCATGCAGTGTAGAAAGCAGGAGTGACTTCGGAATGAACTTGGCATGGAACCTTGGATCCGAAAATCTGTCGATGATGTCGCAAGAAAACACTAAATCTTGCGCCTGGAATTGTCTGCTCTGTTTGAAACTCGAAATGCTTTTCGTAATTGGTAAAAACCACAAATTCCACCAAAAAATACAGAGAAGACGTGTTGCTCTCATGCACAACCATGACTGACCCCCTTCCCCACCTCTTTTCCTCTTCCTGTCCCTTTTTATGCTTCTCACAATACATTGGAGTTACCTTCATCTATTCATGTGTTCTATATGTTCTAAAATTCATGGAAAATTCAATAACAACAGTTGTGACGGTTAACGGTTGCGTAACATCACTTGTGATACGTTTAAGTAACTAAATTCAAATACTGCCGCCCGGAACTTGAATTTACCATCTCAGTCATCCATAATCAGTGACATCAAATAGCTATTGAACAGCTGACAAGAATTTGACAAACAACACGTATAAAGTTCACAATTTACTAATTAATTATATATGTGTGATTTTGTACAATGAATATTCGTTAGGTAAGTAACAAGTAATACTACTACATAATATTGAATCATTATATTTCTCTGACTTATTTTCTTAATCTTATTTCCAGGTACTATTGGACCAGTGAATAATCGACCACAAAGAATGTAAACAAATTACAGAAATCGGATCAATTTTCAATAATTACTGCTACGAGCATTCGAATGGATGCATATTTACTAGAATTATCAATATAACATAGGCATCCTACATCGGTGAACGAATCGTGGCCAACTAGTGTTCGAGAGATAATTCCTGATACTAAACGAAATTGTTTTTCATAAGAGACGACTCGATGATTCAAGTACCGTGCATTCTGTTATGGTTCTTTGTGTATCTAGAGGTACTCTTTCTCTTGTGTTGTAAATGATAATCTTTTCTTCTCATATAAACTATGCCATTTTAGTTTTCTTTTATTTCTGCTGTTTGATATGCAACCCATTATAAATCTCCCCGATGAACTGGTTGTCTATTTAAAAAGTGAAGAGTACCCATGAATTATTCATTCAAATGTTTGTTACGTGGTAACCCAGCCAATAATAATGATCCAATCCAGCTATCATCTATTTAAAAACCGGAGCCTTCCAACTTCTGAGCCGTTTCTATGAGCTGAGTAATGTAACACTCTATGGAATCACTGTTCTAAGTCACTAAAATTAAAGTGCGCAACAACCCGACTTTTCGACAATAGCCATTGTCGTCAAAAATGTTCTAAAGCTTAGTCCATGAGACCTTTGTCGACGTAGCGTCTTTCACATGCACGAACAATGATGGGTCAATTGTTAGAATTAGCTTGGCTTTGACTTTTTCATCTTTAACCTGGTCCTCTGCACTGTCGTCCAAACAGCCCTTCAAGTCATCCACCATATTTTGCACCGCGAACGACCAGTCACTGTAATTCTATCGGCCTTTTAGCTTCGGGATACTGGACAAAAAATTCACTGCCGTTTTGATTCCTGAGATATTTTGAACTACGTAATACGCACAACAAACTCTGGTTATAACTTGAAAGTTGAAAAAAGCCCTAATAAACGCGTGAACTTCGTTTCTGGGCCCATAACCTATTGAGCAGAAAGGGAAACGGAAATATAACAACCACGCTTTACTGTTCGATCTCGACTTGCTTCCAGAAAACAGGAAAATAAACATTGTTGGCAATATAACAATTCAATACTGCCAACAACATAAATTATCAGAGTTTGATGTCCGAAATCAACAATTGATTCTCAAAGAGTGAATATTACTTTTCCGTCGACTACATGAAAACCCCACAAAAAGTTACAGTTGCTTCTCATTATTTACGAATTCAAATGATTGAATTAAAGGATCATTTTTTCGTTATCCACTAGACAAAACATATTCTAGTTTCCACAACAAATCTCCAAACACAAGATAATTATTGCTCGAACCCGAGGCCGTTCAAAACCAAATTCCAAAGAAAATAAACAAACTAATTTACACGGAGTAAACCCTCGGATCATTTGAATCTATATACGCATGGATTTAAACCTCTTCCACGGCTTCACAGATTCGGATTGAGCGAAAAGGCTGGCTTTATTGAATTCAGGATAAATCAATGAAATACCGGGATTTTTAAACCAATGAATTTATTTGGAAATGCATACTGAAGAAAATGGTCAGAAACTGATGATAAACGAAGCCATTTGTTCGGAATTTAAACGAAGTAATGAATATTATTGTCAATTAAAATTTTCATAATTTGATCGGATATATTTCCTCTATATTTTTTCAAAAAAATCATTCTAGCTTTATTCATAAATTTTGATATTATTATATTATACGAAATATTGCTGCCCCACTAAAGTTTTTATTATTATTGCCTATACAGAAAAGAAAATATTGTTACCTGATTTCAAAGAATTTATTCAGTTTCTCAGGGTTTTTGAAGCTACAAATATATATAAAAATTTGTGCACCCAGGACATACACACATTTTTATATCATACAAAAATCACATATACAATTGTTGAATAGTTTTTAAATCGAACACTACAAATACTTGTTAACTAAAAAACAATTTTTTTCACTACTAACCTGAGAAATTGCTATTATTTACTCTATTCCCCTAATGAGAATTAATATTTCTCACCCTTGGTAAATAATGATAATAAAAAAACACCTAGGTAAATAATGTGAACAATTCTATAATTTTAAAGATATTCACAGAAACTTTTGTTAACTTGATTATCAACTAGAAGTAGGAAATTGAACTTAGAAAATACGCTTGAAAATTATAATTGATTGTACAATTGTGACAAATCATGTGTATTCCAGCATTTCCTGTATTAATGAAACTAACATTTGGACCAGGTAAATTCACTTCTGTGTTACAAACAATCCTCGTATTTTGAATGCATTCATTACCTTTCTCCACTAAATTATCTTCAGCATAGACGTTTTCTAATACAGAATCTTGACTTGCAGAAGAAGTTATATTTGAAGCTTCATTGGGTAAATTACATTTTTGAACTAATTCGGCGATTCTCTTCTTATCAGCTATTGATTCCTCAATATATCCTTCAGCCACTGCAGCCGACTTCCTCCCACCGTGCCGTTTCAGGCTTATTAAGTCTCCTCCGTTTTCTGCGAGAAATGTTACCGAGCTACGTCTTAGAGAATGACCAGTATCACACTCAGGATTTTCTAATTCGAGATAATTAGCCACGACATATGGTATTTTACTAATAGTATTGTGTCCAATATTTTGTTTAATATGTTTACGGTATAAAATAAATAGTTTTGTAATGTCAGTTGGTCTATTAGCTAAGTATTTTTCAATAGCATAAACCCATTGTAGCTCAACATGATGTTCTGTTTTTTGAATTGAGAATATTTATTATGATAATATCATCGCAAACATCTAAATCGTCTAGGAGCATATTGCATAATTCATCTGTTCTGCAGGCACCGGCAACACCAAATACCATAACAACCTAAATATTATTCCATTGAAAAATGTAATAATGAAAAAGTATACCTTTTTTGGTAAATATTCGTCATCAGGAGCTTCAACTATAAATTTGTCAATTTCTTCCTTTATAAATACTTTTGATTTCTTAGGTTTTTAATTACTGTTTTTTCGTTCTGAAAATGCTACAAGCTTGAAAAATTTTGAGATGTCAATATTTTCTTTTATTGCAAGTGTCGATTTCAGCATTGAATAATTTGTCCACAGATTTCTCTTTGAAATACGCTAATAAAACATTTTCTGTTACTATAGTAATTTTCCTTTCTTCACAGCATGTTTTCAGTTGGTTACATGCATTCATGTACAGTCTCTTTGATTTTTCTGGCAATAAATCACTATTTGTGCTAGCTGCCACCACTCGTAACTTCAGGCGGGGTACACATCATCTCTAAATCATCGTCACTTGAATTTTCACCCATTTTTCAATTAATGATGAAGTTTTACTCATAAAGATCTTTTAACTTCTTCAAAATGACATCTAAATTTGAATTAAAATCGCATTTGGCAAACTGACAGCAATAATCATTGTACAGTGTTTGGTTGTCATGGAAACCTCGGCAAACGTTTTCATGGCCTAAGTAGATGTTGCGCGCTTATCATCGACATCGCGTATTCAACATGGAAACTGTACCGTTGTTTCAATTTGACATGCAACAATTCATAGCTGCCTTGGGTTATCATATAACCAAGGAAATTTTTTCCTCACTATAATGCAGAATTGAGAAATTCTAAGTTCTGAACATACAGAAGCGATGAGAGAAGTGGAACATTGAAATATATCTAAAATGCAATGAGATATTTCCTAGATTCATATCAAAATTTGACACATGCCAAATTTTTGAATAAATAAAGCCAGTATGATTAGAAACACGCTCCACTCTACTTGATAATAAAAATGGGTCACTTGATACATTTTGTTCCTATGAAATTTGCTTTATTAAAAAACTTCAAATATATTCCGATATATTCAACAAATTGTTAGAACATTACTAATGCACAAATTAAAATTGTTAATATATCAATGTTAGTAGTGAAAAAAATTCTATATATACCTCGGCTGAGAAAGCTATTATTTACCTCGCACATTATATTCCTCGGCGCTACGCGCATCAGTATAAAAATGCTCGGTAAATAATAGCTCACTTCTCACCCTAGGTATAATATACTATTATATAGCCCAAAACAACATGGGCTTTCATATATGAAATATAAGTATGGTAGAATGAGATGCGACATTTCATGTTTTTTACTAACTTGATTGTACAATAGCGCAAAAACACAGTTTATTTAAAATCAAGTCTTGTTTGGTAAAAACATCTACAGTTACAACCATAATGGAAAACATTTGTAATTTATTCGAAACGTATATGAAGTTATATTAACGCGTTGAAGATTCACAGATAATTTTATTTTGTAATAATATGGCTAATAAAATGGGTATCGATAAATAGAAACATTCAATTCATTCATGTCTGAAGTTTGCCAAATTGTTGATATTTTTGTTGAAGAACTAAGAAAACAATTTTATGCGGATCAACCATTTTATTTTATATACATGGTTGAAAATGTATTGAATGCTATTTCTTTCAACTATACAGCTAGCATAACTTTTGAACACTGCGAAGATTAATTTCATCAGAATTATCAATACCATGCATTTCAAAAAAAGCTTACACATAGTCAGACTCAGGCTGCATATCAAGAAAATAACTGTACTGATACGTATTTTAGCACAATAAAAATCCTCTGATAGGTTACTTGATCAAGAATCTGTTTTTTAGGAAATTATTAAAATTATTAACGATTCTGCATGAAATAAAAAGATGTAACAAGTTAATTACCGTCCAGAGCAAGCGATCGTGAAAAAATAGTATATGGCCAATGTGCAGCTTCTGAAAAATAAGATTTTCGATGCCCTGCAAACTTTATTGCTTGTAACAAATTTTGACTACATACTCGTCAACAGCGGACGAATGTGGTGAGGAAAAAAAACAAATTAAAAATTTTACGCAAGCCGTTCAATTATAGAAATTCTACAATATCTTGGTTTCTGTTTTTTTTTGCATACAACTCTCCACAATAAATAAAGCTATATCAATAGGACAAACGGCAAACTGAAAAGTTCACCCCGAAAAGTTACTGCATAATATAAAGCACTGAAGAGTCCAACTAGTCAGTACCCACTACAACTTTAGTGGTCGACGTTTCGGAAAACATCCTTTTTCCATTTTCAAACTTTCCCCTCAATTGTGAATAGCCTTAGGCATTTCTTTTAACATGAAGTGTTTCCGATTTTTCCCGAACGGAGATATTGAGTATGAGTATGAGTATGTTGAAACTAAAAACTATCTTTATTTATATATAATTAATTTTTTTATAACATTCAAATTTAAAATATTCAAATAGTAATAAATAGGAACAATTTAGGGAGGTATACTTATTGAATGTTATGAATAATAACACAAATAATTGCTCCTTTTTTTGGGGGATTCCCATATTTTTTGTAAAAAGATGGAGAAGTAGATATCCGAAACATTTTTTCCAAAAATCAATGTTTTCTAGAAATATACCTACCCCTCTAAATTTATAAAAAAATCCTATTGATGGAATTTAATCGAATGAGCGAATGAATGTCATTACATACTTTCATCGATGATATAAGTAGTAGATTCAACTCATTTCTGACATAAAGTCGTAATTTTATGAATGAGTTGAGTGCTTCATCTTATGATGTTTCCGAGATGGGTGCTGAAAAGGTAATAAGGCAAGTATCTCATTCCGAAACATCAAAAATCCACCATTGAAAATGACAGTGTTCCATGTACGTGAAATTTTACCTCTTCCATATACTATATTTATATTGTGTAGCAATCCTATAAATGATATCTGATTCAATTCCATAACGAATGTTTGGAGTACAAACCAAATAGGGAAAAACTTTTTTTGTATATTTCAGTGTCGTATATTTCGAAAGTAATATTATTTCGTGTTATGTTTGTTTATATGTTTGTTCATGAATTTATGGTTATATGAAAGTAGTTGTTTCAAAAAGGCTTTTTCTTCCAGTTTATGCCTGATAGTTACTTCTTTGCATGCTCTTCGTATATTTGTATAAATATTTTTTTTAAATTGACTGCTTTCATTCTTCCTTTGGAAGATACCCACATGGAGTAGTAGAAGCCAAAACCTTTCCTTCTCAAAAATTAATCTCTCCTATTCAATTCAAACTTCAATGTTATGATGAATAATATGCACAACATTGATATAGGTACATATTATTTCTACTTGAAACAAGAAACACGAAAAATTAAAAGGCCATTAGATTCGAAATGTGGAGAACAACAGGGTATGCAATAATTACCTCATATTTCATAATTTATTTCACTGAATCCGTCCGGATTGGCAACAACTTCTTACCTGAAACAAAAGAATCCACTTATATATTTAATTTTCATATATTAGTGGGGTATTAAAAAAGAAGGGAATATTTAGTTTTATTTTTTGCGAGAGGGTTCAAAATTCCTATATGGTGGCAAACATGATGGGGGTCCGTCTTCGAATAGTTCTGATTCCAATTCCCAAGAAGCGGACATATAAACTTCGAGTCCCAACCTTGAATGTCAATTGGCTATTAATTTCCGAAGCGATATGATTATTATCAATATTTTATTGAACGAATCGAAAATTTGGAGTTTATACAACCTTGCTTTTCGTGACCTGATGATCTCTGACTCAAAAAATATCGGTGAAGGTATAATAAAAAATAAATATGGTGAAATTATTACAATTGAATGCAGGTAATGAAGTGTAATTGTACGTTTTAAATGAAATTTAGTATATTTCGTGTTTCCAGTTGAAATTTCTAGTCTATGTTATCACTTCTCCAGACACTAGTATTTGGATCAAACATATCACTTTCATTTTCATTTGACTTTATCATAATATCTTCCATAATTACCTCATGAAGTGGTTCTTTTCTCAGATACAACTCCTCGTTAATTTTTATGTGTTCGCAAAGCGATTTCCATTCACGGACAGAGCAATTTTCATATGACTCTACTTCTTGGAAAAATCGCCATTTTTTGAGCGACATGTTGCTCAACATTATATATATAGATATATATGTATATATACACACTACAAAAGTGTGTTTTTGTAGTGTATCCTCAGTGAACATGAATTTCCACAAAATAAACAAGTCGTCAATCGAAGAAAATTTCAATATTGAACAGGCAGTTGATACAAAACTATTTTCACTGCCCGCATTAACAATGATTAGCCTTTGTCCTTCAGAAATTAGTTTTCAAAGATCTACATTTGTGTCATTACAAGCTCAACTATTTCTTTTCTGCTGAATATCCGATTTCTCTATTGAAACTTTTCGGTTTGTTTCAATTTTTTCCACACAACTCCTATTTTATTCATAATTTTTCATAAACTATCTGAAAAGTTAGAATGATTATTATTCTCTAGAAACTTTCTACAGGTACGTAAAGTAGGCACTCCATTGTTAGTTATTGTAAAATTGATTTTTGGAATGATTATTATTCCCAAGAAGTAATTTCTTTGTTCTAATTTTGTGCTATGGATAAAAACTGTGGTTCTATCATTGTATGTAACCGAAAATATCATTTGTAATTTTTCTTCCATAACATTCAATGAGTTTTCTACTGTAACATTTGGAAACACACTAAAAACATCAAAGCTTAATAAGTTTATTCTCAATAATAATAATAATAATAATAAGTTTATTCTCAATAAATTCTCAAAATAATAATAAGTTTCTTAAAATAAAATACAATAATATAATAATAGTGCACTTTTATTCAGAGATATTTCGAATAAACAAGTATCCACTAAGGCAGTGCCTGTGCGTGGGTGATTTACTTATTCCAAATATTGACAATAATTAGTTCACTTCAAAATAGGGCTCAGTTGCATTTCTATATGAGAGTTATATGTATAAAATCATGTATAATTCACTAAAATGTTTGTGACATAATAAAATTGTAGTCAATTTAATAAAATTAGGCTAATGAGCCTTACACATAATTATTGAAACATAAATATCATAACATAGGTAACGAACATCAATAATCAACAAAATAAAATATATGGAATATTCTAATATTCAAACAATGAATGGATAGCCTTACGTTCTAAAGAAAGAATATAATGTTTAGTCTTTTTTTTGAAGGAGTATATGTTTGAGACTTCTTTGTTTTCCGTCGGCAAAAAGTTATAAAATTTACTAGATAAAAAAGAATGATTTCTCTGTCCTATTTTCTTTCTGACTGGTTTCGTTTTCAGAGAATTATTCGCTTTCAGACGAGTTTGGTAGTTATGGCTGATGAGTGGGAGATTAAATCTGTTTTTGAATTGTCTTATCACAATTTTATAGTAATAAAGCTGACGCAAATCAAAGACTTCCGTTTCTGCAAATAGTAGGTCGGAGGAATACCTCATTGGTTTGGATGATATAATTTTCAAAAATCTTTTTTGTATTACTTCAAGATTCTGCAAGTGAGCATTCGTTGCTGCCCCCCAAGCTAGAATACCGTAAGTAAGTCGTGTTTCCACTAATGATTGATAAAGAATTTTGAGATATTTGAAATCCAGTATTTGCTGAAAGAATTTGAACCTGTATAGGAGAGAACGTAGAGTTTTACAGACTTGCACCAGGTGTTTATCCCATCTAAGATGACAATCCACTATTATGCCCAGATATTTCGCATTATTGACTCTTTTAATCGTAATAGTTTCATCCGAGCTTATATCAATTTGTAACTTATCGTAGTCCGGGAGGCCACTGACGTAACAAGAAAATGGAACGAAACAGGTTTTTTCATAGTTTATTGAAAGTACTTTTTGTCCAAAACATTTAATTAAATTTGCCATATCTTTTTCTGCTTTTTCTTTCAACCCGTCCCAAGTATCATCCTCATACATAACGACAGTGTCGTCTGCGAAACTGGAAACCGTACCTAAGCTATTGAAGGTGAGTATAGAGTTTATGTAAATTATAAAAAGTATTGGACCGAGTACGGTTCCTTGTGGTACTCCACATCTTATTTTTAATTTTTTACTCAATGTTTCGTTTATTCTAACACATTGTTTTCTATTTAGAAGGTAAGTTTTCAGTAATTCAAAAGATTTTCCTCTAAATCCTAGATCTTGCAATACTTCTAACAATTGCGTATGATTGACCGTGTCGAAAGCTTTTGCAAGATCTAAAAAAACACATAGGGATGGATGGCCTTTATCCAACTCTTCATAGATTTTGGTTGTAACTAAGTGGATTGCATCTTCCGTAGATTTACCATCTCGGAACCCAAATTATCTATTTGAAATAAAATCATATTTTTCTATATACTTCATCATTCTTATTTTTATGACTTTTTCTAGTATTTTTGCTAAATTACTAATAAGAGAAATTGGGCGATAGTTACCTGGGTTCTTTTTACAGCCTTTTTTAAAGAGAGGCTGGACAATGCTGTCTTTGAAAATTGATGGAAAATGACCCTCTATTAATACTTTATTTATAAGTTGTGTCAGCGGACTTGCGATTTCATTTTTGATTTCCTTCAGTGTTTCTGATTTGATTCCATCAATTCCTGGTGCTTTGTTGGATTTGAGGGAATCGATGAGATTTATTACTTCATTTTCATCTGTTGGATGAAAAAACATAGAATGACGGGAAGAATATCTACTCAGAGGAGGATTTTCTGGAAATATTACCTGCCTAGCCAGATTTTCACCGACATTGATGTAATAATTGTTGAAAATGTCAGAAATTTCTTCCTTATCAACAGTGAGATGTCCGTTTTCATCAATGATTTGATCTATTCCTTTATTATTTTGATTTTTATTCAATGTTTTTATTGTGTTTCATAATGCTTGACTACTATTTTTATTATTTTCAATTTTTTGTCTGTAATAACTCTTTTTCCTGCTTTTAATCAAACTATTCAGTGTATTCCTGTAATTCCAATATTCTTCTTTGGAAACTGTGTCAGACATGTTATTTCGGTACTTTCTAAATAGTCTATCCCTTTCGATAATGGACCGTATTATGCCGTCGGTTATCCAAACTTTTCTTTTAATGAATTTGTGTTTGATTTTTTTATGTTTTGTATTATCCTCAATTTTGTCCTTCAACACATCGAGAAAGAATACTGTTGCATCGTCTATGTTATCAATCGACACCAACTGGTTCCAATCGAAGTCATGTAAGTCTCTTCTCAAACCTGGATAGTTGATACATTTTATCATTAGTTTAGAGTGGTTTTGCTGAAAATCTTTATTCATTTGTATTTTTGCCATGATAGTGTAATGATCTGTTATGTTTGTTTTCATCACGTATGAATTAATATTAGTGTTTTCTGATTTTGATTTGATAAAGAAATGATCTAAGCATGTTCCGCTTTTTGGTCTTGTCACGTTATTAATGTACGACATGAAATCAAACTCATAAAGTGTATTCAAATATTCCGCTGCCACTTGATCTTCTTCTAAAATATTTATATTTATATCGCCCGTGAAAATATGGTAGCCGCATTTTTTAGATGCAGTTTTTAACAGATAGTCCCTAAGTTCTATGAGGAAGTCAGTCACATTATTTGCAGGCGATCTGTAAATAGCTGAAATCAAAATATTTTGTCCTGATTTAGATTTAACTTCCATTTCAATAGACTTGCATCCTCCAATACTTATTATTGAATAGTTGAAGTCGTAGCCATTTTTAATATAAACAACTACGCCATCGTTTTTATTAACATCACCTTCATTGTAAATCATATCATAGTTATCCAAATTAAATATTTCCAGGCAGGGAAGTTTGAACGTCTCTGTTAAGATGATACAGTCAAACTGCTGGTGAACTTGAGTTAGATATATTTTGAATTCATCCAAGTTTTTGAAAAGACTACAGATATTTTGATGTATTATATTAAATTCAGGAATATTTTCCCGTTGCTCTGAAATTAAGTTAAATTCACTGAAAGTAGTAAACTCTTTGGCTATTTTCATTTTATATTCGTAATCGCGAATGTATGTGTTCATTTTTCGATAGAAAATATTCACAACCAG
Source organism: Leptinotarsa decemlineata (assembly GCF_025532065.1). NCBI lineage: Eukaryota > Metazoa > Arthropoda > Insecta > Coleoptera > Chrysomelidae > Leptinotarsa > Leptinotarsa decemlineata. The sequence goes on from NW_027412558.1 coordinate 15,546,986, forward strand.
TTAGAAATTTCGAGAGTGCATGCTTTAATTATGGGACGGAAAACAGTTGAAATATCATTATTGCACCTAATTTTTGTTTACTGACCGTGTTCTTGGCTTCTCCTGTGGTACTTTCTGGGTTGGAATCAGTTGAATCGGTTTCTTTGTTGTTGGGGCCTTGGGGGTACAGGGAGCTTTTAGTTGTTCCAAAGTTGTTTTCTTAATAGTTTCGACCGTGGGAGTGGAAGGTGCACTGCTGTGTTTAGGTTCCAATTTTTCTTCTTTTTCGAGATCTTCAATTCCATAAGCAATTCCTTTCACAATAAGTTTGTTTCCTTTTATATAACTGTCTTTATATTTCTCCTCTTGCTTAGCAAGCAAGAGATGTTTCCTCAAAATTTTAAATTCCTGTCTTTGATTATGGGTTAGATCATTCGATATGGAAATATTTTTTCCTTTCAACTTACTGCAATTTTTGAGAACTTCTCTCTTCTTTGAGTTTGAGTTGAATTCGATTTTTATAGGGCAATTGTCTGATTTTCCCAGTGGATAGAAATCACCAAAATCACTATCTTTTATATCCACACCAAGTAATTCCTTAAGATCCCCACACAAATTTTCTGCCGTAATCTCTTCACGCTTTTTATTTAGCCCAAATATCAATATATTTTTCTTATTTTGTATCCTTTTGAGGTGTTCTACTTCTTTAAGTTCACTATTTTCGTTCTCAAGTTTGGATACTGTATTTTTGAGTTGTTCTATTCTCAGCAGAAGTCGGGCCTCACTAGCTTCAATACAGTTTTTTATGTCGATGCGGGTATTTAAAATATCTTCTTTAATGTTTTTGACCGCAGCATCCAATTCTAGCATTTTAAATTTTGTCGTTAACCGTAGTGTATGGTCTCCTCTACAAACTGACTGTGGTTCTTTTATATGAATCGTTGTTTAGGTTTTTTGTTGCTGTAAGAATTCTTGTTTGCACTGATAAAGGTGTGAGTAATAGTTGACATTCAGGTGAACATACGAACGTTTCTTATATATCACGAGGTAGTTTCATCATGCTTTTAACTATATATCAACTTACAATAATACTATTTTGAAAACAATGCAAAGGGTTCAATGGAAGGTTCAAATCTTTCTAAAATACCTTTTTTTCAAATGCTAGTCTTCTTACAAAATTGTTTTTCATTAAATTGTGTTTTGGATTTTTTAATCCTAGATGGGTTTGAAGTATTCTTTTTATCCTAACAAATTTTTGTTAGGAGATCGACTCCGTGTGTCTACCCTCTGGGAGAGTTGCCTGTTACGCTAATGGATATCAAAGGATAAAAAGTAGCTGAGCGCGAGTACGAACTGATAACGGAAAAAAGGCTAGCAGGCGATGAGTAAGATGGGACAGCGTTTGGCATGGTCGATCGGGGAGAATAAGTTTAATATGTATTGGTTGTGGTTGCGGAATATTTCAAATAAAACATTATATTAATCAGTTTACTTTTGATTCTTATTATTTTACTACAAGTCAGAAGTGGGATAGTGATCTACGTGAGAGAAGGTAACAAAGCTGTTAGAGGCCGAAAATTTACAATGCCGAAAGGAAAATCAAAAAAAAGGAACCGACGTATTTCCACATCATCATCATCCAGTGATTCTTCGTCGGAAGTAAGGAGGTTAAAAAAAAAGTTGAAAACAACTCAAAGAAAATTGAACAGAAAAACCGTGAGTAGAAACATTTATAGTAGTCTGAGTATTGATGAATCGTTGATTCTCGAATTCGATCCGGCATGCCAAGTCATTGACTCTGTGAGTTGGGTAGGGAAAGTTGATAAACTGAAAAATATATATCAGTGGGACAATATGTTAACTGTAAAATTGGCAACTAGCAGATTACGTGGGAATGCGAGGAAATGGTACGACTCTTTAATAGAAGAGTTTTCTTTGTGGGAGAATATGAAATCATCTCTTATCGAAACTTTTCCTAGTGATGTTAAATTCGGAAAATTGTTTATTGAAGCTGCAAACTATTCACATGAGAAGGGACAAAAACTGAATGATTATTGTTTCGAAAAACTTGCCAAAATTAAAAAACTGAATTTAGATATCAACGAGACAAATATCATTGATTCGATTATTGAAGGTATAGGAAATGAACACATTAAACTTTCCGCTAGGGCAGCTAAGTTTACGTCTATAGGACATCTGGCTAATTACCTGGACAATGCAAATAGTATAGGGCCTACTACAAGTATATATAACAAATCATTTCGCCGTGATATGCCCGGTACATCGAAGAGTTCTTATTTTGATGATAAAAAAAAATATGCGGAGTTTTCAAAAAAATAGCAGAGGAGAATTGAATAAAAACTTTGTGAAAGCCATACGTTGTTATAACTGCAAGGGTAATCATTTAATGAGAAATTGTCCAAAACCATTAGTTAGATGTTCAGTTTGTAAAAGAGCTGGACATTCACATCAACACTGTTTGAGTCGAAATGAAACAAAAAGCGAAGATGTAAATTCTACTGAGTCCAAGAATTCAAATGTGTTTTTGAAAACTGCGTATATAAATAATTGTGCTTTGAAGAATTGTTTAATTGATACAGGTAGTTCGTGCACTTTGATAAAAAAATCTATAGCTGGAAAACTTAAGCTGACCCTACAAAAAATGCGTGAAGGTATAGTTTTGCGCTGCTTTATGGGTAATATGATGTTATGTGATGAATTTGTTCATATAGATTTGAGTGTAGATGAAGTTTCATTCCAAGTAAATGTATATATTGTTGAAGACAAATTGCTGCAATATGATGTCATTATCGGCTGCGATTATTTGAATAATGCAGATATTGCCATCGTTAAAATTGGGGATTCCATCGTCCTTAGACGAATTTCCTCTTCAACCTGTTGTGAAATTAAATCAATAGCTCCAATATCCGTACTAGATGAAAGCACGATAAAAATCGGCGATGTAACTTGTTCTGAAAAGTCGCTTTGCTTTGAATTATTGAAAACTTTCAGAGATAGAATAGCGTTTACGTTGAAGGACCTTGGAAAAACTAATATCATTCAGATGCACATTAGATGCAAATCCGAAGAACCAATTGTCTATAATCCTTATCGTATGTCAATTCAAGAAAAGGATATACTCAATGGGTTATTGCGGGAACTTCTTGATAATGACATTATCAGGGAGTCTAGTTCTGCATACGCTAGCCCAGTTCTTATGGTAAAAAAGAAAACAGGTGATTATAGGTTATGTATAGATTATCGACGCTTAAACTCTGTTACTATTAAGGACAAGTATTCTTTGCCGCTCATAGACGATCAGATAGATATGTTGGGAGGAAATAAATACTATACGGCTTTAGATTTGGCCTCGGGTTTTTATCAAATACCAATGGCAGAAGACTCAATCGAAAAGACTGCTTTTATTACGCCATTTTCACACTATGAGTTTTTGAGAATGCCGTTCGGGCTCACTAATTCGCCGTCCGTTTTTCAAAAATTGATAAATACTGTGTTGAAAAATCGACTTAATAAAACGGTGTTTGCATACATAGATGACTTGATAATACCTTCCATTAGTGTTGAACAGGGAATCGAAAGGTTAAGAGATGTACTAAGTGATTTACGAGAAGCTAACCTAACACTGAAGTTGAGTAAATGCAGTTTTTTTCAAAGTAACTTAAATTATTTAGGACAAGAGATTAGTTATGATGGAGTTAGGCCAGGTGAGCAGAAAGTGATGGCCGTTAAAAACATGAGATCTCCCAAAAACGTTAGAGAAATTCGTCAATTTCTAGGCCTATCAGGATACTTCAGAAAGTACATTAAAGACTATGCCAAAGTTGTGGCACCTCTTACACGACTACTTAGGAAAGGTACACCATTTCTGTGGTCGGACGAACAAGAAACAGCTTTCAAGGACGTCAAGGTAGCATTAACGACCCGGCCAATATTGTCTATCTTCGATCCAACGCTGCAGACGGAACTGCATACAGATGCAAGTTCTGTAGGTTTTGGTGCCATGTTGTTGCAGCAGAAAGACGGGAAGTCCAGGGTAGTTGCCTATTTTAGCAAACAAACGAGCCCTGAACAGAAACATTATCATTCCTATGAACTTGAAACTTTGGCAGTTGTACTAGCCTTTCAAAAGTTTCGAGTATATTTGATTGGTATTCAGTTTAAAGTTGTCACAGATTGTAATGCACTTCGATCTGCATTCGCAAAAAGGGATCTCGTACCTAGAGTCGGAAGATGGTGGTTACAGGTTCAGGAGTTCGATTTTGAGGTTATCCATCGACCTGGATCGAAGATGGAGCACGTCGATGCACTTAGCCGCGCTCCGGTTGAGAATTATATTGATATCATGAGTATCGACGTTACCGAAGGTGATTGGATTCTTGCTGCTCAATTGCAAGATGATCAGTTGAAGATAGTTAGAAGTATACTACAAAAGGGGGTTATCAATAGAGACACTAAGCAATATTTTGATATGTATTTGTTGAAGGACGACAAAATCTACAGAAGGATGGCAAATGGAAAAGCTTTGTGGGTTGTTCCTAAGTCTTCACGATGGCAAATTTGCAAACTTTGTCATGATGATTGTGGGCATTTTGGATTAGAGAAAACGTTGAAAAAAATCAATGAAAATTATTGGTTTGCTGGCATGCGAAGGTTTGTAAAAAAAATATGTCAATGCTTGTTTGAATTGCCTCTACTACAAACAGAAAAGCGGAAAAGAAGAAGGCATGCTACATCCGATTGTAAAGGCTCCAATCCCATTCCATACACTACATATAGATCACATAGGACCATTTGTAATCAGCAGTAAGAAAAACAAATATATATTTGTAGTCGTAGATGGGTTCACAAAGTTCTGTTTCGTCGAAGCTGTAAGAGATACTACCACGAAATTGGCTGTAAAAGTTTTGCTGGATATAATACACATTTTTGGAGTACCGGTCAGAATAATTTCGGATCGAGGATCAGCTTTTACTTCAAAGACTTTTGCAACATTTTGTAGTACCTACGGGATTAAACATATTCTTAATGCTGTAGCTACTCCACGTGCAAATGGACAATGTGAGCGATATAACAGAACTATTTTGAATGCTTTACGTTGTACTGCGGCTGGTGCCCCCGAAAGCAAGTGGGACAGCTTTATTAAACAGGTGCAGAGTGCTATAAACTCCACGTATAATAAAGCAATAGATATGTCCCCTATGGAAGCCTTGACAGGTTGTAGGGGTAAAACTATGGCGGAGAGCAAAATTTTAAGAGAAGTACAGCAGGACTTAGGACGAGCTGAGTTACCTTTGTTGAGGAAAAGGGTTCAGAAAAGACTAGCAAAGGATCAACAGGATCAGAAAGAAAGGTATGATCGCAGGAGGGCGAAAGCCAAGGTATATTCGGTAGATGATGTGGTAATGGTGTTGATAACAGATTCTCCAAGTACCGGTTCCAGTAAAAAGCTTCTACCAAAGTACAAAGGTCCATTTAAAGTCACTAAGGTTCTATTCAATGACCGATATGAAGTTCAAGATATGAGAGAGAATTTCATATGAGAATGTGTGACTGTTGAGATGGGTACAATATATGTGCAAGGCTCAATCACATATGAGAATGTGTGACTGTTGAGATGGGTACAATATATGTACAAGGCTCAATCACATATGAGGATGTGTGACTGTTGAGATGGGTACAATATATGTTCAAGGCTCAATCACATATGAGAATGTGTGACTGTTGAGATGGGTACAATATATGTACAAGGCTCAATCACATGTAGGTGTGTGTGTGTGACTGTTGAGATGGGTACAATATATGTGCAAGGCTCAATCACATATGAGAATGTGTGACTGTTGAGATGGGTACAATATATGTACAAGGCTCAATCACATGTAGGTGTGTGTGTGACTGTTGAGATGGGTACAATATATGTACAAGGCTCAATCACATATGAGAATGTGTGACTGTTGAGATAGGTACAATATATGTACAAGGCTCAATCACACATAGGGATGTGTGACTGTTGAGATGGGTACAATATACGTACAAGGCTCAATCACATATATGGGTATGTGTGGCTGTCGAGATGGGTACGATATGTGTACAAGTCTCAATCACTTATAGGATGGGTAAATTATAAGTACAAAGCTCAAAAAAAAAAAACTGAGGAAACTTGTGGTATTTTATGAAATTAAATATTTTTCTCTTCTTATAGATGAAACTGCTGAGAGTTCGCCTGAGGACAGGCTGAACGGTAGGATGGCCGAATGTTAGGAGATCGACTCCGTGTGTCTACCCTCTGGGAGAGTTGCCTGTTACGCTAATGGATATCAAAGGATAAAAAGTAGCTGAGCGCGAGTACGAACTGATAACGGAAAAAAGGCTAGCAGGCGATGAGTAAGATGGGACAGCGTTTGGCATGGTCGATCGGGGAGAATAAGTTTAATATGTATTGGTTGTGGTTGCGGAATATTTCAAATAAAACATTATATTAATCAGTTTACTTTTGATTCTTATTATTTTACTACATTTTAGTCGCCCTCTCTGTTTCTTTTTGTCCCGCTTTTGGCCTAGAAGATTCACTGTTATTTTTCTGGTTAAAAGTTTTCTCAAACGCGTCTTATTCAGTGATTGTTTGTGTCTTTTTTTTTAATTGATTGTAGCTGAAAGTTCATCTATTTACTATCAAGTGGTTCTTAACAATTTTTGCCTGTTTTTCTCTAGCCCACTTCAAATGTTTGTATAACGTTTTTTGTATTTCTCTCTCTTCCTCAGTTTGGTCGTTGGTAATACTTATTCCAGATCCATTGAATTTCACTATGTTCTGGAAGAGATTTAGAGATGGAGAGATTTATTGTTTCTGAGGAACTCAATGATTACTGGTCTATTTCTCACCTCACACATTGGCCCAAGTCTGTATTTATATACAACGTGCTCTTCTTCTTTTTGGATGCCTAGCTTTTCACGTACCATTTTCGAGAAAAATCCCACCGAGTGTTTGTCACCGAGTGCTTGTCTTCGGGTATTTCATAGATGACAATATTTTTTTCCTTATTTTGCTTTGCGTTGTTTTCAAATTTCTTACAAGAATTATGTTCTTAGTACTCAATTCATGATTTTTTGTTTCCAATTCTGCTATTTTATTTGATTTGCTTTTCAACTCGTCTTTTATTTGCTTGATATCTGCTTTAATTTCGTTATTACTTCATTATTATCCTTCAACAACGTTAGTATGCTAATTTCTCAGAGCACAACTGAATACACTACACACTACAACTATCTAAGTTGAACAGATTCGAAATTATAGAGTCACTCAAAAAAATTATACAATGTTCGTATTTTATTCAAGTTGAATTCACCCCTACTTTACGATAGGTACGATATTATTGCATGTTACATGTTAGATCTGTATTCGCAGAAAACTCCAGTCCGTTCCTGTTTAAGGAAATAAGCTAGGTAGCACCTATCTTCACCGACAGACGCTTATTAACGATAATACATAAACACGAGCGTGAACATGCATGTAGAACCTTAATAACAGAGGAATTCGTATTTGGAGCCTACGCCATCTGATCCATTTCTGTGACAACAAGGGATCAAAGATAAAACGGAATCGGATTTGAGGTATAATCTCAAAATTGAAGCTGATGTGAAAAGAAAATATTATGTAAGAGGTTATCAGATGGTGAAGCAGATGATGCTGAATATTTTTTGAGCTTTGAGTGAAAAGAAGTAGGACAGATAATATTATCAACGAATTTTGGAGAATAGACCTTTACACTTCCCGAACAAAAATAACATCATCGTTAGTTGTATAAGGAAATGGCCCATTCATCAGGAAGTAACACCCAAAATTTTCCATTTCGAAGGAAAATCGGAATTTCGAAAAAGACTACGACTACTATTGAGACTACTACGACTAATATTGAGACTTACTCCCTCTCTTGACCACGTTCCAAAATGTATATGACTTTTGTATATCAGGAAAAGGCCTTAAAGAAATATACGACATAACTATTCAACTAGTACTGCTCAGTGCATCACCAGTAGTACGTCACGACCATCGTTTATACTCGATTTTGAAAAAAATTCTGACGAAAAATTTGTACAAAATGTAAAACAAGATATAATTATACATGTAGTTTTCACCTTTGATGAGAAGGGTTTATCCAAAGTTTATCTCATGATAACCAAGTCGGGTAAAAATCAGTATCGGAATTACTAAACCAGTTCGTAGTTGAAATAGGCAAGTTTATAAAATCAGTAATGTCTAACGGTGTCTTCATCAGAGATGTTTTTTACCTACTCAGGCTTGTTCTTTAAGTAAAGCCGAGTCCAACGATGCTTTCGTGGTACAACCCATAATCAGAGGCACTGATGAGACCTATGACAGGTCGAAACACCGGTGTCTAGTATTGGATCATGAATGCTTTGCTTTGGGGCTCTGATATCAACAGGTTCTTCCAACAAGGACTTCTGAACTTTGCCAATGGGCTCATTCAGTCTAATTTAGTTACTGATTGAAAATTATGTATTATAAAAGTAAATCATCTCCCAAGTATCCCACAAAATTTTTCGGTTTATATGTCAATTAACAACTGAGCAAGAGCAATTGAAAGTGTGAGATCGCCCGCGGTACATCTTGACGTCACACCAGCCAAACGAGCTTCGAGCGGTGGCAACCGGGCCTGTAGTTGGAGATCATGAATCGCTGCCATCGTCGGATTTTGTTTCATTTGCTGGTTTGAAAACACCACGTGTTACGTATTTTTCAATTTTTTTGTTTTTAAAACAATTTCAAATGTAAGGACCATTATGTGTTCATTAGAAGACAGCTTTAGTAGAGAACTGGGTCACTTGGTTTCTGAATTGATGTCTCAAAACAATCAATAATGCACTGTACGTTATTATAACGATGCAATGTATCTTTTAAGCAGATTTTCCCTAACCTCCTCTACAGCTTTCCATGGAATGAATGTTTTCAAACAAACTGCTAATTTTGGAAGTGTTCTTTTAATGGCAGCAGCAACGGAAGCAGCATCTAAACAAAAATCGTCCGCCAAAATTTTATAAGAGCAATTCAATTTAATTTTCTTCCAAGTAATGTATATATAAATTCTGGGTAACTGCCATTTTTGAGACAAAAGTTCTAGAATAAATAAAGAGTCCCTTGGGATTCCAAGATATACATTTGGAGGTTTCTTTATGACGTGAAGAGATCTTTGCTCAATATTGTTTTTTGAATTCCAGTTTTGAACAAATATTCCATACAAAGAAGAATCTGATGATGTATGAACAGAAGTCCGTCTGATGTACTCGAACTCTCACTGTCCTCGGAGAAGTTAGTCGTAATTTTTTTCCAATACTTTCTGTATTTTTTACTTCTTTAGAACGATATCTTTTTCGGTGGTATATAATATTTACGGTCTGTGTGGCTTTTGATCTTCGAAAAACCTGTTTATTAACTTGAATTCCATCGAAGGTTTTCCTGTGAATCTGCTTCATCAGACATGCTTTGATTTTCAGCGATATCTTCGTTACAAGTATTTAACAATTTTTTTTCCTTTTTTTGAACAAACGGTGGAGCTTTCGATGTATGGGCCGTCGGTCTATCAATCTGGCAATCAAATATATGCGGAATCACGCCTGGTTTCAATATAAATTTTCCCACTTTCATAGTTTTGACATACATTCATGTAATTTTCTAAGTCTTTTCCAACCTAAAATTCAAAGTAGTACTCAGAGTTAACTATAATTTTTTTATTATTCATTATCATTCATACTCACATTAAAATAATCTTCACAACAAAAATGCGTCCCTTCGGCAGATACAAAGTCGGCCCTCCGCATAGCACGCTGCCATAACTTTCGTGATTTTAAGTTACTTGGCAGTGAAATAAACATTTCTTCTGGTGCAGTTACCGAAGAATTCTTGCATTTAGGAACGATGTAACGCCCTTTTTTATCATTATTCATATTCACGCAGTTGACACACGACAGTAAACAATACAAAACTTACTTTCTGCGGCTTAAGCACACGTATTTCGCTTATCCGCCAGCACTCCCTTGTCGCCGAGTCGACTGATGTGATGCCAAGATTGACCACGCCCCGTTTCGGTGAACGCCACATTCAACAATTAATTTGAGGGGAAAGATAAAGAGTGAAAATTCAGATTTTTTGCAGATGTACTATTTGAAACATAAACTTTCAAATAATGAAATAAAAAAAAATTGCTAAATGAGCCCAATGATAACCCATCTCGTTGAAGCTATATATGTCAAATAAATTGTCATTTATTCAGTACATTTTGCCAAATCGTCACAAATGCATATATCATTCAACAACACGTGCAAATAATAAAATTGTTCATCAAAATGGGTATTCTGTTCGAGCAACGTACCGCGCGCTTCGCCCATTCTACGGTCGCCATAATCGTCCTACCATTTCTGATAAGAATGGATACGTGAACGAACAAAACTGTTGAATTTGGGACGATACACATGAGATCCAAGAGTGTCCAATGCATCCCGAGAAAGTCACTGTTTGATGTGGATCGGTCCATATTTCTTTGAGAACAACGTTGGGCACGCCATCACTGTCAACGGCGAACATTATAAGTCGATTATATGGTTTTAACAGGACGGTGCTACGTGTCATACAGCTCACACCACATTGAATATTCTACACGAGCGATTTGAGAACATGGTCATCTCACGTGGAGGTGATGTGAACTGTCCACCGAGATCGTGTGATTTGACCCTGTTAGACTTTTTCTTGTGGGGTGTATGCGAATAAGCCACAAATCACAGTGGTCTTCAAAGCCAACATAATCCGTGCAATGGCATAATGCCATTATTACCTAAGTCTTTCAGACGAATAAAAAATTTGATATCCCACACATATTTTGTTTTATATGAATACTAGTTGTTGCCCGCGGCTTCGCCCGCTTAGAATTTGGTAGTTGTAGTACTAATTAGTACTATGTTGCTGTATAGCTGCTGTTCCAATGTTTTGACAGAATCAGAATCAACGAACTTAGGTGTGCGCAGCGTTATAGAACAGTGCTTCTAAAAAATTATTCTTCATCGCCATCTAGTGGCAAGTTACAGAGCAATTGATAGCTTGAAAACCTTCTCTATGAAAAATTACTCATACATGTCAAGTTTCATCATGATCGGTTGAACGATGTAGAAGTTTATCACTTACCAACCAACCAACCAACTAACAAACTAACAAACATCCATTTTCATATATTAAATAAAGATAGGAAGCGCTCAATGAAAGACCCTATATAATAACGAACTATATTTGAAAAAGACTAATGCAGTAATCCATAAGACACATGCATAAAGGTACTCGTAGGAAGAACATTCCCAAGAGAGTTTATGAGTCATCAGTTATTATATTTCATAACTCACAATTAGTTAGGTGAAAACATTCATTTTTCATTTTATGATATTTCCCTTCAAACCGAAAGTAAATTATAAATCAATATTGTGAAATCAAGACTTTCTTAACTTTTGATATTGGTGTCTGTCGAAAAAACAAATATTGAATAAGAATTTAACTTAATAACCGAAAGGAAAAAAGCCTGACATTTTTTTAAATCTCAAAGTTTTCATAAAGTTGACGCAGTTATCGCTCCAGCTTATCATATAAATAATATAAACTTTAAATCAAATGAAAATAAGCGAATTGAAAATCTGACTTTCATTTTTTGTTTACTTCCTTACAGTTTTGTTACCAAAATTTCAGCACAAACTTGTTTCCAAAGTAATTTTTTCATTTTAACATAGTAACAATGTTACATTTCACAAATAACATTGAGATCAATACTCGGCCGTATCTCGATTCGGCAATAAATCCAGCGATAATTTCAAATAATTCATAGGTTTAAAGTTCAGCAATCAAACTTTTAGTGCCACAAGAAATACGTTGCAACTTTCAAGTTTGAGTGGTTCAATTTTAATCGGATCTATTGAAGTATTAATAGCGTTCAGCGATCGCATTCAGTAAAAATAGATGAAATTTCGAGTCGTCTCCGAAAAATGAAGATTCATTACCAAGTATAATGAATACAAAGTTTATCCATAAACACATTCCCGAAATTTGTTTTGAGTGATTCCTATTTTGCTTTTAGTTACTTTTTGAATTTCATATTCAAGGTATGATTTCTGACTTTGAATTTCATTTTACTGTTGGCAAACAATTTATAAGTCTATCATTCTGGCTTAAGCTCTGAGAAATATTGAAAGAGTAACTATTCAAAAGAGACAGAGATCGAAAATATTCTTGAATGAATGATTCATAATGAATTTTCAGGTAAGGAATTGAGTTTCACATATATTACACAATCTACAAAGTGACATAGATCCATCCATTTAATTCATTTGTTCATTCAATTTGTTTATTGCAGACAAAATTATTTTCTTATTTTAACACTACCTGTATCACTTCAGTTTTCGTTCAAGTTGATATAATCTGCCTAACAACTATATCTACTGTTGGTTCCTTTGAAATATATTTTTTCACGAGTCGTTGAATTCTGCCATTCATTCGTTTTCGAAGAAGTCATCAGAATATCTGGTTGAAAATGAAGTTGCCGTTATTTCTGGAGTGATCTTTCGTTTCAGCATAAACCAAATCATTCAGATAAGGATTATACGAAGAAGGTCGCAAACGTCATCACTTTTCCAATTAAAAAGTACGTCTCTTTATGCCATGCGGAAAGGCGTTGATCAGGATCGGACATCTTCTGTTGACCGTTGATGGCTGTTGCTCACGCAATTTTCGGAATATTTCGTCGATTTCCCTACTGCTTTCCGGATATATCCGGAGAAATCCGGAAAAAACAGAAATTTCGGCTTTATTTTTCGAAAGATTCGAAAATAAATTGCACTTCCACATTGCCACTTTTGGCTTGCTACATTATGGTATCCGACGTTTCGTCTTCCGGCCACCATTATCAACTTTATTTTTTCTTAGGGGTGCTACATTGGATTCTTTCTGTTTTGACAAGAACCAGATTTTACCTTTTCAATGATGTATCATAAGTTATCATTCTTTTTAAAAAAATTGGAGATATCGAAAAAAAATTATTCTTATCATCATAGGCTTTGACTTTGGATGTTTCTATATTTGACTTTCAGTTTGTTACACTCAATGACATTTTGTTATTGCACAAGTCATTGAATTTTTGACGAAAAATGCATGAAAATGAACAATGAAGAAACAAGAGACATGATAAAAATTTATTACAAATACGTTGGAAACAGTGTTAGGACATAAAATACGGACAGTACGACACAGTAGAATGAATATTTATTGAGATATTGATCTATAGAAAAGCATGATATTAAAATGGACAAAACTTCTGATATCAACACTGTCAACACTCATATCGATTTTCAATGCGAGGTAAACACAAACACTCATCGATTTTCAATCCGAGGCAAACATAACCATCCGTACATTGTATTTTATACAGAACAGTTCGCTTCCTCAGATTTTGCAATGAGTTGCAATTTCAGAAATTAAAATCGAAAACGTTTCAGAATATGTATGACATTTTCTTTGATCTTCACCGACCTAGGATGGGACTAGAACAAAACAAAAATAGTTTCAAAACACGTCAGTTCTAAGGTGTCAACACTATTTAAGACATGAAGCTGCATTTTTACTAAGAATCAATTGTTTTGATGAACTGACATGTTTTAAAACAATTTTTGTATTTTACAACAAGTTGTTCTGTTTCCGTCCTGAGAAAAGAAGATAGAAATATCCAATATGTTTTGAAATTCATGAAATTGTATTTTTTGAAATTGCAAATTATTGCGAATCCTAAGAAACTGACTCGTGGTACAGTAGTCTGGACGCAGGAAGCTTTGCTTTACGAAAATTGAGGAAAATTGCTATAAAAATGTTGTTTATTCCAGGATTATGACAGTATGACTAATCATTAATTCAACTTGAGAAACGAAAAAAAATAGTATGAGCTTTCATATAGAAGAGAGATAGCTATCCGTATTACAGTCGTTTGACATTTCACATTATTTACATGCAGTTCATTGGAAAGTTTATTATTTCCATCTCGTCTACCACACGAACAATTATTGACAAAACATGATTAAGTTAACACAGCAAAAACATTAAAAAAAATCATAACTTAAAAAACTACAACATGGCGTAAAATATCACAATCCTAAATTTTCATAAAAACACTCTAGTATATAGTGTGCTTAATTCACAAGAAATTCCTTCAACTCTTTTTCGATCTTTAGAAATGTTTCGGCTTCTGTCATTGCTGATCGAAATTTATCAAATAAATATAGTTATGAGACTAGATGTCGGAATAGGTATTTTCAACTAATGTGTCTTTCTTATCAAACGACGTGTTTAGATCAAATATTTATTTTTGTTATTGTCCATGAGATAGAAAGTTTCGTTGATAAATAATGGAAACACAGTGAAAATGTCATTATTAATAAGAGGTGGTTGAATCCGTTTTGCATTGTACAGATATCTAACATATTTTTTGCAACACAATTACTGAATTAATGAGCTGTTCCCAATATACACCTCGAAATGCCAATCCATATTTCGAATGCAAATCAATTATTTCCCTTGATGTTCAATTATGGGTCATTCTATATGATAAATGAGATGGAGTGTTCTACAAGGTTCCGTTGGGAGGTCCGTAAATGACCGCAATAAAGCACCATAAGAAAAAGCATGGGATTTTGCCCTTGAAACGGCGACGGAATCGACGATTTCATGCTCACTGAAATACACTGCTATCATACAGGGTGGGGCACCGAAAACGAAACAGATTGAATGAATATTCGATCTGTTTCGTTTTCTCCACATAATCGTTGATGATATCAAACAACCGCCGACCTCATAACTATCATCAGTTCTCATTCACTTCCAATATTTCAGGTTGCTGTCGAGGCTAAGGACAAACGAAGGACGAGATGAATTTCTGTTGGACATAGAGCCAACCCCGTCACCATCAGCGGCGGGCGTCTCCCATACCCTACCGTGGGGCTATGTGGTGACGTTCTCTTTGCGGACATCCTGGGGCTCAACATTGAAGTCTCCTCCTGATTCCCCTTTCCACTCTTCCTATACCTATCCTTTTCCTAATCCCCAAACCCACCACTCCCGTATGTGGGAGGAATGTATATAAGTTTTTATTTTTGTAAATAGACTGTGAACAAAATACCTTGGAACTGTAGAAAGAAATTGGTTAATGAAGATTTTGATTTTGATCAAGACGCTAACGACCTGGGTTCAATTCTCATACCGATTTTTTAAAATTTCAATTTCCTATGAAATTTCCAGCCATTCGCCATTGGGAACACGTGACAGCCGCTTGGCTGGGTGGTCTATCTCGTTGAAGTGAAAACAATTTGAATTCTCGGCTGTGCGCGCGGTGGCTTCTGATTGGTCGACTATGTGATGGCAAAACTAAAGGAGTGAGGGTGGTCTGTGCAGGCGCTATCCCTACTGTCTGAATTGTGGATTACGAAATTTGTTGCATAGGCTTAATGCCTCTCGTACTCGGTTAGATAATGCTAGTAAAGACGGTTCTTTCTTCTACCGTAAGTGTTTTGTCAATTTTCATTATTTTAAATTCTTGAAACGAAATTAAGTCATGAAAACGATTTCATTATGAAAATAAGGTGATAGTTTGCGACATGCACAGATGTTCAGCAGTGAAGGAACAAACGCCTCTCTTCGTATACTGACTATCCTATTCCACCAGTGGACGTTTTGTAATCTCCTGCACGTGCTTGCTAATCCCCATTATGATTGCTTCTGTTTGGGATGCACCCCGACTAATATGAAAGGGTAATCAGACGAGATGATTCAGTTGTAGCCGTGGTTTAACGGGTTAATACGGTAATCATAATATCTGATTGGGAATTATTCTAACTAACCGTGTGCGATTTCTAGCAGTAGTACTATTGTAGTTTTACTAAAAAATCAACATTCGATGTTTCATATCCGTAGAATGAAATTAGACTTTTTTTGAAGTTCACTTGTTCTATTTTTCAATAGGCAATTATTTATGCTGATCGACATTGCTTTTGGAAGAAATCAGCGATTTTTATCGACTTTTTTGGGTATTTTCACCATCGACAATCTGAAGAATATAAAAAAATTGTATGTGAAAGCTGAAAAATTATACACATACCTACTTATCTTACTACTTTGGCATCTACCGAACGATCCAATGAAATTTAGTTTACGAATAGCAGCAAGATACATCATTTCGACCGTTGCTAGATCGTCTTTGATAAGATATGCCGCAGTAGCAGACGAAACGTCAGGTATAAAATTTGTTAGACAACTGACTGTCGTTAAAGCCTATACACCATGATAAAAAAACAAGTGTCAACAGAAATTTTCCAATTCTGAAGACGGATGCAAATTTCAGCCTCCGGAAAACAATTTCTTTGGTACATAAAACTATAAAACACCAAAAATCACTGACAAATAAAAATTTTCTTTTGTGAAAAATTCTTTGAATGTTCGGAATACCTTATCGGGATGAACTAGGAAGTTTGCTCCTTCTACATCTGTATAAAGTTCTCCATAATAATTTTTTCATATTTTCTGAATTTTGTAAAATGAAAGATGCAAATGTCCAAAGAAGATCATTAAATATTTATTTTTGTAATCCCATTCTTATATATCATCAGTTAGCACGGGTTTTTCCTTTTTGTTGAAAATTCTTGTTGGAGTTCAACCTAGGTACTGGGTATAAGTTGAAAGAACATAATCTTGTAAATAACTACGTACCAGTTGCTTTACTATCAGTAACATCAGGAATTATTAAGAAAACACCACACTTGTAAATATTTGGGATACATCAACATATCAAGCGATCATCAACATCAACATACAATCATCAAAATCAACAGGCGATATCATCCACTTTTGTCATCTTATTTGGTAAACATTGAATAGGCGAGCCAATTTCGCAAATAACTATAGACCATTTGGTTTTACTATCACTGACATCAGAAATAAATAACACACTCTCAAATATTTGAACGAGCATCAAATCAACAGGCGATAACACCCACATTTATCAACCTACTGGATACAGGTTGAACGGAAAGAAAATATTGCAAATAACTATAGAACCATTGCTTTACTAACAGTGAATCAGAAATCAACAAGGAGTCAACAGATACTCAAATATTTTGAGTACCTACATCAATATCTCAAGCTGTCATCAAAATTACCAAACTATTTCATCCACCTTTGTCAACCTACTGGGTGTAGATTGAAAGGGCAAGATTTTCTTGCCCTTTCAATCTAGTAAAGTAACTAGTTGCTTTACTATCAGTGAATCCACACATCATTAGAGTATCAACAGAATCCTGAGCATTTGGAATAGGTACATCATCATCACAAGATATCACGAAAATCAACAGGCGATATCACTCATCTTTGTTAATCTATTGGGTGTAGGTTGAAAAGGCAAGAAAATATTGCTAATCACTATGCTTTACTATCAGTGGTACCAGAAATCATTATGGAATCAATACATTCCAAACATTTGGAATACATCAACATCTCAAGTGATCATCAAAATCAAAATGCGATACCACTCACCTTTGTCCACCTATTGACTGTAACTATACACCGGTTGCTATCAGTGACCTCAGAAATCGTTAAGGAATCAACACACTCTCGAATATTTGGAATAAATCAACATCCCAAGCGATCATCAAAATCAAAAACCAAAGTAAGCCACATTTGTCAACCTATTGGGAATGAGTTGAAAGGGCAAGTAAACCTGATATCATCAAGTGATATCATCATTCAGAAATCAACACACTTTTAAACATCTCAAGCGATCAGCAAAATCAACAGACGGTATCACCCACATTTGGAACAATGCAATATCTGTTGTGTTTGATATTTCCAAGGCATAAGTGCATGTCGGGTCAGAGGGCTTACTAATTAAACTTCGATATTAAGGCTTGTCAGATCGGCTTTGTTCAAAAGTTTTCTCTTTACCGTCAACGCTGGAATTTCCCAGATATATTGGAATAGACAACAAATCCTTTGCATACTTAGATGTCCGAATATCTGCTGCCAATATACAGGGTGTTTCAGAATTCGACGGACAAACTTATACCTCGTCATTCCTCTTGCAAAATGATGAAAAATGAGGTGGGACATGTGTGTCCGGAAATGAGCCGTTTCAGAAATACAGGGCGTTGAAGTTGCAAAATAAAAAGACCCTTTTCGTCGTAGCTCCCGGACTAAAAGGAATAAATTAATGAAACTCAGCAAATCGATTACGAGCTAGAATGTGCTTCCTCCAGTGGTATGTTTGCTTCAGTATCAGTAGCCAGTGGCGTTCCAGCGGGGTAATAGCTTATATTTCCCCCCTTATTTTTTACGCCACTGACTTTATATCCACAACCGTCTTTTTTTGAATTCCTTGATCAATTTTACGTAAAAACCAAATAAACATTCACTATGAAAAAACCAGTAGTTGTCGAGAAAAATTGAGTTGAACTGATAGGTGCATTCTCATATGGGAATATTAATAATCGAGTAAAATAATCGAAATTCCAAAACCGAAATTATTTGAACTCTTTCATCATTCTACCATTCATTGTGTGCTTGAAAAATTATTCACTTCGGCAACACATTGCGGATTTTCTATCATTTTACCAACTTTTTTTGCAGATATGTTGTGAGCCCGCAGACCTACTGAATGGCTTTACCTCGAGATTTATTTTTTAATAAAATGTTCCATCCAAACGATTTTCAAAGACAATTACGAATAGTTGGCAAAGATGAACTCAGAATGTTTTATCGAATTATCTTCTCTCACTGGGTAAAAATCCAAGTTTTATCGATATTCTCGAGTTCTTCAGCCACTGGTTGAATAGTTTCAGAATACATTCACGTGACTTATAACAATCTTTGATCCACCTAAGCGATGAGGATTACTTTATTCATTGACAACAATAAATTTGTTAGGGGATTGTGGAAATGAAATGAGATTCGTATGACACTTCCAAGTTAACGTAGCTGTCAGAAAGTGTTTGATTGTGTATTTCGTATAATAAAAATGAATTTTACATTCGAAGAGTTAGCGGACATGCACCTTATTTATGGAAAATCGGGACGAAATGGAAGGTTGGCACAAAGAATGTATCGTGAAAATTTTCCTGGAAGAAATAGAATTCCTAATTGGAAAACGTTCGAAAACGTGGACAGAAGACTCAGGGAAACAGGAAGTTTTCTAATTACCAGAAGGAATGCAGGTATACAGAGAATTGTAAGAAATTATATCACAGAAGAGGAGATATTGAACTATGCTGCTGAACATCCGTCTAAAAGTAGTAGATCTATAGCTAGAGTGCTGCATGTGTCTTCATCATCTGTTTGGAGGACTTTGCATGAACAGCAGTTATACCCATATCGACTGAGAAAAGTTCAGGCACTGAAACCAGAGGACTATCCAGATCGAATTGAATTTTCCCGATGGTTTTTAAGTATGTGGAGAAATAATCCGGAATTTATCAAGCAAGTGTTATACACTGATGAGGCAAAATTCACAAGGGAAGGTATTTTCAATTCTCGCAATAGCCATATTTGGGCCGAGGAAAATCCTTTTGCTATTCATCCTCATGGCCATCAAACAAAATTTTCATTGAATGTTTGGGCAGGAATAGTAGAAAACCGTTTAGTTGGTCCTTATCTTTTACCAGATAATTTGAATGGGGACAATTATAGCACTATGGGGACAATTATAGCACTTTCTTGGGAGAAGTATTGCCTGAATTGTTAGAAGATGTTCCTCTGACTATCCGGAATGGAATGTGGTTTCAGCACGACGGTGCTTCTGTTCATTTTTCGTTAGCTGCTAGAGAGTACCTAAATCGGAAATTCGGTGACAATTGGATTGGTCGAGGTGGACCCCACAAATGGCCTGCCAGATCACCAGATTTGAATCCTGTTGACTATTTTCTTTGGGGTCATATGAAGTCACTGGTTTATGAAACAGAACCAAAAAGCCAAGAAGAATTAGTCGCCCGCATTCAAGCTGCATCGATAACGATTGCCGAAAATTTAGAATCATTTGAAAAAGTGCGATTTTCTATGTTGCGCCGTTGCAGATCGTGTATAAGTGTTGACGGAAAAAATTTCGAACAATTACCCTATTGATTATTCATCAGATGTTCTCATTATTATTCTAAAGCACATTTGAATTTTCAATGTAAATTTCAAAAAGAAATTCGTGTTTATGACTCACTGTTCTAGAATTTCAACAGTATTGTTTCTTATCACATTATCTAAAATATGTGTAGAGAAGGTATATTTTGAACATGATATTTCTACTCAAAGATGAATTATGAGTACCAACATCCAACTAAGAGTTATGTAATTAGCTGTAAATAGACAACTTCCATTTCTTCATTTATTTAAAAAACTTCATTTACTGACTAGAGTTAGCGAAGATCTTATCAGATGGTTATTCAAATAAATTGACTTCTTCCAAATACATTTCTTTTTTTCAGGCGTATAATTAGAGTCTACTGGTAAAATTTTGTTTTTCGGCTTCATCTGTGAAAATTTGAAAACACTGTATACTTTGAGATTGTTTTTCATTTTCTTATTAATGAATATTCTTCAAGATATTTACGATTCTACAAAGAGAAGTGTGATTTCACGAATGGGAAAGACAGGATAATTGTGAACAAAAAATAATTTTCCCAAAATCCAGAATAATGGTGTTATTTTAGGATTATTGGAGCCTAACTCAGTCGAGATTCCGAATGATCGCAAATTTTATTTGGGGTCACTTTTTTTCAGATCACAAAGTCACTCGAAGATCTGAGAACAATGAAAACATTTCAACAATGAAATCTATTGACAAGCACGAAAATGAGCCTCAAGAGTTATGATTTGTCATTACAATATGCTAAACATAACAAAAATTGGTACGATGATAGAAAACCCACAATAATTACCATCACTTGCAAGCGCTAAATCAATGGTAAAATCATAAAAGAGTTCAAATAATTTTGGTTTTGGAATTTCGATTATTTTAATCGATTATTCCCATATAAGAATGCACGTATCAGTTCAACTCAATTTTTCTCGAAAACTACTGGTTTTTTCATAGTGAATGTTTATTTGGTTTTTACGTAAAATTGATCAAGGAATTCAAAAAAAAGACGGTTGTGGATATAAAGTCAGTGGCGTAAAAAATAAGGGGGGAAATATAAGCTATTACCCCGCTGGAACGCCACTGGCTACTGATACTGAAGCAAACATACCACTGGAGGAAGCACATTCTAGCTCGTAATCGATTTGCTGAGTTTCATTAATTTATTCCTTTTAGTCCGGGAGCTACGACGAAAAGGGTCTTTTTATTTTGCAACTTCAACGCCCTGTATTTCTGAAACGGCTCATTTCCGGACACACATGTCCTACCTCATTTTTCATCATTTTGCAAGAGGAATGACGTGGTATAAGTTTGTCCGTCGAATTCTGAAACACCCTGTATATATTCGCCGACAACAAGTCAATGAAGTTGGAAAAAATCAAATGAGGGGTGACAGAAACAAGTAGTATTTAATGCTACGAAAACTGAGGCACAATCTTCTCTAAGGAGACAGATGTGGCGGAACCGGGCATGATGTCAAGACATCATTCTGCTATTGGTTTTTTTGGTGTCAAACTGAATGTCAACGTGTCTTAACAAAATCATAATATTGGAATAGCCAGAGTTTTCTGAAAAATTCGAAACGCTGTTTCGAACTAGAAAATTGGAAACACTTTAGTTATTCAATAATTTATGAAGCTCACATTAAACCTTGTGGATTTGGCCGCGGTGGTAGTGCGCACGACCCACGATCGGAAGGCTGTGGATTCGATTCCAGCCTCGACCAGATATTTTTCTCGAGAGAATGTATCTGGTTGAAGCTGTGATGATTCTGCAACCATGTTAGGAATCACACGTTGAAAGGTAAGACCTCGTTAGTCCTTAGCTCGCACAAGTTTCTCAAATTCTGAAAGTTGTTGTTGGCGACAGCTGATTAGCTGATCAACGGAAAAACAGATTTTAAAAAGATGTTTAATATTAGAATATTGCTCACATTTATTGGACTTCTCCTCTGAGATTGCCGGGTTTTATCCAGAAAGCAACTTCAATACCATGGATTATCGAAGGGTCTTGCATAAAAAGTTTTTACTCAGCGACAGTTCAGTGTTTTATAAAATTTATTAAATCCTCCATATTTCTTTTCCACTTCATTCAAGCAGAGTTGATTCATTGGAACGGTCGTCAGCTTCAAAGAATACAACTGTTGCCTTTAGAAAAAGGTCGTCTCGATACAGTAAAAAAAGTAATTTTCAATATCTGAGTGTTTTTCCCTCGCATCTTCTGTCGCCGAATTCCTTAATTAGAAACTCCCTGATTTTCGAGCGGCTTTGAGTTTTAATTTGATATGATATTCCCTTTGAAACTTTTACACGTCTTTAATTTTTAATTTATTTAATTAGGAGCGAAAAGTTCTGGATTACTGTGGGATTTCTTCACCTCCACACTACAGTCGAATATAAAAATTATTCGCTGAGCGAGACCGGAGAATTAATTCGTGACGTTAATTTGATAGCATATACGAATGGAAATAAAGTACAATGATCCCTTCAATAATTGCAAACGTAAAAGGATTACAAATAATCAAAAATAATAAATAAAATATTTGTATAACCAAGTGTATGTGTGAGTTTTTCTATAATTTTCTCACTGAAATTATTGAATATATCTCTGAATTAATGTTTGATATGTCGTCGATATTACCTCGTTAAGGTCCCACGTCTTAATTTTATATTGCGTTACGTTTATTTCAATTAACGAATAATAAATCGGTCCATCTGGTTTCATTACTAGATAAGTCACTTTCAACAAATTTTTCAGGAGACAAAAAACTAATGAAATTGATTTTTTCCAATCGAAACACAATACTTTTTCACAACATCTCATAACGTAGGAATTCACACCATTTTACACGTAGACACTTTGGAACTCAAAAAAAGAATCTTTATTTATAAAAAAAATGTTGATATCATTATCAAAAATGTTGTGCCTTATCTGAGTTTGAATTTAGATGACTCAATATTATCAAAATCAATTTTGTATTGTCATTATGATTATTCATCTGAAATAATTGTTTGCCTTAAAAACCAAAACTTTTATTTATTACTAGCTGACCCTGCGCCTTAGAGGCAATAAAAAAGCACATATATGATTTTATTAATTTATTTTTTTCAATAATCAAGTATTTCAATTATTCTTTATTAGGTTGCACTCTTCAGTTAAGCACCTTGTGATACTCGACATTTTTTGTTTTATTATCCACAAACTTTCAAGGATTGGCCTTGTGATTTGTTAATGGTCATGGCGAATGCAAGACGAATTGGAAATTGTAGTCTATTGAACTCAAACGGCATATCGGTTGGGATCATCGGGATCCTCGGAATGAAAACTTCCTCACCTTCGAATTCTCCTTTGAGTATCGTCTCGTGAATCACATTGTTCATCAATTTACTTACCACCAAACGTGTACCGTTGCAAAGTTTTGGTGGGTTTATGTTTCGAAGCATGATTACTACAGAGCCATCCTTCAGGCGTAAATTGTGCGGTGGTAAGCCACCGTTGGTGGCTTCATCTTCATTTGTTACACAGTCAATTGATTTGAATGAATGCATTGTTCCAATGATATCATTCTGAATTATGTAGTTTAGGTCATCTACATCTTCATTCTTAGCCGGTAAAATTGCTCGTTCACTCAACCATTCATTATTTTTGTAGTTAGTATTATGTTTGGGAATACTTTGCTGATAAGTTCGTCTTTCGATTTTCGATGAGACAAAGTAACAGAAATTCTGAGGAAATGAAATCAATCCGCTCGATTCGGTACTCGACCATTACCGAGAGTCAGCAATTGCTCAGAGAAATCTTCAGCAAATATATCATTAGACAATGCAACTCTCATGTTTGTTGTCAGCTGAAGTTTCTTCACATAGCGCCATAGATTCGATGATTTGAGGCAAGCGTTTATTTTGTCGGCAGCCGTTGATCTTGGAATTACTGGCAGTGTTTGGCGGAAATCGCCAGACAGTAAAATCATTGCACCTCCACCTCGAGTCATTGCGTAGATCTTGCAATATTCGGTTAAGTTTGTTTGCATGGCGTTTGTGCGCCATTGTGCATTCGTCTCATAAGATGATTTTCGATGCTGATAAAACTTTGGCCATTGCGGAGTTTTTTAAAATATTACATGTTGGTTCTTCAATAGTTTGAAGATTTAACGGCAATTTTAATGCTGAATGAGCCGTACGGCATCCTAACAATGTGGCTGCTATTCCAGAAAAAGCAACTGCAAGCGCAATGTTGGATCTCGCACGAACAGTAGCTAAAACTAATGACATCAGGAATGTCTTACCAGTTCCACCAGGGGCATCCAGGAAATATAAACCACCATTTCCATCATCAATTGCCTTCATTAACTATTGAAAAAATTACGTTTAGCTGTCATTTACCTTTTTTGTTATTCCATGTCAGATGCGTTTTTGTTATACCACGTTTTATAGTGACTTCTTAGTGACTTCACGGAAACGCGGTCGAACGGGATAAAAAGTATCCTATGTCCCTCTCCTCGTTCTAAGCTACCTCTCCAACAATTTTCAGCCAAATCGGTTCATCTGTTCTTGAGTTATAAATAGTGTAACTAACACCACTTCCTTTTATATAAATAGATTTCTTGACAAATATTTTCTGTCAGTAGTCACTGTTTCGTGATGTTTTCAAGATTTGATCTTCCACAAACTAGATCAACACAAAATCTCTAACACGCTAATTATTCTGCATCAGCATATGCAAAAATGATAAAAGTTTTAACAAGGACCTGAACGACATACATCATCAAGAAGGATAGATAGATTATACCAAGAGCTCGTGAAACAAACATTATCTATAGTTCTACGTAGAACGTAGAGAGAAAAGGCTCTCTAACTGTGCTCTATGTGAAAAAGCTATCGGAGAGAATCGGATCTGATTCCAACTCATAACCTGCTTTAGATTCGGCTATGAAATCTTCAGCAACTTTCTCAACTTCATTAAAAGAGTTCAAGATTACAAGAAGAGGCATCTAAAAACGAAGAAACTCATCTTAGTTTTCTGTGCAAAGCAAGAGATATCATCGCTGAAACTATTTGTGTTTCAGTGAAAATCAGTCTTCCAAAAAAAATTTGAACGTATACCGGAACGACATAGCACTGAATTGATTGTATCCTCAAGACATTTACCATGACAGAGATTTGAAGCACAGGACACCAACAGAAGATTAACAATAATCGTTAGACATATCTTATGAGAGACGGTGTTATCTCCGCGAAGATCGACAGCAATTCCAAGATCCGCCAAGGCATAAAGAATAGACAAAACAGAGTTGCAAAATATTGGGAATCTTTAACCAACAGGAACGCAAAGTTCCAACATCCTACACTATCCATGGACAAAGAGGAACACTGAATAGTTTGCGGAGTGGAGACACTATAAAGACTCTACCTCTAAACGAAGGAAAAAAACCCATGAACGCAGAGTTCTGCAAGCAGAAAATCGAAAGCATCCTTCAAAAAGTGAGAAATTACCATAACATATCCCACTGTATCGACAGAGAGAAAGATGTATGGCATCAGCACTGACACAGAACATGCCTCTTCAACTGTAAAGGTTACCAAAGATTTACAAAAAGGAAGTTTCTTTTAGACTATTTAGACCGATCATCAGTTCCAGGAAATTGTATATCCTTCTTTTCAGCGAGATTTCCATCGCCAATAAATAATGTAATCGCTACAAGGAGAAAACTACTGTGCAGTATCTGAATTTTGAATATAATGCTGCTTGTTCAAGCTTTTATCTTTTGTAACAGGACGGAAAGCATCAACAAGGAACTGGAGTATATCGAAAGGAATCTCCAACATAATCAATGCAAAAATCTGGTAGAACAAAAAATGAGGAAATAACGAAGCGAAAAAATGTGATCTTGGTAATAATCCGCCATAACCCCAGGAAGACCAAGGCAACAAACGAGAAGACTAAATAAGGGCCTAAATAAGGGCCATTTCAATTTGTTAATAACAAAAATGGAATCGGCACGTGATTTGAAGATTATTGGATGGAAAATTCGATGATTCATAAAATAACTCAAAGAAGCGGTTCAGCGAAACGGGGCATGACGTCACCAGATATGCGGAACCGGTTAGGAATTAGATTCAGACGTTCATAAGTAAACGGTGTTCAATTATATTTTGGTTGTTTGTATTCATCATCTTGTGGAAGTATGATGAATGAAAATATCTCAAAGAAGTATTGTGTAGTACATGGGAGCAGTACATGGGATCATTGGACCTATCAGCACAATATCAACCAGACTCAAGCCGAAGTTTACGACAGAGGAATAATGGTTTCTAAAAATGTTCAAAAAGACCGTATGCATACTTTACAACAATGCATTTATTCAACTCAGTACAGAAATTGGAAACGTATGGAAATATTAAAAATTACGAGAGAGAGCAAATTGCATTTGACCGATTTTTAAAAAATCATCTAGATTCTGGATGATCATTAAAAAGTGTAAAACACAAGCATTCTATTCTTAGTTTGTATTCTTACTGATCGAAGGAAGGTTATCACGGCGCCCCGAACGTAAAGACTACACTAGATATTTAATTAATAAAAGTAGGTAGGTGGCTGTCTGAACGGATTGCATTTTGCAATTACCGATATTATCATATTATCAGAGGATTATTATTAATAGGTACTTATGTGTTACCTTTACTCTCAGTTATCTATGTTGTAAGTCGTTGTACCTTGAGACTCACCCGTGGCCCACGGCGCCCCAGTAAAGGTTCCACGGCACCCCAGGGCGCCGCGGCGCACACTACACATAATTATAGATACTAATAATTGAAACACAGTGAATAATTCGGTTTTAAATATTTTTTACTATTCTTTCAACTGATTATTCAAAATTCATTTGAAACTTTATGTATTTTTGTGCCCCGTTTCGAAACCTCCGCCTACCCGATTTCGCGATATTGAATTAAAGCAATTTCTAGCCGACAAAATGATGACAAAAGAGGAACATGTCATGCATTTATTCGTCGCTTAAATCGTAACTGATTAGTTTCCGGCGATCGAGCCTTGGCCCGACGGGCACAATGGAACAATCATTTTATTATAGTTGAATAATCGGAAGTGAGTGCAAATCGGATGGAAACCAATTTTCGAACGCGCGCTATGTACGAAGAAAAAATCATTGCAACGCTATATAAAGTGGGCGTAGGAACGTCATTCAAATAGAGACGGCAGCATTGAACGGTTGTTCCAGAAGACTCCAGAAATCAAAATGAAACGTGCCTACTATCATAACGGGGTTGATTGGGACGGCAACAGGTTTTACGGATGACATAACCGTCATGGTCACTCAGAGTTCTGAATATATGCTGATGAATAAACACAATATCCCAAAATATATGGAGAAACGAATGTTGAACGTGTTCCCGGACCACATAACACCGAAATACATGTTCGAAACAAGGTTGAAGTCTATAATCGACCAGAGTGGAGAATAAACAGTCGTCCTAAGAACAAGTTTGGCAGGAACACCTGGTATACAGACGGGTCGAAAATCGTACATGAAACGGAAGCTCAACTGACTGTGCGGAGAATATGCAAAATTGCAATGCCTAAGGAACATTAATTTGGGGTCTCAAAGAAATGGGCAGAACAGCCACGTTGCACTTGGAGCACTGACGAACCCAAAAGTCACATCCAGACAGAATTTCGTGATGAACTGAGGAACTGATTGTATATATATTGCGTGCCAGGACAATCAGGTATCGCAGGTAACGAAAAAACTGATGAGTGTGCCAGACATGGATCATCAACTCTATATATAGGCACTGAACTAGAGTCTTGAGTACGGAACTAGATTGGAAAGTAGGTTTATAAGAAACATCGAGCGTACTAGGAAAACACACCCGTGATCGCACGGGAAACCTTAATGAAGGGACCGTCCTAGAAGAGAAGAACTACTTCAACAAAGAAGGGATCAGCTCAGAACAATTACAAGGAATAGGGCTGTAGAACGAAGAACTCAATTGTAGGCAATGCAACGAAGGAACAGAGACAGCTTGTAATATTTTATGCGGATGTGGGACACTGGATCTCAGGACACAAAAACTCATGGACGACCGAAATTTTGTTCAGGAGTATATGACATTCATCCAGAAACTACAAACTAGTACGGGTCATGAGATTGTTTGAATGGCTGTCATAGAAAAGATGGGAAAGAAACGCAATAAGTCCATGGTGCTACAATGTTTTCCAGCTCATAAGTAGTAAGAAAGAAAATATTCCGAATCAGAAAAGCCATAGTAATGCCAAGCGTAACCTTGGAAGGCCTAGACGTATATTGGACTAAGGAATGGCATTTAGAAATCATAAAGCATCATTCAGTAGATAGCACCAGTTTCACTGGAACGCTAGCACTGATTCCGTATCTATCTCTCTATATCTATCTATACCTCCCGTATCTATCTAAAAGAAATCTCTTTGGCAAGAAACAAACCTCTATAATCTCCTAATATAAACTTATTTATGTTTTCGCCTTCTTATTGCAGATAATATAACCGAGCCTAAGGAAAAATATTCCATAATAATGGACAGATTAGAATACGTAGTATGTTACAGATATTCAACGTACAATTCCCAAGTTTAATATACCAGCTTTCGAAGTAAGAATTGCCAAATGGCCAAATTGGGTAACTGATGAGAAAGTCACGCAACGCTTGTCAGATGGCTGGGATTGAATCATATAAGTGTATGAATGTCTTCACGTTCTATCATCGAAAGTAGATTTGTTTCATCCGTGACATGAAGTTATAATGTTATAAATGAACTGAGTGCTTCTTTATTCTTGTTACATTATCAAGAACGGTGCTGATGAGGTAGTACTAGAAGTGTCTTATTTCGAAGTTCGCCAAGTGAAATTTCATATCGTAACTTTGTCATTCATTATATTCTCAACGAGTTTGTACTCAAACTGGAATAGAAAAAAGTTATTTTCCTACAATTCAATGTTCATGTGACAGTAGTTGTCTCAAAAGGGCTTTTTCTTCCAGTTTGTATCTGAAAGTAACTTCTATGCTTTATTTGCACATCTTTGTGAATAATTTATTTTTGAAAGTAATTGATTCTTATTTTTTTCAGAAGTTTTAAAAATTTAGCTTTTTTCCCCCTTTTATTTAAACAAGTTATACAGTGCATTTCTTTAATGTCCCCCCTTTATTTTTTGAACGGGTCAACGGAAAAAATTGAAATTTGGGAGGATGGAATCAATGCATGAATACGTTATTTTGAAGTGAAATTGACAGATGAAACTTTCAAGATGGCGACTGGGCGCCATTTGGGAAAAAAATTAAATGGAAAGGGGGATCTTGTGACACATCATTTTGAAGCTTCTGACGAATATCTCACAACCCTAGAATATGAAATCAATATTTATACCTACTACAAAATGGCGGAACATTCAATAATTGCCTGAATACATTGACATTCAACTACATAATGAGAGGTAATACACTTGGAGTCAGTTCAGAAGATGCTCGAAATGGTTGCCTTAAACTTCTTGACATATGAACAGCCTATTCGATACTTCACACATTTTCGAACACAGTAACGTCAATATCTCCACAAAGATTTACTATTTTCTGCCGTATATCCAATATTGAAGCAGGTTCAGCTTCGTACACCTTTTGCTTCGAATAGCCCCATAAAAGAAAGTCCAAAGGTATCAAATCTGGTGAGCGGGCTGACCATTCTGTAGGTCCTCGACGTCCAATCCAACGACCGGGAAAAGTAGTATCCAAATAGTTTCTTACTTGTCTGGAGTGATGTGGTGGTGCTCCATCTTGTTGGAATACAATATCCATATCGAATTAATTAGGATTAGTTTTGACGATTTCAGTGATGAGAGGGTCAACAGTAGTTTCCAGCCTATTCAAATACAGTTCCCCTGTTAAATTTTGATCGATGAATAGAGGTCATACAATATGGTTTTCCAATATTTCTGGCCAAACGTTAATTTTTTCTGGGTATTGAGAAAACCGAAAACTAAATGGGACTATTCCAACTGAACAATGATGTTCATTGTCGTACTGACATTTTTTGTCGTTTTTATAAACAAAAAATAACTTAACAAACCTTATTGGGTTGTTGGAATTGCCATATGGCAGATAAAAAGGAGGAATATTTCTAGAAATATCGATATTAATGTGTTTGTCTTCAGGAAATTATCAAAAGTTCCGTCATTTTGCAATAGGTGAAGATGTTGATTTCATATTCTAGGGTTGTGAAGTTTTCGTCAGGAGCTTCGAAATGATGTGTCGCAAGACCCTTCCTTAATTAATTAAATTTTTTTCCAGATGGCGCTCAGTCGCCATCTCGAAAGTTTCATCTATCAATTTCACTTCATGCATTAATTTCATCATCCCAAATTTCAATTTTGTTACAAAAATAAAACGGGGTGGGAAATTAAAGAAATTCACTGTATATAATTATGTTCATTGAAGAAACTAGTTGTTGCAGACGGTCTTATTTTTTCAGTTTTTATTTAAAAATTATATTTTTTATTCATTAATTTCTGTGCTTCAAACAATTTTTTTTTGTTTCACATAAATGGAGAAGAAACACCATACTAATTTTACATAAGGTTATGTTTTGTTCATTTGTTCATATCTGATCAATAACTGAAAATCATCATTGCTGAGAAATCCTAAATAATCCTAGATTCACTGTGAAGCCAGATATTATTGTAATTGTATACTAGACAACGTTACAAAACTTGAGATGGTTAATTATTTATTTGTGGCTCTGATATTATTCGGCCATGTTTTAGCTCTAATTCATAACCATGTTCTTTTACAAAGGAGTACATAAATAATTTAGCTCAGTTCTATGAACACCGTTCCTTTCAAAATGTAATTTGAATTCTTGCAGACAAAACAACTCTGAATTATTAAATGTCTAGTTACTTGTACTTCGCCAACAATGAGTTCATATTGAAATACATGAAAGCAAACTCATGAGTATGGTATTGCATTGTCATTTTTGAATATTTTCATCACAATAATCTCTGTTTGGCGTTTTGTCATGAGTGAAAGAATCAGGCAATCAAAATATTTAATGAGTTTCCCGGCAACTGCTCCTCATAGCAAACTGAGATATATGCAAATATATTCATATCACGTTGATTTTATTTAACAAAGAATACCTGTGCCTATACAGTGAAAGGAAAAAGTGGAGTGATCAGTAGAAGCACAAAAAATATAGTTAATTCATTTATTCATAAATTTTTTTTCAAAACCAGTTGAGAAGAGAAACAGCAGCCAATTTTTATCAGAACCAACACTATCATAGAAATCATATGGAATCTTAAAGAAAATATTATATGAAATATTTTTTTTCCACCAGAACAAAATTGTTTCTTTGTTTGTATCATGTGGAGATGACTACTCCTCACAAGTAATGTTAATGTTTTTATATGCATCTACATGAATCATTACCTTGCATAATGAGAGTTAATTGATTAATTGCCATTAATTTATTATCGTCCTATTGTTATTTACTACCTGACTGATACCTAATCTTCACCTTTTTTTCCACCTGAAATTATGTACTAGTGCGAACGATAAACTGTCAGAAATGGGACCTTTATCACCCTTCATATTACTCCACATTTTTTTATATCTAAACTTTAGAAGGCATCTAAAACCTTGTCTTGTACCGGTCTCAACAAATTCAGTCATTTCTCACTTATTCTAAGGCCATTATCTACGATATGTTGAGCAACACAGGACTTCTCTGTTCTATAAAAGTGAAAATGTGAGATATATTCCTTGTAGCGAGCTATTATAGTCGACTTACTTTGACCGATATATTTTTATTGCAATCCTCACAACTCATTTCGTAAATCAAGAAACTTTCCTTATCCGTCGTCCTGTCTTTCGAGTTTTCCAACACCTTTGTTTTGATCCATTCCATACTAGAGATTCCAAATTCCACTCAGCAAAAGAAAATATACCCTAAAATAATCATTTTCAAAATTGAAATTAGTCTAGTTTTTAAAGTTCAGAAGAAATTTTCGAATTCTTCAAAGTTTTTTATTCATTTTTCGAAATTTGCCATTATACACATAAACTTTTCTTTTGAATCACACCACCCACCTACCAAAATAAACACCAAAACCCTACCTTGACAATAATAACAAAAAAAAACAAGAAAAAAAAACAAAAAACTTATGAAATTAGTTTAATAGTACCTGTGTAAATATTATTGTTCTACTATTAATGATAATTATATGTATTACCTACTGTTGTATCCTATACTGTATAAATATTATCATTTATATCACGCACAAGCTTTAAGGTTTCAGTGAGGTCTATTTTCAAAGTTGGACAGCCTTTTTTTCTTTCTGTATTTTTCTATTTTTGAAAATAAACATTATTATTATTATCATTTGTGAACACCGTTTGAATATTCATTGGATAGTTTTTGACTTTAACAGATAGACAAGCAGACGCGGAGGCAGGGCTTTATTTTATAAAATGTAGTGATAATAAGTAGAGCTTTTCACCCTGTATATATCAATTTCACCGACGAATGAAAACAACAAAACGAATGGTCATTGTTGCTGGTGGATTACTCAGCGGAAATAACTCGACAATGCTACCAAAGGAAAAACCGCGGGATTTTCGAGCCACTTCAATTATTCAAAGTAGTAATAATGTTGTTATGAATAATAAGTCAAGCGTTTGTGGAGCTCAGAGGCAAGCAATACATAATAAATGGTATAGCAGCTTAATTATTTGCCAGGTCGGCAACGTTCCATGGATTTCTAGAACGAAACGCAGTGGTGATAAGTCTTGGAAATTCTACGAGGTTTCAAATTGAACAATATTTCTGTCTAATTGAATTTATAAAATTAGTGGACTCACTGATTAAATTTTTACGAATAAGTATAAGAGTTAGTTGCCCATATGAGAATCTCCAAAAAATGCTCAACGATTCAACTATTTTTAAGGTCGCCAAATTTTGTTCTATCTGGAAGCAAGAGTGCCACCAGGTGCAGTTTTTTCTCTACACCTTTCCTCGGTGTATAAAGCAGACGTGCCCAAGTTAAAGAACATCTTCAACAAGTTGACTCTTTACGCAGACGACACAGCTCTGCTGGCAAAATCCACCAAATATGCGCTGATAACAGAATATCTGTATAAACCCTGACAAGAGTCAGGCGATACTATTACTTGGAGGAAGATTCACCGGGAAGAACACGTCGTTTTCAAATGGGCAGGAGATTCTTTGCTCAAACAAACCAATATACCTGGGAGTCACCATCGACCGAAATCTAACATGAAGGTCCTATATCACACAAAGGCTGGGGCTGGTGGAAGCCGCTTGGCACAACTTCTTCCTCATCATCGGATGCAGAAGTAACATGGATCTTCATGTGAAACTGCTTCTGATCAAGTGCGCAGAAACATACTGATCCAAAAGTTCATGAACGTCTGCTTGCGGCCGTAAACGCTCCTAGATGCATCCGATGAACCAAGTTGAGAACACTTTCGGGCGAATTTGAACACACCCTAGCCCAGTGCTGCGTGATCTCAAAGATGCAATAGAGTGCATCTTGTAGACAGGAACGACCCCAGATATCGCGAGAGGTTCAAGCATACGAGACCGACAAAGCAGAACCAGAGACCACATCTGAGAGTCGCCTTAGACGACTCCGGTAAGTGTATAAACTTCACAGAACACACAAAATCCGATTCGTACACACACGCAATCCAGTTCTTACACACACTCGTCTCCAGCTACGTACAGGGGACCACCATGCCTACACTATACACACTAGAGTCAGGTTTAACAAGTCATCAGATAAAAATAGACCATAAGCATGTAAGTATAAATCTTGATGAAGTGGCAAGAAGCAAATTGAGTACCGCTAGGAAGTGAGCGAGGGTTGATGGAAGAGATTCTGGTTTCTGCACATAGTAACCGTGTGAGAAATATTAGGTCTCAGGAAACTCAACCTTAGATGATGGAATGCATTCATGGTTCAGCATGACACCAATGATCAGACATATATGGCGAGTCGGAACAGCACTGTATGTTGTTTGATCACGAATACTTGGTTTTATTGGGCTCTGATTTTACTGACCTATTCCTACATGATTACATTTACCTCCTACCGCCCTCCTGCATCCAATATGGAAATGTACATGTCAGAAATTGAATCCTATTTATCATCTCTTACAGGGCCCGACTTGATAGTATTTAGGAGAGATATAAATATCATTATAGCAAACAGTACTGATGCATTACTTAACAAATACTCATGCACAATGGCTGAATTAGGTTTTATTTCATGTATCAACAAACCTACTAGAATTACTACTATTAGTAAAACTTCAATAGATCACGCCTATGTGAAATTTTCCAGCAACATGATGAAGAAAACAGATATCAGTCCCTATATTTTTAAATGCGATATAACCGATCACTATTTAGTACTCATGTCGATCAAAGTTGACACTTAAACTAATAATATCAATACATGTGAATCGTATAAAGTTTTGAATCATAACAAATTTGAAAAATATTTGAAACGAGAGAATTGGGAAACAGTACTTCATTCAGAAAACCCACATATGGCCTACGAGCTATTTTTTGGTAAACTATCAAAGTATTTAGATAATTGTACAAAAATTAGGATGAAGTCAAAGGAACTGCTTAAAATAAAACCATGGATGACAGACGGTCTGCTTAAAGCAATAACTCACAGGGACAAATTAAAACAATTTTTTTTGAAGAATTCTACAATAAAAAATGAAACTGAATAAAAACTGTATAGAAATTACTCAACTAATCTCCTATGCGTATCAAAAAATGAGTATTATTCACATAAAATTGTGGAAGCAAAATATGACATGAAAAAAATCTGGAGCAATATGAATGAAATAACTAAGCAAACCAGGAATAAAATTGAAACATTTTGATATTGTAGCTGACAATGAACTTGAAATTCCATCAGATACAGAGAAAGCCAATTATTTTAATAAGTTTTTTGTTGAAATTGGGGAAGACATGTCCCGAAAAATCGAGAAACCCAAAACTACCATTGTTGAAAACCATGTAAACATGTGCAACTCATTATTTCTTCAACCGATAACAAATAAAGAACCAATCAATGTTATAGCTGGACTCAAAAATAGCACATCTCCTGGAACTGATGGAATGTCTGTTGATATTATTAAAAAGTATCACACTCAACCCTCTGACATATATTAAATTTAATCCTTGTAGTAGGAGAAATACCAGCCTCCTTCAAAGAATCAATTACAGTACAATTTTTAAGTCTGGGGATAAAAAACTTGTAACTAATAATAGACCTATAACACTCATAAACAATTTTGCAAAAATTTTGAAAAAATTTATAAAAAAAAGAGTGGTGCATTTCTTAGAAAATAATAATTTTTTTTCTCAATGTCAATTTGGTTTCAGAGAAAACAGGTCTTCTGAAAGAGCCATCTTTGAAGTACTTGATTTAGTTAACAATTCTTTTCAAAATCAAGACAAAACTATTACTGTTTTTTCAGATTTAGCTAAGGCCTTTGACACGGTGGATCATAATTTACTTCTTCAGCGTTTACATGATTCGGGTGTAAGAGGAGTAGCGTTAAACATCTTTGAGGATTATATGTCTAATAGGTTTCAGAGAGTTAAAATAAATGATTCAATTAGTGAACCTCTATTAATGACCAGGGGCGTACCTGGCCGAATCAATTTTACGGTATTGTCTAATAATATGGGGAGGAATATTCAAATCTTCCTTATGTAATTTAGAAATGATCCAAAAGTCACTCAGAAAACTGTATACTTTCCGTTGTATATTATGGATAACCAGTGTTATGAGTACATTTGTTCAGAATATATATAATACTCGTTTGAACATTTCTCAGAATGTAAAGGGTCCACGGACTCACTCACAATCAAAAATTTATTACATACATTGGTCCAAAACTCTACAATTCTTTACCGCCGTCACTTAAATGTATCAGAAGTTATACTAAATTGAAAATAGAATTGAAAACATTCATCAATCACAACTACCACAGATTGAAAACAATACTGGATAGTTGACTAATTAACCATACTGCAATCACTCAATACAATGTCACAAGCTGTTGTTTCTGTATTTTCTTTCGTATTTGATGCTCTTATTATGCTAGAAGACTGCTCATCATTTTGGTCGTCCTTCTAGGACTTCCCAGAACTAATTAGTAGATTTATCTTAGTTTGTAAATGTATTGGATTCGTGGCTGTAACACAAGCTTGGCTTAGATAGCCAGGATCCTTCATATATGATATTTATAGTTCTGTAAAATAAGCTGTAATGGTTTATATTTTATATTAATCTGAATTGAATACATTTTGATTTGATTTGACCTTGTTAGATGTCACTTATTCGCCCTGCATACATTTGTACAAAGAGTGTTATTATAGTAAGTACGTTGAAATATTTCTGGACGTACTTCCAGAGTAGCTACATAAATATCGCTCAATTTTGGAAAAAAATATTTACTGGTCATCTGGAATAATGCTTTAAATACCCTCAATATATTTGTTATTTTTTGATCATTAAAATCATATTATCCAAATTTAGTGTGGTCTGAAGTTGTGTGTATGTCCCTAGCTGCCATAGGTCCAATAAACTCATTTACCCAGTTTTTACTCTTGCATTTTAATGAGATCTTCATGATTTGAAGTTAGTTTTTGCGTTTTTGTCATATGATATTCGGTAATTATTATCAATAATATATAATATCAATAATAATAATGGATCTACTTGGTGCATTTGTGCACAAATAATGATGAATAGTTTGTTGAATAAATAATACAACACGAATATTCGTACGAATTGGAAATCTTATAGACTTAATAATGAATTATCAATACACTTGATGTATTAAAAACACTACTGAATCAAAATATAGACGAATCATATCTTTGAGAATTATCAAACACCAACAGAGGACCATATAAAATATTAAGTTGCAATTCGATGGTGAACATTAGTTCACGGAGTAAACGTTCTATGATTAACAATCGACCACAACCGAATTTTGTATATGTAATAGACGTGAGCATAACCGAACAAACTTTGTTCATACTCTCCAGAATATCTCATGAATGAATTTGTACTCAGATGACAGAAACTTCCGTTTTATAAATTTTCTAAGAATTCCCAGATATTATTCACACTCACACGTACGAATGTAAGCTCACTTTCTTCCCAGGCAGCAACTGTTTCAATATCTACTTTGATTTCATAAACTACACCTCACGATTTGATCTCCAAAAACTTTTGTGAAGATCAAATCGTGAGGTGTAGTTTATGAAATTATTAAGGATCTTCATCAAGTAACGGCCAAATCAATCAGAAAAATATCTAATTTGATTACATGGAAATAAAATCATTATTTTTATTCATAAATGAAATCAAAGAAATAATTTCCAGTGAACAGTGAAACGAAACAAATATAAAACTATATGATTTGTTTTCATTCTTTTCTTGTTTTTAATTTGTAGTATGATTATCAACTGATAGTTCTTGGTTGAGTGGAAGAATAACTATGCTAAACTCCGCCAAGTGAATAAAGACCACTTCCCACACCGTGAGGTAAGTGATCATTGGGTCCAAAATTCATGTGAGCAATGAGAGAATGACAGCTTTCTGCATTTGTTCGGCCAAGATTTCTGCCTTTGTGCGGCAAACCGGATTGATATTGAAATTTGAAAGGGTATCATTCCACCAAAGACCCCAATATTCAAAACAACCATCTTAACAGGGTAGTCTGATAGAGCCTGTGGAGTTCGAAAGGGAAATCTTGATGTTATCCGGTTTTCCTCCTTTTTTCAAATGATATTCGTCTCGTCAGGAGGTAAAAGTCCACAACAAATATCGTCTTGCTCTGATGGTTTATTGGCTTTTATGAGTCTGAGGGTGAGGAAAGAATAGTTCCAGAACAGATTCAATATCTCTCTGAACGTAGGACAACACCGGTACCTTGTCAATACCGCGAAAGTGCCGTAGGAGGTAATGAAGCACTCATTCTTATTATTATTATTATGATCATTATTACATTCTAACGGAGTGTGATAGAATCTTTAAATCTCAAATAGGATCAAGTGATGACTTTTGAAGAGATATTTTCTTTATCAGCAATGAAACAAACAAAAAAGTTACTACCACAACTGCAGCCAAAATGAAATTGTTCAAAATTTTAATTAACTATCATCGAACATCAATAAGGATCATTCAAACTCTTTCGAAAAGTAAATGACAGACATAGTAATAACTAATTTCATGTATATAATGGTTATTAGTACTCAACGAAACATCCTCAACGAAACCAGGATAACGAACTTGAATTCCGAAATGCATATCAACGTATTGGAATTTTAGAAACAGTATCGAAATTTCAATTTTGTATCAAGAGTACATACATATTCGATGTGGGTTTTCAATGT
Organism: Leptinotarsa decemlineata; assembly: GCF_025532065.1. Lineage (NCBI taxonomy): Eukaryota > Metazoa > Arthropoda > Insecta > Coleoptera > Chrysomelidae > Leptinotarsa > Leptinotarsa decemlineata. The sequence goes on from NW_027412558.1 coordinate 15,585,679, forward strand.
GTTGTAATAAACCAATTTGATAACATGGCTCAGCAAATTGCTCAATTTTCAAGGTTGCCAGACACTAAACACTAAACAAATAATTGTTTTCAACAATCATAAGCTAGGATAGTGGCAGACAAAAAACCTTTGAGCGAAACGGCGGGTAGATATCAACTGCAATGGCAGAGGGGCATATCAATGACAGTCTGTCAAGCAAAATGTCATTAGCAAATGAAATATTGTTGGAAAAAAGTGGCATCTGCTAATGGAATATATATTTTCAAAAAAATAACAACGAAAATTCAAGATAATGTACCTATAATTATTATTGCTGCGGTACTGATATAGATTTTTGCAGTTATAATTACGAGGGTGGTTTAAAAGATTTCCAACTTCAACCTGACGGAAGCAGCAGTCGTGAATAAAAGCTAGTGAATTTAGTTTCAGCCAGTTCTTATGTAACAGTCGTTTGAGTGAGTCGATGTGAGTGTTTTCATGAAAATGGACAAAATCGAGTATCGAGCTGTCATTAAATATTTATTTTTGAAAGGCAATACGCCCACGAAAATTGAAGATTAATTGGATTCTGTGTATGAGGACTCTGCACAATCATTTACAACAGTGAAATTTTGGGCAGCTGAATTTGAACGTGGCCGTAAGAGGTTAGGAGACGATGAACGTTCGGGACGTCGAAAAACTGCAACTAACGACAGAAACTTCGCCAAAGTTCACCAAATGTGCTAAACGACCGCCGAATTGAAGTGAGAGAGATAGCAGAGGTTATCAACATGTCGAAAAAACGTGTTTGTCTCATATTAAATCAACATTCATGCATGAGAAAGCTGTCCGCACGTTGGTTGCCGAGTTTGCTCACGTTTGACCAAAAACGTGTTCGAATGAACATTTCCAACGCCCTGTTGGCCCAGTTCAGGCACAATAAATTCAAGTTTTGGCACCAATTAATCACTGTAGATGAAATTTGGATACACCATTGTATGCCCGAAACAAAAATACTGTTTTCTGGGATAGTCATGGCGTTATTTTAACCGATTATCTTCAAAAAAGAACCATTTCAGGAGTATACTACGCATCATTACTCGACAAGCTGATGGCAGAACTCGGAAAAATGGTTACATTCGAAAAAAAAATCCTGTTTCACCAAGACAACGCACCGTCTCACACCTCAGCGGTTACCATGGCGAAAATCCATGAATTACGGTTTGAACTGCTTGACCAGATCTAGACCCAAGCGACTTCTTTTTGTTCCTTCATCTGAAAATTGCGTTCGGAGGATAGAGATTTTCGTCGAATGAAGAGTCAACCACCTTTGTGAACAATTATTTTGCAGAGAAAAAAACAGAGTACTATTTGGACGGGTTACAGAGACGGGAGCATCGCTGAAAGGAGTGTGTAGAGTAAACAAGAGACACTTATATCTTGTATCTTTGTTAGACGGAAACTTTTCAAACCACCCTCGTAGCTTTCAAGTTGTAAATTATGTAGTTTGAAGTTCGTGCAGATAATCTATACTATTCCATATTAGTGTACTAGCACAACTTTCACATATCGTGTGTAGTAGCCTTCTTTCTGCACTTGTGCAATATACTAAACTGTTTCATTTTTTCGTTAACCTTTGCCATATAAAATTTATTTTTGCAAACGAACAAATTCTGTTGGAAATTGAAATCTTGATAAAGACGGTTTCATAGAAAAAAAATGAAAACGAGCTCCTCGATTTGAAGAACTACAAAATACAGAATTTTATTCACTCCTTCATGGCAGAGCGAATCGAATTGTTTCAAATTATATTCCCTCGTCAATCTTGGAGGATTCACGTATTCGGAAACAGTAGGAAGTTATTTTTTCATTTCCTTCAGTAAAGAATAACCGCATGTCAGTGAACATCAAGCGCAGGTAAAGAAAACTTTAACCAGCTTTCCGGGAAATCTCTTTTCTTTTTCTTGTCACTCATAAACTGTCTTTGAAACAGACGTCGCAACATCTTTTGTTCTCGATTTTCATTTTCTTTTCAACTCAAACGAGAACAACCGAAAGCTAGCTAAGATTAAATGAAAATACATCGGTCACAATATACCAGGTGTCGAAACAGAAACTAAACAGGGCCATTAACTTTTTGAGAAATAGACACAGAATTTTCATTGAAGGGAAACAACACTTTTCTCAAAAATAAAGAATTTAGTTCGAAAATATTATTGCACATTCCGAACATTTTTGGAGTCATGATTCGACGGAACTCGTTGACAATTTTTTTATGCAAATCTTCCAAAGACGTTAGTTGTGTTTTCAGGTATCCCGAAAAAATAAATCAAGAAGCAACGAATTTGTTACCCGCGGGGGTCGGTCAATGCTGCGGCTTCTCTCAACCTGGTTCCCTAGAAAATCGAGAGAAAAGTGAGTAATCCGAAGTAGCCGTTCAACAAAATGACACACCATCATTAAATCCGATGGAGCATCAATTGTTCATTGTTTGATTATTAATAAGTTGATTAACAACGGAAATTGGTTCTTCATTTTAATATTTTAATATTTCATCAGTTCGGACTTCCATTGTCTAATATGATATAAATTGATTTGAAATCCCTGAAGAAATGAAAAAGATTAGCTGAAAAATAAACAATTTTATGAGGCAAAAAAATGAAATTACAATGAAATAACATGCAAGAAACTACCAAACAAATATTTATATCATATTAGACAATGGAAGTTCGAACTGATGAAATGCACCACGAAACATTGTCAACCACCTTCAAACAAAATCTGTTCAAATCTGTTTTAAAATTTCCCATACGAACAACAACTCTGAAGTTGAGAAACTTGTGCGAGCTAAGGACTAACGAGGTCTTACCTTTTAACATGTGATTCCTAACACGGTTGCAGAATCATCCCAGCTTCAACCAGATAAATTCTCTCAAGAAAATATCTGATCGAGGCAGGAATCGAACCCACGGCCTTCCGACCGTGAGTCGGACGCACTACCACCGCGGCCAATTCCACAAAAAACGTTAATATTTTAAATTGTTTCCAGAAAACGGGATGAAATTGGAAATGCAATTTTTCTTTGAAGTGTTCCGTATTACAGTTACCAAAAAATTAACTTCTCGTAAGGACTCAAGAGGATGAGAAAGTTATATAATATCGAGTTTATTCAAATTTTTATCAATTCGTGATTACTTATTTTAACTTGGGATTTTTTCATACATTTTTTTCAATGGAATAAAGTGCCCAAAGTTCATTGTCTATACCAGACTATAAGCTTTAAGGAAATTTTAAAATGTGGAATTTGACTAAGGAAAAGTCGTTATATCGAAGCAATCACGATTTTTACTCAATGCTAGAAGAAACAAAAAACAAAATGAAATCCAACAGTTTCGAAATAAAAAAATCCACAATCCTTCATTTTCAGCTAGGCAAAAATTGGGGTCTATTTTCAGTTTTTTTCGAACTTCATTCAATACATATCTTATAACAGAGCGGAACGCTTCTCTGGTTCTATTTCTTCCAGTGCTGTCGGTTTCTCACAGTAATTACAAGATAGACTTGCCAATCCCAACCTTGTACCCGGTTAAGTTCCTCCACCAAATATGAGCCCCATAAAGGATCAGATTAGTAAAAAAAAATCATCATCGATCGCGTCAGATTGAGGTAGGGTGAGTTAATAACATGCTGAAAAGTGTATATTCCAATGATCTGGCAATTTGAGAGTGACGTAAAGAAAGGGGAGTGCAGCAAAGTTGTAAAAAAAACATCATCTCGACATTCTCGAGCGTAGCTAATTTATTCATTATTTTGAAGAAAATAATTCAAGGATATCGAAACATATATAATCTGACGATTTCCGCAAGCCGAAATAGCAAAAATTCGTCGAGAAAGTTTAATGCGTGCCGCTGCGTGATGCCTATATTTCCCTCTCCGCGTTTCTACTACTTTTTCACTTTTTCTTTATTTATTACTCTCTCAATCCGTCCCCACCCTGAATTCTGTTGCCATGACGCCATCACAGCTGATCACAGAGACTCCTTCGTGATGAAGATGATGATTAATTAATCAATTAATTGATGGATGTAGTCGTTGTTACTACGTGGTAGGAAGTCATAATGAAGAAAAAAGAAATGAAACTTTCTATGGTTTTTTCCACTTTTATTTGTAACTAACACTATCTATGTTTTTAGCACTTTTATTTGTAACAAACGTTACTGCAGTTTCGTCCTATTAGGACATCTTCAAACTTATATATTGTATAAGTAACTGCAGTAACGTTAGTTACAAATAAAAACATAGAAAGGTAAAAAACATAGAAAGTTTCATTTCTCTTTTCTTCATTAATTAATAAATTGATTATAAAAAATTTAATTTTTTTGAGCATTTTTTCAAAATTATTTTCTTATAAATACAAGTTGTCTACTCAAAAAACATACACTTATTTATTTGCATGCTATTTCCTGAGCTTTTCAATTAATTAAGTTCAATGATTGAAAAAAAAATTATTAAAAATATTTTTTGTCAGATTATGCGAATCCCTCTGGATAATCGGCAGATTATGAGACAACACGTCTAAAACATAATGATGATCCATATATATCTTAATCTGACGCGCTTGAATGAGTATTTCAAAATGACGATTTTTTTCACATTATAATAATGGCCACGAGTTTGCGTCAGATCTAAATCGTCAGATTATTGAATGAGAACTTTTTTTGGCGCACTTAACACCCCCTTATTAAATCTGACGCGCTCGATTGAATTTTTTTTCATTTTCAACCCTTACGTACAACCACCCACATCATCTATAGCAGCTTTCCCCACCGATGGAAAGGCATATATTATATAACATTTTTTTCTTCTTATCATCTAAGCTTCGCAACCTGATAGGTCTCTATGACGCTCGAGTAAATCCCCATTTTGCATCGTGGGCTCCCCTGCTATTACAGGAAAGGGGTTTTATCTTCTTATTGGAAGATTGCTCGCGTTCAGCCTATTTTCAAAGAGGGCAAAAACAATCTTCCAAATAACTATAGACCAGTCGCTTTGCTATCGTTAATATCAAAAATCATGGAGAAAGTCGTAAACCACCTTATCCTCATATTTGAAAAGCTTCAACATCTTGAGCGATCATCAATATGGCTTTCAGAAACAAAGATCATCAGGCGATCTTCTATAGTATGTTATCTATATTTGGAATAACGCAATCGAGAAACATGGAGAATCAAGAGCTGTTGCGCTTGATATTTCTAAGGCCTTTGGCCGCATGTGGCATGAGGGTTTGCTGGCCAAACTTCGATGATACGGCTTGTCGGATCATTTTCGTGTTTTACTCTTCAGCTTCCTGAAAAAACGTTCCCCGAAAGTGGCCGTCGATGGATATCCCGCGAATACTTTCACTATAAATGCTGGTGTTTCCCATGGATCCATATTGTGTCCAACCCTCCTTTTATTGTATGTCAACGACTTATTGTAAAAAACCAAGAAACCAAAATATATTGCCTTGCTGACGACAGCACACTTGTCTCGTCATTCCACTTGAATTCCAGGAAATCGGCTATGGAGGCACATCTTCACCGGCACTAAGAGGTTACATATCTTAATGAGGATCTAGAAGTGATTTCGAATTGAGATAAAAGTAACCAGATTCAATTCGATGCCACAAAAACTCAGGCATTGATTTTCTCTAAAAAGTTAAATGTCTCTACACTGGATATAATAAAGTCAGATCAGACAATTCCGCTTTCTGCTTCGATAAGTTTGTTGGGGGTTAAAAGACACCAATATGTCTTGGCACAATCATGTCGCTGGAATTACAGAGGCTGCTTCCAAAAAAAGGGGAACATTGTTCCGAACCAGAAAACTGTGTTCCAGTGACCTGACACATTTGATTCCACCAAAAACGATACATATAAGAAATTCGCGACGGACTGTGGCTGCCTCATTGTTTTGGGTTTAACTCAGTACACCTCGAACCTAACTGTTTAAGAACTGGAGAACTGCGTTTAAGTGTAATAAACTTCCTAAGAACGTTTTTCCAAATGGATTAAATCCCCAGCGATTCATATCCAATGTGAATCGCTACTTTTCCTGTAGTGCTTGTAATTTGTCCTTTAAAAAAAAAGATTTTTTTAAAATCTCCGTGGATTTATGCTTTCTGAAATTGATTGAGTTGTTTTTGACACTGAATAGAAAATTGATACTGGTTTCATTTTCCATGCATTCTTCAAGAATAAGATACATTTCCAATCATTTTCGTTTTCTCAAAGTTCATAATGTGGGATGTACTGACATGGCCCTGTTTGCAGGGCTTTACATTTAAAATCCCTGAGATGAAAGTAATCCCATATGAAAAAAACGCCACTCGATGAAATTATGAATGAAAAATGAAGGATGTTTGGTTGAGAGTATTTTCATTCCATGTGCTCGCGTAGGAGATAATGGTTGTTGAGTGCATTTCATGACATAAATCTCACCATTACTTCAGAACCACATGATATAAACCTGAAAATTTTATAATTTCAAGTACAACTCTTTACAAGAATATACAAATTGTTCCTTCGGCAAAAAAAACAACTTTGGTAATCTACAGATTAACTGAACGCCCCCATATTGCTGGTTAATTCCAAAACATAGTGTCATTGTCATTATTCTCTACACTTTTTTCTATTCGACTAAGGGAGCTGCTTTTAATTAGATATAGGAATAAACACAATAAATTAATATCAATACATTGAGTAAGTAGAAATTAGACAAAGTATGTTATTCCTATATCTATATTATATATCTAAATATTATATTTAGGTAAATAAATCACTTTTAGTCTTAAAACTACAATAAATTATATTTAGGTTAATCTATCACATACAAGCAACGGTCTCACCACTGACGCTTCGTGATTTTGTATTCTCGTTTATTCGTTTTATTTGATGATTTTCATATTTGTATCGGTTATTTGAATAAACTTATATAATCTAATTGAAGATCAATTTGCACAAAATAAATAAGTCATCAATATCACAAAAAAGAAGCTGATTTTGTCTACCCTGTACACCCTGTACACTTTTTCATCAATAAATGCGAATCTGTCGAAGTTGAAAAAAAAAGGTTGACTTTTTTTATAGAATTCGTCAAGAAGAATTAATTTGTTCTATGAATATTTTTGATAATTTCACTTTTTTAAAGATAATGTGGAATATTGGGGGTTTAATGATTTCATCAATAGTTCCTGATATATCACAGATAGTGAAAAACTGTCTCAAATTTCTTTGTAAAACTTGTCGAACAGAAATGAAATTTGTGAAAGTTTTGTCAAAATTTCACCTTCTTCGGTTAAACCATTTATTATAATTGATTTGAATAAGTATGATCTTATTGCCAAAAATAACATCCATTCCAAATTCCTATGCGATAGATTTATTTTTGTTGAGGAGTTAAGTGTTTCATAGAATGACATAGATACTTATTGAAAAAATGTACGGAGCTGTTAAATTTTTGTTTGCAACACTTTAAATACAGTAGATTATCATTATCCTTTCATTCTTAGATATTATTCGTCACTTGTAGGTATAATATAATAATATTTTTACGTAATTTAAAAATCATCATAAATGAAGAACTACTTTCATTTTGTATACTAGCGATAGTGAAACAAAAAACTTAGGAATAATCAGTATTGTATGGAAACCCAACTGTCGCTGTTGACAGGAATGCCCTATCGATAATCAAAAAGTTATCTACTTTCCCCGAGTTCTACGATGAGTTTTCATAAACATTATAGGCTAAACCAACACCATTTCGAATATTCTGATTTCATGAAACGTCATATCCGACGTGAATTAATCGAACGATCTTAATCTTTAATATACACAAATTTCTATTACCAGAACTAGTTCATCTATCTATAATTGAATGGCATGCTCGGTTTTCATTTTATACCATCAATATTTCTAAGATTAGGAGTGTTCGAGAAACGTGCTCGAATTTCTGTGCTTTGAAGCCTTGAATATGAGAAATCTTAAGTAATTGGATGGATGTTTGAAATGGAAATACAGCATATTCCTTGGAGCCGACGATGTTTTCGACTCGGAATAAAATTGTTACGTAAGGTTTTGAATGAATCAATATTATAACGAGTACATTTTCCTTCTGTATTCATCATTGACCTGTTAAATCACTGATTAAACTGAGCATACCGTATGGACGTGAAAAGTACCCCGTCCTCTGAACTTTTGAAAAGGACTAGATATCAAGGTCCGACAAGGTGTATGTGGCATTAATTTCAGTAACTTTGTAATGGTAGTAGTAACACTCATCACTAAGAGAACTAACTCTATCATAATTAAGAAAAGAGAAATGAAACTTTTTATTTTTTTTACCACTTTTATTTGTAATTAATGTTACTGCAGTTTCGTCCTATACGGACATTTTCAAACTTATACAATAAACAATAAACTTATACAATAAAACAATAAAGTTTCAAACTTATCCAATAAACAATAAACTCATTCAATATAACAATAAAGTTTATTGTATAAGTTTGAAAATGTCCGTATAGGAGGGAATTGCAGTAACGTTAGTTACAAATAAAAGTGGTAAAACATAGAAAGGTTCATTTCTCTTTTCTTCATTATGATTTCCTACCACGCAGTAACGGCTACATCCATCAATTTATTAACTCTATTATCTTTTTATTAAACAAAGGTGATCTTTTACCTTATTTGGTAGTTCTTTCAATTCTCTATTCTACACTAATTTATTACGGTGTTGTTTTTGGCAAAACAACCGGGAACAAGCAATGACAAGTGACCTAGTGCCTTATCGTGAACTTGGAGTTCTTTTTTGGTCTTGGCTCTCCTGGGCTCTTCCATTGGGATGATTGGTCACAATACTTCTTCATACTTGCAGAAAAAAATTCTAGAAGCAAGAGTTTAAATTGGCCGCTTGTCTGTTGACCAATAAAATTGATCGTGTCTACAGCGGTGTTGCCATGTGCCAATTATTTTAACAAAAATGCGAAATTATGAAACATTAGAAAGAGTACATTGTCTCATACATTCAAGAGAGATAGCTGACTGGTTGGCAATATGGCTAATATATAACATTGAATTTCTTATTTTTGGTGGGTGGCATGAATGCATAATTTATTTATTTTATCAGGGTTCATGAGACTTCGAGAACCATTTAAAAATATAGCTCGTTAGATTCTATTTAGAACCATGGTTTTCGAGTACATATGGAGAATTTTTTCATAAATTTAAACGTTAACGAGATATTTCAAAAATAACGTTTTTACTTTCACTTTCTCACGCAGATTTGGGTCGCCGTTGACGTTATTCAACAATGACTGAGCGTTAGTTTTTTTGCTTAAAATCTGTTGTTTTGGATCGAACTTCTCTGTCACACGCCTCATGCCTGAAATATACGAGGAAATTTCATAGCATGAGCAAACCGATATGACGACATCCTCAGCAACTTCTCTAATAGTGATTCAACAACTCTACATTAACAATTTTCTTCAATTTTCTCCAGAGCTAGCGTCGTCATTCACATCTTCTCGACGTGAAAAGCTTGTACCACATGGTTAACATTTTTCTGACTTAGAGTACAATCACCGTATGCCACTGTCAACATTTCCAATGTTCTTGAGCGCTCAATGTAATTTTTTACACAAAATTAGATTCAAATTCTTTGATTCATTTTTCTCGATGGCAGAAAATCGCCGAATAAGCAAAACACTTCTAACTTTTATGCCTTTCACCAACAAACTAAAGATGCTTAACAATATATAGAAACACTTTTAGAAAACATTCATAGATTGCGTTCCCAAATAAAAAGGGTTCCTGTGATACCCCTTTCTATAAGGAAAAACTGAAATGGATCTGTCTGCGACGAGTAATCTCACACCAGTATTTGTTCATCGAGCAATACTAAAATTGATACTTTCTCCGTTAATTTTGTGCAACCCTGATATCTAGTCTCGTTTTACGTTCGTTATTAATGTTATACCACGCCACATACTCTTCTTCGTGAATAGATATGTATGAAATATTTTTTTTGACAATGTTTTATGTAATTTGAGAAAAGTTTAAGAAGCACTAAGACTTCATATGAATATGAGACAGCTTGAACTCCAAATTAGTAAATTGACATAAACTATTGGGTTCATCGGATGAAAATGAACCCAACGAATCCAGTAGGTGGATATTCAACAAATACAATTTTTTCACGAATACCTACTTGTTGCACTTGTTGCAACTTTGCACTTATTCCGTTACGTATTAAATTTTATACAAATCGTAAGTACGTAATGGGCAACATGCATACGCTGGGTTGCCTTATTTTTTCTTGTGAAGGTATCAGGTAGCCAGGTGTATACAGGTAAGTCGCGGTAGTAATATGCAACTATCGAGTTAGGCAATGAAACTTATATCAAATTAAAGTGAATTTTTTTGCAAACATTATGGTATAGGGTTGACTGCGGAAAACTTGTGCAAAGTTCCGGTTGTCGATTTTCAAAAATCTAAATTTTTGTGGAACTGAATACGTGCGATACAGAGGTCCGAGAAATATATCTAATGCGATAATAAAGGGCGCAGCATTACAGCTGTGTTCGGCGCGTGTGTCGAATGAGAAAGAGTGCGCAAGCTCTTTATACGTCAATTTGAGAAAGATAGCGACAAACTATAGTATATGTATTATTTGGAGCTGCACCAGCAACAGAAGTACCGACACGCACCTGAAAAATTAATTTTATGATAAAATATTTTATACATAACTTTTATATACAATTTCATTGATGTAGTTAAACAAAAAAAACCATCATAAATAATGATACGAATGAACGTATAAATCAAAAAAAATTATGAATGTGGATTTTTGAGATTTATTTTTTGAAGCCATATTAAAAAGCAAATATATGACAAAAAATCATAAAACCATAGGTGCTAATTATTCTAAAATTTCATTTACATTCTATTTCATTGAATTTTTTTTTAATATACAGTGTCATCATTAAAGTGCGCACCATATGGGAAACTTTTTTTTCGAAAAGTTTCAATGAAGTTTAACTTCGGCACTTGTTTGTGCTTTGAATTTAACTTAGAATGATGCGGCCAACTGCGACCCACTGACGTTCAGTGTTTGTCAAATTCAACTTTTTTTTTTTAATTGAAAAAGTGCATTTCTAGATCGAATTTAACAAAAAGTTACTTGAAAAAGTTGTGCCTACGGCAATTTTATATCCATATGCCAAATTTTATGCAACTAGGATAAAGTTAACGTTTTGCTTATTTTTGACAGATATCCCCTTTATTTTAAAAAAACAAATTCGGTTAATTGTCATCAATTCATGTATGCATAACAAACTCATCATGGAGTTTAACTTTTCTGATACATTTTTACTTATACGGACATTTTTAGAGACAAATTAAAAATTTGCTATAAAAATTTTAACATGACTGGTGCAAAGTTTCAATCACTGGGATATTTTCTTAAACAAACGTCAGTACCGTCAATTCTGAAAAAGCAGACACAACTCAAAAACTGCAATAAGTATTAATAAAATTACTAGAGTTGAAATTTGTGTTGAGAAACCTACTTAAAAATTTGACACTACCATGCTATGGTAATGTCAAGTTGTTGATTTAATTGTCAAATTTTTAACAGTTATTGTTGCAATAATGTTATCTCTTCAGGAAAGAATAGAAATAGTTTTATTATGTGGTGAGAATACACCATACCAGCAAGTAGCTAACATTTTTAATGACCGGCATCCAGGAAAAAATGTTCAACATACTACTGTGTCAAGGATAATGTCGAAATTCAGAGAAACAGGATCCGTAGCAAATCAATTTAAGAAAAAGCACACTCCAAGTAAATATGCTGAGGAGGCCCAACTGAACATTTGTTTAAAAGTTATTGAACACGGGCAAACGAGCATAACCGATATTATAAAAAATATCGATTTCAAGAGAGAAAGTGTTAGAAAAATTTTATTAAAGAATAAATTTTGGCCTTACAAGCCAAAATTTTTTAACACATTAAGAGAACGAGATTTTGATGTCCTTTGGGGTTTTCATTCTGGTTTAAAGAAGAGAGAGAAGAAAATGTAAAGTTTCCGTATGAAATTTTATGGACAGATGAGGCAACGTTCTCTTCAAATGGAACGGTAAGTTCTCAAAATTGCCGATGGTGGGCCCAAGAAAATCCCAATTTCATAGTTGAATGTGGTGATCAGTATTCCTTTAAAACTAATTAATGTTTGGTGTGGGATACTTAACGACCAAATAATTGGGCCATTTTTCTTTAGGGAAAATTTATCATCCATCGGTTATCTCAACCTTTTAAATAATGAGGTTAGTGAAGTTTTAGATGATATGCCCTTAAATATTGAATACGACCTATAGTATCAGCTTGATGGCGCACCAATACATTACACGGTTGCTATAAAACAGTCCCTCCAACAAATGTTCATAGGCAAAGTTATTGGACGTAACTGGGAACATTATTGGCCACCTAGAGCACTCGACTTGACGCCTTTAGAATTATTCTTGTGGGGTGTTATATATGTACAGCTGAATCACTCTGTATTTGTGGTCAGGATAGCATTATAAAAACGAAGTATTTTTTTATATTTTTTAATATTCTGATTTGCGACCGACGATCGCAGACTTTCCTATTTTCAACAGTAATGAATAAACTCTAATTCAAATTAGTTGGATTTTATTTACATCTTTCTGTTAGGATATTCAAATTAATATCAAGACAGAACATGGGGTTACCTGAAACAAAAAGTGTACCAAAGTAGACCATTTACTGACATACATCTGAAAAATACCATTCGCGAATGCTGTGCAAATATAAATCCCCAATTTATTGAAAATGCAGTTACAGATGTCAGTAGAAGGACCATAATTTGTATTGAACGTGGAGGACGACATACTGAAATGTAGGCTATAAGTGTTCGACAACCTCATTTAGATCAATAAGTAATTTTTTGTACCCATTTGTATTTTAAATATTATTATTGTTGTTTAAAATTTATAATAATAATATAATAGTTCTATCGAAATTATTTGCATTTCTTTTTAGTTGCCTCTGCTTTTTCGAAACTTTACATTTTCTTCTCTCTCTCCTTGAAACCAGAATGAAAACCCCAAACGGACATCAAAATCTCGTTCTTTTAATGTGTTGATAAATTTTCGCTTGTAAGGCCAAAATTTATTCTTTAATAAAAATTTTCTAACACTTTCTCTCTTGAAATCGGTATTTTTTATAATATCGGTTATGCTCGTTTGCCCGTGTTCAATAACTTTTAAACAAATGTAGGGCCTCCTCATCATATTTACTTGGAGTGTGCTTTTTCTTGAATTGATTTGCTACGGATTCTGTTTTTCTGAATTTCGACATTATCCTTGACACAGTAGTATGTTGAACATTTTTTCCTGGATGCCGTTCATTAAAAATGGTGCCGGTATGGTGTATTCTCACCACATATTAAAACTATTTCTAATCTTTCCTGAAGAGATAACATTATTGCAACAATAACTGTTAAAAATTTGACAATTAAATCAACAACTTGACACTACCATAGCATGGTCAAATTTTTAAGTAGGTTTGTCAAGACAAATTTCAACTCTAGTAATTTTATTAATACTTATTGCAGTTTTTGAGTTGTGTCTGCTTTTTCAGAATTGAAGGTACTGACGTTTGTTTAAGAAAATATCCAAGTGATTGAAACTTTGCATCAGTCATGTTAAAATTTTTATAGCAAATTTTTAATTTGTCTCTAAAAATGTCCGTATATGTAAAAATGTATCGGAAAAGTTAAACTCCATGATGAGTTTGTTATGTATACATGAATTGATGACAATTAACCGAACTTGTTTTTTTAAAATAAAGGGGATATCTGTCAAAAATAAGCAAAACGTTAATTTTATTCTAGTTGCATAAAATTTGGCATATGGATATAAAATTGCCGTAGACACAACTTTTTCAAGTAACTTTTTGTTAAATTCGATCTAGAAATGCACTTTTTCAATAAAAAAAAAAGTTAAATTTGACAAACACTGAACGTCAGTGGGTCCCAGTTGGCCGCATCATTTTAAGTTGAATTTAAAGCACAAACAAGTGCGGAAGTTAAACTTCATTGAAACTTTTCGAAAAAAAAGTTTTCCATATGGTGCGCACTTTAATGGTGACACTGCAGTAACTTTTTTGTAGCACATGATGTGGTAACCAATAAAATCTAGTGACGCGTTGATTACCTCAATGTCTTTGTATTCAAAGCTTTTTAATTTACCAAAAATTTATTATAGTCAACAGTTTTTCAAAGTTTCATTGTTGAAATCTAACACAGTGTCGGCTGAGTTCCCCTAAATCACACAAAAATAGTTATTTATTATACAAGGGAAAAAAGTAAATCGGAAATTCGGTGACAATTGGATTGGTCGAGGTGGACCCCACAAATGGCCTGCCAGATCACCAGATTTGAATCCTGTTGACTATTTTCTTTGGGGTCATATGAAGTCACTGGTTTATGAAACAGAACCAAAAAGTCAAGAAGAATTAGTCGCCCGCATTCAAGCTGCATCGATAACGATTGCCGAAAATTTAGAATCATTTGAAAAAGTGCGATTTTCTATGTTGCGCCGTTGCAGATCGTGTATAAGTGTTGACGGAAAAAATTTCGAACAATTACCCTATTGATTATTCATCAGATGTTCTCATTATTATTCAAAAGCACATTTGAATTTTCAATGTAAATTTCAAAAAGAAATTCGTGTTTATGACTCACTGTTCTAGAATTTCAACAGTATTGTTTCTTATCACATTATCTAAAATATGTGTAGAGAAGGTATATTTTGAACATGATATTTCTACTCAAAGATGACCGACATCCAACTAAGAGTTATGTAATTAGCTGTAAATAGACAACTTCCATTTCTTCATTTATTTAAAAAACTTCATTTACTGACTAGAGTTAGCGAAGATCTTATCAGATGGTTATTCAAATAAATTGACTTCTTCCAAATACATTTCTTTTTTTCAGGCGTATAATTAGAGTCTACTGGTGAAATTTTGTTTTTCGGCTTCATCTGTGAAAATTTGAAAACACTGTATACTTTGAGAATGTTTTTCATTTTCTTATTAATGAATATTCTTCAAGATATTTACGATTCTACAAAGAGAAGTGTGATTTCACGAATGGGAAAGACAGGATAATTGTGAACAAAAAATAATTTTCCCAAAATCCAGAATAATGGTGTTATTTTAGGATTATTGGAGCCTAACTCAGTCGAGATTCCGAATGATCGCAAATTTTATTTGGGGTCACTTTTTTTCAGATCACAAAGTCACTCGAAGATCTGAGAACAATGAAAACATTTCAACAATGAAATCTATTGACAAGCACGAAAATAAGCCTCAAGAGTTATGATTTGTCATTACAATATGCTAAACATAACAAAAATTGGTACGATGATAGAAAACCCACAATAATTACCATCACTTTTACCATTAATGGTAAAATCATAAAAGAGTTCAAATAATTTTGGTTTTGGAATTTCGATTATTTTAATCGATTATTCCCATATAAGAATGCACGTATCAGTTCAACTCAATTTTTGTCGAAAACTACTGGTTTTTTCATAGTGAATGTTTATTTGGTTTTTACGTAAAATTGATCAAGGAATTCAAAAAAAAGACGGTTGTGGATATAAAGTCAGTGGCGTAAAAAATAAGGGGGGAAATATAAGCTATTACCCCGCTGGAACGCCACTGGCTACTGATACTGAAGCAAACATACCACTGGAGGAAGCACATTCTAGCTCGTAATCGATTTGCTGAGTTTCATTAATTTATTCCTTTTAGTCCGGGAGCTACGACGAAAAGGGTCTTTTTATTTTGCAACTTCAACGCCCTGTATTTCTGAAACGGCTCATTTCCGGACACACATGTCCTACCTCATTTTTCATCATTTTGCAAGAGGAATGACGTGGTATAAGTTTGTCCGTCGAATTCTGAAACACCCTGTATATATGTTTCATTGTCGCAAAAATGTATTCACCTATAAGCAACTCAAATGGCTCGCACTTAGTATTCTTTCTCAATACTTTAGTTCACGAAATTTTCTTTTCCTCATATATCATATTCATTCTCAATGTTATATCGTTCACTACTGGCAGGGGATCGACTCAACGCCGCCAAGAAGGAGTTCAAGTCCATGCTGCGACTGGGCATCTGCCGCCCTTGTCAGAGTAGCTGGGCTTCTTCTCTCCACATGGTGCCTAAGAAAGAGGACGAATGGCGTCCCTGTGGCGACTACCGTGCTCTCAACGCCCGCACGATACCGGATCGCTACCCACTACGACACATAGAGGACTTCGCCCAGACGCTGCGCGGGAAAAAAAGTTTTATCTACTATCAACCTGGTCCGCGCCTATCACCAGATTCCTGTAGCTCCAGAGACTATCCCGAAAACGGCCATCACTACGCCATTCGGGATGTTCGAGTTCCCAGCAATGAGTTTCGGTCTCCGCAACGCAGCACAGACCTTCCAGCGATTCATCGATGAGAAACTACGTGGACTAGACTTCGTTTACGCATACATTGACGACCTCCTTGTTGCATCCGAGAACGACAAAGAACACGAGAAACATCTCCGGCTGCTGTTCGAACGTCTACAAGAGTCCGGCATCGTAATCAATACATCCAAATGCTGTTTCGGAGAACCAGAAGTCAAGTTTCTTCAATACCTTGTGTCTGGCAAAGGCACGCAACCCCTTCCTGAGAAGGTCTCCGCAATCCAGGAGTATTCACGGCCCAAAACAGCAAAAGACCTCCGGCAGTTCCTAGGCATGATTAACTTTTACAGACGTTTCATGCGTAGGACTGCTAGGACCCAGGCCTCACTCAATGACCTACTTAAGAAAATCAAGAGGAAGAAGCCAATTACGTGGAACGACACCGCCGAAGCTGCCTTCACTGCCTGCAAGGACACCCTAGCCAACGCAACACTTCTTGCCCATCCGAAGCTCGGCGCCAAACTTTCCTTGGTCTGCGACGCGTCGGATCATACCATTGGAGCCGCTCTACATCAGATGGACAACGGCAAATTGGAACCTCTGGGTTTCTTCTCGAAGAAACTGAGCAACGCTGAGGCCAAATACTCTGCCTACGACCGGAACTTCTAGCAATCTACAAGACCGTCAAGTACTTTCGACACATGGACGAAGGACGCCACTTCACAGTCCTAACCGATCATAAGCCACTGACTTTCGTCTTCCTCCAGAAGTCTGACAAGTGTTCCCCGCGTCATTTCCGCCACCTGGATTTCATCGGACAGTTTACCACCGATATCCAGCACATCTCTGGTGAGGATAATGTTGTCGCGGATGCTCTCTCCCGAGTTGATGCCATCACTACGCCACTCGACTTTGAAGCCCTCGCAGCGTCTCAACAACAGAACCAGCAGCTTCAGGAACTCTGTCAGAGAAATGACTCTGGCCTACTCCTGCGCCAAGTTACCATCCCTGGATCCAACGCTGCCATCTTCTGCGACGTCTCCACGACGACGGCGCGGCCATTCCTGACAGCCGCATTTCGCAGACCAGCCTTCGATGCCATCCACGGGCTGTCGCATCCTGGTGCCAGAGCGACCACCAAGCTCGTCAGACAGCGCTATGTCTGGCCCTCCATCAACGGAGATTGTCGCGCTTGGTCTCGCGCCTATATCCAGTGCCAGCAGTCTAAGATTTCACGACACGTATCAACACCCATTGGCAACTTCTCAGCACCTTCTAGACGGTTCGAGCACGTCCACATCGACCTCATCGTTATGCCGTTCTCCGAGGGATATAGGTGTTGTCTTACCTGCGTCGATCGCTTTTCACGATGGCCAGAAGCAATACCTCTCCAGGACCAGGAAGCCGAGACCGTTGCCAGAGCATTCTACTCCACCTGGATACCACGTTACGGCGTTCCACTCCGCCTGACCACAAACCAAGGTAGACAATTTGAGTTCCACCAGTTCCGGTGCCTCAATAAACTCATGGGTATCGACCATCTACGGACAACAACAGCATACCATCCTGCAGCCAACGGCATGGTCGAGTGACAGCTCCATCAAGTGTCTGCAATCCGACCGGTGGATTTTCTTGATGAAACCCTTTTTTTTGTTTCTTTGTCATATGCGGTCGTTTCTTTGCAATTTCGGTTTTCAAACGCTCCAATAACGCTATATAATATTCAATGTTGATGGTCAATGAATATTGACATCCTATCGAGGCCATAACCTTTCCAGCTGATTGTCGTGCTTTCGGCGCTTTGAACGAGATTCATCAGTTGCTCTTCACTCAGATGACGATCGTTTTGATTCCGGAGTGAAGTGATGGATCAAAGTTTCATCCATTGTCACGTACCGACTCAAAAATTCCAGTTAGTTATGTTTAACCATGGACAAATACTACTCAGAATCATCAACAGTGAGCTCGCGCAGCACCCACTTTGAATAAAGCTTTCTCATAGTCAAAGGCTTGTGCACCAACACGTTCTATCGATATCCCCACAATGTCAGCTAACTCAAGCAACTTATCGATCATTCAAAACTATTTTGTTTATGTTTTCTGGTTTTACTGCCTCATTTGGACGTCCACTGCGTTCTGCATAATCGTTGTCTACAACCACGTTTGAAGTCAGCAAACCAAAGTTTAATGGTTATTTCAGATAGAGCGGAGTCCTTTTAATACCTTTCAAGCCATCACTTCGCTTGAACAGTATTTTTTTCTTATCAAGAAGCAGTGTAAAATTAAAACGAAATTGTTTTTCATCCATTGTTTTGAAAATAACAGAAGTAGTACCACTCTTAGCACAATAACTTAGTTCAGACACACGTCAAAGATCCAAAGGTTAGTATTTTGCGTAGTGTAACTTTATAATTAGTAATATATTCAGTTATATTTTTCATTACGTCATTAGACTGGTTCATTGAGTCTACATCTTGGTGCAAATAGATTTTTTTTTTTTCATAATTTATTTTAAAAAAATACTTGGGAATCTATCCCTATCAGAAAGGATAGTTGCCCTGATTTTTCGAGGTATAGGTGCCCTTAGGGGCACATGCCCCTATGAGCACCTATGCTGCTAGAAATACAACAAAGTTGACCCTGTGTTTGTATCCATGAACTACAGGACATTACAAACTTTCAATTAACTAATTGTTGAATATTACTGGAGTTTTATACCAACACCAAATCGTTATTGTTAACATCTCGACACGTGTTTCGATCACCAAGTGATCATCTTCAAGAGGAAGACTAAACTGTAGTTTAGGTGTTAAAAATAACGGTTTGGTGTTGGGATGAAACTCCAGTAATATTAATTACTATACCAAAGGTTCCAAACAGTGTATCACAAGTAACTAGTTGGTGTCTCTAGTTTCCAATACATCCATTAACATAAGCATTTTTTTAGGAAAGCATCCTATTTTTGATTTTGACAACGAGAAAAGGCTAGTAAAGCACATTATCAAGCTTGGTGATGCAGGATTTCCCCCAAATAGACAAGCCATACGCATGTTAGTTTATCAATTTGCTGAAAAGCTTTAGCTAAAACACAATTTCGACCACGAAAACAAAATGGCTGGAATTGCATGGTTCAGAAGTTGTATTGAACGAAATCCGGAGCTGTCTATCAGATAAGTTGAAGGTTTATCTGTGGCTAGAGAGTAGTTGTTTACAGCTGATTCTCGGCCTCCCCCCACCACTATGACGTATTAATTGCTTTTTTTATTGGTTGTTGTTTGGTGAAGTTTTTTTGTTGTGCAGTGAAGTCAAGGCGTTGTGACCTTGAAGTGTCTGGTGCATGGATCGTTCAGATTTTTTTTTCATATGAGATTTTGTGTGTTTATGTGTGTGTGTAGGAGAATGCACGGTACAGGGTTTCATCATGTGCTTGTTTGTCTATGTACAAACATACGTCTGCATACTTCGAAGATCCTCCAAGTAATAAATGCTCCATCGGTGTTAGGGCACCAAGTTAGTAGTGGAGTGACGTCACAGCAATAACCGTTCAACGGCTAGAGAGCGACATGTTCACTCCACGACGTGTGGCAGAGTAATGCGTATTCATCGGTCTGCCCTCACCTCTCCTGAAGCGATGAAGGTTCGCTCTAGCCCCGCTATCCATGGTGACACAACGGCAGCCGAGGACTGTTTGCCTAGCGTCTACCCTCTCCGAGACCGCAACGACCACTGCTTGCTCGTACCGGCAACTGTTATCGCATCAAGTTGGGAGATGGGCTTGGCTGTGACGTCAGGCATCTCTAGTGGATAGCAACTAGCAATGTGAATCTTTCACGGTTTCATGGTGGGGGTGACTCACACTGTTTAATATAAAAGAAATGCCTGGCACACTATGAAATCAGTAGACGAATATATCTGCAGCAGTTAGCAATTGGTAGAGTGTTATTCAGTTCGTAATAGAAGGAAGACGGTGAGTGTATTTGTCTGTTGGAAATTGTTTATATTTTCATATATATTTTCATCATGTCCGTTTCAAAAGTAGACTTGAATAAAATTAATAATTTGATTGTACAGGAGGTTGAAATACTAGAGCAAAAGGCCTTATCATCATTGCCAATTGATGAAGTGTACATAATTAAAAATATGTCAACTTATTCTACACGATTTGGTAAATCAATTTTATTAACTTTGCAAGATGTGAGCAATGATAAATTATTTAAAACATGGCTACCAAAACGTATTTCGTTGCAATTCAGTGATGACGATATATCTTGTATCAACTCATCAGGTGGTAAATATACGATGATGTATTTAGGACAGAGCCAACAAAGTTTTGCTGGCATGAAAACGCGATCTCTAGTCAAATTCAATATGATTGAATAATAGTAATAATTTATAGTGAATTTCTTTAGGTCATAGCTTACAAAGTTTTTTTTGGTGTGAAAACGATAACTCTAGTCAAATTCAATATGATTGAATAATAATAGTAATTATAATGAATTTCTTATTGTTTTATTAATATTCATATATTAGATGATAATTATATGGAAATATAAACATTACTAACTTAGTTGAATACACTCACTTTGTAACTACAAGTAAAATGGGAATGTGAGTATTATATCACTGAAAAATTGGAGGTTGCTTATTGTTTTTTTTTTTGTTCGATTTCAGTTCCACCATTTAAAGATGTGGATGCAGTACGCAAGTCAAGATTGGGTCGATATTGTAGATCTCAAATCATCGGTTCAACATTTGTCGTCTAAATTGAAGGTGTTGGGTGATGGAGCCGAACATGCAAGCGTTTATGATATGAGTGTATGCTATGATGAAAAACAAATCGAATTATGCCTTCGTGATGCTGAGAACTATTGGAGTGGTGCAGAAGTTTGCAACAAATTTTTGGATAATGAATTGGAATTGTGGCAACTTTGTGAGGTTATGATTGAACTGAACCTAAGAAGATTCCTGTATAGCCTCCAACCATACTTGCCAGAATGGATTATTCATCACTTTGAATTGAATGATGAAAATCGAGAGGAAATTGAAGATGGTCGCGAAAATGATGATTATGAGGAAGAAGTTATTTTAGATAGTCTGTATGTTCCTGTGAATCATAAATAATGTCAAATAAAAAACTTTGTATTATTTTCATGTTTTATTTATTTAAATCTGATGAAATACAATAGAAAATGATTACAAAACAATAAATATGATATAAAATACAATACATGATATAAGTCAGTTACAAATAAAAAAAAAAAAAGATCATAAAACAGTACATGATAGAGTGAAAAAAAAGTGTCAATATCTGCTATGAACTGAACCATCCAATGCATTGTATGTTAAAACTGTATCATGCAAAATTAATGCATATACTTTAGTGTTGTCTGGAAACTTGGTCTTCCTCGTCTCAAACTCAATCTTTATATCAATAGTTGATGATTTTGTTGCATTCGGTTGATGGGAACAATCGATGACGAATAGTGGATTCTCTCTAAATTGTCCAATGTCCATCAGAGGTTCACTCATATCTTTATCATAATAACTTCGCTGGAAACTCTCAAAAGCATAATAAGCAGGAGCATCAAGTTTTTTATCGAAATTCAAATTCCAACGCTCATATGGATAAACTTCAGAATTCAAGTATACTCGAATACTATTGATATCAGCAGTTGTGAATTTTGTAATATCTTGTGTTCTATCTTCAGATGTGGTAGTACTTTGGAATGCGATGATGACAAAACGAGGAGTTTCCAATGCGTTAGTTGTTTTGATGGCCCATATGTCTGAAGAAGTCCCACGTAATGATGGTAGTTCATAGAGGTCCCACATACGATACGCCAACTTGATTTTGGCATTCAGACCGCTTTTGTTTATTCTACTCAAAAGTTTGAGCTTGTGTTTATCATCTGGTACAA
The DNA here is from genome assembly GCF_025532065.1 of Leptinotarsa decemlineata. NCBI lineage: Eukaryota > Metazoa > Arthropoda > Insecta > Coleoptera > Chrysomelidae > Leptinotarsa > Leptinotarsa decemlineata. The sequence goes on from NW_027412558.1 coordinate 15,608,105, forward strand.
TATGCCTTATTTTCCATTCGATTTTATTTATTTCCAAATCAGCATCAACCTCACCTATATATGAGTTTTTGAATGATCGAGCGATAATCAAAATCAATTCCTGTTTGGCATTCAAGATACTTTTGTTGTAATCTTCAGCAAAACCCATCAAATATTTCAGTGGTAGTTTTCCACTAAAAACATGACTGTTTGTATCCAAGATATCTTGCTTCAATTGTGAAAGTCCCCAACCAGATGTCAATAATGTGTTAGCATGAGATTGTCCAAATGATATCATGGTTTTCATTGTAGATGTTATCCCAGGTTTTCTAACAACAGCCACTTGTTCACCTCCCATTTCATAACGAATTTCGTCAAAGAGAAATGCAATTGCATTATTCGAGAGATAGCATGTTTTCGCTACATCTTTGGGGGTGAATTTACCTTCTATGTAAATGAAGCTCTCGGCAATATCTAGTATAACATCTTGATTATTGATTGCAATTCTGATTTCATCCGAATTCCTGAATAGCGGTGATCCATAGGGCTTATATGTGTGCTCATGTAAACTTATGAGAGAATGATCGAGCACTGGTTCATTGAATATATTCAACTTTTCATTGTTTGTTTCGAGCACCATTGTTATTTTCTCACTTTCAATCCAATCGATTTCAAAAATTTAAGATCACTCACAGACAGAGCGTTATGTGCTAACTGTTTAGCATACACTTGTGGAATGAGCTTCTTTTTATGCACACCTTTCTTTTTGATAGTGCAACTCGTTTGGGATTGTTCAATGCGATTTTGTCTATTATAAATGAAACCCATAACAACAGTTATTCGATTTTCTTCAATTCCAAAATAATGAAAATCTCTTCTTCACTTCCAAAATCGATAAGGTTATTTTTTTCATCCAAAATACGCACTGTAATGTTGTGAATCAATTGACGACCTTCTGGACTGACAGGCATATATATAATACTGTGTGGTTCTTTAGTAAGATTGTAGCCAGGTTCAACATCAATATCGAATGAGAAAAGAATGTGGGATTCTTCACCATTTATATATGAACCAGATATTATATTGCAATCTAAGCGGATAAGTCTCACAGTTGTAATGTTTATTGGTAATGATGATTCATGTATCTGATTTGGTGGAAATATTTCATGAGCGAACCCCATCATTTCTGCTATTGAATTTGGATGTGTCAGATCAATTTCATATTTGGATCGCATTTCACATTTGAATGTATTATTATTGGCGTGTAGATAGAAAATATCATCTGCAACGACATCATTTGGTTTTTTATCATGAAACAATCTGAACATGATATGTTTCTGTATGACGGCATTGATCTCTTCTATTTCATAAGCACCACATGGAATTTCAATTGTCAACTTTTGGGGTATCGATGAGTTGTCATTACTGATTCTAAAACTAACTAAGTTATTAGCTTCAGTTATATTATTGATTGTATTGCATCCATAGAATCCCAAAAGTCCTAATCCATAACGACTGTTCCTATCCAATTCAATTGGTGGAAAAAAATCCGCACTCAAGACACTTGTCCCGACAGCTTGTAGCTCGAACTTTCGTGACATGACTGATGAATATTTTGAAACACATTTCAATTTATTATTGTACACAGCAACAGCACATTTGAGACAATTTACACTTTTTGGAAGGTGTTGTATTGTAATAAGTATCATTTTTATTGATACCAATATTCACATCCTCTATATTACAAATACAACACATAGATTTCCGAGGTATAGGACCGTCATTAACATCCGATTCTGAATTTTGATCGTGGTGGTGGTGCTCATAACAATATCTATGTTTCATTATATCGATGTCATCTTGCAGATGCTTAGGCAACTTTTCCCAAACATATGCAATCTCATGTGCAACACATGCAAGTATCACTTCCTTAGGCATATTTGCAAGCATCACTTTATCCATTTTTTTCAAGGTACCATATTTTGAAAACATTCTAAGTGAAAACCCCATTCCCTTGATAGCCTCCCGATCCAGTTTTGGTGTTGAATCCATTTTTATTTGGAAAATTATTTAGAGAGAAACTGCAAGCACAAGTGACCACAGAGAACTGTATTAAATTTCTGTTGTCGATCATAGTTATATTTGATTTTTACATTCGAACATTTTCGAAAGAATCGAGTCAATTCCAATGGTGGGGGTAGATCTCCAAAACTATCGAAATATGTGACTTCTTTCCCACATTTTTTATATGCCACCCAATGTGTTCCTGGTCCACTTATTCCATCTAAATTAACAATAGCTGTCTCGTTTTGTTTTGGACCTGAAGATGGTAATCTATCACGCATAAAAACACCACGAAAATGTGGAATTTTCATTTTTTGTGCATAATAACTGAGATCGAGATCAGTAAGAGGCCTCTGAGGTAGGGGTTCAATTAGTTTTTTGTTTTGTTTGTGGCTTTGTATGGTTTTAAATATAGTCCTAAACCTTTACGGTATGGTTTGAGATATATTCCACTTCCGCGTTTGCCTAATGCTACAGCCTCCATGGTTTTATTGTGACGATTGGCTTCCATTAAAGCCGCTCTGCTGGCTTTTGCCGAATTCACGGCCTTGGTAATACCAGCAGCAGCTCCCGCCAAACTTCCTAGTGCGGATAGTCCAGCAAAAATTGGTATCAATGGTAAAAGTCCACCGATCTTGGGAACAGGAATTATGCGTGGTGTGCGGATTTTCTTCTTTCCACCGGCAGCTTTAAGGTATTTACGTGCCGCCTGCAATGCCACAGTGATAGCTTTTTTGCTATTATTCGTCACAAATTGATTCCCACCAGCTTTCTTCAATACATTTCGCACTTTATGGACTATCCCAGCACCAAATGCAACTTTTTTAATTTTATTTTTCTTCGTTTGTTTCCTCTTACATTTTTTCTTATTGGTACTACAACCCATGCCCATATGTCTTTTCGCTTTCATAATGTTGGTGACAAGTAATGCAGCTGCTCTTTCCCCAATACTCGCGTCCTTCGATTTAACTCTATCCCAAGCGCTGTATTCAAGTTCTTTGTCGGCTAAATGTCTTGCTGCAAGATCGGATGGATGCTTAGAATATTGAATATCGTGTTTTTTGCATTCAATATCTAATTTATTGATTCCAGGGTCGTTACGAGCTAAACGTTGTTTCAATTTTGTACCCGGTCCACAGTATTGATAACCTCCGGTAGATGTAATTCGAAAGGAAGTTTGTTTATTAAATCATTAACAAAACCACAACCTCTTTTAATTTTACGATCACTTTCAATACGTCCGTATCGTTTGATGGTACACATTGAAATGAATAAGCTAATAACATTTATATAGTCTCCAACCACGGCACGATGCGCATTGTAAAACAGAAAGAAAAGTTTGCTGTAGATAATCTAGATGAGAAATTTGGTTGTGGATTGAATGGACAAAGGGTATTCAGACATGGTCCACTACTTCCATCATCAGTTCGAGGACTCATTATAGGACCTTCAAATTGTGGAAAGACGAATGCAATGATATCACTATTAACACATCCACAAGGACTGAGATTTAGAAATGTGTATCTCTATTCGAAATCACTCAATCAACCTAAATATCAGTACTTGCGAAGTGTTTTGGAACCTATAAAAGGATTAGGTTTTTATACATTCAGCAATAATGCAGAAATAGTGGAACCCTCCGACGCTAAGCCTAATTCTGTTTTCATTTTCGATGATGTAATATGTGAAAAGCAAGATATTATTAGATCATATTTCTGTATGGGACGTCATAAGGATGTTGATTGTTTTTATCTAGCACAGACATATTCACGGGTACCCAAACAGTTAGTGCGTGACAATACCAATTTCATTATAATGTTCAAACAAGATGAGACGAATTTACATCACATTTATTCAGATCATGTTTCACCCGATGTAACATTCAAACAATTCCAATTGATGTGTGTTAAATGCTGGGAGGACCAATATGGATTTCTAGTCATTGATAAGGATAGAAAAATAGATGAAGGTAGATATCGCAAAGGATTCGATAGTTTTATATACCCATGATCTTGTTTTTGGAACTTATTCGATCACTGAATATTGTAGTGGTCACTTCACCAACGAATTAAGCTTTAATTCAAAAAAAAAGGGCATTATGAATACAAAAAAAGATCCTGAAAATAAAAACAATGAAATAAATTTGAAACGTCAACTAGTAGAGACAACAGAAGCTGTCAGGCAGAAATTCAACTCTATCAAGAATGATAATATTGAAAATCGTACGACACTTGAAAGATTGTATGAGCCCATAATGAAACCATTGAATGTTTTATCATCAAACGCTACTTCTAAATCACCAGTGTTATCACCAAATCATGGAACTGTTCAATCTACTTCAAATTATCCCATGAGTACTCCAATAGGAAGAAAACAATCTTTTGGTAGTGTATCATCTGTGAATAGTGACACGAGCACACTTCAAGACGATATGAGAACAACTCTATTCGAAACACCATCATCGTCCCACATCGATTCCTCGGATCCTGACATCTCACCTGTTATGAATGAAAGTGGTGAAGATGTTTTGATGAAACATTTGAATAATATAAAATCTAGAAATCCAGCATATGATGGAACATTTGGCGTACGTATGGATCCAATTACACAAAAGCTGAAAATGGGAAGTCTAGTGGTAAATTTCAAAGATGGAAACATTTCATTTTGGGATGCTAATAAAGTGAAAAAATATGAATGCGCAGGTAGTCCAGAATTGTATGATATGATTTTTTTGAAGAATCCACAAGATGTTGATAATGAAGAAACTCGTCAAGTATATTCCAAAATATTGAAAATAACGAATGCTCCATATAAACAATATCATCTGAAGAATGGTTTTAAAAATACAAATTCTAAAAAATTTCGTGAAGTTATCAAACCTCTATTAGACTCACGACAATATCCAATAAGAAGTAGAAGTAAAATTGGTGGAGCACTCAAACGAGTGAAAATGGAGAAAATATATAATTCTAAACCTGTGAATTATGTGTACTGGAATTCACCGAAAGAGTTAGTTGCTCGCCTACGACTATTGGTAGCTTCAAAGTCAGCCGGACATACCGGACATGATAATGAAATAATTTCAATAATTGAAGAATTACGTGAAGAAGGTATAATATATTAACATATTCACATGTAATGATCACTGTCACATCATCATTCAATGCAGTAACATTATCACCTTTTCTCTTTAATCATATTGAAATAGAATGACTAATGAAATAAGTGATGTCAAACGACAAGTTGTTAATGAATTACATAAACCTGCAAGACGTAATTTTCGTAGAAGAATAACCACCATCAAAGGTTTTGCAGATCTATGGCAAATAGATTTAGCTGAACTGCAACCTTATGCAAAAAGTAATGAAGGATACCGATATATACTTGTAGTGATAGATTGTTACTCCAAATATCTGTGGACTGTAGCAGTTAAAGATAAAACAGGTAGTACAGTAACTAATGCAATGAAACATGTACTGAAAGAAGCCAAATACTCCCCCAAACACATACAAAGCGATCAAGGGAAAGAATTTTTCAATAAAAGCTTCTCATCTCTCATGCGAGAATATAATATCAATCATTATTCAACATTTAGCACAAAGAAGGCAGCTATAGCAGAAAGAGTGATTCGTACAATAAAGGCATGGCTCTACAAGGAATTTTCGATGAGAGGTCACCACAAATGGCTTGATATTCTTCCAATTATAACTAGTAGATATAATAATAAAGTTCATCGTACAATAGGTATGGCACCCATCAATGTTGATTCAACAACAAAATTAAAATTCAAGGGTATCAATGGAATTGGAGGAAGACAAAGTAAACCCAAATTCCAATTAAATGATATTGTACGTATAAGTAAATACAAACATATTTTTGAAAAGTCTTACACTGCGAATTTTACCACGGAGCTATTCAAGATTGTTAAAATTAATAAAACCATCCCAACGACTTATAATCTTGAAGATATGAATGAACAGCCGATTAGAGGATGTTTTTACGAAGAAGAGTTATTACGAACCGAGAATCCTGACGTATATCTGATTGAGAAGGTGTTGAAGAGAAGAAAAAATAAAGTATATGTAAAGTGGTTAGGCCTTCCTAGCGAACAAAATTCTTGGATTGATGAATCAAATATGGTTTAAATGTATATAATAGTGACTTTTATGAATAAAGTAATATTAAAGTTCATTATTGTTTTCATTTCAATTATAAGTATGTGAACTGAAAAATATTGCAGCGGTAAACATTGCCCCAGCCATTCGCAATGTTCTGTGTATACCAAACCAAATTAATTGTATACTCCATTCCCGCTTATATTTTTCAACTCACGATATTGAAAACACATTATCATTCCCAAAACTAATCGCCGTCACTTTGAAATGCAGTATCCAACTCTTTTTGCCAATTATCTCTCACTGATAATGCTGTCTCATAAAGCTTAGTCGACTCCTCAAGCTCAGCCTGAGCTTGCATTCTCGAACGTTGATGGAATTGCTTATCTTTACCAATTTTTGAACGGAGTTCATCAGCATCTTTAGACATTCTAGCCAATTCAACCTTCGCTAATGCAATCTTGGCATCTAATGCTTCAAGAGTTTCATTATTAGCATTAATAGCTCGCTCACTCTTTTCAAGTTCAGCAATAGTCATCTGTGCCTTTACAAGACGGCATTTTGCTTTCCTTTTCATTTCCCCAAACCGATGGAGGGGGCTGAAAGAAGATAGCGGTTCAGCTTTCAAATCACTCTTCATTTCTTTAGGAGTACCTTTTGGCTTCCTCTTCGATCTGTCACTTTTCGTTGCGGGTTTTTTCTGTCGCACAACACTTTTGGATTCTTTCTTTTCTTTAAAGTCAGTGACAATCGATGAAGATGCCTTAGTAACCTTCCTCTTGATTGTTCTAGATTTCTTATCAACACCAAGAGGAAGGGTAGATGAAGAGTGTTTGAGTGATGATAATTGCGAAACGATCGGATTTTCAATAATAATTTGCTCATTTGGTTCTGGCACATCTGCAAAGTTAACGAAGTCGTTAATATCAAAATCATTTATCGAATCTTGACTCGATAAATGTAATACTGGAATATTTTCAAAATCAGTCTGATCGATATCAACAAGTGGTGAACCATCTTCAGCAATCAATAGCGGCATAGAGCTCATGATTATTAAGGTCTGAGGAATGATATGTGATAGCAATAGAATGTGGATAGGAAAGGTGATGATGTTACTGAGACCTCACCATTTATAGAAGAAAATAAACTAGCGCATGCGCTCTTTCATCAACTGGCACATGCGCTCTCTCACTAAACTATTCACGCATGTAACAATCTTTGTCATTTAAGAGGAAAACTTTGTGTTGCATGCATGTATTTTTAAATGTTAGAAAATAATACAAATAAATTCAAAATATATATATATTTATTAATAATAGAGGACAATAACGATAATAAAAAATGAAAAATGTTAATATGTCTCTGTGGATGTGGAACGTTCTTTGACTCTATTCCTCAATAGTTGTTGCTCGTGCGTCAAACACCAACATTGAAAAAAATGGATTCTCCTATTGGGGTAGAGTTGACCAACCTTCTCACACAGATCCCAAGTACTTCTACATGCATTGCATACATGATTCCAACAATTCATGGAATATGTATCACAACGCAAACAACGTTGCAGTGGAGTTGGAACGGCAGCACAGATACCACAAATATTTCTACAGATACCTATATTGTTAAATATTATAGGTTCGGAACACTTCAGACACTGTAACTGTTGTTGACGATAATCCGATTTTGTTCGCTTCGGTGGATGAGAAGGAGGCGATAGTTGAATCCGCAACACGCAATCACTACACATACCAGTACATGGATTGATTGAATCCTTAGGTCTACTTATTTGACAAAAGTAGCACACAATAGCCCCTGCAATCATCATTGGGTAGACACACACTTTTGGTTTTTCATTCCACTCTTTTGGAAACGGCATTTTACTAATTCGATTAGAAATATAAAGAGATGACTTACAGAAACTCTGAATGCTCTCTCCTATACCTACGATCTCTATTTATACAAATCAACATCATGTGGAAGTATAGTGGGATAACTTCTCCTACTATTCCACTCTAAACGAGTCAAGTGGGAGTCGCATCACCTCCTATATAAGTTGACTTGCAAACCTAGAGTTCATTCATTCACTCTCTACAACTGTGAGCAAACAACAACAAGATGAATTCTGCAAAAATAAATGCTGCATTAAATAGAATAGCTGCTGTTGATGAAAACAATTGGATAGACGAATCAGATGATGAGGATGTCAATGTTCCGCTAGAGGAAGTAATAGTTGAAGCAGAAGATGTTGGAGTCGATGAAGATGAGATAGACGAAGTTGAAAACGAGGCCAACCAAAGCGACGAAGATGATGACGTGATGGAGTTTGAGAGGGTCATGGATGAAGAAGGAGATGATGAAGGGATAGAAGCTGACACAACTGAAGGTGATGGTGCTATGAGGATCGGTATGCGAACACTCAATGTCAGTGAGACACTGGAAGATCCCTTGGATTTGTATTGTGCATTGGATGCATACGTATTGATCAGCACAATAGATGGAGAGAACAAAAAACTATGTTGGTGCTGCTTTCGGTTTTATTCGCATAGAAACAATAATGGAGGGTGGTATGCCCATGTCAACACCCACAACACTGTCTCAATTATGGAAATGGGACAGAATTGGTGTGAAGCTTGCGAGAGGCCACTAACAAACTTCACCCGAGTATCTACATGTATTATATGTAATAATGTCCAACCTGTGGCACAATAACCGTGGACCTACTGGTCAAAAAAAAAACAACAGCCCTTTTCAGGGCTACATTATTCACACAAACAGTAGTTAGTTGTATTAGTATTCATAGATTATGTGACAAATGAATACTTTGATTAATAAAAGTCTAAGTGGGAAATTTGTTAGTCTTTGAATATCTATACATTCTATGACAAATAAATTACTACTTTGACTGAAAAGTCGAAATTTGGAATTTGATAGTCATTGAATATCTATGCATATGATGAGTACTACTTTAAATGAAAGTTGAAGTTGGCATTTGTCAATCATTCATATGCATATAATGATGAATACTTTCACATACATATATTTCGTTTGAGATTATAATGTTAACATAATGTTAACAATGGTATGAATCTGTTTCTGTTTGAAAGTATAATGGTAGCTCTGAAAAGAGCTATTTTTTTTATTGTTTCAGTCTTTAATTGTAGCCCTGAAAAGGGCTGTTATTTTTTTATTAATCCATGCAATGATATGGACTAACGCTCCTCATCATCAGAAACAATAATTATGGTATCGTCATCTGAATCAGATGATATACTAATGATATCATCCTCATAGTAGTCATCTGAATCAGATGATATACTCATGATGTCGTCGTCGTCATAATCAGCTGAATCAGATGATATACTAATCACATCATCCGCATTATTATCGTCAACAGCATCTATGTCGTCCTGAATACCTTGTTCCACTCGTTCTGCGAAATCATCAGGAAGATCATAGATTCGCTGCAGAAATTGAGCGAAGGTTGTACTCAAATGATCAGACGTTGAATCTATTTCATGTACTTGGATGGGTCCTGTACTCGACATTGTGGAAGAATGATATAGAACTGGGATTGTTGCTATATTTATATTGGAAGAAATGAAATGGAGGGGGTGAAATGTAGAACAGTGTTTGAGATTCGAAAACATCAAGAATGAAACTCTGAGCGATTATTAGGAGAAATTCTAGTGATTATTATGGAAAAAAAACTAATAAGAGGGAGAGGAAGGGAGGAAGACACTGCCCCAGCCTCGCAGTGCCTCGTGTACACCAACCAAAAAGTGTGTACTCCGTGGAAGGAAAGGAAAGGAAATGATGGACGAGTAGATGATTATATGTCATCATCGGAATTGAGGACATCATCATCGATTAGGATTGGGGATGGCGGAGGACTATCCTCGATGAGGATAGGGGATGGTGGAGGACGTCTAACGTCAAGCTCGTCATCAGCATCATCACCAGAGTCGTCGTCGTCATCATCGTCGTCGTCGCTACTCATTGGGACAATGTCATCATAAGCAGGGTCCCACCATCCGTCAGGATCTGGATATTCCGAGTCATCCAAGTGTCCTTCGTCACTGCCAGTGACATGCTGAACTTGCATCCTGATGTCGTGATCCCGGTATTCGTATGGCGGACTGTGGGGTTCCGTGGTGGAAGAGACAACCTGTACCTGGCTGTTATCCCAGTAATTGAAGTTGTACCCCTGATCCGGGCAGCTATAGGGTTCGGAGGTTGAATCGGGTTCCATCTCGATGCTAGCTGATCAACTGAATGTTTCATCAGATGATTTCTACTTTTATACTTTCGAGAGGGAGTGGGAGAGGAGTGGAACATTGAGTAGGGGTAAATTGTAGTGTGACATAAGACATATTCAATGAGTAGGGGTAAATTGCAAAGTGACATAAGACATATTCAATGAAAGAGATACTTGAATGGATAAAATACAAATGAAATATACTTGTCGATTTCACTATGAAACATGTCTATTTTTTTATTTTTTAAATTTTCTTCACATGAAATTATTTACAAGTGATTAGAGAACACAAAAATTGATGTGAGGTATTTGTCTAGAAGAACTTGGAATTGAAATAAAAAAAATAATAATGATAATAAGAGGAAGTGAAGAAAAATGCTCCAACCATCGCATTGTTCAATGTGTACCAAACCAAAAAACAGTGTACACCCTTTATTTCACTTCCTTTTCCTTTATTCAATATAAACTTAACAAATATAAACTTAAAACTACCATAATTAAATACTCCTAACTAACCTAAAACTAATCTTACATTTACACTTCATCTACAAAAAGAGTGTCCATAACTGTCACTACTTTTTTGTACAGCTCTATCGAAGAGGTCTTTGCTTTACACCTTTCCTGCAGAGATGCATAATTCCGATCTATTTCGGCCATTTCCTTTTGGAGTTCCCTCCGTCGGTTATCCATTTCAGCCATTTGTCGCTTCATGGTAACCAACTCGGCCTCGCTAGATCGGGCAGCTCGTTCTGCTTTCTTGCATCTCTGCAGAAAAACACTCATCTTTTCACTAACCTCTCCGATAGGCTGTGGCACCAACACCTCAGGATCCGCCGGTGTCGCTGGCAGCGGTGGTAGTCGCGTCACCAACGGCGACAATATCACCAACTCCGGAGAAGGACTCCTCGGAATTTCCACTGCTGCTGGTGCTGCTGCTGGTGTGGAGGCCCTCTTACGAGAGGTCGAAAAACTACCTGCATAAGGATTAGTCCTATTGCAAGTAGCTCGGTACTTTGAAATAGGACCAACCTTTGCTGCAGGTCGTTGGCAAACCTTCTTCACAGCCCTGACTTCCTCCTCCTCCTCGAATAAGTCAGGGCTAGAAGATCTGCACCTAACTCGCGAACGCGAAGTGGTTGGCTGGTCAACCGTCACCGCTCTCGAAGATGCTGCCTCCTCCTGGTCAGCGGACACCGCAGAATAGACGCCACAGCATTATTCACCTCCTGTGTATTGGTTGCCATTCTGAAAAAGAAGAAATAATACAAAGTTAGTTGATATAAAAAATAACATTCCTAATTTACTTACTCAAATATCAAGTTGGTCGTTGGAACGTACTGCCTTGTTGTGGAGTGGACTGCTCTCGATGAGATGACTTCTCGAACTGAATGTTGTGGAGTGCTCTCCGGAGGGTATCGACTTCGATGCGTGAGCGGTGGGAAAATGGTGGGAGCGCACATGCGCGATGAGGGTAGGGGTGTACATGCGCAAATGTTGGGAGTCGGGGGGCGGGGCTTCGGGGAGGGGAGGGGCTTCGAAAGGGGCGGGCTTCGGAAAGCGGGTATCCGAAAAGTTGGGTGGGTTGGGGGGGGGGGGGGGGGGGGGGGGGGGGGGGGGGGGGGGGGGGGGGGGGTGGGGGGGGGGGGGGGGGGGGGGGGGGGGGGGGGGGGGGGGGGGGGGGGGGGGGGGGTGGGGGCCCTAACGGGCCCCCACTGCCTGGGCTCCGCCCAGGTGGGTGGGCTCCGGCCCCAGGTAGGCGGGACATCTGGAGAGACATCATCTACGCCCTCTTCGCGCGCGCGTTCGTAACATAATATGCAACCGAACACCTAACCTAACTATTAACGTATTAACGTACCCTAACCTAGTACGCTAACCTACCGCTATGCAACCGAACACCTAACCTATCGTATGTATTAACGTAACCTAACCTAGTACGCTAACCTACCGCTATGCAACCGAACACCTAACCTAACCTAACCTAACCTAAACCTAACCTAACCAACCTACAGTAACTATTAACCTAACCTAACGAGGGAATACTAACCTAACACCTAACCTAACGTAAGTATGCAGCTAACCTAACGTAGCTATTAACCTAACCTAACGAGGGAATACATTCACCATGTTGGTTCCATTAATACATCATCAGTTGGTTTTGTTTTGGTTGTATTATTCTATGATTTGGATTAATGTTCAGTCCTGGATATCCCAGTCCACCTGATGATGATGGCCTGACTTTATAGTTTCTCTCCCAAAACTTCTTTATGTTTTTTCTCCAATACTTCAACTCTCTTTCCAGTACATCATACTTTTTCATTGTAGTCCCTGTTATGTTTGACATAGCATCAAATTTTTTATTTGTAGACGCTGTTATGTCAGACATTTTTATGTCTACATCACTTGTAAGTTTGTCAAATTTACGAGTGAAAGTTATCCGAGCCTCTGCAATTTTATCGTTAAAATGCTTGCCGGGCGTCCCGAGCAATATTGCCTATTGTGGATTGTATTGCAGCTTGTAGGGCTAGAAGTATAACTTCCTTTGCTCCATTAATTTCCCCCTCAAGATATGATACAGTTACACAATCACTCTTGTCAATTGGTTCACTTGTAATTTTCAATATTTTCCTTTGCATGTCATAATGACCATCTTTTGTTAATTTAAAACCATTCCCAGGAGGACCTCGAATGACATTACCACCCCATTTTCTTTTTCTACCAAACTTATCGATTGTTTTAGACATTGTGCACTCTACGATGATTCTCTTCAAACTGATATTTCTGTCATTTACATTATACTATATATTGCAGTAATTGATTAGGGAAATAGAAATAATACAAATAAAATTTTAATCATTTTATATTCATTACAGTAATACATATACATACATACATAATACATTAATATCACATTACTTCTATAATATTATTAATTATAAATGGCTACATAAATATCAATATTGAATTTTCCGGTTTTGAAGATATTGAATATATATCAAATCATTGATCTCGGCAGATAATAAATTAATCAATTGATCCAATGGAGTCTCCTGAGATGTGTGATTGTGATATTAATATTACTTATCCAACGAATGTTCATCATTTGGATCGTTTTCCATAAAATTCAATATCATTATGACCCCAAGGAAGAGTTGTGTGTAGTCGGAACGGAATGTTAAATCGTTTATCGTCGTGATATGATAATGCAACTTTATTTTTTAATTCAGTATACATATCATGTAACACGCTTCTAAATGAATTCATCTTTCTGAATATCATACCACCTTGTTCGACGATTTTTTTGATAATCTTCGCATGTCAATTCATTCTTTATTACAGATCGTTTAAAACCCCTTTGCTTTCTTAAATTCACCATCAACAGATTTCACATAATATGCTTTAGCACCTGTACCATAAAAACTCATGATTGGATCATTTGGAAATTCATCTTGAAGTTACCCAAGACTGAACTTGTTACTGGAATATTGAATTGGTTAACTATATACTAAATGGATGTATCAAATCTACTTATGTTAGTTTTTATGAATTCATAAAAATTTTCTGTGTTTACTTTAAGAATGAGCGAGTCGGTATCTGTGTAAAGTAAAGAGACATTTTCATCAAAGTGTTGTTTGATGCATCCATAGAAAAAGTCATACATGACTGTTTTAGATAATTCTAATATGGAAAATCCCAAATATAATGGTTTATCGTAATGAACCTTCACTCTACCCAATTGAATGGCAACGAAAATATCAGTGAAAAAAGAACAATTTTTGAAATTGGTTTGGCTATGAGAGTGCTGGCACTATATTTTTCTTTATATTTTCCCAATGTGTAACGAGTCTAACATCAATTCGATTATCTACATTCCCATTGTCTTTCCATACACCGCATTATTCATTAGTTTTATAGAAATCTTTAACAGATTTGTTGTTAGAACCTATTATAGCGCATTTCAGTAATAAGATCTATATAGGGTTTCATCCAGCATGATTGTTAGAATTTTCAATACTCTATGTGTATTCATTACAATCAAACCATTTTTGACAGCTTGCCTGTAGATTCCTATAATGAACAATATATTTTTCTTTATCAATCAAATTTTGGAATTAATATGGGAATTTTCGATTGTGTAC